>NC_072439.2:6901428-8162857 GCF_028878055.3 Symphalangus syndactylus | reverse complement strand
TGGACATTTGGAGCGCTAAGAGCGTAGTAGTGGAAAAAGGAATATATTCAAATATAAACTACATAGAAGCATTCTGTGAAACTTCTTTCTGATCTGAGCATTCAGCTAACAGAGTTAAACCATACTTTTGATTGAGCAGTTTTGAAACACTCTGTCTGTAGGAAATGCAACTGGACATTCGTAGCGCTAAGTGGGTTATAGTGGAAAAAAGAATATGTTCAAATATAAACTACACAGAAGCATTGTATGAAACTTCTTTCTGTTCTGTGCATTCAACTGACAGAGTTGAACCTTACTTTTGATTGAGCCGTTCTGAAACACTCTTTCTGTAGAAACTGCAATTGGACATTCTGAGCGCTAAGAGGCCTATATTGGGAAAAAGAATGTCTACAAATAAAAACTACACAGAAGAATTGTGTGAAACTTCTTTCTGTTCTGATTGTTCAACTAAAAGAGTTGAACCTTAGTTTTGATTGAGCCGTTCTGAAACACTCTTTCTGTAGAAAATGCAAGTGGAGATTCGGAGCGCAAAGAGGGTAATAGTGGAAAAAGGAATGTCTCCAAATATAAACTACACAGAATCATTCTGTGAAACTTCTTTCTGATCTGTGCATTCAGCTAACAGAGTTAAACCATACTTTTGATTGAGCAGATCTGAACACTCTTTCTGTAGAAAATGCAACTGGACATTTGGAGCGCTAAGAGAGTAGTAGTGGAAAAAGGAATATATTCAAATATAAACTACACAGAAGCATTCTGTGAAACTTCTTTCTGATCTGAGCATTCAGCTAACAGAGTTAAACCATACTTTTGATTGAGCAGTTTTGAAACACTCTGTCTGTAGAAAATGCAACTGGACATTCGTAGCGCTAAGTGGGTAATAGTGGAAAAACGAATATATTCAAATATAAACTACACAGAAGCATTGTATGAAACTTCTTTCTGTTCTGTGCATTCAACTAACAGAGTTGAACCTTACTTTTGATTGAGCCTTTCTGAAACACTCTTTCTGTAGAAACTGCAATTGGACATTCTGAGCGCTAAGAGGCCTATATTGGGAAAAATAATATCTTCAAATAAAAACTACACAGAAGCATTGTGTGAAACTTATTTCTGATATGTTCATTAAGCTAACAGAGTTAAACCATACTTTTGATTGCGCAGTTCTGAACACTCTTTCTGTAGAAAATGCAAGTGGACATTCGGAGCGCTAAGAGGGTAATAGTGGAAAAAGGAATATATTCAAATATAAACTACACAGTAGCATTCTGTGAAACTTCTTTCTGTTCTGTGCATTCAACTAACAGAGTTGAACCTTACTTTTAATTGAGCCGTTCTGAAACACTCTTTCTGTAGAAACTGAAAATGGACATGCTAAGCGCTAAGAGGCCTACATTGGGAAAAAGAATATCTTCAAATAAAAACTACACAGATGCATTCTGTGAAACTTATTTCTGATCTGTAAATTCAGTTAACAGAGATAAAACATATTTTTGATTGAGCAGTTATGAAACACTCTTTTTGTAGAAAATGCAAGTGGAGATTCGGAGCGCTAAGAGGGTAATAGTGGAAAAAGGAATGTCTTCAAATATAAACTACACAGAATCATTCGGTGAAACTTCTTTCTGATCTGTGCATTCAGCTAACAGAGTTAAACCATACTTTTGATTGAGCAGATCTGAACACTCTTTCTGTAGAAAATGCAACTGGACATTTGGAGCGCTAAGAGCGTAGTAGTGGAAAAAGGAATATATTCAAATATAAACTACACAGAAGCATTCTGTGAAACTTCTTTCTGATCTGAGCATTCAGCTAACAGAGTTAAACCATACTTTTGATTGAGCAGTTTTGAAACACTCTCTCTGTAGAAAATGCAACTGGACATTCGTAGCGCTAAGTGGGTAATAGTGGAAAAAAGAATATGTTCAAATATAAACTACACAGAAGCATTGTATGAAACGTCTTTCTGTTCTGTGCATTCAACTAACAGAGTTGAACCTTACTTTTGATTGAGCCGTTCTGAAACACTCTTTCTGTAGAAACTGCAATTGGACATTCTGAGCGCTAAGAGGCCTATATTGGGAAAAAGAATGTCTACAAATAAAAACTACACAGAAGAATTGTGTGAAACTTCTTTCTGTTCTGTTTGTTCAACTAAAAGGTTGAACCTTAGTTTTGATTGAGCCGTTCTGAAACACTCTTTCTGTAGAAAATGCAAGTGGAGATTCGGAGCGCTAAGAGGGTAATAGTGGAAAAAGGAATGTCTCCAAATATAAACTACACAGAATCATTCTGTGAAACTTCTTTCTGATCTGTGCATTCAGCTACCAGAGTTAAACCATACTTTTGATTGAGCAGATCTGAACACTCTTTCTTTAGAAAATGCAACTGGACATTTGGAGCGCTAAGAGAGTAGTAGTGGAAAAAGGAATATATTCAAATATAAACTACACAGAAGCATTCTGTGAAACTTCTTTCCGATCTGAGCATTCAGCTAACAGAGTTAAACCATACTTTTGATTGAGCAGTTTTGAAACACTCTGTCTGTAGAAAATGCAACTGGACATTCGTAGCGCTAAGTGGGTAATAGTGGAAAAAAGAATATGTTCAAATATAAACTACACAGAAGCATTGTATGAAACTTCTTTCTGCTCTTTGCATTCAACTAACAGAGTTGAACCTTACTTTTGATTGAGCCTTTCTGAAACACTCTTTCTTAGAAACTGCAATTGGACACTCTGAGCGCTAAGAGGCCTATATTGGGAAAAATAATATCTTCAAATAAAAACTACACAGAAGCATTGTGTGAAACTTATTTCTGATATGTTCATTAAGCTAACAGAGTTAAACCATACTTTTGATTGCGCAGTTCTTAACACTCTTTCTGTAGAAAATGCAAGTGGACATTCGGAGCGCTAAGAGGGTAATAGTGGAAAAAGGAATATATTCAAATATAAACTACACAGTAGCATTCTGTGAAAATTCTTTCTGTTCTGTGCATTCAACTAACAGAGTTGAACCTTACTTTTGATTGAGCCGTTCTGAAACACTCTTTCTGTAGAAACTGCAATTTTACATGCTAAGCGCTAAGAGGCCTACATTGGGAAAAAGAATATCTTCAAATAAAAACTACACAGATGCATTCTGTGAAACTTATTTCTGATCTGTAAATTGAGTTAACAGAGATAAAACATATTTTTGATTGAGCAGTTATGAAACACTCTTTTTGTAGAAAATGCAAGTGGAGATTCGGAGCGCTAAGTGGGTAATAGTGGAAAAAGGAATGTCTTCAAATATAAACTACACAGAATCATTCGGTGAAACTTCTTCCTGATCTGTGCATTCAGCTAACAGAGTTAAACCATACTTTTGATTGAGCAGATCTGAACACTCTTTCTGTAGAAAATGCAACTGGACATTTGGAGCGCTAAGAGCGTAGTAGTGGAAAAAGGAATATATTCAAATATAAACTACACAGAAGCATTCTGTGAAACTTCTTTCTGATCTGAGCATTCAGCTAACAGAGTTAAACCATACTTTTGATTGAGCAGTTTTGAAACACTCTGTCTGTAGAAAATGCAACTGGACATTCGTAGCGCTAAGTGGGTTATAGTGGAAAAAAGAATATGTTCAAATATAAACTACACAGAAGCATTGTATGAAACTTCTTTCTGTTCTGTGCATTCAACTAACAGAGTTGAACCTTACTTTTGATTGAGCGTTCTGAAACACTCTTTCTGTAGAAACTGCAATTGGACATTCTGAGCGCTAAGAGGCCTATATTGGGAAAAAGAATGTCTACAAATAAAAACTACACAGAAGAATTGTGTGAAACTTCTTTCTGTTCTGTTTGCTCAACTAAAAGAGTTGAACTTTAGTTTTGATTGAGCCGTTCTGAAACACTCTTTCTGTAGAAAATGCAAGTGGAGATTCGGAGCGCTAAGAGGGTAATAGTGGAAAAAGGAATGTCTCCAAATATAAACTACATAGAATCATTCTGTGAAACTTTTTCTGATCTGTGCATTCAGCTAACAGAGTTAAACCATACTTTTGATTGAGCAGATCTGAACACTCTTTCTGTAGAAAATGCAACTGGACATTTGGAGTGCTAAGAGAGTAGTAGTGGAAAAAGGAATATATTCAAATATAAACTACACAGAAGCATTCTGTGAAACTTCTTTCTGATCTGAGCTTTCAGCTAACAGAGTTAAACCATACTTTTGATTGAGCAGTTTTGAAACACTCTGTCTGTAGAAAATGCAACTGGACATTCGTAGCGCTAAGTGGGTAATAGTGGAAAAAAGAATATGTTCAAATATAAACTACACAGAAGCATTGTATGAAACTTCTTTCTGTTCTGTGCATTCAACTAACAGAGTTGAACCTTACTTTTGATTGAGCCGTTCTGAAACACTCTTTCTGTAGAAACTGCAATTGGACATTCTGAGCGCTAAGAGGCATATATTGGGAAAAAGAATGTCTACAAATAAAAACTACACAGAAGAATTGTGTGAAACTTCTTTCTGTTCTGTTTGTTCAACTAAAAGGTTGAACCTTAGTTTTGATTGAGCCGTTCTGAAACACTCTTTCTGTAGAAAATGCAAGTGGAGATTCGGAGCGCTAAGAGGGTAATAGTGGAAAAAGGAATGTCTCCAAATATAAACTACACAGAATCATTCTGTGAAACTTCTTTCTGATCTGTGCATTCAGCTACCAGAGTTAAACCATAATTTTGATTGAGCAGATCTGAACACTCTTTCTGTAGAAAATGCAACTGGACATTTGGAGCGCTAAGAGAGTAGTAGTGGAAAAAGGAATATATTCAAATATAAACTACACAGAAGCATTCTGTGAAACTTCTTTCCGATCTGAGCATTCAGCTAACAGAGTTAAACCATACTTTTGATTGAGCAGTTTTGAAACACTCTGTCTGTAGAAAATGCAACTGGACATTCGTAGCGCTAAGTGGGTAATAGTGGAAAAAAGAATATGTTGAAATATAAACTACACAGAAGCATTGTATGAAACTTCTTTCTGTTCTGTGCATTCAACAAACAGAGTTGAACCTTACTTTTGATTGAGCCTTTCTGAAACACTCTTTCTGTAGAAACTGCAACTGGACATTTTGAGCGCTAAGAGGCCTATATTGGGAAAATAATATCTTCAAATAAAAACTACACAGAAGCATTGTGTGAAACTTATTTCTGATATGTTCATTAAGCTAACAGAGTTAAACCATACTTTTGATTGCGCAGTTCTGAACACTCTTTCTGTAGAAAATGCAAGTGGACATTCGGAGCGCTAAGAGGGTAATAGTGGAAAAAGGAATATATTCAAATATAAACTACACAGTAGCATTCTGTGAAACTTCTTTCTGTTCTGTGCATTCAACTAACAGAGTTGAACCTTACTTTTAATTGAGCCGTTCTGAAACACTCTTTCTGTAGAAACTGAAAATGGACATGCTAAGCGCTAAGAGGCCTACATTGGGAAAAAGAATATCTTCAAATAAAAACTACACAGATGCATTCTGTGAAACTTATTTCTGATCTGTAAATTCAGTTAACAGAGATAAAACATATTTTTGATTGAGCAGTTATGAAACACTCTTTTTGTAGAAAATGCAAGTGGAGATTCGGAGCGCTAAGAGGGTAATAGTGGAAAAAGGAATGTCTTCAAATATAAACTACACAGAATCATTCGGTGAAACTTCTTTCTGATCTGTGCATTCAGCTAACAGAGTTAAACCATACTTTTGATTGAGCAGATCTGAACACTCTTTCTGTAGAAAATGCAACTGGACATTTGGAGCGCTAAGAGCGTAGTAGTGGAAAAAGGAATATATTCAAATATAAACTACACAGAAGCATTCTGTGAAACTTCTTTCTGATCTGAGCATTCAGCTAACAGAGTTAAACCATACTTTTGATTGAGCAGTTTTGAAACACTCTCTCTGTAGAAAATGCAACTGGACATTCGTAGCGCTAAGTGGGTAATAGTGGAAAAAAGAATATGTTCAAATATAAACTACACAGAAGCATTGTATGAAACGTCTTTCTGTTCTGTGCATTCAACTAACAGAGTTGAACCTTACTTTTGATTGAGCCGTTCTGAAACACTCTTTCTGTAGAAACTGCAATTGGACATTCTGAGCGCTAAGAGGCCTATATTGGGAAAAAGAATGTCTACAAATAAAAACTACACAGAAGAATTGTGTGAAACTTCTTTCTGTTCTGTTTGTTCAACTAAAAGGTTGAACCTTAGTTTTGATTGAGCCGTTCTGAAACACTCTTTCTGTAGAAAATGCAAGTGGAGATTCGGAGCGCTAAGAGGGTAATAGTGGAAAAAGGAATGTCTCCAAATATAAACTACACAGAATCATTCTGTGAAACTTCTTTCTGATCTGTGCATTCAGCTACCAGAGTTAAACCATACTTTTGATTGAGCAGATCTGAACACTCTTTCTGTAGAAAATGCAACTGGACATTTGGAGCGCTAAGAGAGTAGTAGTGGAAAAAGGAATATATTCAAATATAAACTACACAGAAGCATTCTGTGAAACTTCTTTCCGATCTGAGCATTCAGCTAACAGAGTTAAACCATACTTTTGATTGAGCAGTTTTGAAACACTCTGTCTGTAGAAAATGCAACTGGACATTCGTAGCGCTAAGTGGGTAATAGTGGAAAAAAGAATATGTTCAAATATAAACTACACAGAAGCATTGTATGAAACTTCTTTCTGTTCTTTGCATTCAACTAACAGAGTTGAACCTTACTTTTGATTGAGCCTTTCTGAAACACTCTTTCTGTAGAAACTGCAATTGGACACTCTGAGCGCTAAGAGGCCTATATTGGGAAAAATAATATCTTCAAATAAAAACTACACAGAAGCATTGTGTGAAACTTATTTCTGATATGTTCATTAAGCTAACAGAGTTAAACCATACTTTTGATTGCGCAGTTCTTAACACTCTTTCTGTAGAAAATGCAAGTGGACATTCGGAGCGCTAAGAGGGTAATAGTGGAAAAAGGAATATATTCAAATATAAACTACACAGTAGCATTCTGTGAAAATTCTTTCTGTTCTGTGCATTCAACTAACAGAGTTGAACCTTACTTTTGATTGAGCCGTTCTGAAACACTCTTTCTGTAGAAAATGCAATTTTACATGCTAAGCGCTAAGAGGCCTACATTGGAAAAAAGAATATCTTCAAATAAAAACTACACAGATGCATTCTGTGAAACTTATTTCTGATCTGTAAATTCAGTTAACAGAGATAAAACATATTTTTGATTGAGCAGTTATGAAACACTCTTTTTGTAGAAAATGCAAGTGGAGATTCGGAGCGCTAAGTGGGTAATAGTGGAAAAAGGAATGTCTTCAAATATAAACTACACAGAATCATTCGGTGAAACTTCTTCCTGATCTGTGCATTCAGCTAACAGAGTTAAACCATACTTTTGATTGAGCAGATCTGAACACTCTTTCTGTAGAAAATGCAACTGGACATTTGGAGCGCTAAGAGCGTAGTAGTGGAAAAAGGAATATATTCAAATATAAACTACACAGAAGCATTCTGTGAAACTTCTTTCTGATCTGAGCATTCAGCTAACAGAGTTAAACCATACTTTTGATTGAGCAGTTTTGAAACACTCTGTCTGTAGAAAATGCAACTGGACATTCGTAGCGCTAAGTGGGTTATAGTGGAAAAAAGAATATGTTCAAATATAAACTACACAGAAGCATTGTATGAAACTTCTTTCTGTTCTGTGCATTCAACTAACAGAGTTGAACCTTACTTTTGATTGAGCGTTCTGAAACACTCTTTCTGTAGAAACTGCAATTGGACATTCTGAGCGCTAAGAGGCCTATATTGGGAAAAAGAATGTCTACAAATAAAAACTACACAGAAGAATTGTGTGAAACTTCTTTCTGTTCTGTTTGCTCAACTAAAAGAGTTGAACTTTAGTTTTGATTGAGCCGTTCTGAAACACTCTTTCTGTAGAAAATGCAAGTGGAGATTCGGAGCGCTAAGAGGGTAATAGTGGAAAAAGGAATGTCTCCAAATATAAACTACATAGAATCATTCTGTGAAACTTTTTCTGATCTGTGCATTCAGCTAACAGAGTTAAACCATACTTTTGATTGAGCAGATCTGAACACTCTTTCTGTAGAAAATGCAACTAGACATTTGGAGTGCTAAGAGAGTAGTAGTGGAAAAAGGAATATATTCAAATATAAACTACACAGAAGCATTCTGTGAAACTTCTTTCTGATCTGAGCTTTCAGCTAACAGAGTTAAACCATACTTTTGATTGAGCAGTTTTGAAACACTCTGTCTGTAGAAAATGCAACTGGACATTCGTAGCGCTAAGTGGGTAATAGTGGAAAAAAGAATATGTTCAAATATAAACTACACAGAAGCATTGTATGAAACTTCTTTCTGTTCTGTGCATTCAACTAACAGAGTTGAACCTTACTTTTGATTGAGCCGTTCTGAAACACTCTTTCTGTAGAAAGTGCAATTGGACATTCTGAGCGCTAAGAGGCATATATTGGGAAAAAGAATGTCTACAAATAAAAACTACACAGAAGAATTGTGTGAAACTTCTTTCTGTTCTGTTTGTTCAACTAAAAGGTTGAACCTTAGTTTTGATTGAGCCGTTCTGAAACACTCTTTCTGTAGAAAATGCAAGTGGAGATTCGGAGCGCTAAGAGGGTAATAGTGGAAAAAGGAATGTCTCCAAATATAAACTACACAGAATCATTCTGTGAAACTTCTTTCTGATCTGTGCATTCAGCTACCAGAGTTAAACCATAATTTTGATTGAGCAGATCTGAACACTCTTTCTGTAGAAAATGCAACTGAACATTTGGAGCGCTAAGAGAGTAGTAGTGGAAAAAGGAATATATTCAAATATAAACTACACAGAAGCATTCTGTGAAACTTCTTTCCGATCTGAGCATTCAGCTAACAGAGTTAAACCATACTTTTGATTGAGCAGTTTTGAAACACTCTGTCTGTAGAAAATGCAACTGGACATTCGTAGCGCTAAGTGGGTAATAGTGGAAAAAAGAATATGTTCAAATATAAACTACACAGAAGCATTGTATGAAACTTCTTTCTGTTCTGTGCATTCAACAAACAGAGTTGAACCTTACTTTTGATTGAGCCTTTCTGAAACACTCTTTCTGTAGAAACTGCAACTGGACATTTTGAGCGCTAAGAGGCCTATATTGGGAAAATAATATCTTCAAATAAAAACTACACAGAAGCATTGTGTGAAACTTATTTCTGATATGTTCATTAAGCTAACAGAGTTAAACCATACTTTTGATTGCGCAGTTCTGAACACTCTTTCTGTAGAAAATACAAGTGGACATTCGGAGCGCTAAGAGGGTAATAGTGGAAAAAGGAATATATTCAAATATAAACTACACAGTAGCATTCTGTGAAAATTCTTTCTGTTCTGTGCATTCAACTAACAGAGTTGAACCTTACTTTTGATTGAGCCGTTCTGAAACACTCTTTCTGTAGAAACTGCAATTTTACATGCTAAGCGCTAAGAGGCCTACATTGGAAAAAAGAATATCTTCAAATAAAAACTACACAGATGCATTCTGTGAAACTTATTTCTGATCTGTAAATTGAGTTAACAGAGATAAAACATATTTTTGATTGAGCAGTTATGAAACACTCTTTTTGTAGAAAATGCAAGTGGAGATTCGGAGCGCTAAGTGGGTAATAGTGGAAAAAGGAATGTCTTCAAATATAAACTACACAGAATCATTCGGTGAAACTTCTTCCTGATCTGTGCATTCAGCTAACAGAGTTAAACCATACTTTTGATTGAGCAGATCTGAACACTCTTTCTGTAGAAAATGCAACTGGACATTTGGAGCGCTAAGAGCGTAGTAGTGGAAAAAGGAATATATTCAAATATAAACTACACAGAAGCATTCTGTGAAACTTCTTTCTGATCTGAGCATTCAGCTAACAGAGTTAAACCATACTTTTGATTGAGCAGTTTTGAAACACTCTGTCTGTAGAAAATGCAACTGGACATTCGTAGCGCTAAGTGGGTTATAGTGGAAAAAAGAATATGTTCAAATATAAACTACACAGAAGCATTGTATGAAACTTCTTTCTGTTCTGTGCATTCAACTAACAGAGTTGAACCTTACTTTTGATTGAGCGTTCTGAAACACTCTTTCTGTAGAAACTGCAATTGGACATTCTGAGCGCTAAGAGGCCTATATTGGGAAAAAGAATGTCTACAAATAAAAACTACACAGAAGAATTGTGTGAAACTTCTTTCTGTTCTGTTTGCTCAACTAAAAGAGTTGAACTTTAGTTTTCATTGAGCCATTCTGAAACACTCTTTCTGTAGAAAATGCAAGTGGAGATTCGGAGCGCTAAGAGGGTAATAGTGGAAAAAGGAATGTCTCCAAATATAAACTACATAGAATCATTCTGTGAAACTTTTTCTGATCTGTGCATTCAGCTAACAGAGTTAAACCATACTTTTGATTGAGCAGATCTGAACACTCTTTCTGTAGAAAATGCAACTGGACATTTGGAGTGCTAAGAGAGTAGTAGTGGAAAAAGGAATATATTCAAATATAAACTACACAGAAGCATTCTGTGAAACTTCTTTCTGATCTGAGCTTTCAGCTAACAGAGTTAAACCATACTTTTGATTGAGCAGTTTTGAAACACTCTGTCTGTAGAAAATGCAACTGGACATTCGTAGCGCTAAGTGGGTAATAGTGGAAAAAAGAATATGTTCAAATATAAACTACACAGAAGCATTGTATGAAACTTCTTTCTGTTCTGTGCATTCAACTAACAGAGTTGAACCTTACTTTTGATTGAGCCGTTCTGAAACACTCTTTCTGTAGAAACTGCAATTGGACATTCTGAGCGCTAAGAGGCATATATTGGGAAAAAGAATGTCTACAAATAAAAACTACACAGAAGAATTGTGTGAAACTTCTTTCTGTTCTGATTGTTCAACTAAAAGAGTTGAACCTTAGTTTTGATTGAGCCGTTCTGAAACACTCTTTCTGTAGAAAATGCAAGTGGAGATTCGGAGCGCAAAGAGGGTAATAGTGGAAAAAGGAATGTCTCCAAATATAAACTACACAGAATCATTCTGTGAAACTTCTTTCTGATCTGTGCATTCAGCTAACAGAGTTAAACCATACTTTTGATTGAGCAGATCTGAACACTCTTTCTGTAGAAAATGCAACTGGACATTTGGAGCGCTAAGAGAGTAGTAGTGGAAAAAGGAATATATTCAAATATAAACTACACAGAAGCATTCTGTGAAACTTCTTTCTGATCTGAGCATTCAGCTAACAGAGTTAAACCATACTTTTGATTGAGCAGTTTTGAAACACTCTGTCTGTAGAAAATGCAACTGGACATTCGTAGCGCTAAGTGGGTAATAGTGGAAAAACGAATATATTCAAATATAAACTACACAGAAGCATTGTATGAAACTTCTTTCTGTTCTGTGCATTCAACTAACAGAGTTGAACCTTACTTTTGATTGAGCCTTTCTGAAACACTCTTTCTGTAGAAACTGCAATTGGACATTCTGAGCGCTAAGAGGCCTATATTGGGAAAAATAATATCTTCAAATAAAAACTACACAGAAGCATTGTGTGAAACTTATTTCTGATATGTTCATTAAGCTAACAGAGTTAAACCATACTTTTGATTGCGCAGTTCTGAACACTCTTTCTGTAGAAAATGCAAGTGGACATTCGGAGCGCTAAGAGGGTAATAGTGGAAAAAGGAATATATTCAAATATAAACTACACAGTAGCATTCTGTGAAACTTCTTTCTGTTCTGTGCATTCAACTAACAGAGTTGAACCTTACTTTTAATTGAGCCGTTCTGAAACACTCTTTCTGTAGAAACTGAAAATGGACATGCTAAGCGCTAAGAGGCCTACATTGGGAAAAAGAATATCTTCAAATAAAAACTACACAGATGCATTCTGTGAAACTTATTTCTGATCTGTAAATTCAGTTAACAGAGATAAAACATATTTTTGATTGAGCAGTTATGAAACACTCTTTTTGTAGAAAATGCAAGTGGAGATTCGGAGCGCTAAGAGGGTAATAGTGGAAAAAGGAATGTCTTCAAATATAAACTACACAGAATCATTCGGTGAAACTTCTTTCTGATCTGTGCATTCAGCTAACAGAGTTAAACCATACTTTTGATTGAGCAGATCTGAACACTCTTTCTGTAGAAAATGCAACTGGACATTTGGAGCGCTAAGAGCGTAGTAGTGGAAAAAGGAATATATTCAAATATAAACTACACAGAAGCATTCTGTGAAACTTCTTTCTGATCTGAGCATTCAGCTAACAGAGTTAAACCATACTTTTGATTGAGCAGTTTTGAAACACTCTCTCTGTAGAAAATGCAACTGGACATTCGTAGCGCTAAGTGGGTAATAGTGGAAAAAAGAATATGTTCAAATATAAACTACACAGAAGCATTGTATGAAACGTCTTTCTGTTCTGTGCATTCAACTAACAGAGTTGAACCTTACTTTTGATTGAGCCGTTCTGAAACACTCTTTCTGTAGAAACTGCAATTGGACATTCTGAGCGCTAAGAGGCCTATATTGGGAAAAAGAATGTCTACAAATAAAAACTACACAGAAGAATTGTGTGAAACTTCTTTCTGTTCTGTTTGTTCAACTAAAAGGTTGAACCTTAGTTTTGATTGAGCCGTTCTGAAACACTCTTTCTGTAGAAAATGCAAGTGGAGATTCGGAGCGCTAAGAGGGTAATAGTGGAAAAAGGAATGTCTCCAAATATAAACTACACAGAATCATTCTGTGAAACTTCTTTCTGATCTGTGCATTCAGCTACCAGAGTTAAACCATACTTTTGATTGAGCAGATCTGAACACTCTTTCTGTAGAAAATGCAACTGGACATTTGGAGCGCTAAGAGAGTAGTAGTGGAAAAAGGAATATATTCAAATATAAACTACACAGAAGCATTCTGTGAAACTTCTTTCCGATCTGAGCATTCAGCTAACAGAGTTAAACCATACTTTTGATTGAGCAGTTTTGAAACACTCTGTCTGTAGAAAATGCAACTGGACATTCGTAGCGCTAAGTGGGTAATAGTGGAAAAAAGAATATGTTCAAATATAAACTACACAGAAGCATTGTATGAAACTTCTTTCTGTTCTTTGCATTCAACTAACAGTGTTGAACCTTACTTTTGATTGAGCCTTTCTGAAACACTCTTTCTGTAGAAACTGCAATTGGACACTCTGAGCGCTAAGAGGCCTATATTGGGAAAAATAATATCTTCAAATAAAAACTACACAGAAGCATTGTGTGAAACTTATTTCTGATATGTTCATTAAGCTAACAGAGTTAAACCATACTTTTGATTGCGCAGTTCTTAACACTCTTTCTGTAGAAAATGCAAGTGGACATTCGGAGCGCTAAGAGGGTAATAGTAGAAAAAGGAATATATTCAAATATAAACTACACAGTAGCATTCTGTGAAAATTCTTTCTGTTCTGTGCATTCAACTAACAGAGTTGAACCTTACTTTTGATTGAGCCGTTCTGAAACACTCTTTCTGTAGAAACTGCAATTTTACATGCTAAGCGCTAAGAGGCCTACATTGGAAAAAAGAATATCTTCAAATAAAAACTACACAGATGCATTCTGTGAAACTTATTTCTGATCTGTAAATTGAGTTAACAGAGATAAAACATATTTTTGATTGAGCAGTTATGAAACACTCTTTTTGTAGAAAATGCAAGTGGAGATTCGGAGCGCTAAGTGGGTAATAGTGGAAAAAGGAATGTCTTCAAATATAAACTACACAGAATCATTCGGTGAAACTTCTTCCTGATCTGTGCATTCAGCTAACAGAGTTAAACCATACTTTTGATTGAGCAGATCTGAACACTCTTTCTGTAGAAAATGCAACTGGACATTTGGAGCGCTAAGAGCGTAGTAGTGGAAAAAGGAATATATTCAAATATAAACAACACAGAAGCATTCTGTGAAACTTCTTTCTGATCTGAGCATTCAGCTAACAGAGTTAAACCATACTTTTGATTGAGCAGTTTTGAAACACTCTGTCTGTAGAAAATGCAACTGGACATTCGTAGCGCTAAGTGGGTTATAGTGGAAAAAAGAATATGTTCAAATATAAACTACACAGAAGCATTGTATGAAACTTCTTTCTGTTCTGTGCATTCAACTAACAGAGTTGAACCTTACTTTTGATTGAGCGTTCTGAAACACTCTTTCTGTAGAAACTGCAATTGGACATTCTGAGCGCTAAGAGGCCTATATTGGGAAAAAGAATGTCTACAAATAAAAACTACACAGAAGAATTGTGTGAAACTTCTTTCTGTTCTGTTTGCTCAACTAAAAGAGTTGAACTTTAGTTTTGATTGAGCCGTTCTGAAACACTCTTTCTGTAGAAAATGCAAGTGGAGATTCGGAGCGCTAAGAGGGTAATAGTGGAAAAAGGAATGTCTCCAAATATAAACTACATAGAATCATTCTGTGAAACTTTTTCTGATCTGTGCATTCAGCTAACAGAGTTAAACCATACTTTTGATTGAGCAGATCTGAACACTCTTTCTGTAGAAAATGCAACTGGACATTTGGAGTGCTAAGAGAGTAGTAGTGGAAAAAGGAATATATTCAAATATAAACTACACAGAAGCATTCTGTGAAACTTCTTTCTGATCTGAGCTTTCAGCTAACAGAGTTAAACCATACTTTTGATTGAGCAGTTTTGAAACACTCTGTCTGTAGAAAATGCAACTGGACATTCGTAGCGCTAAGTGGGTAATAGTGGAAAAAAGAATATGTTCAAATATAAACTACACAGAAGCATTGTATGAAACTTCTTTCTGTTCTGTGCATTCAACTAACAGAGTTGAACCTTACTTTTGATTGAGCCGTTCTGAAACACTCTTTCTGTAGAAACTGCAATTGGACATTCTGAGCGCTAAGAGGCATATATTGGGAAAAAGAATGTCTACAAATAAAAACTACACAGAAGAATTGTGTGAAACTTCTTTCTGTTCTGATTGTTCAACTAAAAGAGTTGAACCTTAGTTTTGATTGAGCCGTTCTGAAACACTCTTTCTGTAGAAAATGCAAGTGGAGATTCGGAGCGCAAAGAGGGTAATAGTGGAAAAAGGAATGTCTCCAAATATAAACTACACAGAATCATTCTGTGAAACTTCTTTCTGATCTGTGCATTCAGCAAACAGAGTTAAACCATACTTTTGATTGAGCAGATCTGAACACTCTTTCTGTAGAAAATGCAACTGGACATTTGGAGCGCTAAGAGAGTAGTAGTGGAAAAAGGAATATATTCAAATATAAACTACACAGAAGCATTCTGTGAAACTTCTTTCCGATCTGAGCATTCAGCTAACAGAGTTAAACCATACTTTTGATTGAGCAGTTTTGAAACACTCTGTCTGTAGAAAATGCAACTGGACATTCGTAGCGCTAAGTGGGTAATAGTGGAAAAACGAATATATTCAAATATAAACTACACAGAAGCATTGTATGAAACTTCTTTCTGTTCTGTGCATTCAACTAACAGAGTTGAACCTTACTTTTGATTGAGCCTTTCTGAAACACTCTTTCTGTAGAAACTGCAATTGGACATTCTGAGCGCTAAGAGGCCTATATTGGGAAAAATAATATCTTCAAATAAAAACTACACAGAAGCATTGTGTGAAACTTATTTCTGATATGTTCATTAAGCTAACAGAGTTAAACCATACTTTTGATTGCGCAGTTCTGAACACTCTTTCTGTAGAAAATGCAAGTGGACATTCGGAGCGCTAAGAGGGTAATAGTGGAAAAAGGAATATATTCAAATATAAACTACACAGTAGCATTCTGTGAAACTTCTTTCTGTTCTGTGCATTCAACTAACAGAGTTGAACCTTACTTTTAATTGAGCCGTTCTGAAACACTCTTTCTGTAGAAACTGAAAATGGACATGCTAAGCGCTAAGAGGCCTACATTGGGAAAAAGAATATCTTCAAATAAAAACTACACAGATGCATTCTGTGAAACTTATTTCTGATCTGTAAATTCAGTTAACAGAGATAAAACATATTTTTGATTGAGCAGTTATGAAACACTCTTTTTGTAGAAAATGCAAGTGGAGATTCGGAGCGCTAAGAGGGTAATAGTGGAAAAAGGAATGTCTTCAAATATAAACTACACAGAATCATTCGGTGAAACTTCTTTCTGATCTGTGCATTCAGCTAACAGAGTTAAACCATACTTTTGATTGAGCAGATCTGAACACTCTTTCTGTAGAAAATGCAACTGGACATTTGGAGCGCTAAGAGCGTAGTAGTGGAAAAAGGAATATATTCAAATATAAACTACACAGAAGCATTCTGTGAAACTTCTTTCTGATCTGAGCATTCAGCTAACAGAGTTAAACCATACTTTTGATTGAGCAGTTTTGAAACACTCTCTCTGTAGAAAATGCAACTGGACATTCGTAGCGCTAAGTGGGTTATAGTGGAAAAAAGAATATGTTCAAATATAAACTACACAGAAGCATTGTATGAAACGTCTTTCTGTTCTGTGCATTCAACTAACAGAGTTGAACCTTACTTTTGATTGAGCCGTTCTGAAACACTCTTTCTGTAGAAACTGCAATTGGACATTCTGAGCGCTAAGAGGCCTATATTGGGAAAAAGAATGTCTACAAATAAAAACTACACAGAAGAATTGTGTGAAACTTCTTTCTGTTCTGTTTGTTCAACTAAAAGGTTGAACCTTAGTTTTGATTGAGCCGTTCTGAAACACTCTTTCTGTAGAAAATGCAAGTGGAGATTCGGAGCGCTAAGAGGGTAATAGTGGAAAAAGGAATGTCTCCAAATATAAACTACACAGAATCATTCTGTGAAACTTCTTTCTGATCTGTGCATTCAGCTACCAGAGTTAAACCATACTTTTGATTGAGCAGATCTGAACACTCTTTCTGTAGAAAATGCAACTGGACATTTGGAGCGCTAAGAGAGTAGTAGTGGAAAAAGGAATATATTCAAATATAAACTACACAGAAGCATTCTGTGAAACTTCTTTCCGATCTGAGCATTCAGCTAACAGAGTTAAACCATACTTTTGATTGAGCAGTTTTGAAACACTCTGTCTGTAGAAAATGCAACTGGACATTCGTAGCGCTAAGTGGGTAATAGTGGAAAAAAGAATATGTTCAAATATAAACTACACAGAAGCATTGTATGAAACTTCTTTCTGTTCTTTGCATTCAACTAACAGAGTTGAACCTTACTTTTGATTGAGCCTTTCTGAAACACTCTTTCTGTAGAAACTGCAATTGGACACTCTGAGCGCTAAGAGGCCTATATTGGGAAAAAAAATATCTTCAAATAAAAACTACACAGAAGCATTGTGTGAAACTTATTTCTGATATGTTCATTAAGCTAACAGAGTTAAACCATACTTTTGATTGCGCAGTTCTTAACACTCTTTCTGTAGAAAATGCAAGTGGACATTCGGAGCGCTAAGAGGGTAATAGTGGAAAAAGGAATATATTCAAATATAAACTACACAGTAGCATTCTGTGAAAATTCTTTCTGTTCTGTGCATTCAACTAACAGAGTTGAACCTTACTTTTGATTGAGCCGTTCTGAAACACTCTTTCTGTAGAAACTGCAATTTTACATGCTAAGCGCTAAGAGGCCTACATTGGAAAAAAGAATATCTTCAAATAAAAACTACACAGATGCATTCTGTGAAACTTATTTCTGATCTGTAAATTGAGTTAACAGAGATAAAACATATTTTTGATTGAGCAGTTATGAAACACTCTTTTTGTAGAAAATGCAAGTGGAGATTCGGAGCGCTAAGTGGGTAATAGTGGAAAAAGGAATGTCTTCAAATATAAACTACACAGAATCATTCGGTGAAACTTCTTCCTGATCTGTGCATTCAGCTAACAGAGTTAAACCATACTTTTGATTGAGCAGATCTGAACACTCTTTCTGTAGAAAATGCAACTGGACATTTGGAGCGCTAAGGGCGTAGTAGTGGAAAAAGGAATATATTCAAATATAAACTACACAGAAGCATTCTGTGAAACTTCTTTCTGATCTGAGCATTCAGCTAACAGAGTTAAACCATACTTTTGATTGAGCAGTTTTGAAACACTCTGTCTGTAGAAAATGCAACTGGACATTCGTAGCGCTAAGTGGGTTATAGTGGAAAAAAGAATATGTTCAAATATAAACTACACAGAAGCATTGTATGAAACTTCTTTCTGTTCTGTGCATTCAACTAACAGAGTTGAACCTTACTTTTGATTGAGCGTTCTGAAACACTCTTTCTGTAGAAACTGCAATTGGACATTCTGAGCGCTAAGAGGCCTATATTGGGAAAAAGAATGTCTACAAATAAAAACTACACAGAAGAATTGTGTGAAACTTCTTTCTGTTCTGTTTGCTCAACTAAAAGAGTTGAACTTTAGTTTTGATTGAGCCGTTCTGAAACACTCTTTCTGTAGAAAATGCAAGTGGAGATTCGGAGCGCTAAGAGGGTAATAGTGGAAAAAGGAATGTCTCCAAATATAAACTACATAGAATCATTCTGTGAAACTTTTTCTGATCTGTGCATTCAGCTAACAGATTTAAACCATACTTTTGATTGAGCAGATCTGAACACTCTTTCTGTAGAAAATGCAACTGGACATTTGGAGTGCTAAGAGAGTAGTAGTGGAAAAAGGAATATATTCAAATATAAACTACACAGAAGCATTCTGTGAAACTTCTTTCTGATCTGAGCTTTCAGCTAACAGAGTTAAACCATACTTTTGATTGAGCAGTTTTGAAACACTCTGTCTGTAGAAAATGCAACTGGACATTCGTAGCGCTAAGTGGGTAATAGTGGAAAAAAGAATATGTTCAAATATAAACTACACAGAAGCATTGTATGAAACTTCTTTCTGTTCTGTGCATTCAACTAACAGAGTTGAACCTTACTTTTGATTGAGCCGTTCTGAAACACTCTTTCTGTAGAAACTGCAATTGGACATTCTGAGCGCTAAGAGGCATATATTGGGAAAAAGAATGTCTACAAATAAAAACTACACAGAAGAATTGTGTGAAACTTCTTTCTGTTCTGATTGTTCAACTAAAAGAGTTGAACCTTAGTTTTGATTGAGCCGTTCTGAAACACTCTTTCTGTAGAAAATGCAAGTGGACATTCGGAGCGCAAAGAGGGTAATAGTGGAAAAAGGAATGTCTCCAAATATAAACTACACAGAATCATTCTGTGAAACTTCTTTCTGATCTGTGCATTCAGCTAACAGAGTTAAACCATACTTTTGATTGAGCAGATCTGAACACTCTTTCTGTAGAAAATGCAACTGGACATTTGGAGCGCTAAGAGAGTAGTAGTGGAAAAAGGAATATATTCAAATATAAACTACACAGAAGCATTCTGTGAAACTTCTTTCTGATCTGAGCATTCAGCTAACAGAGTTAAACCATACTTTTGATTGAGCAGTTTTGAAACACTCTGTCTGTAGAAAATGCAACTGGACATTCGTAGCGCTAAGTGGGTAATAGTGGAAAAACGAATATATTCAAATATAAACTACACAGAAGCATTGTATGAAACTTCTTTCTGTTCTGTGCATTCAACTAACAGAGTTGAACCTTACTTTTGATTGAGCCTTTCTGAAACACTCTTTCTGTAGAAACTGCAATTGGACATTCTGAGCGCTAAGAGGCCTATATTGGGAAAAATAATATCTTCAAATAAAAACTACACAGAAGCATTGTGTGAAACTTATTTCTGATATGTTCATTAAGCTAACAGAGTTAAACCATACTTTTGATTGCGCAGTTCTGAACACTCTTTCTGTAGAAAATGCAAGTGGACATTCGGAGCGCTAAGAGGGTAATAGTGGAAAAAGGAATATATTCAAATATAAACTACACAGTAGCATTCTGTGAAACTTCTTTCTGTTCTGTGCATTCAACTAACAGAGTTGAACCTTACTTTTAATTGAGCCGTTCTGAAACACTCTTTCTGTAGAAACTGAAAATGGACATGCTAAGCGCTAAGAGGCCTACATTGGGAAAAAGAATATCTTCAAATAAAAACTACACAGATGCATTCTGTGAAACTTATTTCTGATCTGTAAATTCAGTTAACAGAGATAAAACATATTTTTGATTGAGCAGTTATGAAACACTCTTTTTGTAGAAAATGCAAGTGGAGATTCGGAGCGCTAAGAGGGTAATAGTGGAAAAAGGAATGTCTTCAAATATAAACTACACAGAATCATTCGGTGAAACTTCTTTCTGATCTGTGCATTCAGCTAACAGAGTTAAACCATACTTTTGATTGAGCAGATCTGAACACTCTTTCTGTAGAAAATGCAACTGGACATTTGGAGCGCTAAGAGCGTAGTAGTGGAAAAAGGAATATATTCAAATATAAACTACACAGAAGCATTCTGTGAAACTTCTTTCTGATCTGAGCATTCAGCTAACAGAGTTAAACCATACTTTTGATTGAGCAGTTTTGAAACACTCTCTCTGTAGAAAATGCAACTGGACATTCGTAGCGCTAAGTGGGTAATAGTGGAAAAAAGAATATGTTCAAATATAAACTACACAGAAGCATTGTATGAAACGTCTTTCTGTTCTGTGCATTCAACTAACAGAGTTGAACCTTACTTTTGATTGAGCCGTTCTGAAACACTCTTTCTGTAGAAACTGCAATTGGACATTCTGAGCGCTAAGAGGCCTATATTGGGAAAAAGAATGTCTACAAATAAAAACTACACAGAAGAATTGTGTGAAACTTCTTTCTGTTCTGTTTGTTCAACTAAAAGGTTGAACCTTAGTTTTGATTGAGCCGTTCTGAAACACTCTTTCTGTAGAAAATGCAAGTGGAGATTCGGAGCGCTAAGAGGGTAATAGTGGAAAAAGGAATGTCTCCAAATATAAACTACACAGAATCATTCTGTGAAACTTCTTTCTGATCTGTGCATTCAGCTACCAGAGTTAAACCATACTTTTGATTGAGCAGATCTGAACACTCTTTCTGTAGAAAATGCAACTGGACATTTGGAGCGCTAAGAGAGTAGTAGTGGAAAAAGGAATATATTCAAATATAAACTACACAGAAGCATTCTGTGAAACTTCTTTCCGATCTGAGCATTCAGCTAACAGAGTTAAACCATACTTTTGATTGAGCAGTTTTGAAACACTCTGTCTGTAGAAAATGCAACTGGACATTCGTAGCGCTAAGTGGGTAATAGTGGAAAAAAGAATATGTTCAAATATAAACTACACAGAAGCATTGTATGAAACTTCTTTCTGCTCTTTGCATTCAACTAACAGAGTTGAACCTTACTTTTGATTGAGCCTTTCTGAAACACTCTTTCTTAGAAACTGCAATTGGACACTCTGAGCGCTAAGAGGCCTATATTGGGAAAAATAATATCTTCAAATAAAAACTACACAGAAGCATTGTGTGAAACTTATTTCTGATAAGTTCATTAAGCTAACAGAGTTAAACCATACTTTTGATTGCGCAGTTCTTAACACTCTTTCTGTAGAAAATGCAAGTGGACATTCGGAGCGCTAAGAGGGTAATAGTGGAAAAAGGAATATATTCAAATATAAACTACACAGTAGCATTCTGTGAAAATTCTTTCTGTTCTGTGCATTCAACTAACAGAGTTGAACCTTACTTTTGATTGAGCCGTTCTGAAACACTCTTTCTGTAGAAACTGCAATTTTACATGCTAAGCGCTAAGAGGCCTACATTGGGAAAAAGAATATCTTCAAATAAAAACTACACAGATGCATTCTGTGAAACTTATTTCTGATCTGTAAATTGAGTTAACAGAGATAAAACATATTTTTGATTGAGCAGTTATGAAACACTCTTTTTGTAGAAAATGCAAGTGGAGATTCGGAGCGCTAAGTGGGTAATAGTGGAAAAAGGAATGTCTTCAAATATAAACTACACAGAATCATTCGGTGAAACTTCTTCCTGATCTGTGCATTCAGCTAACAGAGTTAAACCATACTTTTGATTGAGCAGATCTGAACACTCTTTCTGTAGAAAATGCAACTGGACATTTGGAGCGCTAAGAGCGTAGTAGTGGAAAAAGGAATATATTCAAATATAAACTACACAGAAGCATTCTGTGAAACTTCTTTCTGATCTGAGCATTCAGCTAACAGAGTTAAACCATACTTTTGATTGAGCAGTTTTGAAACACTCTGTCTGTAGAAAATGCAACTGGACATTCGTAGCGCTAAGTGGGTTATAGTGGAAAAAAGAATATGTTCAAATATAAACTACACAGAAGCATTGTATGAAACTTCTTTCTGTTCTGTGCATTCAACTAACAGAGTTGAACCTTACTTTTGATTGAGCGTTCTGAAACACTCTTTCTGTAGAAACTGCAATTGGACATTCTGAGCGCTAAGAGGCCTATATTGGGAAAAAGAATGTCTACAAATAAAAACTACACAGAAGAATTGTGTGAAACTTCTTTCTGTTCTGTTTGCTCAACTAAAAGAGTTGAACTTTAGTTTTGATTGAGCCGTTCTGAAACACTCTTTCTGTAGAAAATGCAAGTGGAGATTCGGAGCGCTAAGAGGGTAATAGTGGAAAAAGGAATGTCTCCAAATATAAACTACATAGAATCATTCTGTGAAACTTTTTCTGATCTGTGCATTCAGCTAACAGAGTTAAACCATACTTTTGATTGAGCAGATCTGAACACTCTTTCTGTAGAAAATGCAACTGGACATTTGGAGTGCTAAGAGAGTAGTAGTGGAAAAAGGAATATATTCAAATATAAACTACACAGAAGCATTCTGTGAAACTTCTTTCTGATCTGAGCTTTCAGCTAACAGAGTTAAACCATACTTTTGATTGAGCAGTTTTGAAACACTCTGTCTGTAGAAAATGCAACTGGACATTCGTAGCGCTAAGTGGGTAATAGTGGAAAAAAGAATATGTTCAAATATAAACTACACAGAAGCATTGTATGAAACTTCTTTCTGTTCTGTGCATTCAACTAACAGAGTTGAACCTTACTTTTGATTGAGCCGTTCTGAAACACTCTTTCTGTAGAAACTGCAATTGGACATTCTGAGCGCTAAGAGGCATATATTGGGAAAAAGAATGTCTACAAATAAAAACTACACAGAAGAATTGTGTGAAACTTCTTTCTGTTCTGTTTGTTCAACTAAAAGGTTGAACCTTAGTTTTGATTGAGCCGTTCTGAAACACTCTTTCTGTAGAAAATGCAAGTGGAGATTCGGAGCGCTAAGAGGGTAATAGTGGAAAAAGGAATGTCTCCAAATATAAACTACACAGAATCATTCTGTGAAACTTCTTTCTGATCTGTGCATTCAGCTACCAGAGTTAAACCATACTTTTGATTGAGCAGATCTGAACACTCTTTCTGTAGAAAATGCAACTGGACATTTGGAGCGCTAAGAGAGTAGTAGTGGAAAAAGGAATATATTCAAATATAAACTACACAGAAGCATTCTGTGAAACTTCTTTCCGATCTGAGCATTCAGCTAACAGAGTTAAACCATACTTTTGATTGAGCAGTTTTGAAACACTCTGTCTGTAGAAAATGCAACTGGACATTCGTAGCGCTAAGTGGGTAATAGTGGAAAAAAGAATATGTTGAAATATAAACTACACAGAAGCATTGTATGAAACTTCTTTCTGTTCTGTGCATTCAACAAACAGAGTTGAACCTTACTTTTGATTGAGCCTTTCTGAAACACTCTTTCTGTAGAAACTGCAACTGGACATTTTGAGCGCTAAGAGGCCTATATTGGGAAAATAATATCTTCAAATAAAAACTACACAGAAGCATTGTGTGAAACTTATTTCTGATATGTTCATTAAGCTAACAGAGTTAAACCATACTTTTGATTGCGCAGTTCTGAACACTCTTTCTGTAGAAAATACAAGTGGACATTCGGAGCGCTAAGAGGGTAATAGTGGAAAAAGGAATATATTCAAATATAAACTACACAGTAGCATTCTGTGAAACTTCTTTCTGTTCTGTGCATTCAACTAACAGAGTTGAACCTTACTTTTAATTGATCCGTTCTGAAACACTCTTTCTGTAGAAACTGAAAATGGACATGCTAAGCGCTAAGAGGCCTACATTGGGAAAAAGAATATCTTCAAATAAAAACTACACAGATGCATTCTGTGAAACTTATTTCTGATCTGTAAATTGAGTTAACAGAGATAAAACATATTTTTGATTGAGCAGTTATGAAACACTCTTTTTGTAGAAAATGCAAGTGGAGATTCGGAGCGCTAAGTGGGTAATAGTGGAAAAAGGAATGTCTTCAAATATAAACTACACAGAATCATTCGGTGAAACTTCTTTCTGATCTGTGCATTCAGCTAACAGAGTTAAACCATACTTTTGATTGAGCAGATCTGAACACTCTTTCTGTAGAAAATGCAACTGGACATTTGGAGCGCTAAGAGCGTAGTAGTGGAAAAAGGAATATATTCAAATATAAACTACATAGAAGCATTCTGTGAAACTTCTTTCTGATCTGAGCATTCAGCTAACAGAGTTAAACCATACTTTTGATTGAGCAGTTTTGAAACACTCTGTCTGTAGGAAATGCAACTGGACATTCGTAGCGCTAAGTGGGTTATAGTGGAAAAAAGAATATGTTCAAATATAAACTACACAGAAGCATTGTATGAAACTTCTTTCTGTTCTGTGCATTCAACTAACAGAGTTGAACCTTACTTTTGATTGAGCCGTTCTGAAACACTCTTTCTGTAGAAACTGCAATTGGACATTCTGAGCGCTAAGAGGCCTATATTGGGAAAAAGAATGTCTACAAATAAAAACTACACAGAAGAATTGTGTGAAACTTCTTTCTGTTCTGATTGTTCAACTAAAAGAGTTGAACCTTAGTTTTGATTGAGCCGTTCTGAAACACTCTTTCTGTAGAAAATGCAAGTGGAGATTCGGAGCGCAAAGAGGGTAATAGTGGAAAAAGGAATGTCTCCAAATATAAACTACACAGAATTATTCTGTGAAACTTCTTTCTGATCTGTGCATTCAGCTAACAGAGTTAAACCATACTTTTGATTGAGCAGATCTGAACACTCTTTCTGTAGAAAATGCAACTGGACATTTGGAGCGCTAAGAGAGTAGTAGTGGAAAAAGGAATATATTCAAATATAAACTACACAGAAGCATTCTGTGAAACTTCTTTCTGATCTGAGCATTCAGCTAACAGAGTTAAACCATACTTTTGATTGAGCAGTTTTGAAACACTCTGTCTGTAGAAAATGCAACTGGACATTCGTAGCGCTAAGTGGGTAATAGTGGAAAAACGAATATATTCAAATATAAACTACACAGAAGCATTGTATGAAACTTCTTTCTGTTCTGTGCATTCAACTAACAGAGTTGAACCTTACTTTTGATTGAGCCTTTCTGAAACACTCTTTCTGTAGAAACTGCAATTGGACATTCTGAGCGCTAAGAGGCCTATATTGGGAAAAATAATATCTTCAAATAAAAACTACACAGAAGCATTGTGTGAAACTTATTTCTGATATGTTCATTAAGCTAACAGAGTTAAACCATACTTTTGATTGCGCAGTTCTGAACACTCTTTCTGTAGAAAATGCAAGTGGACATTCGGAGCGCTAAGAGGGTAATAGTGGAAAAAGGAATATATTCAAATATAAACTACACAGTAGCATTCTGTGAAACTTCTTTCTGTTCTGTGCATTCAACTAACAGAGTTGAACCTTACTTTTAATTGATCCGTTCTGAAACACTCTTTCTGTAGAAACTGAAAATGGACATGCTAAGCGCTAAGAGGCCTACATTGGGAAAAAGAATATCTTCAAATAAAAACTACACAGATGCATTCTGTGAAACTTATTTCTGATCTGTAAATTCAGTTAACAGAGATAAAACATATTTTTGATTGAGCAGTTATGAAACACTCTTTTTGTAGAAAATGCAAGTGGAGATTCGGAGCGCTAAGTGGGTAATAGTGGAAAAAGGAATGTCTTCAAATATAAACTACACAGAATCATTCGGTGAAACTTCTTCCTGATCTGTGCATTCAGCTAACAGAGTTAAACCATACTTTTGATTGAGCAGATCTGAACACTCTTTCTGTAGAAAATGCAACTGGACATTTGGAGCGCTAAGAGCGTAGTAGTGGAAAAAGGAATATATTCAAATATAAACTACACAGAAGCATTCTGTGAAACTTCTTTCTGATCTGAGCATTCAGCTAACAGAGTTAAACCATACTTTTGATTGAGCAGTTTTGAAACACTCTGTCTGTAGAAAATGCAACTGGACATTCGTAGCGCTAAGTGGGTTATAGTGGAAAAAAGAATATGTTCAAATATAAACTACACAGAAGCATTGTATGAAACTTCTTTCTGTTCTGTGCATTCAACTAACAGAGTTGAACCTTACTTTTGATTGAGCGTTCTGAAACACTCTTTCTGTAGAAACTGCAATTGGACATTCTGAGCGCTAAGAGGCCTATATTGGGAAAAAGAATGTCTACAAATAAAAACTACACAGAAGAATTGTGTGAAACTTCTTTCTGTTCTGTTTGCTCAACTAAAAGAGTTGAACTTTAGTTTTGATTGAGCCGTTCTGAAACACTCTTTCTGTAGAAAATGCAAGTGGAGATTCGGAGCGCTAAGAGGGTAATAGTGGAAAAAGGAATGTCTCCAAATATAAACTACATAGAATCATTCTGTGAAACTTTTTCTGATCTGTGCATTCAGCTAACAGAGTTAAACCATACTTTTGATTGAGCAGATCTGAACACTCTTTCTGTAGAAAATGCAACTAGACATTTGGAGTGCTAAGAGAGTAGTAGTGGAAAAAGGAATATATTCAAATATAAACTACACAGAAGCATTCTGTGAAACTTCTTTCTGATCTGAGCTTTCAGCTAACAGAGTTAAACCATACTTTTGATTGAGCAGTTTTGAAACACTCTGTCTGTAGAAAATGCAACTGGACATTCGTAGCGCTAAGTGGGTAATAGTGGAAAAAAGAATATGTTCAAATATAAACTACACAGAAGCATTGTATGAAACTTCTTTCTGTTCTGTGCATTCAACTAACAGAGTTGAACCTTACTTTTGATTGAGCCGTTCTGAAACACTCTTTCTGTAGAAAGTGCAATTGGACATTCTGAGCGCTAAGAGGCATATATTGGGAAAAAGAATGTCTACAAATAAAAACTACACAGAAGAATTGTGTGAAACTTCTTTCTGTTCTGTTTGTTCAACTAAAAGGTTGAACCTTAGTTTTGATTGAGCCGTTCTGAAACACTCTTTCTGTAGAAAATGCAAGTGGAGATTCGGAGCGCTAAGAGGGTAATAGTGGAAAAAGGAATGTCTCCAAATATAAACTACACAGAATCATTCTGTGAAACTTCTTTCTGATCTGTGCATTCAGCTACCAGAGTTAAACCATAATTTTGATTGAGCAGATCTGAACACTCTTTCTGTAGAAAATGCAACTGAACATTTGGAGCGCTAAGAGAGTAGTAGTGGAAAAAGGAATATATTCAAATATAAACTACACAGAAGCATTCTGTGAAACTTCTTTCCGATCTGAGCATTCAGCTAACAGAGTTAAACCATACTTTTGATTGAGCAGTTTTGAAACACTCTGTCTGTAGAAAATGCAACTGGACATTCGTAGCGCTAAGTGGGTAATAGTGGAAAAAAGAATATGTTCAAATATAAACTACACAGAAGCATTGTATGAAACTTCTTTCTGTTCTGTGCATTCAACAAACAGAGTTGAACCTTACTTTTGATTGAGCCTTTCTGAAACACTCTTTCTGTAGAAACTGCAACTGGACATTTTGAGCGCTAAGAGGCCTATATTGGGAAAATAATATCTTCAAATAAAAACTACACAGAAGCATTGTGTGAAACTTATTTCTGATATGTTCATTAAGCTAACAGAGTTAAACCATACTTTTGATTGCGCAGTTCTGAACACTCTTTCTGTAGAAAATACAAGTGGACATTCGGAGCGCTAAGAGGGTAATAGTGGAAAAAGGAATATATTCAAATATAAACTACACAGTAGCATTCTGTGAAAATTCTTTCTGTTCTGTGCATTCAACTAACAGAGTTGAACCTTACTTTTGATTGAGCCGTTCTGAAACACTCTTTCTGTAGAAACTGCAATTTTACATGCTAAGCGCTAAGAGGCCTACATTGGGAAAAAGAATATCTTCAAATAAAAACTACACAGATGCATTCTGTGAAACTTATTTCTGATCTGTAAATTCAGTTAACAGAGATAAAACATATTTTTGATTGAGCAGTTATGAAACACTCTTTTTGTAGAAAATGCAAGTGGAGATTCGGAGCGCTAAGTGGGTAATAGTGGAAAAAGGAATGTCTTCAAATATAAACTACACAGAATCATTCGGTGAAACTTCTTTCTGATCTGTGCATTCAGCTAACAGAGTTAAACCATACTTTTGATTGAGCAGATCTGAACACTCTTTCTGTAGAAAATGCAACTGGACATTTGGAGCGCTAAGAGCGTAGTAGTGGAAAAAGGAATATATTCAAATATAAACTACACAGAAGCATTCTGTGAAACTTCTTTCTGATCTGAGCATTCAGCTAACAGAGTTAAACCATACTTTTGATTGAGCAGTTTTGAAACACTCTCTCTGTAGAAAATGCAACTGGACATTCGTAGCGCTAAGTGGGTAATAGTGGAAAAAAGAATATGTTCAAATATAAACTACACAGAAGCATTGTATGAAACGTCTTTCTGTTCTGTGCATTCAACTAACAGAGTTGAACCTTACTTTTGATTGAGCCGTTCTGAAACACTCTTTCTGTAGAAACTGCAATTGGACATTCTGAGCGCTAAGAGGCCTATATTGGGAAAAAGAATGTCTACAAATAAAAACTACACAGAAGAATTGTGTGAAACTTCTTTCTGTTCTGTTTGTTCAACTAAAAGGTTGAACCTTAGTTTTGATTGAGCCGTTCTGAAACACTCTTTCTGTAGAAAATGCAAGTGGAGATTCGGAGCGCTAAGAGGGTAATAGTGGAAAAAGGAATGTCTCCAAATATAAACTACACAGAATCATTCTGTGAAACTTCTTTCTGATCTGTGCATTCAGCTACCAGAGTTAAACCATACTTTTGATTGAGCAGATCTGAACACTCTTTCTGTAGAAAATGCAACTGGACATTTGGAGCGCTAAGAGAGTAGTAGTGGAAAAAGGAATATATTCAAATATAAACTACACAGAAGCATTCTGTGAAACTTCTTTCTGATCTGAGCATTCAGCTAACAGAGTTAAACCATACTTTTGATTGAGCAGTTTTGAAACACTCTGTCTGTAGAAAATGCAACTGGACATTCGTAGCGCTAAGTGGGTAATAGTGGAAAAAAGAATATGTTCAAATATAAACTACACAGAAGCATTGTATGAAACTTCTTTCTGTTCTTTGCATTCAACTAACAGAGTTGAACCTTACTTTTGATTGAGCCTTTCTGAAACACTCTTTCTGTAGAAACTGCAATTGGACACTCTGAGCACTAAGAGGCCTATATTGGGAAAAATAATATCTTCAAATAAAAACTACACAGAAGCATTGTGTGAAACTTATTTCTGATATGTTCATTAAGCTAACAGAGTTAAACCATACTTTTGATTGCGCAGTTCTTAACACTCTTTCTGTAGAAAATGCAAGTGGACATTCGGAGCGCTAAGAGGGTAATAGTGGAAAAAGGAATATATTCAAATATAAACTACACAGTAGCATTCTGTGAAAATTCTTTCTGTTCTGTGCATTCAACTAACAGAGTTGAACCTTACTTTTGATTGAGCCGTTCTGAAACACTCTTTCTGTAGAAACTGCAATTTTACATGCTAAGCGCTAAGAGGCCTACATTGGGAAAAAGAATATCTTCAAATAAAAACTACACAGATGCATTCTGTGAAACTTATTTCTGATCTGTAAATTGAGTTAACAGAGATAAAACATATTTTTGATTGAGCAGTTATGAAACACTCTTTTTGTAGAAAATGCAAGTGGAGATTCGGAGCGCTAAGTGGGTAATAGTGGAAAAAGGAATGTCTTCAAATATAAACTACACAGAATCATTCGGTGAAACTTCTTCCTGATCTGTGCATTCAGCTAACAGAGTTAAACCATACTTTTGATTGAGCAGATCTGAACACTCTTTCTGTAGAAAATTCAACTGGACATTTGGAGCGCTAAGAGCGTAGTAGTGGAAAAAGGAATATATTCAAATATAAACTACACAGAAGCATTCTGTGAAACTTCTTTCTGATCTGAGCATTCAGCTAACAGAGTTAAACCATACTTTTGATTGAGCAGTTTTGAAACACTCTGTCTGTAGAAAATGCAACTGGACATTCGTAGCGCTAAGTGGGTTATAGTGGAAAAAAGAATATGTTCAAATATAAACTACACAGAAGCATTGTATGAAACTTCTTTCTGTTCTGTGCATTCAACTAACAGAGTTGAACCTTACTTTTGATTGAGCGTTCTGAAACACTCTTTCTGTAGAAACTGCAATTGGACATTCTGAGCGCTAAGAGGCCTATATTGGGAAAAAGAATGTCTACAAATAAAAACTACACAGAAGAATTGTGTGAAACTTCTTTCTGTTCTGTTTGCTCAACTAAAAGAGTTGAACTTTAGTTTTGATTGAGCCGTTCTGAAACACTCTTTCTGTAGAAAATGCAAGTGGAGATTCGGAGCGCTAAGAGGGTAATAGTGGAAAAAGGAATGTCTCCAAATATAAACTACATAGAATCATTCTGTGAAACTTTTTCTGATCTGTGCATTCAGCTAACAGAGTTAAACCATACTTTTGATTGAGCAGATCTGAACACTCTTTCTGTAGAAAATGCAACTGGACATTTGGAGTGCTAAGAGAGTAGTAGTGGAAAAAGGAATATATTCAAATATAAACTACACAGAAGCATTCTGTGAAACTTCTTTCTGATCTGAGCTTTCAGCTAACAGAGTTAAACCATACTTTTGATTGAGCAGTTTTGAAACACTCTGTCTGTAGAAAAGGCAACTGGACATTCGTAGCGCTAAGTGGGTAATAGTGGAAAAAAGAATATGTTCAAATATAAACTACACAGAAGCATTGTATGAAACTTCTTTCTGTTCTGTGCATTCAACTAACAGAGTTGAACCTTACTTTTGATTGAGCCGTTCTGAAACACTCTTTCTGTAGAAAGTGCAATTGGACATTCTGAGCGCTAAGAGGCATATATTGGGAAAAAGAATGTCTACAAATAAAAACTACACAGAAGAATTGTGTGAAACTTCTTTCTGTTCTGTTTGTTCAACTAAAAGGTTGAACCTTAGTTTTGATTGAGCCGTTCTGAAACACTCTTTCTGTAGAAAATGCAAGTGGAGATTCGGAGCGCTAAGAGGGTAATAGTGGAAAAAGGAATGTCTCCAAATATAAACTACACAGAATCATTCTGTGAAACTTCTTTCTGATCTGTGCATTCAGCTACCAGAGTTAAAACATAATTTTGATTGAGCAGATCTGAACACTCTTTCTGTAGAAAATGCAACTGGACATTTGGAGCGCTAAGAGAGTAGTAGTGGAAAAAGGAATATATTCAAATATAAACTACACAGAAGCATTCTGTGAAACTTCTTTCCGATCTGAGCATTCAGCTAACAGAGTTAAACCATACTTTTGATTGAGCAGTTTTGAAACACTCTGTCTGTAGAAAATGCAACTGGACATTCGTAGCGCTAAGTGGGTAATAGTGGAAAAAAGAATATGTTGAAATATAAACTACACAGAAGCATTGTATGAAACTTCTTTCTGTTCTGTGCATTCAACAAACAGAGTTGAACCTTACTTTTGATTGAGCCTTTCTGAAACACTCTTTCTGTAGAAACTGCAACTGGACATTTTGAGCGCTAAGAGGCCTATATTGGGAAAATAATATCTTCAAATAAAAACTACACAGAAGCATTTTGTGAAACTTATTTCTGATATGTTCATTAAGCTAACAGAGTTAAACCATACTTTTGATTGCGCAGTTCTGAACACTCTTTCTGTAGAAAATACAAGTGGACATTCGGAGCGCTAAGAGGGTAATAGTGGAAAAAGGAATATATTCAAATATAAACTACACAGTAGCATTCTGTGAAAATTCTTTCTGTTCTGTGCATTCAACTAACAGAGTTGAACCTTACTTTTGATTGAGCCGTTCTGAAACACTCTTTCTGTAGAAACTGCAATTGGACATGCTAAGCGCTAAGAGGCCTACATTGGGAAAAAGAATATCTTCAAATAAAAACTACACAGATGCATTCTGTGAAACTTATTTCTGATCTGTAAATTGAGTTAACAGAGATAAAACATATTTTTGATTGAGCAGTTATGAAACACTCTTTTTGTAGAAAATGCAAGTGGAGATTCGGAGCGCTAAGTGGGTAATAGTGGAAAAAGGAATGTCTTCAAATATAAACTACACAGAATCATTCGGTGAAACTTCTTTCTGATCTGTGCATTGAGCTAACAGAGTTAAACCATACTTTTGATTGAGCAGACCTGAACACTCTTTCGGTAGAAAATGCAACTGGACATTTTGAGCGCTAAGAGCGTAGTAGTGGAAAAAGGAATATATTCAAATATAAACTACACAGAAGCATTCTGTGAAACTTCTTTCTGATCTGAGCATTCAGCTAACAGAGTTAAACCATACATTTGATTGAGCAGTTTTGAAACACTCTGTCTGTAGAAAATGCAACTGGACATTCGTAGCGCTAAGTGGGTAATAGTGGAAAAAAGAATATGTTCAAATATAAACTACACAGAAGCATTGTATGAAACTTCTTTCTGTTCTGTGCATTCAACTAACAGAGTTGAACCTTACTTTTGATTGAGCCGTTCTGAAACACTCTTTCTCTAGAAACTGCAATTGGACATTCTGAGCGCTAAGAGGCCTATATTGGGAAAAAGAATGTCTACAAATAAAAACTACACAGAAGAATTGTGTGAAACTTCTTTCTGTTCTGTGTGTTCAACTAAAAGAGTTGAACCTTAGTTTTGATTGAGCCGTTCTGAAACACTCTTTCTGTAGAAAATGCAAGTGGAGATTCGGAGCGCTAAGAGGGTAATAGTGGAAAAAGGAATGTCTCCAAATATAAACTACACAGAATCATTCTGTGAAACTTCTTTCTGATCTGTGCATTCAGCTAACAGAGTTAAACCATACTTTTGATTGAGCAGATCTGAACACTCTTTCTGTAGAAAATGCAACTGGAGATTTGGAGCGCTAAGAGAGTAGTAGTGGAAAAAGGAATATATTCAAATATAAACTACACAGAAGCATTCTGTGAAACTTCTTTCTGATCTGAGCATTCAGCTAACAGAGTTAAACCATACTTTTGATTGAGCAGTTTTGAAACACTCTGTCTGTAGAAAATGCAACTGGACATTCGTAGCGCTAAGTGGGTAATAGTGGAAAAAAGAATATGTTCAAATATAAACTACACAGAATCATTGTATGAAACTTCTTTCTGTTCTGTGCATTCAACTAACAGAGTTGAACCTTACTTTTGATTGAGCCTTTCTGAAACACTCTTTCTGTAGAAACTGCAATTGGACATTCTGAGCGCTAAGAGGCCTATATTGGGAAAAATAATATCTTCAAATAAAAAGTACACAGAAGCATTGTGTGAAACTTATTTCTGATATGTTCATTAAGCTAACAGAGTTAAACCATACTTTTGATTGCGCAGTTCTGAACACTCTTTCTGTAGAAAATGCAAGTGGACATTCGGAGCGCTAAGAGGGTAATAGTGGAAAAAGGAATATATTCAAATATAAACAACACAGTAGCATTCTGTGAAACTTCTTTCTGTTCTGTGCATTCAACTAACAGAGTTGAACCTTACTTATGTTTGAGCCGTTCTGAAACACTCTTTCTGTAGAAACTGCAATTGGACATGCTAAGCGCTAAGAGGCCTACATTGGGAAAAAGAATATCTTCAAATAAAAACTACACAGATGCATTCTGTGAAACTTATTTCTGATCTGTAAATTCAGTTAACAGAGATAAAACATATTTTTGATTGAGCAGTTATGAAACACACTTTTTGTAGAAAATGCAAGTGGAGATTCGCAGCGCTAAGAGGGTAATAGTGGAAAAAGGAATGTCTTCAAATATAAACTACACAGAATCATTCGGTGAAACTTCTTTCTAATCTGTGCATTCAGCTAACAGAGTTAAACCATACTTTTGATTGAGCAGATCTGAACACTCTTTCTGTAGAAAATGCAACTGGACATTTGGAGCGCTAAGAGCGTAGTAGTGGAAAAAGGAATATATTCAAATATAAACTACACAGAAGCATTCTGTGAAACTTCTTTCTGATCTGAGCATTCAGCTAACAGAGTTAAACCATACTTTTGATTGAGCAGTTTTGAAACACTCTGTCTGTAGAAAATGCAACTGGACATTCGTAGCGCTAAGTGGGTTATAGTGGAAAAAAGAATATGTTCAAATATAAACTACACAGAAGCATTGTATGAAACTTCTTTCTGTTCTGTGCATTCAACTAACAGAGTTGAACCTTACTTTTGATTGAGCCGTTCTGAAACACTCTTTCTGTAGAAACTGCAATTGGACATTCTGAGCGCTAAGAGGCCTATATTGGGAAAATGAATGTCTACAAATAAAAACTACACAGAAGAATTGTGTGAAACTTCTTTCTGTTCTGTTTGTTCAACTAAAAGAGTTGAACCTTAGTTTTGATTGAGCCGTTCTGAAACACTCTTTCAGTAGAAAATGCAAGTGGAGATTCGGAGCGCTAAGAGGGTAATAGTGGAAAAAGGAATGTCTCCAAATATAAACTACACAGAATCATTCTGTGAAACTTCTTTCTGATCTGTGCATTCAGCTAACAGAGTTAAATCATACTTTTGATTGAGCAGATCTGAACACTCTTTCTGTAGAAAATGCAACTGGACATTCGGAGCGCTAAGAGAGTAGTAGTGGAAAAAGGAATATATTCAAATATAAACTACACAGAAGCATTCTGTGAAACTTCTTTCTGATCTGAGCATTCAGCTAACAGAGTTAAACCATACTTTTGATTGAGCAGTTTTGAAACACTCTGTCTGTAGAAAATGCAACTGGACATTCGTAGCGCTAAGTGGGTAATAGTGGAAAAAAGAATATGTTCAAATATAAACTACACAGAAGCATTGTATGAAACTTCTTTCTGTTCTGTGCATTCAACTAACAGAGTTGAACCTTACTTTTGATTGAGCCTTTCTGAAACACTCTTTCTGTAGAAACTGCAATTGGACATTCTGAGCGCTAAGAGGCCTATATTGGGAAAAATAATAACTTCAAATAAAAACTACACAGAAGCATTGTGTGAAACTTATTTCTGATATGTTCATTAAGCTAACAGAGTTAAACCATACTTTTGATTGCGCAGTTCTGAACACTCTTTCTGTAGAAAATGCAAGTGGACATTCGGAGCGCTAAGAGGGTAATAGTGGAAAAAGGAATATATTCAAATATAAACTACACAGTAGCATTCTGTGAAACTTCTTTCTGTTCTGTGCATTCAACTAACAGAGTTGAACCTTACTTTTGATTGAGCCGTTCTGAAACACTCTTTCTGTAGAAACTGCAATTGGACATGCTAAGAGCTAAGAGGCCTACATTGGGAAAAAGAATATCTTCAAATAAAAACTACACAAATGCATTCTGTGAAACTTATTTCTGATCTGTAAATTCAGTTAACAGAGATAAAACATATTTTTGATTGAGCAGTTATGAAACACTCTTTTTGTAGAAAATGCAAGTGGAGATTCGGAGCGCTAAGAGGGTAATAGTGGAAAAAGGAATGTCTTCAAATATAAACTACACAGAATCTTTCGGTGAAACTTCTTTCTGATCTGTGCATTGAGCTAACAGAGTTAAACCATACTTTTGATTGAGCAGACCTGAACACTCTTTCGGTAGAAAATGCAACTGGACATTTTGAGCGCTAAGAGCGTAGTACTGGAAAAAGGAATATATTCAAATATAAACTACACAGAAGCATTCTGTGAAACTTCTTTCTGATCTGAGCATTCAGCTAACAGAGTTAAACCATACATTTGATTGAGCAGTTTTGAAACACTCTGTCTGTAGAAAATGCAACTGGATATTCGTAGCGCTAAGTGGGTAATAGTGGAAAAAAGAATATGTTCAAATATAAACTACACAGAAGCATTGTATGAAACTTCTTTCTGTTCTGTGCATTCAACTAACAGAGTTGAACCTTACTTTTGATTGAGCCGTTCTGAAACACTCTTTCTCTAGAAACTGCAATTGGACATTCTGAGCGCTAAGAGGCCTATATTGGGAAAAAGAATGTCTACAAATAAAAACTACACAGAAGAATTGTGTGAAACTTCTTTCTGTTCTGTGTGTTCAACTAAAAGAGTTGAACCTTAGTTTTGATTGAGCCGTTCTGAAACACTCTTTCTGTAGAAAATGCAAGTGGAGATTCGGAGCGCTAAGAGGGTAATAGTGGAAAAAGGAATGTCTCCAAATATAAACTACACAGAATCATTCTGTGAAACTTCTTTCTGATCTGTGCATTCAGCTAACAGAGTTAAACCATACTTTTGATTGAGCAGATCTGAACACTCTTTCTGTAGAAAATGCAACTGGAGATTTGGAGCGCTAAGAGAGTAGTAGTGGAAAAAGGAATATATTCAAATATAAACTACACAGAAGCATTCTGTGAAACTTCTTTCTGATCTGAGCATTCAGCTAACAGAGTTAAACCATACTTTTGATTGAGCAGTTTTGAAACACTCTGTCTGTAGAAAATGCAACTGGACATTCGTAGCGCTAAGTGGGTAATAGTGGAAAAAAGAATATGTTCAAATATAAACTACACAGAATCATTGTATGAAACTTCTTTCTGTTCTGTGCATTCAACTAACAGAGTTGAACCTTACTTTTGATTGAGCCTTTCTGAAACACTCTTTCTGTAGAAACTGCAATTGGACATTCTGAGCGCTAAGAGGCCTATATTGGGAAAAATAATATCTTCAAATAAAAAGTACACAGAAGCATTGTGTGAAACTTATTTCTGATATGTTCATTAAGCTAACAGAGTTAAACCATACTTTTGATTGCGCAGTTCTGAACACTCTTTCTGTAGAAAATGCAAGTGGACATTCGGAGCGCTAAGAGGGTAATAGTGGAAAAAGGAATATATTCAAATATAAACAACACAGTAGCATTCTGTGAAACTTCTTTCTGTTCTGTGCATTCAACTAACAGAGTTGAACCTTACTTATGTTTGAGCCGTTCTGAAACACTCTTTCTGTAGAAACTGCAATTGGACATGCTAAGCGCTAAGAGGCCTACATTGGGAAAAAGAATATCTTCAAATAAAAACTACACAGATGCATTCTGTGAAACTTATTTCTGATCTGTAAATTCAGTTAACAGAGATAAAACATATTTTTGATTGAGCAGTTATGAAACACTCTTTTTGTAGAAAATGCAAGTGGAGATTCGCAGCGCTAAGAGGGTAATAGTGGAAAAAGGAATGTCTTCAAATATAAACTACACAGAATCATTCGGTGAAACTTCTTTCTAATCTGTGCATTCAGCTAACAGAGTTAAACCATACTTTTGATTGAGCAGATCTGAACACTCTTTCTGTAGAAAATGCAACTGGACATTTGGAGCGCTAAGAGCGTAGTAGTGGAAAAAGGAATATATTCAAATATAAACTACACAGAAGCATTCTGTGAAACTTCTTTCTGATCTGAGCATTCAGCTAACAGAGTTAAACCATACTTTTGATTGAGCAGTTTTGAAACACTCTGTCTGTAGAAAATGCAACTGGACATTCGTAGCGCTAAGTGGGTTATAGTGGAAAAAAGAATATGTTCAAATATAAACTACACAGAAGCATTGTATGAAACTTCTTTCTGTTCTGTGCATTCAACTAACAGAGTTGAACCTTACTTTTGATTGAGCCGTTCTGAAACACTCTTTCTGTAGAAACTGCAATTGGACATTCTGAGCGCTAAGAGGCCTATATTGGGAAAAAGAATGTCTACAAATAAAAACTACACAGAAGAATTGTGTGAAACTTCTTTCTGTTCTGTTTGTTCAACTAAAAGAGTTGAACCTTAGTTTTGATTGAGCCGTTCTGAAACACTCTTTCAGTAGAAAATGCAAGTGGAGATTTGGAGCGCTAAGAGGGTAATAGTGGAAAAAGGAATGTCTCCAAATATAAACTACACAGAATCATTCTGTGAAACTTCTTTCTGATCTGTGCATTCAGCTAACAGAGTTAAATCATACTTTTGATTGAGCAGATCTGAACACTCTTTCTGTAGAAAATGCAACTGGACATTCGGAGCGCTAAGAGAGTAGTAGTGGAAAAAGGAATATATTCAAATATAAACTACACAGAAGCATTCTGTGAAACTTCTTTCTGATCTGAGCATTCAGCTAACAGAGTTAAACCATACTTTTGATTGAGCAGTTTTGAAACACTCTGTCTGTAGAAAATGCAACTGGACATTCGTAGCGCTAAGTTGGTAATAGTGGAAAAAAGAATATGTTCAAATATAAACTACACAGAAGCATTGTATGAAACTTCTTTCTGTTCTGTGCATTCAACTAACAGAGTTGAACCTTACTTTTGATTGAGCCTTTCTGAAACACTCTTTCTGTAGAAACTGCAATTGGACATTCTGAGCGCTAAGAGGCCTATATTGGGAAAAATAATAACTTCAAATAAAAACTACACAGAAGCATTGTGTGAAACTTATTTCTGATATGTTCATTAAGCTAACAGAGTTAAACCATACTTTTGATTGCGCAGTTCTGAACACTCTTTCTGTAGAAAATGCAAGTGGACATTCGGAGCGCTAAGAGGGTAATAGTGGAAAAAGGAATATATTCAAATATAAACTACACAGTAGCATTCTGTGAAACTTCTTTCTGTTCTGTGCATTCAACTAACAGAGTTGAACCTTACTTTTGATTGAGCCGTTCTGAAACACTCTTTCTGTAGAAACTGCAATTGGACATGCTAAGAGCTAAGAGGCCTACATTGGGAAAAAGAATATCTTCAAATAAAAACTACACAAATGCATTCTGTGAAACTTATTTCTGATCTGTAAATTCAGTTAACAGAGATAAAACATATTTTTGATTGAGCAGTTATGAAACACTCTTTTTGTAGAAAATGCAAGTGGAGATTCGGAGCGCTAAGAGGGTAATAGTGGAAAAAGGAATGTCTTCAAATATAAACTACACAGAATCTTTCGGTGAAACTTCTTTCTGATCTGTGCATTGAGCTAACAGAGTTAAACCATACTTTTGATTGAGCAGACCTGAACACTCTTTCGGTAGAAAATGCAACTGGACATTTTGAGCGCTAAGAGCGTAGTAGTGGAAAAAGGAATATATTCAAATATAAACTACACAGAAGCATTCTGTGAAACTTCTTTCTGATCTGAGCATTCAGCTAACAGAGTTAAACCATACATTTGATTGAGCAGTTTTGAAACACTCTGTCTGTAGAAAATGCAACTGGACATTCGTAGCGCTAAGTGGGTAATAGTGGAAAAAAGAATATGTTCAAATATAAACTACACAGAAGCATTGTATGAAACTTCTTTCTGTTCTGTGCATTCAACTAACAGAGTTGAACCTTACTTTTGATTGAGCCGTTCTGAAACACTCTTTCTCTAGAAACTGCAATTGGACATTCTGAGCGCTAAGAGGCCTATATTGGGAAAAAGAATGTCTACAAATAAAAACTACACAGAAGAATTGTGTGAAACTTCTTTCTGTTCTGTGTGTTCAACTAAAAGAGTTGAACCTTAGTTTTGATTGAGCCGTTCTGAAACACTCTTTCTGTAGAAAATGCAAGTGGAGATTCGGAGCGCTAAGAGGGTAATAGTGGAAAAAGGAATGTCTCCAAATATAAACTACACAGAATCATTCTGTGAAACTTCTTTCTGATCTGTGCATTCAGCTAACAGAGTTAAACCATACTTTTGATTGAGCAGATCTGAACACTCTTTCTGTAGAAAATGCAACTGGAGATTTGGAGCGCTAAGAGAGTAGTAGTGGAAAAAGGAATATATTCAAATATAAACTACACAGAAGCATTCTGTGAAACTTCTTTCTGATCTGAGCATTCAGCTAACAGAGTTAAACCATACTTTTGATTGAGCAGTTTTGAAACACTCTGTCTGTAGAAAATGCAACTGGACATTCGTAGCGCTAAGTGGGTAATAGTGGAAAAAAGAATATGTTCAAATATAAACTACACAGAATCATTGTATGAAACTTCTTTCTGTTCTGTGCATTCAACTAACAGAGTTGAACCTTACTTTTGATTGAGCCTTTCTGAAACACTCTTTCTGTAGAAACTGCAATTGGACATTCTGAGCGCTAAGAGGCCTATATTGGGAAAAATAATATCTTCAAATAAAAAGTACACAGAAGCATTGTGTGAAACTTATTTCTGATATATTCATTAAGCTAACAGAGTTAAACCATACTTTTGATTGCGCAGTTCTGAACACTCTTTCTGTAGAAAATGCAAGTGGACATTCGGAGCGCTAAGAGGGTAATAGTGGAAAAAGGAATATATTCAAATATAAACAACACAGTAGCATTCTGTGAAACTTCTTTCTGTTCTGTGCATTCAACTAACAGAGTTGAACCTTACTTATGTTTGAGCCGTTCTGAAACACTCTTTCTGTAGAAACTGCAATTGGACATGCTAAGCGCTAAGAGGCCTACATTGGGAAAAAGAATATCTTCAAATAAAAACTACACAGATGCATTCTGTGAAACTTATTTCTGATCTGTAAATTCAGTTAACAGAGATAAAACATATTTTTGATTGAGCAGTTATGAAACACTCTTTTTGTAGAAAATGCAAGTGGAGATTCGCAGCGCTAAGAGGGTAATAGTGGAAAAAGGAATGTCTTCAAATATAAACTACACAGAATCATTCGGTGAAACTTCTTTCTAATCTGTGCATTCAGCTAACAGAGTTAAACCATACTTTTGATTGAGCAGATCTGAACACTCTTTCTGTAGAAAATGCAACTGGACATTTGGAGCGCTAAGAGCGTAGTAGTGGAAAAAGGAATATATTCAAATATAAACTACACAGAAGCATTCTGTGAAACTTCTTTGTGATCTGAGCATTCAGCTAACAGAGTTAAACCATACTTTTGATTGAGCAGTTTTGAAACACTCTGTCTGTAGAAAATGCAACTGGACATTCGTAGCGCTAAGTGGGTTATAGTGGAAAAAAGAATATGTTCAAATATAAACTACACAGAAGCATTGTATGAAACTTCTTTCTGTTCTGTGCATTCAACTAACAGAGTTGAACCTTACTTTTGATTGAGCCGTTCTAAAACACTCTTTCTGTAGAAACTGCAATTGGACATTCTGAGCGCTAAGAGGCCTATATTGGGAAAAAGAATGTCTACAAATAAAAACTACACAGAAGAATTGTGTGAAAATTCTTTCTGCTCTGTTTGTTCAACTAAAAGAGTTGAACCTTAGTTTTGATTGAGCCGTTCTGAAACACTCTTTCAGTAGAAAATGCAAGTGGAGATTCGGAGCGCTAAGAGGGTAATAGTGGAAAAAGGAATGTCTTCAAATATAAACTACACAGAATCATTCTGTGAAACTTCTTTCTGATCTGTGCATTCAGCTAACAGAGTTAAATCATACTTTTGATTGAGCAGATCTGAACACTCTTTCTGTAGAAAATGCAACTGGACATTCGGAGCGCTAAGAGAGTAGTAGTGGAAAAAGGAATATATTCAAATATAAACTACACAGAAGCATTCTGTGAAACTTCTTTCTGATCTGAGCATTCAGCTAACAGAGTTAAACCATACTTTTGATTGAGCAGTTTTGAAACACTCTGTCTGTAGAAAATGCAACTGGACATTCGTAGCGCTAAGTGGGTAATAGTGGAAAAAAGAATATGTTCAAATATAAACTACACAGAAGCATTGTATGAAACTTCTTTCTGTTCTGTGCATTCAACTAACAGAGTTGAACCTTACTTTTGATTGAGCCTTTCTGAAACACTCTTTCTGTAGAAACTGCAATTGGACATTCTGAGCGCTAAGAGGCCTATATTGGGAAAAATAATAACTTCAAATAAAAACTACACAGAAGCATTGTGTGAAACTTATTTCTGATATGTTCATTAAGCTAACAGAGTTAAACCATACTTTTGATTGCGCAGTTCTGAACACTCTTTCTGTAGAAAATGCAAGTGGACATTCGGAGCGCTAAGAGGGTAATAGTGGAAAAAGGAATATATTCAAATATAAACTACACAGTAGCATTCTGTGAAACTTCTTTCTGTTCTATGCATTCAACTAACAGAGTTGAACCTTACTTTTGATTGAGCCGTTCTGAAACACTCTTTCTGTAGAAACTGCAATTGGACATGCTAAGAGCTAAGAGGCCTACATTGGGAAAAAGAATATCTTCAAATAAAAACTACACAGATGCATTCTGTGAAACTTATTTCTGATCTGTAAATTCAGTTAACAGAGATAAAACATATTTTCGATTGAGCAGTTATGAAACACTCTTTTTGTAGAAAATGCAAGTGGAGATTCGGAGCGCTAAGAGGGTAATAGTGGAAAAAGGAATGTCTTCAAATATAAACTACACAGAATCTTTCGGTGAAACTTCTTTCTGATCTGTGCATTGAGCTAACAGAGTTAAACCATACTTTTGATTGAGCAGACCTGAACAGTCTTTCGGTAGAAAATGCAACTGGACATTTTGAGCGCTAAGAGCGTAGTAGTGGAAAAAGGAATATATTCAAATATAAACTACACAGAAGCATTCTGTGAAACTTCTTTCTGATCTGAGCATTCAGCTAACAGAGTTAAACCATACATTTGATTGAGCAGTTTTGAAACACTCTGTCTGTAGAAAATGCAACTGGACATTCGTAGCGCTAAGTGGGTAATAGTGGAAAAAAGAATATGTTCAAATATAAACTACACAGAAGCATTGTATGAAACTTCTTTCTGTTCTGTGCATTCAACTAACAGAGTTGAACCTTACTTTTGATTGAGCCGTTCTGAAACACTCTTTCTCTAGAAACTGCAATTGGACATTCTGAGCGCTAAGAGGCCTATATTGGGAAAAAGAATGTCTACAAATAAAAACTACACAGAAGAATTGTGTGAAACTTCTTTCTGTTCTGTGTGTTCAACTAAAAGAGTTGAACCTTAGTTTTGATTGAGCCGTTCTGAAACACTCTTTCTGTAGAAAATGCAAGTGGAGATTCGGAGCGCTAAGAGGGTAATAGTGGAAAAAGGAATGTCTCCAAATATAAACTACACAGAATCATTCTGTGAAACTTCTTTCTGATCTGTGCATTCAGCTAACAGAGTTAAACCATACTTTTGATTGAGCAGATCTGAACACTCTTTCTGTAGAAAATGCAACTGGAGATTTGGAGCGCTAAGAGAGTAGTAGTGGAAAAAGGAATATATTCAAATATAAACTACACAGAAGCATTCTGTGAAACTTCTTTCTGATCTGAGCATTCAGCTAACAGAGTTAAACCATACTTTTGATTGAGCAGTTTTGAAACACTCTGTCTGTAGAAAATGCAACTGGACATTCGTAGCGCTAAGTGGGTAATAGTGGAAAAAAGAATATGTTCAAATATAAACTACACAGAATCATTGTATGAAACTTCTTTCTGTTCTGTGCATTCAACTAACAGAGTTGAACCTTACTTTTGATTGAGCCTTTCTGAAACACTCTTTCTGTAGAAACTGCAATTGGACATTCTGAGCGCTAAGAGGCCTATATTGGGAAAAATAATATCTTCAAATAAAAAGTACACAGAAGCATTGTGTGAAACTTATTTCTGATATGTTCATTAAGCTAACAGAGTTAAACCATACTTTTGATTGCGCAGTTCTGAACACTCTTTCTGTAGAAAATGCAAGTGGACATTCGGAGCGCTAAGAGGGTAATAGTGGAAAAAGGAATATATTCAAATATAAACAACACAGTAGCATTCTGTGAAACTTCTTTCTGTTCTGTGCATTCAACTAACAGAGTTGAACCTTACTTATGTTTGAGCCGTTCTGAAACACTCTTTCTGTAGAAACTGCAATTGGACATGCTAAGCGCTAAGAGGCCTACATTGGGAAAAAGAATATCTTCAAATAAAAACTACACAGATGCATTCTGTGAAACTTATTTCTGATCTGTAAATTCAGTTAACAGAGATAAAACATATTTTTGATTGAGCAGTTATGAAACACTCTTTTTGTAGAAAATGCAAGTGGAGATTCGCAGCGCTAAGAGGGTAATAGTGGAAAAAGGAATGTCTTCAAATATAAACTACACAGAATCATTCGGTGAAACTTCTTTCTAATCTGTGCATTCAGCTAACAGAGTTAAACCATACTTTTGATTGAGCAGATCTGAACACTCTTTCTGTAGAAAATGCAACTGGACATTTGGAGCGCTAAGAGCGTAGTAGTGGAAAAAGCAATATATTCAAATATAAACTACACAGAAGCATTCTGTGAAACTTCTTTCTGATCTGAGCATTCAGCTAACAGAGTTAAACCATACTTTTGATTGAGCAGTTTTGAAACACTCTGTCTGTAGAAAATGCAACTGGACATTCGTAGCGCTAAGTGGGTAATAGTGGAAAAAAGAATATGTTCAAATATAAACTACACAGAAGCATTGTATGAAACTTCTTTCTGTTCTGTGCATTCAACTAACAGAGTTGAACCTTACTTTTGATTGAGCCGTTCTGAAACACTCTTTCTGTAGAAACTGCAATTGGACATTCTGAGCGCTAAGAGGCCTATATTGGCAAAAAGAATGTCTACAAATAAAAACTGCACAGAAGAATTGTGTGAAACTTATTTCTGTTCTGTTTGTTCAACTAAAAGAGTTGAACCTTAGTTTTGATTGAGCCGTTCTGAAACACTCTTTCTGTAGAAAATGCAAGTGGAGATTCGGAGCACTAAGAGGGTAATAGTGGAAAACGGAATGTCTCCAAATATAAACTACACAGAATCATTCTGTGAAACTTCTTTCTGATCTGTGCATTCAGCTAACAGAGTTAAACCATACTTTTGATTGAGCAGATCTGAACACTCTTTCTGTAGAAAATGCAACTGGACATTTGGAGCGCTATGAGAGTAGTAGTGGAAAAAGGAATATATTCAAATATAAACTACACAAAAGCATTCTGTGAAACTTCTTTCTGATCTGAGCATTCAGCTAACAGAGTTAAACCATACTTTTGATTGAGCAGTTTTGAAACACTCTGTCTGTAGAAAATGCAACTGGACATTCGTAGCGCTAAGTGGGTAATAGTGGAAAAAAGAATATGTTCAAATATAAACTACACAGAAGCATCGTATGAAACTTCTTTCTGTTCTGTGCATTCAACTAACAGAGTTGTACCTTACTTTTGATTGAGCCTTTCTGAAACACTCTTTCTGTAGAAACTGCAACTGGACATTCTGAGCGCTAAGAGGCCTATATTGGGAAAATAATACCTTCAAATAAAAACTACACAGAAGCATTGTGTGAAACTTATTTCTGATATGTTCATTAAGCTAACAGAGTTAAACCATACTTTTGATTGCGCAGTTCTGAACACTCTTTCTGTAGAAAATAAAAGTGGACATTCGGAGCGCTAAGAGGGTAATAGTGGAAAAAGGAATATATTCAAATATAAACTACACAGTAGCATTCTGTGAAAATTCTTTCTGTTCTGTGCATTCAACTAACAGAGTTGAACCTTACTTTTGATTGAGCCGTTCTGAAACACTCTTTCTGTAGAAACTGCAATTTTACATGCTAAGCGCTAAGAGGCCTACATTGGGAAAAAGAATATCTTCAAATAAAAACTACACAGATGCATTCTGTGAAACTTATTTCTGATCTGTAAATTGAGTTAACAGAGATAAAACATATTTTTGATTGAGCAGTTTTGAAACACTCTGTCTGTAGAAAATGCAACTGGACATTCGTAGCGCTAAGTGGGTAATAGTGGAAAAAAGAATATGTTCAAATATAAACTACACAGAAGCATTGTATGAAACTTCTTTCTGTTCTGTGCATTCAACTAACAGAGTTGAACCTTACTTTTGATTGAGCCTTTCTGAAACACTCTTTCTGTAGAAACTGCAATTGGACATTCTGAGCGCTAAGAGGCCTATATTGGGAAAAATAATAACTTCAAATAAAAACTACACAGAAGCATTGTGTGAAACTTATTTCTGATATGTTCATTAAGCTAACAGAGTTAAACCATACTTTTGATTGCGCAGTTCTGAACACTCTTTCTGTAGAAAATGCAAGTGGACATTCGGAGCGCTAAGAGGGTAATAGTGGAAAAAGGAATATATTCAAATATAAACTACACAGTAGCATTCTGTGAAACTTCTTTCTGTTCTGTGCATTCAACTAACAGAGTTGAACCTTACTTTTGATTGAGCCGTTCTGAAACACTCTTTCTGTAGAAACTGCAATTGGACATGCTAAGCGCTAAGAGGCCTACATTGGGAAAAAGAATATCTTCAAATAAAAACTACACAGATGCATTCTGTGAAACTTATTTCTGATCTGTAAATTCAGTTAACAGAGATAAAACATATTTTTGATTGAGCAGTTATGAAACACTCTTTTTCTAGAAAATGCAAGTGGAGATTCGGAGCGCTAAGAGGGTAATAGTGGAAAAAGGAATGTCTTCAAATATAAACTACACAGAATCATTCGGTGAAACTTCTTTCTGATCTGTGCATTCAGCTAACAGAGTTAAACCATACTTTTGATTGAGCAGACCTGAACACTCTTTCGGTAGAAAATGCAACTGGACATTTTGAGCGCTAAGAGCGTAGTAGTGGAAAAAGGAATATATTCAAATATAAACTACACAGAAGCATTCTGTGAAACTTCTTTCTGATCTGAGCATTCAGCTAACAGAGTTAAACCATACATTTGATTGAGCAGTTTTGAAACACTCTGTCTGTAGAAAATGCAAATGGACATTCGTAGCGCTAAGTGGGTAATAGTGGAAAAAAGAATATGTTCAAATATAAACTACACAGAAGCATTGTATGAAACTCCTTTCTGTTCTGTGCATTCAACTAACAGAGTTGAACCTTACTTTTGATTGAGCCGTTCTGAAACACTCTTTCTGTAGAAACTGCAATTGGACATTCTGAGCGCTAAGAGGCCTATATTGGCAAAAAGAATGTCTACAAATAAAAACTACACAGAAGAATTGTGTGAAACTTCTTTCTGTTCTGTTTGTTCAACTAAAAAAGTTGAACCTTAGTTTTGATTGAGCCGTTCTGAAACACTCTTTCTGTAGAAAATGCAAGTGGAGATTCGGAGCACTAAGAGGGTAATAGTGGAAAACGGAATGTCTCCAAATATAAACTACACAGAATCATTCTGTGAAACTTCTTTCTGATCTGTGCATTCAGCTAACAGAGTTAAACCATACTTTTGATTGAGCAGATCTGAACACTCTTTCTGTAGAAAATGCAACTGGACATTTGGAGCGCTATGAGAGTAGTAGTGGAAAAAGGAATATATTCAAATATAAACTACACAAAAGCATTCTGTGAAACTTCTTTCTGATCTGAGCATTCAGCTAACAGAGTTAAACCATACTTTTGATTGAGCAGTTTTGAAACACTCTGTCTGTAGAAAATGCAACTGGACATTCGTAGCGCTAAGTGGGTAATAGTGGAAAAAAGAATATGTTCAAATATAAACTACACAGAAGCATCGTATGAAACTTCTTTCTGTTCTGTGCATTCAACTAACAGAGTTGTACCTTACTTTTGATTGAGCCTTTCTGAAACACTCTTTCTGTAGAAACTGCAACTGGACATTCTGAGCGCTAAGAGGCCTATATTGGGAAAATAATATCTTCAAATAAAAACTACACAGAAGCATTGTGTGAAACTTATTTCTGATATGTTCTTTAAGCTAACAGAGTTAAACCATACTTTTGATTGCGCAGTTCTGAACACTCTTTCTGTAGAAAATACAAGTGGACATTCGGAGCGCTAAGAGGGTAATAGTGGAAAAAGGAATATATTCAAATATAAACTACACAGTAGCATTCTGTGAAAATTCTTTCTGTTCTGTGCATTCAACTAACAGAGTTGAACCTTACTTTTGATTGAGCCGTTCTGAAACACTCTTTCTGTAGAAACTGCAGTTTTACATGCTAAGCGCTAAGAGGCCTACATTGGGAAAAAGAATATCTTCAAATAAAAACTACACAGATGCATTCTGTGAAACTTATTTCTGATCTGTAAATTGAGTTAACAGAGATAAAACATATTTTTCATTGAGCAGTTATGAAACACTCTTTTTGTAGAAAATGCAAGTGGAGATTCGGAGCGCTAAGTGGGTAATAGTGGAAAAAGGAATGTCTTCAAATATAAACTACACAGAATCATTCGGTGAAACTTCTTTCTGATCTGTGCATTCAGCTAACAGAGTTAAACCATACTTTTGATTGAGCAGATCTGAACACTCTTTCTGTAGAAAATGCAACTGGACATTTGGAGCGCTAAGAGCGTAGTAGTGGAAAAAGGAATATATTCAAATATAAACTACACAGAAGCATTCTGTGAAACTTCTTTTTGATCTGAGCATTCAGCTAACAGAGTTAAACCATACTTTTGATTGAGCAGTTTTGAAACACTCTGTCTGTAGGAAATGCAACTGGACATTCGTAGCGCTAAGTGGGTTATAGTGGAAAAAAGAATATGTTCAAATATAAACTACACAGAAGCATTGTATGAAACTTCTTTCTGTTCTGTGCATTCAACTAACAGAGTTGAACCTTACTTTTGATTGAGCCGTTCTGAAACACTCTTTCTGTAGAAACTGCAATTGGACATTCTGAGCGCTAAGAGGCCTATATTGGAAAAAGAATGTCTACAAATAAAAACTACACAGAAGAATTGTGTGAAACTTCTTTCTGTTCTGTTTGTTCAACTAAAAGAGTTGAACCTTAGTTTTGATTGAGCCGTTCTGAAACACTCTTTCAGTAGAAAATGCAAGTGGAGATTCGGAGCGCTAAGAGGGTAATAGTGGAAAAAGGAATGTCTCCAAATATAAACTACACAGAATCATTCTGTGAAACTTCTTTCTGATCTGTGCATTCAGCTAACAGAGTTAAATCATACTTTTGATTGAGCAGATCTGAACACTCTTTCTGTAGAAAATGCAACTGGACATTCGGAGCGCTAAGAGAGTAGTAGTGGAAAAAGGAATATATTCAAATATAAACTACACAGAAGCATTCTGTGAAACTTCTTTCTGATATGAGCATTCAGCTAACAGAGTTAAACCATACTTTTGATTGAGCAGTTTTGAAACACTCTGTCTGTAGAAAATGCAACTGGACATTCGTAGCGCTAAGTGGGTAATAGTGGAAAAAAGAATATGTTCAAATATAAACTACACAGAAGCATTGTATGAAACTTCTTTCTGTTCTGTGCATTCAACTAACAGAGTTGAACCTTACTTTTGATTGAGCCTTTCTGAAACACTCTTTCTGTAGAAACTGCAATTGGACATTCTGAGCGCTAAGAGGCCTATATTGGGAAAAATAATAACTTCAAATAAAAACTACACAGAAGCATTGTGTGAAACTTATTTCTGATATGTTCATTAAGCTAACAGAGTTAAACCATACTTTTGATTGCGCAGTTCTGAACACTCTTTCTGTAGAAAATGCAAGTGGACATTCGGAGCGCTAAGAGGGTAATAGTGGAAAAAGGAATATATTCAAATATAAACTACACAGTAGCATTCTGTGAAACTTCTTTCTGTTCTGTGCATTCAACTAACAGAGTTGAACCTTACTTTTGATTGAGCCGTTCTGAAACACTCTTTCTGTAGAAACTGCAATTGGACATGCTAAGCGCTAAGAGGCCTACATTGGGAAAAAGAATATCTTCAAATAAAAACTACACAGATGCATTCTGTGAAACTTATTTCTGATCTGTAAATTCAGTTAACAGAGATAAAACATATTTTTGATTGAGCAGTTATGAAACACTCTTTTTGTAGAAAATGCAAGTGGAGATTCGGAGCGCTAAGAAGGTAATAGTGGAAAAAGGAATGTCTTCAAATATAAACTACACAGAATCATTCGGTGAAACTTCTTTCTGATCTGTGCATTCAGCTAACAGAGTTAAACCATACTTTTGATTGAGCAGATCTGAACACTCTTTCTGTAGAAAATGCAACTGGACATTTGGAGCGCTAAGAGCGTAGTAGTGGAAAAAGGAATATATTCAAATATAAACTACACGGAAGCATTCTGTGAAACTTCTTTCTGATCTGAGCATTCAGCTAACAGAGTTAAACCATAGTTTTGATTGAGCAGTTTTGAAACACTCTGTCTGTAGAAAATGCAACTGGACATTCGTAGCGCTAAGTGGGTAATAGTGGAAAAAAGAATATGTTCAAATATAAACTACACAGAAGCATTGTATGAAACTTCTTTCTGTTCTGTGCATTCAACTAACAGAGTTGAACCTTACTTTTGATTGAGCCGTTCTGAAACACTCTTTCTGTAGAAACTGCAATTGGACATTCTGAGCGCTAAGAGGCCTATATTGGGAAAAAGAATGTCTACAAATAAAAACTACAGAGAAGAATTGTGTGAAACTTCTTTCTGTTCTGTTTGTTCAACTAAAAGAGTTGAACCTTAGTTTTGATTGAGCCGTTCTGAAACACTCTTTCTGTAGAAAATGCAAGTGGAGATTCGGAGCGCTAAGAGGGTAATAGTGGAAAATGGAATGTCTCCAAATATAAACTACACAGAATCATTCTGTGAAACTTCTTTCTGATCTGTGCATTCAGCTAACAGAGTTAAACCATACTTTTGATTGAGCAGATCTGAACACTCTTTCTGTAGAAAATGCAACTGGACATTTGGAGCGCTATGAGAGTAGTAGTGGAAAAAGGAATATATTCAAATATAAACTACACAAAAGCATTCTGTGAAACTTCTTTCTGATCTGAGCATTCAGCTAACAGAGTTAAACCATACTTTTGATTGAGCAGTTTTGAAACACTCTGTCTGTAGAAAATGCAACTGGACATTCGTAGCGCTAAGTGGGTAATAGTGGAAAAAAGAATATGTTCAAATATAAACTACACAGAAGCATCGTATGAAACTTCTTTCTGTTCTGTACATTCAACTAACAGAGTTGTACCTTACTTTTGATTGAGCCTTTCTGAAACACTCTTTCTGTAGAAACTGCAATTGGACATTCTGAGAGCTAAGAGGCCTATATTGGGAAAAATAATATCTTCAAATAAAAACTACACAGAAGCATTGTGTGAAACTTATTTCTGATAAGTTCATTAAGCTAACAGAGTTAAACCATACTTTTGATTGCGCAGTTCTGAACACTCGTTCTGTAGAAAATGCAAGTGGACATTCGGAGCGCTAAGAGGGTAATAGTGGAAAAAGGAATATACTCAAATATAAACTACACAGTAGCATTCTGTGAAACTTCTTTCTGTTCTGTGCATTCAACAAACAGAGTTGAACCTTACTTTTGATTGAGCCGTTCTGAAACACTCTTTCTGTAGAAACTGCAATTGGACATGCTAAGCGCTAAGAGGTCTACATTGGGAAAAAGAATATCTTCAAATAAAAACTACACAGATGCATTCTGTGGAACTTATTTCTGATCTGTAAATTCAGTTAACAGAGATAAAGCATATTTTTGATTGAGCAGTTATGAAACTCTCTTTTTGTAGAAAATGCAAGTGGAGATTCGGAGCGCTAAGAGGGTAATAGTGGAAAAAGGAATGTCTTCAAATATAAACTACACAGAATCATTCGGTGAAACTTCTTTCTGATCTGTGCATTCAGCTAACAGAGTTAAAACATACTTTTGATTGAGCAGATCTGAACACTCTTTCTGTAGAAAATGCAACTGGACATTTGGAGCGCTAAGAGCGTAGTAGTGGAAAAAGGAATATATTCAAATATAAACTACACAGAAGCATTCTGTGAAACTTCTTTCTGATCTGAGCATTCAGCTAACAGAGTTAAACCATACTTTTGATTGAGCAGTTTTGAAACACTCTGTCTGTAGAAAATGCAACTGGACATTCGTAGCGCTAAGTGGGTAATAGTGGAAAAAAGAATATGTTCAAATAGAAACTACACAGAAGCATTGTATGAAACTTCTTTCTGTTCTGTGCATTCAACTAACAGAGTTGAACCTTACTTTTGATTGAGCCGTTCTGAAACACTCTTTCTGTAGAAACTGCAATTGGACATTCTGAGCGCTAAGAGGCCTATATTGGGAAAAAGAATATCTACAAATAAAAACTACACAGAAGAATTGTGTGAAACTTCTTTCTGTTCTGTTTGTTCAACTAAAAGAGTTGAACCTTAGTTTTGATTGAGCCGTTCTGAAACACTCTTTCTGTAGAAAATGCAAGTGGAGATTCGGAGCGCTAAGAGGGTAATAGTGGAAAAAGGAATGTCTCCAAATATAAACTACACAGAATCATTCTGTGAAACTTCTTTCTGATCTGTGCATTCAGCTAACAGAGTTAAACCATACTTTTGATTGAGCAGATCTGAACACTCTTTCTGTAGAAAATGCAACTGGACATTTGGAGCGTTAAGAGAGTAGTAGTGGAAAAAGGAATATATTCAAATATAAACTACACAGAAGCATTCTGTGAAACTTCTTCCTGATCTGAGCATTCAGCTAACAGAGTTAAACCATACTTTTGATTGAGCAGTTTTGAAACACTCTGTCTGTAGAAAATGCAACTGGACATTCGTAGCGCTAAGTGGGTAATAGTGGAGAAAAGAATATGTTCAAACATAAACTACACAGAAGCATTGTATGAAACTTCTTTCTGTTCTGTGCATTCAACTAACAGAGTTGAACCTTACTTTTGATTGAGCCTTTCTGAAACTCTCTTTCTGTAGAAACTGCAATTGGACATTCTGAGCGCTAAGAGGCCTATATTGGGAAAAATAATATCTTCAAATAAGAACTACACAAAAGCATTGTGTGAAACTTATTTCTGATATGTGCATTAAGCTAACAGAGTTAAACCATACTTTTGATTGCGCAGTTCCGAACACTTTTTCTGTAGAAAATGCAAGTGGACTTTCGGAGCGCTAAGAGGGTAATAGTGGAAAAAGGAATATATTCAAATATAAATTACACAGAAGCATTGTATGGAACTTCTTTCTGTTCTGTGCATTCAACTAACAGAGTTGAACCTTACTTTTGATTGAGCCGTTCTGAAACACTCTTTCTGTAGAAACTGCAATTGGACATTCTGAGCGCTAAGAGGCCTATATTGGGAAAAATAATATCTTCAAATAAAAACTACACAGAAGCATTGTGTGAAACTTATTTCTGATATGTGCATTCAGCTAACAGAGTTAAACCATACTTTTGATTGCGCAGTTCCGTACACTCTTTCTGTAGAAAATGCAAGTGGACATTCGGAGCGCTAAGAGGGTAATAGCGGAAAAAGGAATATATTCAAATATAACCTACACAGTAGCATTCTGTGAAACTTCTTTCTGTTCTGTGCATTCCACTAACAGAGTTGAACCTTACTTTTGATTGAGCCGTTCTGAAACACTCTTTCTGTATAAACTGCAACTGGACATTCTAAGCGCTAAGAGGCGTACATTGGGAAAAAGAATATCTTCAAATAAAAACTACACAGATGCATTCTGTGAAATTTATTTCTGATCTGTAAATTCAGTTAACAGAGCTAAACCATATTTTTGATTGAGCAGTTATGAAACACTCTTTTTGTAGAAAATGCAAGTGGACATTCGGAGAGCTAAGATTGTAATAGAGGAAAAAGGAATATCTCCAATTAAAAACTACACAGAAGCATTCTCTGAAACCCCTTTCTGTTCTCCGCATTCAACTAACAGATTTGAGCCTTACTTTTGAAGGAGCAGTTCTGAAACACACTTTGTGTAGAAACTGCCAGTGGATATTCGGAGCGCTAAGTGGGTAATAGTCCAAAAAGTAATATCTTCAACTAAATACTACACAGGAGCATTCTGTGGAACTTCTTTCTGTTCTGTGCATTCAACTAAGAGAGTTGAACCTTATATTTGATTGAGCCGTTCTGAAACACTCTTTCTGTAGAAACTGCAATTGGACATTCTGAGCGCTAAGAGGCCTATATTGGCAAAAATAATATCTTCCAATAAAAACTACACAGAAGCATGGTTTGAAACTTATTTCTGCTATGTGCATTCAGCTAACAGAGTTAAACCATACTTTTGATTGCGCAGATCAGAACACTCTTTCTGTAGAAAATGCAAGTGGACATTCGGAGCGCTAAGAGGGTAATAGAGGAAAAATGAATATATCCAAATATAAACTACACAGAAGCATTCTGTGAAACTTCTTTCTGTTCTGTGCATTCAACTACCAGGGTTGAACCTTACTTTTGATTGAGCCGTTCTGAAGCACTCTTTCGGTAGAAACTGCAATTGGACATTCTGAGCGCTAAGAGGCCTATATTGGGAAAAAGATTATCTACAAATAAAAACTACACAGAAGCATTCTGTGAAACTTCTTTCTGTTCTGTTCATTCAACTAAAAGAGTTGAACCTTAGTTTTGATTGAGCCGTTCTGAAACACTCTTTCTGTAGAAAATGCAAGTGGAGATTCGCAGCGCTAAGACGGTAATAGTGGAAAAAGGAATGTCTTCAAATATAAACTACACAAAATCATTCTGTGAAACATATTTCTGATCTGTGCATTCAGCTAACAGAGTTAAACCATACTTTTGATTGAGCAGATCTGAACACTCTTTCTGTAGAAAATGCAACTGTACATTTGGAGCGCTAAGAGGGTAGTAGTGGAAAAAGGAATATATTCAAATATAAACTACACAGAAGCATTCTGTGAAACTTCTTTCTGATCTGAGCATTCAGCTAACAGAGTTAAACCATACTTTTGATTGAGCAGTTTTGAAACACTCTGTCTGTAGGAAATGCAACTGGACATTCGTAGCGCTAAGTGGGTAATAGTGGAAAAAAGAATATGTTCAAATATAAACTACACAGAAGCATTGTATGAAACTTCTTTCTGTTCTGTGCATTCAACTAACAGAGTTGAACCATACTTTTTATTGAGCCTTTCTGAAACACTCTCTCTTTAGAAACTGCAGTTGGACATTCTGAGCGCCAAGAGGCCTATATTGGGAAAAGTAATATCTTCAAATAAAAACTACACAGCAGCATTGTGTGAAACTTATTTCTGATATGTGCATTCAGCTAACAGAGTTAAACCATACTTTTGATTGAGCCGTTCTGAACACTCTTTCTGTAGAAAATGCAAGTGGACATGCGGAACGCTAAGAGGGTAATAGTGGAAAAAGGAATATATTCAAATATAAACTACACAGAAGCATTCTGTGAAACTACTTTCTGTTCTGTGCATTCAACTAACAGAATTGAACCTTACTTTTGATTGAGCCGTTCTGAAACACTCTTTCTTTAGAAACAGCAATTGGACATTCTAAGCGCCAAGAGGCCTACATTGGGAAAAAGAATATCTTCAAATAAAAACTACACAGAAGCATTCTGTGAAACTTATTTCTGATCTGTGCATTCAGTTAACAGAGCTAAACCATACTTTTGATTGAGCAGTTATGAAACACTCTTTGTGTAGAAAATGCAAGTGGACATTCGGAGCGCTAAGATTGTAATAGAGGAAAAAGGAATATCTCCAAATAAAAACTACACAGAAGCATTCTCCGAAACTCCTTTCTGTTCTCTGAATTCAACTAACAGAGTTTAGCCTTACTTTTGAAGGAACAGTTCTGAAACACTCTTTGTGTAGAAACTGCAAGTGGATATTCAGAGAGCTAAGTGGGTAATAGTCAAAAAAGGAATATCTTCAACTAAATTCGACACAGAATCATTCTGTGAAACATCTTTCTGTTCTGTGCATTCAACTAAAAGAGGTGAATCATACTTTTCATTGAGCCGTTCTGAAACACTCTTTCTATAGAAACTGCAATTGGACATTCTGAGCGCTAAGAGGCCTATATTGGTAAAAAGAATATCTTCATATAAACACTACACAGAAGCATTCTGTGAAACTTCTTTCTGATCTGTGCATTCAGCTAACGGAGTTAAACCATACTTCTGATTGAGCAGTTGTGAACAACACTCTTTCTGTAGAAAATGCAACTGGATATTTGGAGCACTAAGAGGGTAGTAGTGGAAAAAGTAATATATTCAAATATAAACTACACAGAAGCATTGTATGAAACTTCTTTCTCTTCTGTGCATTCAACTAACAGAATTGAACCTTATTTTTGATTGAGCTGTTCTGAAACACTCTTTCTGTAGAAAATGCAAGTGGATATTAGGAGCGCTAAGACGGTAATACTGGAAAAGGAATATATTCAAATATAAACTACACAGAAGCATTCGGTGAAACTTCTTTCTGTTCTGTGCATTCAACTAACTGAGTGGAAACTTACTTTTGATGGAGCCGTTCTGAAACACTCTTTCTGTAGAAACTTCAATTGGACATTCTGAGCGCTAAGAGGCCTATATTGGGAAAATAATATCTTCAAATAAAAAGTACACGGAAGAATTCTGTGAAACTTATTTCTGATATGGACATTCAAATAATACAGTAAAACCATACTTTTGATTGAGCCGTTCTGAACACTCTCTGTAGAAAATGCAAGTGGACATTCAGAGCGCTAAGAGGGTAATACTGGAAAAAGTAATACCTTCAAATATGAACTACACTGAATCATTATGTGAAATTTCTTTCTGATCTGTGCATTCAGCTAACAGAGTTAAACCATACTTTTCATTGAGCAGTTCTGAACACTCTTTCTGTAGAAAATGCAACTGGACATTTGGAGCGCTAAGAGTGTAGTAGTGGAAAAAGGAATATGTTCAAATATAAACTACACAGAAGCATTGTATGAAACATATTTCTTTTCTGTACATTCAACTAACAGCGTTGAACCTTACTTTTGATTGAGCCGTTCTTAAACACTCTTTCTGTGGAAACTGTAATTGGACATTGTGACCGCTAGGAGGCCTATATTGCGAAAAATAATATATTCAAATAAAAACTACACAGAAGCATTGTGTGAAACTTATTTGTGATATGTGCATTCAGCTAACAGAGTTAAACCATACATTTGATTGCGCAGTTCTGAACACTCCTTCTGTAGAAAATGCAAGTGGACATTCGGAGCGCTAAGAGGGTAATAGTGGAAAAAGCAATATATTCAAATATAAACTACACAGAAGCATTCTGTGCAACTTCTTTCTGATCTCTGCATTCAACTAACTGAGATAAACCTTGCTTTTGATTGAGCCGTTCTGAAACACTCTTTCTGTAGAAAATGCAATTGGACATTCTGAGCACTAAGAGGCCAATATTGGGAAAAAGAATATCTACACATAAAAACTACACAGAAGCATTCTGTGAAACTTCTTTCTGTTCTGTGCATTCAACTAAAAGTGTTGAACCTTAGTTTTGATTGAGCCGTTCTGAAACACTCTTTCTGTAGAAAACGCAAGTGGACATTCGGAGCGCTAAGATTGTAATAGTGGAAAAAGGAATATCTCCAAATAAAAACTACACAGAAGCATTCTCTGAAACTCCTTTCTGTTCTCTGCATTCAACTAACAGAGCTGAACCTTACTTTTGAAGAAGCAGTTCTGAAACACTCTTTGTGTAGGAACTGCCAGTGGACATTCGGAGCGCTAAGACGGTAATAGTCGAAAAAGGAATATCTTCAACTAAATACTACACAGAAGCATTCTGTGAAACTTCTTTCTGTTCTGTGCATTCAACTAAAAGAGTTGAACCTTAGTTTTGATTGAGCCGTTCTGAAACACTCTTTCTGTAGAAAATGAAAGTGGAGATTCGGAGCGCTAAGAGGGTAATAGTGGAAAAAGCAATATATTCAAAAATAAACTACACAGAAGCATTCTGTGAAACTTCTTTCTGATCTCTGCATTCAACTAACTGAGATAAACCTTGCTTTTGATTGAGCCGTTCTGAAACACTCTTTCTGTAGAAAATGCAGTTGGATATTCTGAGCGCTAAGAGGCCTATATTGGGAAAAAGAATATCTACACATTAAAACTACACAGAAGCATTCTGTGAAACTTCTTTCTGTTCTGTGCATTCAACTAAAAGAGTTGAACCTTAGTTTTGATTGAGCCGTTCTGAAACACTCTTTCTGTAGAAAATGAAAGTGGAGATTCGGAGCGCTAAGTGGGTAATAGTGGAAAAAGGAATATCTTCAAATATAAACTACACAGAATCATTCTGTGAAACTACTTTCTGATCTGTGCATTCAGCTAACAGAGTTAAAACATACTTTTGATTGAGCAGTTCTGAACACTCTTTCTGTAGAAAATGCAATTGGACTTTTGGAGCGCTAAGAGGGTAGTAGTAGAAAAAGGTATATATTCAATATAAACTACACAGAAGCATTCTGTGAAACTTCTTTCTGATCTGAGCATTCAGCTAACAGAATTAAACCATACTTTTGATTGAGCAGTTTTGAAACACTCTGTCTGTAGGAAATGCAACTGGACATTCGTAGCGCTAAGTGGGTAATATTGGAAAAAGAATATGTTCAAATATAAACTACACAGAAGCATTGTATGAAACTTCTTTCTGTTCTGTGCATTCAACTAACAGAGTTGAAACTTACTTTTGATTGAGCCGTTCTGAAACACTCTTTCTGTAGAAACTGCAATTGGACATTCTGAGAGCTAAGAGGACTACATTGGGAAAAAGAATATCTTAAAATAAAAACTACACAGAAGCATTCTGTGAAACTTATTTCTGATCTGTGCATTCCGTTTACAGAGCTAAACCATACTTTTGATTGAGCAGTTATGAGAGACTCTTTGTGTAGACAATGCAAGTGGACATTCGGAGCGCTAAGATTGTAATAGAGGAAAAAGGAATATCTGCAAATAAAAACTACACAGAAGAATTCTCTGAAACCCCTTTCTGTTCTCTGCATTCAACTAACAGAGTTTAGCCTTAATTTTGAAGGAGCAGTTCTGAAACACTCTTTGTGTAGAAACTGGAAGTGGATATTCGGAGTGCTAAGTGGGTAATAGTCAAAAAAGTAATATCTTCAACTAAATTCTACAGAGAAGCATTCTGTGAAACTCCTTTCTGTACTGTGCTTTCAACTAAAAGAGGTGAACCTTACTTTTCATTGAGCCGTTCTGAAACACTCTTTCTAGTGAGACTGCAGTTGGACATTCTGAGCGCTAAGAGGCCTATATTGGTAAAAAGAATATCTTCCTATAAACACTACACAGAAGCATTCTGTGAAACTTCTTTCTGATCTGTGCATTCAGCTAACAGAGTTAAACCATACTTTTGATTGAGCAGTTCTGAAACACTCTTTCTGTAGAAAATGCAACTGGACATTTGGAGCGCTAAGTGGGTAATAGTGGAAAAAGGAATATCGTCAAATATAAACTACACAGAATCATTCTGTGAAACTTGTTTCTGATCTGTGCATTCAGCTTACAGAATTAAACCATACTTTTGATTGAGCAGTTCTGAACACTCTTTCTGTAGAAAATGCAACTGGATATTAGGATCGCTAAGTGGGTAGTAGTGGAAAAAGTAATATATTCAAATATAAACTACACAGAAGCATTGTATGAAACTTCTTTCTGTTCTGTGCATTCAACTAACAGAGTTGAACCTTATTTTTGATTGAGCCGTCCTGAAACACTCTTTCTGTAGAAAATGCAAGTGGATATTCGGAGCGCTAAGACGGTAATACTGGAAAAAGAATATATTCAACTATAAACTACACAGAAGCATTCTGTGAAACTTCTTTCTGTTCTGTGCATTCAACTAACTGAGTTGAACCTTACTTTTGATGGAGCCGTTTTGAAACACTCTTTCTGTAGAAACTGCAATTGGACATTCTGAGAGCTAAGAGGCCTATATTGGGAAAAAGAATATCTTCAAATAAAAACTACACGGAAGAATTCTGTGAAACTTATTTCTGATATGGGCATTCAAATAATACAGTAAAACCATAATTTTGATTGAGCCGTTCTGAACACTCTTTCTGTAGATAATGCAAGTGGACATTCGGAGCGCTAAGAGGGTAATACTGGAAAAAGTAATACCTTCAAATATGAACTACACTGAATCATTCTGTGAAATTTCTTTCTTATCTGTGCATTCAGCTAACAGAGTGAAACCATACTTTTGATTGAGCAGTTTTGAAACACTCTGTCTGTAGAAAATGCAACTGGACATTCGGAGCGCTAAGTGGGTAATAGTGGAAAAAGGAATATGTTCAAATATAAACTACACAGAAGCATTGTTTGAAACATATTTCTGTTCTGTACATTCAACTAACAGCGTTGAACCTTACTTTTGATTGAGCCGTTCTTAAACACTCTTTCTGTAGAAACTGTAATTGGATATTGTGAGCGCTAGGAGGCCTATATTGCGAAAAATAATATATTCAAATAAAAACTACACAGAAGCATTGTGTGAAACTTATTTGTGATATGTGCATTCAGCTAACAGAGTTAAACCATACATTTGATTGCGCAGTTCTGAACACTCCTTCTGTAGAAAATGCAAGTGGACATTCGGAGCGCTAAGAGGGTAACAGTGGAAAAAGCAATATATTCAAATATAAACTACACAGAAGCATTCTGTGAAACTTCTTTCTGATCTCTGCATTCAACTAACTGAGATAAACCTTGCTTTTGATTGAGCCGTTCTGAAAAACTCTTTCTGTAGAAAATGCAATTGGACATTCTGAGCGCTAAGAGGCCTATATTGGGAAAAAGAATATCTACACATAAAAACTACACAGAAGCATTCTGTGAAACTTCTTTCTGTTCTGTGCATTCAACTAAAAGTGTTGAACCTTAGTTTTGATTGAGCCGTTCTGAAACACTCTTTCTGTAGAAAATGCAAGTGGACATTCGGAGCGCTAAGATTGTAATAGTGGAAAAAGGAATATCTCCAAATAAAAACTACACAGAAGCATTCTCTGAAACTCCTTTCTGTTCTCTGCATTCAACTAACAGAGCTGAACCTTACTTTTGAAGGAGCAGTTCTGAAACACTCTTTGTGTAGGAACTGCCAGTGGACATTCGGAGCGCTAAGACGGTAATAGTCGAAAAAGGAATATCTTCAACTAAATACTACACAGAAGCATTCTGTGAAACTTCTTTCTGTTCTGTGCATTCAACTAAAAGAGTTGAACCTTAGTTTTGATTGAGCCGTACTGAAACACTCTTTCTGTAGAAAATGAAAGTGGAGATTCGGAGCGCTAAGAGGGTAATAGTGGAAAAAGCAATATATTCAAACATAAACTACACAGAAGCATTCTGTGAAACTTCTTTCTGAACTCTGCATTCAACTAACTGAGATAAACCTTGCTTTTGATTGAGCCGTTCTGAAACACTCTTTCTGTAGAAAATGCAATTGGATATTCTGAGCGCTAAGAGGCCTATATTGGGAAAAAGAATATCTACACATTAAAACTACACAGAAGCATTCTGTGAAACTACTTTCTGTTCTGTGCATTCAACTAAAAGAGTTGAACCTTAGTTTTGATTGAGCCGTTCTGAAACACTCTTTCTGTAGAAAATGAAAGTGGAGATTCGGAGCGCTAAGTGGGTAATAGTGGAAAAAGGAATATCTTCAAATATAAACTACACAGAATCATTCTGTGAAACTACTTTCTGATCTGTGCATTCAGCTAACAGAGTTAAAACATACTTTTGATTGAGCAGTTCTGAACACTCTTTCTGTAGAAAATGCAATTGGACATTTGGAGCGCTAAGAGGGTAGTAGTAGAAAAAGGTATATATTCAATATAAACTACACAGAAGCATTCTGTGAAACTTCTTTCTGATCTGAGCATTCAGCTAACAGAGTTAAACCATACTTTTGATTGAGCAGCTTTGAAACACTCTGTCTATAGAAAATGCAATTGGACATTCGGAGCGCTAAGTGGGTAATAATGGAAAAAAGAATATGTTCAAATATAAACTACACAGAAGCATTGTATGAAACTTCTTTCTGTTCTGTGCATTCAACTAACAGAGTTGAAACTTACTTTTGATTGAGCCGTTCAGAAACACTCTTTCTGTAGAAACTGCAATTGGACATTCTGAGAGCTAAGAGGCCTACATTGGGAAAAAGAATATCTTCAAATAAAAACTACACAGAAGCATTCTGTGAAACTGATTTCTGATCTGTGCATTCAGTTAACAGAGCTAAACCATACTTTTGATTGAGCAGTTATGAAAGACTCTTTGTGTAGAAAATGCAAGTGGATCTTCGGAGCGCTAAGATGGTAATAGAGGAAAAAGGAATATCTCCAAATAAAAACTACACAGAAGCATTCTCTGAAACCCCTTTCTGTTCTCTGCATTCAACTAACAGAATTTAGCCTTACTTTTGAAGGAGCAGTTCTGAAACACTCTTTGTGTAGAAACTGGAAGTGGATATTCGGAGTGCTAAGTGGGTAATAGTCAAAAAATTAATATCTTCAACTAAATTCTACAGAGAAGCATTCTGTGAAACTTCTTTCTGTACTGTGTATTCAACTAAAAGAGGTGAACCTTACTTTTCATTGAGCCGTTCTGAAACACTCTTTCTATAGAAACTGCAGTTGGACATTCTGAGCGCTAAGAGGCCTATATTGGTAAAAAGAATATCTTCATATAAACACTACACAGAAGCATTCTGTGAAACTTCTTTCTGATCTGAGCATTCAGCTAACAGAGTTAAACCATACTTTTGATTGAGCAGTTTTGAAACACTCTGTCTGTAGAAAATGCAACTGGACATTCGTAGCGCTAAGTGGGTAATAGTGGAATAAAGAATATGTTCAAATATAAACTACACAGAAGCATTGTATGAAACTTCTTTCTGTTCTGTGCATTCAAATAACAGAGTTGAACCTTACTTTTGATTGAGCCGTTCTGAAACACTCTTTCTGTAGAAACTGCAATTGGACATTCTGAGCGCTAAGAGGCCTATATTGGTAAAAAGAATATCTTCCTATAAACACTACACAGAAGCATTCTGTGAAACTTCTTTCTGATCTGTGCATTCAGCTAACAGAGTTAAACCATACTTTTGATTGAGCAGTTCTGAAACACTCTTTCTGTAGAAAATGCAACTGGACATTTGGAGCGCTAAGTGGGTAATAGTGGAAAAAGGAATATCGTCAAATATAAACTACACAGAATCATTCTGTGAAACTTGTTTCTGATCTGTGCATTCAGCTTACAGAATTAAACCATACTTTTGATTGAGCAGTTCTGAACACTCTTTCTGTAGAAAATGCAACTGGATATTAGGATCGCTAAGTGGGTAGTAGTGGAAAAAGTAATATATTCAAATATAAACTACACAGAAGCATTGTATGAAACTTCTTTCTGTTCTGTGCATTCAACTAACAGAGTTGAACCTTATTTTTGATTGAGCCGTCCTGAAACACTCTTTCTGTAGAAAATGCAAGTGGATATTCGGAGCGCTAAGACGGTAATACTGGAAAAAGAATATATTCAACTATAAACTACACAGAAGCATTCTGTGAAACTTCTTTCTGTTCTGTGCATTCAACTAACTGAGTTGAACCTTACTTTTGATGGAGCCGTTTTGAAACACTCTTTCTGTAGAAACTGCAATTGGACATTCTGAGAGCTAAGAGGCCTATATTGGGAAAAAGAATATCTTCAAATAAAAACTACACGGAAGAATTCTGTGAAACTTATTTCTGATATGGGCATTCAAATAATACAGTAAAACCATAATTTTGATTGAGCCGTTCTGAACACTCTTTCTGTAGATAATGCAAGTGGACATTCGGAGCGCTAAGAGGGTAATACTGGAAAAAGTAATACCTTCAAATATGAACTACACTGAATCATTCTGTGAAATTTCTTTCTTATCTGTGCATTCAGCTAACAGAGTGAAACCATACTTTTGATTGAGCAGTTTTGAAACACTCTGTCTGTAGAAAATGCAACTGGACATTCGGAGCGCTAAGTGGGTAATAGTGGAAAAAGGAATATGTTCAAATATAAACTACACAGAAGCATTGTTTGAAACATATTTCTGTTCTGTACATTCAACTAACAGCGTTGAACCTTACTTTTGATTGAGCCGTTCTTAAACACTCTTTCTGTAGAAACTGTAATTGGATATTGTGAGCGCTAGGAGGCCTATATTGCGAAAAATAATATATTCAAATAAAAACTACACAGAAGCATTGTGTGAAACTTATTTGTGATATGTGCATTCAGCTAACAGAGTTAAACCATACATTTGATTGCGCAGTTCTGAACACTCCTTCTGTAGAAAATGCAAGTGGACATTCGGAGCGCTAAGAGGGTAACAGTGGAAAAAGCAATATATTCAAATATAAACTACACAGAAGCATTCTGTGAAACTTCTTTCTGATCTCTGCATTCAACTAACTGAGATAAACCTTGCTTTTGATTGAGCCGTTCTGAAAAACTCTTTCTGTAGAAAATGCAATTGGACATTCTGAGCGCTAAGAGACCTATATTGGGAAAAAGAATATCTACACATAAAAACTACACAGAAGCATTCTGTGAAACTTCTTTCTGTTCTGTGCATTCAACTAAAAGTGTTGAACCTTAGTTTTGATTGAGCCGTTCTGAAACACTCTTTCTGTAGAAAATGCAAGTGGACATTCGGAGCGCTAAGATTGTAATAGTGGAAAAAGGAATATCTCCAAATAAAAACTACACAGAAGCATTCTCTGAAACTCCTTTCTGTTCTCTGCATTCAACTAACAGAGCTGAACCTTACTTTTGAAGGAGCAGTTCTGAAACACTCTTTGTGTAGGAACTGCCAGTGGACATTCGGAGCGCTAAGACGGTAATAGTCGAAAAAGGAATATCTTCAACTAAATACTACACAGAAGCATTCTGTGAAACTTCTTTCTGTTCTGTGCATTCAACTAAAAGAGTTGAACCTTAGTTTTGATTGAGCCGTACTGAAACACTCTTTCTGTAGAAAATGAAAGTGGAGATTCGGAGCGCTAAGAGGGTAATAGTGGAAAAAGCAATATATTCAAACATAAACTACACAGAAGCATTCTGTGAAACTTCTTTCTGAACTCTGCATTCAACTAACTGAGATAAACCTTGCTTTTGATTGAGCCGTTCTGAAACACTCTTTCTGTAGAAAATGCAATTGGATATTCTGAGCGCTAAGAGGCCTATATTGGGAAAAAGAATATCTACACATTAAAACTACACAGAAGCATTCTGTGAAACTACTTTCTGTTCTGTGCATTCAACTAAAAGAGTTGAACCTTAGTTTTGATTGAGCCGTTCTGAAACACTCTTTCTGTAGAAAATGAAAGTGGAGATTCGGAGCGCTAAGTGGGTAATAGTGGAAAAAGGAATATCTTCAAATATAAACTACACAGAATCATTCTGTGAAACTACTTTCTGATCTGTGCATTCAGCTAACAGAGTTAAAACATACTTTTGATTGAGCAGTTCTGAACACTCTTTCTGTAGAAAATGCAATTGGACATTTGGAGCGCTAAGAGGGTAGTAGTAGAAAAAGGTATATATTCAATATAAACTACACAGAAGCATTCTGTGAAACTTCTTTCTGATCTGAGCATTCAGCTAACAGAGTTAAACCATACTTTTGATTGAGCAGCTTTGAAACACTCTGTCTATAGAAAATGCAATTGGACATTCGGAGCGCTAAGTGGGTAATAATGGAAAAAAGAATATGTTCAAATATAAACTACACAGAAGCATTGTATGAAACTTCTTTCTGTTCTGTGCATTCAACTAACAGAGTTGAAACTTACTTTTGATTGAGCCGTTCAGAAACACTCTTTCTGTAGAAACTGCAATTGGACATTCTGAGAGCTAAGAGGCCTACATTGGGAAAAAGAATATCTTCAAATAAAAACTACACAGAAGCATTCTGTGAAACTGATTTCTGATCTGTGCATTCAGTTAACAGAGCTAAACCATACTTTTGATTGAGCAGTTATGAAAGACTCTTTGTGTAGAAAATGCAAGTGGATCTTCGGAGCGCTAAGATGGTAATAGAGGAAAAAGGAATATCTCCAAATAAAAACTACACAGAAGCATTCTCTGAAACCCCTTTCTGTTCTCTGCATTCAACTAACAGAATTTAGCCTTACTTTTGAAGGAGCAGTTCTGAAACACTCTTTGTGTAGAAACTGGAAGTGGATATTCGGAGTGCTAAGTGGGTAATAGTCAAAAAATTAATATCTTCAACTAAATTCTACAGAGAAGCATTCTGTGAAACTTCTTTCTGTACTGTGTATTCAACTAAAAGAGGTGAACCTTACTTTTCATTGAGCCGTTCTGAAACACTCTTTCTATAGAAACTGCAGTTGGACATTCTGAGCGCTAAGAGGCCTATATTGGTAAAAAGAATATCTTCATATAAACACTACACAGAAGCATTCTGTGAAACTTCTTTCTGATCTGAGCATTCAGCTAACAGAGTTAAACCATACTTTTGATTGAGCAGTTTTGAAACACTCTGTCTGTAGAAAATGCAACTGGACATTCGTAGCGCTAAGTGGGTAATAGTGGAATAAAGAATATGTTCAAATATAAACTACACAGAAGCATTGTATGAAACTTCTTTCTGTTCTGTGCATTCAAATAACAGAGTTGAACCTTACTTTTGATTGAGCCGTTCTGAAACACTCTTTCTGTAGAAACTGCAATTGGACATGCTAAGCGCTAAGAGGCCTACATTGGGAAAAAGAATATCTTCAAATAAAAACTACACAGATGCATTCTGTGAAACTTATTTCTGATCTGTAAATTCAGTTAACAGAGATAAAACATATTTTTGATTGAGCAGTTATGAAACACTCTTTTTGTAGAAAATGCAAGTGGAGATTCGGAGCGCTAAGAGGGTAATAGTGGAAAAAGGAATGTCTTCAAATATAAACTACACAGAATCATTTGGTGAAACTTCTTTCTGATCTGTGCATTCAGCTAACAGAGTTAAACCATACTTTTGATTGAGCAGATCTGAACACTCTTTCTGTAGAAAATGCAACTGGACATTTGGAGCGCTAAGAGCGTAGTAGTGGAAAAAGGAATATATTCAAATATAAACTACACAGAAGCATTCTGTGAAACTTCTTTCTGATCTGAGCATTCAGCTAACAGAGTTAAACCATACTTTTGATTGAGCAGTTTTGAAACACTCTGTCTGTAGAAAATGCAACTGGACATTCGTAGCGCTAAGTGGGTAATAGTGGAAAAAAGAATATGTTCAAATATAAACTACACAGAAGCATTGTATGAAAATTCTTTCTGTTCTGTGCATTCAACTAACAGAGTTGAACCTTACTTTTGATTGAGCTGTTCTGAAACACTCTTTCTGTAGAAACTGCAATTGGACATTCTGAGCGCAAAGAGGCCTATATTGGGAAAAAGAATGTCTACAAATAAAAACTACACAGAAAAATTGTGTGAAACTCCTTTCTGTTCTGTTTGTTCAACTAAAAGAGTTGAACCTTAGTTTTGATTGAGCCGTTCTGAAACACTCTTTCTGTAGAAAATGCAAGTGGAGATTCGGAGCGCTAAGAGGGTAATAGTGGAAAAAGGAATGTCTCCAAATATAAACTACACAGAATCATTCTGTGAAACTTCTTTCTGATCTGTGCATTCAGCTAACAGAGTTAAACCATACTTTTGATTGAGCAGATCTGAACACTCTTTCTGTAGAAAATGCAACTGGACATTTGGAGCGCTAAGAGAGTAGTAGTGGAAAAAGGAATATATTCAAATATAAACTACACAGAAGCATTCTGTGAAACTTCTTTCTGATCTGAGCATTCAGCTAACAGAGTTAAACCATACTTTTGATTGAGCAGTTTTGAAACACTCTGTCTGTAGAAAATGCAACTGGACATTCGTAGCGCTAAGTGGGTAATAGTGGAAAAAAGAATATGTTCAAATATAAACTACACAGAAGCATTGTATGAAAATTCTTTCTGTTCTGTGCATTCAACTAACAGAGTTGAACCTTACTTTTGATTGAGCCGTTCTGAAACACTCTTTCTGTAGAAACTGCAATTGGACATTCTGAGCGCTAAGAGGCCTATATTGGGAAAAAGAATGTCTACAAATAAAAACTACAGAGAAGAATTGTGTGAAACTTCTTTCTGTTCTGTTTGTTCAACTAAAAGAGTTGAACCTTAGTTTTGATTGAGCCGTTCTGAAACACTCTTTCTGTAGAAAATGCAAGTGGAGATTCGGAGCGCTAAGAGGGTAATAGTGGAAAATGGAATGTCTCCAAATATAAACTACACAGAATCATTCTGTGAAACTTCTTTCTGATCTGTGCATTCAGCTAACAGAGTTAAACCATACTTTTGATTGAGCAGATCTGAACACTCTTTCTGTAGAAAATGCAACTGGACATTTGGAGCGCTATGAGAGTAGTAGTGGAAAAAGGAATATATTCAAATATAAACTACACAAAAGCATTCTGTGAAACTTCTTTCTGATCTGAGCATTCAGCTAACAGAGTTAAACCATACTTTTGATTGAGCAGTTTTGAAACACTCTGTCTGTAGAAAATGCAACTGGACATTCGTAGCGCTAAGTGGGTAATAGTGGAAAAAAGAATATGTTCAAATATAAACTACACAGAAGCATCGTATGAAACTTCTTTCTGTTCTGTACATTCAACTAACAGAGTTGTACCTTACTTTTGATTGAGCCTTTCTGAAACACTCTTTCTGTAGAAACTGCAATTGGACATTCTGAGAGCTAAGAGGCCTATATTGGGAAAAATAATATCTTCAAATAAAAACTACACAGAAGCATTGTGTGAAACTTATTTCTGATAAGTTCATTAAGCTAACAGAGTTAAACCATACTTTTGATTGCGCAGTTCTGAACACTCGTTCTGTAGAAAATGCAAGTGGACATTCGGAGCGCTAAGAGGGTAATAGTGGAAAAAGGAATATACTCAAATATAAACTACACAGTAGCATTCTGTGAAACTTCTTTCTGTTCTGTGCATTCAACAAACAGAGTTGAACCTTACTTTTGATTGAGCCGTTCTGAAACACTCTTTCTGTAGAAACTGCAATTGGACATGCTAAGCGCTAAGAGGTCTACATTGGGAAAAAGAATATCTTCAAATAAAAACTACACAGATGCATTCTGTGGAACTTATTTCTGATCTGTAAATTCAGTTAACAGAGATAAAGCATATTTTTGATTGAGCAGTTATGAAACTCTCTTTTTGTAGAAAATGCAAGTGGAGATTCGGAGCGCTAAGAGGGTAATAGTGGAAAAAGGAATGTCTTCAAATATAAACTACACAGAATCATTCGGTGAAACTTCTTTCTGATCTGTGCATTCAGCTAACAGAGTTAAAACATACTTTTGATTGAGCAGATCTGAACACTCTTTCTGTAGAAAATGCAACTGGACATTTGGAGCGCTAAGAGCGTAGTAGTGGAAAAAGGAATATATTCAAATATAAACTACACAGAAGCATTCTGTGAAACTTCTTTCTGATCTGAGCATTCAGCTAACAGAGTTAAACCATACTTTTGATTGAGCAGTTTTGAAACACTCTGTCTGTAGAAAATGCAACTGGACATTCGTAGCGCTAAGTGGGTAATAGTGGAAAAAAGAATATGTTCAAATAGAAACTACACAGAAGCATTGTATGAAACTTCTTTCTGTTCTGTGCATTCAACTAACAGAGTTGAACCTTACTTTTGATTGAGCCGTTCTGAAACACTCTTTCTGTAGAAACTGCAATTGGACATTCTGAGCGCTAAGAGGCCTATATTGGGAAAAAGAATATCTACAAATAAAAACTACACAGAAGAATTGTGTGAAACTTCTTTCTGTTCTGTTTGTTCAACTAAAAGAGTTGAACCTTAGTTTTGATTGAGCCGTTCTGAAACACTCTTTCTGTAGAAAATGCAAGTGGAGATTCGGAGCGCTAAGAGGGTAATAGTGGAAAAAGGAATGTCTCCAAATATAAACTACACAGAATCATTCTGTGAAACTTCTTTCTGATCTGTGCATTCAGCTAACAGAGTTAAACCATACTTTTGATTGAGCAGATCTGAACACTCTTTCTGTAGAAAATGCAACTGGACATTTGGAGCGTTAAGAGAGTAGTAGTGGAAAAAGGAATATATTCAAATATAAACTACACAGAAGCATTCTGTGAAACTTCTTCCTGATCTGAGCATTCAGCTAACAGAGTTAAACCATACTTTTGATTGAGCAGTTTTGAAACACTCTGTCTGTAGAAAATGCAACTGGACATTCGTAGCGCTAAGTGGGTAATAGTGGAGAAAAGAATATGTTCAAACATAAACTACACAGAAGCATTGTATGAAACTTCTTTCTGTTCTGTGCATTCAACTAACAGAGTTGAACCTTACTTTTGATTGAGCCTTTCTGAAACTCTCTTTCTGTAGAAACTGCAATTGGACATTCTGAGCGCTAAGAGGCCTATATTGGGAAAAATAATATCTTCAAATAAGAACTACACAGAAGCATTGTGTGAAACTTATTTCTGATATGTGCATTAAGCTAACAGAGTTAAACCATACTTTTGATTGCGCAGTTCCGAACACTTTTTCTGTAGAAAATGCAAGTGGACTTTCGGAGCGCTAAGAGGGTAATAGTGGAAAAAGGAATATATTCAAATATAAATTACACAGAAGCATTGTATGGAACTTCTTTCTGTTCTGTGCATTCAACTAACAGAGTTGAACCTTACTTTTGATTGAGCCGTTCTGAAACACTCTTTCTGTAGAAACTGCAATTGGACATTCTGAGCGCTAAGAGGCCTATATTGGGAAAAATAATATCTTCAAATAAAAACTACACAGAAGCATTGTGTGAAACTTATTTCTGATATGTGCATTCAGCTAACAGAGTTAAACCATACTTTTGATTGCGCAGTTCCGTACACTCTTTCTGTAGAAAATGCAAGTGGACATTCGGAGCGCTAAGAGGGTAATAGCGGAAAAAGGAATATATTCAAATATAACCTACACAGTAGCATTCTGTGAAACTTCTTTCTGTTCTGTGCATTCCACTAACAGAGTTGAACCTTACTTTTGATTGAGCCGTTCTGAAACACTCTTTCTGTATAAACTGCAACTGGACATTCTAAGCGCTAAGAGGCGTACATTGGGAAAAAGAATATCTTCAAATAAAAACTACACAGATGCATTCTGTGAAATTTATTTCTGATCTGTAAATTCAGTTAACAGAGCTAAACCATATTTTTGATTGAGCAGTTATGAAACACTCTTTTTGTAGAAAATGCAAGTGGACATTCGGAGAGCTAAGATTGTAATAGAGGAAAAAGGAATATCTCCAATTAAAAACTACACAGAAGCATTCTCTGAAACCCCTTTCTGTTCTCCGCATTCAACTAACAGATTTGAGCCTTACTTTTGAAGGAGCAGTTCTGAAACACACTTTGTGTAGAAACTGCCAGTGGATATTCGGAGCGCTAAGTGGGTAATAGTCCAAAAAGTAATATCTTCAACTAAATACTACACAGGAGCATTCTGTGGAACTTCTTTCTGTTCTGTGCATTCAACTAAGAGAGTTGAACCTTATATTTGATTGAGCCGTTCTGAAACACTCTTTCTGTAGAAACTGCAATTGGACATTCTGAGCGCTAAGAGGCCTATATTGGCAAAAATAATATCTTCCAATAAAAACTACACAGAAGCATGGTTTGAAACTTATTTCTGCTATGTGCATTCAGCTAACAGAGTTAAACCATACTTTTGATTGCGCAGATCAGAACACTCTTTCTGTAGAAAATGCAAGTGGACATTCGGAGCGCTAAGAGGGTAATAGAGGAAAAATGAATATATCCAAATATAAACTACACAGAAGCATTCTGTGAAACTTCTTTCTGTTCTGTGCATTCAACTACCAGGGTTGAACCTTACTTTTGATTGAGCCGTTCTGAAGCACTCTTTCGGTAGAAACTGCAATTGGACATTCTGAGCGCTAAGAGGCCTATATTGGGAAAAAGATTATCTACAAATAAAAACTACACAGAAGCATTCTGTGAAACTTCTTTCTGTTCTGTTCATTCAACTAAAAGAGTTGAACCTTAGTTTTGATTGAGCCGTTCTGAAACACTCTTTCTGTAGAAAATGCAAGTGGAGATTCGCAGCGCTAAGACGGTAATAGTGGAAAAAGGAATGTCTTCAAATATAAACTACACAAAATCATTCTGTGAAACATATTTCTGATCTGTGCATTCAGCTAACAGAGTTAAACCATACTTTTGATTGAGCAGATCTGAACACTCTTTCTGTAGAAAATGCAACTGTACATTTGGAGCGCTAAGAGGGTAGTAGTGGAAAAAGGAATATATTCAAATATAAACTACACAGAAGCATTCTGTGAAACTTCTTTCTGATCTGAGCATTCAGCTAACAGAGTTAAACCATACTTTTGATTGAGCAGTTTTGAAACACTCTGTCTGTAGGAAATGCAACTGGACATTCGTAGCGCTAAGTGGGTAATAGTGGAAAAAAGAATATGTTCAAATATAAACTACACAGAAGCATTGTATGAAACTTCTTTCTGTTCTGTGCATTCAACTAACAGAGTTGAACCATACTTTTTATTGAGCCTTTCTGAAACACTCTCTCTTTAGAAACTGCAGTTGGACATTCTGAGCGCCAAGAGGCCTATATTGGGAAAAGTAATATCTTCAAATAAAAACTACACAGCAGCATTGTGTGAAACTTATTTCTGATATGTGCATTCAGCTAACAGAGTTAAACCATACTTTTGATTGAGCCGTTCTGAACACTCTTTCTGTAGAAAATGCAAGTGGACATGCGGAACGCTAAGAGGGTAATAGTGGAAAAAGGAATATATTCAAATATAAACTACACAGAAGCATTCTGTGAAACTACTTTCTGTTCTGTGCATTCAACTAACAGAATTGAACCTTACTTTTGATTGAGCCGTTCTGAAACACTCTTTCTTTAGAAACAGCAATTGGACATTCTAAGCGCCAAGAGGCCTACATTGGGAAAAAGAATATCTTCAAATAAAAACTACACAGAAGCATTCTGTGAAACTTATTTCTGATCTGTGCATTCAGTTAACAGAGCTAAACCATACTTTTGATTGAGCAGTTATGAAACACTCTTTGTGTAGAAAATGCAAGTGGACATTCGGAGCGCTAAGATTGTAATAGAGGAAAAAGGAATATCTCCAAATAAAAACTACACAGAAGCATTCTCCGAAACTCCTTTCTGTTCTCTGAATTCAACTAACAGAGTTTAGCCTTACTTTTGAAGGAACAGTTCTGAAACACTCTTTGTGTAGAAACTGCAAGTGGATATTCAGAGAGCTAAGTGGGTAATAGTCAAAAAAGGAATATCTTCAACTAAATTCGACACAGAATCATTCTGTGAAACATCTTTCTGTTCTGTGCATTCAACTAAAAGAGGTGAATCATACTTTTCATTGAGCCGTTCTGAAACACTCTTTCTATAGAAACTGCAATTGGACATTCTGAGCGCTAAGAGGCCTATATTGGTAAAAAGAATATCTTCATATAAACACTACACAGAAGCATTCTGTGAAACTTCTTTCTGATCTGTGCATTCAGCTAACGGAGTTAAACCATACTTCTGATTGAGCAGTTGTGAACAACACTCTTTCTGTAGAAAATGCAACTGGATATTTGGAGCACTAAGAGGGTAGTAGTGGAAAAAGTAATATATTCAAATATAAACTACACAGAAGCATTGTATGAAACTTCTTTCTCTTCTGTGCATTCAACTAACAGAATTGAACCTTATTTTTGATTGAGCTGTTCTGAAACACTCTTTCTGTAGAAAATGCAAGTGGATATTAGGAGCGCTAAGACGGTAATACTGGAAAAGGAATATATTCAAATATAAACTACACAGAAGCATTCGGTGAAACTTCTTTCTGTTCTGTGCATTCAACTAACTGAGTGGAAACTTACTTTTGATGGAGCCGTTCTGAAACACTCTTTCTGTAGAAACTTCAATTGGACATTCTGAGCGCTAAGAGGCCTATATTGGGAAAATAATATCTTCAAATAAAAAGTACACGGAAGAATTCTGTGAAACTTATTTCTGATATGGACATTCAAATAATACAGTAAAACCATACTTTTGATTGAGCCGTTCTGAACACTCTCTGTAGAAAATGCAAGTGGACATTCAGAGCGCTAAGAGGGTAATACTGGAAAAAGTAATACCTTCAAATATGAACTACACTGAATCATTATGTGAAATTTCTTTCTGATCTGTGCATTCAGCTAACAGAGTTAAACCATACTTTTCATTGAGCAGTTCTGAACACTCTTTCTGTAGAAAATGCAACTGGACATTTGGAGCGCTAAGAGTGTAGTAGTGGAAAAAGGAATATGTTCAAATATAAACTACACAGAAGCATTGTATGAAACATATTTCTTTTCTGTACATTCAACTAACAGCGTTGAACCTTACTTTTGATTGAGCCGTTCTTAAACACTCTTTCTGTGGAAACTGTAATTGGACATTGTGACCGCTAGGAGGCCTATATTGCGAAAAATAATATATTCAAATAAAAACTACACAGAAGCATTGTGTGAAACTTATTTGTGATATGTGCATTCAGCTAACAGAGTTAAACCATACATTTGATTGCGCAGTTCTGAACACTCCTTCTGTAGAAAATGCAAGTGGACATTCGGAGCGCTAAGAGGGTAATAGTGGAAAAAGCAATATATTCAAATATAAACTACACAGAAGCATTCTGTGAAACTTCTTTCTGATCTCTGCATTCAACTAACTGAGATAAACCTTGCTTTTGATTGAGCCGTTCTGAAACACTCTTTCTGTAGAAAATGCAATTGGACATTCTGAGCGCTAAGAGGCCAATATTGGGAAAAAGAATATCTACACATAAAAACTACACAGAAGCATTCTGTGAAACTTCTTTCTGTTCTGTGCATTCAACTAAAAGTGTTGAACCTTAGTTTTGATTGAGCCGTTCTGAAACACTCTTTCTGTAGAAAACGCAAGTGGACATTCGGAGCGCTAAGATTGTAATAGTGGAAAAAGGAATATCTCCAAATAAAAACTACACAGAAGCATTCTCTGAAACTCCTTTCTGTTCTCTGCATTCAACTAACAGAGCTGAACCTTACTTTTGAAGAAGCAGTTCTGAAACACTCTTTGTGTAGGAACTGCCAGTGGACATTCGGAGCGCTAAGACGGTAATAGTCGAAAAAGGAATATCTTCAACTAAATACTACACAGAAGCATTCTGTGAAACTTCTTTCTGTTCTGTGCATTCAACTAAAAGAGTTGAACCTTAGTTTTGATTGAGCCGTTCTGAAACACTCTTTCTGTAGAAAATGAAAGTGGAGATTCGGAGCGCTAAGAGGGTAATAGTGGAAAAAGCAATATATTCAAAAATAAACTACACAGAAGCATTCTGTGAAACTTCTTTCTGATCTCTGCATTCAACTAACTGAGATAAACCTTGCTTTTGATTGAGCCGTTCTGAAACACTCTTTCTGTAGAAAATGCAGTTGGATATTCTGAGCGCTAAGAGGCCTATATTGGGAAAAAGAATATCTACACATTAAAACTACACAGAAGCATTCTGTGAAACTTCTTTCTGTTCTGTGCATTCAACTAAAAGAGTTGAACCTTAGTTTTGATTGAGCCGTTCTGAAACACTCTTTCTGTAGAAAATGAAAGTGGAGATTCGGAGCGCTAAGTGGGTAATAGTGGAAAAAGGAATATCTTCAAATATAAACTACACAGAATCATTCTGTGAAACTACTTTCTGATCTGTGCATTCAGCTAACAGAGTTAAAACATACTTTTGATTGAGCAGTTCTGAACACTCTTTCTGTAGAAAATGCAATTGGACTTTTGGAGCGCTAAGAGGGTAGTAGTAGAAAAAGGTATATATTCAATATAAACTACACAGAAGCATTCTGTGAAACTTCTTTCTGATCTGAGCATTCAGCTAACAGAATTAAACCATACTTTTGATTGAGCAGTTTTGAAACACTCTGTCTGTAGGAAATGCAACTGGACATTCGTAGCGCTAAGTGGGTAATATTGGAAAAAGAATATGTTCAAATATAAACTACACAGAAGCATTGTATGAAACTTCTTTCTGTTCTGTGCATTCAACTAACAGAGTTGAAACTTACTTTTGATTGAGCCGTTCTGAAACACTCTTTCTGTAGAAACTGCAATTGGACATTCTGAGAGCTAAGAGGACTACATTGGGAAAAAGAATATCTTAAAATAAAAACTACACAGAAGCATTCTGTGAAACTTATTTCTGATCTGTGCATTCCGTTTACAGAGCTAAACCATACTTTTGATTGAGCAGTTATGAGAGACTCTTTGTGTAGACAATGCAAGTGGACATTCGGAGCGCTAAGATTGTAATAGAGGAAAAAGGAATATCTGCAAATAAAAACTACACAGAAGAATTCTCTGAAACCCCTTTCTGTTCTCTGCATTCAACTAACAGAGTTTAGCCTTAATTTTGAAGGAGCAGTTCTGAAACACTCTTTGTGTAGAAACTGGAAGTGGATATTCGGAGTGCTAAGTGGGTAATAGTCAAAAAAGTAATATCTTCAACTAAATTCTACAGAGAAGCATTCTGTGAAACTCCTTTCTGTACTGTGCTTTCAACTAAAAGAGGTGAACCTTACTTTTCATTGAGCCGTTCTGAAACACTCTTTCTAGTGAGACTGCAGTTGGACATTCTGAGCGCTAAGAGGCCTATATTGGTAAAAAGAATATCTTCCTATAAACACTACACAGAAGCATTCTGTGAAACTTCTTTCTGATCTGTGCATTCAGCTAACAGAGTTAAACCATACTTTTGATTGAGCAGTTCTGAAACACTCTTTCTGTAGAAAATGCAACTGGACATTTGGAGCGCTAAGTGGGTAATAGTGGAAAAAGGAATATCGTCAAATATAAACTACACAGAATCATTCTGTGAAACTTGTTTCTGATCTGTGCATTCAGCTTACAGAATTAAACCATACTTTTGATTGAGCAGTTCTGAACACTCTTTCTGTAGAAAATGCAACTGGATATTAGGATCGCTAAGTGGGTAGTAGTGGAAAAAGTAATATATTCAAATATAAACTACACAGAAGCATTGTATGAAACTTCTTTCTGTTCTGTGCATTCAACTAACAGAGTTGAACCTTATTTTTGATTGAGCCGTCCTGAAACACTCTTTCTGTAGAAAATGCAAGTGGATATTCGGAGCGCTAAGACGGTAATACTGGAAAAAGAATATATTCAACTATAAACTACACAGAAGCATTCTGTGAAACTTCTTTCTGTTCTGTGCATTCAACTAACTGAGTTGAACCTTACTTTTGATGGAGCCGTTTTGAAACACTCTTTCTGTAGAAACTGCAATTGGACATTCTGAGAGCTAAGAGGCCTATATTGGGAAAAAGAATATCTTCAAATAAAAACTACACGGAAGAATTCTGTGAAACTTATTTCTGATATGGGCATTCAAATAATACAGTAAAACCATAATTTTGATTGAGCCGTTCTGAACACTCTTTCTGTAGATAATGCAAGTGGACATTCGGAGCGCTAAGAGGGTAATACTGGAAAAAGTAATACCTTCAAATATGAACTACACTGAATCATTCTGTGAAATTTCTTTCTTATCTGTGCATTCAGCTAACAGAGTGAAACCATACTTTTGATTGAGCAGTTTTGAAACACTCTGTCTGTAGAAAATGCAACTGGACATTCGGAGCGCTAAGTGGGTAATAGTGGAAAAAGGAATATGTTCAAATATAAACTACACAGAAGCATTGTTTGAAACATATTTCTGTTCTGTACATTCAACTAACAGCGTTGAACCTTACTTTTGATTGAGCCGTTCTTAAACACTCTTTCTGTAGAAACTGTAATTGGATATTGTGAGCGCTAGGAGGCCTATATTGCGAAAAATAATATATTCAAATAAAAACTACACAGAAGCATTGTGTGAAACTTATTTGTGATATGTGCATTCAGCTAACAGAGTTAAACCATACATTTGATTGCGCAGTTCTGAACACTCCTTCTGTAGAAAATGCAAGTGGACATTCGGAGCGCTAAGAGGGTAACAGTGGAAAAAGCAATATATTCAAATATAAACTACACAGAAGCATTCTGTGAAACTTCTTTCTGATCTCTGCATTCAACTAACTGAGATAAACCTTGCTTTTGATTGAGCCGTTCTGAAAAACTCTTTCTGTAGAAAATGCAATTGGACATTCTGAGCGCTAAGAGGCCTATATTGGGAAAAAGAATATCTACACATAAAAACTACACAGAAGCATTCTGTGAAACTTCTTTCTGTTCTGTGCATTCAACTAAAAGTGTTGAACCTTAGTTTTGATTGAGCCGTTCTGAAACACTCTTTCTGTAGAAAATGCAAGTGGACATTCGGAGCGCTAAGATTGTAATAGTGGAAAAAGGAATATCTCCAAATAAAAACTACACAGAAGCATTCTCTGAAACTCCTTTCTGTTCTCTGCATTCAACTAACAGAGCTGAACCTTACTTTTGAAGGAGCAGTTCTGAAACACTCTTTGTGTAGGAACTGCCAGTGGACATTCGGAGCGCTAAGACGGTAATAGTCGAAAAAGGAATATCTTCAACTAAATACTACACAGAAGCATTCTGTGAAACTTCTTTCTGTTCTGTGCATTCAACTAAAAGAGTTGAACCTTAGTTTTGATTGAGCCGTACTGAAACACTCTTTCTGTAGAAAATGAAAGTGGAGATTCGGAGCGCTAAGAGGGTAATAGTGGAAAAAGCAATATATTCAAACATAAACTACACAGAAGCATTCTGTGAAACTTCTTTCTGAACTCTGCATTCAACTAACTGAGATAAACCTTGCTTTTGATTGAGCCGTTCTGAAACACTCTTTCTGTAGAAAATGCAATTGGATATTCTGAGCGCTAAGAGGCCTATATTGGGAAAAAGAATATCTACACATTAAAACTACACAGAAGCATTCTGTGAAACTACTTTCTGTTCTGTGCATTCAACTAAAAGAGTTGAACCTTAGTTTTGATTGAGCCGTTCTGAAACACTCTTTCTGTAGAAAATGAAAGTGGAGATTCGGAGCGCTAAGTGGGTAATAGTGGAAAAAGGAATATCTTCAAATATAAACTACACAGAATCATTCTGTGAAACTACTTTCTGATCTGTGCATTCAGCTAACAGAGTTAAAACATACTTTTGATTGAGCAGTTCTGAACACTCTTTCTGTAGAAAATGCAATTGGACATTTGGAGCGCTAAGAGGGTAGTAGTAGAAAAAGGTATATATTCAATATAAACTACACAGAAGCATTCTGTGAAACTTCTTTCTGATCTGAGCATTCAGCTAACAGAGTTAAACCATACTTTTGATTGAGCAGCTTTGAAACACTCTGTCTATAGAAAATGCAATTGGACATTCGGAGCGCTAAGTGGGTAATAATGGAAAAAAGAATATGTTCAAATATAAACTACACAGAAGCATTGTATGAAACTTCTTTCTGTTCTGTGCATTCAACTAACAGAGTTGAAACTTACTTTTGATTGAGCCGTTCAGAAACACTCTTTCTGTAGAAACTGCAATTGGACATTCTGAGAGCTAAGAGGCCTACATTGGGAAAAAGAATATCTTCAAATAAAAACTACACAGAAGCATTCTGTGAAACTGATTTCTGATCTGTGCATTCAGTTAACAGAGCTAAACCATACTTTTGATTGAGCAGTTATGAAAGACTCTTTGTGTAGAAAATGCAAGTGGATCTTCGGAGCGCTAAGATGGTAATAGAGGAAAAAGGAATATCTCCAAATAAAAACTACACAGAAGCATTCTCTGAAACCCCTTTCTGTTCTCTGCATTCAACTAACAGAATTTAGCCTTACTTTTGAAGGAGCAGTTCTGAAACACTCTTTGTGTAGAAACTGGAAGTGGATATTCGGAGTGCTAAGTGGGTAATAGTCAAAAAATTAATATCTTCAACTAAATTCTACAGAGAAGCATTCTGTGAAACTTCTTTCTGTACTGTGTATTCAACTAAAAGAGGTGAACCTTACTTTTCATTGAGCCGTTCTGAAACACTCTTTCTATAGAAACTGCAGTTGGACATTCTGAGCGCTAAGAGGCCTATATTGGTAAAAAGAATATCTTCATATAAACACTACACAGAAGCATTCTGTGAAACTTCTTTCTGATCTGAGCATTCAGCTAACAGAGTTAAACCATACTTTTGATTGAGCAGTTTTGAAACACTCTGTCTGTAGAAAATGCAACTGGACATTCGTAGCGCTAAGTGGGTAATAGTGGAATAAAGAATATGTTCAAATATAAACTACACAGAAGCATTGTATGAAACTTCTTTCTGTTCTGTGCATTCAAATAACAGAGTTGAACCTTACTTTTGATTGAGCCGTTCTGAAACACTCTTTCTGTAGAAACTGCAATTGGACATTCTGAGCGCTAAGAGGCCTATATTGGTAAAAAGAATATCTTCCTATAAACACTACACAGAAGCATTCTGTGAAACTTCTTTCTGATCTGTGCATTCAGCTAACAGAGTTAAACCATACTTTTGATTGAGCAGTTCTGAAACACTCTTTCTGTAGAAAATGCAACTGGACATTTGGAGCGCTAAGTGGGTAATAGTGGAAAAAGGAATATCGTCAAATATAAACTACACAGAATCATTCTGTGAAACTTGTTTCTGATCTGTGCATTCAGCTTACAGAATTAAACCATACTTTTGATTGAGCAGTTCTGAACACTCTTTCTGTAGAAAATGCAACTGGATATTAGGATCGCTAAGTGGGTAGTAGTGGAAAAAGTAATATATTCAAATATAAACTACACAGAAGCATTGTATGAAACTTCTTTCTGTTCTGTGCATTCAACTAACAGAGTTGAACCTTATTTTTGATTGAGCCGTCCTGAAACACTCTTTCTGTAGAAAATGCAAGTGGATATTCGGAGCGCTAAGACGGTAATACTGGAAAAAGAATATATTCAACTATAAACTACACAGAAGCATTCTGTGAAACTTCTTTCTGTTCTGTGCATTCAACTAACTGAGTTGAACCTTACTTTTGATGGAGCCGTTTTGAAACACTCTTTCTGTAGAAACTGCAATTGGACATTCTGAGAGCTAAGAGGCCTATATTGGGAAAAAGAATATCTTCAAATAAAAACTACACGGAAGAATTCTGTGAAACTTATTTCTGATATGGGCATTCAAATAATACAGTAAAACCATAATTTTGATTGAGCCGTTCTGAACACTCTTTCTGTAGATAATGCAAGTGGACATTCGGAGCGCTAAGAGGGTAATACTGGAAAAAGTAATACCTTCAAATATGAACTACACTGAATCATTCTGTGAAATTTCTTTCTTATCTGTGCATTCAGCTAACAGAGTGAAACCATACTTTTGATTGAGCAGTTTTGAAACACTCTGTCTGTAGAAAATGCAACTGGACATTCGGAGCGCTAAGTGGGTAATAGTGGAAAAAGGAATATGTTCAAATATAAACTACACAGAAGCATTGTTTGAAACATATTTCTGTTCTGTACATTCAACTAACAGCGTTGAACCTTACTTTTGATTGAGCCGTTCTTAAACACTCTTTCTGTAGAAACTGTAATTGGATATTGTGAGCGCTAGGAGGCCTATATTGCGAAAAATAATATATTCAAATAAAAACTACACAGAAGCATTGTGTGAAACTTATTTGTGATATGTGCATTCAGCTAACAGAGTTAAACCATACATTTGATTGCGCAGTTCTGAACACTCCTTCTGTAGAAAATGCAAGTGGACATTCGGAGCGCTAAGAGGGTAACAGTGGAAAAAGCAATATATTCAAATATAAACTACACAGAAGCATTCTGTGAAACTTCTTTCTGATCTCTGCATTCAACTAACTGAGATAAACCTTGCTTTTGATTGAGCCGTTCTGAAAAACTCTTTCTGTAGAAAATGCAATTGGACATTCTGAGCGCTAAGAGACCTATATTGGGAAAAAGAATATCTACACATAAAAACTACACAGAAGCATTCTGTGAAACTTCTTTCTGTTCTGTGCATTCAACTAAAAGTGTTGAACCTTAGTTTTGATTGAGCCGTTCTGAAACACTCTTTCTGTAGAAAATGCAAGTGGACATTCGGAGCGCTAAGATTGTAATAGTGGAAAAAGGAATATCTCCAAATAAAAACTACACAGAAGCATTCTCTGAAACTCCTTTCTGTTCTCTGCATTCAACTAACAGAGCTGAACCTTACTTTTGAAGGAGCAGTTCTGAAACACTCTTTGTGTAGGAACTGCCAGTGGACATTCGGAGCGCTAAGACGGTAATAGTCGAAAAAGGAATATCTTCAACTAAATACTACACAGAAGCATTCTGTGAAACTTCTTTCTGTTCTGTGCATTCAACTAAAAGAGTTGAACCTTAGTTTTGATTGAGCCGTACTGAAACACTCTTTCTGTAGAAAATGAAAGTGGAGATTCGGAGCGCTAAGAGGGTAATAGTGGAAAAAGCAATATATTCAAACATAAACTACACAGAAGCATTCTGTGAAACTTCTTTCTGAACTCTGCATTCAACTAACTGAGATAAACCTTGCTTTTGATTGAGCCGTTCTGAAACACTCTTTCTGTAGAAAATGCAATTGGATATTCTGAGCGCTAAGAGGCCTATATTGGGAAAAAGAATATCTACACATTAAAACTACACAGAAGCATTCTGTGAAACTACTTTCTGTTCTGTGCATTCAACTAAAAGAGTTGAACCTTAGTTTTGATTGAGCCGTTCTGAAACACTCTTTCTGTAGAAAATGAAAGTGGAGATTCGGAGCGCTAAGTGGGTAATAGTGGAAAAAGGAATATCTTCAAATATAAACTACACAGAATCATTCTGTGAAACTACTTTCTGATCTGTGCATTCAGCTAACAGAGTTAAAACATACTTTTGATTGAGCAGTTCTGAACACTCTTTCTGTAGAAAATGCAATTGGACATTTGGAGCGCTAAGAGGGTAGTAGTAGAAAAAGGTATATATTCAATATAAACTACACAGAAGCATTCTGTGAAACTTCTTTCTGATCTGAGCATTCAGCTAACAGAGTTAAACCATACTTTTGATTGAGCAGCTTTGAAACACTCTGTCTATAGAAAATGCAATTGGACATTCGGAGCGCTAAGTGGGTAATAATGGAAAAAAGAATATGTTCAAATATAAACTACACAGAAGCATTGTATGAAACTTCTTTCTGTTCTGTGCATTCAACTAACAGAGTTGAAACTTACTTTTGATTGAGCCGTTCAGAAACACTCTTTCTGTAGAAACTGCAATTGGACATTCTGAGAGCTAAGAGGCCTACATTGGGAAAAAGAATATCTTCAAATAAAAACTACACAGAAGCATTCTGTGAAACTGATTTCTGATCTGTGCATTCAGTTAACAGAGCTAAACCATACTTTTGATTGAGCAGTTATGAAAGACTCTTTGTGTAGAAAATGCAAGTGGATCTTCGGAGCGCTAAGATGGTAATAGAGGAAAAAGGAATATCTCCAAATAAAAACTACACAGAAGCATTCTCTGAAACCCCTTTCTGTTCTCTGCATTCAACTAACAGAATTTAGCCTTACTTTTGAAGGAGCAGTTCTGAAACACTCTTTGTGTAGAAACTGGAAGTGGATATTCGGAGTGCTAAGTGGGTAATAGTCAAAAAATTAATATCTTCAACTAAATTCTACAGAGAAGCATTCTGTGAAACTTCTTTCTGTACTGTGTATTCAACTAAAAGAGGTGAACCTTACTTTTCATTGAGCCGTTCTGAAACACTCTTTCTATAGAAACTGCAGTTGGACATTCTGAGCGCTAAGAGGCCTATATTGGTAAAAAGAATATCTTCATATAAACACTACACAGAAGCATTCTGTGAAACTTCTTTCTGATCTGAGCATTCAGCTAACAGAGTTAAACCATACTTTTGATTGAGCAGTTTTGAAACACTCTGTCTGTAGAAAATGCAACTGGACATTCGTAGCGCTAAGTGGGTAATAGTGGAATAAAGAATATGTTCAAATATAAACTACACAGAAGCATTGTATGAAACTTCTTTCTGTTCTGTGCATTCAAATAACAGAGTTGAACCTTACTTTTGATTGAGCCGTTCTGAAACACTCTTTCTGTAGAAACTGCAATTGGACATGCTAAGCGCTAAGAGGCCTACATTGGGAAAAAGAATATCTTCAAATAAAAACTACACAGATGCATTCTGTGAAACTTATTTCTGATCTGTAAATTCAGTTAACAGAGATAAAACATATTTTTGATTGAGCAGTTATGAAACACTCTTTTTGTAGAAAATGCAAGTGGAGATTCGGAGCGCTAAGAGGGTAATAGTGGAAAAAGGAATGTCTTCAAATATAAACTACACAGAATCATTTGGTGAAACTTCTTTCTGATCTGTGCATTCAGCTAACAGAGTTAAACCATACTTTTGATTGAGCAGATCTGAACACTCTTTCTGTAGAAAATGCAACTGGACATTTGGAGCGCTAAGAGCGTAGTAGTGGAAAAAGGAATATATTCAAATATAAACTACACAGAAGCATTCTGTGAAACTTCTTTCTGATCTGAGCATTCAGCTAACAGAGTTAAACCATACTTTTGATTGAGCAGTTTTGAAACACTCTGTCTGTAGAAAATGCAACTGGACATTCGTAGCGCTAAGTGGGTAATAGTGGAAAAAAGAATATGTTCAAATATAAACTACACAGAAGCATTGTATGAAAATTCTTTCTGTTCTGTGCATTCAACTAACAGAGTTGAACCTTACTTTTGATTGAGCTGTTCTGAAACACTCTTTCTGTAGAAACTGCAATTGGACATTCTGAGCGCAAAGAGGCCTATATTGGGAAAAAGAATGTCTACAAATAAAAACTACACAGAAAAATTGTGTGAAACTCCTTTCTGTTCTGTTTGTTCAACTAAAAGAGTTGAACCTTAGTTTTGATTGAGCCGTTCTGAAACACTCTTTCTGTAGAAAATGCAAGTGGAGATTCGGAGCGCTAAGAGGGTAATAGTGGAAAAAGGAATGTCTCCAAATATAAACTACACAGAATCATTCTGTGAAACTTCTTTCTGATCTGTGCATTCAGCTAACAGAGTTAAACCATACTTTTGATTGAGCAGATCTGAACACTCTTTCTGTAGAAAATGCAACTGGACATTTGGAGCGCTAAGAGAGTAGTAGTGGAAAAAGGAATATATTCAAATATAAACTACACAGAAGCATTCTGTGAAACTTCTTTCTGATCTGAGCATTCAGCTAACAGAGTTAAACCATACTTTTGATTGAGCAGTTTTGAAACACTCTGTCTGTAGAAAATGCAACTGGACATTCGTAGCGCTAAGTGGGTAATAGTGGAAAAAAGAATATGTTCAAATATAAACTACACAGAAGCATTGTATGAAAATTCTTTCTGTTCTGTGCATTCAACTAACAGAGTTGAACCTTACTTTTGATTGAGCATTTCTGAAACACTCTTTCTGTAGAAACTGCAATTGGACATTCTGAGCGGTAAGAGGCCTATATTGGGAAAAATAATATCTTCAAATAAAAACTACACAGAAGCATTGTGTGAAACTTATTTCTGATATGTTCATTAAGCTAACAGAGTTAAACCATACTTTTGATTGCGCAGTTCTGAACACTCCTTCTGTAGAAAATGCAAGTGGACATTCGGAGCGCTAAGAGGGTAATAGTGGAAAAAGGAATATATTCAAATATAAACTACACAGTAGCATTCTGTGAAAATTCTTTCTGTTCTGTGCATTCAACTAACAGAGTTGAACCTTACTTTTGATTGAGCCGTTCTGAAACACTCTTTCTGTAGAAACTGCAATTGGACATGCTAAGCGCTAAGAGGCCTATATTGGGAAAAAGAATATCTTCAAATAAAAACTACACAGATGCATTCTGTGAAACTTATTACTGATCTGTAAATTCAGTTAACAGAGATAAAACATATTTTTGATTGAGCAGTTATGAAACACTCTTTCTGTAGAAAATGCAAGTGGAGATTCGGAGCGCTAAGAGGGTAATAGTGGAAAAAGGAAGGTCTCCAAATATAAACTACAAAGAATCATTCTGTGAAACTTCTTTCTGATCTGTGCATTCAGCTTACAGAGTTAAACCATACTTTTGATTGAGCAGATCTGAACACTCTTTCTGTAGAAAATGCAACTGGACATTTGGAGCGCTAAGAGAGTAGTAGTGGAAAAAGGAATATATTCAAATATAAACTACACAGAAGCATTCTGTGAAACTTCTTTCTGATCTGAGCATTCAGCTAACAGAGTTAAACCATACTTTTGATTGAGCAGTTTTGAAACACTCTGTCTGTAGAAAATGCAACTGGACATTCGTAGCGCTAAGTGGGTAATAGTGGAAAAAAGAATATGTTCAAATATAAACTACACAGAAGCATTGTATGAAACTTCTTTCTGTTCTGTGCATTCAACTAATAGAGTTGAACCTTACTTTTGATTGAGCCGTTCTGAAACACTCTTTCTGTAGAAACTGCAATTGGACATTCTGAGCGCTAAGAGGCCTATATTGGGAAAATGAACGTCTACAAATAAAAACTAAACAGAAGAATTGTGTGAAACTTCTTTGTGTTCTGTTTGTTCAACTAAAAGAGTTGAACCTTAGTTTTGATTGAGCCGTTCTGAAACACTCTTTCTGTAGAAAATGCAAGTGGAGATTCGGAGCGCTAAGAGGGTAATAGTGGAAAAAGGAATGTCTCAAAATATAAACTACACAGAATCATTCTGTGAAACTTCTTTCTGATCTGTGCATTCAGCTAACAGAGTTAAACCATACTTTTGATTGAGGAGATCTGAACACTCTTTCTATAGAAAATGCAACTGGACATTTGGAGCGCTAAGAGAGTAGTAGTGGAAAAAGGAATATATTCAAATACAAACTACACAGAAGCATTCTGTGAAACTTCTTTCTGATCTGAGCATTCAGCTAACAGAGTTAAACCATACTTTTGATTGAGCAGTTTTGAAACACTCTGTCTGTAGAAAATGCAACTGGACATTCGTAGCGCTAAGTGGGTAATAGTGGAAAAAAGGATATGTTCAAATATAAACTACACAGAAGCATTGTATGAAACATCTTTCTGTTCTGTGCATTCAACTAACAGAGTTGAACCTTACTTTTGATTGAGCCTTTCTGAAACACTCTTTCTGTAGAAACTGCAATTGGACATTCTGAGCGCTAAGAGGCCTATATTGGGAAAAATAATATCTTCAAATAAAAACTACACAGAAGCATTGTGTGAAACTTATTTCTGATATGTTCATTAAGCTAACAGAATTAAACCATACTTTTGATTGCGCAGTTCTGAACACTCTTTCTGCAGAAAATGCAAGTGGACATTCGGAGCGCTAAGAGGGTAATAGTGGAAAAAGGAATATATTCAAATATAAACTACACAGTAGCATTCTGTGAAAATTCTTTCTGTTCTGTGCATTCAACTAACAGAGTTGAACCTTACTTTTGATTGAGCAGTTCTGAAAACTCTTTCTGTAGAAACTGCAATTGGACATGCTAAGCGCTAAGAGGCCTACATTGGGAAAAAGAATATCTTCAAATAAAAACTACACAGATGCATTCTGTGAAACTTATTTCTGATCTGTAAATTCAGTTAACAGAGATAAAACATATTTTTGATTGAGCAGTTATGAAACACTCTTTTTGTAGAAAATGCAAGTGGAGATTCGGAGCGCTAAGAGGGTAATAGTGGAAAAAGGAATGTCTTCAAATATAAACTACAAAGAATCATTTGGTGAAACTTCTTTCTGATCTGTGCATTCAGCTAAGAGAGTTAAACCATACATTTGATTGAGCAGATCTGAACACTCTTTCTGTAGAAAATGCAACTGGACATTTGGAGCGCTAAGAGCGTAGTAGTGGAAAAAGGAATATATTCAAATATAAACTACACAGAAGCATTCTGTGAAACTTCTTTCTGATCTGAGCATTCAGCTAACAGAGTTAAACCATACTTTTGATTGAGCAGTTTTGAAACACTCTGTCCGTAGAAAATGCAACTGGACATTCGTAGCGCTAAGTGGGTAATAGTGGAAAAAAGAATATGTTCAAATATAAACTACACAGAAGCATTGTATGAAACTTCTTTCTGTTCTGTGCATTCAACTAACAGAGTTGAACCTTACTTTTGATTGAGCCGTTCTGAAACACTCTTTCTGTAGAAACTGCAATTGGACATTCTGAGCGCAAAGATGCCTATATTGGGAAAAAGAATGTCTACAAATAAAAACTACACAGAAAAATTGTGTGAAACTTCTTTCTGTTCTGTTTGTTCAACTAAAAGAGTTGAACCTTAGTTTTGATTGAGCCGTTCTGAAACACTCTTTCTGTAGAAAATGCAAGTGGAGATTCGGAGCGCTAAGAGGGTAATAGTGGAAAAAGTAATGTCTCCTAATATAAACTACACAGAATCATTCTGTGAAACTTCTTTCTGATCTGTGCATTCAGCTAACAGAGTTAAACCATACTTTTGATTGAGCAGATCTGAACACTCTTTCTGTAGAAAATGCAACTGGACATTTGGAGCGCTAAGAGTGTAGTGGTGGAAAAAGGAATATATTCAAATATAAACTACACAGAAGCATTCTGTGAAACTTCTTTCTGATCTGAGCATTCAGCTAACAGAGTTAAACCATACTTTTGATTGAGCAGTATTGAAACACTCTGTCTGTAGAAAATGCAACTGGACATTCGTAGCGCTAAGTGGGTAATAGTGGAAAAAAGAATATGTTCAAATATAAACTACACAGAAGCATTGTATGAAACTTCTTTCTGTTCTGTGCATTCAACCAACAGAGTTGAACCTTACTTTTGATTGAGCCTTTCTGAAACACTCTTTCTGTAGAAACTGCAATTGGACATTCTGAGCGCTAAGAGGCCTATATTGGGAAAAATAATATCTTCAAATAAAAACTACACAGAAGCATTGTGTGAAACTTATTTCTGATATGTTCATTAAGCTAACAGAGTTAAACCATACTTTTGATTGCGCAGTTCTGAACACTCCTTATGTAGAAAAAGCAAGTGGACATTCTGAGCGCTAAGAGGGTAATATTGGAAAAAGGAATATATTCAAATATAAACTACACAGTAGCATTCTGTGAAAATTCTTTCTGTTCTGTGCATTCAACTAACAGAGTTGAACCTTACTTTTGATTGAGCCGTTCTGAAACACTCTTTCTGTAGAAACTGCAATTGGACATGCTAAGCGCTAAGAGGCCTATATTGGGAAAAAGAATATCTTCAAATAAAAATTACACAGATGCATTCTGTGAAACTTATTACTGATCTGTAAATTCAGATAACAGAGATAAAACATATTTTTGATTGAGCAGTTATGAAACACTCTTTCTGTAGAAAATGCAAGTGGAGATTTGGAGCGCTAAGAGGGTAATAGTGGAAAAAGGAAGGTCTCCAAATATAAACTACACAGAATCATTCTGTGAAACTTCTTTCTGATCTGTGCATTCAGCTAACAGAGTTAAACCATACTTTTGATTGAGCAGATCTGAACACTCTTTCTGTAGAAAATGCAACTGGACATTTGGATCGCTAAGAGAGTAGCAGTGGAAAAAGGAATATATTCAAATATAAACTACACAGAAGCATTCTGTGAAACTTCTTTCTGATCTGAGCATTCAACTAAGAGAGTTAAACCATACTTTTGATTGAGCAGTTTTGAAACACTCTGTCTGTAGAAAATGCAACTGGACATTCGTAGCGCTAAGTGGGTAATAGTGGAAAAAAGAATATGTTCAAATATAAACTACACAGAAGCATTGTATGAAACTTCTTTCGGTTCTGTGCATTCAACTAATAGAGTTGAACCTTACTTTTGATTGAGCCGTTCTGAAACACTCTTTCTGTAGAAACTGCAATTGGACATTCTGAGCACTAAGAGGCCTATATTGGGAAAAAGAATGTCTACAAATAAAAACTACACAGAAGAATTGTGTGAAACTACTTTCTGTTCTGTTTGTTCAACTAAAAGATTTGAACCTTAGTTTTGATTGAGCCGTTCTTAAACAGTCTTTCTGTAGAAAATGCAAGTGGAGATTCGGAGCGCTAAGAGGGTAATAGTGGAAAAAGGAATGTCTCCAAATATAAACTACACAGAATCATTCTGTGAAACTTCTTTCTGATCTGTGCATTCAGCTAACAGATATAACCATACTTTTGATTGAGCAGATCTGAACACTCTTTCTGTAGAAAATGCAACTGGACATTTGGAGCGCTAAGAGAGTAGTAGTGGAAAAAGGAATATATTCAAATATAAACTACACAGAAGCATTCTGTGAAACTTCTTTCTGATCTGAGCATTCAGCTAACAGAGTTAAACCATACTTTTGATTGAGCAGTTTTGAAACACTCTGTCTGTAGAAAATGCAACTGGACATTCGTAGCGCTAAGTGGGTAATAGTGGAAAAAAGAATATGTTCAAATATAAACTACACAGAAGCATTGTATGAAACTTCTTTCTGTTCTGTGCATTCAACTAACAGAGTTGAACCTTACTTTTGATTGAGCCTTTCTGAAACACTCTTTCTGTAGAAATTGCAATTGGACATTCTGAGCGCTAAGAGGCCTATATTGGGAAAAATAATATCTTCAAATAAAAACTACACAGAAGCATTGTGTGAAACTTATTTCTGATGTGTTCATTAAGCTAACAGAGTTAAACCATACTTTTGATTGCGCAGTTCTGAACACTCTTTCTGCAGAAAATGCAAGTGGACATTCGGAGCGCTAAGAGGGTAATAGTGGAAAAAGGAATATATTCAAATATAAACTACACAGTAGCATTCTGTGAAAATTCTTTCTGTTCTGTGCATTCAACTAACAGAGTTGAACCTTACTTTTGATTGAGCAGTTCTGAAACACTCTTTCTGTAGAAACTGCAATTGGACATGCTAAGCGCTAAGAGGCCTATATTGGGAAAAAGAATATCTTCAAATAAAAACTACACAGATGCATTCTGTGAAACTTATTTCTGATCTGTAAATTCAGTTAACAGAGATAAAACATATTTTTGATTGAGCAGTTATGAAACACTCTTTTTGTAGAAAATGCAAGTGGAGATTCGGAGCGCTAAGTGGTTAATAGTGGAAAAAGGAATGTCTTCAAATATAAACTACACAGAATCATTTGGTGAAACTTCTTTCTGATCTGTGCATTCAGCTAAGAGAGTTAAACCATACTTTTGATTGAGCAGATCTGAACACTCTTTCTGTAGAAAATGCAACTGGACATTTGGAGCGCTAAGAGCGTAGTAGTGGAAAAAGGAATATATTCAAATATAAACTACACAGAAGCATTCTGTGAAACTTCTTTCTGATCTGAGCATTCAGCTAACAGAGTTAAACCATACTTTTGATTGAGCAGTTTTGAAACACTCTGTCTGTAGAAAATGCAACTGGACATTCGTAGCGCTAAGTGGGTAATAGTGGAAAAAAGAATATGTTCAAATATAAACTACACAGAAGCATTGTATGAAAATTCTTTCTGTTCTGTGCATTCAACTAACAGAGTTGAACCTTACTTTTGATTGAGCCGTTCTGAAACACTCTTTCTGTAGAAACTGCAATTGGACATTCTGAGCGCAAAGAGGCCTATATTGGGAAAAAGAATGTCTACAAATAAAAACTACACAGAAAAATTGTGTGAAACTTCTTTCTGTTCTGTTTGTTCAACTAAAAGAGTTGAACCTTAGTTTTGATTGAGCCGTTCTGAAACACTCTTTCTGTAGAAAATGCAAGTGGAGATTCGGAGCACTAAGAGGGTAATAGTGGAAAAAGGAATGTCTCCAAATATAAACTACACAGAATCATTCTGTGAAACTTCTTTCTGATCTGTGCATTCAGCTAACAGAGTTAAACCATACTTTTGATTGAGCAGATCTGAACACTCTTTCTGTAGAAAATGCAACTGGACATTTGGAGCGCTAAGAGAGTAGTAGTGGAAAAAGGAATATATTCAAATATAAACTACACAGAAGCATTCTGTGAAACTTCTTCTGATCTGAGCATTCAGCTAACAGAGTTAAACCATACTTTTGATTGAGCAGTTTTGAAACACTCTGTCTGTAGAAAATGCAACTGGACATTCGTAGCGCTAAGTGGGTAATAGTGGAAAAAAGAATATGTTCAAATATAAACTACACAGAAGCATTGTATGAAACTTCTTTCTGTTCTGTGCATTCAACTAACAGAGTTGAACCTTACTTTTGATTGAGCCTTTCTGAAACACTCTTTCTGTAGAAACTGCAATTGGACATTCTGAGCGGTAAGAGGCCTATATTCGGAAAAATAATATCTTCAAATAAAAACTACACAGAAGCATTGTGTGAAACTTATTTCTGATAAGTTCATTAAGCTAACAGAGTTAAACCATACTTTTGATTGCGCAGTTCTGAACACTCCTTCTGTAGAAAATGCAAGTGGACATTCGGAGCGCTAAGAGGGTAATAGTGGAAAAGGAATATATTCAAATATAAACTACACAGTAGCATTCTGTGAAAATTCTTTCTGTTCTGTGCATTCAACTAACAGAGTTGAACCTTACTTTTGATTGAGCCGTTCTGAAACACTCTTTCTGTAGAAACTGCAATTGGACATGCTAAGCGCTAAGAGGCCTATATTGGGAAAAAGAATATCTTCAAATAAAAACTACACAGATGCATTCTGTGAAACTTATTACTGATCTGTAAATTCAGTTAACAGAGATAAAACATATTTTTGATTGAGCAGTTATGAAACACTCTTTATGTAGAAAATGCAAGTGGAGATTCGGAACGCTAAGAGGGTAATAGTGGAAAAAGGAACGTCTCCAAATATAAACTACACAGAATCATTCTGTGAAACTTCTTTCTGGTCTGTGCATTCAGCTAACAGAGTTAAACCATACTTTTGATTGAGCAGATCTGAACACTCTTTCTGTAGAAAATGCAACTGGACATTTGGAGCGCTAAGAGAGTAGTAGTGGAAAAAGGAATATATTCAAATATAAACTACACAGAAGCATTCTGTGAAACTTCTTTCTGATCTGAGCATTCAGCTAACAGAGTTAAACCATACTTTTGATTGAGCAGTTTTGAAACACTCTGTCTGTAGAAAATGCAACTGGACATTCGTAGCGCTAAGTGGGTAATAGTGGAAAAAAGAATATGTTCAAATATAAACTACACAGAAGCATTGTATGAAACTTCATTCTGTTCTGTGCATTCAACTAATAGAGTTGAACCTTACTTTTGATTGAGCCGTTCTGAAACACTCTTTCTGTAGAAACTGCAATTGGACATTCTGAGCGCTAAGAGGCTTATATTGGGAAAAAGAATGTCTACAAATAAAAACTACACAGAAGAATTGTGTGAAACTTCTTTTTGTTCTGTTTGTTCAACTAAAAGAGTTGAACCTTAGTTTTGATTGAGCCGTTCTGAAACACTCTTTCTGTAGAAAATGCAAGTGGAGATTCGGAGCGCTAAGAGGGTAATAGTGGAAAAAGGAATGTCTCCAAATATAAACTACACAGAATCATTCTGTGAAACTTCTTTCTGATCTGTGCATTCAGCTAACAGAGTTAAACCATACTTTTGATTGAGCAGATCTGAACACTCTTTCTGTAGAAAATGCAACTGGACATTTGGAGCGCTAAGAGAGTAGTAGTGGAAAAAGGAATATATTCAAATATAAACTACACAGAAGCATTCTGTGAAACTTCTTTCTGATCTGAGCATTCAGCTAACAGAGTTAAACCATACTTTTGATTGAGCAGTTTTGAAACACTCTGTCTGTAGAAAATGCAACTGGACATTCGTAGCGCTAAGTGGGTAATAGTGGAAAAAAGAATATGTTCAAATATAAACTACACAGAAGCATTGTATGAAACTTCTTTCTGTTCTGTGCATTCAACTAACAGAGTTGAACCTTACTTTTGATTGAGCCTTTCTGAAACACTCTTTCTGTAGAAACTGCAACTGGACATTCTGAGCGCTAAGAGGCCTATATTGGGAAAAATAATATCTTCAAATAAAAACTACACAGAAGCATTGTGTGAAACTTATTTCTGATATGTTCATTAAACTAACAGAGTTAAACCATACTTTTGATTGCGCAGTTCTGAACACTCTTTCTGCAGAAAATGCAAGTGGACATTCGGAGCTCTAAGAGGGTAATAGTGGAAAAAGGAATATATTCAAATATAAACTACACAGTAGCATTCTGTGAAAATTCTTTCTGTTCTGTGCATTCAACTAACAGAGTTGAACTTTACTTTTGATTGAGCAGTTCTGAAACACTCTTTCTGTAGAAACTGCAATTGGACATGCTAAGCGCTAAGAGGCCTACATTGGGAAAAAGAATATCTTCAAATAAAAACTACACAGATGCATTCTGTGAAACTTATTTCTGATCTGTAAATTCAGTTAACAGAGATAAAACATATTTTTGATTGAGCAGTTATGAAACACTCTTTTTGTAGAAAATGCAAGTGGAGATTCGGAGCGCTAAGAGGGTAATAGTGGAAAAAGGAATGTCTTCAAATATAAACTACAAAGAATCATTTGGTGAAACTTCTTTCTGATCTGTGCATTCAGCTAAGAGAGTTAAACTATACTTTTGATTGAGCAGATCTGAACACTCTTTCTGTAGAAAATGCAACTGGACATTTGGAGCGCTAAGAGCGTAATAGTGGAAAAAGGAATATATTCAAATATAAACTACACAGAAGCATTCTGTGAAACTTCTTTCTGATCTGAGCATTCAGCTAACAGAGTTAAACCATACTTTTGATTGAGCAGTTTTGAAACACTCTGTCTGTAGAAAATGCAACTGGACATTCATAGCGCTAAGTGGGTAATAGTGGAAAAAAGAATATGTTCAAATATAAACTACACAGAAGCATTGTATGAAACTTCTTTCTGTTCTGTGCATTCAACTAACAGAGTTGAACCTTACTTTTGATTGAGCCGTTCTGAAACACTCTTTCTGTAGAAACTGCAATTGGACATTCTGAGCGCAAAGAGGCCTATATTGGGAAAAAGAATGTCTACAAATAAAAACTACACAAAAAAATTGTGTGAAACTTGTTTCTGTTCTGTTTGTTCAACTAAAAGAGTTGAACCTTAGTTTTGATTGAGCCGTTCTGAAACACTCTTTCTGTAGAAAATGCAAGTGGATATTCGGAGCGCTAAGAGGGTAATAGTGGAAAAAGGAATGTCTCCAAATATAAACTACACAGAATCATTCTGTGAAACTTCTTTCTGATCTGTGCATTCAGCTAACAGAGTTAAACCATACTTTTGATTGAGCAGATCTGAACACTCTTTCTGTAGAAAATGCAACTGGACATTTGGAGCGCTAAGAGAGTAGTAGTGGAAAAAGGAATATATTCAAATATAAACTACACAGAAGCATTCTGTGAAACTTCTTTCTGATCTGAGCATTCAGCTAACAGAGTTAAACCATACTTTTGATTGAGCAGTTTTGAAACACTCTGTCTGTAGAAAATGCAACTGGACATTCGTAGCGCTAAGTGGGTAATAGTGGAAAAAAGAATATGTTCAAATATAAACTACACAGAAGCATTGTATGAAACTTTTTCTGTTCTGTGCATTCAACTAACAGAGTTGAAGCTTACTTTTGATTGAACCTTTCTGAAACACTCTTTCTGTAGAAACTGCAATTGGACATTCTGAGCGCTAAGAGGCCTATATTGGGAAAAATAATATCTTCAAATAAAAACTACACAGAAGCATTGTGTGAAACTTATTTCTGATATGTTCATTAAGCTAACAGAGTTAAACCATACTTTTGATTGCGCAGTTCTGAACACTCTTTCTGCAGAAAATGCAAGTGGAGATTCGGAGCGCTAAGAGGGTAATAGTGGAAAAAGGAATATATTCAAATATAAACTACACAGTAGCATTCTGTGAAAATTCTTTCTGTTCTGTGCATTCAACTAACAGAGTTGAACCTTACTTTTGATTGAGCAGTTCTGAAACACTCTTTCTGTAGAAACTGCAATTGGACATGCTAAGCGCTAAGAGGCCTACATTGGGAAAAAGAATATCTTAAAATAAAAACTACACAGATGCATTCTGTGAAACTGATTTCTGATCTGTAAATTCAGTTAACAGAGATAAAACATATTTTTGATTGAGCAGTTATGAAACACTCTTTTTGTAGAAAATGCAAGTGGAGATTCGGAGCGCTAAGAGGGTAATAGTGGAAAAAGGAATGTCTTCAAATATAAACTACACAGAATCATTCGGTGAAACTTCTTTCTGATCTGTGCATTCAGCTAACAGAGTTAAACCATACTTTTGATTGAGCAGATCTGAACACTCTTTCTGTAGGAAATGCAACTGGACATTTGGAGCGCTAAGAGCGTAGTAGTGGAAAAAGGAATATATTCAAATATAAACTACACAGAAGCATTCTGTGAAACTTCTTTCTGATCTGAGCATTCAGCTAACAGAGTTAAACCATACTTTTGATTGAGCAGTTTTGAAACACTCTGTCTGTAGAAAATGCAACTGGACATTCGTAGCGCTAAGTGGGTAATAGTGGAAAAAAGAATATGTTCAAATATAAACTACACAGAAGCATTGTATGAAACTTCTTTCTGTTCTGTGCATTCAACTAACAGAGTTGAACCTTACTTTTGATTGAGCCGTTCTGAAACACTCTTTCTGTAGAAACTGCAATTGGACATTCTGAGCCCTAAGAGGCCTATATTGGGAAAAAGAATGTCTACAAATAAAAACTACACAGAAGAATTGTGTGAAACTTCTTTCTGTTCTGTTTGTTCAACTAAAAGAGTTGAACCTTAGTTTTGATTGAGCCGTTCTGAAACACTCTTTCTGTAGAAAATGCAAGTGGAGATTCGGAGCGCTAAGAGGGTAATAGTGGAAAAAGGAATGTCTCCAAATATAAACTACACAGAATCATTCTGTGAAACTTCTTTCTGATCTGTGCATTCAGCTAACAGTGTTAAACCATACTTTTGATTGAGCAGATCTGAACACTCTTTCTGTAGAAAATGCAACTGGACATTTGGAGCGCTAAGAGAGTAGTAGTGGAAAAAGGAATATATTCAAATATAAACTACACAGAAGCATTCTGTGAAACTTCTTTCTGATCTGAGCATTCAGCTAACAGAGTTAAACCATACTTTTGATTGAGCAGTTTTGAAACACTCTGTCTGTAGAAAATGCAACTGGACATTCATAGCGCTAAGTGGGTAATAGTGGAAAAAAGAATATGTTCAAATATAAACTACACAGAAGCATTGTATGAAACTTCTTTCTGTTCTGTGCATTCAACTAACAGAGTTGAACCTTACTTTTGATTGAGCCGTTCTGAAACACTCTTTCTGTAGAAACTGCAATTGGACATTCTGAGCGCAAAGAGGCCTATATTGGGAAAAAGAATGTCTACAAATAAAAACTACACAAAAAAATTGTGTGAAACTTGTTTCTGTTCTGTTTGTTCAACTAAAAGAGTTGAACCTTAGTTTTGATTGAGCCGTTCTGAAACACTCTTTCTGTAGAAAATGCAAGTGGATATTCGGAGCGCTAAGAGGGTAATAGTGGAAAAAGGAATGTCTCCAAATATAAACTACACAGAATCATTCTGTGAAACTTCTTTCTGATCTGTGCATTCAGCTAACAGAGTTAAACCATACTTTTGATTGAGCAGATCTGAACACTCTTTCTGTAGAAAATGCAACTGGACATTTGGAGCGCTAAGAGAGTAGTAGTGGAAAAAGGAATATATTCAAATATAAACTACACAGAAGCATTCTGTGAAACTTCTTTCTGATCTGAGCATTCAGCTAACAGAGTTAAACCATACTTTTGATTGAGCAGTTTTGAAACACTCTGTCTGTAGAAAATGCAACTGGACATTCGTAGCGCTAAGTGGGTAATAGTGGAAAAAAGAATATGTTCAAATATAAACTACACAGAAGCATTGTATGAAACTTTTTCTGTTCTGTGCATTCAACTAACAGAGTTGAAGCTTACTTTTGATTGAGCCTTTCTGAAACACTCTTTCTGTAGAAACTGCAATTGGACATTCTGAGCGCTAAGAGGCCTATATTGGGAAAAATAATATCTTCAAATAAAAACTACACAGAAGCATTGTGTGAAACTTATTTCTGATATGTTCATTAAGCTAACAGAGTTAAACCATACTTTTGATTGCGCAGTTCTGAACACTCTTTCTGCAGAAAATGCAAGTGGAGATTCGGAGCGCTAAGAGGGTAATAGTGGAAAAAGGAATATATTCAAATATAAACTACACAGTAGCATTCTGTGAAAATTCTTTCTGTTCTGTGCATTCAACTAACAGAGTTGAACCTTACTTTTGATTGAGCAGTTCTGAAACACTCTTTCTGTAGAAACTGCAATTGGACATGCTAAGCGCTAAGAGGCCTACATTGGGAAAAAGAATATCTTAAAATAAAAACTACACAGATGCATTCTGTTAAACTGATTTCTGATCTGTAAATTCAGTTAACAGAGATAAAACATATTTTTGATTGAGCAGTTATGAAACACTCTTTTTGTAGAAAATGCAAGTGGAGATTCGGAGCGCTAAGAGGGTAATAGTGGAAAAAGGAATGTCTTCAAATATAAACTACACAGAATCATTCGGTGAAACTTCTTTCTGATCTGTGCATTCAGCTAACAGAGTTAAACCATACTTTTGATTGAGCAGATCTGAACACTCTTTCTGTAGAAAATGCAACTGGACATTTGGAGCGCTAAGAGCGTAGTAGTGGAAAAAGGAATATATTCAAATATAAACTACACAGAAGCATTCTGTGAAACTTCTTTCTGATCTGAGCATTCAGCTAACAGAGTTAAACCATACTTTTGATTGAGCAGTTTTGAAACACTCTGTCTGTAGAAAATGCAACTGGACATTCGTAGCGCTAAGTGGGTAATAGTGGAAAAAAGAATATGTTCAAATATAAACTACACAGAAGCATTGTATGAAACTTCTTTCTGTTCTGTGCATTCAAATAACAGAGTTGAACCTTACTTTTGATTGAGCCGTTCTGAAACACTCTTTCTGTAGAAACTGCAATTGGACATTCTGAGCCCTAAGAGGCCTATATTGGGAAAAAGAATGTCTACAAATAAAAACTACACAGAAGAATTGTGTGAAACTTCTTTCTGTTCTGTTTGTTCAACTAAAAGAGTTGAACCTTAGTTTTGATTGAGCCGTTCTGAAACACTCTTTCTGTAGAAAATGCAAGTGGAGATTCGGAGCGCTAAGAGGGTAATAGTGGAAAAAGGAATGTCTCCAAATATAAACTACACAGAATCATTCTGTGAAACTTCTTTCTGATCTGTGCATTCAGCTAACAGAGTTAAACCATACTTTTGATTGAGCAGATCTGAACACTCTTTCTGTAGAAAATGCAACTGGACATTTGGAGCGCTAAGAGAGTAGTAGTGGAAAAAGGAATATATTCAAATATAAACTACACAGAAGCATTCTGTGAAACTTCTTTCTGATCTGAGCATTCAGCTAACAGAGTTAAACCATACTTTTGATTGAGCAGTTTTGAAACACTCTGTCTGTAGAAAATGCAACTGGACATTCGTAGCGCTAAGTGGGTAATAGTGGAAAAAAGAATATGTTCAAATATAAACTACACAGAAGCATTGTATGAAACTTTTTCTGTTCTGTGCATTCAACTAACAGAGTTGAAGCTTACTTTTGATTGAGAATTTCTGAAACACTCTTTCTGTAGAAACTGCAATTGGACATTCTGAGCGCTAAGAGGCCTATATTGGGAAAAATAATATCTTCAAATAAAAACTAAACAGAAGCATTGTGTGAAACTTATTTCTGATATGTTCATTAAGCTAACAGAGTTAAACCATACTTTTGATTGCGCAGTTCTGAACACTCTTTCTGCAGAAAATGCAAGTGGACATTCGGAGCGCTAAGAGGGTAATAGTGGAAAAAGGAATATATTCAAATATAAACTACACAGCAGCATTCTGTGAAAATTCTTTCTGTTCTGTGCATTCAACTAACAGAGTTGAACCTTACTTTTGATTGAGCAGTTCTGAAACACTCTTTCTCTAGAAACTGCAATTGGACATGCTAAGCGCTAAGAGGCCTACATTGGGAAAAAGAATATCTTCAAATAAAAACTACACAGATGCATTCTGTGAAAATTATTTCTGATCTGTAAATTCAGTTAACAGAGATAAAACATATTTTTGATTGAGCAGTTATGAAACACTCTTTTTGTAGAAAATGCAAGTGGAGATTCGGAGCGCTAAGAGGGTAATAGTGGAAAAAGGAATGTCTTCAAATATAAACTACACAGAATCATTTGGTGAAACTTCTTTCTGATCTGTGCATTCAGCTAACAGAGTTAAACCATACTTTTGATTGAGCAGATCTGAACACTCTTTCTGTAGAAAATGCAACTGGACATTTGGAGCGCTAAGAGCGTAGTAGTGGAAAAAGAAATATATTCAAATATAAACTACACAGAAGCATTCTGTGAAACTTCTTTCTGATCTGAGCATTCAGCTAACAGAGTTAAAACATACTTTTGATTGAGCAGTTTTGAAAAACTCTGTCTGTAGAAAATGCAACTGGACATTCGTAGCGCTAAGTGGGTAATAGTGGAAAAAAGAATATGTTCAAATATAAACTACACAGAAGCATTGTATGAAAATTCTTTCCGTTCTGTGCATTCAACTAACAGAGTTGAACCTTACTTTTGATTGAGCCGTTCTGAAACTCTCTTTCTGTAGAAACTGCAATTGGACATTCTGAGTGCAAAGAGGCCTATATTGGGAAAAAGAATGTCTACAAATAAAAACTACACAGAAGAATTGTGTGAAACTTCTTTCTGTTCTGTTTGTTCAACTAAAAGAGTTGAACCTTAGTTTTGATTGAGCCGTTCTGAAACACTCTTTCTGTAGAAAATGCAAGTGGAGATTCGGAGCGCTAAGAGGGTAATAGTGGAAAAAGGAATGTCTCCAAATATAAACTACACAGAATCATTCTGTGAAATTTCTTTCTGATCTGTGCATTCAGCTAACAGAGTTAAACCATACTTTTGATTGAGCAGATCTGAACACTCTTTCTGTAGAAAATGCAACTGGACATTTGGAGCGCTAAGAGAGTAGTAGTGGAAAAAGGAATATATTCCCATATAAACTACACAGAAGCATTCTGTGAAACTTCTTTCTGATCTGAGCATTCAGCTAACAGAGTTAAACCATACTTTTGATTGAGCAGTTTTGAAACACTCTGTCTGTAGAAAATGCAACTGGACATTCGTAGCGCTAAGGGGGTAATAGTAGAAAAAGGAATATGTTCAAATATAAACTACACAGAAGCATTGTATGAAACTTCTTTCTGTTCTGTGCATTCAACTAACAGAGTTGAAGCTTACTTTTGATTGAGCCTTTCTGAAACACTCTTTCTGTAGAAACTGCAATTGGACATTCTGAGCGCTAAGAGGCCTATATTGGGAAAAATAATATCTTCAAATAAAAACTACACAGAAGCATTGTGTGAAACTTATTTCTGATATGTTCATTAAGCTAACAGAGTTAAACCATACTTTTGATTGCGCAGTTCTGAACACTCTTTCTGCAGAAAATGCAAGTGGAGATTCGGAGCGCTAAGAGGGTAATAGTGGAAAAAGGAATATATTCAAATATAAACTACACAGTAGCATTCTGTGAAAATTCTTTCTGTTCTGTGCATTCAACTAACAGAGTTGAACCTTACTTTTGATTGAGCAGTTCTGAAACACTCTTTCTGTAGAAACTGCAATTGGACATGCTAAGCGCTAAGAGGCCTACATTGGGAAAAAGAATATCTTAAAATAAAAACTACACAGATGCATTCTGTTAAACTGATTTCTGATCTGTAAATTCAGTTAACAGAGATAAAACATATTTTTGATTGAGCAGTTATGAAACACTCTTTTTGTAGAAAATGCAAGTGGAGATTCGGAGCGCTAAGAGGGTAATAGTGGAAAAAGGAATGTCTTCAAATATAAACTACACAGAATCATTCGGTGAAACTTCTTTCTGATCTGTGCATTCAGCTAACAGAGTTAAACCATACTTTTGATTGAGCAGATCTGAACACTCTTTCTGTAGAAAATGCAACTGGACATTTGGAGCGCTAAGAGCGTAGTAGTGGAAAAAGGAATATATTCAAATATAAACTACACAGAAGCATTCTGTGAAACTTCTTTCTGATCTGAGCATTCAGCTAACAGAGTTAAACCATACTTTTGATTGAGCAGTTTTGAAACACTCTGTCTGTAGAAAATGCAACTGGACATTCGTAGCGCTAAGTGGGTAATAGTGGAAAAAAGAATATGTTCAAATATAAACTACACAGAAGCATTGTATGAAACTTCTTTCTGTTCTGTGCATTCAAATAACAGAGTTGAACCTTACTTTTGATTGAGCCGTTCTGAAACACTCTTTCTGTAGAAACTGCAATTGGACATTCTGAGCCCTAAGAGGCCTATATTGGGAAAAAGAATGTCTACAAATAAAAACTACACAGAAGAATTGTGTGAAACTTCTTTCTGTTCTGTTTGTTCAACTAAAAGAGTTGAACCTTAGTTTTGATTGAGCCGTTCTGAAACACTCTTTCTGTAGAAAATGCAAGTGGAGATTCGGAGCGCTAAGAGGGTAATAGTGGAAAAAGGAATGTCTCCAAATATAAACTACACAGAATCATTCTGTGAAACTTCTTTCTGATCTGTGCATTCAGCTAACAGAGTTAAACCATACTTTTGATTGAGCAGATCTGAACACTCTTTCTGTAGAAAATGCAACTGGACATTTGGAGCGCTAAGAGAGTAGTAGTGGAAAAAGGAATATATTCAAATATAAACTACACAGAAGCATTCTGTGAAACTTCTTTCTGATCTGAGCATTCAGCTAACAGAGTTAAACCATACTTTTGATTGAGCAGTTTTGAAACACTCTGTCTGTAGAAAATGCAACTGGACATTCGTAGCGCTAAGTGGGTAATAGTGGAAAAAAGAATATGTTCAAATATAAACTACACAGAAGCATTGTATGAAACTTTTTCTGTTCTGTGCATTCAACTAACAGAGTTGAAGCTTACTTTTGATTGAGAATTTCTGAAACACTCTTTCTGTAGAAACTGCAATTGGACATTCTGAGCGCTAAGAGGCCTATATTGGGAAAAATAATATCTTCAAATAAAAACTACACAGAAGCATTGTGTGAAACTTATTTCTGATATGTTCATTAAGCTAACAGAGTTAAACCATACTTTTGATTGCGCAGTTCTGAACACTCTTTCTGCAGAAAATGCAAGTGGACATTCGGAGCGCTAAGAGGGTAATAGTGGAAAAAGGAATATATTCAAATATAAACTACACAGCAGCATTCTGTGAAAATTCTTTCTGTTCTGTGCATTCAACTAACAGAGTTGAACCTTACTTTTGATTGAGCAGTTCTGAAACACTCTTTCTCTAGAAACTGCAATTGGACATGCTAAGCGCTAAGAGGCCTACATTGGGAAAAAGAATATCTTCAAATAAAAACTACACAGATGCATTCTGTGAAAATTATTTCTGATCTGTAAATTCAGTTAACAGAGATAAAACATATTTTTGATTGAGCAGTTATGAAACACTCTTTTTGTAGAAAATGCAAGTGGAGATTCGGAGCGCTAAGAGGGTAATAGTGGAAAAAGGAATGTCTTCAAATATAAACTACACAGAATCATTTGGTGAAACTTCTTTCTGATCTGTGCATTCAGCTAACAGAGTTAAACCATACTTTTGATTGAGCAGATCTGAACACTCTTTCTGTAGAAAATGCAACTGGACATTTGGAGCGCTAAGAGCGTAGTAGTGGAAAAAGAAATATATTCAAATATAAACTACACAGAAGCATTCTGTGAAACTTCTTTCTGATCTGAGCATTCAGCTAACAGAGTTAAAACATACTTTTGATTGAGCAGTTTTGAAAAACTCTGTCTGTAGAAAATGCAACTGGACATTCGTAGCGCTAAGTGGGTAATAGTGGAAAAAAGAATATGTTCAAATATAAACTACACAGAAGCATTGTATGAAAATTCTTTCCGTTCTGTGCATTCAACTAACAGAGTTGAACCTTACTTTTGATTGAGCCGTTCTGAAACTCTCTTTCTGTAGAAACTGCAATTGGACATTCTGAGTGCAAAGAGGCCTATATTGGGAAAAAGAATGTCTACAAATAAAAACTACACAGAAGAATTGTGTGAAACTTCTTTCTGTTCTGTTTGTTCAACTAAAAGAGTTGAACCTTAGTTTTGATTGAGCCGTTCTGAAACACTCTTTCTGTAGAAAATGCAAGTGGAGATTCGGAGCGCTAAGAGGGTAATAGTGGAAAAAGGAATGTCTCCAAATATAAACTACACAGAATCATTCTGTGAAATTTCTTTCTGATCTGTGCATTCAGCTAACAGAGTTAAACCATACTTTTGATTGAGCAGATCTGAACACTCTTTCTGTAGAAAATGCAACTGGACATTTGGAGCGCTAAGAGAGTAGTAGTGGAAAAAGGAATATATTCCCATATAAACTACACAGAAGCATTCTGTGAAACTTCTTTCTGATCTGAGCATTCAGCTAACAGAGTTAAACCATACTTTTGATTGAGCAGTTTTGAAACACTCTGTCTGTAGAAAATGCAACTGGACATTCGTAGCGCTAAGGGGGTAATAGTGGAAAAAGGAATATGTTCAAATATAAACTACACAGAAGCATTGTATGAAACTTCTTTCTGTTCTGTGCATTCAACTAACAGAGTTGAACCTTACTTTTGATTGAGCCTTTCTGAAACACTCTTTCTGTAGAAACTGCAATTGGACATTCTGAGCGCTAAGAGGCCTCTATTGGGAAAAATAATATCTTCAAATAAAAACTACACAGAAGCATTGTGTGAAACTTATTTCTGATATGATCATTAAGCTAACAGAGTTAAACCATACTTTTGATTGCGCAGTTCTGAACACTCTTTCTGTAGAAAATGCAAGTGGACATTCGGAGCGCTAAGAGGGTAATAGTGGAAAAAGGAATATATTCAAATATAAACTACACAGTAGCATTCTGTGAAAATTCTTTCTGTTCTGTGCATTCAACTAACAGAGTTGAACCTTACTTTTGATTGAGCCGTTCTGAAACACTCTTTCTGTAGAAACTGCAATTGGACATGCTAAGCGCTAAGAGGCCTACATTGGGAAAAAGAATATCTTCAAATAAAAACTACACAGATGCATTCTGTGAAACTTATTTCTGATCTGTAAATTCAGTTAACAGAGATAAAACATATTTTTGATTGAGCAGTTATGAAACACTCTTTTTGTAGAAAATGCAAGTGGAGATTCGGAGCGCTAAGAGGGTAATAGTGGAAAAAGGAATGTCTTCAAATATAAACTACACAGAATCATTCGGTGAAACTTCTTTCTGATCTGTGCATTCAGCTAACAGAGTTAAACCATACTTTTGATTGAGCAGATCTGAACACTCTTTCTGTAGAAAATGCAACTGGACATTTGGAGCGCTAAGAGCGTAGTAGTGGAAAAAGGAATATATTCAAATATAAACTACACAGAAGCATTCTGTGAAACTTCTTTCTGATCTGAGCATTCAGCTAACAGAGTTAAACCATACTTTTGATTGAGCAGTTTTGAAACACTCTGTCTGTAGAAAATGCAACTGGACATTCGTAGCGCTAAGTGGGTAATAGTGGAAAAAAGAATATGTTCAAATATGAACTACACAGAAGCATTGTATGAAACTTCTTTCTGTTCTGTGCATTCAACTAACAGAGTTGAACCTTGCTTTTGATTGAGACGTTCTGAAACACTCTTTCTGTAGAAACTGCAATTGGACATTCTGAGCCCTAAGAGGCCTATATTGGGAAAAAGAATGTCTGCAAATAAAAACTACACAGAAGAATTGTGTGAAACTTCTTTCTGTTCTGTTTTTTCAACTAAAAGAGTTGAACCTTAGTTTTGATTGAGCCGTTCAGAAACACTCTTTCTGTAGAAAATGCAAGTGGAGATTCGGAGCGCTAAGAGGGTAATAGTGGAAAAAGGAATGTCTCCAAATATAAACTACACAGAATCATTCTGTGAAACTTCTTTCAGATCTGTGCATTCAGCTAACAGAGTTAAACCATACTTTTGATTGAGCAGATCTGAACACTCTTTCTGTAGAAAATGCAACTGGACATTTGGAGCGCTAAGAGAGTAGTAGTGGAAAAAGGAATATATTCAAATATAAACTACACAGAAGCATTCTGTGAAACTTCTTTCTGATCTGAGCATTCAGCTAACAGAGTTAAACCATACTTTTGATTGAGCAGTTTTGAAACTCTCTGTCTGTAGAAAATGCAACTGGAGATTCGTAGCGCTAAGTGGGTAATAGTGGAAAAAAGAATATGTTCAAATATAAACTACACAGAAGCATTGTATGAAACTTCTTTCTGTTCTGTGCATTCAACTAACAGAGTTGAACCTTACTTTTGATTGAGCCTTTCTGAAACACTCTTTCTGTAGAAACTGCAATTGGACATTCTGAGCGCTAAGAGGCCTCTATTGGGAAAAATAATATCTTCAAATAAAAACTACACAGAAGCATTTTGTGAAACTTATTTCTGATATGTTCATTAAGCTAACAGAGTTAAACCATACTTTTGATTGCGCAGTTCTGAACACTCTTTCTGTAGAAAATGCAAGTGGACCTTCGGAGCGCTAAGAGGGTAATAGTGGAAAAAGGAATATATTCAAATATAAACTACACAGTAGCATTCTGTGAATATTCTTTCTGTTCTGTGCATTCAACTAACAGAGTTGAACCTTACTTTTGATTGAGCCGTTCTGAAACACTCTTTCTGTAGAAACTGCAATTGGACATGCTAAGCGCTAAGAGGCCTACATTGGGAAAAAGAATATCTTCAAATAAAAACTACACAGATGCATTCTGTGAAACTTATTTCTGATCTGTAAATTCAGTTAACAGAGATAAAACATATTTTTGATTGAGCAGTTATGAAACACTCTTTTTGTAGAAAATGCAAGTGGAGATTCGGAGCGCTAAGAAGGTAATAGTGGAAAAAGGAATGTCTTCAAATATAAACTACACAGAATCATTCGGTGAAACTTCTTTCTGATCTGTGCATTCAGCTAACAGAGTTAAACCATACTTTTGATTGAGCAGATCTGAACACTCTTTCTGTAGAAAATGCAACTGGACATTTGGAGCGCTAAGAGCGTAGTAGTGGAAAAAGGAATATATTCAAATATAAACTACACGGAAGCATTCTGTGAAACTTCTTTCTGATCTGAGCATTCAGCTAACAGAGTTAAACCATAGTTTTGATTGAGCAGTTTTGAAACACTCTGTCTGTAGAAAATGCAACTGGACATTCGTAGCGCTAAGTGGGTAATAGTGGAAAAAAGAATATGTTCAAATATAAACTACACAGAAGCATTGTATGAAACTTCTTTCTGTTCTGTGCATTCAACTAACAGAGTTGAACCTTACTTTTGATTGAGCCGTTCTGAAACACTCTTTCTGTAGAAACTGCAATTGGACATTCTGAGCGCTAAGAGGCCTATATTGGGAAAAAGAATGTCTACAAATAAAAACTACAGAGAAGAATTGTGTGAAACTTCTTTCTGTTCTGTTTGTTCAACTAAAAGAGTTGAACCTTAGTTTTGATTGAGCCGTTCTGAAACACTCTTTCTGTAGAAAATGCAAGTGGAGATTCGGAGCGCTAAGAGGGTAATAGTGGAAAATGGAATGTCTCCAAATATAAACTACACAGAATCATTCTGTGAAACTTCTTTCTGATCTGTGCATTCAGCTAACAGAGTTAAACCATACTTTTGATTGAGCAGATCTGAACACTCTTTCTGTAGAAAATGCAACTGGACATTTGGAGCGCTATGAGAGTAGTAGTGGAAAAAGGAATATATTCAAATATAAACTACACAAAAGCATTCTGTGAAACTTCTTTCTGATCTGAGCATTCAGCTAACAGAGTTAAACCATACTTTTGATTGAGCAGTTTTGAAACACTCTGTCTGTAGAAAATGCAACTGGACATTCGTAGCGCTAAGTGGGTAATAGTGGAAAAAAGAATATGTTCAAATATAAACTACACAGAAGCATCGTATGAAACTTCTTTCTGTTCTGTACATTCAACTAACAGAGTTGTACCTTACTTTTGATTGAGCCTTTCTGAAACACTCTTTCTGTAGAAACTGCAATTGGACATTCTGAGAGCTAAGAGGCCTATATTGGGAAAAATAATATCTTCAAATAAAAACTACACAGAAGCATTGTGTGAAACTTATTTCTGATAAGTTCATTAAGCTAACAGAGTTAAACCATACTTTTGATTGCGCAGTTCTGAACACTCGTTCTGTAGAAAATGCAAGTGGACATTCGGAGCGCTAAGAGGGTAATAGTGGAAAAAGGAATATACTCAAATATAAACTACACAGTAGCATTCTGTGAAACTTCTTTCTGTTCTGTGCATTCAACAAACAGAGTTGAACCTTACTTTTGATTGAGCCGTTCTGAAACACTCTTTCTGTAGAAACTGCAATTGGACATGCTAAGCGCTAAGAGGTCTACATTGGGAAAAAGAATATCTTCAAATAAAAACTACACAGATGCATTCTGTGGAACTTATTTCTGATCTGTAAATTCAGTTAACAGAGATAAAGCATATTTTTGATTGAGCAGTTATGAAACTCTCTTTTTGTAGAAAATGCAAGTGGAGATTCGGAGCGCTAAGAGGGTAATAGTGGAAAAAGGAATGTCTTCAAATATAAACTACACAGAATCATTCGGTGAAACTTCTTTCTGATCTGTGCATTCAGCTAACAGAGTTAAAACATACTTTTGATTGAGCAGATCTGAACACTCTTTCTGTAGAAAATGCAACTGGACATTTGGAGCGCTAAGAGCGTAGTAGTGGAAAAAGGAATATATTCAAATATAAACTACACAGAAGCATTCTGTGAAACTTCTTTCTGATCTGAGCATTCAGCTAACAGAGTTAAACCATACTTTTGATTGAGCAGTTTTGAAACACTCTGTCTGTAGAAAATGCAACTGGACATTCGTAGCGCTAAGTGGGTAATAGTGGAAAAAAGAATATGTTCAAATAGAAACTACACAGAAGCATTGTATGAAACTTCTTTCTGTTCTGTGCATTCAACTAACAGAGTTGAACCTTACTTTTGATTGAGCCGTTCTGAAACACTCTTTCTGTAGAAACTGCAATTGGACATTCTGAGCGCTAAGAGGCCTATATTGGGAAAAAGAATATCTACAAATAAAAACTACACAGAAGAATTGTGTGAAACTTCTTTCTGTTCTGTTTGTTCAACTAAAAGAGTTGAACCTTAGTTTTGATTGAGCCGTTCTGAAACACTCTTTCTGTAGAAAATGCAAGTGGAGATTCGGAGCGCTAAGAGGGTAATAGTGGAAAAAGGAATGTCTCCAAATATAAACTACACAGAATCATTCTGTGAAACTTCTTTCTGATCTGTGCATTCAGCTAACAGAGTTAAACCATACTTTTGATTGAGCAGATCTGAACACTCTTTCTGTAGAAAATGCAACTGGACATTTGGAGCGTTAAGAGAGTAGTAGTGGAAAAAGGAATATATTCAAATATAAACTACACAGAAGCATTCTGTGAAACTTCTTCCTGATCTGAGCATTCAGCTAACAGAGTTAAACCATACTTTTGATTGAGCAGTTTTGAAACACTCTGTCTGTAGAAAATGCAACTGGACATTCGTAGCGCTAAGTGGGTAATAGTGGAGAAAAGAATATGTTCAAACATAAACTACACAGAAGCATTGTATGAAACTTCTTTCTGTTCTGTGCATTCAACTAACAGAGTTGAACCTTACTTTTGATTGAGCCTTTCTGAAACTCTCTTTCTGTAGAAACTGCAATTGGACATTCTGAGCGCTAAGAGGCCTATATTGGGAAAAATAATATCTTCAAATAAGAACTACACAGAAGCATTGTGTGAAACTTATTTCTGATATGTGCATTAAGCTAACAGAGTTAAACCATACTTTTGATTGCGCAGTTCCGAACACTTTTTCTGTAGAAAATGCAAGTGGACTTTCGGAGCGCTAAGAGGGTAATAGTGGAAAAAGGAATATATTCAAATATAAATTACACAGAAGCATTGTATGGAACTTCTTTCTGTTCTGTGCATTCAACTAACAGAGTTGAACCTTACTTTTGATTGAGCCGTTCTGAAACACTCTTTCTGTAGAAACTGCAATTGGACATTCTGAGCGCTAAGAGGCCTATATTGGGAAAAATAATATCTTCAAATAAAAACTACACAGAAGCATTGTGTGAAACTTATTTCTGATATGTGCATTCAGCTAACAGAGTTAAACCATACTTTTGATTGCGCAGTTCCGTACACTCTTTCTGTAGAAAATGCAAGTGGACATTCGGAGCGCTAAGAGGGTAATAGCGGAAAAAGGAATATATTCAAATATAACCTACACAGTAGCATTCTGTGAAACTTCTTTCTGTTCTGTGCATTCCACTAACAGAGTTGAACCTTACTTTTGATTGAGCCGTTCTGAAACACTCTTTCTGTATAAACTGCAACTGGACATTCTAAGCGCTAAGAGGCGTACATTGGGAAAAATAATATCTTCAAATAAAAACTACACAGATGCATTCTGTGAAATTTATTTCTGATCTGTAAATTCAGTTAACAGAGCTAAACCATATTTTTGATTGAGCAGTTATGAAACACTCTTTTTGTAGAAAATGCAAGTGGACATTCGGAGAGCTAAGATTGTAATAGAGGAAAAAGGAATATCTCCAATTAAAAACTACACAGAAGCATTCTCTGAAACCCCTTTCTGTTCTCCGCATTCAACTAACAGATTTGAGCCTTACTTTTGAAGGAGCAGTTCTGAAACACACTTTGTGTAGAAACTGCCAGTGGATATTCGGAGCGCTAAGTGGGTAATAGTCCAAAAAGTAATATCTTCAACTAAATACTACACAGGAGCATTCTGTGGAACTTCTTTCTGTTCTGTGCATTCAACTAAGAGAGTTGAACCTTATATTTGATTGAGCCGTTCTGAAACACTCTTTCTGTAGAAACTGCAATTGGACATTCTGAGCGCTAAGAGGCCTATATTGGCAAAAATAATATCTTCCAATAAAAACTACACAGAAGCATGGTTTGAAACTTATTTCTGCTATGTGCATTCAGCTAACAGAGTTAAACCATACTTTTGATTGCGCAGATCAGAACACTCTTTCTGTAGAAAATGCAAGTGGACATTCGGAGCGCTAAGAGGGTAATAGAGGAAAAATGAATATATCCAAATATAAACTACACAGAAGCATTCTGTGAAACTTCTTTCTGTTCTGTGCATTCAACTACCAGGGTTGAACCTTACTTTTGATTGAGCCGTTCTGAAGCACTCTTTCGGTAGAAACTGCAATTGGACATTCTGAGCGCTAAGAGGCCTATATTGGGAAAAAGATTATCTACAAATAAAAACTACACAGAAGCATTCTGTGAAACTTCTTTCTGTTCTGTTCATTCAACTAAAAGAGTTGAACCTTAGTTTTGATTGAGCCGTTCTGAAACACTCTTTCTGTAGAAAATGCAAGTGGAGATTCGCAGCGCTAAGACGGTAATAGTGGAAAAAGGAATGTCTTCAAATATAAACTACACAAAATCATTCTGTGAAACATATTTCTGATCTGTGCATTCAGCTAACAGAGTTAAACCATACTTTTGATTGAGCAGATCTGAACACTCTTTCTGTAGAAAATGCAACTGTACATTTGGAGCGCTAAGAGGGTAGTAGTGGAAAAAGGAATATATTCAAATATAAACTACACAGAAGCATTCTGTGAAACTTCTTTCTGATCTGAGCATTCAGCTAACAGAGTTAAACCATACTTTTGATTGAGCAGTTTTGAAACACTCTGTCTGTAGGAAATGCAACTGGACATTCGTAGCGCTAAGTGGGTAATAGTGGAAAAAAGAATATGTTCAAATATAAACTACACAGAAGCATTGTATGAAACTTCTTTCTGTTCTGTGCATTCAACTAACAGAGTTGAACCATACTTTTTATTGAGCCTTTCTGAAACACTCTCTCTTTAGAAACTGCAGTTGGACATTCTGAGCGCCAAGAGGCCTATATTGGGAAAAGTAATATCTTCAAATAAAAACTACACAGCAGCATTGTGTGAAACTTATTTCTGATATGTGCATTCAGCTAACAGAGTTAAACCATACTTTTGATTGAGCCGTTCTGAACACTCTTTCTGTAGAAAATGCAAGTGGACATGCGGAACGCTAAGAGGGTAATAGTGGAAAAAGGAATATATTCAAATATAAACTACACAGAAGCATTCTGTGAAACTACTTTCTGTTCTGTGCATTCAACTAACAGAATTGAACCTTACTTTTGATTGAGCCGTTCTGAAACACTCTTTCTTTAGAAACAGCAATTGGACATTCTAAGCGCCAAGAGGCCTACATTGGGAAAAAGAATATCTTCAAATAAAAACTACACAGAAGCATTCTGTGAAACTTATTTCTGATCTGTGCATTCAGTTAACAGAGCTAAACCATACTTTTGATTGAGCAGTTATGAAACACTCTTTGTGTAGAAAATGCAAGTGGACATTCGGAGCGCTAAGATTGTAATAGAGGAAAAAGGAATATCTCCAAATAAAAACTACACAGAAGCATTCTCCGAAACTCCTTTCTGTTCTCTGAATTCAACTAACAGAGTTTAGCCTTACTTTTGAAGGAACAGTTCTGAAACACTCTTTGTGTAGAAACTGCAAGTGGATATTCAGAGAGCTAAGTGGGTAATAGTCAAAAAAGGAATATCTTCAACTAAATTCGACACAGAATCATTCTGTGAAACATCTTTCTGTTCTGTGCATTCAACTAAAAGAGGTGAATCATACTTTTCATTGAGCCGTTCTGAAACACTCTTTCTATAGAAACTGCAATTGGACATTCTGAGCGCTAAGAGGCCTATATTGGTAAAAAGAATATCTTCATATAAACACTACACAGAAGCATTCTGTGAAACTTCTTTCTGATCTGTGCATTCAGCTAACGGAGTTAAACCATACTTCTGATTGAGCAGTTGTGAACAACACTCTTTCTGTAGAAAATGCAACTGGATATTTGGAGCACTAAGAGGGTAGTAGTGGAAAAAGTAATATATTCAAATATAAACTACACAGAAGCATTGTATGAAACTTCTTTCTCTTCTGTGCATTCAACTAACAGAATTGAACCTTATTTTTGATTGAGCTGTTCTGAAACACTCTTTCTGTAGAAAATGCAAGTGGATATTAGGAGCGCTAAGACGGTAATACTGGAAAAGGAATATATTCAAATATAAACTACACAGAAGCATTCGGTGAAACTTCTTTCTGTTCTGTGCATTCAACTAACTGAGTGGAAACTTACTTTTGATGGAGCCGTTCTGAAACACTCTTTCTGTAGAAACTTCAATTGGACATTCTGAGCGCTAAGAGGCCTATATTGGGAAAATAATATCTTCAAATAAAAAGTACACGGAAGAATTCTGTGAAACTTATTTCTGATATGGACATTCAAATAATACAGTAAAACCATACTTTTGATTGAGCCGTTCTGAACACTCTCTGTAGAAAATGCAAGTGGACATTCAGAGCGCTAAGAGGGTAATACTGGAAAAAGTAATACCTTCAAATATGAACTACACTGAATCATTATGTGAAATTTCTTTCTGATCTGTGCATTCAGCTAACAGAGTTAAACCATACTTTTCATTGAGCAGTTCTGAACACTCTTTCTGTAGAAAATGCAACTGGACATTTGGAGCGCTAAGAGTGTAGTAGTGGAAAAAGGAATATGTTCAAATATAAACTACACAGAAGCATTGTATGAAACATATTTCTTTTCTGTACATTCAACTAACAGCGTTGAACCTTACTTTTGATTGAGCCGTTCTTAAACACTCTTTCTGTGGAAACTGTAATTGGACATTGTGACCGCTAGGAGGCCTATATTGCGAAAAATAATATATTCAAATAAAAACTACACAGAAGCATTGTGTGAAACTTATTTGTGATATGTGCATTCAGCTAACAGAGTTAAACCATACATTTGATTGCGCAGTTCTGAACACTCCTTCTGTAGAAAATGCAAGTGGACATTCGGAGCGCTAAGAGGGTAATAGTGGAAAAAGCAATATATTCAAATATAAACTACACAGAAGCATTCTGTGAAACTTCTTTCTGATCTCTGCATTCAACTAACTGAGATAAACCTTGCTTTTGATTGAGCCGTTCTGAAACACTCTTTCTGTAGAAAATGCAATTGGACATTCTGAGCGCTAAGAGGCCAATATTGGGAAAAAGAATATCTACACATAAAAACTACACAGAAGCATTCTGTGAAACTTCTTTCTGTTCTGTGCATTCAACTAAAAGTGTTGAACCTTAGTTTTGATTGAGCCGTTCTGAAACACTCTTTCTGTAGAAAACGCAAGTGGACATTCGGAGCGCTAAGATTGTAATAGTGGAAAAAGGAATATCTCCAAATAAAAACTACACAGAAGCATTCTCTGAAACTCCTTTCTGTTCTCTGCATTCAACTAACAGAGCTGAACCTTACTTTTGAAGAAGCAGTTCTGAAACACTCTTTGTGTAGGAACTGCCAGTGGACATTCGGAGCGCTAAGACGGTAATAGTCGAAAAAGGAATATCTTCAACTAAATACTACACAGAAGCATTCTGTGAAACTTCTTTCTGTTCTGTGCATTCAACTAAAAGAGTTGAACCTTAGTTTTGATTGAGCCGTTCTGAAACACTCTTTCTGTAGAAAATGAAAGTGGAGATTCGGAGCGCTAAGAGGGTAATAGTGGAAAAAGCAATATATTCAAAAATAAACTACACAGAAGCATTCTGTGAAACTTCTTTCTGATCTCTGCATTCAACTAACTGAGATAAACCTTGCTTTTGATTGAGCCGTTCTGAAACACTCTTTCTGTAGAAAATGCAGTTGGATATTCTGAGCGCTAAGAGGCCTATATTGGGAAAAAGAATATCTACACATTAAAACTACACAGAAGCATTCTGTGAAACTTCTTTCTGTTCTGTGCATTCAACTAAAAGAGTTGAACCTTAGTTTTGATTGAGCCGTTCTGAAACACTCTTTCTGTAGAAAATGAAAGTGGAGATTCGGAGCGCTAAGTGGGTAATAGTGGAAAAAGGAATATCTTCAAATATAAACTACACAGAATCATTCTGTGAAACTACTTTCTGATCTGTGCATTCAGCTAACAGAGTTAAAACATACTTTTGATTGAGCAGTTCTGAACACTCTTTCTGTAGAAAATGCAATTGGACTTTTGGAGCGCTAAGAGGGTAGTAGTAGAAAAAGGTATATATTCAATATAAACTACACAGAAGCATTCTGTGAAACTTCTTTCTGATCTGAGCATTCAGCTAACAGAATTAAACCATACTTTTGATTGAGCAGTTTTGAAACACTCTGTCTGTAGGAAATGCAACTGGACATTCGTAGCGCTAAGTGGGTAATATTGGAAAAAGAATATGTTCAAATATAAACTACACAGAAGCATTGTATGAAACTTCTTTCTGTTCTGTGCATTCAACTAACAGAGTTGAAACTTACTTTTGATTGAGCCGTTCTGAAACACTCTTTCTGTAGAAACTGCAATTGGACATTCTGAGAGCTAAGAGGACTACATTGGGAAAAAGAATATCTTCAAATAAAAACTACACAGAAGCATTCTGTGAAACTTATTTCTGATCTGTGCATTCCGTTTACAGAGCTAAACCATACTTTTGATTGAGCAGTTATGAGAGACTCTTTGTGTAGACAATGCAAGTGGACATTCGGAGCGCTAAGATTGTAATAGAGGAAAAAGGAATATCTGCAAATAAAAACTACACAGAAGAATTCTCTGAAACCCCTTTCTGTTCTCTGCATTCAACTAACAGAGTTTAGCCTTAATTTTGAAGGAGCAGTTCTGAAACACTCTTTGTGTAGAAACTGGAAGTGGATATTCGGAGTGCTAAGTGGGTAATAGTCAAAAAAGTAATATCTTCAACTAAATTCTACAGAGAAGCATTCTGTGAAACTCCTTTCTGTACTGTGCTTTCAACTAAAAGAGGTGAACCTTACTTTTCATTGAGCCGTTCTGAAACACTCTTTCTAGTGAGACTGCAGTTGGACATTCTGAGCGCTAAGAGGCCTATATTGGTAAAAAGAATATCTTCCTATAAACACTACACAGAAGCATTCTGTGAAACTTCTTTCTGATCTGTGCATTCAGCTAACAGAGTTAAACCATACTTTTGATTGAGCAGTTCTGAAACACTCTTTCTGTAGAAAATGCAACTGGACATTTGGAGCGCTAAGTGGGTAATAGTGGAAAAAGGAATATCGTCAAATATAAACTACACAGAATCATTCTGTGAAACTTGTTTCTGATCTGTGCATTCAGCTTACAGAATTAAACCATACTTTTGATTGAGCAGTTCTGAACACTCTTTCTGTAGAAAATGCAACTGGATATTAGGATCGCTAAGTGGGTAGTAGTGGAAAAAGTAATATATTCAAATATAAACTACACAGAAGCATTGTATGAAACTTCTTTCTGTTCTGTGCATTCAACTAACAGAGTTGAACCTTATTTTTGATTGAGCCGTCCTGAAACACTCTTTCTGTAGAAAATGCAAGTGGATATTCGGAGCGCTAAGACGGTAATACTGGAAAAAGAATATATTCAACTATAAACTACACAGAAGCATTCTGTGAAACTTCTTTCTGTTCTGTGCATTCAACTAACTGAGTTGAACCTTACTTTTGATGGAGCCGTTTTGAAACACTCTTTCTGTAGAAACTGCAATTGGACATTCTGAGAGCTAAGAGGCCTATATTGGGAAAAAGAATATCTTCAAATAAAAACTACACGGAAGAATTCTGTGAAACTTATTTCTGATATGGGCATTCAAATAATACAGTAAAACCATAATTTTGATTGAGCCGTTCTGAACACTCTTTCTGTAGATAATGCAAGTGGACATTCGGAGCGCTAAGAGGGTAATACTGGAAAAAGTAATACCTTCAAATATGAACTACACTGAATCATTCTGTGAAATTTCTTTCTTATCTGTGCATTCAGCTAACAGAGTGAAACCATACTTTTGATTGAGCAGTTTTGAAACACTCTGTCTGTAGAAAATGCAACTGGACATTCGGAGCGCTAAGTGGGTAATAGTGGAAAAAGGAATATGTTCAAATATAAACTACACAGAAGCATTGTTTGAAACATATTTCTGTTCTGTACATTCAACTAACAGCGTTGAACCTTACTTTTGATTGAGCCGTTCTTAAACACTCTTTCTGTAGAAACTGTAATTGGATATTGTGAGCGCTAGGAGGCCTATATTGCGAAAAATAATATATTCAAATAAAAACTACACAGAAGCATTGTGTGAAACTTATTTGTGATATGTGCATTCAGCTAACAGAGTTAAACCATACATTTGATTGCGCAGTTCTGAACACTCCTTCTGTAGAAAATGCAAGTGGACATTCGGAGCGCTAAGAGGGTAACAGTGGAAAAAGCAATATATTCAAATATAAACTACACAGAAGCATTCTGTGAAACTTCTTTCTGATCTCTGCATTCAACTAACTGAGATAAACCTTGCTTTTGATTGAGCCGTTCTGAAAAACTCTTTCTGTAGAAAATGCAATTGGACATTCTGAGCGCTAAGAGGCCTATATTGGGAAAAAGAATATCTACACATAAAAACTACACAGAAGCATTCTGTGAAACTTCTTTCTGTTCTGTGCATTCAACTAAAAGTGTTGAACCTTAGTTTTGATTGAGCCGTTCTGAAACACTCTTTCTGTAGAAAATGCAAGTGGACATTCGGAGCGCTAAGATTGTAATAGTGGAAAAAGGAATATCTCCAAATAAAAACTACACAGAAGCATTCTCTGAAACTCCTTTCTGTTCTCTGCATTCAACTAACAGAGCTGAACCTTACTTTTGAAGGAGCAGTTCTGAAACACTCTTTGTGTAGGAACTGCCAGTGGACATTCGGAGCGCTAAGACGGTAATAGTCGAAAAAGGAATATCTTCAACTAAATACTACACAGAAGCATTCTGTGAAACTTCTTTCTGTTCTGTGCATTCAACTAAAAGAGTTGAACCTTAGTTTTGATTGAGCCGTACTGAAACACTCTTTCTGTAGAAAATGAAAGTGGAGATTCGGAGCGCTAAGAGGGTAATAGTGGAAAAAGCAATATATTCAAACATAAACTACACAGAAGCATTCTGTGAAACTTCTTTCTGAACTCTGCATTCAACTAACTGAGATAAACCTTGCTTTTGATTGAGCCGTTCTGAAACACTCTTTCTGTAGAAAATGCAATTGGATATTCTGAGCGCTAAGAGGCCTATATTGGGAAAAAGAATATCTACACATTAAAACTACACAGAAGCATTCTGTGAAACTACTTTCTGTTCTGTGCATTCAACTAAAAGAGTTGAACCTTAGTTTTGATTGAGCCGTTCTGAAACACTCTTTCTGTAGAAAATGAAAGTGGAGATTCGGAGCGCTAAGTGGGTAATAGTGGAAAAAGGAATATCTTCAAATATAAACTACACAGAATCATTCTGTGAAACTACTTTCTGATCTGTGCATTCAGCTAACAGAGTTAAAACATACTTTTGATTGAGCAGTTCTGAACACTCTTTCTGTAGAAAATGCAATTGGACATTTGGAGCGCTAAGAGGGTAGTAGTAGAAAAAGGTATATATTCAATATAAACTACACAGAAGCATTCTGTGAAACTTCTTTCTGATCTGAGCATTCAGCTAACAGAGTTAAACCATACTTTTGATTGAGCAGCTTTGAAACACTCTGTCTATAGAAAATGCAATTGGACATTCGGAGCGCTAAGTGGGTAATAATGGAAAAAAGAATATGTTCAAATATAAACTACACAGAAGCATTGTATGAAACTTCTTTCTGTTCTGTGCATTCAACTAACAGAGTTGAAACTTACTTTTGATTGAGCCGTTCAGAAACACTCTTTCTGTAGAAACTGCAATTGGACATTCTGAGAGCTAAGAGGCCTACATTGGGAAAAAGAATATCTTCAAATAAAAACTACACAGAAGCATTCTGTGAAACTGATTTCTGATCTGTGCATTCAGTTAACAGAGCTAAACCATACTTTTGATTGAGCAGTTATGAAAGACTCTTTGTGTAGAAAATGCAAGTGGATCTTCGGAGCGCTAAGATGGTAATAGAGGAAAAAGGAATATCTCCAAATAAAAACTACACAGAAGCATTCTCTGAAACCCCTTTCTGTTCTCTGCATTCAACTAACAGAATTTAGCCTTACTTTTGAAGGAGCAGTTCTGAAACACTCTTTGTGTAGAAACTGGAAGTGGATATTCGGAGTGCTAAGTGGGTAATAGTCAAAAAATTAATATCTTCAACTAAATTCTACAGAGAAGCATTCTGTGAAACTTCTTTCTGTACTGTGTATTCAACTAAAAGAGGTGAACCTTACTTTTCATTGAGCCGTTCTGAAACACTCTTTCTATAGAAACTGCAGTTGGACATTCTGAGCGCTAAGAGGCCTATATTGGTAAAAAGAATATCTTCATATAAACACTACACAGAAGCATTCTGTGAAACTTCTTTCTGATCTGAGCATTCAGCTAACAGAGTTAAACCATACTTTTGATTGAGCAGTTTTGAAACACTCTGTCTGTAGAAAATGCAACTGGACATTCGTAGCGCTAAGTGGGTAATAGTGGAATAAAGAATATGTTCAAATATAAACTACACAGAAGCATTGTATGAAACTTCTTTCTGTTCTGTGCATTCAAATAACAGAGTTGAACCTTACTTTTGATTGAGCCGTTCTGAAACACTCTTTCTGTAGAAACTGCAATTGGACATTCTGAGCGCTAAGAGGCCTATATTGGTAAAAAGAATATCTTCCTATAAACACTACACAGAAGCATTCTGTGAAACTTCTTTCTGATCTGTGCATTCAGCTAACAGAGTTAAACCATACTTTTGATTGAGCAGTTCTGAAACACTCTTTCTGTAGAAAATGCAACTGGACATTTGGAGCGCTAAGTGGGTAATAGTGGAAAAAGGAATATCGTCAAATATAAACTACACAGAATCATTCTGTGAAACTTGTTTCTGATCTGTGCATTCAGCTTACAGAATTAAACCATACTTTTGATTGAGCAGTTCTGAACACTCTTTCTGTAGAAAATGCAACTGGATATTAGGATCGCTAAGTGGGTAGTAGTGGAAAAAGTAATATATTCAAATATAAACTACACAGAAGCATTGTATGAAACTTCTTTCTGTTCTGTGCATTCAACTAACAGAGTTGAACCTTATTTTTGATTGAGCCGTCCTGAAACACTCTTTCTGTAGAAAATGCAAGTGGATATTCGGAGCGCTAAGACGGTAATACTGGAAAAAGAATATATTCAACTATAAACTACACAGAAGCATTCTGTGAAACTTCTTTCTGTTCTGTGCATTCAACTAACTGAGTTGAACCTTACTTTTGATGGAGCCGTTTTGAAACACTCTTTCTGTAGAAACTGCAATTGGACATTCTGAGAGCTAAGAGGCCTATATTGGGAAAAAGAATATCTTCAAATAAAAACTACACGGAAGAATTCTGTGAAACTTATTTCTGATATGGGCATTCAAATAATACAGTAAAACCATAATTTTGATTGAGCCGTTCTGAACACTCTTTCTGTAGATAATGCAAGTGGACATTCGGAGCGCTAAGAGGGTAATACTGGAAAAAGTAATACCTTCAAATATGAACTACACTGAATCATTCTGTGAAATTTCTTTCTTATCTGTGCATTCAGCTAACAGAGTGAAACCATACTTTTGATTGAGCAGTTTTGAAACACTCTGTCTGTAGAAAATGCAACTGGACATTCGGAGCGCTAAGTGGGTAATAGTGGAAAAAGGAATATGTTCAAATATAAACTACACAGAAGCATTGTTTGAAACATATTTCTGTTCTGTACATTCAACTAACAGCGTTGAACCTTACTTTTGATTGAGCCGTTCTTAAACACTCTTTCTGTAGAAACTGTAATTGGATATTGTGAGCGCTAGGAGGCCTATATTGCGAAAAATAATATATTCAAATAAAAACTACACAGAAGCATTGTGTGAAACTTATTTGTGATATGTGCATTCAGCTAACAGAGTTAAACCATACATTTGATTGCGCAGTTCTGAACACTCCTTCTGTAGAAAATGCAAGTGGACATTCGGAGCGCTAAGAGGGTAACAGTGGAAAAAGCAATATATTCAAATATAAACTACACAGAAGCATTCTGTGAAACTTCTTTCTGATCTCTGCATTCAACTAACTGAGATAAACCTTGCTTTTGATTGAGCCGTTCTGAAAAACTCTTTCTGTAGAAAATGCAATTGGACATTCTGAGCGCTAAGAGGCCTATATTGGGAAAAAGAATATCTACACATAAAAACTACACAGAAGCATTCTGTGAAACTTCTTTCTGTTCTGTGCATTCAACTAAAAGTGTTGAACCTTAGTTTTGATTGAGCCGTTCTGAAACACTCTTTCTGTAGAAAATGCAAGTGGACATTCGGAGCGCTAAGATTGTAATAGTGGAAAAAGGAATATCTCCAAATAAAAACTACACAGAAGCATTCTCTGAAACTCCTTTCTGTTCTCTGCATTCAACTAACAGAGCTGAACCTTACTTTTGAAGGAGCAGTTCTGAAACACTCTTTGTGTAGGAACTGCCAGTGGACATTCGGAGCGCTAAGACGGTAATAGTCGAAAAAGGAATATCTTCAACTAAATACTACACAGAAGCATTCTGTGAAACTTCTTTCTGTTCTGTGCATTCAACTAAAAGAGTTGAACCTTAGTTTTGATTGAGCCGTACTGAAACACTCTTTCTGTAGAAAATGAAAGTGGAGATTCGGAGCGCTAAGAGGGTAATAGTGGAAAAAGCAATATATTCAAACATAAACTACACAGAAGCATTCTGTGAAACTTCTTTCTGAACTCTGCATTCAACTAACTGAGATAAACCTTGCTTTTGATTGAGCCGTTCTGAAACACTCTTTCTGTAGAAAATGCAATTGGATATTCTGAGCGCTAAGAGGCCTATATTGGGAAAAAGAATATCTACACATTAAAACTACACAGAAGCATTCTGTGAAACTACTTTCTGTTCTGTGCATTCAACTAAAAGAGTTGAACCTTAGTTTTGATTGAGCCGTTCTGAAACACTCTTTCTGTAGAAAATGAAAGTGGAGATTCGGAGCGCTAAGTGGGTAATAGTGGAAAAAGGAATATCTTCAAATATAAACTACACAGAATCATTCTGTGAAACTACTTTCTGATCTGTGCATTCAGCTAACAGAGTTAAAACATACTTTTGATTGAGCAGTTCTGAACACTCTTTCTGTAGAAAATGCAATTGGACATTTGGAGCGCTAAGAGGGTAGTAGTAGAAAAAGGTATATATTCAATATAAACTACACAGAAGCATTCTGTGAAACTTCTTTCTGATCTGAGCATTCAGCTAACAGAGTTAAACCATACTTTTGATTGAGCAGCTTTGAAACACTCTGTCTATAGAAAATGCAATTGGACATTCGGAGCGCTAAGTGGGTAATAATGGAAAAAAGAATATGTTCAAATATAAACTACACAGAAGCATTGTATGAAACTTCTTTCTGTTCTGTGCATTCAACTAACAGAGTTGAAACTTACTTTTGATTGAGCCGTTCAGAAACACTCTTTCTGTAGAAACTGCAATTGGACATTCTGAGAGCTAAGAGGCCTACATTGGGAAAAAGAATATCTTCAAATAAAAACTACACAGAAGCATTCTGTGAAACTGATTTCTGATCTGTGCATTCAGTTAACAGAGCTAAACCATACTTTTGATTGAGCAGTTATGAAAGACTCTTTGTGTAGAAAATGCAAGTGGATCTTCGGAGCGCTAAGATGGTAATAGAGGAAAAAGGAATATCTCCAAATAAAAACTACACAGAAGCATTCTCTGAAACCCCTTTCTGTTCTCTGCATTCAACTAACAGAATTTAGCCTTACTTTTGAAGGAGCAGTTCTGAAACACTCTTTGTGTAGAAACTGGAAGTGGATATTCGGAGTGCTAAGTGGGTAATAGTCAAAAAATTAATATCTTCAACTAAATTCTACAGAGAAGCATTCTGTGAAACTTCTTTCTGTACTGTGTATTCAACTAAAAGAGGTGAACCTTACTTTTCATTGAGCCGTTCTGAAACACTCTTTCTATAGAAACTGCAGTTGGACATTCTGAGCGCTAAGAGGCCTATATTGGTAAAAAGAATATCTTCATATAAACACTACACAGAAGCATTCTGTGAAACTTCTTTCTGATCTGAGCATTCAGCTAACAGAGTTAAACCATACTTTTGATTGAGCAGTTTTGAAACACTCTGTCTGTAGAAAATGCAACTGGACATTCGTAGCGCTAAGTGGGTAATAGTGGAATAAAGAATATGTTCAAATATAAACTACACAGAAGCATTGTATGAAACTTCTTTCTGTTCTGTGCATTCAAATAACAGAGTTGAACCTTACTTTTGATTGAGCCGTTCTGAAACACTCTTTCTGTAGAAACTGCAATTGGACATTCTGAGCGCTAAGAGGCCTATATTGGTAAAAAGAATATCTTCCTATAAACACTACACAGAAGCATTCTGTGAAACTTCTTTCTGATCTGTGCATTCAGCTAACAGAGTTAAACCATACTTTTGATTGAGCAGTTCTGAAACACTCTTTCTGTAGAAAATGCAACTGGACATTTGGAGCGCTAAGTGGGTAATAGTGGAAAAAGGAATATCGTCAAATATAAACTACACAGAATCATTCTGTGAAACTTGTTTCTGATCTGTGCATTCAGCTTACAGAATTAAACCATACTTTTGATTGAGCAGTTCTGAACACTCTTTCTGTAGAAAATGCAACTGGATATTAGGATCGCTAAGTGGGTAGTAGTGGAAAAAGTAATATATTCAAATATAAACTACACAGAAGCATTGTATGAAACTTCTTTCTGTTCTGTGCATTCAACTAACAGAGTTGAACCTTATTTTTGATTGAGCCGTCCTGAAACACTCTTTCTGTAGAAAATGCAAGTGGATATTCGGAGCGCTAAGACGGTAATACTGGAAAAAGAATATATTCAACTATAAACTACACAGAAGCATTCTGTGAAACTTCTTTCTGTTCTGTGCATTCAACTAACTGAGTTGAACCTTACTTTTGATGGAGCCGTTTTGAAACACTCTTTCTGTAGAAACTGCAATTGGACATTCTGAGAGCTAAGAGGCCTATATTGGGAAAAAGAATATCTTCAAATAAAAACTACACGGAAGAATTCTGTGAAACTTATTTCTGATATGGGCATTCAAATAATACAGTAAAACCATAATTTTGATTGAGCCGTTCTGAACACTCTTTCTGTAGATAATGCAAGTGGACATTCGGAGCGCTAAGAGGGTAATACTGGAAAAAGTAATACCTTCAAATATGAACTACACTGAATCATTCTGTGAAATTTCTTTCTTATCTGTGCATTCAGCTAACAGAGTGAAACCATACTTTTGATTGAGCAGTTTTGAAACACTCTGTCTGTAGAAAATGCAACTGGACATTCGGAGCGCTAAGTGGGTAATAGTGGAAAAAGGAATATGTTCAAATATAAACTACACAGAAGCATTGTTTGAAACATATTTCTGTTCTGTACATTCAACTAACAGCGTTGAACCTTACTTTTGATTGAGCCGTTCTTAAACACTCTTTCTGTAGAAACTGTAATTGGATATTGTGAGCGCTAGGAGGCCTATATTGCGAAAAATAATATATTCAAATAAAAACTACACAGAAGCATTGTGTGAAACTTATTTGTGATATGTGCATTCAGCTAACAGAGTTAAACCATACATTTGATTGCGCAGTTCTGAACACTCCTTCTGTAGAAAATGCAAGTGGACATTCGGAGCGCTAAGAGGGTAACAGTGGAAAAAGCAATATATTCAAATATAAACTACACAGAAGCATTCTGTGAAACTTCTTTCTGATCTCTGCATTCAACTAACTGAGATAAACCTTGCTTTTGATTGAGCCGTTCTGAAAAACTCTTTCTGTAGAAAATGCAATTGGACATTCTGAGCGCTAAGAGGCCTATATTGGGAAAAAGAATATCTACACATAAAAACTACACAGAAGCATTCTGTGAAACTTCTTTCTGTTCTGTGCATTCAACTAAAAGTGTTGAACCTTAGTTTTGATTGAGCCGTTCTGAAACACTCTTTCTGTAGAAAATGCAAGTGGACATTCGGAGCGCTAAGATTGTAATAGTGGAAAAAGGAATATCTCCAAATAAAAACTACACAGAAGCATTCTCTGAAACTCCTTTCTGTTCTCTGCATTCAACTAACAGAGCTGAACCTTACTTTTGAAGGAGCAGTTCTGAAACACTCTTTGTGTAGGAACTGCCAGTGGACATTCGGAGCGCTAAGACGGTAATAGTCGAAAAAGGAATATCTTCAACTAAATACTACACAGAAGCATTCTGTGAAACTTCTTTCTGTTCTGTGCATTCAACTAAAAGAGTTGAACCTTAGTTTTGATTGAGCCGTACTGAAACACTCTTTCTGTAGAAAATGAAAGTGGAGATTCGGAGCGCTAAGAGGGTAATAGTGGAAAAAGCAATATATTCAAACATAAACTACACAGAAGCATTCTGTGAAACTTCTTTCTGAACTCTGCATTCAACTAACTGAGATAAACCTTGCTTTTGATTGAGCCGTTCTGAAACACTCTTTCTGTAGAAAATGCAATTGGATATTCTGAGCGCTAAGAGGCCTATATTGGGAAAAAGAATATCTACACATTAAAACTACACAGAAGCATTCTGTGAAACTACTTTCTGTTCTGTGCATTCAACTAAAAGAGTTGAACCTTAGTTTTGATTGAGCCGTTCTGAAACACTCTTTCTGTAGAAAATGAAAGTGGAGATTCGGAGCGCTAAGTGGGTAATAGTGGAAAAAGGAATATCTTCAAATATAAACTACACAGAATCATTCTGTGAAACTACTTTCTGATCTGTGCATTCAGCTAACAGAGTTAAAACATACTTTTGATTGAGCAGTTCTGAACACTCTTTCTGTAGAAAATGCAATTGGACATTTGGAGCGCTAAGAGGGTAGTAGTAGAAAAAGGTATATATTCAATATAAACTACACAGAAGCATTCTGTGAAACTTCTTTCTGATCTGAGCATTCAGCTAACAGAGTTAAACCATACTTTTGATTGAGCAGCTTTGAAACACTCTGTCTATAGAAAATGCAATTGGACATTCGGAGCGCTAAGTGGGTAATAATGGAAAAAAGAATATGTTCAAATATAAACTACACAGAAGCATTGTATGAAACTTCTTTCTGTTCTGTGCATTCAACTAACAGAGTTGAAACTTACTTTTGATTGAGCCGTTCAGAAACACTCTTTCTGTAGAAACTGCAATTGGACATTCTGAGAGCTAAGAGGCCTACATTGGGAAAAAGAATATCTTCAAATAAAAACTACACAGAAGCATTCTGTGAAACTGATTTCTGATCTGTGCATTCAGTTAACAGAGCTAAACCATACTTTTGATTGAGCAGTTATGAAAGACTCTTTGTGTAGAAAATGCAAGTGGATCTTCGGAGCGCTAAGATGGTAATAGAGGAAAAAGGAATATCTCCAAATAAAAACTACACAGAAGCATTCTCTGAAACCCCTTTCTGTTCTCTGCATTCAACTAACAGAATTTAGCCTTACTTTTGAAGGAGCAGTTCTGAAACACTCTTTGTGTAGAAACTGGAAGTGGATATTCGGAGTGCTAAGTGGGTAATAGTCAAAAAATTAATATCTTCAACTAAATTCTACAGAGAAGCATTCTGTGAAACTTCTTTCTGTACTGTGTATTCAACTAAAAGAGGTGAACCTTACTTTTCATTGAGCCGTTCTGAAACACTCTTTCTATAGAAACTGCAGTTGGACATTCTGAGCGCTAAGAGGCCTATATTGGTAAAAAGAATATCTTCATATAAACACTACACAGAAGCATTCTGTGAAACTTCTTTCTGATCTGAGCATTCAGCTAACAGAGTTAAACCATACTTTTGATTGAGCAGTTTTGAAACACTCTGTCTGTAGAAAATGCAACTGGACATTCGTAGCGCTAAGTGGGTAATAGTGGAATAAAGAATATGTTCAAATATAAACTACACAGAAGCATTGTATGAAACTTCTTTCTGTTCTGTGCATTCAAATAACAGAGTTGAACCTTACTTTTGATTGAGCCGTTCTGAAACACTCTTTCTGTAGAAACTGCAATTGGACATGCTAAGCGCTAAGAGGCCTACATTGGGAAAAAGAATATCTTCAAATAAAAACTACACAGATGCATTCTGTGAAACTTATTTCTGATCTGTAAATTCAGTTAACAGAGATAAAACATATTTTTGATTGAGCAGTTATGAAACACTCTTTTTGTAGAAAATGCAAGTGGAGATTCGGAGCGCTAAGAGGGTAATAGTGGAAAAAGGAATGTCTTCAAATATAAACTACACAGAATCATTTGGTGAAACTTCTTTCTGATCTGTGCATTCAGCTAACAGAGTTAAACCATACTTTTGATTGAGCAGATCTGAACACTCTTTCTGTAGAAAATGCAACTGGACATTTGGAGCGCTAAGAGCGTAGTAGTGGAAAAAGGAATATATTCAAATATAAACTACACAGAAGCATTCTGTGAAACTTCTTTCTGATCTGAGCATTCAGCTAACAGAGTTAAACCATACTTTTGATTGAGCAGTTTTGAAACACTCTGTCTGTAGAAAATGCAACTGGACATTCGTAGCGCTAAGTGGGTAATAGTGGAAAAAAGAATATGTTCAAATATAAACTACACAGAAGCATTGTATGAAACTTCTTTCTGTTCTGTGCATTCAACTAACAGAGTTGAACCTTACTTTTGATTGAGCTGTTCTGAAACACTCTTTCTGTAGAAACTGCAATTGGACATTCTGAGCGCAAAGAGGCCTATATTGGGAAAAAGAATGTCTACAAATAAAAACTACACAGAAAAATTGTGTGAAACTCCTTTCTGTTCTGTTTGTTCAACTAAAAGAGTTGAACCTTAGTTTTGATTGAGCCGTTCTGAAACACTCTTTCTGTAGAAAATGCAAGTGGAGATTCGGAGCGCTAAGAGGGTAATAGTGGAAAAAGGAATGTCTCCAAATATAAACTACACAGAATCATTCTGTGAAACTTCTTTCTGATCTGTGCATTCAGCTAACAGAGTTAAACCATACTTTTGATTGAGCAGATCTGAACACTCTTTCTGTAGAAAATGCAACTGGACATTTGGAGCGCTAAGAGAGTAGTAGTGGAAAAAGGAATATATTCAAATATAAACTACACAGAAGCATTCTGTGAAACTTCTTTCTGATCTGAGCATTCAGCTAACAGAGTTAAACCATACTTTTGATTGAGCAGTTTTGAAACACTCTGTCTGTAGAAAATGCAACTGGACATTCGTAGCGCTAAGTGGGTAATAGTGGAAAAAAGAATATGTTCAAATATAAACTACACAGAATCATTGTATGAAACTTCTCTCTGTTCTGTGCATTCAACTAACAGAGTTGAACCTTACTTTTGATTGAGCATTTCTGAAACACTCTTTCTGTAGAAACTGCAATTGGACATTCTGAGCGGTAAGAGGCCTATATTGGGAAAAATAATATCTTCAAATAAAAACTACACAGAAGCATTGTGTGAAACTTATTTCTGATATGTTCATTAAGCTAACAGAGTTAAACCATACTTTTGATTGCGCAGTTCTGAACACTCCTTCTGTAGAAAATGCAAGTGGACATTCGGAGCGCTAAGAGGGTAATAGTGGAAAAAGGAATATATTCAAATATAAACTACACAGTAGCATTCTGTGAAAATTCTTTCTGTTCTGTGCATTCAACTAACAGAGTTGAACCTTACTTTTGATTGAGCCGTTCTGAAACACTCTTTCTGTAGAAACTGCAATTGGACATGCTAAGCGCTAAGAGGCCTATATTGGGAAAAAGAATATCTTCAAATAAAAACTACACAGATGCATTCTGTGAAACTTATTACTGATCTGTAAATTCAGTTAACAGAGATAAAACATATTTTTGATTGAGCAGTTATGAAACACTCTTTCTGTAGAAAATGCAAGTGGAGATTCGGAGCGCTAAGAGGGTAATAGTGGAAAAAGGAAGGTCTCCAAATATAAACTACAAAGAATCATTCTGTGAAACTTCTTTCTGATCTGTGCATTCAGCTAACAGAGTTAAACCATACTTTTGATTGAGCAGATCTGAACACTCTTTCTGTAGAAAATGCAACTGGACATTTGGAGCGCTAAGAGAGTAGTAGTGGAAAAAGGAATATATTCAAATATAAACTACACAGAAGCATTCTGTGAAACTTCTTTCTGATCTGAGCATTCAGCTAACAGAGTTAAACCATACTTTTGATTGAGCAGTTTTGAAACACTCTGTCTGTAGAAAATGCAACTGGACATTCGTAGCGCTAAGTGGGTAATAGTGGAAAAAAGAATATGTTCAAATATAAACTACACAGAAGCATTGTATGAAACTTCTTTCTGTTCTGTGCATTCAACTAATAGAGTTGAACCTTACTTTTGATTGAGCCGTTCTGAAACACTCTTTCTGTAGAAACTGCAATTGGACATTCTGAGCGCTAAGAGGCCTATATTGGGAAAATGAACGTCTACAATTAAAAACTAAACAGAAGAATTGTGTGAAACTTCTTTGTGTTCTGTTTGTTCAACTAAAAGAGTTGAACCTTAGTTTTGATTGAGCCGTTCTGAAACACTCTTTCTGTAGAAAATGCAAGTGGAGATTCGGAGCGCTAAGAGGGTAATAGTGGAAAAAGGAATGTCTCAAAATATAAACTACACAGAATCATTCTGTGAAACTTCTTTCTGATCTGTGCATTCAGCTAACAGAGTTAAACCATACTTTTGATTGAGGAGATCTGAACACTCTTTCTATAGAAAATGCAACTGGACATTTGGAGCGCTAAGAGAGTAGTAGTGGAAAAAGGAATATATTCAAATACAAACTACACAGAAGCATTCTGTGAAACTTCTTTCTGATCTGAGCATTCAGCTAACAGAGTTAAACCATACTTTTGATTGAGCAGTTTTGAAACACTCTGTCTGTAGAAAATGCAACTGGACATTCGTAGCGCTAAGTGGGTAATAGTGGAAAAAAGGATATGTTCAAATATAAACTACACAGAAGCATTGTATGAAACATCTTTCTGTTCTGTGCATTCAACTAACAGAGTTGAACCTTACTTTTGATTGAGCCTTTCTGAAACACTCTTTCTGTAGAAACTGCAATTGGACATTCTGAGCGCTAAGAGGCCTATATTGGGAAAAATAATATCTTCAAATAAAAACTACACAGAAGCATTGTGTGAAACTTATTTCTGATATGTTCATTAAGCTAACAGAATTAAACCATACTTTTGATTGCGCAGTTCTGAACACTCTTTCTGCAGAAAATGCAAGTGGACATTCGGAGCGCTAAGAGGGTAATAGTGGAAAAAGGAATATATTCAAATATAAACTACACAGTAGCATTCTGTGAAAATTCTTTCTGTTCTGTGCATTCAACTAACAGAGTTGAACCTTACTTTTGATTGAGCAGTTCTGAAAACTCTTTCTGTAGAAACTGCAATTGGACATGCTAAGCGCTAAGAGGCCTACATTGGGAAAAAGAATATCTTCAAATAAAAACTACACAGATGCATTCTGTGAAACTTATTTCTGATCTGTAAATTCAGTTAACAGAGATAAAACAAATTTTTGATTGAGCAGTTATGAAACACTCTTTTTGTAGAAAATGCAAGTGGAGATTCGGAGCGCTAAGAGGGTAATAGTGGAAAAAGGAATGTCTTCAAATATAAACTACAAAGAATCATTTGGTGAAACTTCTTTCTGATCTGTGCATTCAGCTAAGAGAGTTAAACCATACATTTGATTGAGCAGATCTGAACACTCTTTCTGTAGAAAATGCAACTGGACATTTGGAGCGCTAAGAGCGTAGTAGTGGAAAAAGGAATATATTCAAATATAAACTACACAGAAGCATTCTGTGAAACTTCTTTCTGATCTGAGCATTCAGCTAACAGAGTTAAACCATACTTTTGATTGAGCAGTTTTGAAACACTCTGTCCGTAGAAAATGCAACTGGACATTCGTAGCGCTAAGTGGGTAATAGTGGAAAAAAGAATATGTTCAAATATAAACTACACAGAAGCATTGTATGAAACTTCTTTCTGTTCTGTGCATTCAACTAACAGAGTTGAACCTTACTTTTGATTGAGCCGTTCTGAAACACTCTTTCTGTAGAAACTGCAATTGGACATTCTGAGCGCAAAGATGCCTATATTGGGAAAAAGAATGTCTACAAATAAAAACTACACAGAAAAATTGTGTGAAACTTCTTTCTGTTCTGTTTGTTCAACTAAAAGAGTTGAACCTTAGTTTTGATTGAGCCGTTCTGAAACACTCTTTCTGTAGAAAATGCAAGTGGAGATTCGGAGCGCTAAGAGGGTAATAGTGGAAAAAGTAATGTCTCCTAATATAAACTACACAGAATCATTCTGTGAAACTTCTTTCTGATCTGTGCATTCAGCTAACAGAGTTAAACCATACTTTTGATTGAGCAGATCTGAACACTCTTTCTGTAGAAAATGCAACTGGACATTTGGAGCGCTAAGAGTGTAGTGGTGGAAAAAGGAATATATTCAAATATAAACTACACAGAAGCATTCTGTGAAACTTCTTTCTGATCTGAGCATTCAGCTAACAGAGTTAAACCATACTTTTGATTGAGCAGTATTGAAACACTCTGTCTGTAGAAAATGCAACTGGACATTCGTAGCGCTAAGTGGGTAATAGTGGAAAAAAGAATATGTTCAAATATAAACTACACAGAAGCATTCTATGAAACTTCTTTCTGTTCTGTGCATTCAACCAACAGAGTTGAACCTTACTTTTGATTGAGCCTTTCTGAAACACTCTTTCTGTAGAAACTGCAATTGGACATTCTGAGCGCTAAGAGGCCTATATTGGGAAAAATAATATCTTCAAATAAAAACTACACAGAAGCATTGTGTGAAACTTATTTCTGATATGTTCATTAAGCTAACAGAGTTAAACCATACTTTTGATTGCGCAGTTCTGAACACTCCTTATGTAGAAAAAGCAAGTGGACATTCTGAGCGCTAAGAGGGTAATATTGGAAAAAGGAATATATTCAAATATAAACTACACAGTAGCATTCTGTGAAAATTCTTTCTGTTCTGTGCATTCAACTAACAGAGTTGAACCTTACTTTTGATTGAGCCGTTCTGAAACACTCTTTCTGTAGAAACTGCAATTGGACATGCTAAGCGCTAAGAGGCCTATATTGGGAAAAAGAATATCTTCAAATAAAAATTACACAGATGCATTCTGTGAAACTTATTACTGATCTGTAAATTCAGATAACAGAGATAAAACATATTTTTGATTGAGCAGTTATGAAACACTCTTTCTGTAGAAAATGCAAGTGGAGATTTGGAGCGCTAAGAGGGTAATAGTGGAAAAAGGAAGGTCTCCAAATATAAACTACACAGAATCATTCTGTGAAACTTCTTTCTGATCTGTGCATTCAGCTAACAGAGTTAAACCATACTTTTGATTGAGCAGATCTGAACACTCTTTCTGTAGAAAATGCAACTGGACATTTGGATCGCTAAGAGAGTAGTAGTGGAAAAAGGAATATATTCAAATATAAACTACACAGAAGCATTCTGTGAAACTTCTTTCTGATCTGAGCATTCAACTAAGAGAGTTAAACCATACTTTTGATTGAGCAGTTTTGAAACACTCTGTCTGTAGAAAATGCAACTGGACATTCGTAGCGCTAAGTGGGTAATAGTGGAAAAAAGAATATGTTCAAATATAAACTACACAGAAGCATTGTATGAAACTTCTTTCTGTTCTGTGCATTCAACTAATAGAGTTGAACCTTACTTTTGATTGAGCCGTTCTGAAACACTCTTTCTGTAGAAACTGCAATTGGACATTCTGAGCACTAAGAGGCCTATATTGGGAAAAAGAATGTCTACAAATAAAAACTACACAGAAGAATTGTGTGAAACTACTTTCTGTTCTGTTTGTTCAACTAAAAGATTTGAACCTTAGTTTTGATTGAGCCGTTCTGAAACAGTCTTTCTGTAGAAAATGCAAGTGGAGATTCGGAGCGCTAAGAGGGTAATAGTGGAAAAAGGAATGTCTCCAAATATAAACTACACAGAATCATTCTGTGAAACTTCTTTCTGATCTGTGCATTCAGCTAACAGATATAACCATACTTTTGATTGAGCAGATCTGAACACTCTTTCTGTAGAAAATGCAACTGGACATTTGGAGCGCTAAGAGAGTAGTAGTGGAAAAAGGAATATATTCAAATATAAACTACACAGAAGCATTCTGTGAAACTTCTTTCTGATCTGAGCATTCAGCTAACAGAGTTAAACCATACTTTTGATTGAGCAGTTTTGAAACACTCTGTCTGTAGAAAATGCAACTGGACATTCGTAGCGCTAAGTGGGTAATAGTGGAAAAAAGAATATGTTCAAATATAAACTACACAGAAGCATTGTATGAAACTTCTTTCTGTTCTGTGCATTCAACTAACAGAGTTGAACCTTACTTTTGATTGAGCCTTTCTGAAACACTCTTTCTGTAGAAATTGCAATTGGACATTCTGAGCGCTAAGAGGCCTATATTGGGAAAAATAATATCTTCAAATAAAAACTACACAGAAGCATTGTGTGAAACTTATTTCTGATGTGTTCATTAAGCTAACAGAGTTAAACCATACTTTTGATTGCGCAGTTCTGAACACTCTTTCTGCAGAAAATGCAAGTGGACATTCGGAGCGCTAAGAGGGTAATAGTGGAAAAAGGAATATATTCAAATATAAACTACACAGTAGCATTCTGTGAAAATTCTTTCTGTTCTGTGCATTCAACTAACAGAGTTGAACCTTACTTTTGATTGAGCAGTTCTGAAACACTCTTTCTGTAGAAACTGCAATTGGAAATGCTAAGCGCTAAGAGGCCTATATTGGGAAAAAGAATATCTTCAAATAAAAACTACACAGATGCATTCTGTGAAACTTATTTCTGATCTGTAAATTCAGTTAACAGAGATAAAACATATTTTTGATTGAGCAGTTATGAAACACTCTTTTTGTAGAAAATGCAAGTGGAGATTCGGAGCGCTAAGTGGTTAATAGTGGAAAAAGGAATGTCTTCAAATATAAACTACACAGAATCATTTGGTGAAACTTCTTTCTGATCTGTGCATTCAGCTAAGAGAGTTAAACCATACTTTTGATTGAGCAGATCTGAACACTCTTTCTGTAGAAAATGCAACTGGACATTTGGAGCGCTAAGAGCGTAGTAGTGGAAAAAGGAATATATTCAAATATAAACTACACAGAAGCATTCTGTGAAACTTCTTTCTGATCTGAGCATTCAGCTAACAGAGTTAAACCATACTTTTGATTGAGCAGTTTTGAAACACTCTGTCTGTAGAAAATGCAACTGGACATTCGTAGCGCTAAGTGGGTAATAGTGGAAAAAAGAATATGTTCAAATATAAACTACACAGAAGCATTGTATGAAAATTCTTTCTGTTCTGTGCATTCAACTAACAGAGTTGAACCTTACTTTTGATTGAGCCGTTCTGAAACACTCTTTCTGTAGAAACTGCAATTGGACATTCTGAGCGCAAAGAGGCCTATATTGGGAAAAAGAATGTCTACAAATAAAAACTACACAGAAAAATTGTGTGAAACTTCTTTCTGTTCTGTTTGTTCAACTAAAAGAGTTGAACCTTAGTTTTGATTGAGCCGTTCTGAAACACTCTTTCTGTAGAAAATGCAAGTGGAGATTCGGAGCACTAAGAGGGTAATAGTGGAAAAAGGAATGTCTCCAAATATAAACTACACAGAATCATTCTGTGAAACTTCTTTCTGATCTGTGCATTCAGCTAACAGAGTTAAACCATACTTTTGATTGAGCAGATCTGAACACTCTTTCTGTAGAAAATGCAACTGGACATTTGGAGCGCTAAGAGAGTAGTAGTGGAAAAAGGAATATATTCAAATATAAACTACACAGAAGCATTCTGTGAAACTTCTTCTGATCTGAGCATTCAGCTAACAGAGTTAAACCATACTTTTGATTGAGCAGTTTTGAAACACTCTGTCTGTAGAAAATGCAACTGGACATTCGTAGCGCTAAGTGGGTAATAGTGGAAAAAAGAATATGTTCAAATATAAACTACACAGAAGCATTGTATGAAACTTCTTTCTGTTCTGTGCATTCAACTAACAGAGTTGAACCTTACTTTTGATTGAGCCTTTCTGAAACACTCTTTCTGTAGAAACTGCAATTGGACATTCTGAGCGGTAAGAGGCCTATATTCGGAAAAATAATATCTTCAAATAAAAACTACACAGAAGCATTGTGTGAAACTTATTTCTGATAAGTTCATTAAGCTAACAGAGTTAAACCATACTTTTGATTGCGCAGTTCTGAACACTCCTTCTGTAGAAAATGCAAGTGGACATTCGGAGCGCTAAGAGGGTAATAGTGGAAAAGGAATATATTCAAATATAAACTACACAGTAGCATTCTGTGAAAATTCTTTCTGTTCTGTGCATTCAACTAACAGAGTTGAACCTTACTTTTGATTGAGCCGTTCTGAAACACTCTTTCTGTAGAAACTGCAATTGGACATGCTAAGCGCTAAGAGGCCTATATTGGGAAAAAGAATATCTTCAAATAAAAACTACACAGATGCATTCTGTGAAACTTATTACTGATCTGTAAATTCAGTTAACAGAGATAAAACATATTTTTGATTGAGCAGTTATGAAACACTCTTTATGTAGAAAATGCAAGTGGAGATTCGGAACGCTAAGAGGGTAATAGTGGAAAAAGGAACGTCTCCAAATATAAACTACACAGAATCATTCTGTGAAACTTCTTTCTGGTCTGTGCATTCAGCTAACAGAGTTAAACCATACTTTTGATTGAGCAGATCTGAACACTCTTTCTGTAGAAAATGCAACTGGACATTTGGAGCGCTAAGAGAGTAGTAGTGGAAAAAGGAATATATTCAAATATAAACTACACAGAAGCATTCTGTGAAACTTCTTTCTGATCTGAGCATTCAGCTAACAGAGTTAAACCATACTTTTGATTGAGCAGTTTTGAAACACTCTGTCTGTAGAAAATGCAACTGGACATTCGTAGCGCTAAGTGGGTAATAGTGGAAAAAAGAATATGTTCAAATATAAACTACACAGAAGCATTGTATGAAACTTCATTCTGTTCTGTGCATTCAACTAATAGAGTTGAACCTTACTTTTGATTGAGCCGTTCTGAAACACTCTTTCTGTAGAAACTGCAATTGGACATTCTGAGCGCTAAGAGGCTTATATTGGGAAAAAGAATGTCTACAAATAAAAACTACACAGAAGAATTGTGTGAAACTTCTTTTTGTTCTGTTTGTTCAACTAAAAGAGTTGAACCTTAGTTTTGATTGAGCCGTTCTGAAACACTCTTTCTGTAGAAAATGCAAGTGGAGATTCGGAGCGCTAAGAGGGTAATAGTGGAAAAAGGAATGTCTCCAAATATAAACTACACAGAATCATTCTGTGAAACTTCTTTCTGATCTGTGCATTCAGCTAACAGAGTTAAACCATACTTTTGATTGAGCAGATCTGAACACTCTTTCTGTAGAAAATGCAACTGGACATTTGGAGCGCTAAGAGAGTAGTAGTGGAAAAAGGAATATATTCAAATATAAACTACACAGAAGCATTCTGTGAAACTTCTTTCTGATCTGAGCATTCAGCTAACAGAGTTAAACCATACTTTTGATTGAGCAGTTTTGAAACACTCTGTCTGTAGAAAATGCAACTGGACATTCGTAGCGCTAAGTGGGTAATAGTGGAAAAAAGAATATGTTCAAATATAAACTACACAGAAGCATTGTATGAAACTTCTTTCTGTTCTGTGCATTCAACTAACAGAGTTGAACCTTACTTTTGATTGAGCCTTTCTGAAACACTCTTTCTGTAGAAACTGCAACTGGACATTCTGAGCGCTAAGAGGCCTATATTGGGAAAAATAATATCTTCAAATAAAAACTACACAGAAGCATTGTGTGAAACTTATTTCTGATATGTTCATTAAACTAACAGAGTTAAACCATACTTTTGATTGCGCAGTTCTGAACACTCTTTCTGCAGAAAATGCAAGTGGAGATTCGGAGCTCTAAGAGGGTAATAGTGGAAAAAGGAATATATTCAAATATAAACTACACAGTAGCATTCTGTGAAAATTCTTTCTGTTCTGTGCATTCAACTAACAGAGTTGAACTTTACTTTTGATTGAGCAGTTCTGAAACACTCTTTCTGTAGAAACTGCAATTGGACATGCTAAGCGCTAAGAGGCCTACATTGGGAAAAAGAATATCTTCAAATAAAAACTACACAGATGCATTCTGTGAAACTTATTTCTGATCTGTAAATTCAGTTAACAGAGATAAAACATATTTTTGATTGAGCAGTTATGAAACACTCTTTTTGTAGAAAATGCAAGTGGAGATTCGGAGCGCTAAGAGGGTAATAGTGGAAAAAGGAATGTCTTCAAATATAAACTACAAAGAATCATTTGGTGAAACTTCTTTCTGATCTGTGCATTCAGCTAAGAGAGTTAAACTATACTTTTGATTGAGCAGATCTGAACACTCTTTCTGTAGAAAATGCAACTGGACATTTGGAGCGCTAAGAGCGTAATAGTGGAAAAAGGAATATATTCAAATATAAACTACACAGAAGCATTCTGTGAAACTTCTTTCTGATCTGAGCATTCAGCTAACAGAGTTAAACCATACTTTTGATTGAGCAGTTTTGAAACACTCTGTCTGTAGAAAATGCAACTGGACATTCATAGCGCTAAGTGGGTAATAGTGGAAAAAAGAATATGTTCAAATATAAACTACACAGAAGCATTGTATGAAACTTCTTTCTGTTCTGTGCATTCAACTAACAGAGTTGAACCTTACTTTTGATTGAGCCGTTCTGAAACACTCTTTCTGTAGAAACTGCAATTGGACATTCTGAGCGCAAAGAGGCCTATATTGGGAAAAAGAATGTCTACAAATAAAAACTACACAAAAAAATTGTGTGAAACTTGTTTCTGTTCTGTTTGTTCAACTAAAAGAGTTGAACCTTAGTTTTGATTGAGCCGTTCTGAAACACTCTTTCTGTAGAAAATGCAAGTGGATATTCGGAGCGCTAAGAGGGTAATAGTGGAAAAAGGAATGTCTCCAAATATAAACTACACAGAATCATTCTGTGAAACTTCTTTCTGATCTGTGCATTCAGCTAACAGAGTTAAACCATACTTTTGATTGAGCAGATCTGAACACTCTTTCTGTAGAAAATGCAACTGGACATTTGGAGCGCTAAGAGAGTAGTAGTGGAAAAAGGAATATATTCAAATATAAACTACACAGAAGCATTCTGTGAAACTTCTTTCTGATCTGAGCATTCAGCTAACAGAGTTAAACCATACTTTTGATTGAGCAGTTTTGAAACACTCTGTCTGTAGAAAATGCAACTGGACATTCGTAGCGCTAAGTGGGTAATAGTGGAAAAAAGAATATGTTCAAATATAAACTACACAGAAGCATTGTATGAAACTTTTTCTGTTCTGTGCATTCAACTAACAGAGTTGAAGCTTACTTTTGATTGAGCCTTTCTGAAACACTCTTTCTGTAGAAACTGCAATTGGACATTCTGAGCGCTAAGAGGCCTATATTGGGAAAAATAATATCTTCAAATAAAAACTACACAGAAGCATTGTGTGAAACTTATTTCTGATATGTTCATTAAGCTAACAGAGTTAAACCATACTTTTGATTGCGCAGTTCTGAACACTCTTTCTGCAGAAAATGCAAGTGGAGATTCGGAGCGCTAAGAGGGTAATAGTGGAAAAAGGAATATATTCAAATATAAACTACACAGTAGCATTCTGTGAAAATTCTTTCTGTTCTGTGCATTCAACTAACAGAGTTGAACCTTACTTTTGATTGAGCAGTTCTGAAACACTCTTTCTGTAGAAACTGCAATTGGACATGCTAAGCGCTAAGAGGCCTACATTGGGAAAAAGAATATCTTAAAATAAAAACTACACAGATGCATTCTGTGAAACTGATTTCTGATCTGTAAATTCAGTTAACAGAGATAAAACATATTTTTGATTGAGCAGTTATGAAACACTCTTTTTGTAGAAAATGCAAGTGGAGATTCGGAGCGCTAAGAGGGTAATAGTGGAAAAAGGAATGTCTTCAAATATAAACTACACAGAATCATTCGGTGAAACTTCTTTCTGATCTGTGCATTCAGCTAACAGAGTTAAACCATACTTTTGATTGAGCAGATCTGAACACTCTTTCTGTAGGAAATGCAACTGGACATTTGGAGCGCTAAGAGCGTAGTAGTGGAAAAAGGAATATATTCAAATATAAACTACACAGAAGCATTCTGTGAAACTTCTTTCTGATCTGAGCATTCAGCTAACAGAGTTAAACCATACTTTTGATTGAGCAGTTTTGAAACACTCTGTCTGTAGAAAATGCAACTGGACATTCGTAGCGCTAAGTGGGTAATAGTGGAAAAAAGAATATGTTCAAATATAAACTACACAGAAGCATTGTATGAAACTTCTTTCTGTTCTGTGCATTCAACTAACAGAGTTGAACCTTACTTTTGATTGAGCCGTTCTGAAACACTCTTTCTGTAGAAACTGCAATTGGACATTCTGAGCCCTAAGAGGCCTATATTGGGAAAAAGAATGTCTACAAATAAAAACTACACAGAAGAATTGTGTGAAACTTCTTTCTGTTCTGTTTGTTCAACTAAAAGAGTTGAACCTTAGTTTTGATTGAGCCGTTCTGAAACACTCTTTCTGTAGAAAATGCAAGTGGAGATTCGGAGCGCTAAGAGGGTAATAGTGGAAAAAGGAATGTCTCCAAATATAAACTACACAGAATCATTCTGTGAAACTTCTTTCTGATCTGTGCATTCAGCTAACAGAGTTAAACCATACTTTTGATTGAGCAGATCTGAACACTCTTTCTGTAGAAAATGCAACTGGACATTTGGAGCGCTAAGAGAGTAGTAGTGGAAAAAGGAATATATTCAAATATAAACTACACAGAAGCATTCTGTGAAACTTCTTTCTGATCTGAGCATTCAGCTAACAGAGTTAAACCATACTTTTGATTGAGCAGTTTTGAAACACTCTGTCTGTAGAAAATGCAACTGGACATTCATAGCGCTAAGTGGGTAATAGTGGAAAAAAGAATATGTTCAAATATAAACTACACAGAAGCATTGTATGAAACTTCTTTCTGTTCTGTGCATTCAACTAACAGAGTTGAACCTTACTTTTGATTGAGCCGTTCTGAAACACTCTTTCTGTAGAAACTGCAATTGGACATTCTGAGCGCAAAGAGGCCTATATTGGGAAAAAGAATGTCTACAAATAAAAACTACACAAAAAAATTGTGTGAAACTTGTTTCTGTTCTGTTTGTTCAACTAAAAGAGTTGAACCTTAGTTTTGATTGAGCCGTTCTGAAACACTCTTTCTGTAGAAAATGCAAGTGGATATTCGGAGCGCTAAGAGGGTAATAGTGGAAAAAGGAATGTCTCCAAATATAAACTACACAGAATCATTCTGTGAAACTTCTTTCTGATCTGTGCATTCAGCTAACAGAGTTAAACCATACTTTTGATTGAGCAGATCTGAACACTCTTTCTGTAGAAAATGCAACTGGACATTTGGAGCGCTAAGAGAGTAGTAGTGGAAAAAGGAATATATTCAAATATAAACTACACAGAAGCATTCTGTGAAACTTCTTTCTGATCTGAGCATTCAGCTAACAGAGTTAAACCATACTTTTGATTGAGCAGTTTTGAAACACTCTGTCTGTAGAAAATGCAACTGGACATTCGTAGCGCTAAGTGGGTAATAGTGGAAAAAAGAATATGTTCAAATATAAACTACACAGAAGCATTGTATGAAACTTTTTCTGTTCTGTGCATTCAACTAACAGAGTTGAAGCTTACTTTTGATTGAGCCTTTCTGAAACACTCTTTCTGTAGAAACTGCAATTGGACATTCTGAGCGCTAAGAGGCCTATATTGGGAAAAATAATATCTTCAAATAAAAACTACACAGAAGCATTGTGTGAAACTTATTTCTGATATGTTCATTAAGCTAACAGAGTTAAACCATACTTTTGATTGCGCAGTTCTGAACACTCTTTCTGCAGAAAATGCAAGTGGAGATTCGGAGCGCTAAGAGGGTAATAGTGGAAAAAGGAATATATTCAAATATAAACTACACAGTAGCATTCTGTGAAAATTCTTTCTGTTCTGTGCATTCAACTAACAGAGTTGAACCTTACTTTTGATTTAGCAGTTCTGAAACACTCTTTCTGTAGAAACTGCAATTGGACATGCTAAGCGCTAAGAGGCCTACATTGGGAAAAAGAATATCTTAAAATAAAAACTACACAGATGCATTCTGTTAAACTGATTTCTGATCTGTAAATTCAGTTAACAGAGATAAAACATATTTTTGATTGAGCAGTTATGAAACACTCTTTTTGTAGAAAATGCAAGTGGAGATTCGGAGCGCTAAGAGGGTAATAGTGGAAAAAGGAATGTCTTCAAATATAAACTACACAGAATCATTCGGTGAAACTTCTTTCTGATCTGTGCATTCAGCTAACAGAGTTAAACCATACTTTTGATTGAGCAGATCTGAACACTCTTTCTGTAGAAAATGCAACTGGACATTTGGAGCGCTAAGAGCGTAGTAGTGGAAAAAGGAATATATTCAAATATAAACTACACAGAAGCATTCTGTGAAACTTCTTTCTGATCTGAGCATTCAGCTAACAGAGTTAAACCATACTTTTGATTGAGCAGTTTTGAAACACTCTGTCTGTAGAAAATGCAACTGGACATTCGTAGCGCTAAGTGGGTAATAGTGGAAAAAAGAATATGTTCAAATATAAACTACACAGAAGCATTGTATGAAACTTCTTTCTGTTCTGTGCATTCAAATAACAGAGTTGAACCTTACTTTTGATTGAGCCGTTCTGAAACACTCTTTCTGTAGAAACTGCAATTGGACATTCTGAGCCCTAAGAGGCCTATATTGGGAAAAAGAATGTCTACAAATAAAAACTACACAGAAGAATTGTGTGAAACTTCTTTCTGTTCTGTTTGTTCAACTAAAAGAGTTGAACCTTAGTTTTGATTGAGCCGTTCTGAAACACTCTTTCTGTAGAAAATGCAAGTGGAGATTCGGAGCGCTAAGAGGGTAATAGTGGAAAAAGGAATGTCTCCAAATATAAACTACACAGAATCATTCTGTGAAACTTCTTTCTGATCTGTGCATTCAGCTAACAGAGTTAAACCATACTTTTGATTGAGCAGATCTGAACACTCTTTCTGTAGAAAATGCAACTGGACATTTGGAGCGCTAAGAGAGTAGTAGTGGAAAAAGGAATATATTCAAATATAAACTACACAGAAGCATTCTGTGAAACTTCTTTCTGATCTGAGCATTCAGCTAACAGAGTTAAACCATACTTTTGATTGAGCAGTTTTGAAACACTCTGTCTGTAGAAAATGCAACTGGACATTCGTAGCGCTAAGTGGGTAATAGTGGAAAAAAGAATATGTTCAAATATAAACTACACAGAAGCATTGTATGAAACTTTTTCTGTTCTGTGCATTCAACTAACAGAGTTGAAGCTTACTTTTGATTGAGAATTTCTGAAACACTCTTTCTGTAGAAACTGCAATTGGACATTCTGAGCGCTAAGAGGCCTATATTGGGAAAAATAATATCTTCAAATAAAAACTACACAGAAGCATTGTGTGAAACTTATTTCTGATATGTTCATTAAGCTAACAGAGTTAAACCATACTTTTGATTGCGCAGTTCTGAACACTCTTTCTGCAGAAAATGCAAGTGGACATTCGGAGCGCTAAGAGGGTAATAGTGGAAAAAGGAATATATTCAAATATAAACTACACAGCAGCATTCTGTGAAAATTCTTTCTGTTCTGTGCATTCAACTAACAGAGTTGAACCTTACTTTTGATTGAGCAGTTCTGAAACACTCTTTCTCTAGAAACTGCAATTGGACATGCTAAGCGCTAAGAGGCCTACATTGGGAAAAAGAATATCTTCAAATAAAAACTACACAGATGCATTCTGTGAAAATTATTTCTGATCTGTAAATTCAGTTAACAGAGATAAAACATATTTTTGATTGAGCAGTTATGAAACACTCTTTTTGTAGAAAATGCAAGTGGAGATTCGGAGCGCTAAGTGGGTAATAGTGGAAAAAGGAATGTCTTCAAATATAAACTACACAGAATCATTTGGTGAAACTTCTTTCTGATCTGTGCATTCAGCTAACAGAGTTAAACCATACTTTTGATTGAGCAGATCTGAACACTCTTTCTGTAGAAAATGCAACTGGACATTTGGAGCGCTAAGAGCGTAGTAGTGGAAAAAGAAATATATTCAAATATAAACTACACAGAAGCATTCTGTGAAACTTCTTTCTGATCTGAGCATTCAGCTAACAGAGTTAAAACATACTTTTGATTGAGCAGTTTTGAAAAACTCTGTCTGTAGAAAATGCAACTGGACATTCGTAGCGCTAAGTGGGTAATAGTGGAAAAAAGAATATGTTCAAATATAAACTACACAGAAGCATTGTATGAAAATTCTTTCCGTTCTGTGCATTCAACTAACAGAGTTGAACCTTACTTTTGATTGAGCCGTTCTGAAACTCTCTTTCTTTAGAAACTGCAATTGGACATTCTGAGTGCAAAGAGGCCTATATTGGGAAAAAGAATGTCTACAAATAAAAACTACACAGAAGAATTGTGTGAAACTTCTTTCTGTTCTGTTTGTTCAACTAAAAGAGTTGAACCTTAGTTTTGATTGAGCCGTTCTGAAACACTCTTTCTGTAGAAAATGCAAGTGGAGATTCGGAGCGCTAAGAGGGTAATAGTGGAAAAAGGAATGTCTCCAAATATAAACTACACAGAATCATTCTGTGAAATTTCTTTCTGATCTGTGCATTCAGCTAACAGAGTTAAACCATACTTTTGATTGAGCAGATCTGAACACTCTTTCTGTAGAAAATGCAACTGGACATTTGGAGCGCTAAGAGAGTAGTAGTGGAAAAAGGAATATATTCCCATATAAACTACACAGAAGCATTCTGTGAAACTTCTTTCTGATCTGAGCATTCAGCTAACAGAGTTAAACCATACTTTTGATTGAGCAGTTTTGAAACACTCTGTCTGTAGAAAATGCAACTGGACATTCGTAGCGCTAAGGGGGTAATAGTGGAAAAAGGAATATGTTCAAATATAAACTACACAGAAGCATTGTATGAAACTTCTTTCTGTTCTGTGCATTCAACTAACAGAGTTGAACCTTACTTTTGATTGAGCCTTTCTGAAACACTCTTTCTGTAGAAACTGCAATTGGACATTCTGAGCGCTAAGAGGCCTCTATTGGGAAAAATAATATCTTCAAATAAAAACTACACAGAAGCATTGTGTGAAACTTATTTCTGATATGATCATTAAGCTAACAGAGTTAAACCATACTTTTGATTGCGCAGTTCTGAACACTCTTTCTGTAGAAAATGCAAGTGGACATTCGGAGCGCTAAGAGGGTAATAGTGGAAAAAGGAATATATTCAAATATAAACTACACAGTAGCATTCTGTGAAAATTCTTTCTGTTCTGTGCATTCAACTAACAGAGTTGAACCTTACTTTTGATTGAGCCGTTCTGAAACACTCTTTCTGTAGAAACTGCAATTGGACATGCTAAGCGCTAAGAGGCCTACATTGGGAAAAAGAATATCTTCAAATAAAAACTACACAGATGCATTCTGTGAAACTTATTTCTGATCTGTAAATTCAGTTAACAGAGATAAAACATATTTTTGATTGAGCAGTTATGAAACACTCTTTTTGTAGAAAATGCAAGTGGAGATTCGGAGCGCTAAGAGGGTAATAGTGGAAAAAGGAATGTCTTCAAATATAAACTACACAGAATCATTCGGTGAAACTTCTTTCTGATCTGTGCATTCAGCTAACAGAGTTAAACCATACTTTTGATTGAGCAGATCTGAACACTCTTTCTGTAGAAAATGCAACTGGACATTTGGAGCGCTAAGAGCGTAGTAGTGGAAAAAGGAATATATTCAAATATAAACTACACAGAAGCATTCTGTGAAACTTCTTTCTGATCTGAGCATTCAGCTAACAGAGTTAAACCATACTTTTGATTGAGCAGTTTTGAAACACTCTGTCTGTAGAAAATGCAACTGGACATTCGTAGCGCTAAGTGGGTAATAGTGGAAAAAAGAATATGTTCAAATATGAACTACACAGAAGCATTGTATGAAACTTCTTTCTGTTCTGTGCATTCAACTAACAGAGTTGAACCTTGCTTTTGATTGAGACGTTCTGAAACACTCTTTCTGTAGAAACTGCAATTGGACATTCTGAGCCCTAAGAGGCCTATATTGGGAAAAAGAATGTCTGCAAATAAAAACTACACAGAAGAATTGTGTGAAACTTCTTTCTGTTCTGTTTTTTCAACTAAAAGAGTTGAACCTTAGTTTTGATTGAGCCGTTCTGAAACACTCTTTCTGTAGAAAATGCAAGTGGAGATTCGGAGCGCTAAGAGGGTAATAGTGGAAAAAGGAATGTCTCCAAATATAAACTACACAGAATCATTCTGTGAAACTTCTTTCAGATCTGTGCATTCAGCTAACAGAGTTAAACCATACTTTTGATTGAGCAGATCTGAACACTCTTTCTGTAGAAAATGCAACTGGACATTTGGAGCGCTAAGAGAGTAGTAGTGGAAAAAGGAATATATTCAAATATAAACTACACAGAAGCATTCTGTGAAACTTCTTTCTGATCTGAGCATTCAGCTAACAGAGTTAAACCATACTTTTGATTGAGCAGTTTTGAAACTCTCTGTCTGTAGAAAATGCAACTGGAGATTCGTAGCGCTAAGTGGGTAATAGTGGAAAAAAGAATATGTTCAAATATAAACTACACAGAAGCATTGTATGAAACTTCTTTCTGTTCTGTGCATTCAACTAACAGAGTTGAACCTTACTTTTGATTGAGCCTTTCTGAAACACTCTTTCTGTAGAAACTGCAATTGGACATTCTGAGCGCTAAGAGGCCTCTATTGGGAAAAATAATATCTTCAAATAAAAACTACACAGAAGCATTTTGTGAAACTTATTTCTGATATGTTCATTAAGCTAACAGAGTTAAACCATACTTTTGATTGCGCAGTTCTGAACACTCTTTCTGTAGAAAATGCAAGTGGACCTTCGGAGCGCTAAGAGGGTAATAGTGGAAAAAGGAATATATTCAAATATAAACTACACAGTAGCATTCTGTGAATATTCTTTCTGTTCTGTGCATTCAACTAACAGAGTTGAACCTTACTTTTGATTGAGCCGTTCTGAAACACTCTTTCTGTAGAAACTGCAATTGGACATGCTAAGCGCTAAGAGGCCTACATTGGGAAAAAGAATATCTTCAAATAAAAACTACACAGATGCATTCTGTGAAACTTATTTCTGATCTGTAAATTCAGTTAACAGAGATAAAACATATTTTTGATTGAGCAGTTATGAGACACTCTTTTTGTAGAAAATGCAAGTGGAGATTCGGAGCGCTAAGAGGGTAATAGTGGAAAAAGGAATGTATTCAAATATAAACTACACAGAATCATTCGGTGAAACTTCTTTCTGATCTGTGCATTCAGCTAACAGAGTTAAACCATACTTTTGATTGAGCAGATCTGAACACTCTTTCTGTAGAAAATGCAACTGGACATTTGGAGCGCTAAGAGCGTAGTAGTGGAAAAAGGAATATATTCAAATATAAACTACACAGAAGCATTCTGTGAAACTTCTTTCTGATCTGAGCATTCAGCTAACAGAGTTAAACCATACTTTTGATTGAGCAGTTTTGAAACACTCTGTCTGTAGAAAATGCAACTGGACATTCGTAGCGCTAAGGGGGTAATAGTGGAAAAAGGAATATGTTCAAATATAAACTACACAGAAGCAATGTATGAAACTTCTTTCTGTTCTGTGCATTCAACTAACAGAGTTGAACCTTACTTTTGATTGAGCCGTTCTGAAACACTCTTTCTGTAGAAACTGCAATTGGACATTCTGAGCGCTAAGAGGCCTATATTGGGAAAAAGAATGTCTACAAATAAAATCTACACAGAAGAATTGTGTGAAACTTCTTTCTATTCTGTTTGTTCAACTAAAAGAGTTGAACATTAGTTTTCATTGAGCCGTTCTGAAACACTCTTTCTGCAGAAAATGCAAGTGGAGATTCGGAGCGCTAAGTGGGTAATAGTGGAAAAAGGAATGTCTCCAAATATAAACTACACAGAATCATTCTGTGAAACTTCTTTCTGATCTGTGCATTCAGCTAACAGAATTAAACCATACTTTTGATTGAGCAGATCTGAACACTCTTTCTGTAGAAAATGCAACTGGACATTTGGAGCGCCAAGAGGGTAGTAGTGGAAAAAGGAATATATTCAAATATAAACTACACAGAAGCATTCTGTGAAACTTCTTTCTGATCTGAGCATTCAGCTAACAGAGTTAAACCATACTTTTGATTGAGCAGTTTTGAAACACTCTGTCTGTAGAAAATGCAACTGGACATTCGTAGCGCTAAGTGGGTAATAGTGGAAAAAAGAATATGATCAAATATAAACTACACAGCAGCATTCTGTGAAAATTCTTTCTGTTCTGTGCATTCAACTAACAGAGTTGAACCTTACTTTTGATTGAGCCGTTCTGAAACACTCTTTCTGTAGAAGCTGCAATTGGACATTCTAAGCGCTAAGAGGCCTACATTGGGAAAAAGAATATCTTCAAATAAAAACTACACAGAAGCATTGTGTGAAACTTATTTCTGATATGTTCATTAAGCTAACAGAGTTAAACCATACTTTTGATTGCGCAGTTCTGAACACTCTTTCTGTAGAAAATGCAAGTGGACCTTCGGAGCGCTAAGAGGGTAATAGTGGAAAAAGGAATATATTCAAATATAAACTACACAGTAGCATTCTGTGAAAATTCTTTCTGTTCTGTGCATTCAACTAACAGAGTTGAACCCTACTTTTGATTGAGCCGTTCTGAAACACTCTTTCTGTAGAAACTGCAATTGGACATGCTAAGCGCTAAGTGGCCTACATTGGGAAAAAGAATATCTTCAAATAAAAACTACACAGATGCATTCTGTGAAACTTATTTCTGATCTGTAAATTCAGTTAACAGAGATAAAACATATTTTTGATTGAGCAGTTATGAAACACTCTTTTTGTAGAAAATGCAAGTGGAGATTCGGAGCGCTAAGAGGGTAATAGTGGAAAAAGGAATGTCTTCAAATATAAACTACACAGAATCATTCGGTGAAACTTCTTTCTGATCTGTGCATTCAGCTAACAGAGTTAAACCATACTTTTGATTGAGCAGATCTGAACACTCTTTCTGTAGAAAATGCAACTGGACATTTGGAGCGCTAAGAGCGTAGTAGTGGAAAAAGGAATATATTCAAATATAAACTATACAGAAGCATTCTGTGAAACTTCTTTCTGATCTGAGCATTCAGCTAACAGAGTTAAACCATACTTTTGATTGAGCAGTTTTGAAACACTCTGTCTGTAGAAAATGCAACTGGACATTCGTAGCGCTAAGTGGGTAATAGTGGAAAAAAGAATATGTTGAAATATAAACTACACAGAAGCATTGTATGAAACTTCTTTCTGTTCTGTGCATTCAACTAACAGAGTTGAACCTTACTTTTGATTGAGCCTTTCTGAAACACTCTTTCTGTAGAAACTGCAATTGGACATTCTGAGCGCTAAGAGGCCTCTATTGGGAAAAATAATATCTTCAAATAAAAACTACACAGAAGCATTGTGTGAAACTTATTTCTGATATGTTCGTTAAGCTAACAGAGTTAAACCATACTTTTGATTGCGCAGTTCTGAACACTCTTTCTGTAGAAAATGCAAGTGGAGATTCGGAGCGCTAAGAGTGTAATAGTGGAAAAAGGAATATATTCAAATATAAACTACACAGTAGCATTCTGTGAAAATTCTTTCTGTTCTGTGCATTCAACTAACAGAGTTGAACCTTACTTTTGATTGAGCCGTTCTGAAACACTCTTTCTGTAGAAACTGCAATTGGACATGCTAAGCGCTAAGAGGCCTACATTGGGAAAAAGAATATCTTCAAATAAAAACTACACAGATGCATTCTGTGAAACTTATTTCTGATCTGTAAATTCAGTTAACAGAGATAAAACATATTTTTGATTGAGCAGTTATGAAACACTCTTCTTGTAGAAAATGCAAGTGGAGATTCGGAGCGCTAAGAGGGTAATAGTGGAAAAAGGAATGTCTTCAAATATAAACTACACAGAATCATTCGGTGAAACTTCTTTCTGATCTGTGCATTCAGCTAACAGAGTTAAACCATACTTTTGATTGAGCAGATCTGAACACTCTTTCTGTAGAAAATGCAACTGGACATTTGGAGCGCTAAGAGCGTAGTAGTGGAAAAAGGAATATATTCAAATATAAACTACACAGAAGCATTCTGTGAAACTTCTTTCTGATCTGAGCATTCAGCTAACAGAGTTAAACCATACTTTTGATTGAGCAGTTTTGAAACACTCTGTCTGTAGAAAATGCAACTGGACATTCGTAGCGCTAAGTGGGTAATAGTGGAAAAAAGAATATGTTCAAATATAAACTACACAGAAGCATTGTATGAAACTTCTTTCTGTTCTGTGCATTCAACTAACAGAGTTGAACCTTACTTTTGATTGAGACGTTCTGAAACACTCTTTCTGTAGAAACTGCAATTGGACATTCTGAGCCCTAAGAGGCCTATATTGGGAAAAAGAATGTCTGCAAATAAAAACTACACAGAAGAATTGTGTGAAACTTCTTTCTGTTCTGTTTGTTCAACTAAAAGAGTTGAACCTTAGTTTTGATTGAGCCGTTCTGAAACACTCTTTCTGTAGAAAATGCAAGTGGAGATTCGGAGCGCTAAGAGGGTAATAGTGGAAAAAGGAATGTCTCCAAATATAAACTACACAGAATCATTCTGTGAAACTTCTTTCTGATCTGTGCATTCAGCTAACAGAGTTAAACCATACTTTTGATTGAGCAGATCTGAACACTCTTTCTGTAGAAAATGCAACTGGACATTTGGAGCGCTAAGAGAGTAGTAGTGGAAAAAGGAATATATTCAAATATAAACTACACAGAAGCATTCTGTGAAACTTCTTTCTGATCTGAGCATTCAGCTAACAGAGTTAAACCATACTTTTGATTGAGCAGTTTTGAAACACTCTGTCTGTAGAAAATGCAACTGGACATTCGTAGCGCTAAGTGGGTAATAGTGGAAAAAAGAATATGTTGAAATATAAACTACACAGAAGCATTGTATGAAACTTCTTTCTGTTCTGTGCATTCAACTAACAGAGTTGAACCTTACTTTTGATTGAGCCTTTCTGAAACACTCTTTCTGTAGAAACTGCAATTGGACATTCTGAGCGCTAAGAGGCCTCTATTGGGAAAAATAATATCTTCAAATAAAAACTACACAGAAGCATTGTGTGAAACTTATTTCTGATATGTTCATTAAGCTAACAGAGTTAAACCATACTTTTGATTGCGCAGTTCTGAACACTCTTTCTGTAGAAAATGCAAGTGGAGATTCGGAGCGCTAAGAGGGTAATAGTGGAAAAAGGAATATATTCAAATATAAACTACACAGTAGCATTCTGTGAAAATTCTTTCTGTTCTGTGCATTCAACTAACAGAGTTGAACCTTACTTTTGATTGAGCCGTTCTGAAACACTCTTTCTGTAGAAACTGCAATTGGACATGCTAAGCGCTAAGAGGCCTACATTGGGAAAAAGAATATCTTCAAATAAAAACTACACAGATGCATTCTGTGAAACATATTTCTGATCTGTAAATTCAGTTAACAGAGATAAAACATATTTTTGATTGAGCAGTTATGAAACACTCTTTTTGTAGAAAATGCAAGTGGAGATTCGGAGCGCTAAGAGGGTAATAGTGGAAAAAGGAATGTCTTCAAATATAAACTACACAGAATCATTCGGTGAAACTTCTTTCTGATCTGTGCATTCAGCTAACAGAGTTAAACCATACTTTTGATTGAGCAGATCTGAACACTCTTTCTGTAGAAAATGCAACTGGACATTTGGAGCGCTAAGAGCGTAGTAGTGGAAAAAGGAATATATTCAAATATAAACTACACAGAAGCATTCTGTGAAACTTCTTTCTGATCTGAGCATTCAGCTAACAGAGTTAAACCATACTTTTGATTGAGCAGTTTTGAAACACTCTGTCTGTAGAAAATGCAACTGGACATTCGTAGCGCTAAGTGGGTAATAGTGGAAAAAAGAATATGTTCAAATATAAACTACACAGAAGCATTGTATGAAACTTCTTTCTGTTCTGTGCATTCAACTAACAGAGTTGAACCTTACTTTTGATTGAGACGTTCTGAAACACTCTTTCTGTAGAAACTGCAATTGGACATTCTGAGCCCTAAGAGGCCTATATTGGGAAAAAGAATGTCTGCAAATAAAAACTACACAGAAGAATTGTGTGAAACTTCTTTCTGTTCTGTTTTTTCAACTAAAAGAGTTGAAACTTAGTTTTGATTGAGCCGTTCTGAAACACTCTTTCTGTAGAAAATGCAAGTGGAGATTCGGAGCGCTAAGAGGGTAATAGTGGAAAAAGGAATGTCTCCAAATATAAACTACACAGAATCATTCTGTGAAACTTCTTTCTGATCTGTGCATTCAGCTAACAGAGTTAAACCATACTTTTGATTGAGCAGATCTGAACACTCTTTCTCTAGAAAATGCAACTGGACATTTGGAGCGCTAAGAGAGTAGTAGTGGAAAAAGGAATATATTCAAATATAAACTACACAGAAGCATTCTGTGAAACTTCTTTCTGATCTGAGCATTCAGCTAACAGAGTTAAACCATACTTTTGATTGAGCAGTTTTGAAACACTCTGTCTGTAGAAAATGCAACTGGACATTCGTAGCGCTAAGTGGGTAATAGTGGAAAAAAGAATATGTTCAAATATAAACTACACAGAAGCATTGTATGAAACTTCTTTCTGTTCTGTGCATTCAACTAACAGAGTTGAACCTTACTTTTGATTGAGCCGTTCTGAAACACTCTTTCTGTAGAAACTGCAATTGGACATTCTGAGCCCTAAGAGGCCTATATTGGGAAAAAGAATGTCTACAAATAAAAACTACACAGAAGAATTGTGTGAAACTTATTTCTGTTCTGTTTGTTCAACTAAAAGAGTTGAACCTTAGTTTTGATTGAGACGTTCTGAAACACTCTTTCTGTAGAAAATGCAAGTGGAGATTCGGAGCGCTAAGAGGCCTCTATTGGGAAAAATAATATCTTCAAATAAAAACTACACAGAAGCATTGTGTGAAACTTATTTCTGATATGTTCATTAAGCTAACAGAGTTAAACCATACTTTTGATTGCGCAGTTCTGAACACTCTTTCTGTAGAAAATGCAAGTGGACATTCGGAGGGCTAAGAGGGTAATAGTGGAAAAAGGAATATATTCAAATATAAACTACACAGTAGCATTCTGTGAAAATTCTTTCTGTTCTGTGCATTCAACTAACAGAGTTGAACCTTACTTTTGATTGAGCCATTCTGAAACACTCTTTCTGTAGAAACTGCAATTGGACATGCTAAGCGCTAAGAGGCCTACATTGGGAAAAAGAATATCTTAAAATAAAAACTACACAGATGCATTCTGTGAAACTTATTTCTGATCTGTAAATTCAGTTAACAGAGATAAAACATATTTTTGATTGAGCAGTTATGAAACACTCTTTTTGTAGAAAATGCAAGTGGAGATTCGGAGCGATAAGAGGGTAATAGTGGAAAAAGGAATGTCTTCAAATATAAACTACACAGAATCATTCGGTGAAACTTCTTTCTGATCTGTGCATTCAGCTAACAGAGTTAAACCATACTTTTGATTGAGCAGATCTGAACACTCTTTCTGTAGAAAATGCAACTGGACATTTGGAGCGCTAAGAGCGTAGTAGTGGAAAAAGGAATATATTCAAATATAAACTACACAGAAGCATTCTGTGAAACTTCTTTCTGATCTGAGCATTCAGCTAACAGAGTTAAACCATACTTTTGATTGAGCAGTTTTGAAACACTCTGTCTGTAGAAAATGCAACTGGACATTCGTAGCGCTAAGGGGGTAATAGTGGAAAAAGGAATATGTTCAAATATAAACTACACAGAAGCATTGTATGAAACTTCTTTCTGTTCTGTGCATTCATCTAACAGAGTTGAACCTTACTTTTGATTGAGCCGTTCTGAAACACTCTTTCTGTAGAAACTGCAATTGGACATTCTGAGCGCTAAGAGGCCTATATTGGGAAAAAGAATGTCTACAAATAAAAACTACACAGAAGAATTGTGTGAAACTTCTTTCTGTTCTGTTTGTTCAACTAAAAGAGTTGAACCTTAGTTTTGATTGAGCCGTTCTGAAACACTCTTTCTGTAGAAAATGCAAGTGGAGATTCGGAGCGCTAAGAGGGTAATAGTGGAAAAAGGAATGTCTCCAAATATAAACTACACAGAATCATTCTGTGAAACTTCTTTCTGATCTGTGCATTCAGCTAACAGAGTTAAACCATACTTTTGATTGAGCAGATCTGAACACTCTTTCTGTAGAAAATGCAACTGGACATTTGGAGCGCTAAGAGAGTAGTAGTGGAAAAAGGAATATATTCAAATATAAACTACACAGAAGCATTCTGTGAAACTTCTTTCTGATCTGAGCATTCAGCTAACAGAGTTAAACCATACTTTTGATTGAGCAGTTTTGAAACACTCTGTCTGTAGAAAATGCAACTGGACATTCGTAGCGCTAAGTGGGTAATAGTGGAAAAAAGAATATGTTCAAATATAAACTACACAGAAGCATTGTATGAAACTTCTTTCTGTTCTGTGCATTCAACTAACAGAGTTGAACCTTACTTTTGATTGAGCCTTTCTGAAACACTCTTTCTGTAGAAACTGCAATTGGACATTCTGAGCGCTAAGAGGCCTCTATTGGGAAAAATAATATCTTCAAATAAAAACTACACAGAAGCATTGTGTGAAACTTATTTCTGATATGTTCATTAAGCTAACAGAGTTAAACCATACTTTTGATTGCGCAGTTCTGAACACTCTTTCTGTAGAAAATGCAAGTGGAGATTCGGAGCGCTAATAGGGTAATAGTGGAAAAAGGAATATATTCAAATATAAATTACACAGTAGCATTCTGTGAAAATTCTTTCTGTTCTGTGCATTCAACTAACAGAGTTGAACCTTACTTTTGATTGAGCCGTTCTGAAACACTCTTTCTGTAGAAACTGCAATTGGACATGCTAAGCGCTAAGAGGCCTACATTGGGAAAAAGAATATCTTCAAATAAAAACTACACAGATGCATTCTGTGAAACTTATTTCTGATCTGTAAATTCAGTTAACAGAGATAAAACATATTTTTGATTGAGCAGTTATGAAACACTCTTTTTGTAGAAAATGCAAGTGGAGATTCGGAGCGCTAAGAGGGTAATAGTGGAAAAAGGAATGTCTTCAAATATAAACTACACAGAATCATTCGGTGAAACTTCTTTCTGATCTGTGCATTCAGCTAACAGAGTTAAACCATACTTTTGATTGAGCAGATCTGAACTCTCTTTCTGTAGAAAATGCAACTGGACATTTGGAGCGCTAAGAGCGTAGTAGTGGAAAAAGGAATATATTCAGATATAAACTACACAGAAGCATTCTGTGAAACTTCTTTCTGATCTGAGCATTCAGCTAACAGAGTTTAACCATACTTTTGATTGAGCAGTTTTGAAACACTCTGTCTGTAGAAAATGCACCTGGACATTCTTAGCGCTAAGTGGGTAATAGTGGAAAAAAGAATATGTTCAAATATAAACTACATAGAAGCATTTTATGAAATTTCTTTCTGTTCTGTGCATTCAACTAACAGAGTTGAACCTTACTTTTGATTGAGCCGTTCTGAAACACTCTTTCTGTAGAAACTGCAATTGGACATTCTGAGCGCTAAGAGGCCTATATTGGGAAAAAGAATGTCTACAAATAAAATCTACACAGAAGAATTGTGTGAAACTTCTTTCTGTTCTGTTTGTTCAACTAAAAGAGTTGAACATTAGTTTTGATTGAGCCGTTCTGAAACACTCTTTCTGCAGAAAATGCAAGTGGAGATTCGGAGCGCTAAGTGGGTAATAGTGGAAAAAGGAATGTCTCCAAATATAAACTACACAGAATCATTCTGTGAAACTTCTTTCTGATCTGTGCATTCAGCTAACAGAATTAAACCATACTTTTGATTGAGCAGATCTGAACACTCTTTCTGTAGAAAATGCAACTGGACATTTGGAGCGCTAAGAGGGTAGTAGTGGAAAAAGGAATATATTCAAATATAAACTACACAGAAGCATTCTGTGAAACTTCTTTCTGATCTGAGCATTCAGCTAACAGAGTTAAACCATACTTTTGATTGAGCAGTTTTGAAACACTCTGTCTGTAGAAAATGCAACTGGACATTCGTAGCGCTAAGTGGGTAATAGTGGAAAAAAGAATATGTTCAAATATAAACTACACAGTAGCATTCTGTGAAAATTCTTTCTGTTCTGCGCATTCAACTAACAGAGTTGAACCGTACTTTTGATTGAGCCGTTCTGAAACACTCTTTCTGTAGAAACTGCAATTGGACATTCTAAGCGCTAAGAGGCCTACATTGGGAAAAAGAATATCTTCAAATAAAAACTACACAGAAGCATTGTGTGAAACTTATTTCAGATATGTTCATTAAGCTAACAGAGTGAAACCATACTTTTGATTGCGCAGTTCTGAACACTCTTTCTGTAGAAAATGCAAGTGGACCTTCGGAGCGCTAAGAGGGTAATAGTGGAAAAAGGAATATATTCAAATATAAACTACACAGTAGCATTCTGTGAAAATTCTTTCTGTTCTGTGCATTCAACTAACAGAGTTGAACCCTACTTTTGATTGAGCCGTTCTGAAACACTCTTTCTGTAGAAACTGCAATTGGACATGCTAAGCGCTAAGAGGCCTACATTGGGAAAAAGAATATCTTCAAATAAAAACTACACAGATGCATTCTGTGAAACTTATTTCTGATCTGTAAATTCAGTTAACAGAGATAAAACATATTTTTGATTGAGCAGTTATGAAACACTCTTTTTGTAGAAAATGCAAGTGGAGATTCGGAGCGCTAAGAGGGTAATAGTGGAAAAAGGAATGTCTTCAAATATAAACTACACAGAATCATTCGGTGAAACTTCTTTCTGATCTGTGCATTCAGCTAACAGAGTTAAACCACACTTTTGATTGAGCAGATCTGAACACTCTTTCTGTAGATAATGCAACTGGACATTTGGAGCGCTAAGAGCGTAGTAGTGGAAAAAGGAATATATTCAAATATAAACTACACAGAAGCATTCTGTGAAACTTCTTTCTGATCTGAGCATTCAGCTAACAGAGTTAAACCATACTTTTGATTGAGCAGTTTTGAAACACTCTGTCTGTAGAAAATGCAACTGGACATTCGTAGCGCTAAGTGGGTAATAGTGGAAAAAAGAATATGTTGAAATATAAACTACACAGAAGCATTGTATGAAACTTCTTTCTGTTCTGTGCATTCAACTAACAGAGTTGAACCTTACTTTTGATTGAGCCTTTCTGAAACACTCTTTCTGTAGAAACTGCAATTGGACATTCTGAGCGCTAAGAGGCCTATATTGGGAAAAATAATATCTTCAAATGAAAACTACGCAGAAGCATTGTGTGAAACTTATTTCTGATATGTTCATTAAGCTAACAGAGTTAAACCATACTTTTGATTGCGCAGTTCTGAACACTCTTTCTGTAGAAAATGCAAGTGGAGATTCGGAGCGCTAAGAGGGTAATAGTGGAAAAAGGAATATATTCAAATATAAATTACACAGTAGCATTCTGTGAAAATTCTTTCTGTTCTGTGCATTCAACTAACAGAGTTGAACCTTACTTTTGATTGAGCCGTTCTGAAACACTCTTTCTGTAGAAACTGCAATTGGACATGCTAAGCGCTAAGAGGCCTACATTGAGAAAAAGAATATCTTCAAATAAAAACTACACAGATGCATTCTGTGAAACTTATTTCTGATCTGTAAATTCAGTTAACAGAGATAAAACATATTTTTGATTGAGCAGTTATGAAACACTCTTTTTGTAGAAAATGCAAGTGGAGATTCGGAGTGCTAAGAGGGTAATAGTGGAAAAAGGAATGTCTTCAAATATAAACTACACAGAATCATTCGGTGAAACTTCTTTCTGATCTGTGCATTCAGCTAACAGAGTTAAACCATACTTTTGATTGAGCAGATCTGAACACTCTTTCTGTAGAAAATGCAACTGGACATTTGGAGCGCTAAGAGCGTAGTAGTGGAAAAAGGAACATATTCAGATATAAACTACACAGAAGCATTCTGTGAAACTTCTTTCTGATCTGAGCATTCAGCTAACAGAGTTTAACCATACTTTTGATTGAGCAGTTTTGAAACACTCTGTCTGTAGAAAATGCAACTGGACATTCGTAGCGCTAAGTGGGTAATAGTGGAAAAAAGAATATGTTCAAATATAAACTACATAGAAGCATTTTATGAAACTTCTTTCTGTTCTGTGCATTCAACTAACAGAGTTGAACCTTACTTTTGATTGAGCCGTTCTGAAACACTCTTTCTGTAGAAACTGCAATTGGACATTCTGAGCGCTAAGAGGCCTATATTGGGAAAAAGAATGTCTACAAATAAAATCTACACAGAAGAATTGTGTGAAACTTCTTTCTGTTCTGTTTGTTCAACTAAAAGAGTTGAACCTTAGTTTTGATTGAGCCGTTCTGAAACACTCTTTCTGCAGAAAATGCAAGTGGAAATTCGGAGCGCTAAGAGGGTAATAGTGGAAAAAGGAATGTCTCCAAATATAAACTACACAGAATCATTCTGTGAAACTTCTTTCTGATCTGTGCATTCAGCTAACAGAATTAAACCATACTTTTGATTGAGCAGATCTGAACACTCTTTCTGTAGAAAATGCAACTGGACATTTGGAGCGCTAAGAGGGTAGTAGTGGAAAAAGGAATATATTCAAATATAAACTACACAGAAGCATTCTGTGAAACTTCTTTCTGATCTGAGCATTCAGCTAACAGAGTTAAACCATACTTTTGATTGAGCAGTTTTGAAACACTCTGTCTGTAGAAAATGCAACTGGACATTCGTAGCGCTAAGTGGGTAATAGTGGAAAAAAGAATATGTTCAAATATAAACTACACAGTAGCATTCTGTGAAAATTCTTTCTGTTCTGCGCATTCAACTAACAGAGTTGAACCTTACTTTTGATTGAGCCGTTCTGAAACACTCTTTCTGTAGAAACTGCAATTGGACATTCTAAGCGCTAAGAGGCCTACATTGGGAAAAAGAATATCTTCAAATAAAAACTACACAGAAGCATTGTGTGAAACTTATTTCTGATATGTTCATTAAGCTAACAGAGTTAAACCATACTTTTGATTGCGCAGTTCTGAACACTCTTTCTGTAGAAAATGCAAGTGGACCTTCGGAGCGCTAAGAGGGTAATAGTGGAAAAAGGAATATATTCAAATATAAACTACACAGTAGCATTCTGTGAAAATTCTTTCTGTTCTGTGCATTCAACTAACAGAGTTGAACCCTACTTTTGATTGAGCCGTTCTGAAACACTCTTTCTGTAGAAACTGCAATTGGACATGCTAAGCGCTAAGAGGCCTACATTGGGAAAAAGAATATCTTCAAATAAAAACTACACAGATGCATTCTGTGAAACTTATTTCTGATCTGTAAATTCAGTTAACAGAGATAAAACATATTTTTGATTGAGCAGTTATGAAACACTCTTTTTGTAGAAAATGCAAGTGGAGATTCGGAGCGCTAAGAGGGTATTAGTGGAAAAAGGAATGTCTTCAAATAAAAACTACACAGAATCATTCGGTGAAACTTCTTTCTGATCTGTGCATTCAGCTAACAGAGTTAAACCATACTTTTGATTGAGCAGATCTGAACACTCTTTCTGTAGAAAATGCAACTGGACATTTGGAGCGCTAAGAGCGTAGTAGTGGAAAAAGGAATATATTCAAATATAAACTATACAGAAGCATTCTGTGAAACTTCTTTCTGATCTGAGCATTCAGCTAACAGAGTTTAACCATACTTTTGATTGAGCAGTTTTGAAACACTCTGTCTGTAGAAAATGCAACTGGACATTCGTAGCGCTAAGGGGGTAATAGTGGAAAAAGGAATATGTTCAAATATAAACTACACAGAAGCATTGTATGAAACTTCTTTCTGTTCTGTGCATTCAACTAACAGAGTTGAACCTTACTTTTGATTGAGCCGTTCTGAAACACTCTTTCTGTAGAAACTGCAATTGGACATTCTGAGCGCTAAGAGGCCTATATTGGGAAAAAGAATGTCTACAAATAAAAACTACACAGAAGAATTGTGTGAAACTACTTTCTGTTCTGTTTGTTCAACTAAAAGAGTTGAACCTTAGTTTTGATTGAGCCGTTCTGAAACACTCTTTCTGTAGAAAATGCAAGTGGAGATTCGGAGCGCTAAGAGGGTAATAGTGGAAAAAGGAATGTCTCCAAATATAAACTACACAGAATCATTCTGTGAAACTTCTTTCTGATCTGTGCATTCAGCTAACAGAGTTAAACCATACTTTTGATTGAGCAGATCTGAACACTCTTTCTGTAGAAAATGCAACTGGACGTTTGGAGCGCTAAGAGAGTAGTAGTGGAAAAAGGAATATATTCAAATATAAACTACACAGAAGAATTCTGTGAAACTTCTTTCTGTTCTGTGCATTCAACTAACAGAGTTGAACCTTACTTTTGATTGAGCCGTTCTGAAACACTCTTTCTGTAGAAACTGCAATTGGACATGCTAAGCGCTAAGAGGCCTACATTGGGAAAAAGAATATCTTCAAATAAAAACTACACAGATGCATTCTGTGAAACTGATTTCTGATCTGTAAATTCAGTTAACACAGATAAAACATATTTTTGATTGAGCAGTTATGAAACACTCTTTCTGTAGAAAATGCAACTGGACATTTGGAGCGCTAAGAGCGTAGTAGTGGAAAAAGGAATGTCTTCAAATATAAACTACACAGAATCATTCTGTGAAACTTCTTTCTGATCTGAGCATTCAGCTAACAGAGTTAAACCATACTTTTGATTGAGCAGTTTTGAAACACTCTGTCTGTAGAAAATGCAACTGGACATTCGTAGCGCTAAGTGGGTAATAGTGGAAAAAAGAATATGTTCAAATATAAACTACACAGAAGCATTGTATGAAACTTCTTTCTGTTCTGTGCATTCAAATAACAGAGTTGAACCTTACTTTTGGTTGAGCCGTTCTGAAACACTCTTTCTGTAGAAACTGCAATTGGACATTCTGAGCGCTAAGAGGCCTATATTGGGAAAAAGAATGTCTACAAATAAAAACTACACAGAAGAATTGTGTGAAACTTCTTTCTGTTCTGTTTGTTCAACTAAAAGTGTTGAACCTTAGTTTTGATTGAGCCGTTCTGAAGCACTCTTTCTGTAGAAAATGCAAGTGGAGATTCGGAGCGCTAAGAGGGTAATAGTGGAAAAAGGAATGTCTCCAAATATAAACTACACAGAATCATTCTGTGAAACTTCTTTCTGATCTGTGCATTCAGCTAACCGAGTTAAACCATACTTTTGATTGAGCAGATCTGAACACTCTTTCTGTAGAAAATGCAACTGGACATTTGGAGCGCTAAGAGAGTAGTAGTGGAAAAAGGAATATATTCAAATATAAACTACACAGAAGCATTCTGTGAAACTTCTTTCTGATCTGAGCATTCAGCTAACAGAGTTAAACCATACTATTGATTGAGCAGTTTTGAAACACTCTGTCTGTAGAAAATGCAACTGGACATTCGTAGCGCTAAGTGGGTAATAGTGGAAAAAAGAATATGTTCAAATATAAACTACACAGAAGCATTGTATGAAACTTCTTTCTGTTCTGTGCATTCAACTAACAGAGTTGAACCTTACTTTTGATTGAGCCTTTCTGAAACACTCTTTCTCTAGAAACTGCAATTGGACATTCTGAGCGCTAAGAGGCCTCTATTGGGAAAAATAATATCTTCAAATAAAAACTACACAGAAGCATTGTGTGAAACTTATTTCTGATCTGTAAATTCAGTTAACAGAGATAAAACATATTTTTGATTGAGCAGTTATGAAACACTCTTTCTGTAGAAAATGCAAGTGGAGATTCGGAGCGCTAAGAGGGTAATAGTGGAAAAAGGAATGTCTCCAAATATAAACTACACAGAATCATTCGGTGAAACTTCTTTCTGATCTGTGCATTCAGCTAACAGAGTTAAACCATACTTTTGATTGAGCAGATCTGAACACTCTTTCTGTAGAAAATGCAACTGGACATTTGGAGCGCTAAGAGCGTAGTAGTGGAAAAAGGAATATATTCAAATATAAACTACACAGAAGCATTCTGTGAAACTTCTTTCTGATCTGAGCATTCAGCTAACAGAGTTAAACCATACTTTTGATTGAGCAGTTTTGAAACACTCTGTCTGTAGAAAATGCAACTGGACATTCGTAGCGCTAAGTCGGTAATAGTGGAAAAAAGAATATGTTCAAATATAAACTACACAGAAGCATTGTATGAAACTTCTTTCTGTTCTGTGCATTCAACTAACAGAGTTGAACCTTACTTTTGAATGAGTCTTTCTGAAACACTCTTTCTGTAGAAACTGCAATTGGACATTCTGAGCGCTAAGAGGCCTCTATTGGGAAAAATAATATCTTCAAATAAAAACTACACAGAAGCATTGTGTGAAACTTATTTCTGATCTGTAAATTCAGTTAACAGAGATAAAACATATTTTTGATTGAGCAGTTATGAAACACTCTTTCTGTAGAAAATGCAAGTGGAGATTCGGAGCGCTAAGAGGGTAATGGTGGAAAAAGGAATGTCTCCAAATATAAACTACACAGAATAATTCTGTGAAACTTCTTTCTGATCTGTGCATTCAGCTAACAGAGTTAAACCATACTTTTGATTGAGCAGATCTGAACACTCTTTCTGTAGAAAATGCAACTGGACATTTGGAGCGCTAAGAGAGTAGTAGTGGAAAAAGGAATATATTCAAATATAAACTACACAGAAGCATTCTGTGAAACTTCTTTCTGATCTGAGCATTCAGCTAACAGAGTTAAACCATACTTTTGATTGAGCAGTTTTGAAACACTCTGTCTGTAGAAAATGCAACTGGACATTCGTAGCGCTAAGTGGGTAATAGTGGAAAAAAGAATATGTTCAAATATAAACTACACAGAAGCATTGTATGAAACTTCTTTCTGTTCTGTGCATTCAACTAACAGAGTTGAACCTTACTTTTGATTGAGCCTTTCTGAAACACTCTTTCTGTAGAAACTGCAATTGGACATTCTGAGCGCTAAGAGGCCTCTATTGGGAAAAATAATATCTTCAAATAAAAACTACACAGAAGCATTGTGTGAAACTTATTTCCGATATGTTCATTAAGCTAACAGAGTTAAACCATACTTTTGATTGCGCAGTTCTGAACACTCTTTCTGTAGAAAATGCAAGTGGACATTCGGAGCGCTAAGAGGGTAATAGTGGAAAAAGGAATATATTCAAATATAAACTACACAGTAGCATTCTGTGAAAATTCTTTCTGTTCTGTGCATTCAACTAACAGAGTTGAACCTTACTTTTGATTGAGCCGTTCTGAAACACTCTTTCTGTAGAAACTGCAATTGGACATGCTAAGCGCTAAGAGGCCTACATTGGGAAAAAGAATATCTTCAAATAAAAACTACACAGATGCATTCTGTGAAACTTATTTCTGATCTGTAAATTCAGTTAACAGAGATAAAACATATTTTTGATTGAGCAGTTATGAAACACTCTTTTTGTAGAAAATGCAAGTGGAGATTCGGAGCGCTAAGAGGGTAATAGTGGAAAAAGGAATGTCTTCAAATATAAACTACACAGAATCATTCGGTGAAACTTCTTTCTGATCTGTGCATTCAGCTAACAGAGTTAAACCATACTTTTGATTGAGCAGTTTTGAAACACTCTGTCTGTAGAAAATGCAACTGGACATTCGTAGCGCTAAGGGGGTAATAGTGGAAAAAGGAATATGTTCAAATATAAACTACACAGAAGCATTGTATGAAACTTCTTTCTGTTCTGTGCATTCAACTAACAGAGTTGAACCTTACTTTTGATTGAGCCGTTCTGAAACACTCTTTCTGTAGAAACTGCAATTGGACATTCTGAGCGCTAAGAGGCCTATATTGGGAAAAAGAATGTCTACAAATAAAAACTACACAGAAGAATTGTGTGAAACTACTTTCTGTTCTGTTTGTTCAACTAAAAGAGTTGAACCTTAGTTTTGATTGAGCCGTTCTGAAACACTCTTTCTGTAGAAAATGCAAGTGGAGATTCGGAGCGCTAAGAGGGTAATAGTGGAAAAAGGAATGTCTCCAAATATAAACTACACAGAATCATTCTGTGAAACTTCTTTCTGATCTGTGCATTCAGCTAACAGAGTTAAACCATACTTTTGATTGAGCAGATCTGAACACTCTTTCTGTAGAAAATGCAACTGGACGTTTGGAGCGCTAAGAGAGTAGTAGTGGAAAAAGGAATATATTCAAATATAAACTACACAGAAGCATTCTGTGAAACTTCTTTCTGTTCTGTGCATTCAACTAACAGAGTTGAACCTTACTTTTGATTGAGCCGTTCTGAAACACTCTTTCTGTAGAAACTGCAATTGGACATGCTAAGCGCTAAGAGGCCTACATTGGGAAAAAGAATATCTTCAAATAAAAACTACACAGATGCATTCTGTGAAACTGATTTCTGATCTGTAAATTCAGTTAACACAGATAAAACATATTTTTGATTGAGCAGTTATGAAACACTCTTTCTGTAGAAAATGCAACTGGACATTTGGAGCGCTAAGAGCGTAGTAGTGGAAAAAGGAATGTCTTCAAATATAAACTACACAGAAGCATTCTGTGAAACTTCTTTCTGATCTGTGCATTCAGCTAACAGAGTTAAACCATACTTTTGATTGAGCAGATCTGAACACTCTTTCTGTAGAAAATGCAACTGGACATTTGGAGCGCTAAGAGAGTAGTAGTGGAAAAAGGAATATATTCAAATATAAACTACACAGAAGCATTCTGTGAAACTTCCTTCTGATCTGAGCATTCAGCTAACAGAGTTAAACCATACTTTTGATTGAGCAGTTTTGAAACACTCTGTCTGTAGAAAATGCAACTGGACATTCGTAGCGCTAAGTGGGTAATAGTGGAAAAAAGAATATGTTCAAATATAAACTACACAGAAGCATTGTATGAAACTTCTTTCTGTTCTGTGCATTCAACTAACAGAGTTGAACCTTACTTTTGATTGAGCCGTTCTGAAACACTCTTTCTGTAGAAACTGCAATTGGACATTCTGAGCGCTAAGAGGCCTCAATTGGGAAAAATAATATCTTCAAATAAAAACTACACAGAAGCATTGTGTGAAACTTATTTCTGATATGTTCATTAAGCTAACAGAGTTAAACCATACTTTTGATTGCGCAGTTCTGAACACTCTTTCTGTAGAAAATGCAAGTGGACATTCGGAGCGCTAAGAGGGTAATAGTGGAAAAAGGAATATATTCAAATATAAACTACACAGTAGCATTCTGTGAAAATTCTTTCTGTTCTGTGCATTCAACTAACAGAGTTGAACCTTACTTTTGATTGAGCCGTTCTGAAACACTCTTTCTGTAGAAACTGCAATTGGACATGCTAAGCGCTAAGAGGCCTACATTGGGAAAAAGAATATCTTCAAATAAAAACTACACAGATGCATTCTGTGAAAATTATTTCTGATCTGTAAATTCAGTTAACAGAGATAAAACATATTTTTGATTGAGCAGTTATGAAACACTGTTTTTGTAGAAAATGCAAGTGGAGATTCGGAGCGCTAAGAGGGTAATAGTGGAAAAAGGAATGTCTTCAAATATAAACTACACAGAATCATTCGGTGAAACTTCTTTCTGATCTGTGCATTCAGCTAACAGAGTTAAACCATACTTTTGATTGAGCAGATCTGAACACTCTTTCTGTAGAAAATGCAACTGGACATTTGGAGCGCTAAGAGCGTAGTAGTGGAAAAAGGAATATATTCAAATATAAACTACACAGAAGCATTCTGTGAAACTTCTTTCTGATCTGAGCATTCAGCTAACAGAGTTAAACCATACTTTTGATTGAGCAGTTTTGAAACACTCTGTCTGTAGAAAATGCAACTGGACATTCGTAGCGCTAAGTGGGTAATAGTGGAAAATAGAATATGTTGAAATATAAACTACACAGAAGCATTGTATGAAACTTCTTTCTGTTCTGTGCATTCAACTAACAGAGTTGAACCTTACTTTTGATTGAGCCTTTCTGAAACACTCTTTCTGTAGAAACTGCAATTGGACATTCTGAGCGCTAAGAGGCCTATATTGGGAAAAATAATATCTTCAAATAAAAACTACACAGAAGCATTGTGTGAAACTTATTTCTGATATGTTCATTAAGCTAACAGAGTTAAACCATACTTTTGATTGGGCAGTTCTGAACACTCTTTCTGTAGAAAATGCAAGTGGAGATTCGGAGCGCTAAGAGGGTAATAGTGGAAAAAGGAATATATTCAAATATAAATTACACAGTAGCATTCTGTGAAAATTCTTTCTGTTCTGTGCATTCAACTAACAGAGTTGAACCTTACTTTTGATTGAGCCGTTCTGAAACACTCTTTCTGTAGAAACTGCAATTGGACATGCTAAGCGCTAAGAGGCCTACATTGGGAAAAAGAATATCTTCAAATAAAAACTACACAGATGCATTCTGTGAAACTTATTTATGATCTGTAAATTCAGTTAACAGAGATAAAACATATTTTTGATTGAGCAGTTATGAAACACTCTTTTTGTAGAAAATGCAAGTGGAGATTCGGAGCGCTAAGAGGGTATTAGTGGAAAAAGGAATGTCTTCAAATATAAACTACACAGAATCATTCGGTGAAACTTCTTTCTGATCTGTGCATTCAGCTAACAGAGTTAAACCATACTTTTGATTGAGCAGATCTGAACACTCTTTCTGTAGAAAATGCAACTGGAGATTTGGAGCGCTAAGAGCGTAGTAGTGGAAAAAGGAATATATTCAGATATAAACTACACAGAAGCATTCTGTGAAACTTCTTTCTGATCTGAGCATTCAGCTAACAGAGTTTAACCATACTTTTGATTGAGCAGTTTTGAAACACTCTGTCTGTAGAAAATGCAACTGGACATTCGTAGCGCTAAATGGGTAATAGTGGAAAAAAGAATATATTCAAATATAAACTACACAGAAGCATTTTATGAAACTTCTTTCTGTTCTGTGCATTCAACTAACAGAGTTGAACCTTACTTTTGATTGAGCCGTTCTGAAACACTCTTTCTGTAGAGACTGCAATTGGACATTCTGAGCGCTAAGAGGCCTATATTGGGAAAAAGAATGTCTACAAATAAAATCTACACAGAAGAATTGTGTGAAACTTCTTTCTGTTCTGTTTGTTCAACTAAAAGAGTTGAACCTTAGTTTTGATTGAGCCGTTCTGAAACACTCTTTCTGCAGAAAATGCAAGTGGAGATTCGGAGCGCTAAGAGGGTAATAGTGGAAAAAGGAATGTCTCCAAATATAAACTACACAGAATCATTCTGTGAAACTTCTTTCTGATCTGTGCATTCAGCTAACAGAATTAAACCATACTTTTGATTGAGCAGATCTGAACACTCTTTCTGTAGAAAATGCAACTGGACATTTGGAGCGCTAAGAGGGTAGTAGTGGAAAAAGGAATATATTCAAATATAAACTACACAGAAGCATTCTGTGAAACTTCTTTCTGATCTGAGCATTCAGCTAACAGAGTTAAACCATACTTTTGATTGAGCAGTTTTGAAACACTCTGTCTGTAGAAAATGCAACTGGACATTCGTAGCGCTAAGTGGGTAATAGTGGAAAAAAGAATATGTTCAAATATAAACTACACAGTAGCATTCTGTGAAAATTCTTTCTGTTCTGTGCATTCAACTAACAGAGTTGAACCTTACTTTTGATTGAGCCGTTCTGAAACACTCTTTCTGTAGAAACTGCAATTGGACATTCTAAGCGCTAAGAGGCCTACATTGGGAAAAAGAATATCTTCAAATAAAAACTGCACAGAAGCATTGTGTGAAACATATTTCTGATATGTTCATTAAGCTAACAGAGTTAAACCATACTTTTGATTGCGCAGTTCTGAACACTCTTTCTGTAGAAAATGCAAGTGGACCTTCGGAGCGCTAAGAGGGTAATAGTGGAAAAAGGAATGTCTCCAAATATAAACTACACAGAATCATTCTGTGAAACTTCTTTCTGATCTGAGCATTCAGCTAACAGAGTTAAACCATACTTTTGATTGAGCAGTTTTGAAACACTCTGTCTGTAGAAAATGCAACTGGACATTCGTAGCGCTAAGGGGGTAATAGTGGAAAAAGGAATATGTTCAAATATAAACTACACAGAAGCATTGTATGAAACTTCTTTCTGTTCTGTGCATTCAACTAACAGAGTTGAACCTTACTTTTGATTGAGCCGTTCTGAAACACTCTTTCTGTAGAAACTGCAATTGGACATTCTGAGCGCTAAGAGGCCTATATTGGGAAAAAGAATGTCTACAAATAAAAACTACACAGAAGAATTGTGTGAAACTACTTTCTGTTCTGTTTGTTCAACTAAAAGAGTTGAACCTTAGTTTTGATTGAGCCGTTCTGAAACACTCTTTCTGTAGAAAATGCAAGTGGAGATTCGGAGCGCTAAGAGGGTAATAGTGGAAAAAGGAATGTCTCCAAATATAAACTACACAGAATCATTCTGTGAAACTTCTTTCTGATCTGTGCATTCAGCTAACAGAGTTAAACCATACTTTTGATTGAGCAGATCTGAACACTCTTTCTGTAGAAAATGCAACTGGACGTTTGGAGCGCTAAGAGAGTAGTAGTGGAAAAAGGAATATATTCAAATATAAACTACACAGAAGCATTCTGTGAAACTTCTTTCTGTTCTGTGCATTCAACTAACAGAGTTGAACCTTACTTTTGATTGAGCCGTTCTGAAACACTCTTTCTGTAGAAACTGCAATTGGACATGCTAAGCGCTAAGAGGCCTACATTGGGAAAAAGAATATCTTCAAATAAAAACTACACAGATGCATTCTGTGAAACTGATTTCTGATCTGTAAATTCAGTTAACACAGATAAAACATATTTTTGATTGAGCAGTTATGAAACACTCTTTCTGTAGAAAATGCAACTGGACATTTGGAGCGCTAAGAGCGTAGTAGTGGAAAAAGGAATGTCTTCAAATATAAACTACACAGAAGCATTCTGTGAAACTTCTTTCTGATCTGAGCATTCAGCTAACAGAGTTAAACCATACTTTTGATTGAGCAGTTTTGAAACACTCTGTCTGTAGAAAATGCAACTGGACATTCGTAGCGCTAAGTGGGTAATAGTGGAAAAAATAATATTTTCAAATATAAACTACACAGAAGCATTGTATGAAACTTCTTTCTGTTCTGTGCATTCAAATAACAGAGTTGAACCTTACTTTTGGTTGAGCCGTTCTGAAACACTCCTTCTGTAGAAACTGCAATTGGACATTCTGAGCGCTAAGAGGCCTATATTGGGAAAAAGAATGTCTACAAATAAAAACTACACAGAAGAATTGTGTGAAACTTCTTTCTGCTCTGTTTGTTCAACTAAAAGTGTTGAACCTTAGTTTTGATTGAGCCGTTCTGAAACACTCTTTCTGTAGAAAATGCAAGTGGAGATTCGGAGCGCTAAGAGGGTAATAGTGGAAAAAGGAATGTCTCCAAATATAAACTACACAGAATCATTCTGTGAAACTTCTTTCTGATCTGTGCATTCAGCTAACAGAGTTAAACCATACTTTTGATTGAGCAGATCTGAACACTCTTTCTGTAGAAAATGCAACTGGACGTTTGGAGCGCTAAGAGAGTAGTAGTGGAAAAAGGAATATATTCAAATATAAACTACACAGAAGCATTCTGTGAAACTTCTTTCTGTTCTGTGCATTCAACTAACAGAGTTGAACCTTACTTTTGATTGAGCCGTTCTGAAACACTCTTTCTGTAGAAACTGCAATTGGACATGCTAAGCGCTAAGAGGCCTACATTGGGAAAAAGAATATCTTCAAATAAAAACTACACAGATGCATTCTGTGAAACTGATTTCTGATCTGTAAATTCAGTTAACACAGATAAAACATATTTTTGATTGAGCAGTTATGAAACACTCTTTCTGTAGAAAATGCAACTGGACATTTGGAGCGCTAAGAGCGTAGTAGTGGAAAAAGGAATGTCTTCAAATATAAACTACACAGAATCATTCTGTGAAACTTCTTTCTGATCTGAGCATTCAGCTAACAGAGTTAAACCATACTTTTGATTGAGCAGTTTTGAAACACTCTGTCTGTAGAAAATGCAACTGGACATTCGTAGCGCTAAGTGGGTAATAGTGGAAAAAAGAATATGTTCAAATATAAACTACACAGAAGCATTGTATGAAACTTCTTTCTGTTCTGTGCATTCAACTAACAGAGTTGAACCTTACTTTTGATTGAGCCGTTCTGAAACACTCTTTCTGTAGAAACTGCAATTGGACATTCTGAGCGCTAAGAGGCCTCAATTGGGAAAAATAATATCTTCAAATAAAAACTACACAGAAGCATTGTGTGAAACTTATTTCTGATATGTTCATTAAGCTAACAGAGTTAAACCATACTTTTGATTGCGCAGTTCTGAACACTCTTTCTGTAGAAAATGCAAGTGGACATTCGGAGCGCTAAGAGGGTAATAGTGGAAAAAGGAATATATTCAAATATAAACTACACAGTAGCATTCTGTGAAAATTCTTTCTGTTCTGTGCATTCAACTAACAGAGTTGAACCTTACTTTTGATTGAGCCGTTCTGAAACACTCTTTCTGTAGAAACTGCAATTGGACATGCTAAGCGCTAAGAGGCCTACATTGGGAAAAAGAATATCTTCAAATAAAAACTACACAGATGCATTCTGTGAAACTTATTTCTGATCTGTAAATTCAGTTAACAGAGATAAAACATATTTTTGATTGAGCAGTTATGAAACACTGTTTTTGTAGAAAATGCAAGTGGAGATTCGGAGCGCTAAGAGGGTAATAGTGGAAAAAGGAATGTCTTCAAATATAAACTACACAGAATCATTCGGTGAAACTTCTTTCTGATCTGTGCATTCAGCTAACAGAGTTAAACCATACTTTTGATTGAGCAGATCTGAACACTCTTTCTGTAGAAAATGCAACTGGACATTTGGAGCGCTAAGAGCGTAGTAGTGGAAAAAGGAATATATTCAAATATAAACTACACAGAAGCATTCTGTGAAACTTCTTTCTGATCTGAGCATTCAGCTAACAGAGTTAAACCATACTTTTGATTGAGCAGTTTTGAAACACTCTGTCTGTAGAAAATGCAACTGGACATTCGTAGCGCTAAGTGGGTAATAGTGGAAAAAAGAATATGTTGAAATATAAACTACACAGAAGCATTGTATGAAACTTCTTTCTGTTCTGTGCATTCAACTAACAGAGTTGAACCTTACTTTTGATTGAGCCTTTCTGAAACACTCTTTCTGTAGAAACTGCAATTGGACATTCTGAGCGCTAAGAGGCCTATATTGGGAAAAATAATATCTTCAAATAAAAACTACACAGAAGCATTGTGTGAAACTTATTTCTGATATGTTCATTAAGCTAACAGAGTTAAACCATATTTTTGATTGGGCAGTTCTGAACACTCTTTCTGTAGAAAATGCAAGTGGAGATTCGGAGCGCTAAGAGGGTAATAGTGGAAAAAGGAATATATTCAAATATAAATTACACAGTAGCATTCTGTGAAAATTCTTTCTGTTCTGTGCATTCAACTAACAGAGTTGAACCTTACTTTTGATTGAGCCGTTCTGAAACACTCTTTCTGTAGAAACTGCAATTGGACATGCTAAGCGCTAAGAGGCCTACATTGGGAAAAAGAATATCTTCAAATAAAAACTACACAGATGCATTCTGTGAAACTTATTTCTGATCTGTAAATTCAGTTAACAGAGATAAAACATATTTTTGATTGAGCAGTTATGAAACACTCTTTTTGTAGAAAATGCAAGTGGAGATTCGGAGCGCTAAGAGGGTATTAGTGGAAAAAGGAATGTCTTCAAATATAAACTACACAGAATCATTCGGTGAAACTTCTTTCTGATCTGTGCATTCAGCTAACAGAGTTAAACCATACTTTTGATTGAGCAGATCTGAACACTCTTTCTGTAGAAAATGCAACTGGAGATTTGGAGCGCTAAGAGCGTAGTAGTGGAAAAAGGAATATATTCAGATATAAACTACACAGAAGCATTCTGTGAAACTTCTTTCTGATCTGAGCATTCAGCTAACAGAGTTTAACCATACTTTTGATTGAGCAGTTTTGAAACACTCTGTCTGTAGAAAATGCAACTGGACATTCGTAGCGCTAAATGGGTAATAGTGGAAAAAAGAATATATTCAAATATAAACTACACAGAAGCATTTTATGAAACTTCTTTCTGTTCTGTGCATTCAACTAACAGAGTTGAACCTTACTTTTGATTGAGCCGTTCTGAAACACTCTTTCTGTAGAGACTGCAATTGGACATTCTGAGCGCTAAGAGGCCTATATTGGGAAAAAGAATGTCTACAAATAAAATCTACACAGAAGAATTGTGTGAAACTTCTTTCTGTTCTGTTTGTTCAACTAAAAGAGTTGAACCTTAGTTTTGATTGAGCCGTTCTGAAACACTCTTTCTGCAGAAAATGCAAGTGGAGATTCGGAGCGCTAAGAGGGTAATAGTGGAAAAAGGAATGTCTCCAAATATAAACTACACAGAATCATTCTGTGAAACTTCTTTCTGATCTGTGCATTCAGCTAACAGAATTAAACCATACTTTTGATTGAGCAGATCTGAACACTCTTTCTGTAGAAAATGCAACTGGACATTTGGAGCGCTAAGAGGGTAGTAGTGGAAAAAGGAATATATTCAAATATAAACTACACAGAAGCATTCTGTGAAACTTCTTTCTGATCTGAGCATTCAGCTAACAGAGTTAAACCATACTTTTGATTGAGCAGTTTTGAAACACTCTGTCTGTAGAAAATGCAACTGGACATTCGTAGCGCTAAGTGGGTAATAGTGGAAAAAAGAATATGTTCAAATATAAACTACACAGTAGCATTCTGTGAAAATTCTTTCTGTTCTGTGCATTCAACTAACAGAGTTGAACCTTACTTTTGATTGAGCCGTTCTGAAACACTCTTTCTGTAGAAACTGCAATTGGACATTCTACGCGCTAAGAGGCCTACATTGGGAAAAAGAATATCTTCAAATAAAAACTGCACAGAAGCATTGTGTGAAACATATTTCTGATATGTTCATTAAGCTAACAGAGTTAAACCATACTTTTGATTGCGCAGTTCTGAACACTCTTTCTGTAGAAAATGCAAGTGGACCTTCGGAGCGCTAAGAGGGTAATAGTGGAAAAAGGAATGTCTCCAAATATAAACTACACAGAATCATTCTGTGAAACTTCTTTCTGATCTGAGCATTCAGCTAACAGAGTTAAACCATACTTTTGATTGAGCAGTTTTGAAACACTCTGTCTGTAGAAAATGCAACTGGACATTCGTAGCGCTAAGGGGGTAATAGTGGAAAAAGGAATATGTTCAAATATAAACTACACAGAAGCATTGTATGAAACTTCTTTCTGTTCTGTGCATTCAACTAACAGAGTTGAACCTTACTTTTGATTGAGCCGTTCTGAAACACTCTTTCTGTAGAAACTGCAATTGGACATTCTGAGCGCTAAGAGGCCTATATTGGGAAAAAGAATGTCTACAAATAAAAACTACACAGAAGAATTGTGTGAAACTACTTTCTGTTCTGTTTGTTCAACTAAAAGAGTTGAACCTTAGTTTTGATTGAGCCGTTCTGAAACACTCTTTCTGTAGAAAATGCAAGTGGAGATTCGGAGCGCTAAGAGGGTAATAGTGGAAAAAGGAATGTCTCCAAATATAAACTACACAGAATCATTCTGTGAAACTTCTTTCTGATCTGTGCATTCAGCTAACAGAGTTAAACCATACTTTTGATTGAGCAGATCTGAACACTCTTTCTGTAGAAAATGCAACTGGACGTTTGGAGCGCTAAGAGAGTAGTAGTGGAAAAAGGAATATATTCAAATATAAACTACACAGAAGCATTCTGTGAAACTTCTTTCTGTTCTGTGCATTCAACTAACAGAGTTGAACCTTACTTTTGATTGAGCCGTTCTGAAACACTCTTTCTGTAGAAACTGCAATTGGACATGCTAAGCGCTAAGAGGCCTACATTGGGAAAAAGAATATCTTCAAATAAAAACTACACAGATGCATTCTGTGAAACTGATTTCTGATCTGTAAATTCAGTTAACACAGATAAAACATATTTTTGATTGAGCAGTTATGAAACACTCTTTCTGTAGAAAATGCAACTGGACATTTGGAGCGCTAAGAGCGTAGTAGTGGAAAAAGGAATGTCTTCAAATATAAACTACACAGAAGCATTCTGTGAAACTTCTTTCTGATCTGAGCATTCAGCTAACAGAGTTAAACCATACTTTTGATTGAGCAGTTTTGAAACACTCTGTCTGTAGAAAATGCAACTGGACATTCGTAGCGCTAAGTGGGTAATAGTGGAAAAAATAATATTTTCAAATATAAACTACACAGAAGCATTGTATGAAACTTCTTTCTGTTCTGTGCATTCAAATAACAGAGTTGAACCTTACTTTTGGTTGAGCCGTTCTGAAACACTCCTTCTGTAGAAACTGCAATTGGACATTCTGAGCGCTAAGAGGCCTATATTGGGAAAAAGAATGTCTACAAATAAAAACTACACAGAAGAATTGTGTGAAACTTCTTTCTGCTCTGTTTGTTCAACTAAAAGTGTTGAACCTTAGTTTTGATTGAGCCGTTCTGAAACACTCTTTCTGTAGAAAATGCAAGTCGAGATTCGGAGCGCTAAGAGGGTAATAGTGGAAAAAGGAATGTCTCCAAATATAAACTACACAGAATCATTCTGTGAAACTTCTTTCTGATCTGTGCATTCAGCTAACAGAGTTAAACCATACTTTTGATTGAGCAGATCTGAACACTCTTTCTGTAGAAAATGCAACTGGACATTTGGAGCGCTAAGAGAGTAGTAGTGGAAAAAGGAATATATTCAAATATAAACTACACAGAAGCATTCTGTGAAACTTCTTTCTGATCTGAGCATTCAGCTAACAGAGTTAAACCATACTATTGATTGAGCAGTTTTGAAACACTCTGTCTGTAGAAAATGCAACTGGACATTCGTAGCGCTAAGTGGGTAATAGTGGAAAAAAGAATATGTTCAAATATAAACTACACAGAAGCATTGTATGAAACTTCTTTCTGTTCTGTGCATTCAACTAACAGAGTTGAACCTTACTTTTGATTGAGCCTTTCTGAAACACTCTTTCTCTAGAAACTGCAATTGGACATTCTGAGCGCTAAGAGGCCTCTATTGGGAAAAATAATATCTTCAAATAAAAACTACACAGAAGCATTGTGTGAAACTTATTTCTGATCTGTAAATTCAGTTAACAGAGATAAAACATATTTTTGATTGAGCAGTTATGAAACACTCTTTCTGTAGAAAATGCAAGTGGAGATTCGGAGCGCTAAGAGGGTAATAGTGGAAAAAGGAATGTCTCCAAATATAAACTACACAGAATCATTCGGTGAAACTTCTTTCTGATCTGTGCATTCAGCTAACAGAGTTAAACCATACTTTTGATTGAGCAGATCTGAACACTCTTTCTGTAGAAAATGCAACTGGACATTTGGAGCGCTAAGAGCGTAGTAGTGGAAAAAGGAATATATTCAAATATAAACTACACAGAAGCATTCTGTGAAACTTCTTTCTGATCTGAGCATTCAGCTAACAGAGTTAAACCATACTTTTGATTGAGCAGTTTTGAAACACTCTGTCTGTAGAAAATGCAACTGGACATTCGTAGCGCTAAGTCGGTAATAGTGGAAAAAAGAATATGTTCAAATATAAACTACACAGAAGCATTGTATGAAACTTCTTTCTGTTCTGTGCATTCAACTAACAGAGTTGAACCTTACTTTTGATTGAGCCGTTCTGAAACACTCTTTCTGTAGAAACTGCAATTGGACATTCTGAGCGCTAAGAGGCCTATATTGGGAAAAAGAATGTCTACAAATAAAAACTACACAGAAGAATTGTGTGAAACTTCTTTCTGTTCTGTTTGTTCAACTAAAAGAGTTGAACCTTAGTTTTGATTGAGCCGTTCTGAAACACTCTTTCTGTAGAAAATGCAAGTGGAGATTCGGAGCGCTAAGAGGGTAATAGTGGAAAAAGGAATGTCTCCAAATATAAACTACACAGAATCATTCTGTGAAACTTCTTTCTGATCTGTGCATTCAGCTAACAGAGTTAAACCATACTTTTGATTGAGCAGATCTGAACACTCTTTCTGTAGAAAATGCAACTGGACATTTGGAGCGCTAAGAGAGTAGTAGTGGAAAAAGGAATATATTCAAATATAAACTACACAGAAGCATTCTGTGAAACTTCTTTCTGATCTGAGCATTCAGCTAACAGAGTTAAACCATACTTTTGATTGAGCAGTTTTGAAACACTCTGTCTGTAGAAAATGCAACTGGACATTCGTAGCGCTAAGTGGGTAATAGTGGAAAAAAGAATATGTTCAAATATAAACTACACAGAAGCATTGTATGAAACTTCTTTCTGTTCTGTGCATTCAACTAACAGAGTTGAACCTTACTTTTGAATGAGTCTTTCTGAAACACTCTTTCTGTAGAAACTGCAATTGGACATTCTGAGCGCTAAGAGGCCTCTATTGGGAAAAATAATATCTTCAAGTAAAAACTACACAGAAGCATTGTGTGAAACTTATTTCTGATCTGTAAATTCAGTTAACAGAGATAAAACATATTTTTGATTGAGCAGTTATGAAACACTCTTTCTGTAGAAAATGCAAGTGGAGATTCGGAGCGCTAAGAGGGTAATAGTGGAAAAAGGAATGTCTCCAAATATAAACTACACAGAATCATTCTGTGAAACTTCTTTCTGATCTGTGCATTCAGCTAACAGAGTTAAACCATACTTTTGATTGAGCAGATCTGAACACTCTTTCTGTAGAAAATGCAACTGGACATTTGGAGCGCTAAGAGAGTAGTAGTGGAAAAAGGAATATATTCAAATATAAACTACACAGAAGCATTCTGTGAAACTTCTTTCTGATCTGAGCATTCAGCTAACAGAGTTAAACCATACTTTTGATTGAGCAGTTTTGAAACACTCTGTCTGTAGAAAATGCAACTGGACATTCGTAGCGCTAAGTGGGTAATAGTGGAAAAAAGAATATGTTCAAATATAAACTACACAGAAGCATTGTATGAAACTTCTTTCTGTTCTGTGCATTCAACTAACAGAGTTGAACCTTACTTTTGATTGAGCCTTTCTGAAACACTCTTTCTGTAGAAACTGCAATTGGACATTCTGAGCGCTAAGAGGCCTCTATTGGGAAAAATAATATCTTCAAATAAAAACTACACAGAAGCATTGTGTGAAACTTATTTCCGATATGTTCATTAAGCTAACAGAGTTAAACCATACTTTTGATTGCGCAGTTCTGAACACTCTTTCTGTAGAAAATGCAAGTGGACATTCGGAGCGCTAAGAGGGTAATAGTGGAAAAAAGAATATATTCAAATATAAACTACACAGTAGCATTCTGTGAAAATTCTTTCTGTTCTGTGCATTCAACTAACAGAGTTGAACCTTACTTTTGATTGAGCCGTTCTGAAACACTCTTTCTGTAGAAACTGCAATTGGACATGCTAAGCGCTAAGAGGCCTACATTGGGAAAAAGAATATCTTCAAATAAAAACTACACAGATGCATTCTGTGAAACTTATTTCTGATCTGTAAATTCAGTTAACAGAGATAAAACATATTTTTGATTGAGCAGTTATGAAACACTCTTTTTGTAGAAAATGCAAGTGGAGATTCGGAGCGCTAAGAGGGTAATAGTGGAAAAAGGAATGTCTTCAAATATAAACTACACAGAATCATTCGGTGAAACTTCTTTCTGATCTGTGCATTCAGCTAACAGAGTTAAACCATACTTTTGATTGAGCAGATCTGAACACTCTTTCTGTAGAAAATGCAACTGGACATTTGGAGCGCTAAGAGCGTAGTAGTGGAAAAAGGAATATATTCAAATATAAACTACACAGAAGCATTCTGTGAAACTTCTTTCTGATCTGAGCATTCAGCTAACAGAGTTAAACCATACTTTTGATTGAGCAGTTTTGAAACACTCTGTCTGTAGAAAATGCAACTGGACATTCGTAGCGCTAAGTGGGTAATAGTGGAAAAAAGAATATGTTCAAATATAAACTACACAGAAGCATTGCATGAAACTTTTTTCTGTTCTGTCCATTCAACTAACAGAGTTGAACCTTACTTTTGATTGAGCCGTTCTGAAACACTCTTTCTGTAGAAACTGCAATTGGACATTCTGAGCCCTAAGAGGCCTATATTGGGAAAAAGAATGTCTACAAATAAAAACTACACAGAAGAATTGTGTGAAACTTCTTTCTGTTCTGTTTGTTCAACTAAAAGAGTTGAACCTTAGTTTTGATTGAGCCGTTCTGAAACACTCTTTCTGTAGAAAATGCAAGTGGAGATTCGGAGCGCTAAGAGGGTAATAGTGGAAAAAGGAATGTCTCCAAATATAAACTACACAGAATCATTCTGTGAAACTTCTTTCTGATCTGTGCATTCAGCTAACAGAGTTAAACCATACTTTTGATTGAGCAGATCTGAACACTCTTTCTGTAGAAAATGCAACTGGACGTTTGGAGCGCTAAGAGAGTAGTAGTGGAAAAAGGAATATATTCAAATATAAACTACACAGAAGCATTCTGTGAAACTTCCTTCTGATCTGAGCATTCAGCTAACAGAGTTAAACCATACTTTTGATTGAGCAGTTTTGAAACACTCTGTCTGTAGAAAATGCAACTGGACATTCGTAGCGCTAAGTGGGTAATAGTGGAAAAAAGAATATGTTCAAATATAAACTACACAGAAGCATTGTATGAAACTTCTTTCTGTTCTGTGCATTCAACTAACAGAGTTGAACCTTACTTTTGATTGAGCCGTTCTGAAACACTCTTTCTGTAGAAACTGCAATTGGACATTCTGAGCGCTAAGAGGCCTCTATTGGGAAAATAATATCTTCAAATAAAAACTACACAGAAGCATTGTGTGAAACTTATTTCTGATATGTTCATTAAGCTAACAGAGTTAAACCATACTTTTGATTGCGCAGTTCTGAACACTCTTTCTGTAGAAAATGCAAGTGGACATTCGGAGCGCTAAGAGGGTAATAGTGGAAAAAGGAATATATTCAAATATAAACTACACAGTAGCATTCTGTGAAAATTCTTTCTGTTCTGTGCATTCAACTAACAGAGTTGAACCTTACTTTTGATTGAGCCGTTCTGAAACACTCTTTCTGTAGAAACTGCAATTGGACATGCTAAGCGCTAAGAGGCCTACATTGGGAAAAAGAATATCTTCAAATAAATACTACACAGATGCATTCTGTGAAACTTATTTCTGATCTGTAAATTCAGTTAACAGAGATAAAACATATTTTTGATTGAGCAGTTATGAAACACTGTTTTTGTAGAAAATGCAAGTGGAGATTCGGAGCGCTAAGAGGGTAATAGTGGAAAAAGGAATGTCTTCAAATATAAACTACACAGAATCATTCGGTGAAACTTCTTTCTTATCTGTGCATTCAGCTAACAGAGTTAAACCATACTTTTGATTGAGCAGATCTGAACACTCTTTCTGTAGAAAATGCAACTGGACATTTGGAGCGCTAAGAGCGTAGTAGTGGAAAAAGGAATATATTCAAATATAAACTACACAGAAGCATTCTGTGAAACTTCTTTCTGATCTGAGCATTCAGCTAACAGAGTTAAACCATACTTTTGATTGAGCAGTTTTGAAACACTCTGTCTGTAGAAAATGCAACTGGACATTCGTAGCGCTAAGTGGGTAATAGTGGAAAAAAGAATATGTTGAAATATAAACTACACAGAAGCATTGTATGAAACTTCTTTCTGTTCTGTGCATTCAACTAACAGAGTTGAACCTTACTTTTGATTGAGCCTTTCTGAAACACTCTTTCTGTAGAAACTGCAATTGGACATTCTGAGCGCTAAGAGGCCTATATTGGGAAAAATAATATCTTCAAATAAAAACTACACAGAAGCATTGTGTGAAACTTATTTCTGATATGTTCATTAAGCTAACAGAGTTAAACCATACTTTTGATTGCGCAGTTCTGAACACTCTTTCTGTAGAAAATGCAAGTGGAGATTCGGAGCGCTAAGAGGGTAATAGTGGAAAAAGGAATATATTCAAATATAAATTACACAGTAGCATTCTGTGAAAATTCTTTCTGTTCTGTGCATTCAACTAACAGAGTTGAACCTTACTTTTGATTGAGCCGTTCTGAAACACTCTTTCTGTAGAAACTGCAATTGGACATGCTAAGCGCTAAGAGGCCTACATTGGGAAAAAGAATATCTTCAAATAAAAACTACACAGATGCATTCTGTGAAACTTATTTCTGATCTGTAAATTCAGTTAACAGAGATAAAACATATTTTTGATTGAGCAGTTATGAAACACTCTTTTTGTAGAAAATGCAAGTGGAGATTCGGAGCGCTAAGAGGGTAATAGTGGAAAAAGGAATGTCTTCAAATATAAACTACACAGAATCATTCGGTGAAACTTCTTTCTGATCTGTGCATTCAGCTAACAGAGTTAAACCATACTTTTGATTGAGCAGATCTGAACACTCTTTCTGTAGAAAATGCAACTGGAGATTTGGAGCGCTAAGAGCGTAGTAGTGGAAAAAGAAATATATTCAGATATAAACTACACAGAAGCATTCTGTGAAACTTCTTTCTGATCTGAGCATTCAGCTAACAGAGTTTAACCATACTTTTGATTGAGCAGTTTTGAAACACTCTGTCTGTAGAAAATGCAACTGGACATTCGTAGCGCTAAATGGGTAATAGTGGAAAAAAGAATATGTTCAAATATAAACTACACAGAAGCATTTTATGAAACTTCTTTCTGTTCTGTGCATTCAACTAACAGAGTTGAACCTTACTTTTGATTGAGCCGTTCTGAAACACTCTTTCTGTAGAAACTGCAATTGGACATTCTGAGCGCTAAGAGGCCTATATTGGGAAAAAGAATGTCTACAAATAAAATCTACACAGAAGAATTGTGTGAAACTTCTTTCTGTTCTGTTTGTTCAACTAAAAGAGTTGAACCTTAGTTTTGATTGAGCCGTTCTGAAACACTCTTTCTGTAGAAACTGCAATTGGACATTCTGAGCGCTAAGAGGCCTATATTGGGAAAAATAATATCTTCAAATAAAAACTACACAGAAGCATTGTGTGAAACTTATTTCTGATATGTTCATTAAGCTAACAGAGTTAAACCATACTTTTGATTGCGCAGTTCTGAACACTCTTTCTGTAGAAAATGCAAGTGGAGATTCGGAGCGCTAAGAGGGTAATAGTGGAAAAAGGAATATATTCAAATATAAATTACACAGTAGCATTCTGTGAAAATTCTTTCTGTTCTGTGCATTCAACTAACAGAGTTGAACCTTACTTTTGATTGAGCCGTTCTGAAACACTCTTTCTGTAGAAACTGCAATTGGACATGCTAAGCGCTAAGAGGCCTACATTGGGAAAAAGAATATCTTCAAATAAAAACTACACAGAAGCATTCTGTGAAACTTCTTTCTGATCTGAGCATTCAGCTAACAGAGTTTAACCATACTTTTGATTGAGCAGTTTTGAAACACTCTGTCTGTAGAAAATGCAACTGGACATTCGTAGCGCTAAGTGGGTAATAGTGGAAAAAAGAATATGTTGAAATATAAACTACACAGAAGCATTGTATGAAACTTCTTTCTGTTCTGTGCATTCAACTAACAGAGTTGAACCTTACTTTTGATTGAGCCGTTCTGAAACACTCTTTCTGTAGAAAATGCAAGTGGAGATTCGGAGCGCTAAGAGGGTAATAGTGGAAAAAGGAATGTCTCCAAATATAAACTACACAGAATCATTCTGTGAAACTTCTTTCTGATCTGTGCATTCAGCTAACAGAGTTAAACCATACTTTTGATTGAGCAGATCTGAACACTCTTTCTGTAGAAAATGCAACTGGACATTTGGAGCGCTAAGAGAGTAGTAGTGGAAAAAGGAATATATTCAAATATAAACTACACAGAAGCATTCTGTGAAACTTCTTTCTGATCTGAGCATTCAGCTAACAGAGTTAAACCATACTTTTGATTGAGCAGTTTTGAAACACTCTGTCTGTAGAAAATGCAACTGGACATTCGTAGCGCTAAGTGGGTAATAGTGGAAAAAAGAATATGTTCAAATATAAACTACACAGTAGCATTCTGTGAAAATTCTTTCTGTTCTGTGCATTCAACTAACAGAGTTGAACCTTACTTTTGATTGAGCCGTTCTGAAACACTCTTTCTGTAGAAACTGCAATTGGACATTCTAAGCGCTATGAGGCCTACATTGGGAAAAAGAATATCTTCAAATAAAAACTACACAGAAGCATTGTGTGAAACTTATTTCTGATATGTTCATTAAGCTAACAGAGTTAAACCATACTTTTGATTGCGCAGTTCTGAACACTCTTTCTGTAGAAAATGCAAGTGGACCTTCGGAGCGCTAAGAGGGTAATAGTGGAAAAAGGAATATATTCAAATATAAACTACACAGTAGCATTCTGTGAAAATTCTTTCTGTTCTGTGCATTCAACTAACAGAGTTGAACCTTACTTTTGATTGAGCCGTTCTGAAACACTCTTTCTGTAGAAACTGCAATTGGACATGCTAAGCGCTAAGAGGCCTACATTGGGAAAAAGAATATCTTCAAATAAAAACTACACAGATGCATTCTGTGAAACTTATTTCTGATCTGTAAATTCAGTTAACAGAGATAAAACATATTTTTGATTGAGCAATTATGAAACACTCTTTTTGTAGAAAATGCAAGTGGAGATTCGGAGCGCTAAGAGGGTAATAGTGGAAAAAGGAATGTCTTCAAATATAAACTACACAGAATCATTCGGTGAAACTTCTTTCTGATCTGTGCATTCAGCTAACAGAGTTAAACCATACTTTTGATTGAGCAGATCTGAACACTCTTTCTGTAGAAAATGCAACTGGACATTTGGAGCGCTAAGAGCGTAGTAGTGGAAAAAGGAATATATTCAGATATAAACTACACAGAAGCATTCTGTGAAACTTCTTTCTGATCTGAGCATTCAGCTAACAGAGTTTAACCATACTTTTGATTGAGCAGTTTTGAAACACTCTGTCTGTAGAAAATGCAACTGGACATTCGTAGCGCTAAGTGGGTAATAGTGGAAAAAAGAATATGTTCAAATATAAACTACACAGAAGCATTGTATGAAACTTCTTTCTGTTCTGTGCATTCAACTAACAGAGTTGAACCTTACTTTTGATTGAGCCGTTCTGAAACACTCTTTCTGTAGAAACTGCAATTGGACATTCTGAGCGCTAAGAGGCCTATATTGGAAAAAAGAATGTCTACAAATAAAATCTACACAGAAGAATTGTGTGAAACTTCTTTCTGTTCTGTTTGTTCAACTAAAAGAGTTGAACCTTAGTTTTGATTGAGCCGTTCTGAAACACTCTTTCTGCAGAAAATGCAAGTGGAGATTCGGAGCACTAAGAGGGTAATAGTGGAAAAAGGAATGTCTCCAAATATAAACTACACAGAATCATTCTGTGAAACTTCTTTCTGATCTGTGCATTCAGCTAACAGAATTAAACCATAGTTTTGATTGAGCAGATCTGAACACTCTTTCTGTAGAAAATGCAACTGGACATTTGGAGCGCTAAGAGAGTAGTAGTGGAAAAAGGAATATATTCAAATATAAACTACACAGAAGCATTCTGTGAAACTTCTTTCTGATCTGAGCATTCAGCTAACAGAGTTAAACCATACTTTTGATTGAGCAGTTTTGAAACACTCTGTCTGTAGAAAATGCAACTGGACATTCGTAGCGCTAAGTGGGTAATAGTGGAAAAAAGAATATGTTCAAATATAAACTACACAGTAGCATTCTGTGAAAATTCTTTCTGTTCTGTGCATTCAACTAACAGAGTTGAACCTTACTTTTGATTGAGCCGTTCTGAAACACTCTTTCTGTAGAAACTGCAATTGGACATTCTAAGCGCTAAGAGATCTACATTGGGAAAAAGAATATCTTCAAATAAAAACTACACAGAAGCATTGTGTGAAACTTATTTCTGATATGTTCATTAAGCTAACAGAGTTAAACCATACTTTTGATTGCGCAGTTCTGAACACTCTTTCTGTAGAAAATGCAAGTGGACCTTCGGAGCGCTAAGAGGGTAATAGTGGAAAAAGGAATATATTCAAATATAAACTACACAGTAGCATTCTGTGAAAATTCTTTCTGTTCTGTGCATTCAACTAACAGAGTTGAACCCTACTTTTGATAGAGCCGTTCTGAAACACTCTTTCTGTAGGAACTGCAATTGGACATGCTAAGCGCTAAGAGGCCTACATTGGGAAAAAGAATATCTTCAAATAAAAACTACACAGACGCATTCTGTGAAACTTATTTCTGATCTGTAAATTCAGTTAACAGAGATAAAACATATTTTTGATTGAGCAGTTATGAAACACACTTTTTGTAGAAAATGCAAGTGGAGATTCGGAGCGCTAAGAGGGTAATAGTGGAAAAAGGAATGTCTTCAAATATAAACTACACAGAATCATTCGGTGAAACTTCTTTCTGATCTGTGCATTCAGCTAACAGAGTTAAACCATACTTTTGATTGAGCAGATCTGAACACTCTTTCTGTAGAAAATGCAACTGGACATTTGGAGCGCTAAGAGCGTAGTAGTGGAAAAAGGAATATATTCAAATATAAACTATACAGAAGCATTCTGTGAAACTTCTTTCTGATCTGAGCATTCAGCTAACAGAGTTAAACCATACTTTTGATTGAGCAGTTTTGAAACACTCTGTCTGTAGAAAATGCAACTGGACATTCGTAGCGCTAAGTGGGTAATAGTGGAAAAAAGAATATGTTGAAATATAAACTACACAGAAGCATTGTATGAAACTTCTTTCTGTTCTGTGCATTCAACTAACAGAGTTGAACCTTACTTTTGATTGAGCCGTTCTGAAACACTCTTTCTGTAGAAAATGCAAGTGGAGATTCGGAGCGCTAAGAGGGTAATAGTGGAAAAAGGAATGTCTCCAAATATAAACTACACAGAATCATTCTGTGAAACTTCTTTCTGATCTGTGCATTCAGCTAACAGAGTTAAACCATACTTTTGATTGAGCAGATCTGAACACTCTTTCTGTAGAAAATGCAACTGGACATTTGGAGCGCTAAGAGAGTAGTAGTGGAAAAAGGAATATATTCAAATATAAACTACACAGAAGCATTCTGTGAAACTTCTTTCTGATCTGAGCATTCAGCTAACAGAATTAAACCATACTTTTGATTGAGCAGTTTTGAAACACTCTGTCTGTAGAAAATGCAACTGGACATTCGTAGCGCTAAGTGGGTAATAGTGGAAAAAAGAATATGTTCAAATATAAACTACACAGAAGCATTGTATGAAACTTCTTTCTGTTCTGTGCATTCAACTAACAGAGTTGAACCTTACTTTTGATTGAGCCGTTCTGAAACACTCTTTCTGTAGAAACTGCAATTGGACATTCTGAGCGCTAAGAAGCCTATATTGGGAAAAAGAATGTCTACAAATAAAATCTACACAGAAGAATTGTGTGAAACTTCTTTCTGTTCTGTTTGTTCAACTAAAAGAGTTGAACCTTAGTTTTGATTGAGCCGTTCTGAAACACTCTTTCTGCAGGAAATGCAAGTGGAGATTCGGAGCACTAAGAGGGTAATAGTGGAAAAAGGAATGTCTCCAAATATAAACTACACAGAATCATTCGGTGAAACTTCTTTCTGATCTGTGCATTCAGCTAACAGAGTTAAACCATACTTTTGATTGAGCAGATCTGAACACTCTTTCTGTAGAAAATGCAACTGGACATTTGGAGCGCTAAGAGAGTGGTAGTGGAAAAAGGAATATATTCAAATATAAACTACACAGAAGCATTCTGTGAAACTTCTTTCTGATCTGAGCATTCAGCTAACAGAGTTAAACCATACTTTTGATTGAGCAGTTTTGAAACACTCTGTCTGTAGAAAATGCAACTGGACATTCGTAGCGCTAAGTGGGTAATAGTGGAAAAAAGAATATGTTCAAATATAAACTACACAGTAGCATTCTGTGAAAATTCTTTCTGTTCTGTGCATTCAACTAACAGAGTTGAACCTTACTTTTGATTGAGCCGTTCTGAAACACTCTTTCTGTAGAAACTGCAATTGGACATTCTAAGCGCTATGAGGCCTACATTGGGAAAAAGAATATCTTCAAATAAAAACTACACAGAAGCATTGTGTGAAACTTATTTCTGATATGTTCATTAAGCTAACAGAGTTAAACCATACTTTTGATTGCGCAGTTCTGAACACTCTTTCTGTAGAAAATGCAAGTGGACCTTCGGAGCGCTAAGAGGGTAATAGTGGAAAAAGGAATATATTCAAATATAAACTACACAGTAGCATTCTGTGAAAATTCTTTCTGTTCTGTGCATTCAACTAACAGAGTTGAACCTTACTTTTGATTGAGCCGTTCTGAAACACTCTTTCTGTAGAAACTGCAATTGGACATGCTAAGCGCTAAGAGGCCTACATTGGGAAAAAGAATATCTTCAAATAAAAACTACACAGATGCATTCTGTGAAACTTATTTCTGATCTGTAAATTCAGTTAACAGAGATAAAACATATTTTTGATTGAGCAATTATGAAACACTCTTTTTGTAGAAAATGCAAGTGGAGATTCGGAGCGCTAAGAGGGTAATAGTGGAAAAAGGAATGTCTTCAAATATAAACTACACAGAATCATTCGGTGAAACTTCTTTCTGATCTGTGCATTCAGCTAACAGAGTTAAACCATACTTTTGATTGAGCAGATCTGAACACTCTTTCTGTAGAAAATGCAACTGGACATTTGGAGCGCTAAGAGCGTAGTAGTGGAAAAAGGAATATATTCAGATATAAACTACACAGAAGCATTCTGTGAAACTTCTTTCTGATCTGAGCATTCAGCTAACAGAGTTTAACCATACTTTTGATTGAGCAGTTTTGAAACACTCTGTCTGTAGAAAATGCAACTGGACATTCGTAGCGCTAAGTGGGTAATAGTGGAAAAAAGAATATGTTCAAATATAAACTACACAGAAGCATTGTATGAAACTTCTTTCTGTTCTGTGCATTCAACTAACAGAGTTGAACCTTACTTTTGATTGAGCCGTTCTGAAACACTCTTTCTGTAGAAACTGCAATTGGACATTCTGAGCGCTAAGAGGCCTATATTGGAAAAAAGAATGTCTACAAATAAAATCTACACAGAAGAATTGTGTGAAACTTCTTTCTGTTCTGTTTGTTCAACTAAAAGAGTTGAACCTTAGTTTTGATTGAGCCGTTCTGAAACACTCTTTCTGCAGAAAATGCAAGTGGAGATTCGGAGCACTAAGAGGGTAATAGTGGAAAAAGGAATGTCTCCAAATATAAACTACACAGAATCATTCTGTGAAACTTCTTTCTGATCTGTGCATTCAGCTAACAGAATTAAACCATAGTTTTGATTGAGCAGATCTGAACACTCTTTCTGTAGAAAATGCAACTGGACATTTGGAGCGCTAAGAGAGTAGTAGTGGAAAAAGGAATATATTCAAATATAAACTACACAGAAGCATTCTGTGAAACTTCTTTCTGATCTGAGCATTCAGCTAACAGAGTTAAACCATACTTTTGATTGAGCAGTTTTGAAACACTCTGTCTGTAGAAAATGCAACTGGACATTCGTAGCGCTAAGTGGGTAATAGTGGAAAAAAGAATATGTTCAAATATAAACTACACAGTAGCATTCTGTGAAAATTCTTTCTGTTCTGTGCATTCAACTAACAGAGTTGAACCTTACTTTTGATTGAGCCGTTCTGAAACACTCTTTCTGTAGAAACTGCAATTGGACATTCTAAGCGCTAAGAGATCTACATTGGGAAAAAGAATATCTTCAAATAAAAACTACACAGAAGCATTGTGTGAAACTTATTTCTGATATGTTCATTAAGCTAACAGAGTTAAACCATACTTTTGATTGCGCAGTTCTGAACACTCTTTCTGTAGAAAATGCAAGTGGACCTTCGGAGCGCTAAGAGGGTAATAGTGGAAAAAGGAATATATTCAAATATAAACTACACAGTAGCATTCTGTGAAAATTCTTTCTGTTCTGTGCATTCAACTAACAGAGTTGAACCCTACTTTTGATAGAGCCGTTCTGAAACACTCTTTCTGTAGAAACTGCAATTGGACATGCTAAGCGCTAAGAGGCCTACATTGGGAAAAAGAATATCTTCAAATAAAAACTACACAGACGCATTCTGTGAAACTTATTTCTGATCTGTAAATTCAGTTAACAGAGATAAAACATATTTTTGATTGAGCAGTTATGAAACACTCTTTTTGTAGAAAATGCAAGTGGAGATTCGGAGCGCTAAGAGGGTAATAGTGGAAAAAGGAATGTCTTCAAATATAAACTACACAGAATCATTCGGTGAAACTTCTTTCTGATCTGAGCATTCAGCTAACAGAGTTAAACCATACTTTTGATTGAGCAGTTTTGAAACACTCTGTCTGTAGAAAATGCAACTGGACATTCGTAGCGCTAAGTGGGTAATAGTGGAAAAAAGAATATGTTGAAATATAAACTACACAGAAGCATTGTATGAAACTTCTTTCTGTTCTGTGCATTCAACTAACAGAGTTGAACCTTACTTTTGATTGAGCCGTTCTGAAACACTCTTTCTGTAGAAAATGCAAGTGGAGATTCGGAGCGCTAAGAGGGTAATAGTGGAAAAAGGAATGTCTCCAAATATAAACTACACAGAATCATTCTGTGAAACTTCTTTCTGATCTGTGCATTCAGCTAACAGAGTTAAACCATACTTTTGATTGAGCAGATCTGAACACTCTTTCTGTAGAAAATGCAACTGGACATTTGGAGCGCTAAGAGAGTAGTAGTGGAAAAAGGAATATATTCAAATATAAACTACACAGAAGCATTCTGTGAAACTTCTTTCTGATCTGAGCATTCAGCTAACAGAGTTAAATCATACATTTGATTGAGCAGTTTTGAAACACTCTGTCTGTAGAAAATGCAACTGGACATTCGTAGCGCTAAGTGGGTAATAGTGGAAAAAAGAATATGTTCAAATATAAACTACACAGAAGCATTGTATGAAACTTCTTTCTGTTCTGTGCATTCAACTAACAGAGTTGAACCTTACTTTTGATTGAGCCGTTCTGTAACACTCTTTCTGTAGAAACTGCAATTGGACATTCTGAGCGCTAAGAAGCCTATATTGGGAAAAAGAATGTCTACAAATAAAATCTACACAGAAGAATTGTGTGAAACTTCTTTCTGTTCTGTTTGTTCAACTAAAAGAGTTGAACCTTAGTTTTGATTGAGCCGTTCTGAAACACTCTTTCTGCAGAAAATGCAAGTGGAGATTCGGAGCGCTAAGAGGGTAATAGTGGAAAAAGGAATGTCTCCAAATATAAACTACACAGAATCATTCGGTGAAACTTCTTTCTGATCTGTGCATTCAGCTAACAGAGTTAAACCATACTTTTGATTGAGCAGATCTGAACACTCTTTCTGTAGAAAATGCAACTGGACATTTGGAGCGCTAAGAGAGTAGTAGTGGAAAAAGGAATATATTCAAATATAAACTACACAGAAGCATTCTGTGAAACTTCTTTCTGATCTGAGCATTCAGCTAACAGAGGTAAACCATACTTTTGATTGAGCAGTTTTGAAACACTCTGTCTGTAGAAAATGCAACTGGACATTCGTAGCGCTAAGTGGGTAATAGTGGAAAAAAAATATGTTCAAATATAAACTACACAGTAGCATTCTGTGAAAATTCTTTCTGTTCTGTGCATTCAACTAACAGAGTTGAACCTTACTTTTGATTGAGCCGTTCTGAAACACTCTTTCTGTAGAAACTGCAATTGGACATTCTAAGCGCTAAGAGGCCTATATTGGGAAAAAGAATATCTTCAAATAAAAACTACACAGAAGCATTGTGTGAAACTTATTTCTGATATGTTCATTAAGCTAACAGAGTTAAACCATACTTTTGATTGCGCAGTTCTGAACACTCTTTCTGTAGAAAATGCAAGTGGACCTTCGGAGCGCTAAGAGGGTAATAGTGGAAAAAGGAATATATTCAAATATAAACTACACAGTAGCATTCTGTGAAAATTCTTTCTGTTCTGTGCATTCAACTAACAGATTTGAACCCTACTTTTGATTGAGCCGTTCTGAAACACTCTTTCTGTAGAAAGTGCAATTGGACATGCTAAGCGCTAAGAGGCCTACATTGGGAAAAAGAATATCTTCAAATAAAAACTACACAGATGCATTCTGTGAAACTTATTTCTGATCTGTAAATTCAGTTAACAGAGATAAAACATATTTTTGATTGAGCAGTTATGAAACACTCTTTTTGTAGAAAATGCAAGTGGAGATTCGGAGCGCTAAGAGGGTAATAGTGGAAAAAGGAATGTCTTCAAATATAAACTACACAGAATCATTCGGTGAAACTTCTTTCTGATCTGTGCATTCAGCTAACAGAGTTAAACCACACTTTTGATTGAGCAGATCTGAACACTCTTTCTGTAGAAAATGCAACTGGACATTTGGAGCGCTAAGAGCGTAGTAGTGGAAAAAGGAATATATTCAAATATAAACTACACAGAAGCATTCTGTGAAACTTCTTTCTGATCTGAGCATTCAGCTAACAGAGTTAAACCATACTTTTGATTGAGCAGTTTTGAAACTCTCTGTCTGTAGAAAATGCAACTGGACATTCGTAGCGGTAAGTGGGTAATAGTGGAAAAAAGAATATGTTCAAATATAAACTACACAGAAGCATTGTATGAAACTTCTTTCTGTTCTGTGCATTCAACTAACAGAGTTGAACCTTACTTTTGATTGAGCCTTTCTGAAACACTCTTTCTGTAGAAACTGCAATTGGACATTCTGAGCGCTAAGAGGCCTATATTGGGAAAAATAATATCTTCAAATAAAAACTATACAGAAGCATTTTGTGAAACTTATTTCTGATACGTTCATTAAGCTAACAGAGTTAAACCATACTTTTGATTGCGCAGTTCTGAACACTCTTTCTATAGAAAATGCAAGTGGAGATTCGGAGCGCTAAGAGGGTAATAGTGGAAAAAGGAATATATTCAAATATAAATTACACAGTAGCATTCTGTGAAAATTCTTTCTGTTCTGTGCATTCAACTAACAGAGTTGAACCTTACTTTTGATTGAGCCGTTCTGAAACACTCTTTCTGTAGAAACTGCAATTGGACATGCTAAGCGCTAAGAGGCCTACATTGGGAAAAAGAATATCTTAAAATAAAAACTACACAGATGCATTCTGTGAAACTTATTTCTGATCTGTAAATTCAGTTAACAGAGATAAAACATATTTTTGATTGAGCAGTTATGAAACACTCTTTTTGTAGAAAATGCAAGTGGAGATTCGGAGCGCTAAGAGGGTAATAGTGGAAAAAGGAATGTCTTCAAATATAAACTACACAGAATCATTCGGTGAAACTTCTTTCTGATCTGTGCATTCAGCTAACAGAGTTAAACCATACTTTTGATTGAGCAGATCTGAACACTCTTTCTGTAGAAAATGCAACTGGACATTTGGAGCGCTAAGAGCGTAGTAGTGGAAAAAGGAATATATTCAGATATAAACTACACAGAAGCATTCTGTGAAACTTCTTTCTGATCTGAGCATTCAGCTAACAGAGTTTAACCATACTTTTGATTGAGCAGTTTTGAAACACTCTGTCTGTAGAAAATGCAACTGGACATTCGTAGCGCTAAGTGGGTAATAGTGGAAAAAAGAATATGTTCAAATATAAACTACACAGAAGCATTGTATGAAACTTCTTTCTGTTCTGTGCATTCAACTAACAGAGTTGAACCTTACTTTTGATTGAGCCGTTCTGAAACACTCTTTCTGTAGAAACTGCAATTGGACATTCTGAGCGCTAAGAGGCCTATATTGGGAAAAAGAATGTCTACAAATAAAATCTACACAGAAGAATTGTGTGAAACTTCTTTCTGTTCTGTTTGTTCAACTAAAAGAGTTGAACCTTAGTTTTGATTGAGCCGTTCTGAAACACTCTTTCTGCAGAAAATGCAAGTGGAGATTCGGAGCGCTAAGAGGGTAATAGTGGAAAAAGGAATGTCTCCAAATATAAACTACACAGAATCATTCTGTGAAACTTCTTTCTGATCTGTGAATTCAGCTAACAGAATTAAACCATACTTTTGATTGAGCAGATCTGAACACTCTTTCTGTAGAAAATGCAACTGGACATTTTGAGCGCTAAGAGATTAGTAGTGGAAAAAGGAATATATTCAAATATAAACTACACAGAAGCATTCTGTGAAACTTCTTTCTGATCTGAGCATTCAGCTAACAGAGTTAAACCATACTTTTGATTGAGCAGTTTTGAAACACTCTGTCTGTAGAAAATGCAACTGGACATTCGTAGAGCTAAGTGGGTAATAGTGGCAAAAAGAATATGTTCAAATATAAACTACACAGAAGCATTGTATGAAACTTCTTTCTGTTCTGTGCATTCAACTAACAGAGTTGAACCTTACATATGATTGAGCCTTTCTGAAACACTCTTTCTGTAGAAATTGCAATTGGACATTCTGAGCGCTAAGCGGCCTATATTGGGAAAAATAATATCTTCAAATAAAAACTACACAGAAGCATTGTGTGAAACTTATTTCTGATATGTTCATTAAGCTAACAGAGTTAAACCATACTTTTGATTGCGCAGTTCTGAACACTCTTTCTGTAGAAAATACAAGTGGACATTCGGAGCGCTAAGAGGGTAATAGTGGAAAAAGGAATATATTCAAATATAAACTACACAGTAGCATTCTGTGAAAATTCTTTCTGTTCTGTGCATTCAACTAACAGAGTTGAACCTTACTTTTGATTGAGCCGTTCTGAAACACTCTTTCTGTAGAAACTGCAATTGGACATGCTAAGCGCTAAGAGGCCTACATTGGGAAAAAGAATATCTTCAAATAAAAACTACACAGATGCATTCTGTGAAACTGATTTCTGATCTGTAAATTCAGTTAACAGAGTTAAAACATATTTTTGATTGAGCAGTTATGAAACACTCTTTCTGTAGAAAATGCAAGTGGAGATTCGGAGCGCTAAGAGGGTAATAGTGGAAAAAGGAATGTCTCCAAATATAAACTACACAGAATCATTCGGTGAAACTTCTTTCTGATCTGTGCATTCAGCTAACAGAGTTAAACCATACTTTTGATTGAGCAGATCTGAACACTCTTTCTGTAGAAAATGCAAATGGACATTTGGAGCGCTAAGAGCGTAGTAGTGGAAAAAGAATATATTCAAATATAAACTACACAGAAGCATTCTGTGAAACTTCTTTCTGATCTGAGCATTCAGCTAACAGAGTTAAACCATACTTTTGATTGAGCAGTTTTGAAACACTCTGTCTGTAGAAAATGCAACTGGACATTCGTAGCGCTAAGTGGGTAATAGTGGAAAAAAGAATATGTTCAAATATAAACTACACAGAAGCATTGTATGAAACTTCTTTCTGTTCTGTGCATTCAACTAACAGAGTTGAACCTTACTTTTGATTGAGCCGTTCTGAAACACTCTTTTTGTAGAAACTGCAATTGGACATTCTGAGCGCTAAGAGGCCTATATTGGGAAAAAGAATGTCTACAAATAAAAACTACACAGAAGAATTGTGTGAAACTTCTTTCTGTTCTGTTTGTTCAACTAAAAGAGTTGAACCTTAGTTTTGATTGAGCCGTTCTGAAACACTCTTTCTGTAGAAAATGCAAGTGGAGATTCGGAGCGCTAAGAGGGTAATAGTGGAAAAAGGAATGTCTCCAAATATAAACTACACAGAATCATTCTGTGAAACTTCTTTCTGACCTGTGCATTCAGCTAACAGAGTTAAACCATACTTTTGATTGAGCAGATCTGAACACTCTTTCTGTAGAAAATGCAACTGGACATTTGGAGCGCTAAGAGAGTAGTAGTGGAAAAAGGAATATATTCAAATATAAACTACACAGAAGCATTCTGTGAAACTTCTTTCTGATCTGAGCATTCAGCTAACAGAGTTAAACCATACTTTTGATTGAGCAGTTTTGAAACACTCTGTCTGTAGAAAATGCAACTGGACATTCGTAGCGCTAAGTGGGTAATAGTGGAAAAAAGAATATGTTCAAATAGAAACTACACAGAAGCATTGTATGAAACTTCTTTCTGTTCTGTGCATTCAACTAACAGAGTTGAATCTTACTTTTGATTGAGCCTTTCTGAAACACTCTTTCTGTAGAAACTGCAATTGGACATTCTGAGCGCTAAGAGGCCTCTATTGGGAAAAAGAATATCTTCAAATAAAAACTACACAGAAGCATTGTGTGAAACTTATTTCTGATATGTTCATTAAGCTAACAGAGTTAAACCATACTTTTGATTGCGCAGTTCTGAACACTCTTTCTGTAGAAAATGCAAGTGGACATTCGGAGCGCTAAGAGGGTAATAGTGGAAAAAGGAATATATTCAAATATAAACTACACAGTAGCATTCTGTGAAAATTCTTTCTGTTCTGTGCATTCAACTAACAGAGTTGAACCTTACTTTTGATTGAGCCATTCTGAAACACTCTTTCTGTAGAAACTGCAATTGGACATGCTAAGCGCTAAGAGGCCTACATTGGGAAAAAGAATATCTTCAAATAAAAACTACACAGATGCATTCTGTGAAACTTATTTCTGATCTGTAAATTCAGTTAACAGAGATAAAACATATTTTTGATTGAGCAGTTATGAAACACCCTTTTTGTAGAAAATGCAAGTGGAGATTCGGAGCGCTAAGACGGTAATAGTGGAAAAAGGAATGTCTTCAAATATAAACTACACAGAATCATTCGGTGAAACTTCTTTCTGATCTGTGCATTCAGCTAACAGAGTTAAACCATACTTTTGATTGAGCAGATCTGAACACTCTTTCTGTAGAAAATGCAACTGGACATTTGGAGCGCTAATAGCGTAGTAGTGGAAAAAGGAATATATTCAAATATAAACTACACAGAAGCATTCTGTGAAACTTCTTTCTGATCTGAGCATTCAGCTAACGGAGTTAAACCATACTTTTGATTGAGCAGCTCTGAAACACTCTGTCTGTAGAAAATGCAACTGGACATTCGTAGCGCCAAGTGGGTAATAGTGGAAAAAAGAATATGTTCAAATATAAACTACACAGAAGCATTGTATGAAACTTCTTTCTGTTCTGTGCATTCAACTAACAGAGTTGAACCTTACTTTTGGTTGAGCCGTTCTGAAACACTCTTTCTGTAGAAACTGCAATTGGACATTCTGAGCGCTAAGAGGCCTATATTGGGAAAAAGAATGTCTACAAATAAAATCTACACAGAAGAATTGTGTGAAACTTCTTTCTGTTCTGTTTGTTCAACTAAAAGAGTTGAACCTTAGTTTTGATTGAGCCGTTCTGAAACACTCTTTCTGCAGAAAATGCAAGTGGAGATTCGGAGCGCTAAGAGGGTAATAGTGGAAAAAGGAATGTCTCCAAATATAAACTACACAGAATCATTCTGTGAAACTTCTTTCTGATCTGTGAATTCAGCTAACAGAATTAAACCATACTTTTGATTGAGCAGATCTGAACACTCTTTCTGTAGAAAATGCAACTGGACATTTTGAGCGCTAAGAGATTAGTAGTGGAAAAAGGAATATATTCAAATATAAACTACACAGAAGCATTCTGTGAAACTTCTTTCTGATCTGAGCATTCAGCTAACAGAGTTAAACCATACTTTTGATTGAGCAGTTTTGAAACACTCTGTCTGTAGAAAATGCAACTGGACATTCGTAGAGCTAAGTGGGTAATAGTGGCAAAAAGAATATGTTCAAATATAAACTACACAGAAGCATTGTATGAAACTTCTTTCTGTTCTGTGCATTCAACTAACAGAGTTGAACCTTACTTTTGATTGAGCCTTTCTGAAACACTCTTTCTGTAGAAATTGCAATTGGACATTCTGAGCGCTAAGCGGCCTATATTGGGAAAAATAATATCTTCAAATAAAAACTACACAGAAGCATTGTGTGAAACTTATTTCTGATATGTTCATTAAGCTAACAGAGTTAAACCATACTTTTGATTGCGCAGTTCTGAACACTCTTTCTGTAGAAAATACAAGTGGACATTCGGAGCGCTAAGAGGGTAATAGTGGAAAAAGGAATATATTCAAATATAAACTACACAGTAGCATTCTGTGAAAATTCTTTCTGTTCTGTGCATTCAACTAACAGAGTTGAACCTTACTTTTGATTGAGCCGTTCTGAAACACTCTTTCTGTAGAAACTGCAATTGGACATGCTAAGCGCTAAGAGGCCTACATTGGGAAAAAGAATATCTTCAAATAAAAACTACACAGATGCATTCTGTGAAACTGATTTCTGATCTGTAAATTCAGTTAACAGAGTTAAAACATATTTTTGATTGAGCAGTTATGAAACACTCTTTCTGTAGAAAATGCAAGTGGAGATTCGGAGCGCTAAGAGGGTAATAGTGGAAAAAGGAATGTCTCCAAATATAAACTACACAGAATCATTCGGTGAAACTTCTTTCTGATCTGTGCATTCAGCTAACAGAGTTAAACCATACTTTTGATTGAGCAGATCTGAACACTCTTTCTGTAGAAAATGCAAATGGACATTTGGAGCGCTAAGAGCGTAGTGGTGGAAAAAGAATATATTCAAATATAAACTACACAGAAGCATTCTGTGAAACTTCTTTCTGATCTGAGCATTCAGCTAACAGAGTTAAACCATACTTTTGATTGAGCAGTTTTGAAACACTCTGTCTGTAGAAAATGCAACTGGACATTCGTAGCGCTAAGTGGGTAATAGTGGAAAAAAGAATATGTTCAAATATAAACTACACAGAAGCATTGTATGAAACTTCTTTCTGTTCTGTGCATTCAACTAACAGAGTTGAACCTTACTTTTGATTGAGCCGTTCTGAAACACTCTTTTTGTAGAAACTGCAATTGGACATTCTGAGCGCTAAGAGGCCTATATTGGGAAAAAGAATGTCTACAAATAAAAACTACACAGAAGAATTGTGTGAAACTTCTTTCTGTTCTGTTTGTTCAACTAAAAGAGTTGAACCTTAGTTTTGATTGAGCCGTTCTGAAACACTCTTTCTGTAGAAAATGCAAGTGGAGATTCGGAGCGCTAAGAGGGTAATAGTGGAAAAAGGAATGTCTCCAAATATAAACTACACAGAATCATTCTGTGAAACTTCTTTCTGACCTGTGCATTCAGCTAACAGAGTTAAACCATACTGTTGATTGAGCAGATCTGAACACTCTTTCTGTAGAAAATGCAACTGGACATTTGGAGCGCTAAGAGAGTAGTAGTGGAAAAAGGAATATATTCAAATATAAACTACACAGAAGCATTCTGTGAAACTTCTTTCTGATCTGAGCATTCAGCTAACAGAGTTAAACCATACTTTTGATTGAGCAGTTTTGAAACACTCTGTCTGTAGAAAATGCAACTGGACATTCGTAGCGCTAAGTGGGTAATAGTGGAAAAAAGAATATGTTCAAATAGAAACTACACAGAAGCATTGTATGAAACTTCTTTCTGTTCTGTGCATTCAACTAACAGAGTTGAATCTTACTTTTGATTGAGCCTTTCTGAAACACTCTTTCTGTAGAAACTGCAATTGGACATTCTGAGCGCTAAGAGGCCTCTATTGGGAAAAAGAATATCTTCAAATAAAAACTACACAGAAGCATTGTGTGAAACTTATTTCTGATATGTTCATTAAGCTAACAGAGTTAAACCATACTTTTGATTGCGCAGTTCTGAACACTCTTTCTGTAGAAAATGCAAGTGGACATTCGGAGCGCTAAGAGGGTAATAGTGGAAAAAGGAATATATTCAAATATAAACTACACAGTAGCATTCTGTGAAAATTCTTTCTGTTCTGTGCATTCAACTAACAGAGTTGAACCTTACTTTTGATTGAGCCATTCTGAAACACTCTTTCTGTAGAAACTGCAATTGGACATGCTAAGCGCTAAGAGGCCTACATTGGGAAAAAGAATATCTTCAAATAAAAACTACACAGATGCATTCTGTGAAACTTATTTCTGATCTGTAAATTCAGTTAACAGAGATAAAACATATTTTTGATTGAGCAGTTATGAAACACCCTTTTTGTAGAAAATGCAAGTGGAGATTCGGAGCGCTAAGACGGTAATAGTGGAAAAAGGAATGTCTTCAAATATAAACTACACAGAATCATTCGGTGAAACTTCTTTCTGATCTGTGCATTCAGCTAACAGAGTTAAACCATACTTTTGATTGAGCAGATCTGAACACTCTTTCTGTAGAAAATGCAACTGGACATTTGGAGCGCTAATAGCGTAGTAGTGGAAAAAGGAATATATTCAAATATAAACTACACAGAAGCATTCTGTGAAACTTCTTTCTGATCTGAGCATTCAGCTAACGGAGTTAAACCATACTTTTGATTGAGCAGCTCTGAAACACTCTGTCTGTAGAAAATGCAACTGGACATTCGTAGCGCCAAGTGGGTAATAGTGGAAAAAAGAATATGTTCAAATATAAACTACACAGAAGCATTGTATGAAACTTCTTTCTGTTCTGTGCATTCAACTAACAGAGTTGAACCTTACTTTTGGTTGAGCCGTTCTGAAACACTCTTTCTGTAGAAACTGCAATTGGACATTCTGAGCGCTAAGAGGCCTATATTGGGAAAAAGAATGTCTACAAATAAAAACTACACAGAAGAATTGTGTGAAACTTCTTTCTGTTCTGTTTGTTCAACTAAAAGAGTTGAACCTTAGTTTTGATTGAGCCGTTCTGAAACACTCTTTCTGTAGAAAATGCAAGTCGAGATTCGGAGCGCTAAGAGGGTAATAGTGGAAAAAGGAATGTCTCCAAATATAAACTACACAGAATCATTCTGTGAAACTTCTTTCTGATCTGTGCATTCAGCTAACAGAGTTAAACCATACTTTTGATTGAGCAGATCTGAACACTCTTTCTGTAGAAAATGCAACTGGACATTTGGAGCGCTAAGAGAGTAGTAGTGGAAAAAGGAATATATTCAAATATAAACTACACAGAAGCATTCTGTGAAACTTCTTTCTGATCTGAGCATTCAGCTAACAGAGTTAAACCATACTTTTGATTGAGCAGTTTTGAAACACTCTGTCTGTAGAAAATGCAACTGGACATTCGTAGCGCTAAGTGGGTAATTGTGGAAAAAAGAATATTTTCAAATATAAACTACACAGAAGCATTGTATGAAACTTCTTTCTGTTCTGTGCATTCAACTAACAGAGTTGAACCTTACTTTTGATTGAGCCTTTCTGAAACACTCTTTCTGTAGAAACTGCAATTGGACATTCTGAGCGCTAAGAGGCCTCTATTGGGAAAAATAATATCTTCAAATAAAAACTACACAGAAGCATTGTGTGAAACTTATTTCTGATATGTTCATTAAGCTAACAGAGTTAAACCATACTTTTGATTGCGCAGTTCTGAACACTCTTTCTGTAGAAAATGCAAGTGGACATTCGGAGCGCTAAGAGGGTAATAGTGGAAAAAGGAATATATTCAAATATAAACTACACAGTAGCATTCTGTGAAAATTCTTTCTGTTCTGTGCATTCAACTAACAGAGTTGAACCTTACTTTTGATTGAGCCGTTCTGAAACACTCTTTCTGTAGAAACTGCAATTGGACATGCTAAGCGCTAAGAGGCCTACATTGGGAAAAAGAATATCTTCAAATAAAAACTACACAGATGCATTCTGTGAAACTTATTTCTGATCTGTAAATTCAGTTAACAGAGATAAAACATATTTTTGATTGAGCAGTTATGAAACACTCTTTTTGTAGAAAATGCAAGTGGAGATTCGGAGCGCTAAGAGGGTAATAGTGGAAAAAGGAATGTCTTCAAATATAAACTACACAGAATCATTCGGTGAAACTTCTTTCTGATCTGTGCATTCAGCTAACAGAGTTAAACCATACTTTTGATTGAGCAGATCTGAACACTCTTTCTGTAGAAAATGCAACTGGACATTTGGAGCGCTAAGAGCGTAGTAGTGGAAAAAGGAATATATTCAAATATAAACTACACAGAAGCATTCTGTGAAACTTCTTTCTGATCTGAGCATTCAGCTAACAGAGTTAAACCATACTTTTGATTGAGCAGTTTTGAAACACTCTGTCTGTAGAAAATGCAACTGGACATTCGTAGCGCTAAGTGGGTAATAGTGGAAAAAAGAATATGTTCAAATATAAACTACACAGAAGCATTGTATGAAACTTCTTTCTGTTCTGTGCATTCAACTAACAGAGTTGAACCTTACTTTTGATTGAGCCGTTCTGAAACACTCTTTCTGTAGAAACTGCAATTGGACATTCTGAGCGCTAAGAGGCCTATATTGGGAAAAAGAATGTCTACAAATAAAAACTACACAGAAGAATTGTGTGAAACTTCTTTCTGTTCTGTTTGTTCAACTAAAAGAGTTGAACCTTAGTTTTGATTGAGCCCTTCTGAAACACTCTTTCTGTAGAAAATGCAAGTGGAGATTCGGAGCGCTAAGAGGGAAATAGTGGAAAAAGGAATGTCTCCAAATATAAACTACACAGAATCATTCTGTGAAACTTCTTTCTGATCTGTGCATTCAGCTAACAGAGTTAAACCATACTTTTGATTGAGCAGATCTGAACACTCTTTCTGTGGAAAATGCAACTGGACATTTGGAGCGCTAAGAGAGTAGTAGTGGAAAAAGGAATATATTCAAATATAAACTACACAGAAGCATTCTGTGAAACTTCCTTCTGATCTGAGCATTCAGCTAACAGAGTTAAACCATACTTTTGATTGAGCAGTTTTGAAACACTCTGTCTGTAGAAAATGCAACTGGACATTCGTAGCGCTAAGTGGGTAATAGTGGAAAAAAGAATATGTTCAAATATAAACTACACAGAAGCATTGTATGAAACTTCTTTCTGTTCTGTGCATTCAACTAACAGAGTTGAACCTTACTTTTGATTGAGCCGTTCTGAAACACTCTTTCTGTAGAAACTGCAATTGGACATTCTGAGCGCTAAGAGGCCTCTATTGGGAAAAATAATATCTTCAAATAAAAACTACACAGAAGCATTGTGTGAAACTTATTTCTGATATGTTCATTAAGCTAACAGAGTTAAACCATACTTTTGATTGCGCAGTCCTGAACACTCTTTCTGTAGAAAATGCAAGTGGACATTCGGAGCGCTAAGAGGGTAATAGTGGAAAAAGGAATATATTCAAATATAAACTACACAGTAGCATTCTGTGAAAATTCTTTCTGTTCTGTGCATTCAACTAACAGAGTTGAACCTTACTTTTGATTGAGCCGTTCTGAAACACTCTTTCTGTAGAAACTGCAATTGGACATGCTAAGCGCTAAGAGGCCTACATTGGGAAAAAGAATATCTTCAAATAAAAACTACACAGATGCATTCTGTGAAACTTATTTCTGATCTGTAAATTCAGTTAACAGAGTTAAAACATATTTTTGATTGAGCAGTTATGAAACACTCTTTCTGTAGAAAATGCAAGTGGAGATTCGGAGCGCTAAGAGGGTAATAGTGGAAAAAGGAATGTCTCCAAATATAAACTACACAGAATCATTCGGTGAAACTTCTTTCTGATCTGTGCATTCAGCTAACAGAGTTAAACCATACTTTTGATTGAGCAGATCTGAACACTCTTTCTGTAGAAAATGCAAATGGACATTTGGAGCGCTAAGAGCGTAGTAGTGGAAAAAGTATATATTCAAATATAAACTACACAGAAGCATTCTGTGAAACTTCTTTCTGATCTGAGCATTCAGCTAACAGAGTTAAACCATACTTTTGATTGAGCAGTTTTGAAACACTCTGTCTGTAGAAAATGCAACTGGACATTCGTAGCGCTAAGTGGGTAATAGTGGAAAAAAGAATATGTTCAAATATAAACTACACAGAAGCATTGTATGAAACTTCTTTCTGTTCTGTGCATTCAACTAACAGAGTTGAACCTTACTTTTGATTGAGCCGTTCTGAAACACTCTTTTTGTAGAAACTGCAATTGGACATTCTGAGCGCTAAGAGGCCTATATTGGGAAAAAGAATGTCTACAAATAAAAACTACACAGAAGAATTGTGTGAAACTTCTTTCTGTTCTGTTTGTTCAACTAAAAGAGTTGAACCTTAGTTTTGATTGAGCCGTTCTGAAACACTCTTTCTGTAGAAAATGCAAGTGGAGATTCGGAGCGCTAAGAGGGTAATAGTGGAAAAAGGAATGTCTCCAAATATAAACTACACAGAATCATTCTGTGAAACTTCTTTCTGATCTGTGCATTCAGCTAACAGAGTTAAACCATACTTTTGATTGAGCAGATCTGAACACTCTTTCTGTAGAAAATGCAACTGGACATTTGGAGCGCTAAGAGAGTAGTAGTGGAAAAAGGAATATATTCAAATATAAACTACACAGAAGCATTCTGTGAAACTTCTTTCTGATCTGAGCATTCAGCTAACAGAGTTAAACCATACTTTTGATTGAGCAGTTTTGAAACACTCTGTCTGTAGAAAATGCAACTGGACATTCGTAGCGCAAAGTGGGTAATAGTGGAAAAAAGAATATGTTCAAATATAAACTACACAGAAGCATTGTATGAAACTTCTTTCTGTTCTGTGCATTCAACTAACAGAGTTGAACCTTACTTTTGAATGAGCCATTCTGAAACACTCTTTCTGTAGAAACTGCAATTGGACATTCTGAGCGCTAAGAGGCCTCTATTGGGAAAAATAATATCTTCAAATAAAAACTACACAGAAGCATTGTGTGAAACTTATTTCTGATCTGTAAATTCAGTTAACAGAGATAAAACATATTTTTGATTGAGCAGTTATGAAACACTCTTTCTGTAGAAAATGCAAGTGGAGATTCGGAGCGCTAAGAGGGTAATAGTGGAAAAAGGAATGTCTCCAAATATAAACTACACAGAATCATTCTGTGAAACTTCTTTCTGATCTGTGCATTCAGCTAACAGAGTTAAACCATACTTTTGATTGAGCAGATCTGAACACTCTTTCTGTAGAAAATGCAACTGGACATTTGGAACGCTAAGAGAGTAGTAGTGGAAAAAGGAATATATTCAAATATAAACTACACAGAAGCATTCTGTGAAACTTCTTTCTGATCTGAGCATTCAGCTAACAGAGTTAAACCATACTTTTGATTGAGTAGTTTTGAAACACTCTGTCTGTAGAAAATGCAACTGGACATTCGTAGCGCTAAGTGGGTAATAGTGGAAAAAAGAATATGTTCAAATAGAAACTACACAGAAGCATTGTATGAAACTTCTTTCTGTTCTGTGCATTCAACTAACAGAGTTGAATCTTACTTTTGATTGAGCCTTTCTGAAACACTCTTTCTGTAGAAACTGCAATTGGACATTCTGAGCGCTAAGAGGCCTCTATTGGGAAAAAGAATATCTTCAAATAAAAACTACACAGAAGAATTGTGTGAAACTTATTTCTGATATGTTCATTAAGCTAACAGAGTTAAACCATACTTTTGATTGCGCAGTTCTGAACACTCTTTCTGTAGAAAATGCAAGTGGACATTCGGAGCGCTAAGAGGGTAATAGTGGAAAAAGGAATATATTCAAATATAAACTACACAGTAGCATTCTGTGAAAATTCTTTCTGTTCTGTGCATTCAACTAACAGAGTTGAACCTTACTTTTGATTGAGCCATTCTGAAACACTCTTTCTGTAGAAACTGCAATTGGACATGCTAAGCGCTAAGAGGCCTACATTGGGAAAAAGAATATCTTCAAATAAAAACTACACAGATGCATTCTGTGAAACTTATTTCTGATCTGTAAATTCAGTTAACAGAGATAAAACATATTTTTGATTGAGCAGTTATGAAACACCCTTTTTGTAGAAAATGCAAGTGGAGATTCGGAGCGCTAAGACGGTAATAGTGGAAAAAGGAATGTCTTCAAATATAAACTACACAGAATCATTCGGTGAAACTTCTTTCTGATCTGTGCATTCAGCTAACAGAGTTAAACCATACTTTTGATTGAGCAGATCTGAACACTCTTTCTGTAGAAAATGCAACTGGACATTTGGAGCGCTAATAGCGTAGTAGTGGAAAAAGGAATATATTCAAATATAAACTACACAGAAGCATTCTGTGAAACTTCTTTCTGATCTGAGCATTCAGCTAACGGAGTTAAACCATACTTTTGATTGAGCAGCTCTGAAACACTCTGTCTGTAGAAAATGCAACTGGACATTCGTAGCGCCAAGTGGGTAATAGTGGAAAAAAGAATATGTTCAAATATAAACTACACAGAAGCATTGTATGAAACTTCTTTCTGTTCTGTGCATTCAACTAACAGAGTTGAACCTTACTTTTGGTTGAGCCGTTCTGAAACACTCTTTCTGTAGAAACTGCAATTGGACATTCTGAGCGCTAAGAGGCCTATATTGGGAAAAAGAATGTCTACAAATAAAAACTACACAGAAGAATTGTGTGAAACTTCTTTCTGTTCTGTTTGTTCAACTAAAAGAGTTGAACCTTAGTTTTGATTGAGCCGTTCTGAAACACTCTTTCTGTAGAAAATGCAAGTGGAGATTCGGAACGCTAAGAGGGTAATAGTGGAAAAAGGAATGTCTCCAAATATAAACTACACAGAATCATTCTGTGAAACTTCTTTCTGATCTGTGCATTCAGCTAACAGAGTTAAACCATACTTTTGATTGAGCAGATCTGAACACTCTTTCTGTAGAAAATGCAACTGGACATTTGGAGCGCTAAGAGAGTAGTAGTGGAAAAAGGAATATATTCAAATATAAACTACACAGAAGCATTCTGTGAAACTTCTTTCTGATCTGAGCATTCAGCTAACAGAGTTAAACCATACTTTTGATTGAGCAGTTTTGAAACACTCTGTCTGTAGAAAATGCAACTGGACATTCGTAGCGCTAAGTGGGTAATTGTGGAAAAAAGAATATGTTCAAATATAAACTACACAGAAGCATTGTATGAAACTTCTTTCTGTTCTGTGCATTCAACTAACAGAGTTGAACCTTACTTTTGATTGAGCCTTTCTGAAACACTCTTTCTGTAGAAACTGCAATTGGACATTCTGAGCGCTAAGAGGCCTCTATTGGGAAAAATAATATCATCAAATAAAAACTACACAGAAGCATTGTGTGAAACTTATTTCTGATATGTTCATTAAGCTAACAGAGTTAAACCATACTTTTGATTGCGCAGTTCTGAACACTCTTTCTGTAGAAAATGCAAGTGGACATTCGGAGCGCTAAGAGGGTAATAGTGGAAAAAGGAATATATTCAAATATAAACTACACAGTAGCATTCTGTGAAAATTCTTTCTGTTCTGTGCATTCAACTAACAGAGTTGAACCTTACTTTTGATTGAGCCGTTCTGAAACACTCTTTCTGTAGAAACTGCAATTGGACATGCTAAGCGCTAAGAGGCCTACATTGGGAAAAAGAATATCTTCAAATAAAAACTACACAGATGCATTCTGTGAAACTTATTTCTGATCTGTAAATTCAGTTAACAGAGATAAAACATATTTTTGATTGAGCAGTTATGAAACACTCTTTTTGTAGAAAATGCAAGTGGAGATTCGGAGCGCTAAGAGGGTAATAGTGGAAAAAGGAATGTCTTCAAATATAAACTACACAGAATCATTCGGTGAAACTTCTTTCTGATCTGTGCATTCAGCTAACAGAGTTAAACCATACTTTTGATTGAGCAGATCTGAACACTCTTTCTGTAGAAAATGCAACTGGACATTTGGAGCGCTAAGAGCGTAGTAGTGGAAAAAGGAATATATTCAAATATAAACTACACAGAAGCATTCTGTGAAACTTCTTTCTGATCTGAGCATTCAGCTAACAGAGTTAAACCATACTTTTGATTGAGCAGTTTTGAAACACTCTGTCTGTAGAAAATGCAACTGGACATTCGTAGCGCTAAGTGGGTAATAGTGGAAAAAAGAATATGTTGAAATATAAACTACACAGAAGCATTGTATGAAACTTCTTTCTGTTCTGTGCATTCAACTAACAGAGTTGAACCTTACTTTTGATTGAGCCGTTCTGAAACACTCTTTCTGTAGAAACTGCAATTGGACATTCTGAGCGCTAAGAGGCCTATATTGGGAAAAAGAATGTCTACAAATAAAATCTACACAGAAGAATTGTGTGAAACTTCTTTCTGTTCTGTTTGTTCAACTAAAAGAGTTGAACCTTAGTTTTGATTGAGCCGTTCTGAAACACTCCTTCTGCAGAAAATGCAAGTGGAGATTCGGAGCGCTAAGAGGGTAATAGTGGAAAAAGGAATGTCTCCAAATATAAACTACACAGAATCATTCTGTGAAACTTCTTTCTGATCTGTGCATTCAGCTAACAGAGTTAAACCATACTTTTGATTGAGCAGATCTGAACACTCTTTCTGTAGAAAATGCAACTGGACATTTGGAGCGCTAAGAGAGTAGTAGTGGAAAAAGGAATATATTCAAATATAAACTACACAGAAGCATTCTGTGAAACTTCTTTCTGATCTGAGCATTCAGCTAACAGAATTAAACCATACTTTTGATTGAGCAGTTTTGAAACACTCTGTCTGTAGAAAATGCAACTGGACATTCGTAGCGCTAAGTCGGTAATAGTGGAAAAAAGAATATGTTCAAATATAAACTACACAGAAGCATTGTATGAAACTTCTTTCTGTTCTGTGCATTCAACTAACAGAGTTGAACCTTACTTTTGATTGCGCCGTTCTGAAACACTCTTTCTGTAGAAACTGCAATTGGACATTCTGAGCGCTAAGAGGCCTATATTGGGAAAAAGAATGTCTACAAATAAAATCTACACAGAAGAATTTTGTGAAACTTCTTTCTGTTCTGTTTGTTCAACTAAAAGAGTTGAACCTTAGTTTTGATTGAGCCGTTCTGAAACACTCTTTCTGCAGAAAATGCAAGTGGAGATTCGGAGCGCTAAGAGGGTAATAGTGGAAAAAGGAATGTCTCCAAATATAAACTACACAGAATCATTCGGTGAAACTTCTTTCTGATCTGTGCATTCAGCTAACAGAGTTAAACCATACTTTTGATTGAGCAGATCTGAACACTCTTTCTGTAGAAAATGCAACTGGACATTTGGAGCGCTAAGAGAGTAGTAGTGGAAAAAGGAATATATTCAAATATAAACTACACAGAAGCATTCTGTGAAACTTCTTTCTGATCTGAGCATTCAGCTAACAGAGTTAAACCATACTTTTGATTGAGCAGTTTTGAAACACTCTGTCTGTAGAAAATGCAACTGGACATTCGTAGCGCTAAGTGGGTAATAGTGGAAAAAAGAATATGTTCAAATATAAACTACACAGTAGCATTCTGTGAAAATTCTTTCTGTTCTGTGCATTCAACTAACAGAGTTGAACCTTACTTTTGATTGAGCCGTTCTGAAACACTCTTTCTGTAGAAACTGCAATTGGACATTCAAAGCGCTAAGAGGCCTACATTGGGAAAAAGAATATCTTCAAATAAAAACTGCACAGAAGCATTGTGTGAAACTTATTTCTGATATGTTCATTAAGCTAACAGAGTTAAACCATACTTTTGATTGCGCAGTTCTGAACACTCTTTCTGTAGAAAATGCAAGTGGACCTTCGGAGCGCTAAGAGGGTAATAGTGGAAAAAGGAATATATTCAAATATAAACTACACAGTAGCATTCTGTGAAAATTCTTTCTGTTCTGTGCATTCAACTAACAGAGTTGAACCCTACTTTTGATTGAGCCGTTCTGAAACACTCTTTCTGTAGAAACTGCAATTGGACATGCTAAGCGCTAAGAGGCCTACATTGGGAAAAAGAATATCTTCAAATAAAAACTACACAGATGAATTCTGTGAAACTTATTTCTGATCTGTAAATTCAGTTAGCAGAGATAAAACATATTTTTCATTGAGCAGTTATGAAACACTCTTTTTGTAGAAAATGCAAGTGGAGATTCGGAGCGCTAAGAGGGTAATAGTGGAAAAAGGAATGTCTTCAAATATAAACTACACAGAATCATTCGGTGAAACTTCTTTCTGATCTGTGCATTCAGCTAACAGAGTTAAACCACACTTTTGATTGAGCAGATCTGAACACTCTTTCTGTAGAAAATGCAACTGGACATTTGGAGCGCTAAGAGCGTAGTAGTGGAAAAAGGAATATATTCAAATATAAACTACACAGAAGCATTCTGTGAAACTTCTTTCTGATCTGAGCATTCAGCTAACATAGTTAAACCATACTTTTGATTGAGCAGTTTTGAAACACTCTGTCTGTAGAAAATGCAACTGGACATTCGTAGCGCTAAGTGGGTAATAGTGGAAAAAAGAATATGTTGAAATATAAACTACACAGAAGCATTGTATGAAACTTCTTTCTGTTCTGTGCATTCAACTAACAGAGTTGAACCTTACTTTTGATTGAGCCTTTCTGAAACACTCTTTCTGTAGAAACTGCAATTGGACATTCTGAGCGCTAAGAGGCCTATATTGGGAAAAATAATATCTTCAAATAAAAACTACACAGAAGCATTGTGTGAAACTTATTTCTGATATGTTCATTAAGCTAACAGAGTTAAACCATACTTTTGATTGCGCAGTTCTGAACATTCTTTCTGTAGAAAATGCAAGTGGAGATTCGGAGCGCTAAGAGGGTAATAGTGGAAAAAGGAATATATTCAAATATAAATTACACAGTAGCATTCTGTGAAAATTCTTTCTGTTCTGTGCATTCAACTAACAGAGTTGAACCTTACTTTTGATTGAGCCGTTCTGAAACACTCTTTCTGTAGAAACTGCAATTGGACATGCTAAGCGCTAAGAGGCCTACATTGGGAAAAAGAATATCTTCAAATAAAAAATACACAGATGCATTCTGTGAAACTTATTTCTGATCTGTAAATTCAGTTAACAGAGATAAAACATATTTTTGATTGAGCAGTTATGAAACACTCTTTTTGTAGAAAATGCAAGTGGAGATTCGGAGCGCTAAGAGGGTAATAGTGGAAAAAGGAATGTCTTCAAATATAAACTACACAGAATCATTCGGTGAAACTTCTTTCTGATCTGTGCATTCAGCTAACAGAGTTAAACCATACTTTTGATTGAGCAGATCTGAACACTCTTTCTGTAGAAAATGCAACTGGACATATGGAGCGCTAAGAGCGTAGTAGTGGAAAAAGGAATATATTCAGATATAAACTACACAGAAGCATTCTGTGAAACTTCTTTCTGATCTGAGCATTCAGCTAACAGAGTTTAACCATACTTTTGATTGAGCAGTTTTGAAACACTCTGTCTGTAGAAAATGCAACTGGACATTCGTAGCGCTAAGTGGGTAATAGTGGAAAAAAGAATATGTTCAAATATAAACTACACAGAAGCATTGTATGAAACTTCTTTCTGTTCTGTGCATTCAACTAACAGAGTTGAACCTTACTTTTGATTGAGCCGTTCTGAAACACTCTTTCTGTAGAAACTGCAATTGGACATTCTGAGCGCTAAGAGGCCTATATTGGGAAAAAGAATGTCTACAAATAAAATCTACACAGAAGAATTGTGTGAAACTTCTTTCTGTTCTGTTTGTTCAACTAAAAGAGTTGAACCTTAGTTTTGATTGAGCCGTTCTGAAACACTCTTTCTGCAGAAAATGCAAGTGGAGATTCGGAGCGCTAAGAGGGTAATAGTGGAAAAAGGAATGTCTCCAAATATAAACTACACAGAATCATTCTGTGAAACTTCTTTCTGATCTGTGCATTCAGCTAACAGAATTAAACCATACTTTTGATTGAGCAGATCTGAACACTCTTTCTGTAGAAAATGCAACTGGACATTTGGAGCGCTAAGAGATTAGTAGTGGAAAAAGGAATATATTCAAATATAAACTACACAGAAGCATTCTGTGAAACTTCTTTCTGATCTGAGCATTCAGCTAACAGAGTTAAACCATACTTTTGATTGAGCAGTTTTGAAACACTCTGTCTGTAGAAAATGCAACTGGACATTCGTAGCGCTAAGTGGGTAATAGTGGAAAAAAGAATATGTTCAAATATAAACTACACAGTAGCATTCTGTGAAAATTCTTTCTGTTCTGTGCATTCAACTGAGTTGAACCTTACTTTTGATTGAGCCGTTCTGAAACACTCTTTCTGTAGAAACTGCAATTGGACATTCTAAGCGCTAAGAGGCCTACATTGGGAAAAAGAATATCTTCAAATAAAAACTACACAGAAGCATTGTGTGAAACTTATTTCTGATATGTTCATTAAGCTAACAGAGTTAAACCATACTTTTGATTGCGCAGTTCTGAACACTCTTTCTGTAGAAAATGCAAGTGGACCTTCGGAGCGCTAAGAGGGTAATAGTGGAAAAAGGAATATATTCAAATATAAACTACACAGTAGCATTCTGTGAAAATTCTTTCTTTTCTGTGCATTCAACTAACAGAGTTGAACCCTACTTTTGATTGAGCCGTTTTGAAACACTCTTTCTGTAGAAACTGCAATTGGACATGCTAAGCGCTAAGAGGCCTACATTGGGAAAAAGAATATCTTCAAATAAAAACTACACAGATGCATTCTGTGAAACTTATTTCTGATCTGTAAATTCAGTTAACAGAGATAAAACATATTTTTGATTGAGCAGTTATGAAACACTCTTTTTGTAGAAAATGCAAGTGGAGATTCGGAGCGCTAAGAGGGTAATAGTGGAAAAAGGAATGTCTTCAAATATAAACTACACAGAATCATTCGGTGAAACTTCTTTCTGATCTGTGCATTCAGCTAACAGAGTTAAACCATACTTTTGATTGAGCAGATCTGAACACTCTTTCTGTAGAAAATGCAACTGGACATTTGGAGCGCTAAGAGCGTAGTAGTGGAAAAAGGAATATATTCAAATATAAACTATACAGAAGCATTCTGTGAAACTTCTTTCTGATCTGAGCATTCAGCTAACAGAGTTAAACCATACTTTTGATTGAGCAGTTTTGAAACACTCTGTCTGTAGAAAATGCAACTGGACATTCGTAGCGCTAAGTGGGTAATAGTGGAAAAAAGAATAAGTTGAAATATAAACTACACAGAAGCATTGTATGAAACTTCTTTCTGTTCTGTGCATTCAACTAACAGAGTTGAACCTTACTTTTGATTGAGCCGTTCTGAAACACTCTTTCTGTAGAAAATGCAAGTGGAGATTCGGAGCGCTAAGAGGGTAATAGTGGCAAAAGGAATGTCTCCAAATATAAACTACACAGAATCATTCTGTGAAACTTCTTTCTGATCTGTGCATTCAGCTAACAGAATTAAACCATACTTTTGATTGAGCAGATCTGAACACTCTTTCTGTAGAAAATGCAACTGGACATTTGGAGCGCTAAGAGAGTAGTAGTGGAAAAAGTAATATATTCAAATATAAACTACACAGAAGCATTCTGTGAAACTTCTTTCTGATCTGAGCATTCAGCTAACAGAATTAAACCATACTTTTGATTGAGCAGTTTTGAAACACTCTGTCTGTAGAAAATGCAACTGGACATTCGTAGCGCTAAGTGGGTAATAGTGGAAAAAAGAATATGTTCAAATATAAACTACACAGAAGCATTGTATGAAACTTCTTTCTGTTCTGTGCATTCAACTAACAGAGTTGAACCTTACTTTTGATTGAGCCTTTCTGAAACACTCTTTCTGTAGAAATTGCAATTGGACATTCTGAGCGCTAAGCGGCCTATATTGGGAAAAATAATATCTTCAAATAAAAACTACACAGAAGCATTGTGTGAAACTTATTTCTGATATGTTCATTAAGCTAACAGAGTTAAACCATACTTTTGATTGCGCAGTTCTGAACACTCTTTCTGTAGAAAATACAAGTGTACATTCGGAGCGCTAAGAGGGTAATAGTGGAAAAAAGAATATATTCAAATATAAACTACACAGTAGCATTCTGTGAAAATTCTTTCTCTTCTGTGCATTCAACTAACAGAGTTGAACCTTACTTTTGATTGAGCCGTTCTGAAACACTCTTTCTGTAGAAACTGCAATTGGACATGCTAAGCGCTAAGAGGCCTACATTGGGAAAAAGAATATCTTCAAATAAAAACTACACAGATGCATTCTGTGAAACTGATTTCTGATCTGTAAATTCAGTTAACAGAGTTAAAACATATTTTTGATTGAGCAGTTATGAAACACTCTTTCTGTAGAAAATGCAAGTGGAGATTCGGAGCGCTAAGAGGGTAATAGTGGAAAAAGGAATGTCTCCAAATATAAACTACACAGAATCATTCGGTGAAACTTCTTTCTGATCTGTGCATTCAGCTAAAAGAGTTAAACCATACTTTTGATTGAGCAGATCTGAACACTCTTTCTGTAGAAAATGCAACTGGACATTTGGAGCGCTAAGAGCGTAGTAGTGGAAAAAGAATATATTCAAATATAAACTACACAGAAGCATTGTATGAAACTTCTTTCTGTTCTGTGCATTCAACTAACAGAGTTGAACCTCACTTTTGATTGAGCCTTTCTGAAACACTCTTTCTCTAGAAACTGCAATTGGACATTCTGAGCGCTAAGAGGCCTCTATTGGGAAAAATAATATCTTCAAATAAAAACTACACAGAAGCATTTTGTGAAACTTATTTCTGATCTGTAAATTCAGTTAACAGAGATAAAACATATTTTTGATTGAGCAGTTATGAAACACTCTTTCTGTAGAAAATGCAAGTGGAGATTCGGAGCGCTAAGAGGGTAATAGTGGAAAAAGGAATGTCTCCAAATATAAACTACACAGAATCATTCGGTGAAACTTCTTTCTGATCTGTGCATTCAGCTAACAGAGTTAAACCATACTTTTGATTGAGCAGATCTGAACACTCTTTCTGTAGAAAATGCAACTGGACATTTGGAGCGCTAAGAGCGTAGTAGTGGAAAAAGAATATATTCAAATATAAACTACACAGAAGCATTCTGTGAAACTTCTTTCTGATCTGAGCATTCAGCTAACAGAGTTAAACCATACTTTTGATTGAGCAGTTTTGAAACACTCTGTCTGTAGAAAATGCAACTGGACATTCGTAGCGCTAACTGGGTAATAGTGGAAAAAAGAATATGTTCAAATATAAACTACACAGAAGCATTGTATGAAACTTCTTTCTGTTCTGTGCATTCAACTAACAGAGTTGAATCTTACTTTTGATTGAGCCTTTCTGAAACACTCTTTCTGTAGAAACTGCAATTGGACATTCTGAGCGCTAAGAGGCCTCTATTGGGAAAAATAATATCTTCAAATAAAAACTACACAGAAGCATTGTGTGAAACTTATTTCTGATATGTTCATTAAGCTAACAGAGTTAAACCATACTTTTGATTGCGCAGTTCTGAACACTCTTTCTGTAGAAAATGCAAGTGTACATTCGGAGCGCTAAGAGGGTAATAGTGGAAAAAGGAATATATTCAAATATAAACTACACAGTAGCATTCTGTGAAAATTCTTTCTGTTCTGTGCATTCAACTAACAGAGTTGAACCTTACTTTTGATTGAGCCATTCTGAAACACACTTTCTGTAGAAACTGCAATTGGACATGCTAAGCGCTAAGAGGCCTACATTGGGAAAAAGAATATCTTCAAATAAAAACTACACAGATGCATTCTGTGAAACTTATTTCTGATCTGTAAATTCAGTTAACAGAGATAAAACATATTTTTGATTGAGCAGTTATGAAACACTCTTTTTGTAGAAAATGCAAGTGGAGATTCGGAGCGCTAAGAGGGTAATAGTGGAAAAAGGAATGTCTTCAAATATAAACTACACAGAATCATTCGGTGAAACTTCTTTCTGATCTGTGCATTCAGCTAACAGAGTTAAACCATACTTTTGATTGAGCAGATCTGAACACTCTTTCTGTAGAAAATGCAACTGGACATTTGGAGCGCTAAGAGCGTAGTAGTGGAAAAAGGAATATATTCAAATATAAACTACACAGAAGCATTCTGTGAAACTTCTTTCTGATCTGAGCATTCAGCTAACAGAGTTAAACCATACTTTTGATTGAGCAGTTTTGAAACACTCTGTCTGTAGAAAATGCAACTGGACATTCGTAGCGATAAGTGGGTAATAGTGGAAAAAAGAATATGTTCAAATATAAACTACACAGAAGCATTGTATGAAACTTCTTTCTGTTCTGTGCATTCAACTAACAGAGTTGAACCTTACTTTTGATTGAGCCGTTCTGAAACACTCTTTCTGTAGAAACTGCAATTGGACATTCTGAGCCCTAAGAGGCCTATATTGGGAAAAAGAATGTCTACAAATAAAAACTACACAGAAGAATTGTGTGAAACTTCTTTCTGTTCTGTTTGTTCAACTAAAAGAGTTGAACCTTAGTTTTGATTGAGCCGTTCTGAAACACTCTTTCTGTAGAAAATGCAAGTGGAGATTCGGAGCGCTAAGAGGGTAATAGTGGAAAAAGGAATGTCTCCAAATATAAACTACACAGAATCATTCTGTGAAACTTCTTTCTGATCTGTGCATTCAGCTAACAGAGTTAAACCATACTTTTGATTGAGCAGATCTGAACACTCTTTCTGTAGAAAATGCAACTGGACATTTGGAGCGCTAAGAGAGTAGTAGTGGAAAAAGGAATATATTCAAATATAAACTACACAGAAGCATTCTGTGAAACTTCCTTCTGATCTGAGCATTCAGCTAACAGAGTTAAACCATACTTTTGATTGAGCAGTTTTGAAACACTCTGTCTGTAGAAAATGCAACTGGACATTCGTAGCGCTAAGTGGGTAATAGTGGAAAAAAGAATATGTTCAAATATAAACTACACAGAAGCATTGTATGAAACTTCTTTCTGTTCTGTGCATTCAACTAACAGCGTTGAACCTTACTTTTGATTGAGCCTTTCTGAAACACTCTTTCTCTAGAAACTGCAATTGGACATTCTGAGCGCTAAGAGGCCTCTATTGGGAAAAATAATATCTTCAAATAAAAACTAAACAGAAGCATTTTGTGAAACTTATTTCTGATCTGTAAATTCAGTTAACAGAGATAAAACATATTTTTGATTGAGCAGTTATGAAACACTCTTTCTGTAGAAAATGCAAGTGGAGATTCGGAGCGCTAAGAGGGTAATAGTGGAAAAAGGAATGTCTCCAAATATAAACTACACAGAATCATTCGGTGAAACTTCTTTCTGATCTGTGCATTCAGCTAACAGAGTTAAACCATACTTTTGATTGAGCAGATCTGAACACTCTTTCTGTAGAAAATGCAACTGGACATTTGGAGCGCTAAGAGCGTAGTAGTGGAAAAAGGAATATATTCAAATATAAACTACACAGAAGCATTCTGTGAAACTTCTTTCTGATCTGAGCATTCAGCTAACAGAGTTAAACCATACTTTTGATTGAGCAGTTTTGAAACACTCTGTCTGTAGAAAATGCAACTGGACATTCGTAGCGCTAAGTGGGTAATAGTGGACAAAAGAATATGTTCAAATATAAACTACACAGAAGCGTTGTATGAAACTTCTTTCTTTTCTGTGCATTCAACTAACAGAGTTGAACCTTACTTTTGAATGAGCCGTTCTGAAACACTCTTTCTGTAGAAACTGCAATTGGACATTCTGAGCGCTAGGAGGAATATATTGGGAAAAAGAATGTCTACAAATAAAAACTACACAGAAAAATTGTGTGAAACATCTTTCTGTTCTGTTCGTTCAACTAAAAGAGTTGAACCTTAGTTTTGATTGAGCCGTTCTGAAACACTCTTTCTGTAGAAAATGTAAGTGGAGATTCGGAGCGCTAAGAGGGTAATAGTGGAAAAAGGAATGTCTTCAAATATAAACTACACAGAATCATTCTGTGAAACTTATTTCTGATCTGTGCATTCAGCTAACAGAGTTAAACCATACATTTGATTGAGCAGATCTGAACACTCTTTCTGTAGAAAATGCAACTGGACATTTGGAGCGCTAAGGGAGTAGTAGTGGAAAAAGGAATATATTCAAATATAAACTACACAGAAGCATTCTGTGAAACTTCTTTCTGATCTGAGCATTCAGCTAACAGAGTTAAACCATACTTTTGATTGAGCAGTTTTGAAACACTCTGTCTGTAGAAAATGCAACTGGACATTCGTAGCGCTAAGTGCGTAATAGTGGAAAAAAGAATATGTTCAAATATAAACTACGCATAAGCATTGTGTGAAACTTATTTCTGATGTGTTCATTAAGCTAACAGAGTTAAACCATACTTTTGATTGTGCAGTTCTGAACACTCTTTCTGTAGAAAATGCAAGTGGACAATCGGAGCGCTAAGAGGGTAATAGTGGAAAAAGGAATATATTCAAATATAAACTACACAGTAGCATTCTCTGAAAATTCTTTCTGTTCTGTGCATTCAACTAACAGAGTTGAACCTTACTTTTGATTGAGCCGTTCTGAAACACTCTTTCTGTAGAAACTGCAATTGGACATGCTAAGCGCTAAGAGGCCTACATTGGGAAAAAGAATATCTTCAAATAAAAACTACACAGATGCATTCTGTGAAACTTATTTCTGATCTGTAAATTCAGTTAACAGAGATAAAACATATTTTTGATTGAGCAGTTATGAAACACTCTTTTTGTAGAAAATGCAAGTGGAGATTCGGAGCGCTAAGAGGGTAATAGTGGAAAAAGGAATGTCTTCAAATATAAAATACACAGAATCATTCGGTGAAATTTCTTTCTGATCTGTGCATTCAGCTAACAGAGTTAAACCATACTTTTGATTGAGCAGATCTGAACACTCTTTCTGTAGAAAATGCAACTGGACATTTGGAGCGCTAAGAGCGTAGTAGTGGAAAAAGGAATATATTCAAATATAAACTACACAGAAGCATTCTGTGAAACTTCTTTCTGATCTGACCATTCAGCTAACAGAATTAAACCATACTATTGATTGAGCAGTTTTGAAACACTCTGTCTGTAGAAAATGCAACTGGACATTCGTAGCGCTAAGTGGGTAATAGTGGAAAAAAGAATATGTTCAAATATAAACTACACAGAAGCATTGTATGAAACTTCTTTCTGTTCTGTGCATTCAACTAACAGAGTTGAACTTTACTTTTGATTGAGCCGTTCTGAAACACTCTTTCTGTAGAAAATGCAACTGGACATTTGGAGTGCTAAGTGGGTAATAGTGGAAAAAGGAATATCTTCAAATATAAACTACACAGAATAATTCTGTGAAACTTATTTCTGATCTGTGCATTCAGCTAACAGAGTTAAACCATACTTTTGATTGAGCAGTTCTGAACACTCTTTCTGTAGAAAATGCAACTGGATATATGGAGCGTTAAGAGGGTAGTAGTGGAAAAAGGAATATATTCAAATATAAACTACACAGAAGCATTGTATGAAACTTCTTTCTGTTCTGTGCATTCAACTAACAGAGTTGAACCTTATTTTTGATTGAGCCATTCTGAAACACTCTTTCTGTAGAAAATGCAAGTGGATATTCGGAGCGCTAAGACGGTAATACTGGAAGAGGAATATATTCAAATATAAACTACACAGAAGCATTCTGTGAAACTACTTTCTGTTCTGTGCATTCAACTAACTGACTTGAACCTTACTTTTGATGGAGCCGTTCTGAAACACTCTTTCTGTAGAAACTGAAATTGGACATTCTGAGCGCTAAGAGGCCTATATTCGGAAAAAGATTATCTTCAAATAAAAACTACACAGAAGCATTCTGTGAAACTTATTTCTGATATGGGCATTCAACTAATAGAGTAAAACCATACTTTGGATTGAGCCTTTCTGAACACTCTTTCTGTAGAAAATGCAAGTGGACATTCAGAGCGCTAAGAGGGTAATACTGGAAAAAGTAATATCTTCAAATATGAACTACACAGAATCATTCTGTGAAATTTCTTTCTGATCTGTGCATTCAGCTAACAGAGTTAAACCATACTTTTGATTGAGCTGTTCTGAACACTCTTTCTGTAGAAAATGCAACTGGCCATTTGAAGCGCTAGGAGGGTAGTAGTGGAAAAAGAATATATTCAAATATAAACTACACAGAAACATTCTGTGAAACTTCTTTCTGATATGAGCATTCAGCTAACAGAGTTAAACCATACTTTTGATTGAGCAGTTTTGAAACACTCTGTCTGTAGAAAATGCAACTGGACATTCGGAGCGCTAATTGTGTAATAGTGGAAAAAAGAATATGTTCAAATATAAACTACACAGAAGCATTGTATGAAACTTCTTTCTGTTCTGTGCATTCAACTAACAGATTTGAAACTTACTTTTGATTGAGCCGTTCTGAAACACTTTCTGTAGAAACTGCAATTGGACATTCTGAGCGCTAAGAGGCCTATATTGGGAAAAATAATATCTTCAAATAAAAATTACACAGCAGCATTGTGTGAAACTTATTTCTGATATGTGCATTCAGCTAACAGAGTTAAACCATACTTTTGATTGAGCAGTTCTGGACACTCTTTCTGTAGAAAATGCAACTGGACATTTGGAGCGCTAAGAGGGTAGTATTTGAAAAAGAATATATTCAAATATAAACTACAGAGAAACATTCTGTGAAACATTTTCTGATCTGAGCATTCAGCTAACAGAGTTAAACCATACTTTTGATTGAGCAGTTTTGAAACACTCTGTCTGTAGAAAATGCAACTGGACATTCGGAGCGCTAAGTGGGTAATAGTGGAAAAAGGAATATGTTCAAATATAAACTACACAGAAGCATTGTATGAAACAACTTTGTGTTCTGTACATTCAACTAACAGAGTTGAACCTTACTTTTGATTGAGCCGTTCTTAAACACTGTTTCTGTAGAAACTGTAATTGGACATTCTGAGCGCTAGGAGGCCTATATTGCGAAAAATAATATATTCAAATAAAAACTACACAGAAGCATTGTGTGAAACTTATTTGTGATATGTGCATTCAGCTAACAGAGTTAAACCATACATTTGATTGCACAGTTCTGAACACTCTTTCTGTAGAAAATGCAAGTGGACATTCGGAGCGCTAAGAGGGTAATAGTGGAAAAAGCAATATATTCATATATAAACTACACAGAAGCATTCTGTGAAACTTCTTTCTGATCTCTGCATTCAACTAACTGAGTTAAACCTTGCTTTTGATTGAGCCGTTCTGAAACTCTCTTTCTGTAGAAAATGCAATTGGACATTCTGAGCGCTAAGAGGCCTATATTGGGAAAAAGAATATCTACACATAAAAACTACACAGAAGCCTTCTGTGAAACTTTTTCTGTTCTGTGCTTTCAACTAAAAGTGTTGAACGTTTGTTTTGATTGAGCCGTTCTGAAACACTCTTTCTGTAGAAAATGAAAGTGGACATTCCGAGCGCTAAGATTGTATTAGTGGAAAAAGGAATATCTCCAAATAAAAACTACACAGAAGCATTCTCTGAAACTTATTTCTGATCTGTGCATTCAGTTAACAGATCTAAACCATTCTTTTGATTGAGCAGTTATGAAACACTCTTTGTGTAGAAAATGCAAGGGGACCTTCGGAGCGCTAAGATTGTAATAGAGGAAAAAGGAATATCTCCAAATAAAAACTACACAGAAGCATTCTCAGAAACTCCTTTCTGTTCTCTGAATTCAACTAACAGAGTTTAGCCTTACTTTTGAAGGAACAGTTCTGAAACACTCTTTGTGTAGAAACTGCCAGTGGACATTCGGAGCGCTCAGTGGGTAATAGTCAATAAAGGAATATCTTCAACTAAATACTACACAGAAGCATTCTGTGAAACTTCTTTCTGTTCTGTGCATTCAACTAAAAGAACTGAACCTTAATTTTCATTGAGCCGTTCTGAAACACTCTTTCTATAGAAACTGCAATTGGACATTCTGAGCGCTAAGAGGCATATATTGGTAAAAAGAATATTTTCATATAAACACTACACAGAAGCATTCTGTTAAACTTCTTTCTGATCTGTGCATTCAGCTAACAGAGTTAAACCGTACTTTTGATTGAGCAGTTCTGAAACACTCTTTCTGTAGAAAATGCTACTGGACATTTGGAGCGCTAAGTGGGTAATAGTGGAAAAAGGAATATGTTCAAATATAAACTACACAAAAGCATTCTGTGAAACTTCTTTCTGTTCTGTGCATTCAAATAACTGAGTTGAACCTTACTTTTGATGGAGCCGTTCTGAAACACTCTTTCTGTAGAAACTGCAATTGGATATTCTGAGCGCTAAGAGGCCTATATTGGGAAAAAAATATCTTCAAATAAAAACTACACAGAAGCATTCTGTGAAACTTATTTCTGATATGGGCATTCAACTAATAGAGTAAAACCATACTTTTGATTGAGCCGTTCTGAACACTCTTTCTGTAGAAAATGCAAGGGGACATTCGGAGCGCTAAGAGGGTAATACTGGAAAAAGTAATATCTTCAAATATAAACTACACAGAATCATTCTGTGAAACTTCTTTCTGATCTGTGCATTCAGCTAACAGAGTTAAACCATACTTTTGATTGAGACGTTCTGAATACTCTTTCTGTAGAAAATGCAACTGGACATTTGGAGCACTAAGAAGGTAGTAGTTGAAAAAGAATATATTCAAATATAAACTACACAGAAGCATTCTGTGAAACTTCTTTCTGATCTGAGCATTCAGCTAACAGAGTTAAACCATTCTTTTGATTGAGCAGTTTTGAAACACTCTGTCTGTAGAAAATGCAACTGGACATTCGGAGTGCTAAGTGGGTAATAGTGGAAAAAGGAATATGTTCAAATATAAACTACACAGAAGCATTGTATGAAACATCTTTCTCTTCTGTACATTCAACTAACAGAGTTGAACCTTACTTTTGATTGAGCCGTTCTTAAACTCTCTTTCTGTAGAAACTGTAATTGGACATTCTGAGCGCTAAGAGGCCTATATTGTGAAAAATAATATATTCAAATAAAAATTACACAGAAGCATTGTGTGAAACTTATTTGTGATATGTGCATTCAGCTAACAGAGTTAAACCATACTTTTGATTGCACAGTTCTGAATACTCTTTCTGTAGAAAATGCAAGTGGACATTCCGAGCGCTAAGAGGGTAATAGTGGAAAAAGCAATATATCCAAATGTAAACTACACAGAAGCATTCTGTGAAACTTCTTTCTGTTCTCTGCATTCAACTAACTGAGTTGAACCTTGCTTTTGATTGAGCCGTTCTGAAACACTCTTTCTGTAGAAAATGCAATTGGACATTCTGAGCGCTAAGAGGCCTATATTGGGAAAAAGAATATCTACAAATAAAAACTACACAGAAGCATTCTGTGAAACTTCTTTCTGTTCTGTGCATTCAACTAAAAGTGTTGAACCTTAGTTTTGATTGAGCTGTTCTGAAACACTCTTTCTGTAGAAAATGCAAGTGGACATTCGGAGCGCTAAGATTGTAATAGTGGAAAAAGGAATATCTCCAAATAAAAACTACACAGAAGCATTCTCTGAAACTCCTTTCTGTTCTCTGCATTCAACTAACAGAGCTGAGTCTCAGTTTTGAAGGAGCAGTTCTGAAACACTCTTTGCGTAGGAACTGCCAGTGGACATTCGGAGCGCTAATACGGTAATAGTCGAAAAAGGAATATCTTCAACTAAATACTTCACAGAAGCATTCTGTGAAACTACTTTCTGTTCTGTGCATTCAACTAAAAGAGTTGAAACTTAGTTTTGATTGAGCCGTTCTGAAACACTCTTTCTGGAGAAAATGAAAGTGGAGATTCGGAGCGCTAAGAGGGTAATAGTGGAAAAAGGATTATCTTCAAATATAAACTACACAGAATCATTCTGTGAAACTTCTTTCTGATATGTGCATTCAGCTAACAGAGTTAAAGCATACTTTTGATAGAGCAGTTCTGAACACTCTTTCTGTAGAAAATGCAACTGGACATTTGGAGCGCTAAGAGGGTAGTAGTGGAAAAAGGAATATATTCAAATATAAGCTACACAGAAGCATTCTGTGAAACTTCTTTCTGATCTGAGCATTCAGCTAACAGAGTTAAACCATACTTTTGATTGAGGAGATTTGAAACACTCTGTCTGTAGAAAATGCAACTGGACATTCGGAGCGCTAAGTGGGTAATAATGGAAAAAGGATTATGTTCAATATAAACTACACAGAAGCATTCTGTGAAACTTCTTTCTGTTCTGTGCATTCAACTAACAGAGTTGAATCTTACTTTTGATTGAGCCGTTCTGAAACACTCTTTCTGTAGAAACTGCAATTGGACTTTCTAAGCGCTAAGAGGCCTACATTGTTAAAAAGAATATCTTCAAATAAAAACTACACAGAAGCATTCTGTGAAACTTATTTCTGATATGTGCATTCAGTTAACAGAGCTAAACCATACTTTTGATTGAGCAGTTATGAAACATTCTTTGTGTAGAAAATGCAAGTGGACCTTCGGAGCGCTAAGATTTTTATAGAGGAAAAACGATTATCTCCAAGTAAAAACCACACAGAAGCATTCTCTGAAAATCTTTCTGTTCTCTGAATTCAACTAACAGAGTTTAGCCTTACTTTTGAAGGAACAGTTCTGAAACACTCTTTGTGTAGAAACTGCCAGTGGACAGTTTTAAATTCTGCTTAATTGCATAAAAGTTAAAAGGTAATATTTAATATTTAATGAGGCTTATTGAGCTATATGATGATATGCAGCTTGGGTTATACTTGCAATTATAAGATTTGCTCATTATACCTAAGCAATCTCCTTCACTCAATCTAGCTACCACTAAGGAAGCAAAATTCCCTGAATCATAGTATCAAAGCATTCCATTATGTTTTCTATTAAGTTGTTTTGTTCTTTGAATCATTGTCTATTTTAATTTATCCTTTTAGAAAGAAAACAAATTACTTAACTTGCATTTCCCACTAGAAGCTTCACTACAGCTAGACTTGGAATTGATTTCAGGCCATTTTTTAATAAATGATGGTCCCTAGTGAAAGATAGAATACTTGAGCCATCAATATTGAGTAAATAAAAGGGTTTGGGTAAATAAGAGAGAAGATACCTATTTTTCTCAAATATTTTAAATATCTAATAACCTATTCCTCATCTAAAACAAGCCACAATTACTGGAAATGATGGTCAGAGGAAGGTATTAGCAACCCTGTGTAATACTACATGTCATGTTGGATCACTATTACAGAGAAACAGTTGTCATGCTGCATTTTAGTAATTCTACACATCACCAGAGAAATAGACAACTCTTATAGCCAAAGAAATCCAACGTAGCTACTGTCTACATATTCTTGTTTTAGACCTTTGGTGAAAAAAACTACTATGTGTATTGAATATATTTTACATTAGTTTTATCACAAAAGAAAAATGAGAATTCTATTAGATGCAAATACAAATTCTGAATGACAGGAAAGAAAAATTAAAATCAAAGCTGATCTTAATTAACAAAATGTATTATCTGCTTACATGTATATACAACTGTTCATATACAAAGGCACAGATGCATTTGTGGTTTTGAAAAAATATCTATTTCATTTCAAATCTTCATTGAACAATATTACATATGGCAAGAAAACTGATCTTTTTGAAGGATCTTTTAAAAAGTGTTAAACTTTATTAGATACTCCAAACTAGCAAAGCTCAACTTCATCACAATTATATAATAACACTGCACACTTTCAATTTTATCTGGAGAAATATATCTATCCCTTGAAATAACTCTGTAAACTTCCTGCTCACAGATTTCATTTCAAGCCTTGAAAATGCAGAAAATCAATGCTGAATATACTTGCCCCGAAAGGAAAAGAAAATTTCAGGGGTGTCAGGATGTTTTATCACATAAAGTACAGAATTGCAATTTGTATCTGAGCAGGCAACACACCTCCAAAAATAATACAATACTTATCACAAAATACATTCACAGATACTAGATTTGGCACAAACCACTCCATACAGCTATTGATGAAATCAGTATTGAAAGCCTTATTCCAAAATCTATGGCCCTTTTCTACTCTCCAACTGACATTTCAGGATGCCACAACCTTGCAGCTCCACTCTCTCATTAATTTCCCCTAAATACCCTTGGCAGAAGAACGAGAAACGTCACATTTTTCATTTAATTTCTAAAGAACATCACATCCTTTAAGAATAGGTTCTTGAAATTTTAAAATGTTAAACATAAAAACCCTAAAGAGACAAACATCCAAAAACATAAAAACCCTAAACAGACAAACGTCCAAAAACTTTTCTTCAAAATCACAACAACTTTATATGCTACGTGTTCCTGTAAAATACCACATACACAAACTCACAGGCACACCCACCCACCCAAAACCCACACACTCGAATTTATATGGCCTCGTAATACCTCACATATATATACATGTCACCAAATGCAACAGAGACACACGCATATATATGGCCTCCTAATACCTCACATATATATACATATCATCAATTACAACAGAGAAAAGCCAATTTCAGAAACATGGCTTCAATTTTGATGCATTTACTCACACTTAATTCTATTTCAATTTAACTGCAGAGATATTACAATACCCTGTAACAAAAACCTGACGGAAGACTGTAACAAATTGCTTAAACATCAAACCAAACACTAAACATAATTTCATCACAAAGTGAAATTCGCATCCAACTCGCAAAGAATTAGAAAATCCTTGCACTTACCTTGGCCTTGTCCATTCCCCAGATGACCCCAAAACACCACCGTCATCATCAACAGCCCCGGAGCCCACGTCCACATCCTTCTAGTGACACGCTCGTGTCTTCTGGCCATTGCATCTTAAACTCTGCATATTCAGTGGGGTGGATGTGAAAGTACAATAAATTACATTCTTAGAGAAATACACTACGACTCAAATCCCATATCTAATATGCACTGTGCATTTCTGAATTATCCTGCCTACAAGGAGGTACATTTGAAAATCATGCTTCCCTTTAGGGTTGTCATATTGATGATTAATACGAAAGCTCATTCATTTTTAATCTTTAAGCATTCATCTGAATTCCATTTTTAATATCATTTTCCAAAACAGGCCACTTAACCTATGAATGTTAAAAAGTACTCCCGATATACATATTGGAGTTCAGTCAAGCAAAAGCATGGTGTATGGACACTACTTAAGTATAACTTGATATTTAGGCAAATTGATGAATTTAACATACCATGTAATCTCTACATATATACAAAAGGACTTTTCAACACATTTATGTAAGTTTTGCATAAATACCCTTGAAAATATTCTCAAGTTTTAAGTGGTATTCTAATTATGTCAGTAATTTTAACTGAATAAAGAGATGCATCATGTGCAAAAACTAATCTTGTTTACTTAAAATTGAGAGTAAAATTAATTATAGAAGGTACAAAACACTTGTAATTTTGATTTCAGATATATGACCCACAGGAACCTTCATATATACAAATATTATACACATATATGACAATGTATATTTGAATGTTCATTTTGAAACTGCTTTTCATACTGATACATGAAAATACTTAAATGTCCACCAAAGCAAGGTTATTTATTCATACATTTGAATGATATACAGTAGCTCAAAAGAATAAACTTGAGTTGCATGTACTAATATGGATAAGTGTCCAAAATGAATAGTGAAGCAAAACTAGCAAATTTAATAATGATAAGTTCAAAATTACACCTTTCATATGTAAACATGTGCAATAGTTAAAACTATAAATTTTATGTTGCATAAATATATAATACAGTATAATAACGCATAAGAATGAGAAACACCTTCAAGACTAAAGTTAGGAAATTACAAGACTACAATTTAAATGGTTAGTAGGTGGAATTTTAAATCAGAGGTTACTCCTAAATCCCAATTTTTCCACAGTTGACAAAATAACGGAGTTAAGAAAAATAAACTTAATGATTTCCAGAATGAATGCTTTATTCAAAATGCTACGTAATTACAATTCTAATAAACTTGCAAGGGAATCCAGTCACCCAGAAATTTTTTATGCCTTTCTCCTACATCACGAAAGGGGAAGATTTAATTACCAACTTTGCATTACTTAACGTCAGACTCATAGTATCAGAGCTAAAGAGAAATTTAAGAAACACCTAACTCAACCTCTCCATTTTAAATGACCAAATGAGTTGAGAAGGTTACAATGACATTTCTAAGTTCATATGTAAAAACAGAATTTTGATGACAATGACAGTTTAAGTACTAATAAACACTCCTGGAAAAGTTACTGTAATCCAGGTTATTTTACTGTGCTAAATGCCTTACATTCTTTACCCAATTCAGTTTTCACAGAAATCCTATGAACAAAGCACTTCCAAAATTTACCACTTCACAGCTAAGAAAACAAGGCTTAGAGAAATGCTACACGATCCCCTAGTCATGAGGTTAGTAGGTACCACTGTGGAGACTGAGGCAAAACAGGACGATTTCAAAGCCTATGCTCTGAACAAGTAAACACTAAGCAGGAATTTAGTTCTAGATCTCCCAGTTGTAGTCCAATAATCAGCCAAAAAATGGTGCTGAGAAGAGGGGAAAGAAAGATGTCTTGTATGTGGAGCCTCATGTATTTGATCCCAAATACATCTTCATATTGAAAATCATTAGAGCACAAGGCAAAAGAATTATTAGTTTGTTTCTAAAATCATCAACCTTTCCCAAGTTGAACATACAAATATATTTTATCATATATATACTATATGTGTGTATAGCGTGTGTTTATCTAAGTATTCCTGTGGTTTATATATCTGGATGTGGAATTACAAGTGTTTTGTGGTTTATTATTTATTTATTATTATACTTTGAGTTTTGGGTACATGTGCACAACGTGCAGGTTTGTTACATATGTATCCATGTGCCATGTTGTTGTGCTGCACCCATTAACTCGTCATTTAGCATTAGGTGTATCTCCTAATGCTGTCCCTGCCCCCTCCCCCCACCCCACCACAGTCCCCAGAGTGTGATGTTCCCCTTCCTGTGTCCACGTGTTCTCATTGTCTCCCTCTGTTGCTCTGGCTGGAGTCAGTGGTGTGATCATAGCTCACTGCAGACTCCAAGTCCTAGGCTCAAGCGATACTTTTGCCTCGGCCTCTCAAGTAGCTCGGACTACAGGCACGCACCACCATCCCCGGCTAATTTTTTTACAGAGATGGGTCCCACCGTGTTGCTTGACTGGTCTCAGCCTCCTTAAGTCAAGGGATCCTCCCACCTGGACTTCCGAAAGCACTGAGATTACAGGTGTCAGCCACCGTGCGTTTTTTGATTTCTTCAATTAATTTTACTTATACACTTGATTACACAAGATTAATTTTGTGTACATAATGAATCTCTTTTGAGGTTTAAGTTACTGATTAATTAGAGTACCACTTAACAAGCGTGTCATCCCAGCACTTTGGGAGGCTGAAGTGGGCGGCTCACCTGAGGTCAGGCATGAGCCACCGTGCCCGGCTTACACACATTCTTTTCACTCCTGCTTGCAGATCTCTGTTCCCTTCTAATTCCAGTGGAACCACTTTCACTTAGTATCAAAATATCCAGATCCACTCATCAAAGTGTAAATAATCCTCCAGCAAATTACCTTTGCAAATCTATTTTTATGTAATATTTCCTTAACTTCTTCTTACCTACATCCAGTAGTCATTTTACAAGGCAGAATTTTTTCTATTTTATATAGAACTGAGGCAGTATTTGAAAAAAATCTCAAAACACTCTTCAGGAAGGACTGGCATCTAAAACACCAGTTCCAATATATATTTCAGTAACATTTTAAAGGACAGATGCTTTTCAAAATGTTATTATAATTTAAAAAAATGTAACCTTCCTCTCTGAGTTCATGTTTATGGAAAACTAATATTTCATAAATGCCAAGTTACTATGATGTATTATCTAAATGCTGCCCCTGCCATTCTATAAATACAAAAATCATAACCTTCTAACTAACTTTGGTATTAGTCAACAACTGTGCTGATGAAAAGTAAAATCAATTCATTTAAAATGATTTTCCATGAACAAAATCAAGTAACTTGTAAGTAGTATGGTAGATGAACCAAAAAATAAAGTAACATTAACCAGAAAGACATGCCATGGACTTCTCTAATCTTTTTTTGGAACACCCTTTTCATGCATATGAAAATAAAAATTAAATATAAAATACCTACTTTATGTATGTACTTTTACTTGTGTCTATTGTCCTTTAAAGATTAAAATAACTCCTAAAGCCTGGATAGCTGAGCCCATTGTGCTCTTCTGCCCATAAAATAGATCAGATGTGCAGTGAAAGAGGTAAAACTTAGGCTTTCAGGTTAGTTATGACGATGGAAACACAATTCTATTCAATAGTGTTCATCTTGGTCTTTCAAATGTTTAAGGTCACAAGGCAAAAGAGAACAGACTTTAAGAATGTTCGTGTATTACTTCTCGTCTTACCCAATAGCTACATTAGTTCAATTAGGCCAGTGTTTTGGAGTAAACAGCACTGTGAAATGTGTCGTGGAGTCCGGAGGCTCCACCACCTACCTCCATGTAGTTGTTCTGTCCGATGGAGCCTAGAGTAATACCTTAGGAGATGCATTACATCTACAGGTACCAACCAGGAAGGGTAGTCTTGAATTAAATGGCTTTAGAACACGTTATAAGAGCAAATCGAAGCTTCTAGGTATTAGAACCACTTCAATCACAGAGCGTCTCTGGGTTCTATCTGTGGCCAGCATCAAGTATCTGTCTGCCCTCCCCGAATGCTTTCTCTCATCATGTGGATCTTCTAGATGGTCTTATTCTTCCCCAGCCAGCCAACTTGATCAACAAGCCTAGGTATATTAGATATGTATAAAGTTGGTTCTTAAATAAAGTCCATTTCTGTATCTAGGTAAGTAATGTCTTCAGACTTACAATTTCATTGATATCTAGAAAGAGTGACTCTAGTTAGCTTCTAGTGTCAGTTTTTCTAGCAGCTTCTTTAAAAACAAAAATCCTCTCTGGAACAAAGCTTCCTTGCAAGTATTGCTGTTGGCAATAGTCCTCTTTACTGAAATGCTTATCCGGTGAAACTTGCGCTGTGCCAGTGAGCCTGCAGGTTGATGGTCCTTTTGTTCAACTTCTCCATTATAAAGCAACCTCTCTGATCACCCTTTTAAAACTAAAGACCAAAGAATCAAATGAGATCAGGAAGTGACCAGAGCTCACAGGTCATCAACTCCTCTTCTTAGCATATTATAGCACACAGTCTAAGCCCGAAAAACACAGCAGAACCCATTACAGCTCTCGAGTTCCAGTTATTAACATTGATTTTTTCCAATGGGAAATTTTCATTAGAAGCTATCACAGGACTCACATTCAGTAATAACTTAGATTAGGATACATACTGGAGCCTTTGTCCTTAGAGTAGGTGCCACTGAGTCACTATTAAAAGGAGTCTTTTTGATCTTAGTAAATTCTCACAGGGCTTATCTCAGTCTAAACTGTAACTGGCCTTTACTAGTGATGTCATGTGTAGTTCAAATTAATATTGTAATGTATATAAATTGTATATATAGGTATAATACATGCATGTATTTACAATTATTTATTTTATTTTATTTTTTAATAAGATAAAAGTTAGAGGTTAAAATATGACTCTAGGCCATTGTGCTTTAGAATGAAGAGCACAGACATGGGTTGGAAATGTAAATTTTGGCCCAATTTAATTTCTGTGACAAATTCATTAATGTCTTCAAGGTTCAGGCTCTATGTATGAGACAAATGAAAACAGCTCTAAGATTCCTGAAAACCCTAAAATATTAAAATTCCACTCTGCCATTAGTTCAGATAAATCATTTGCCAATTTGCCCCACAAGAACCAGGCATCTTTAAATGGTAACATAACATGCACTTCTCTCTCCCAAAGTGTGGTGCATAAACGTTCTGCTTCTCAATAACACAGGATGCCTGCTAAAATGTGCTGTCAGGGGGATTAGTAAGGAAATGTTGTATCAAAACTTCTGCAGATGTGGCCCTGAAATACACATTGTAATAAATCCTCCAGGCCTCTCAAGTTAGGAATAACTGGTTTATAAAATTGTACTTACTTAAAAATTATAGATAAACAGATTTCACCGTAACCCATTCTTTCTGTTCTGAATGAAATAAGGCTCTATATTCAGACTGAATTTTCAGTGAAAAACAACTTAAAATAGTGACAAATCATCTATAAGTTTAAATGAATATAACTAGGAGACCTGAAAACTCAGGTTTAGCAGTCATCTTCCAACAGTTTGAGAGCCCACAGGAGCCACAGAGCCCTCATGTCTCTCCAGAGAAGCAGGGTGATTCTTCCCCCTAAACACCATGCAATTCTTGAAGTGAGTGAAAGCATCCCTGCTCACACTGATACCCTCTCAAGTGAACTCAAAGTTAAGCCATCTCCAGCCAGACCAGATATCCTGGCCCATATCTCATTCATTAATATATGTTGAGAAGCCTTTGTTTCTTGGAAACTACATGAAGTGAATAGGCTGTGGACTCCACTGGACATAGTGGTCTATATTTAACCAATTCCCTTCACACATATGTATCAGATGCTCTCTTAGTTACGGAGCTGCAGTGGTGAATAAGAAAGCCACAGTCCTGTACTCCCAGGGTTTCAATTCTGAAGACGAAGACAGGCACAGAAACCCAACTGAGCAAAGAGAAGAGATTATTACAAAATGTGTTCACATGCAAAGTGAAGCAAGGGACTGAATATACAACAAGGGTTTTGGGGCGAACATTAGATACAATCTTAATTCAGATTATATAAGATTCATACATATAATTTTTATATATAGATATATTAATTTGGGCCGGGCGTGGTGGCTTATGCCTGTAATCCCAGCATTTTGGGAGGCCAAGGCGGATGGATCACTTCAGTCCAGGAGTTTCAGACCAGTCTGATCAACATGGCAAAACCCCATCTCTACTAAAAATAAAAAAGTTAGCCGGGTGTAGTGGTGTGCGCTTGTAGTCCCAGCTACTCAGGAGGCTGAGAAAGGAAAACTGCTTGAACCCAGGAGGCAGAGGTTTCAGTGAGCCAAGATTGTGCCACTGCACTCCAGCCTGGGTGACACAGCAAGACCCTGTCTCAAAAGAAAAAGAAAAAAAGAAATATTAATTTGGATTATACAGATTCTAACCACTTCTTTCAAGTGAGAATATTTAAGGTAAGACCTGAGAATAAAAAGAGTTAGCTTTTCATACACTACAGAAAGATTCGTCTTTTAGGAAAAACCCCCAGTGTTCATGGACCCTAATATATGAGCAAGATCTTGGCATGTAGAAGAAACCTGTGAATTGGATGAAATGAAAAACTGAAAAGTAGGAATCTGGATGAAGTACAGAAGGGAGAAAGACTAATGTGAGACGTGGCTGAAAGAGAAGGATATGTGAAACAGTACAGGTCTTCATTAGTAATGATGAGGAACATAAATCTTAGTCCAAGTACACCAGAAAAGTGGGAGAGTTGGAAACTGAAAGACATGTTAAGAGATCACTTTGGTTTCTCTGTAGCTAACAGGGTGTAGGAGATTAAGAATTAAAGTAGGTTGACTAAGGATGACCTAAGAAAATAAGCATAGGTAAGAAAATATGTGGCTCTGGCTAGGCTGGGGACATTGGAAATCAAAAGAGGTGGAGGAAATTACAGATGTATTTGGAACCAAAATATTTTTTAAATGAATGTTGAATTGGATATTGTCAGAATATTGAGGAAGGGCCAAAAATGACTTATAAGCGTCTAGCATGGCTGGCAGTGCCACTTACTGACATGTGGGAAACCAGGACATGTTACCTCTGAATTATTCGAGTGCTATTGTCATGTAAATCATCAACTCCCAGAATAAAGGTCTGGGCCAAACTCTAAGACTGGAAATTATGAGCTGTTTAGTAGTGTTTAGAGCTTAGAGAGAGTATGTGTGTGGAGAGAAAAGAAGAGCAATTAGGACAGAACCCTTAGAAACATCAATATTTAAAATTTGGGAAGAGAAACAGAAACAAATAAATTGTGGGAAAATGAAGCTCAGGGTAGTTGCAAGGGAATGCTAAAAATGAACTATGGCATTTGAGGAGGAAAACGTGGAAACTGAAAGCAAGAGAGTACGGATGGATCGTGAGGGAGCAGCAGCAGCTGTGTCCTAAGAAGAGTCTCAGTGAAAATGAAGGGTTGTAGGAATGAGGACATCTGGGCCAACGAGCTGGCAAGGAGTGATGTCCAGGAGGCAGAATATTTGCATCTAGATCCTGGTGGTATATACCCTTATAGAAAATGTTTCAGATTTGATGACAATAAAGTGGAGGAAAGAAAAAAAGTAGTGGAAATAAAGATGTCAAAAAACGGGGAACCGAGGTTTGTACTGGTCCTTTCACGTGAAAGCTGAGCCACTAAAATGATGGCTGAACTTGCCTGAAGATGATATTGAGCAAAAGATCTACAGCCTTAAATAAATGGCAAGAGGCCAGGTGCAGTGGATCATGCCTGTAATCCCAGAACTTTGGGGGGCTGAGGCAGGCATATCACCTGAGGTCAGGAGTTCGAGACCAGCCTGGCCAACATGGCGAAACCCCGTCTCTACCAAAAATACAAAAATTAGCTGGGTGTGGTGGTATGCACCTGTAATCCCAGTTACTCAGGAACCTGAGGCAGGAGAATCACTTGAAACCGGGAGGAGGAGGTTGCAGTGAGCCGAGATCACACCATTACACTCCAGCATGGGTGACAGAGCAAGACTCCATCTCAAAAAAAAAAAAAAAATAAGACCAGAGTGCCCAGGAGGGAGGTCTGTTGATGATGGTAATACCAAAGGGGCATGGCCGATATTTCCAAGGGGTTTGAGTTTCAAAGGAACAGTCTAATTTGCAAGGAGCGGAGAAATTAACAGTCTAGAAGTTGTAACGGGAACCAAGAACAACCACCTCGGCTTCCAGCCATAGGTATGTGGAGGGTGAGAAAAAGACCTGTCTCAATTTATGAAAGCTAGAGGAAAAACTGCACTTTAGTATCAACCAACTTTTGTTTTAAGATAATTACAAACCAATATGGAACTTAGCAAGAGTCAATTTTGACAGTTTCCTGCAGCTTAGTAAATTCTGCACAAAATTAAGATTTAACACAAAAGTAGAGAAAAATTTTAATGGCATAGCACATTTCTTCACAATTCCTTAAACCAAATAATTCCCTGTTCTTCTAACTCTCACCTTACACTATCAACTAGGCTTCTTATTCAATGAACGGTTTAAGTCTACTAAGACACACACACACACACACACACACACGTCTTATCCAGCTGCAGATCTCATTTTTGAAGGTACACTGAAAGTACATAGATCATTCTATAATCATCAACTATGAAGATTGTGAGCAACTGGAACAAGTATTCTTGGAAAAGAAGTTTCCTGTGTATAAGAAAAAAAAGAGTCCAACTCTGGGAACTGACTTGGCTGAGTCATCATTATATGCCACTGGCAAGAAATCAAGAAGTAACTCAGGACTGATAAACTTTGTTAAAGGAAATGGAAACAGCCTATCTGTGAGGCTTAATTCTTGATAATCTGGCCAAGATATAGCATCTGGATAAGAGTTCACTGACTCAACTAAATTTTGTGAAGGTGAAGTACTTGTTAAAATGAAAGATCTATTTAGAGAGAAATAAGTAGACATAATGTCTGCACTATGGATAGGTGTATACCTGTTTTTTGCAAAAACAGTTTGTATCTTTGAAATGCTGGTTTGCCCTGGACAGAGCTAACTTAAATAGAGACCTGGCGCGGTGGTTCATGCCTGTAATCCCAGCACTTTGGGAGGCCGAGGAGGGTGGATCATGAGGTCAGGAGATCGAGACCATCCTGGCTAACACGGTGAAACCCCGTCTGTACTAAAAATGCAAAAAATTAGCCGGGCATGGTGGCGGGCACCTGTAGTCCCAGCTACTCTGGAGGCTGAGGCAGGAGAATGGTGTGAACCCGGGAGGCGGAGCTTGCAGTGAGCCGAGATCGCGCCACTGCACTCCAGCTGGGTGACAGAGAGAAACTCCGTCCCCAAAATATATATATAAAGTTTTTTTATATATATATGTATATATACCCAAAGGATTATAAGTCATGCTGCTATAAAGACACATGCACACGTATGTTTATTGTGGCACTATTCACAATAGCAAAGACTTGGAACCAACCCAAACGTCCAACGATGATAGACTGGATTAAGAAAATGTGGCTGGATACATATGTAACAAACCTGCACATTGTGCATATGTACCCTAAAACCTAAAGTATAATAAAAAAAAAAAGAAAATGTGGCACATATACACCATGGAATACTATGCAGCCATAAAAAAGGATGAGTTCATGTCCTTTGTAGACACATGGATGAAGCTGGAAACCATAATTCTCAGCAAACTATCACAAGGACAAAAAAAACCAAACGCTGCATGTTCTCACTCATAGGTGTGAATTGAACAATGAGAACACATGGACCCAGGAAGGGGAACATCACACTCCGGGGCCTGTCATGGGGTGGGGTGAGGGGGAGGGACAGCATTTGGAGATATACCTAATGTAAATGATGAGTTACTGGGTGCAGCACACCAACATGGCACATGTATACATATGTAACAAACCTGCACGTTGTGCACATGTGTCCTAGAACTTAAAGTATATATATATATAAAGAGAAAACCATTAAAGAAAGGCTATAATACACAGGAACACACAGACATACATACACCTGTGTGTCTATATCTTCAGTTATCACACTTTTTCTATACAGACTCCACACGAGACAAACATGTTACATTTTATGAGAAACTATAAGTGGAAAGAGGAGAATTTGTGAAATCAATATAGAATGTTCCTTGTTTAGCATAATTCTAACTGTTTCTCATTAGAGGTCTGAGTATCAATCTATTATATGTGGCCATGCTGGCATTTGGGAAATTCCACAAGAAACTTTTTAAATATGAATTTGGAAAAGGGAAAAGGATTTTTAAAGTGTCTTTTTTTGTTCTGCATTCTATGTGGAACATCTATTTTGTGCTAACTGCTCGTGTTAGCTTGTGATTGCCTGTGACTATGTGGAAGATATACTTTACGTGACTATGTGAGCAATAGTCTTAAAGTTAAGAAATCTAAAATTTGGTTGGTTTAGTTGCTAATTAGGTAAATTACCTTGTAATGGTTACTTAACCTCTCAAAGATTAATTATCTTCAGTGGTACATTGAAGGTTCCATTCATATTGATTTTAGTAGACTTATCCTACTAAAAAGTAAATTTAACAGAAATTATTCTAGACCTCATTATTTCAGGAGACCCCACCCCAGCTTTTATTCCTAACTTCAAGAAATGCAGAGAAATTTAAAAATTCGATGTTCTCCCAATTCAACAGAATATAACTGAACTAAATCGATTTATGTATAATTCATTATTTCAACCTTTAACGCTATATCCGAGCGGTTTGTTTTCACCATAAAGTTATAGCTGTTTAGGCCAATAATTAAAGAGGACCTTGATAGAGAATGACAAGAGAGGATGATCACCCTATTGTCTATCTTCCAGCTGTTTTCAATGCCCTGAAGTTTTATTCACACCCAAATATTAGAATCTTATCTGAGAGAGCGTACTCAAATGATGAATCATGCTAATTTCTCAAGAAAAGTGTTACAGAATAATAAATGCCTTTCTGGTCAAAGCACTGATGCTCTGGAAATAATCTTTATCCAAATGAGGTACAGGAATTGTTAGGACTATTAAAAGTTTGTATATGATATCTGCCAGGTTCGACTGAGCTTCACTTAAAATCTACCATATTAGGGCCAAGTGTAATGACTCAAATTAGTGAACTTAAAAATTGTTTTAAAATGTTTCCTGGAGACATTTCAAATATTGCTCTCTGATTTATCACTGTTACTTTTGCTGAATTCAATTTGATGCCAAGATTTATTCAGATTAATCAAATGCCATAAACTCTGATACCTAATGTTCCTTAACACCTTAAGAACTTTTAAACAGATCAAATGTTGAAGATACGCTTTTAGTGAAACTGTACCTAAGCACATGAATTCTATTGAATATAGCTTTTTAGAAGACTAACAAAGAAAGAAGACTTAGGAAATTCGGAAACATTTTTTAAACCTTCTAGAGGGAATTAAACTACTGAAAAATAATTTCAATTGGTGAATCTAATGGCATTAATCAGAAGATAAGAAAAAAGTAACCATAAAACTTTATGGGGGTAATATTTGCTATGAGGATCAGGAAAAACAACTAATGGATATTAGGCTTAATATCTGGGTGATGAAATAAACTGTACAACCAATCCCATGGCATAAGCTTACCTCTGTAACAAACCTACACTTGTACCCCTGAACTTAAAAGTTAAAATTTAAATAAATAACGTTGTGCTATTAATTTCAACCAGAGCCTTTCCAAGGTGCAGGGAACTTTTGAGAATTTTATTTCTTGCAAAAGGAAACTTGATTCCTTGCTTAGGGCCTTCCTAGGAAAACCTCTATTCTTTGGAGAAGCATCATACTCCTACAATATTTAAGGACCATCATATTTGTCAGACTTTTTTTCTGTTTTACTGTGAGCAGTTTACAGAACATAAAGAAAAATCAAATCCGAAGGTGCACTACACGTGTTTTATCAAAAGGAACATTTTTGTGTACTTTTAAGAAAATACGACAAATTGAGTTTTCTGACCTATTACCAAGTTAGACATCTTGAGTGAATTGAATCTGTTGTAATCCTGTTTGGTTTTCATCCCATGGCTCTGGAAAACTGACATTTATCTCCAATTTTTCAACTCTGCTTCTTTCCAGTACCTCATCTATACGACTATTATAGTACTTTTCATCTGCTTCTACCACTACACTATGGCTGCATTACTTTTAACACAGTGTCCCACATGTTACCCATTTCTACCTTATATAAAGAGTAGAAATTGAATTGTAATTGAGTATCCAGTTGCCTCATATTCGGGTCTTCAACTGAAATAACTCCAGCTATCTCAAAACTTCAACCCTCTCTGGAAGTATTGGACCAAATTATCCCAGATTATAGCACTCTCAGGCTAAAATTACTAATGCTTCTATAGTTTCAGAGACTGTATCAGGTTATTCAACACAACATTCCATGCACCATTCCAGCCTCATATAATCAGAGGACACTTAGACGACTTTAATAGCCTTCAAAAGACACCCTCCTCTTTTACTTATATATATATTTATTTATCTATTTATTTAATGGAGACAAGGTCTCACTCTGTCACCCAGACTGGAGCGCAGTGGCATAATCACGGTCCACCGCAGCCTGCACCTGCCGGGCTCCGATCCTTCCACCGCAGCCTCCTGAGTGGCTGGGACCACAGGCGCCGCCACCACGTCTGCCTGGTTTTTGTATTTTTGTGGAGATGGGGTTTCACATGTTGCCCAGGCTGATCTGAGACTCCTGGGCTCAAGAGATCCACCTGCCCCGGCCTCCCAAAGTGCTGGGATTACATGAACGAGCCATTGTGCCCAGCCGGTCCCGCCCGGTTTTTAACCTTCGTACTGTTTATATAATCATCCTTCACAAAATAGAACACTTCATTACTCGATGGTTCTCATTATTCTAATATGAAGAACTATATTAAGAAAATAAATTCCTGGCCGGGCGCGGTGGCTCACACTTGTAATCCCAGCACTTTGGGAGGCCGAGGCGGGCGGATCACGAGGTCAGGAGATCGAGACCACGGTGAAACCCCGTCTCTACTAAAAATACAGAAAATTAGCCGGCGTGGTGGCGGCGCCTGTAGTCCCAGCTACTCGGGAGGCTGAGGCAGGAGAATGGCGGGAACCCGGGAGGCAGAGCATGCAGTGAGCCGAGATCGCGCCACTGCACTCCAGCCTGGGCGACAGAGCCAGACTCCAGCTCAGACAAAAAATTAAATCAATAAATTTCCAATATTTCCTAGCATATCCAATTTAATTCTATACATCACATAAAAATAAAAGCCGTCTTACTGTGTTAGTTTCTTACTGCTGTTACAGTAAATTAACATAAACTCAGAGGCTTAAAACAACACATTTTTTTTCTTTATACTTCTGGGGGTCAGAAGTCCAAAATGGGTCTTAGTGTGCTAAAATCAAGGTATCATCAAGTGTATATTTTGTCTAGAGATTCCAGGAGAGAATTCACCAGGTTTGAGGGGTCACATGTATCCCTGAGCTCTTGGCCTCTGCACATCTTGGACACAGCACATCACTTCAGCCTCGGCTCCAGTTTACCCAAGCTCTTCTGCTCACTCTGGTCTCTCCGCCTTCCTGTCTGAAGGTTCTTTGTGACTACAGTGGGCCCACCTAGATAATTCAGGATAATCGCTCCAGTTTAAGGTGAGGTGATTAGCAATCTTAATTCCACCTCTAACCATAATGCTTCCATGCTGCCTAACAACACATTCAAAAGGTCATCCTGCTAAGGGTCATTATTCTACCTACACACTAAGTGACTGAGAAAAAGTAAAGTTATCTATCATGCCTTACCTATGGCGAGGAAATAATAACTTATAATGATTTATCTACGAAAACCTGTTTTTAAAAGCTTTGGTCCTAGTCTATTGATTAAAGTTTTGGTATATTCCAGATAAATTTCATGTCCTTGATGCTAACACATTGTGCACAGTAGATGGCCTTTTTAAAATAGTACTGCATAAAGGAATATTTAAGGTTGTCTGGACAATAGAAAAGGAACTTTAGTTGCTATGCCACAAAAGGCCGGATTTCTGCACATTACACCTCCTACCAGTGCACACATGTGCCAAACTCCTTCCTGAAAGCCTGGTTTATGTTTCCTATGTGCTTAGCAATAGTTTTACTCTCACGACTGTTTATATTAAGTCCTATTTTTTAAAGCATATCCTCATTTGTTTGTTTTCCTGAGCCTCTGAACTGGATTTCATCTGGTATGTATTGCACAGGTTTGCACACTTGATTGTACGCTACCTAAAAGCATCCTCTTGTGTTCTGGACACGGTTATTTTTCTCCATGGTAAGGTGATAAGTGACTTCTCTGAGGACTTGCCACCTTAGAATGCAGTGGTGACATCACCTGCTCAGGCTCTGTCTGCAATGTGGAATTTAGTATTTTCCAACTTCTGGTCTAACTTGAACTTCATAATTAAGCAGAGCCGCCTTTTGAGGGAACAGTAGGGTGTCTGCCCCTAAACGTCTGTGTAAATGCAGAGACACATTTGGGAACATAACTGACTTTTACGTACAGAAGCCAGATGCATTTCATGACCATGCATGCTTAGGGAAGCAAGTTCATCTCATCTATCACAATAAGCATCTGTGCCACTAAATTCCACTGCAGGATACTTTTCACACTTAGACAACAAAACATTTAAGGAAATAAAAGCTCTTTCCAATAAAAATGTGCATCAAATACTGTGTGTATGTTTAAAAAAAAACCTTCCTCTATAAGATAAGGCCACAGGAACTACTAAAAAAGCATTCTTGAAATACATTTTCTGATAGGAATCTAGGCCCTTGCCTTATATAAGATTTAAGGAAAGTGATGTGTGTGTCTTTATACTTGAAAGGCTGTTTTCAACAGCAAAGGGTATGCTTTGAGGTATCAATATAGTTTTGAGAATGCAAAAGTTTAAAAGAAATGGAATGCATATTCTCCAGGTATGAATATGCAATTGTCATTATTTTCCTACCATCTACTAGATTAGAAACAGAAGAAAAATTATGGAAATGTCTGTTTTCCCTCAATAGGAGTACCTATTTATTAAAGTTAATTAATTACTATTCTTTAAACATTTTCAAAATAGACTCATAAGTGACAACTTTCAGAGAAAACAAGGGTTTTTGGATGTAAATATTTACTTATAACATGGATAAAATAATTTTGTTAAATATTAACTCCATATTCATAATGTTCTCTATTGTTTTTGCATTTTGTTTAACAATAGAGAATCTAAGACATTTAGTGTTCATGAGTTTCATACAGTTTCCTGTCAATGTACTTTGTCTTTTTTTATTGGACTACTAATCATTTATTTATGATTTGTTGGAACTACTCATATTTTAAATATGTCAAGTGAACTGCAAGCACTTGTTGCTGATTTGATATTTGCTTTTTACACATATTCATTGTATCCTCTGAAAAAGAAAAGTTTTATATTTTAACAAATTCCAATCCATAAATTTTTTTTTAAATTTTCTGTTATTGGTTAGGGCTATGTTTGGATATTTAATTTTAACCGTAATGTTGCAAGTGATATTTGTCTATGGTATTTTTTCTTTATATTTTGGAAAAGTGTATTTGACATCCACTATGGAATTAATATTTATTAATGACATATTATACCTTTGTGCAACTATAAAATACATATAGCCAATTATCTGAACACCATTTTATGAACTGTTTATCACTTATCCACTGATTTGAAACACTATCTTTATCATATATTGGATTTTAGGTTTATCGAGATTATGTAACATGAAATTATTTAATTATGAAATTATGTGAATTCAAGCATGACAGTCAGCTCTTCTTCCCCACCACTACCCTGTAAAAGGATGGATGGAATAATTGCTTCCCTATGGCTTAAGTGTATGAGAGGTATACAACATGGTCTTGATGAAGTGGGAACTACACAGAAACTGTTTTTGGTCCTGAAATGTACTCCAGCTTTACCAATTTGTTCTACACATATACCATTGAGGGTAGAAGCTGAATTTTGCTAATGATTATATTTACACTACTTAACATTGTGCCAGATACTGAGTAGATGCTTAGAAACATGTTTAATGACTTGTTTTATTGATAGAGACCTAATTATCTGCTGTAGTGGTGCTATCTCATTCAGAATCATTTTGACCAGCCTTTCTCCATCATGAATAAAACACTTATTTACACACTTGTGTACATGCACATGTGCATAGAAACACACACACCCTTTGCAGAGACAAACTGCATCGAAAGCATGTACAAACATTATAGTATTTTTGTTGATTCTGACCTGATTCTGATTCTATTGTATACATTTTCATTCTGATCACAATAACAATAAAAATAGAAAACTATAAGTTGTGAAGCTGGAAGATGCAGAACATGAAAGATCGAATTACCAATTTTTTTTTCTATTTTCTTTAGTTGGCTGCTGATAAAATCAGAAAAGAAATGGACACAAAAATGAAAGTATGCAATGTGTGTGCGTGTGTGTGTGTGTGTATCACATGCACTCGTTTCCATGATGTACATATGGAATTTCATAACCAGCCAAACTAAGCTTCATAAGTGAATGAGAAATAAAATCCTTTACAGACAAGCAGATGCTGACAGATTTAGTCACCATCAGACCTGCCTTCCAAGAGCTCCTAAAGGAAGCACTAAACATGGAAAGGAAAAACCAGTACCAGCCTCTGCAAAAACACACCAAAATATATAAACCAATGAAACTAGGAAGAAACTGCTTCAACTAATGTGCAGAATAACCAGCTAACATCATGATGACAGGACCAAATTCACACATAACAATATTAACGGTAAATATAAATGAGCTAAATGCCCCAATTAAAAGACATACACTGGCAAATTGGATAAAGAGTCAATACCCACAGGTGTGCTGTATTCAGGAGACACATCTCACTTGCAAGGTCACACATAGGCTCAAAATAAAGGGATGGAGGAATATTTACCAAGCAAATGGAAAGAAAGAAAAAAAAAGCAGGAGTTGCAATCCTAGTCTCTAATAAAACAGACTTTAAACCAACAAGGATAAAAAAGGACAAAGAAGGGCATTACATAGTAGTAAAGGGATCAATGCAACAAGAAGAGCTAAGTATCCTAAATATATATATATGCCAAATACAGGAGCACCAGGATTCATAAAACGAGTTCCTAGAGACCTACAAGGAGACTTAGACTCCCACACAATAATAGTGGGAAACTTTAACAACCCACTATCAATATTAGACAGATCAACAAGAAAGGAAATTAACAAGGATATTCAGACTTGAACTCAGCTCTGGTCCAAGTGGACCTAATAGATACCTACAGAACTCTCCACCCCAAATCAACAGAATATACATTCTTCTCAGCACCACATAGCACTTATTCTAAAATCAACCACATAATTGGAAGTAAAACACTCCTCAGCAAATGCAAAAGAATGAAAATCATAACAAACAATCTCTCACACCACAGTGTAATCAAATTAGAACTCAGAATTAAGAAGCTCACTCAAAACTGCACAACTACATGGAAACTGAACAACCTGCTTATGAATGACTACTGGGTAAATAGCAAAATTAAGGCAGAAATAAATAAGTTCTTTGAAACCAATGAGAACAAAGACACAACATATCAGAATTTCTGGGATACAGTTAAAACAGTGTTTAGAGGGAAATTTACAGCATTAAATGTCCACATTAGAAAGTGGGAAAGATCTAAAATAGACACCCTAACATCACAATCAAAAGAAGCAATGGAAAACACATTAAAAACCTAGTATAAAACAAGAAATAACTAAGATCACAGCAGAACCGAATGGGAGAGAAACACAAAAAAACCTTCAAAAAAAAATCAATGAATCTAGGAGTGGGTTTTTTGAAAAGATTAACAAAATAGATAGACCGGTAGCCAGACTAACAAGGAAGAAAAGAGAGAAAGATCAAATAGACACATTAAAAAACGATAAAGGGGATATCACCACTGATCCCACAGAAATACAAACTATTATTAGAGAATACTGTAAACACCTCTACACAAATAAACTAGAAAATCTAGAAGAAATGGATAAAGTCCTGGACACATACACCCTCCCAAGACTAAAGCAGGAAGAAGTCAAATCCCTGAATAGACCAATAACAAGTTCTGAAATTGACTCAGTAATTACTAGCCTACCAACCAAAAAAAGCCCAGGACCAGATGTCTTCACAGCCGAGTTCTACCAGAGGTACAAAGAGGAGCTGGTACCATTCCTTCTGAAACTATTCTGAACAATAGAAAAAGAAAGACTCCTCCCTAAATCATTTTATGAGGCCAGCATCACTCTGATTCCAAAACCTGGCGGAGACCCAATAGAAAAAGAAAATTTCAGGCCAATATCACTGATGAACATCGATGCGAAAATCCTGAATAAAATACTGGCAAGAGAATCCAGCAGCACATCAAAAACTTATCCACCACGATCAAGTTGGCTTCATGCCTGGCATGAAAGGCTGGTTCAACATATGCAAATCAATAAACATAATCCATCACATAAACAGAACCAATGACAAAAACCACATGATTATCTCAATAGATGCAGAAAAGGCCTTCAATAAAATTCAACACCCCTCATACTAAAAACTCTCAATATACTAGGTATTGATGGAACATATCTCACAAAAATAAGAGCTATTTATGACAAATGCATAGCTAATATCATGCTAAATGGCCAAAAGCTGGAAGCATTACCTTTGAAAACTGGCCCAAGAGTAGGATGCCCTCTCTCCCCACTCTTATCAACATAGTATTGGAAGTTCTGGCCAGGGCAATCGAGTAAGAGAAAGAAATAAAAGCATGCAAATAGGAAGAGAGGAAATCAAATTGTCTCTGTCTGCAGATGACATGATTGTATATTTACAAAACGCCACCACCTCAGCCCAAAAATTCCTTAACCTGATAAGCAACTTTGGCAAAGTCTCAGGATATAAAATTCATGTGCAAAAATCACAATCATTCTTATATACCAATAACAGACAAGCAGAGAGCCAAATCATTAGTAAACTCCCATTCACAATTGCTATAAAGAAAACAAAATACCTAGGAATACAACCTACAAGGGATGTGAAGGACCTCTTCAAAGAAAACTACAAACCAGAGCTCAAGGAAATGACAGGACACAAACATATAGAGAAACACTCCATCCTCATGGATAGGAAGACTCAATATCATGAAAATGGCCATATTGCCCAAAGTAATTTATAGATTCAATGCTATTCCCATCAAGCTACCATTGACTTTCTTCACAGAACTAGAAAAAAACTATGTTAAATTTCATATGGAAGCAAAAAAGAGCCTGTGGAGCCAAGGCTAACCTAAGCAAAAAGAACAAAGCTGGAGGCATGATGCTGCCTGACTTCAAACTATATTACAAAGCTAAAGTAACCAAAACAGCATGGTGCTAATACCAAAACAGATATATAGACCAATGAAACAGAATAGAGGCCTCAGAAATAACACCACACATCTACAACAATCTGATCTTCAACAAACCTGACAAAAGCAAGCAATGGGGAAAGGATTCCCTATGTAATTAATGGCGCTGGGAAAACTGGGTAGCCATATGCAGAAAAGAGAAACTAGACCCCTTCATTATACCTTATAAAAGAATTAACTCAAGGTGGATTAAAAACAGAAATGTAAAACCTAAAACTATAAAAACCCTAGAAGAAAACCTAGGCAATATGATTCAGGACATAGGTGTGGGCAAAGACTTCATGACTAAATCACCAACAGCACTTGAAACAACAGCCAAAATTGACAGATGGAATCTAATCAAACTAAAGAGCTTCTGCTCAGTAAAATAAACTATCACAAGAGTGAACAGGCAACCTACAAAATATGAGAAAATTTTTGCAATCTATCCATCTGACAAAGGTCTAATATCCAGAATCTAGAAGGAACTTAAACAAATTTACAAGAAAAAAAAAAACAAACAACCCCATCAAAAAGTGGGCAAAGGATATGAACAGACACTCCTCAAAAGAAGATATGTATATGGCCAATAAACATATGAAAAAAGCTCATTATCACTGTTCATTAGAGAAATGCAAATCAAAACCACAATGACATACCATCTCACACCAGTTAGAATGGTGATCATTAAAAATTCTGGAAACAGCAGATGCTGGAGAAGATGCAGAGAAATAGGAACACTTTTACACTGTTGGTGGGCTTGTAAAATAGTTCAACCATTGTGGAATACAATGTGGTGATTCCTCAAGGATATAAAACCAGAAATACCATTTGACCCAGCAATCCCATTACTGGGTATATACCAAAGGATTATACATCATTCTACTCTAAAGACACATGTACATATATGTTTATCATGGGACTATTTACAATAGCAAAGACTTGGAACCAACATAATGCCCATCAATGATAGACTGGATGAAGAAAATGTGGCACATATTCACCATGGAATACTACACAGCCATAAAAAAGGATGAGTTCACGTCCTTTGCGGGGATATGGATGAAGCTGGAAACCATCATCCTCAGCAAACTAACACAGGAACAGAAAACCAAACACTGCATGTTCTCACTCATAAGTGGGTGCTGAACAATGAGAACATGTTGACACAGGGAGAGGAACATCACACACTGGGGTCTGTAGGTGGGTGTGGGGAAAGGGGAGGGAGAGCATTAGGACAAATAGCTAATGCATGTGGAGCTTAAAACCTAGATGACGGGTTGATGGGTGCAGCAAATTACCATGGCACAAGTATACCTATGTAACAAACCTGCATGTTCAGCACATGTATCCCAGAACTTAAAGTAAAATTTTAAAAAATGAAAGTATGCAATATGTGTATGTGTGTGTATACATACATATAAAACAAGCACTCATTTTCATTTTGTACATATATGCACATTATGAGTGTGAATATATGTTAAATAATATCCTATCAGTTTTGTATTTGTAACACATATATGTACATGCATATACAACAAATAGAGGTGTTTTGCATAATAATTTCATTTATATTCATTTCATCAGCTAAGAACTAAAAAGAATTTAAATCAAAATCAATTATTCATTTACAGGTGTTTTTAACCATCATCTCCCCCTTTATCTTCAGTTTTATGCCTCCTTGTATTGCCATTTTGTGACTTTTTTGCCATAAATTATACATATTTGGAACAGTCACTTTAAGAAATTCAATCTTTGGATAAGATCTCTAAGATTGATTTAGTATGAATACGTGTGTGGGCACACACTTGACAAAGAAAGGTCAGTTATAAATATATGTGTACACTTATCAAAATAATTCACATAAAATCTCTGAATAAAATTATCTGTATGCTTTTTCTGTCAATAAAAGCAATCTAGTATAATTCTTGGTAGTAAACCTGTTTGTTTTCATTCTGTTGCCTACCATGTGAGCTGCCATGTTGGTATAAAACATCGATCATTTGATATTTTACTACAGCAAATAATAGTGATCCCCACGAAATAATAAATAAATCAGTGAGTTTCACGGAAATAAGTTTTTGGATGGATCAGATAATTTGAAGTTGTTAGTTTATTCTCCAGCAAGGTGAAAGAAAAAAGCTGTTAGTTTGTTCTCTATCAGGTGATCGAAGATGAAAACTAAAGTTCTCAAGGCCAGTGCATAATAATGGTGCCGTATTCTGTGCATCAATCACCATTACCAAATACCTATATTGCCAAATATTTCATGTACCGCTTTAGTGGTGATTAATCAATGTGCCATGGCACTGAAACTGAAACGAGACTTTGTAGTACAAGTGATATTCAAAGGGTTTTGAAAATTTATCAGCTCTATAGATATAGATGAAAATTTATCATCATCTATCTAGAAATCCTGTTTTTATAAATGTTACCTAGCCAAATATTGGTTTTATTTACTTAATATTTAGAAAACATGAGTTTAGTAAAAATTGTTCAGATTTTCTTAATGTAGTGTGTGAAATTACTATGTAATTATACAAGAAATATGCTACACAGCTGAATACACAAAGAGGTCAGCAGAGGGAGCAAAAGGTGCCTTTCCCCTATAATCCACAGCAACATCACCCGCTCTTCTCTCTACATCATCGATGTATGTTATCTAAAGTCCTGTGCAAATGCCACCTCAACACAAGTCCTCTAGCCTTGCCTTCTTATCAGAAGCAGCTCGAAAGCCCCGATAATTCTAGAACCACTGAAAAATACACACTTGTTGCAAGGATTGAAAAGCCTCATATTGCAAATTCAGAATTCACAGTACTGAAAAAATTCATAATTTTTTAAAGTTACAATACTGTGAACTATACAAAATGAATTATGCTGGGATCCGATGACTCTCTTCATTCCAGCCTATCTTATATTTTCTCATTCATTTCTCCACATAGTCACAACAACAGACTCACTATTACATTTCATTAATGGCTATTTTATAATAAATGATCTCAATAGCATTTCTGAAACCTCTGCTGTTCTGGTTTTACAGAACTCTTGAATTTTTGAATGAGTTAGTTTTTGATTGAAAAAGACCTGACTCTTATGCTTAGAAAAGCCATCATTTCTTTCTGTAAGCTTTCCGTCTTCTATAAGCTTTACATGTTCCATAAGCAAACATTCGCTGGTTTTGTGATCAAACTAGAGAGGCAAATTCAGTTAATAATAACAACGTCATTTATCATCCTCAAATCTAGTGTTATGGATAATACGATCTCCACAAGGAGACGGTTGCACGAGCGACAAGAGAAAGACAATCAACAGTCTTTTACTCATACCAAGATATGTCCACACACACTTGTTTCAACAGTCAAAGTAACGCCATATGTCCCCAGTGATGTGGGTGGGCAAAAGGAACAGTTGGCCTGCTAATGAGGGCCATATGTACACGCAGCCTATCGTACCATCCTTCTTACTTATGGTTGCTGAAAACTCAGTGGAAGAGCTTGCTCTGAGGAATGGCATGGCTGGAGGAGGAGAGGCTTCCTTAAGAGCAGGAAAGGACCATTTGTTGTACAACTACTGTATCTCTGAAACTGGGAGCTAAAGATATGCATGTACGTTACTCATTCTTATTAAGAGTTACTTACGCATCCGTAGAGTTCTTTACTCCAGTTTCACCTTCTTTCACTAAATTCTTTTGCATTTATGTGCAAAGGGATTTTGGGCCCTTTTCAAAAATTACTTTTCCTAATCAATCTTGTTAATTTGATGTTCATTTACATCGGCTTCTCTTTATTTTTAGCTTGATTTCCAGAAAAATTATACTTTCTTTGACATTGTTAAATGTTACAATATTAAAAGAAATGAAAAAGACTTAAAAACTTAGAATATTTGAATGAGGGTTTCTGGAAGGCAGAGAGAACAATAAGGCAAAAGTACTTACTGCACTACTGTTCCAAAGTAAAAGAAAAACAAAGATTTTAAAAATGATTATAGCAGCTTTGTATCTCAACCAGGGTTTCCTTTGAAATTTCTACAACTGCAAACACTATTCAGCAATTTGCACTGATTATAAAATTTATTGTTTTAAGGTCAATTGTGATACTATGATCAGATAATATAATTTACTTTACTCTTAATGGCTTCATTTTGACAACTGAGGGAGCTTTCAGGAAGGACAACGCTTCCTGCACAACAACCAGTAAAGCAGGTCACATCCATTTTCAATCTAATTTTAAGAAAAATGAAGGACAAACTACTTGTGAGGCAGCAAGAATTCATTTGCATTAAATTAATTTGAACAGGGCATTTCAAGTTCTCTCTGGCAACAATGGAATAAAGGGGAAAATGAATCTATCTTATGCAATGATCCTCTTCTAGGTTACAGAAAGATTTGAAAGGCTGACATGACCATTGCTAAATTTCTTCTAGAAGTCTATGATTAGTGTCATAGATATAACTCATGAGATAAAATATTCACAAAGAATGTCTGTGAACTGCATCAATTGTGATGGAACTACTGTCTAACATCCCTTTGAAAAGTTATATTCTGCAAAGGTTAAAAAACACCAACCTTTCGATGCTTTCTTATATGGATGAGCTTTTGTCAACAAGAACTAAGCTTCACAATTAAGCACTATGGAAGATAATGTTCTAGGTTAATTTAAACCTAACTAATCCAGGACTTGGCCTTGATAAATAATGGGTTTAATTAATATTTTTGACCCTAGCAGTGCAAATACTTTTACTTATATTTTACTAAAGCTAGTTTTGACAAATCTAAGGGTATTTAATTTATCAGTATCTGTTGTCAGATGAAAACTTCCCCATCAATACCTTCTAATGGTTCAAAAATAAACTGTTACCCCCACAGATACATTGTTTTTCCATGCGTAAGCAAGTACATTAATTTCAGGGTCTCAAGGCATAAAAGTGATATTACCACTTGTGATAGGCTGCATAATAGTCCCAAAAGATGTTCTTCACCTAATCTCCCGGCCCTGGGAATGTGCTGCCTTACACAGCCAAAGGACTTGTAGATACGATTCATTTAAGGATCTGGAGACAAGGTGATTATCCCAGATCATCCACGTGAGTCCAAAGTAATCACAGGAGTCCTTAGATGAAGTGGAGAGAAGGACTCAAAGTTAAAGGAGGAGACAGCGCGGAGACAGAAACAGAAATAAAAGCAACGCACCTTGAAAATGGAGGAATGGGGAAAAGACAATGAAGACAGGTGCCACCAGAAGCAGAAAATGCAAGAGAATGGATTCTCCCCTCAGCACCTCCAGAAGGAACCCACACTGCAGACACATTGACTTAGCCATATTAAAGTGATTTTGGACTTCTGACCTTTGAAACTGCAAGACAATAAATATGTGTTAAGTTATGTAAATGTGTCGTAATTTGTTATAGCAGCAGTAATACAACTAATACACCACTACAATAAGCAAAGGAAATAAAGTGCAATAGTGACAAACTTAAGGGTTTCCAGGAAAGAGAAACGAAGTGGTAAACTCAATCACAGGATTATATTAGTAACTGTAGTATATGTTACTTGCTTACCCTTTCAATCACATTATTGCTGTAATTATCATTATCATCCAATCAATATGATTACACCAGTATGTATAACTTAGACATGAAAATTTTTTTCTATTTCACTCTTCCCATAATTCCATGCAGCTACCCCTAAGCAACTATGTATCTGATGAAGCTAATATTTTCAGGGAAAATCTTCCATGTTAAGCAGAAAATTTACATCTAAAATTAAATTCTTTTAAGCCAGTCTGGGGACAATACCTAGAAAATTCAAACATTACTTCTCAAGAATACCACTAGCAGTGAATTTGTGACGCTATCTTCCACCAACTGAATCAAAATTAATTTTAAATATTTTCAAAGCAATATTTTAAAAAATCGTGTACACATTTTTTCCTCTTGGTAAAAATAAACCACTTCTCAACCATCCATTATATTTATGTTAGTTACATGAAGTCCATACATGAATTATCATACCACAAATAGAAAACTATTTAAATAGAAAAATCTCACTTGGTGCTGACAGAATGACAGCATAAAACTGTTAAGCATGAGGAGAAAGTTGTTTGCAGTGTAAATATTTCCCTTTTCCTATCAAAGTGTGTCCTGTGATCTAGCGCTCTTCTCTCCACATGCTTAAGTACAGCAAAAGTTATAAAAACACTCATTCTAGTTTTCTATACTTTAATGGTTGTAGAACATCAGAAGAGAATTGGGAGATGGGAATGTTTTGTGCTTGACATTGCATTTGAGGGGAAAATAAAAACTTGGACATAATATGTGGGATGTCTCCACAGTAATACATAGGAGGGCAAGAAAAAAATGCTATCAAATTTCTACCATGCGCTGAGCCCCTTATATCAACAAATATCCAGCCTTTCTAATGTACTAACAACCACTCTTCATAGCAAGTATTCTATTCCCAGCTTGTAGGTAAGAAACAAAGCTTCAGAAAGGGATCTTCACCAATTTCACACAGTCAATAAAAGGCAGAACTAGGGCAAATATCAATAATAAAAATAGCAATCTAATCCTAATTGGACCTGGCACTGTTCTAAGAAGAAAATCATTAACAAAGGATTTTGAGTTACCACACTCTTAGTCTCCCCGTTTTACAAAAGAAGCAACTGGGGTAAAGTGAAGCTATGCCGTTTCTTTTCAAGCTCATATACCTAACAAGATACCACTTTAATCATGGGTCTCTGATAGATCGTGTACCTCATTTCTAGCGTTTGCTGAGATTTTTCTTATTAACCCTAAGCAAGTATTTGATCCCTGGTAAGTATGCTGTAATTTTTTCACCGCTCATTCTTATCACGGTTCTTCAAGAAAAGTACAGTTCAACACATTTGTCCTATTTGGTTACAAATTTTGAAATTCAAAATATGTATCACACTAAGCTGTTAGCTCCATTTGGAATTTTAAAAAACTAAATTTGTCACTCAGTTAAAAAAAATTGCATTGTTTACTCCCATATCTACAATATAGCTTATAAGTGTATATTTGTATTGAAAACATAATTTTCTACAACTTTTATAATATTTAAATATTATTTAAGGTTTTAATAATATTTAAATATTTAAATAATACATTTAAAAACATAGTTCAACAAGTCCGAATAATCCATCACTTACTTATGACAGAATATTTGTTCAGTATCTTCTGTTTGTTCACTCTTGTGTAATATATCCTATTTTAAGAATCAAAAACTTCTCTTAATGTCAACACTACAGCCTCTTCACAATTCCTACTTATTCCTAATTACCCTTCAGGAGCAAATAAAATGAATTTATCCCAAATTTCTTTGCTTTGAAACAACTTCAGTGAAAATGGTGGTTGTCAACCATATCTACCATTCATATATCCCATTGTTTTCTGCATTAAATTTCATCTAATACTCCTTATGCCATCAGTGTCACTACAAAGGGGGACAGGGGATGAATCTCATCATGAACAAAGGTATATACACTAGATCTTAGGATGTTCAATCATTTCCTTACTCTATTATGTCCCATCTGAACTACTCATATTAAAATGAGCAACTATATGAACATGGTACTTTTAAGAAAGGATGTTCAAAAATTAATTCATATCTTGTACAAATTGGTATCCAAGAAATCATGACCTAATAGGCATCACATATGTGAATGAAAAAATTCACTTTCAGCAATGAATGTTGATGACACTCCTTTAGCAAGAGTTGTACCGAGCTACCCACAACTCCTCAGCACTCACTATTCTCATACATGCGGTCGGACAATGTCCAAGGGTGCAGTGATTCTGTCCAGAGGCTTTTCTGGGCCGTTAGAGCTGTCTCAGCCTGTGTACAGGGTTATACAGACACTCTAGGGCATTCATGACTCTGATCACTGGAGCAGCCCTGTACTAACTGCAAATTTATGGAGGAAACTTTCAAGTCCTCTTGCCCCCCAGTTGGGGTAACTCTGTTACCTATTTCATGTGGTCTCAGTTCTCCAACAAAAATGATCTCGGCCTGCTCATCTTACTTCCATTTCACTACATGGCATAACTAGAAGTTGACTAGGTATTCTGCTTTAATGTATATGCAAAGCCCTCTTGTTCAGGAATGTTTGTAGAATAATATTTCTAAATTAGGAATACAATTGGTCTTGTTCTTTCCTGAGGGATAAAATGTCATCTCTCTTCTTCTCTCCCTCTCTCCTTTCTTCCTAACTCAGCTAACCCTCTATCTGAAAGAATTACAAAGGAAGAAATCTAGGGCATTGTTTAGCATTCTCAGGAGGATTGGAAATGTTGGAATGACAGCGAGTATCACACATACACTGCTTGAAGTATTTTGTAGGATCCAAGGGAAGAGAAAATTTTGACATTCCAGAAAATTTAAGTCATCCTTTTAATATCAGGACCAGAAAGAAACAGGTCACACGGGCAAGAGCCATAAAACTAATTATCTTGACTCTTTCCAGAATACCTGAGCTATAAATGTACAGGGAATCCTGTAATCAGATGCAAAGTTGTGTATAATATACTTAGTTCCCAAATGTAACTAGGAATTTTATGTATATAATGTGAAAAATCGTTCCAAAGTATTTGAGACTCCAAAAACTTTCCTAGCTAGCATTCAATATTCTTGCTTAACTTCTCCTTATACCCCTAACTGTATTGAGCATGCATAGACACACAAAAGCTAGGATCAACTATTACCGCTTAAGAAAGAAAAGGAGGAAAAAGGCTGTATTATAGGGATTTAGTTTTCTTCCTCAACTCTTGAAGAAGCCTATTTGTATCAGCCCGTGTCAGACAACAAAGTACTTATCAATAAAGTTTTATGAATGTGGTCACATATGAAATATAAGAGCATTCAGTTTCTACCTCTCCTTTTCTCATAAATCCTACATCAGATAGACATTAGCTATATCTGCCAATGTTTCCACGGAATCTTAAAGACTATTCACTGCAAAGCTGGCAGTGTAGCCTGAAAGCAAGTTATGTCTGCGTTGCAACTTCACACTAAGTGGTTTAAAAATACAACTAAATGTGGCCTGTCTTTATCTTGATTATAAGACATAAATTATCCCAAGAATATTCTTAGTAAAAATTGGGTCTCCCGGTCAAGCCACTTCTATTAAGAAGGACACAGGTCAGTTTTTAGGAGTTTAGGTGTTATTTGGAAGTTAGGAGCATCTAAATATGGAATATAACTCCATTAAATTATAGTATATTTTATATCAAAGAGAAACGACAAAAATAAGAAATGTTTTAAGTATTTTTTCGTATAGCGTGTTCATATATAATTACTTCAGTAGTCTCAATGTAGTCATGCAATTGTTTGGGTAAAGAACTAAACTTGAAGTTAAATAGCATAGGTCTGAATTCTTATGGTTTATAACATTCATATATTTTATATGTTCCAGAATAATATGTAATTTCTAAGTTTATAACATAATAATTACAGAAATCTAGGTAAAGTAATACTTCTGTGACACAGTCTCTTCATCTACAAAATGGAATATTGCTTTTCTCCTTAAATTTATATTAAAAATTGGAGAAGTAATATATGTGAAAGAACCTTACATTAAATGTGCAAGTTTTATTTGTTGAATTCAAACAGTCATTAAAGAACAAAATAAAACATTACATTTGGATTAACAAAGTAGATACATATATCTCAATCTGAGAAACCTTTAAGCTCTCTTGACCATAAAATGACATTGGATCCTATAAGAGAGTTTGGTAAATATTTGAAAGATATTTCAATTTCACACCTAAATGTTGATTCTGACATTTATTTCCTAAACTTATCATTTGTATACTTACCTGCTATTAAATCCACAGGGGTCATGTCACTAACTGTACGCCCACCGATTTTATTGAGAGGTATTCAGCAAGGCCCACAAAGTAAGTATTGAATTTTTTAAAAAAACAGACCCAAAACACCTAAAAGCAAAACACTTAGTAAATTCTTATAATCATGAAGATCACAAATTAGTGCTATTAGTAAGAAAGAAACTTCTAAACCAAATAAAGTCCTAATACCTCCAACGAATTTTGTCTCTCTGATACACACACACACGATTAAAAAAAAAATGAAGGAAATGTAAAAAAATAAATAAATGAAGGAAGTTCTGTGGGAAATGTCCATAATTTCATGCCCAGAATTTCCCTATCAATCTCTTTCCCCAAAGTTCTTCCGAGAAAATAAAGTTGCCTTTCTCTCAACGTTAACTCATCACTTTTCTCATAGCATTTTCAAAAGAAATATTTCCTGTCAGCCGGCCACTTAAACTTTGTGCTGTTAAAGAAATCCAAAAAGGTATCAATTTTGCAACAAAGGATAAAGAGGAGACGAAGTGAACCAACATGGCTTTTAAGCTAAATTGCCGTCACCTGTCACAGGTTGTCTAGCGAGCCTCAAGTTCCCTCTAATAAGCTTATGGAGGGTGCGGAGCAAAGGCACCTCAAGGTGCTCTGCGGGTTTTCCCCTGGTAAATTAGGCTGAAAGGAAAAGAGTCCCACCCCCCACCCCCAAACTTGGAGACCAGGGCTGCCCTGCCGAATGCTGTGCCCAGACCTCCTACTTCCACGCCCTTCCAGTCCTTTCCTCGGCTTGGAAAATTGGGCATGAGGCAAGCAAAAGGAAGGACAGAAGGCCAAAACGGGCATCCGGGAAGCCAAATTTCTGTCTCAAAAGCTCGTCTAGAAACGCGTACATAGCGCGTGCCTTGCGGACATCTCCTAAAACCCCGTTCACTGAAGCTAATTCCTCCCGAACGCCCCCACGCCGGCTGAGGATCGCAACCGCCCATCCGCCCCTCCAGCCTGTGCAGCCGCCCCCAAAACCTCCCGTGAATCGGGAAATGTCAAGGCAGCAGCGCTTGGGGAGCCGAGCAGCCTCGCCAGTTCCAAGTCTCTGGTTCGAGACCCCTCGCTTCGCCTCTTTGGGGAACTCACCTGGAGTCAGGTTTAGATGGCAGCCTCCACCCAGGGGACCGGGAAGCGGCCCCGGGAAGCGCCGCCGCGTCCTGTGAATAACGAGCGCAGCACAGCGGAGCAGCTCCCCCTGGACTGGCCGCTCCCCGATTCCTCCCGCTCTGTCCGGGAACCGTCCCTCCGTTCTTTCCTCTCCCTCCCCTGCCTGCAGCCGCCGCGCTCCCTCCTCCTGCTGGCGGCTCAGGGCTGTGCTTCCGCCTCCCTCCTGCGGGCGCACGAGCTGCCCGCGCTGCTAATGAGCAGGCTCCAGGCTCCGCCCGGCCAGGGGTGCGCACACACCCCACGCCGGAGACGAGCTCCCGGGAGCGGAGCTATGGATACGCCTGGTGCGGCCGCTGGAGAAATGAACTGGAGGAGGCATCCAGCATCTCACACTTTCTGGCCACTCAGCTTAACTAAGCCATAACCCCAGACTTCTTCCTAAATCTCCAGTAATTTACAGGTGCTGAAAAGTCAATGAGGGGTTTGAGCACAATCTGTGTTAACAGTATTGCCAGTATAGAGATGCTAATCTGGCTAGATTCTAGGGATGAAATGTTCAAGGGACGGTATATGATTCTTTCTGGTGGTTATTTTGACATATTTTGGCTATACTTACAGATCTGTAAAATAAACCAGCAATCTTCTAATCATGACAACACAGATTCCTAATTGAAGGCAGCTGATACTTATTAAATACCAGGCTCTGTTTAATAGGCTCTTCTTTCCCAGCTGATCTTTACTACAATTCTGTGAGCACTACTAGCACCCCTATTCTATATTTTAAGAATTTGGGTTTAACTTTTAAAACAAGACGGTCTTAAAACAAGACTAAGGATCATGTCCAACCTTGCAGAGATTCTAAGTTTCTGAGCCTAAATAATAACTGAAATCTGTAGCTCCCACAACCCATAGCCTGTGTATAATGTGTTGCAGCATCTTGGATGGTACTGTGTAACTGAACCAACAAAGATAATAGGACCATCAGCAAATACACACCACGAGACTAATGAATACCTAGAATCCTAGTGAGACTTGTAAATAGTCAAGCACCCTAAGTAACAATAGTTCAAGTGCATGCTAAACATGGTGATTACTTATAAAAGAACAGCAACCAGTATGAGTGAAGACAGGCAAATAATGTTCAAAATGTTCAGAATCAATGTCCAGCCACTTATGAGTTGAATTCCCCACTCTAAAAAGGAGGCCAGATGTGATGTATTCTAAGAAGTCTACAATGGGCGTGGTCTTTTCGCAACCAAAAAGGGCTTTTTAAACACTTATTTCCCATTAAGAATATGCAATAGCTAATTAATATTAAATCTGAAAATCAGTGATAATTTATTTCAACTAACCTTACATGAAAAAATCATTACTCATTCAAGCTTTTAGAATTAGATTAAATAGCATTGAGTATCAAATTTACTTCAACCCATAGAAATAATAGACAGTTAATTAATAAAGTAAGTAATTTAATTAACTTTACTTTTGTGTCATGATGTATTTTTCCTTAGGAAAAGGATAAGACATTTTTTCCATGGTATAAAATACTAGAATATGACTTTTATATTTTTCTTCATGAAGATTAAAGAATTAATAAAATAAGTACAGACATATTGTCAACAAATCTATCCAGATCATTCATTCTCCACTCAAGAAATTATGCTAGGCAAGCTTTATTTCTCCATATGTACAAGGCAATTCAGAGGTCAAAAATTTTAAAACACTTCAATGAACATCAACCATTAATTAACTAAGAGTAGATTTTATTTATAAACAACTTTAAAAGACTATAAAAAAGGTATAACAAACTTCTACTTTATCAGTACTGCTACTCCTGTTGAACACAAAGATATATAATTATAGTTTTCTCCCTATTTAAAATATTTATTGATTCTGGCATAATAATGTCATACTCATCCCTCAATAATCAGTGTACATGGAACCAGAAATCTTTTCTTTCACCTAGTCTATTTAAGTATTTCTGTGTTTTGCATGTTAACACTCTATTTATTCTGTGTTTCTAGTGCTTATCCTCAAAATTTTTATAGTTCCGTTCACATATGAATTCTACCAATCAGCACTATATATAAATAATGCAACGTATAAAATGTGTTAAATAAATGGATGTAAGATTTATGCTAAATTTTTCACATAGTAAGTACTTCAAAACCCTTATTATTTTTCCTTAAGCTTTTATGTGCATATATTTTATCTCTCCAACTAAAGAATAAACTTCTAAATAAGAAGAGTTTTGTCTATAAATTTTACGCATTTTAATACATTATTAATCTAAAACCTTGGACTAGAGTTTGGAATTCTTTTATGTATTCATTTATTGATACAAAAAATAGGTGTCCATGCCATTTTTTCTAAACCTTGTGCAAGATGTAGGGTATACAATGATGTCCAGACTTTAGAGTCCTTGACCTCATGGCGTTTAAAGTGCAGTAATGTACAGTAATTTTAAAATCTATTTATTATTATTTAAAACAATAAATGAATACATTCTTGTCGAAAATAACTGAAAAGTCTGTCTGAATTCCCTGGCCAAGGCCAAAACATGAAAGCAAAAGAGCTGCCTGAAAACAGTGCAAGCCACTCTCCAGAGGGTTTCTCTGTTGAAACAGCACATCGCATTATGGAAATAATGAGAAAAATTAGTAACTGTGCAAACGACAACACATATGCATCTTTGTGGTTTCTGACCTTTTAGCATCGTCGAAGCAAGACCACAAACCTTTCAACACCAGGCGTGGTATTAATCTTGCACAGAATATAATGTTTTCACATATTTTATTCTGATTTCCTACAAAGTAATTTCAATTTCTAGCTAAAGCTAATGGATTTTTCTAGTGAAAACATTGTGTACCGAATGACTTTCCAGTGAGATCCGCGTACCATGCGCCATTTTCATGTTCGTGCTCATTTCTCTGAAGTCTGTTTGCCTTTAATTCACCATAATGAAATTCCTTGTGTACTTTTATTGGCAACCATTGCATAGTGACACTTGCATCCAAATGTAATTCCATTTGAGCTTGGCAGTGTTTGCTTTTTTATCAGAAGAGGAAAGTTAGAGGGAACAAGGGGCAAAGATGTGTGTAAGAATATCTGAGGGACCATCACAGCATCATCACAAATTCAAGATTTTTTTGAAACATTAGACAAGGGACTCACAGCCATGCCCTGGGATGGCTGAAACACTTCACAACCTGCTCATGTTTATGACCAAAATAATCACCTAAAATGAATTCAATGTGTCAATATCATAATATTGTTTGTGTATAAGTAATCATGAAGCAGTTAGGGAAGGGAGTATAATCTAGTAAGAAATTGGAACAAAAAGTGTTAGACAAAATTCAAGAAGATTTAAAAGAAGAAAATTAACCTGTCTGATCTGAACAGAATTGGAAAAGCACATCAATCATAGCTCTATACATTGACCATAGACTTAAAGCATAACATAAAAATAAAGAAGGCAGATAACTCAGGAAAACATTTCTATTAAATCTACTCCGTAAAGTTTTCCCATACTTTTATTTTACTAACAGGAGCATACATTTAAATCTGACAAAATCATATATATTTTGTTGATTCAATTTGTAGCAGATAGAGGAGCATGTCCCAGTGCTATGACAGTGAGTTGTCACTATAACATACCACTGCTTTACATCTTACCCACAGGCTAAAATGTTTACCCCTAGAGTCGTGACTTTGTATATGACAGGAGATTGCTACTAAAAGTAAATATATTTGGCTGAAGGGTAGATACAACTTTAGGCCATTATATCATTCACTAAAATTTAGCTGGCATTTACATATTTACTTGCTTAGTTCATATGACAAATATGTTTGAGAGACTGCCATATACAAAAAAAAAAGATGGAACCATCTTACAAATTTAGAGATTACTTAAAGAAATGGAACTGAAGGGTTAACTGTGATGGCAAGAATGAAGAGAGCAAAACCAGAGGGTACTTCAAGGAGAACAGGCATGAGAGAGGCATTATAATTTGGAGGGTGCTATGATTTGAACCTATGTGCCCATCCAAAGTTTGTATGTTGAAACTAAAATCCCAGGACAATGACATCAAGAGATGGGGCTTTTGGTTAAGTGATTAAATGAAGAAGGATCCACCCTCATGAATGAGATAAACGTCCTCGTAAAAGATGCTTTAGAGGAATGCCGGGCTCCTCAGTCTCTTCTGCCATGTCGTTACATTGTCCGTTTTTGCCCACTTTTGTCACGTGAAGACGAAGCAAGAAGGTGCCACCTCGGGACCAACTGCCAAATCTCCACTGCCTTGATTTCGGACTTCTCAGCCCCAGAACTGTGAGAAATACATTTCTGTTTTTTATGAATTACTCAATCTGTGGCATTTTGTTATAGCAGCATACAGACAAAAACAGGGTAAACAGCCTGGTGAGAGTGGATATTTTAGAAACTTGAGATGATTCAATGTCGCTGATTCTCCATTTTCTCATATGTAAAATGAAGGAAATAATGCTGATTACTTCATAGTTCATTGTACAAATTAAATTAACTATGTAAATAAAGCAATATAGTTCCTTTTATCTAGTATACATTGTTTAAGTGTTGTTGTCATTACATGAGGAAAACAAGAACTTCCCCAAACAGAAGGATGTGGGAACCAAAACTAAGATATAAGAAAGGACCAAAGTTCACTGTGACAATCTGGTCAAGCGCTGGTTAGGGAAGATAGCATAATGTTACGCATAGATATTATTATAGGATAATTTTCCTCCACCCCGAACTCCTCTAGCACTTTCCCTACGTCTTTCATTGCACTTCTTCATTTGTCTCTTTAATTACGGTTATTTATATAAATCTTTTAGCTTCCTACAAAAATAAGCTTGTAGTGGGACAGATTCTTGAGGATCTATGTCAAAGCAATTTTTCTATTTCCTACAGCAAGTAACCCAGTAGTAATCACACAGAATTTGTTAAAAGAATAAACATAGGAAGATTAATTTCCATTTTTTTCTTTGCTAATTTTTAATCAGAATTATACCATTGTTAGGGAGGGAGAAATTATAAATTGAGGACATGAGTATTAACATTTAAATCTGTTATTCTGCTTTATTTTAGAGCTTGCCATGTTTTGTGATTAAAAAAAGAAACAGGACATTCTATATAGCTGTTGCAAAACGTGTGGTCTGTTGGTGAACTAGCAGCACCAGCATTATCAAGATTTCCTTAGTTTGCAGGGCTACTGAGTCAGAATTCGCATTTTGACAAAACTCCAGGTGATTCATGCTCTGCATTTAAGTTGGAGAAGCACTGTTCTATAGTTCTCCTTATGTCCTAAATGCATTGTCAGTGAAAGAAAATACTATACGTATGATAATAATAACGGTAATATTAACAAAAATGTAACTATTAGTAATTTTCTATGCTCTCCCAGATACTAAGTCCTTTATTTAATACTTGTGATATTTCTGCGAAGTTGCAATTGATATCACCTACTAAACTGATACTCAGAAATCTGAAGTAATTCTCCAAGGTCACAAAGCTAGTGAATCACAAACCAGATTTTTAAACTCTTGCTGCTTCATTCCAAAGACTAAACCGTTTCTAACTCACGGTTAATACATTTGCTTCTGCCTTCCATTTCCTAAATATGGTTTCCTTTCTATTTCATTAGCTTTACTTATACATGACTGATTTTTAACCCTCTCTAACATTTGCAGAATATGGTGTACTATGGTTAATAAGGACAATACCAAGTAATATCATGTTGAGAAAGTGTGCAGAAGTAGCATCAAAAAACAGACTTTTTCCAAAATGTTTACTAAAAACTTTCAATAAAAACAAGATTTTCTACTTAGAATTTCTACCTTGCATAACTCAAATGGAGCATGATTATTAAAATGACAAAAAGATTCCGTAATTGCCTAAGAGCTAAGAATAAGAATTGCTATATAAAAAAGCATAAATATGCCATATGAATGACATGTATAAGAATCATGGGAGTGCTATTTGGTATTTAGTATTTAGTTCCATTCTGCAGCATGATCAAAAAGAAGCATCTGTATAGTTCACTGTGCATTATAGCACAATAAATCACCTCATTAGGCTCAGATATATGTAAAGATTTACAGTCTGGGAAAGTCCACTAGATATTCTTAATCACTTCTTAGACTGTACTGTCCCCCATATTTCTCTTTTTCTATAGAAAGGTTGCACATGGAAAGGCTTTATTTGAAATCCAGCAATGAATGGAATGTCTGTGAAGCAAGAAATAGATGGAAATTGACATTTTAAAAGAAAGTTTGGCTTCTGAAGAGATACAGCTGTGACCTTGGTCTTTTTGTTGGAGAGAAGTATTCCCTAGCCTTACTGTACTATTTTTCCCAAAGCACCCTCTCTATTGTTCTCCCTTCATCTCTGGCTCGTATCATATGGCCCCTCCCTCATTCTATCTGGTGAGTTCTGAGAAAAATGCTTAAATTCTGCAGAGAAGATTGAGAACAATGCTAAATATTCCTCAGAGAAGCAAAATATTATGTTAACAGTTTATATTTTCACATGAAATTGTCTATCTCTTCTCTCTGTCTCATGTGTGTATGTGTGTATGTGTGTATGTGTATATATATATATACATATAATATACAGTAGATATGTATATATAGAGTATAATATTCAGTATATATGTATATATAGTATAATATACCGTATATATGTATATATATACAGTGTGTGTGTGTATATATATATACATATATATATATATATGTATATATATATACTACCATTTACCTCCCAGGCTATACGTCCTGACATCTTAAAAGTAGAAAGCCCTCACAGGCCGCGGTTGCTCATGCCTGTAATCCCAGCACTTTGAGAGGCCGAGGCGTGCAGATCACCTGAGGTCGGGAGTTCAAGACCAGCCTGACCAACATGGTGAAACCCCATCTCTACTAAAAATACAAAAAATTAGCTGGGCGTTGTGTTGCGCACCTGTAATCCCAGCTACTCAGGAGGTGGAGGCAGGAGAATCACATGAACCCGGGAGTCGGAGGTTGTGTGAGCCGAGACCATGACATTGCACTGCAGCCTGGGCAATGAGAGCAAAACTCCATCTGAAAAATAAAGGTGGATAGGCCTTAAAAGACTTTTGAAAATGAGATTTGTCAAATATTTATTAGAGATGAAGAAAATAAGTGCGGACCCACACGTAACTTGTCTGAGGTCACAGAAGTAGGGACCCACACGTAACTTGTATGAGGTCACAGAGGTAGTCATGCTGCAGCAGCCTTATTGGTTTTCCTCTATGACATGCATTATTATTGTTTTTGATCATTTCAAGAGGTTTCTAGTCGATAGTGGGACAAAATTTCTAATTTGGGAACCTAATTTTCTCTGCAAATCTTCTTTACATCTCTAGCTTATTAATACACCTCAGAAGTGTTACAGGAATTAATTCGCAGGATTTTGAAGAATATTTTGAGGTATGCTGGGAAAAATCATGTCAAGTATCAATGATTAGAAACTAAACAATCAATATTAGATATTGTAAAATTATATTTAATCTTCCATATGGCATAAATAAGTTATTTTAATGTACAGTCGTTGTACTTTGTAAATTTGCATATAAAATATTTGAAAAAATAACTTTCAATATGTAAAATGTAAATATACAAAGGAAAGGATCGGAAAAAATAGATAAAAATAATCAGGCTAAGAAAACACTACAGTGTCACCCTCAGAAGACTATAGAAGGATTCTCACCCTCGAGAAACAGAGGAACTTGAACATGGAAATGACCCTCTGCTGGCCATACTGATTATGGTACATAATTTTAAAAGGCTTTTAGAGAGAAGGGAAATGTTTTATTATGCATTCAGCACAGTGTTATGGTGATGTTTCTTAATTATCAGCTATTTTTAAAATTCTTATAATCTTTCTATAGATGACAAAGTTACATAAATATGAAGGATAAGAAGGGCCCCTGCAAACCTGATAATACAATTCTCTTTTCAATGATAACGTATTTCTAAGCACGCATCTCCTAATCATATTGATGTGCATTAAGTGTTCTTTTACCTACACCTGTCAAAGTGGCTAAAGTAATATTTCATGAGGAGATAATTTTTTCCTTTAGGTGACTTTTTCCGCATAATACTCTAACATTTCCAATTCCATCTTTCTCGAAAAAGTTTACATGATATACATATACAATTACTAAAATTTTGGCGGCATAAATAATTTAAATGGACTTTACTTCAAAGATAATATTTACTTTTAAAGTTGTAAACCTTTGAATCATCAATTAATTAGAATTATCTTTTTCTTTATAAATAAAGTTTTTTGTCCCTACATATTTATGATTTGGAAATTTTCACCTGGAAAATTTCATTTTCAGTTGTATGCCTTGTCTTTAGTATAAAATTCAGTATTTCAATTTCAATATAATTTTTTGATTGATTTTAATGCAGAGAACAGAAAGGAATATCTTCAAATATAAACTACACAGAATCATTCTGTGAAACATCTTTCTGATCTGTGCATTCAGCTAACAGAGTTAAACCGTACTTTTGATTGAGCAGTTCTGAACACTCTTTCTGTAGAAAATGCAACTGGACATTTGCAGCGCTAAGAGGGTAGTAGTGGAAAAAGGAATATATTCAAATATAAAGTAAACAGAAGCATTCTGTGAAATTTCTTTCTGTTCTCTGCAACTTCTTTCTGTTCTCTGCATTCAACTAACAGAGTTGAGCCTTACTTTTGAAGGAGCAGTTCCGAAACACTCTTTGTGTAGAAACTGAAATTGGACATTCGGAGAGCTAAGAGGATAAAAGTCGAAAAAGGAATATCTTCAGCTAAATACTACACAGAAGCATTCTGTGAAACTTATTTCTGATATGTGCATTCAACTAACAGAGTAAAACCATACTTTTGATTGAGCCATTATGAACACTCTTTCTGAAGAAAATGCAAGTGGACATTCGGAGCACTAAGAAGGTAATACAGGAAAAAGGAATATATTCAAATATAAACTACACAGAAGAATTCTGTGAAACTTCTTTCTGTTCTGTGCATTCAACTAACAGAGTTGAACCTTACTTTTGATTGAGCCGTCCTGAAACACTCATTCTGTAGAAATTGCAATTGGACATTCTGAGCGCTAAGTGGCCTATATTGGGAAAAAGAATATCTCCAAATAAAAACTACTCAGAAGAATTCTGTGAAACTTATTTCTGATCTGTGCATTCAGCTAACAGAGTTAAACCATACTTTTGATTGAGCAGTTATTAAACACTGTTTCTGTAGGAAATGCAAGTGGACATTAGGAGCGCTAAGATTGTAATAGTGGAAAAAGGAATATCCCCAAATAAAAACTACACAGAAGCATTCTCTGAAACTCCTTTCTGTTCTCTGCATTAAACTAACAGAGTTGAGCCTTACTTTTGAAGGAGCTGTTCTGAAACACTCTTTGTGTAGAAACTGCCAGTGGACATTCGGAACGCTAAGAGGGTAATAGTCGAAAAAGGAATATCTTCAACTAAATACTAAACAGAAGCATTCTGTGAAACTTCTTTCTTTTCTGTGCATTCAACTAAAAGAGTTGAACCTTACTTTTGATTGAGCCGTTCTGAAACACTCTTTCTGTAGAAAATGCAAGTGGTGATTCGGAGCGCTAAGAGGGTAATAGAGGAAAAAGGAATATCTTCAAATATAAACTACACAGAAGCATTCTGTAGAACTTCTTTCTGTTCCTTGCATTCAACTAACAATATTGAACCTTACTTTTGATTGACCAGTTCTGAAACTCTCTTTCTGTAGATACTGCAATTGGAAATTCTGAACGCTAAGAGTCCTATATTGGAAAAAGGAATATCTTCAAATAAAAACTACACAGAAGAATTCTGTGAAACTTCTTTCTGATCTGTGCATTCAACTAACAGAGTTAAACCATACTTTTGATTGAGCAGTTCTGAACACACTTTCTGTAGAAAATGCAAGTGGACATTCGGAGCTCTAAGAGGGTAACAGTGGAAAAAGTAATATCGTCAAATAAGAACTACAGACAAGCATTCTGTGAAACTACTTTCTGTTCTGTGCATTCAAATAACAGAGTTGAACCTTACTTTTGATAGAGCCATTCTGAAACATTCTTTCTGTAGAAAATTCAATTGGACAATCTGAGCGATAAGAGGCCTATATTGGGAAAAAGAATATCTTCAAATAAAAACTACACAGAAACATTCTGTGACACTTTTTCTGATCTGTGCATTCAGCTAACAGAGTTAAATCATACATTTGATTGATCAGTTCTGAACACTCTTTCTGTAGAAAATACAACTGGACATTTGGAGCGCTAAGAGGGTAGTAGTGCAAAAAGGAATATATTCAAATATAAACTACACAGAAGCATTCTGTGAAACTTGTTTCTGTTCTGTGCATTCAACTAACATAGTTGAACCTTACTTTTGATTGAGCCTTTCTGAAACACTCTTTCTGTAGAAAATGCAATTGGACATTCTGAGCGCTAAGAGGCCTATATTGGTAAAAAGAATATCTTCATATAAACACTACACAGCAGCATTCTGTGAAACTTCTTTCTGATCTGTGCATTCAGCTAACAGAGTTAAACCATACTTTTGATTGAGCAGTTCTGAAACACTCTTTCTGTAGAAAATGCAACTGGACATTCAGAGCGCTAAGTGGGTAATAGTGGAAAATGGAATATCTTCAAATATAAACTACACAGAAGAATTCTGTGAAACTTATTTCTGATCTGTGCATTCACCTAACACAGTTAAACCATACTTTTGATAGAGCAGTTCTGAACACACTTTCTGTAGAAAATGCAAGTGGACATTCGGAGATCTAAGAGGCCTATATTGGTAAAAAGAATATCCTCATATAAACACTACACAGCAGCATTCTGTGAAGCTTCTTTCTGATCTCTGCATTCAGCTAACAGAGTTAAACCATACTTTTGATTGAGCAGTTCTGAAACACTCTTTCTGTAGAAAATGCAACTGGACATTCAGAGTGCAAAGTGGGTAATAGTGGAAAATGGAATATATTCAAATATAAACTACACAGAAGCATTCTGTGAAACTACATTCTGTTCAGTGCATTCAATTAACAGAGTTGAACCTTAATTTTGATTGAGCAGTTCTGAAACACTCTTTCTGTAGAAAGTGTAATTGGATTTCTGAACGCTAAGAGTCCTATATTGAGAAAAATAATATCTTCAAATAAAAACTACAGAGATGCATTCTCTGAAACTACTTTCTGATCTGTGCATTCAGCTAACAGAATTAAATGATACATTTGATTTAGCAGTTCTGAAACACTCTTTCTGTAGAAAATGCAAGTGGACATTCGGTGCGCTAAGTTGGTAATTGTGGAAAAAGTAATATCTTCAAATAAAAACTACACAGAGGCATTCTCTGAAACTTCTTTCTGTTCTCTGCATTCAACTAACAGAGTTGAGCCTTATTTTTGAAGGAGCAGCCCTGAAACACACTTTCTGTAGAAACTGCAAGTGGACATTCCGAGCGCTACTAGGGTAATAGTGGAAAAAGGAATACCTTCAAATAAATACTACACAGAAGCAATCTGTGAAACTACTTTCTGTTCTGTGAATTCAACTAAAAGTGTTGAACCCTACTTTTCATTTTGCCGTTCTGAAACACTCTTTCTGTAGAAACTGCAATTGGATATTCGGAGCGCTAAGAGGCCTATATTTGAAAAAGGACTATCTTCAAATAAAAACTACACAGAAGCATTCTGTGAAACTTCGTACTGATATGTGCATTCAGCTAACAGAGATAAACCATACTTTTGATTGAGCAGTTCTGAACACTCTTTTTGTAGAAAATGCAGGTGGACATTCGGAGCGCTAAGAGGGTAATACTGAAAAAAGGAATATATTCAAATATAAACTACACAGAAGCATTCTGTGAAACTTCTTTCTGTTCTCTGCATTCAACTTACAGTGTTGAGCATTACTTTTGAAGGAGCAGTTCTGAAAAACTCTTTGTGTAGAAACTGCCAGTGGACATTCGGAGCGCTAAGAGGTTAATATTCAAAAAAGGAATATCTTCAACTAAATACTACACAGAAGCCTTCTCTGAAACTTATTTCTGATATGTGCATTTAACTAACAGAGTAAAACCGTATTTTTGATTGAGCCGTTCTGAACACTCTTTATGTAGAAAATGCAAGTGGACATTCGGAGCGCTAAGAGGGTAATAGTGGAAAAAGGAATATATTCAAATATAAACTACTGAGAAGCATTCTGTGAAACTTCTTTTTGTTCTGTGCATTCAACTAACAGAGTTGAACCTTACTTTTGACTGAGCCGTTCTGAAACACTCTTTCTGTAGAAACTGCAATTTAACATACTGAGCGCTATGATGCCTATATTGGGATAAAGAATATCTTAAAATAAAAACTAAACAGATGCATTCTGTGAAACTTCTTTCTTATCTGTGCATTCAGCTAACAGAGTTAAACGATACTTTTGATTTAGCAGTTCTGAAACACTCTTTCTGTAGAAAATGCAAGTGGTCATTCGGTGCGCTAAGATGGTAATTGTGGAAAAAGGAATATCTTCAAATAAAAACTACACAGAGGCATTCTCTGAAACTTGTTTCTGTTCTCTGCTTTCAACTAACAGGGTTGAGACTTATTTTTGAAGGAGCAGTCCTGAAACACTCTTTCTGTAGAAACTGCAAGTGGACATTCGGAGCGCTAAGAGGGTAATAGTGGAAAAAGGAATATATTCAAATAAATACTACACAGAAGCATTCTGTGAAACTACTTTCTGTTCTGTGCATTCAACTAAAAGAGTTGAACCCTACTTTTGATTGAGCCATTCTGAAACACTCTTTCTGTAGAAACTGCAATTGGATATTCGGAGCGCTAAGAGGCCTATATTGGAAAAAGGACTATCTTCAAATAAAAACTACACAGAAGCATTCCGTGAAACTTCGTACTGGTCTGTGCATTCAGCTAACAGAATTAAACCATACTTTTGATTGAGCAGTTCGGAAACACTCTTTCTGTAGAAAATGCAAGTGGACATTGGGAGCGCTTAGAAGGTAATAGTGGAAAAAGGAACATCTTCAAATATAAACTACACAGAAGCATTCTATGAAACTTCTTTCTGTTCCGTTCATTCAACTAACAGAGTTGAACCTTACATTTGATTGAGCAGTTCAGAAACACTCTTTCTGTAGATACTGCAATTGGACATACTGAGCGCTAAGACTCCTATATTGGAGAAAGGAATATCCTCAAATAAAAAGTACACAGAAGCATTCTGTGAAAATTCTTTCTGATCTGTGCATTCAGCTAACAGAGTTAAACCATACATTTGATTGAGCAGTTCTGAACACTCTTTCTGTAGAAAATGCAAGTGGACATTCGGAGCTCTAAGAGGGTAATAGTGGAAAAAGTAACATCGTCAAATATGAATTACAGAGAAGCATTCTGTGAAACTACTTTCTGTTCTGTGCATTCAAATAACAGAGTTGAGCCCTACTTTTGAAGGAGCAGTTCTGAAACACTCTTTGTGTAGAAACTGCAATTGGACAATCTGAGTGCTAGAGGCCTATATTGGGAAAAAGAATATCTTCAAATAAAAACTACACAGATGCATTCTGTGAAACTTATTTCTGATATGTAAATTCAGATAACAGAGCTAAACCATATTTTTGATTGAGCAGTTATGAAACACTCTTTTTGTAGAAAATGCAAGTGGACATTCAGAGCGCTAAGATTGTAATAGAGGAAAAAGGAATATCTCCAATTAAAAACTACACAGAAGCATTCCCTGAAACCCCTTTCTGTTCTCCGCATTCAACTAAGAGAGTTGAGCCTTACTTTCGAAGGAGCAGTTCTGAAACACTCTTTGTGTAGAAACTGCCAGTGGATATTCGGAGCGCTAAGTGGGTAATAGTCCAAAAAGGAGTATCTTCAACTAAATACTACACAGAAGCATTCTGTGAAACTTCTTTCTGTTCTGTGCATTCAACTAAGAGAGTTGAACCTTACATTTGATTGAGCCGTTCTGAAACACTCTTTCTGTAGAAACTGGAATTGGACATTCTGAGTGCTAAGAGGCCTATATTGGGAAAAATAATATCTTCAAATAAAAACTACACAGAAGCATTGTTTGAAACTTATTTCTGATATGTGAATTCAGCTAATAGAGTGAAACCATACTTTTGATTGCGCAGTTCAGAACACTCTTTCTGTAGAAAATGCAAGTGGACATTCGGAGCGCTATGAGGGTAAGAGTGGAAAAAGGAATATATTCAAATATAAACTACACAGAAGCATTCTGTGGAACTTCTTTCTGTTCTGTTCATTCAACTAAAAGAGTTGAACCTTAGTTTTGATTGAGCCGTTCTGAAACACTCTTTCTGTAGAAACTGCAATTGGACATTCTGAGCGTTAAAAGGCCTATATTGGGAAAGAGAATATCTACAAATAAAAACTACACAGAAGCATTCTGTGAAACTTCTTTCTGTTCTGTTCATTCAACTAAAAGAGTTGAACCTTAGTTTTGATTGAGCCGTTCTGAAACACTCTTTCTGTAGAAAATGCAAGTGGAGATTCGGAGCGCTAAGAGGGTAATAGTGGAAAAAGGAATGTCTTCAATTATAAACTACACAGAATCATTCGGTGAAACTTCTTTCTGATCTGTGCATTCAGCTAACAGAGTTAAACCATACTTTTGATTGAGCCGATCTGAACACTCTTTCTGTAGAAAATGCAACTGGATATTTGGAGCGCTAAGAGGGTAGTAGTGGAAAAGGAATATATTCAAATATAAACTACACAGAAGCATTCTGTGAAACTTCTTTCTGATCTGAGCATTCAGCTAACAGAGTTAAACCATACTTTTGATTGAGCAGTTTTGAAACACTCTGTCTGTAGAAAATGCAACTGGACATTCGTAGCGCTAAGGGGGTAATAGTGGAAAAAAGAATATGTTCAAATATAAACTACACAGAAGCATTGTATGAAACTTCTTTCTGTTCTGTGCATTCAACTAACAGAGTTGAACCTTACTTTTGATTGAGCCGTTCTGAAACTCTCTTTCTGTAGAAAATGCAATTGGACATTCTGAGCGCTAAGAGGCCTATATTGGGAAAAATAATATCTTCAAATAAAAACTACACAGAAGCATTGTGTGAGACTTATTTCTGATATGTGCATTCACCTAACAGAGTTAAACCATACTTTTGATTGCGCAGTTCCGAACAATCTTTCTGTAGAAAATGCAAGTGGACATTCGGAGCGCTAAGAGGGTAATAGTGGAAAAAGGAATATATTCAAATATAAACTACACAGTAGCATTCTGTGAAACTTCTTTCTGTTCTGTGCATTCAACTAACAGAGTTGAACCTTACTTTTGATTGAGCCGTTCTGAAACACTCTTTCTGTAGAAACTGCAATTTTACATTCTAAGGGCTAAGAGGCCTACATTGGGAAAAAGAATATCTTCAAATAAAAACTACACAGATGCATTCTGTGAAACTTATTTCTGATCTGTAAATTCAGTTAAAAGAGCTAAATCATATTTTTGATTGAGCAGTTATGAAGCACTCTTTTTGTAGAAAATGCAAGTGGACATTGGGAGCGCTATAATTGTAATAGAGGAAAAAGGAATATCTCCAATTAAAAACTACACAGAAGCATTCTCTGAAACCCCTTTCTGTTCTCCGCATTCAACTAACAGAGTTGAGCCTTACTTTTGAAGGAGCAGTTCTGAAACACTCTTTGTGTAGAAACTGCCAGTGGGTATTCGGAGCGCTAAGTGGGTAATAGTCCAAAAAGTAGTATCTTCAACTAAATACTACACAGAAGCATTCTGTGAAACTTCTTTCTGTTCTGTGCATTCAACTAAGAGAGTTGAACCTTACATTTGATTGAGCCGTTCTGAAACACTCTTTCTGTAGAAACTGCAATTGGACATTCTGAGCGCTAAGAGGCCTATATTGGGAAAAATAATATCTTCAAATAAAAACTACACAGAAGCATTGTTTGAAACTTATTTCTGATATGTGCATTCAGCTAACAGAGTTAAACCATACTTTTGATTGCGCAGTTCAGAACACTCTTTCTGTAGAAAATGCAAGTGGACATTCGGAGCGCTAAGAGGGTAATAGTGGAAAAAGGAATATATTCAAATATAAACTACACAGAAGCATTCTGTGAAACTTCTTTCTGTTCTATGCATTCAATTTCCAGGGTTGAACCTTACTTATGATTGAGCCGTTCTGAAACACTCTTTCTGTAGAAACTGCAATTGGACATTCTGAGCGCTAAGAGGCCTATATTGGGAAAATGAATATCTACAAATAAAAAGTACACAGAAGCATTCTGTGAAACTTCTTTCTGTTCTGTTCATTCAACTAAAAGAGTTGTACCTTAGTTTTTATTGAGCCGTTCTGAAACACTCTTTCTGTAGAAACTGCAATTGGACATTCTGAGCGCTAAGAGGCCTATATTGGGAAAAAGAATATCTACAAATAAAAACTACACAGAAGGATTCTGTGATACTTATTTCTGATCTGTGCATTCAGCTAACAGAGTTAAACCATACTTTTGATTGAGCAGATCTGAACACTCTTTCTATAGAAAATGCAACTGGACATTTGGAGAGCTAAGAGGGTAGTAGTGGAAAAAGTAATATATTCAAATATAAACTACACAGAAGCATTCTGTGAAAATTCTTTCTGATCTGAGCATTAAGCTAACAGAGTTAAACCATACTTTTGATTGAGCAGTTTTGAAACACTCTGTCTGTAGAAAATGCAACTGGACATTCGTAGCGCTAAGTGGGTAATAGTGGAAAAAAGAATATGTTCAAATATAAACTACACAGAAGCATTGTATGAAACTTCTTTCTGTTCTGTGCATTCAACTAACAGAGTTGAACCTTACTTTTGATTGAGCCGTTCTGAAACACTCTTTCTGTAGAAACTGCAATTGGACATTCTGAGCGCTAAGAGGCCTATATTGGGAAAAAGAATATCTACAAATAAAAACTACACAGAAGCATTCTGTGAAACTTCATTCTGTTCTGTTCATTCAACTAAAAGAGTTGAACCTTACTTTTGATTGAGCCGTTCTGAAACACTCTTTCTGTAGAAACTGCAATTGGACATTCTGAGCGCTAAGAGGCCTATATTGGGAAAAATAATATCTTCAAATAAAAACTACACAGAAGCATTGTGTGAAACTTATTTCTGATCTGTAAATTCAGTAAACAGAGCTAAACCATATTTTTGATTGAGCAGTTATGAAACAATCTTTTTGTAGAAAATGCAAGTGGACATTCGGAGCACTAAGATTGTAATAGAGGAAAAAGGGATATCTCCTATTAAAAACTACACAGAAGCATTCTCTGAAACCCCTTTCTGTTCTCCGCATTCAACTAACAGAGTTGAGCCTTACTTTTGAAGGAGCAGTTCTGAAACACTCTTTGTGTAGAAACTGCCAGTGGATATTCGGAGTGCTAAGTGTGTAATAGTCCAAAAAGGAGTATCTTCAACTAAATACTACACAGAAGCATTCAGTGAAACTTCTTTCTGTTCTGTGCATTCAACTAAGAGAGTTGAACCTTACATTTGATTCAGCCGTTCTGAAACACTCTTTCTGTAGAAACTGCAATGGGACATTCTGAGGGCTAAGAGGCCTATATGGGGAAAAATAATATCTTCAAATGAAAATTACACAGAAGCATTGTTTGAAACTTATTTCTGATATGTGCATTCAGCTAACAGAGTTAAACCATACTTTTGATTGCGCAGTTCAGAACATTCTTTCTGTAGAAAATGCAAGTGGACATTCGGAGCGATAAGAGGGTAATAGTGGAAAAAGGGATATATTCAAATATAAACTACACAGTAGCATTCTGTGAAACTGCTTTCTCTTCTGTGCATTCAACTAAAAGCGTTGAAACTTACTTTTGATTGAGCCGTTCTGAAACACTCTTTCTGTAGAAACTGCAATTGGACATGCTAAGCGCTAAGAGGCCTACATTGGGAAAAAGCATATCTTCAAATAAAAACTTCACAGATGCATTCTGTGAAACTTATTTCTGATCTGTAAATTTAGTTAACAGAGATAAAACATATTTTTGATTGAGCAGTTATGAAACACTCTTTTTGTAGAAAATGCAAGTGGAGATTCGGAGCGCTAAGAGGGCAATAGTGGAAAAAGGAATGTCTTCAAATATAAACTACACAGAATCATTCGGTGAAACTTCTTTCTGATCTGTGCATTCAGCTAACAGAGTTAAACCATACTTTGATTGAGCAGATCTGAACACTCTTTCTGTAGAAAATGCAACTGGACATTTGGAGCGCTAAGAGCGTAGTAGTGGAAAAAGGAATATATTCAAATATAAACTACACAGAAGCATTCTGTGAAACTTATTTCTGATCTGAGCATTCAGCTACAAGAATTAAACCATACTTTTGATTGAGCAGTTTTGAAACACTCTGTCTGTAGAAAATGCAACTGGACATTCGTAGCGCTAAGTGGGTAATAGTGGAAAAAAGAATATGTTCAAATATAAACCACACAGAAGCATTGTATGAAACTTCTTTCTGTTCTGTGCATTCAACTAACAGAGTTGAACCTTACTTTTGATTGAGCCGTTCTGAAACACTCTTTCTGTAGAAACTGCAATTGGACATTCTGAGCGCTAAGAGGCCTATATTGGGAAAAAGAATGTCTACAAATAAAAACTACACAGAAGAATTGTCTGAAACTTCTTTCTGTTCTGTTTGTTCAACTAAAAGAGTTGAACCTTAGTTTTGATTGAGCCGTTCTGAAACACTCTTTCTGTAGAAAATGCAAGTGGAGATTCGGAGCGCTAAGAGGGTAATAGTGGAAAAAGGAATGTCTCCAAATATAAACTACACAGAATCATTCTGTGAAACTTCTTTCTCATCTGTGCATTCAGCTAACAGAGTTAAACCATACTTTTGATTGAGCAGATCTGAACACTCTTTCTGTAGAAAATGCAACTGGACATTTGGAGCGCTAAGAGAGTAGTAGTGGAAAAAGGAATATATTCAAATATAAACTACACAGAAGCATTCTGTGAAACTTCTTTCTGATCTGAGCATTCAGCTAACAGAGTTAAACCATACTTTTGATTGAGCAGTTTTGAAACACTCTGTCTGTAGAAAATGCAACTGGACATTCGTAGCGCTAAGTGGGTAATAGTGGAAAAAAGAATATGTTCAAATATAAACTACACAGAAGCATTGTATGAAACTTCTTTCTGTTCTGTGCATTCAACTAACAGAGTTGAACCTTACTTTGGATTGAGCCTTTCTGAAACACTCTTTCTGTAGAAACTGCAATTGGACATTCTGAGCGCTAAGAGGCCTATATTGGGAAAAATAATATCTTCAAATAAAAACTACACAGAAGCATTGTGTGAAACTTATTTCTGATATGTTCATTAAGCTAACAGAGTTAAACCATACTTTTGATTGCGCAGTTCTGAACACTCTTTCTGTAGAAAATGCAAGTGGACATTCGGAGCGCTAAGAGGGTAATAGTGGAAAAGGGAATATATTCAAATATAAACTACACAGTAGCATTCTGTGAAAATTCTTTCTGTTCTGTGCATTCAACTAACAGAGTTGAACCTTACTTTTGATTGAGCCGTTCTGAAACACTCTTTCTGTAGAAACTGCAATTGGACATGCTAAGCGCTAAGAGGCCTACATTGGGAAAAAGAATATCTTCAAATAAAAACTACACAGATGCATTCTGTGAAACTTATTTCTGATCTGTAAATTTAGTTAACAGAGCTAAACCATATTTTTGATTGAGCAGTTATGAAACACTCTTTTTGTAGAAAATGCAAGTGGACATTCGGAGCGCTAAGATTGTAATAGAGGAAAAACGAATATCTCCAATTAAAAACTACACAGAAGCATTCTCTGAAACCCCTTTCTGTTCTCCGCATTCAACTAACAGAGTTGAGCCTTACTTTTGAAGGAGCAGTTCTGAAACACTCTTTGTGTAGAAACTGCCAGTGGATATTCGGAGCGCTAAGTGGGTAATAGTCCAAAAAGTAGTATCTTCAACTAAATACTACACAGAAGCATTCTGTGAAACTTCTTTCTGTTCTGTGCATTCAACTAAGAAAGTTGAACCTTACATTTGATTGAGCCGTTCTGAAACACTCTTTCTGTAGAAACTGCAATTGGACATTCTGAGCGCTAAGAGGCCTATATTGGGAAAAATAATATCTTCAAATAAAAACTACACAGAAGCATTGTTTGCAACTTATTTCTGATATGTGCATTCAGCTAACAGAGTTAAACCATACTTTTGATTGCGCAGTTCAGAACACTCTTTCTGTAGAAAATGCAAGTGGACATTCGGAGTGCTAAGAGGGTAATAGTGGAAAAAGGAATATATTCAAATATAAACTACACAGAATCATTCTGTGAAACTTCTTTCTGTTCTGTGCATTCAACTACCAAGGTTGAACCTTACTTTTGATTGAGCCGTTCTGAAACCCTCTTTCTGTAGAAACTGCAATTGGACATTCTGAGCGCTAAGAGGCCTATATTGGGAAAAAGAATATCTACAAATAAAAACTACACAGAAGCATTCTGTGAAACTTCTTTCTGTTCTGTTCATTCAACTAAAAGAGTTGAACCTTTGTTTTGATTGAGCCTTTCTGAAACACTCTTTCCGTAGAAAATGCAAGTGGAGATTCGGAGCGCTAAGAGGGTAATAGTGGAAAAAGGAATGTCTTCAAATATAAACTACACAGAATCATTCTGTGAAACTTCTTTCTGATCTGTGGATTCAGCTAACAGAGTTAAACCATACTTTTGATTGAGCAGATCTGAACACTCTTTCTGTAGAAAATGCAACTGGACATTTGGAGCGCTAAGAGGGTAGTAGTGGAAAAAGAATATATTCAAATATAAACTACACGGAAGCGTTCTGTGAAACTTCTTTGTGATCTGAGCATTCAGCTAACAGAGTTAAATCATACTTTTGATTGAGCAGTTTTGAAACACTCTGTCTGTAGAAAATGCAACTGGACATTCGTAGCGCTACGTGGGTAATAGTGGAAAAAAGAATATGTTCAAATATAAACTACACAGAAGCATTGTATGAAACTTCTTTCTGTTCTGTGCATTCAACTAACAGCGTTGAACCTTACTTTTGATTGAGCCGTTCTGAAACACTCTTTCTGTAGAAACTGCAATTGGACATTCTAAGCGCTAAGAGGCCTACATTGGGAAAAAGAATATCTTCAAATAAAAACTACACAGATGCATTCTGTGAAACTTATTTCGGATCTGTAAATTCAGTTAACAGAGCTAAACCATATTTTTGATTGAGCAGTTATGAAACAATCTTTTTGTAGAAAATGCAAGTGGACATTGGGAGCACTAAGATTGTAATAGAGGAAAAAGGGATATCTCCAATTAAAAACTACACAGAAGCATTCTCTGAAACCCCTTCCTGTTCTCCGAATTCAACTAACGGAGTTGAGCCTTACTTTCGAAGGAGCAGTTCTGAAGCACTCTTTGTGTAGAAACTCCCAGTGGATATTGGGAGCACTAAGTGTGTAATAGTCCAAAAAGGAGTATCTTCAACTAAATACTACACAGAAGCATTCAGTGAAACTTCTTTCTGTTCTGTGCATTCAACTAAAAGTGTTGAACCTTCGTTTTGATTGAGCCGTTCTGAAACACTCTTTCTGTAGAAAATGCAAGTGGAGATTCGGAGCGCTAAGAGGGTAATAGTGGAAAAAGGAATGTCTTCAAATATAAACTACACAGAATCATTCTGTGAAACTTCTTTCTGATCTGTGCATTCAGCTAACAGAGTTAAACCATACTTTTGATTGAGCAGATCTGAACACTCTTTCTGTAGAAAATGCAACTGGACATTTGGAGCGCTAAGAGGGTAGTAGTGGAAAAAGGAACATATTCAAATATAAACTACACAGAAGCATTCTGTGAAACTTTTTCTGATCTGAGCATTCAGCTAACAGAGTTAAACCATACTTTTGATTGAGCAGTTTTGAAACACTCTGTCTGTAGAAAATGCAACTGGACATTCGTAGCGCTAAGTGGGTAATAGTGGAAAAAAGAATATGTTGAAATATAAACTACACAGAAGCATTGTATGAAACTTCTTTCTGTTCTGTGCATTCAACTAACAGAGTTGAACCTTACTTTTGATTGAGCCGTTCTGAAACACTCTTTCCGTAGAATCTGCAATTGGACATTCTGAGCGCTAAGAGGCCTATATTGGGAAAAATAATATCTTCAAATAAAAACTACACAGAAGAATTGTGTGAAACTTATTTCTGATATGTGCATTCAGCTAACAGAGTTAAACCATACTTTTGATTGCGCAGTTCCGAACACTCTTTCTGTAGAAAATGCAAGTGGACATTCGGAGCGCTAAGAGGGTAATAGTGGAAAAAGGAATATATTCAAATATAAACTACACAGTAGCATTCTGTGAAACTTCTTTCTGTTCTGTGCATTCAACTAACAGATTTGAACCTTACTTTTCATTGAGCCGTTCTGAAACACTCTTTCTGTAGAAACTGCAATTGGACATTCTAAGCGCTAAGAGGCCTACATTGGGATAAAGAATATCTTCAAATAAAAACTACACAGATACATTCTCTGAAACTTATTTCTGATCTGTAAATTCAGTTAACAGAGCTAAACCATATTTTTGATTGAGCAGTTATGAAACACTCTTTTTGTAGAAAATGCAAGTGGACATTGGGAGCGCTAAGATTGTAATAGAGGAAAAAGGAATATCTCCAATTAAAAACTACACAAAAGCATTCTCTGAAACCACTTTCTGTTCTCCGCATTCAACTAACAGCGTTGAGCCTTACTTTCGAAGGAGCAGTTCTGAAACACACTTTGTGTAGAAACTGCCAGTGGATATTCGGAGCGCTAAGTGGGTAATAGTCCAAAAAGGAGTATCTTCAACTAAATACTACACAGAAGCATTCTGTGAAACTACTTTCTGTTCTGTGCATTCAACTAAGAGAGTTGAACCTGACATTTGATTGAGGCGTTCTGAAAGACTCTTTCTGTAGAAACTGCAATTGGACATTCTGAGCGCTGAGAGGCCTATATTGGGAATAATAATATCTTCAAATAAAAACTACACAGAAGAATTGTTTGAAACTTATTTCTGATATGTGCATTCAGCTAACAGAGTTAAACCATACTTTTGATTGCTCAGTTCCGAACACTCTTTCTGTAGAAAATGTAAATGGACATTCGGAGCGCTAAGAGGGTAATAGTGGAAAAAGGAATATATTCAAATATAAACTACACAGAAGCATTCTGTGAAACTCCTTTCTCTTCTGTGCATTCAACTACCAGGGTTGAACCTTAATTTTGATTGAGCCGTTCTGAAACACTCTTTCTGTAGAAACTGCAATTGGACATTCTGAGCACTAAGAGGCCTATATTGGGAAAAAGAATATCTACAAATAAAAACTACACAGAAGCATTCTGTGAAACTTCTTTCTGTTCTGTTCATTCAACTAAAAGAGTTGAACCTTAGTTTTGATAGAGGCGTTCTGAAACACTCTTTCTGTAGAAAATGCAAGTGGAGATTCTGAGCGCTAAGAGGGTAATAGTGGAAAAAGTAATGTCTTCAAATATAAACTACACAGAATCATTCTGTGAAACATCTTTCTGATCTGTGCATTCAGGTAACATAGTTAAACCATATATTTGATTGAGCAGATCTGAACACTCTTTCTGTAGAAAATGCAACTGGACATTTGGAGCGCTAAGAGGGTACTAGTGGAAAAAGGAATAAATTCAAATATAAACTACACAGAAGCATTCTGTGAAACTTCTTTCTGATCTGAGCATCAGCTAACAGACTTAAAACATACTTTTGATTGAGCAGTTTTGAAACACTCTGTCTGTCTATAATGCAACTGGACATTCGTAGCGCTAAGTGGGTAATAGTGGAAAAAAGAATATGTTGAAATATAAACTACACAGAAGCATTGTATGAAACTTCTTTCTGTTCTGTGCATTCAACTAACATTGTTGAACCTTACTATTGATTGAGCCGTTCTGAAACACTCTTTCCGTAGAAACTGCAATTGGACATCCTGAGCGCTAAGAGGCCTATATTGGGAAAAATAATATCTTCAAATAAAAACTACACAGAAATATTGTGTGAAACTTATTTCTGATATGTGCATTCAGCTAACAGAGTTAAACCATACTTTTGATTGCGCAGTTCCGAACACTCTTTTTGTAGAAAATGCAAGTGGACATTCGGAGCGCTAAGAGGGTAATAGTGGAAAAAGGAATATATTCAAATATTAACTACACTGTAGCATTGTGTGAAACTTCTTTCTGTTCTGTGCATTCTACTAACAGATTTGAACCTTACTTTTGATTGAGCCGTTCTGAAACACTCTTTCTGTAGAAACTGCAATTGGACATTCTAAGCGCTAAGAGGCCTACATTGGGATAAAGAATATCTTCAAATAAAAACTACACAGATGCATTCTCTGAAACGTATTTCTGATCTGTAAATTCAGTTAACAGAGCTAAACCATATTTTTGATTGAGCAGTTATGAAACACTCTTTTTGTAGAAAATGGAAGTGGACATTGGGAGCGCTAAGATTGTAATAGAGGAAAAAGGAATATCTCCAATTAAAAACTACACAGAAGCATTCTCTGAAACCCCTTTCTGTTCTCCGCATTCAACTAACAGAGTTGAGCCTTACTTTTGAAGGAGCAGTTCTGAAACACTTTTTGTGTAGAAACTGCCAGTGGATATTCGGAGCGCTAAGGGGGTAATAGTCCAAAAAGGAGTATCTTCAACTAAATACTACACAGAAGCATTCTGTGAAACTTCTTTCTGTTCTGTGCATTCAACTAAGAGAGTTGAACCTGACATTTGATTGAGGCGTTCTGAAACACTCTTTCTGTAGAAACTGCAATTGGACATTCTGAGCGCTGAGAGGCCTATATTGGTAATAATAATATCTTCAAATAAAAACTACACAGAAGCATTGTTTGAAACATATTTCTAATATGTGCATTCAGCTAACAGAGTTAAACCATACTTTTGATTGCTCAGTTCAGAACACTCTTTCTGTAGAAAATGTAAATTGACATTCGGAGCGCTAAGAGGGTAATAGTGGAAAAAGGAATATATTCAAATATAAACTACACAGAAGCATTCTGTGAAACTTCTTTCTGTTCTGTGCATTCAACTACCGGGGTTGAACCTTAATTTTGATTGAGCCGTTCTGAAACACTCTTTCTGTAGAAACTGCAATTGGACATTCTGAGCACTAAGAGGCCTATATTGGGAAAAAGAATATCTACAAATAAAAACTACACAGAAGCATTCTGTGAAACTTCTTTCTGTTCTGTTCATTAAACTAAAAGAGTTGAACCTTAGTTTTGATTGAGCCGTTCTGAAACACTCTTTCTGTAGAAAATGCAAGTGGAGATTCTGAGCGCTAAGAGGGTAATAGTGGAAAAAGGAATGTCTTCCAATATAAACTACACAGAAACATTCTGTGAAACTTCTTTCTGATCTGTGCATTCAGGTAACAGAGTTAAATCATATATTTGATTGAGCAGATCTGAACACTCTTTCTGTAGAAAATGCAACTGGACATTTGGAGCGCTAAGTGGGTACTAGTGGAAAAAGGAATATATTCAAATATAAACTACACAGAAGCATTCTGTGAAACTTCTTTCTGATCTGAGCATCAGCTAACAGACTTAAACCATACTTTTGATTGAGCAGTTTTGAAACACTCTGTCTGTAGAAAATGCAACTGGACATTCGTAGCGCTAAGTGGGTAATAGTGGAAAAAAGAATATGTTGAAATATAAACTACACAGAAGCATTGTATGAAACTTCTTTCTGATCTGTGCATTCAACTAACATAGTTGAACCTTACTTTTGATTGAGCCGTTCTGAAACACTCTTTCCGTAGAAACTGCAATTGGACATCCTGAGCGCTAAGAGGCCTATATTGGGAAAAATAATATCTTCAAATAAAAACTACACAGAAGCATTGTGTGAAACGTAATTCTGATATGTGCATTCAGCTAACAGAGTTAAACCATACTTTTGATTGCGCAGTTCCGAACACTCTTTTTGTAGAAAATGCAAGTGGACATTCGGAGCGCTAAGAGGGTAATACTGGAAAAAGGAATATATTCAAATATACACTACACAGTAGCATTGTGTGAAACTTCTTTCTGTTCTGTGCATTCAACTAACAGATTTGAACCTTACTTTTTATTGAGCCGTTCTGAAATACTCTTTCTGTAGAAAATGCAAGTGGAGATATGGAGCGCTAAGAGGGTTATAGTGGAAAAAGGAATGTCTTCAAATATAAACTACACAGAATCATTCTGTGAAACTTCTTTCTGATCTGTGCATTCAGGTAACAGAGTTAAACCACACTTTTGCTTGAGCAGATCTGAACACTCTTTCTGTAGAAAATGCAACTGGACATTTGGAGCGCTAAGAGGGTCGTAGTGCAAAAAGGAATATATTCAAATATAAACTACACAGAAGCATTCTGTGAAACTTCTTTCTGATCTGAGCATTCAGCTAACAGAGTTAAACCATACTTTTGATTGAGCAGTTTTGAAACACTCTGTCTGTAGAAAATGCAAATGGACATTCGTAGCGCTAAGTGGGTAATAGTGGACAAAAGAATATGTTCAAATATAAACTACACAGAAGCATTGTATGAAACTTCTTTCTGTTCTGTGCATTCAACTAACAGAGTTGAACCTTACTTTTGATTCAGCCATTCTGAAACACTCTTTCCGTAGAAACTGCAATTGGACATTCTGAGCGCTAAGAGGCCTATATTGGGAAAAATAATATCTTCAAATAAAAACTACACGGAAGCATTGTGTGAAACTTATTTCTGATATGTGCATTCAGCTAATAGAGTTAAACCATACTTTTGATTGCGTAGTTCCGAACATTCTTTCTGTAGAAAATGCAAGTGGACATTCGGAGCGCTAAGAGGGTAATAGTGGAAAGAGGAATATATCCAAATATAAACTACACAGTAGCATTCTGTGAAACTTCTTTCTGTTCTGCGCATTCAACTAACAGAGTTGAACCTTACTTTTGATTGAGCCGTTCTGAAATACTCTTTCTGTAGAAACTGCAATTGGACATTCTAAGCGCTAAGAGGCCTACATTGGGAAAAAGAATATCTTCAAATAAAAACTACACAGATACATTCTCTGAAACTTATTTCTGATCTGTAAATTCAGTTAACAGAGCTAAACCATATTTTTGATTGAGCAGTTATGAAACACGCTTTTTGTAGAAAATGCAAGTGGACATTCGGAGCGCTAAGATTGTAATAGAGGAAAAAGGAATATCTCCAATTAAAAACTACACAGAAGCATTCTCTGAAACCCCTTTCTGTTCTCCGCATTCAACTAACAGAGTTGAGCCTTACTTTTGAAGGAGCAGTTCTGAAACACTCTTTGTGTAGAAACTGCCAGTGGATATTCGGAGCGCTAAGTGGGTAATAGTCCAAAAAGTAGTATCTTCAACTAAATACTACACAGAAGCATTCTGTGAAACTTCTTTCTGTTCTGTGCATTCAACTAAGAGAGTTGAACCTGACATTTGATTGAGGCGTTCTGAAACACTCTTTCTGTAGAAACTGCAATTGGACATTCTGAGCGCTAAGAGACCTATATTGGGAATAATAATATCTTCAAATAAAAACTACACAGAAGCATTGTGTGAAACTTATTTCTGATATGTTCATTAAGCTAACAGAGTTAAACCATACTTTTGATTGCGCAGTTCTGAACACTCTTTCTGTAGAAAATGCAAGTGGACATTCGGAGCGCTAAGAGGGTAATAGTGGAAAAAGGAATATATTCAAATATAAACTACACAGAAGCATTCTGTGAAAATTCTTTCTGTTCTGTGCATTCAACTACCAGGGTTGAACCTTAATTTTGATTGAGCCGTTCTGAAACACTCTTTCTGTAGAAACTGCAATTGGACATTCTGAGCACTAAGAGGCCTATATTGGGAAAAAGAATATCTACAAATAAAAACTACACAGAAGCATTCTGTGAAACTTCTTTCTGTTCTGTTCATTAAACTAAAAGATTTGAACCTTAGTTTTGATTGAGCCGTTCTGAAACACTCTTTCTGTAGGAAATGCAAGTGGAGATTCTGAGCGCTAAGAGGGTAATAGTGGAAAAAGGAATGTCTTCAAATATAAACTACACAGAATCATTCTGTGAAACATCTTTCTGATCTGTGCATTCAGGTAACAGAGTTAAACCATATATTTGATTGAGCAGATCTGAACACTCTTTCTGTAGAAAATGCAACTGGACATTTGGAGCGCTAAGAGGGTACTAGTGGAAAAAGGAATATATTCAAATATAAACTACACAGAAGCATTCTGTGAAACTTCTTTCTGATCTGAGCATCAGCTAACAGACTTAAACCATACTTTTGATTGAGCAGTTTTGAAACACTCTGTCTGTAGAAAATGCAACTGGACATTCGTAGCGCTAAGTGGGTAATAGTGGAAAAAAGAATATGTTGAAATATAAACTACACAAAAGCATTGTATGAAACTTCTTTCTGATCTGTGCATTCAACTAACATAGTTGAACCTTACTTTTGATTGAGCCGTTCTGAAACACTCTTTCTGTAGAAACTGCAATTGGACATTCTGAGCGCTAAGAGGCCTATTTTGGGAATAATAATATCTTCAAATAAAAACTACACAGAAGGATTGTTTGAAACTTATTTCCGATATGTGCATTCAGCTAACAGAGTTAAACCATACTTTTGATTGCGCAGTTCAGAACACTCTTTCTGTAGAAAATGCAAGTGGACATTCGGAGCGCTAAGAGTGTAATAGTGGAAAAAGGAATATATTCAAATATAAACTACACGGAAGCATTCTGTGAAATTACTTTCTGTTCTGTGAATTCAACTACCAGGTTTGAACCTTAATTTTGATTGAGCCGTTCTGAAACACTCTTTCTGTAGAAACTGCAATTGGACATTCTGAGCGCTAAGAGGCCTATATTGGGAAAAAGAATATCTACAAATAAAAACTACACAGAAGCATTCTGTGAAACTTCTTTCTGTTCTGTTCATTCAACTAAATAGTTGAACCTTAGTTTTGATTGAGCCGTTCTGAAACACTCTTTCTGTAGAAAATGCAAGTGGAGATACGGAGCGCTAAGAGGGTTATAGTGGAAAAAGGAATGTCTTCAAATATAAACTACACAGAATCATTCGGTGAAACTTCTTTATGATCTGTGCATTCAGCTAACAGAGTTAAACCATACTTTTGATTGAGCAGTTTTGAAACACTCTGTCTGTAGAAAATTCAAATGGACATTCGTAGCGCTAAGTGGGTAATAGTGGAAAAAAGAATATGTTCAAATATAAACTACACAGAAGCATTGTATGAAACTTCTTTCTGTTCTGTGCATTCAACTAACAGAGTTGAACCTTACTTTTGATTGAGCCGTTCTGAAACACTCTTTCTGTAGAAACTGCAATTGGACATTCTGAGCGCTAAGAGGCCTATATTGGGAAAAATAATATCTTCAAATAAAAACTACACAGAAGCATTGTGTGAAACTTATTTCTGATATGTGCATTCAGCTAATAGAGTTAAACCATACTTTTGATTGCGTAGTTCCGAACACTCTTTCTGTAGAAAATGCAAGTGGACATTCGGAGCGCTAAGAGGGTAATAGTGGAAAAAGGAATATATTCAAATATAAACTACACAGTAGCATTCTGTGAAACTTCTTTCTGTTCTGCGAATTCAACTAACAGAGTTGAACCTTACTTTTGATTGAGCTGTTCTGAAATACTCTTTCTGTAGAAACTGCAATTGGACATTCTAAGCGCTAAGAGGCCTACATTGGGAAAAAGAATATCTTCAAATAAAAACTACACAGATACATTCTCTGAAACTTATTTCTGATCTGTAAATTCAGTTAACAGAGCTAAACCATATTTTTGATTGAGCAGTTATGAAACACGCTTTTTGTAGAAAATGCAAGTGGACATTCGGAGCGCTAAGATTGTAATAGAGGAAAAAGGAATATCTCCAATTAAAAACTACACAGAAGCATTCTCTGAAACCCCTTTCTGTTCTCCGCATTCAACTAACAGAGTTGAGCCTTACTTTCGAAGGAGCAGTTCTGAAACACTCTTTGTGTAGAAACTGCCAATGGATATTCGGAACGCTAAGTGGGTAATAGTCCAAAAAGTAGTATATTCAACTATATACTACACAGAAGCATTCTGTGAAACTTCTTTCTGTTCTGTTCATTCAACTAAAAGAGTTGAACCTTAGTTTTGATTGAGCCGTTCTGAAACACTCTTTCTGTAGAAAATGCAAGTGGAGATTCGGAGCGCTAAGAGGGTTATAGTGGAAAAAGGAATGTCTTCAAATATAAACTACACAGAATCATTCTGTGAAACTTCTTTCTGATCTGTGCATTCAGGTAACAGAGTTAAACCACACTTTTGCTTGAGCAGATCTGAACACTCTTTCTGTAGAAAATGCAACTGGACATTTGGAGCGCTAAGAGGGTAGTAGTGCAAAAAGGAATATATTCAAATATAAACTACACAGAGGCATTCTGTGAAACTTCTTTCTGATCTGAGCATTCAGCTAACAGAGTTAAACCATACTTTTGATTGAGCAGTTTTGAAACACTCTGTCTGTAGAAAATGCAAATGGACATTCGTAGCGCTAAGTGAGTAATAGTGGAAAAAAGAATATGTTCAAATATAAACTACACAGAAGCATTGTATGAAACTTCTTTCTGTTCTGTGCATTCAACTAACAGAGTTGAACCTTACTTTTGATTGAGCCATTCTGAAACACTCTTTCCGTAGAAACTGCAATTGGACATTCTGAGCGCTAAGAGGCCTATATTGGGAAAAATAATATCTTCAAATAAAAACTACACAGAAGCATTGTGTGAAACTTATTTCTGATATGTGCATTCAGCTAATAGAGTTAAACCATACTTTTGATTGCGTAGTTCCGAACACTCTTTCTGTAGAAAATGCAAGTGGACATTCGGAGCGCTAAGAGGGTAATAGTGGAAAGAGGAATATATCCAAATATAAACTACACAGTAGCATTCTGTGAAACTTCTTTCTGTTCTGCGCATTCAACTAACAGAGTTGAACCTTACTTTTGATTGAGCCGTTCTGAAATACTCTTTCTGTAGAAACTGCAATTGGACATTCTAAGCGCTAAGAGGCCTACATTGGGAAAAAGAATATCTTCAAATAAAAACTACACAGATACATTCTCTGAAACTTATTTCTGATCTGTAAATTCAGTTAACAGAGCTAAACCATATTTTTGATTGAGCAGTTATGAAACACGCTTTTTGTAGAAAATGCAAGTGGACATTCGGAGCGCTAAGATTGTAATAGAGGAAAAAGGAATATCTCCAATTAAAAACTACACAGAAGCATTCTCTGAAACCCCTTTCTGTTCTCCGCATTCAACTAACAGAGTTGAGCCTTACTTTTGAAGGAGCAGTTCTGAAACACTCTTTGTGTAGAAACTGCCAGTGGATATTCGGAGCGCTAAGTGGGTAATAGTCCAAAAAGGAGTATCTTCATCTAAATACTACACAGAAGCATTCTGTGAAACTTCTTTCTGTTCTGTGCATTCAACTAAGAGAGTTGAACCTGACATTTGATTGAGGCGTTCTGAAACACTCTTTCTGTAGAAACTGCAATTGGACATTCTGAGCGCTAAGAGGCCTATATTGGGAATAATAATATCTTCAAATAAAAACTACACAGAAGCATTGTTTGAAACTTATTTCAGATATGTGCATTCAGCTAACAGAGTTAAAACATACTTTTGATTGTGCAGTTCAGAACACTCTTTCTGTAGAAAATGCAAGTGGACATTCGGAGCGCTAAGAGGGTAATAGTGGAAAAAGGAATATATTCAAATATAAACTACACAGAAGCATTCTGTGAAATTACTTTCTGTTCTGTGAATTCAACTACCAGGTTTGAACCTTAATTTTGATTGAGCCGTTCTGAAACACTCTTTCTGTAGAAACTGCAATTGGACATTCTGAGCGCTAAGAGGCCTATATTGGGAAAAAGAATATCTACAAATAAAAACTACACAGAAGCATTCTGTGAAACTTCTTTCTGTTCTGTTCATTCAACTAAAAGAGTTGAACCTTAGTTTTGATTGAGCCGTTCTGAAACACTCTTTCTGTAGAAAATGCAAGTGGAGATACGGAGCGCTAAGAGGCCTATAATGGGAAAAAGAATATCTACAAATATAAACTACACAAAATCATTCTGTGAAACTTCTTTCTGATCTGAGCATTCAGCTAACAGAGTTAAACCATACTTTTGATTGAGCCGTTCTGAAACACTCTGTCTGTAGAAAATGCAAATGGACATTCGTAGCGCTAAGTGGGTAATAGTGGAAAAAAGAATATGTTCAAATATAAACTACACAGAAGCATTGTATGAAATTTCTTTCTGTTCTGTGCATTCAACTAACAGAGTTGAACCTTACTTTTGATTGAGCCATTCTGAAACACTCTTTCCGTAGAAACTGCAATTGGACATTCTGAGCGCTAAGAGGCCTATATTGGGAAAAATAATATCTTCAAATAAAAACTACACAGAAGCATTGTGTGAAACTTATTTCTGATATGTGCATTCAGCTAATAGAGTTAAACCATACTTTTGATTGCGTAGTTCCGAACACTCTTTCTGTAGAAAATGCAAGTGGACATTCGGAGCGCTAAGAGGGTAATAGTGGAAAGAGGAATATATCCAAATATAAACTACACAGTAGCATTCTGTGAAACTTCTTTCTGTTCTGCGCATTCAACTAACAGAGTTGAACCTTACTTTTGATTGAGCCGTTCTGAAATACTCTTTCTGTAGAAACTGCAATTGGACATTCTAAGCGCTAAGAGGCCTACATTGGGAAAAAGAATATCTTCAAATAAAAACTACACAGATACATTCTCTGAAACTTATTTCTGATCTGTAAATTCAGTTAACAGAGCTAAACCATATTTTTGATTGAGCAGTTATGAAACACGCTTTTTGTAGAAAATGCAAGTGGACATTCGGAGCGCTAAGATTGTAATAGAGGAAAAAGGAATATCTCCAATTAAAAACTACACAGAAGCATTCTCTGAAACCCCTTTCTGTTCTCCGCATTCAACTAACAGAGTTGAGCCTTACTTTTGAAGGAGCAGTTCTGAAACACTCTTTGTGTAGAAACTGCCAGTGGATATTCGGAGCGCTAAGTGGGTAATGGTCCAAAAAGGAGTATCTTCATCTAAATACTACACAGAAGCATTCTGTGAAACTTCTTTCTGTTCTGTGCATTCAACTAAGAGAGTTGAACCTGACATTTGATTGAGGCGTTCTGAAACACTCTTTCTGTAGAAACTGCATTTGGACATTCTGAGCGCTAAGAGGCCTTTATTGGGAATAATAATATCTTCAAATAAAAACTACACAGAAGCATTGTTTGAAACTTATTTCCGATATGTGCATTCAGCTAACAGAGTTAAACCATACTTTTGATTGCGCAGTTCAGAACACTCTTTCTGTAGAAAATGCAAGTGGACATTCGGAGCGCTAAGAGGGTAATAGTAGAAAAAGGAATATATTCAAATATAAACTACACAGAAGCATTCTGTGAAATTATTTTCTGTTCTGTGAATTCAACTACCAGGTTTGAACCTTAATTTTGATTGAGCCGTTCTGAAACACTCTTTCTGTAGAAACTGCAATTGGACATTCTGAGCGCTAAGAGGCCTATATTGGGAAAAAGAATATCTACAAATAAAAACTACACAGAAGCATTCTGTGAAACTACTTTCTGTTCTGTTCATTCAACTAAAAGAGTTGAACCTTAGTTTTGACTGAGCCGTTCTGAAACACTCTTTCTGTAGAAAACGCAAGTGGAGATTCGGAGCGCTAAGAGGGTTATAGTGGAAAAAGGAATGTCTTCAAATATAAACTACACAGAATCATTCTGTGAAACTTCTTTCTGATCTGTGCATTCAGGTAACAGAGTTAAACCATACTTTTGCTTGAGCAGATCTGAACACTCTTTCTGTAGAAAATGCAACTGGACATTTGGAGCGCTAAGTGGGTAGTAGTGCAAAAAGGAATATATTCAAATATAAACTACACAGAAGCATTCTGTGAAACTTCTTTCTGATCTGAGCATTCAGCTAACAGAGTTAAACCATACTTTTGATTGAGCAGTTTTGAAACACTCTGTCTGTAGAAAATTCAAATGGACATTCGTAGCGCTAAGTGGGTAATAGTGGAAAAAAGAATATGTTCAAATATAAACTACACAGAAGCATTGTATGAAACTTCTTTCTGTTCTGTGCATTCAACTAACAGAGTTGAACCTTACTTTTGATTGAGCCGTTCTGAAACACTCTTTCTGTAGAAACTGCAATTGGACATTCTGAGCGCTAAGAGGCCTATATTGGGAAAAATAATATCTTCAAATAAAAACTACACAGAAGCATTGTGTGAAACTTATTTCTGATATGTGCATTCAGCTAATAGAGTTAAACCATACTTTTGATTGCGTAGTTCCGAACACTCTTTCTGTAGAAAATGCAAGTGGACATTCGGAGCGCTAAGAGGGTAATAGTGGAAAAAGGAATATATTCAAATATAAACTACACAGTAGCATTCTGTGAAACTTCTTTCTGTTCTGCGAATTCAACTAACAGAGTTGAACCTTACTTTTGATTGAGCTGTTCTGAAATACTCTTTCTGTAGAAACTGCAATTGGACATTCTAAGCGCTAAGAGGCCTACATTGGGAAAAAGAATATCTTCAAATAAAAACTACACAGATACATTCTCTGAAACTTATTTCTGATCTGTAAATTCAGTTAACAGAGCTAAACCATATTTTTGATTGAGCAGTTATGAAACACGCTTTTTGTAGAAAATGCAAGTGGACATTCGGAGCGCTAAGATTGTAATAGAGGAAAAAGGAATATCTCCAATTAAAAACTACACAGAAGCATTCTCTGAAACCCCTTTCTGTTCTCCGCATTCAACTAACAGAATTGAGCCTTACTTTCGAAGGAGCAGTTCTGAAACACTCTTTGTGTAGAAACTGCCAATGGATATTCGGAACGCTAAGTGGGTAATAGTCCAAAAAGGAGTATATTCAACTATATACTACACAGAAGCATTCTGTGAAACTTCTTTCTGTTCTGTTCATTCAACTAAAAGAGTTGAACCTTAGTTTTGATTGAGCCGTTCTGAAACACTCTTTCTGTAGAAAATGCAAGTGGAGATTCGGAGCGCTAAGAGGGTTATAGTGGAAAAAGGAATGTCTTCAAATATAAACTACACAGAATCATTCTGTGAAACTTCTTTCTGATCTGTGCATTCAGGTAACAGAGTTAAACCACACTTTTGCTTGAGCAGATCTGAACACTCTTTCTGTAGAAAATGCAACTGGACATTTGGAGCGCTAAGAGGGTAGTAGTGCAAAAAGGAATATATTCAAATATAAACTACACAGAGGCATTCTGTGAAACTTCTTTCTGTTCTGTTCATTCAACTAAAAGAGTTGAACGTTAGTTTTGATTGAGCCGTTCTGAAACACTCTTTCTGTAGAAAATGCAAGTGGAGATTCGGAGCGGTAAGAGGCCTATATTGGGAAAAAGAATATCTACAAATAAAAACTACACAGAAGCATTCTGTGAAACTTCTTTCTGTTCTGTTCATTCAACTAAAAGAGTTGAACCTTAGTTTTGATTGAGCCGTTCTGAAACACTCTTTCTGTAGAAAATGCAAGTGGAGATTCGGAGCGCTAAGAGGGTTATAGTGGAAAAAGGAATGTCTTCAAATATAAACTACACAGAATCATTCTGTGAAACTTCTTTCTGATCTGTGCATTCAGGTAACAGAGTTAAACCATACTTTTGCTTGAGCAGATCTGAACACTCTTTCTGTAGAAAATGCAACTGGACATTTGGAGCGCTAAGAGGGTAGTAGTGCAAAAAGGAATATATTCAAATATAAACTACACAGAAGCATTCTGTGAAACTTCTTTCTGATCTGAGCATTCAGCTAACAGAGTTAAACCATACTTTTGATTGAGCAGTTTTGAAACACTCTGTCTGTAGAAAATGCAAATGGACATTCGTAGCGCTAAGTGGGTAATAGTGGAAAAAAGAATATGTTCAAATATAAACTACACAGAAGCATTGTATGAAACTTCTTTCTGTTCTGTGCATTCAACTAACAGAGTTGAACCTTACTTTGATTGAGCCATTCTGAAACACTCTTTCCGTAGAAACTGCAATTGTACATTCTGAGCGCTAAGAGGCCTATATTGGGAATAATAATATCTTCAAATAAAAACTACACAGAAGCATTGTTTGAAACTTATTTCAGATATGTGCATTCAGCTAACAGAGTTAAACCATACTTTTGATTGTGCAGTTCAGAACACTCTTTCTGTAGAAAATGCAAGTGGACATTCGGAGCGCTAAGAGGGTAATAGTGGAAAAAGGAATATATTCAAATATAAACTACACAGAAGCATTCTGTGAAATTACTTTCTGTTCTGTGAATTCAACTACCAGGTTTGAACCTTAATTTTGTTTGAGCCGTTCTGAAACACTCTTTCTGTAGAAACTGCAATTGGACATTCTGAGCGCTAAGAGGCCTATATTGGGAAAAAGAATATCTACAAATAAAAACTACACAGAAGCATTCTGTGAAACTTCTTTCTGTTCTGTTCATTCAACTAAAAGAGTTGAACCTTAGTTTTGATTGAGCCGTTCTGAAACACTCTTTCTGTAGAAAATGCAAGTGGAGATACGGAGCGCTAAGAGGCCTATATTGGGAAAAAGAATATCTACAAATATAAACTACACAGAATCATTCTGTGAAACTTCTTTCTGATCTGAGCATTCAGCTAACAGAGTTAAACCATACTTTTGATTGAGCCGTTCTGAAACACTCTGTCTGTAGAAAATGCAAATGGACATTCGTAGCGCTAAGTGGGTAATAGTGGAAAAAAGAATATGTTCAAATATAAACTACACAGAAGCATTGTATGAAACTTCTTTCTGTTCTGTGCATTCAACTAACAGAGTTGAACCTTACTTTTGATTGAGCCATTCTGAAACACTCTTTCCGTAGAAACTGCAATTGGACATTCTGAGCGCTAAGAGGCCTATATTGGGAAAAATAATATCTTCAAATAAAAACTACACAGAAGCATTGTGTGAAACTTATTTCTGATATGTGCATTCAGCTAATAGAGTTAAACCATACTTTTGATTGCGTAGTTCCGAACACTCTTTCTGTAGAAAATGCAAGTGGACATTCGGAGCGCTAAGAGGGTAATAGTGGAAAGAGGAATATATCCAAATATAAACTACACAGTAGCATTCTGTGAAACTTCTTTCTGTTCTGCGCATTCAACTAACAGAGTTGAACCTTACTTTTGATTGAGCCGTTCTGAAATACTCTTTCTGTAGAAACTGCAATTGGACATTCTAAGCGCTAAGAGGCCTACATTGGGAAAAAGAATATCTTCAAATAAAAACTACACAGATACATTCTCTGAAACTTATTTCTGATCTGTAAATTCAGTTAACAGAGCTAAACCATATTTTTGATTGAGCAGTTATGAAACACGCTTTTTGTAGAAAATGCAAGTGGACATTCGGAGCGCTAAGATTGTAATAGAGGAAAAAGGAATATCTCCAATTAAAAACTACACAGAAGCATTCTCTGAAACCCCTTTCTGTTCTCCGCATTCAACTAACAGAGTTGAGCCTTACTTTTGAAGGAGCAGTTCTGAAACACTCTTTGTGTAGAAACTGCCAGTGGATATTCGGAGCGCTAAGTGGGTAATGGTCCAAAAAGGAGTATCTTCATCTAAATACTACACAGAAGCATTCTGTGAAACTTCTTTCTGTTCTGTGCATTCAACTAAGAGAGTTGAACCTGACATTTGATTGAGGCGTTCTGAAACACTCTTTCTGTAGAAACTGCAATTGGACATTCTGAGCGCTAAGAGGCCTATATTGGGAATAATAATATCTTCAAATAAAAACTACACAGAAGCATTGTTTGAAACTTATTTCCGATATGTGCATTCAGCTAACAGAGTTAAACCATACTTTTGATTGCGCAGTTCAGAACACTCTTTCTTTAGAAAATGCAAGTGGACATTCGGAGCGCTAAGAGGGTAATAGTGGAAAAAGGAATATATTCAAATATAAACTACACAGAAGCATTCTGTGAAATTACTTTCTGTTCTGTGAATTCAACTACCAGGTTTGAACCTTAATTTTGATTGAGCCGTTCTGAAACACTCTTTCTGTAGAAACTGCAATTGGACATTCTGAGTGCTAAGAGGCCTATATTGGGGAAAAGAATATCTACAAATAAAAACTACACAGAAGCATTCTGTGAAACTTCTTTCTGTTCTGTTCATTCAACTAAAAGAGTTGAACGTTAGTTTTGATTGAGCCGTTCTGAAACACTCTTTCTGTAGAAAATGCAAGTGGAGATTCGGAGCGCTAAGAGGCCTATATTGGGAAAAAGAATATCTACAAATAAAAACTACAGAGAAGCATTCTGTGAAACTTCTTTCTGTTCTGTTCATTCAACTAAAAGAGTTGAACCTTAGTTTTGATTGAGCCGTTCTGAAACACTCTTTCTGTAGAAAATGCAAGTGGAGATTCGGAGCGCTAAGAGGGTTATAGTGGAAAAAGGAATGTCTTCAAATATAAACTACACAGAATCATTCTGTGAAACTTCTTTCTGATCTGTGCATTCAGGTAACAGAGTTAAACCACACTTTTGCTTGAGCAGATCTGAACACTCTTTCTGTAGAAAATGCAACTGGACATTTGGAGCGCTAAGAGGGTAGTAGTGCAAAAAGGAATATATTCAAATATAAACTACACAGAAGCATTCTGTGAAACTTCTTTCTGATCTGAGCATTCAGCTAACAGAGTTAAACCATACTTTTGATTGAGCAGTTTTGAAACACTCTGTCTGTAGAAAATGCAAATGGACATTCGTAGCGCTAAGTGGGTAATAGTGGAAAAAAGAATATGTTCAAATATAAACTACACAGAAGCATTGTATGAAACTTCTTTCTGTTCTGTGCATTCAACTAACAGAGTTGAACCTTACTTTTGATTGAGCCATTCTGAAACACTCTTTCCGTAGAAACTGCAATTGGACATTCTGAGCGCTAAGAGGCCTATATTGGGAAAAATAATATCTTCAAATAAAAACTACACAGAAGCATTGTGTGAAACTTATTTCTGATATGTGCATTCAGCTAATAGAGTTAAACCATACTTTTGATTGCGTAGTTCCGAACACTCTTTCTGTAGAAAATTCAAGTGGACATTCGGAGCGCTAAGAGGATAATAGTGGAAAGAGGAATATATCCAAATATAAACTACACAGTAGCATTCTGTGAAACTTCTTTCTGTTCTGCGCATTCAACTAACAGAGTTGAACCTTACTTTTGATTGAGCCGTTCTGAAATACTCCTTCTGTAGAAACTGCAATTGGACATTCTAAGCGCTAAGAGGCCTACATTGGGAAAAAGAATATCTTCAAATAAAAACTACACAGATACATTCTCTGAAACTTATTTCTGATCTGTAAATTCAGTTAACAGAGCTAAACCATATTTTTGATTGAGCAGTTATGAAACACGCTTTTTGTAGAAAATGCAAGTGGACATTCGGAGCGCTAAGATTGTAATAGAGGAAAAAGGAATATCTCCAATTAAAAACTACACAGAAGCATTCTCTGAAACCCCTTTCTGTTCTCCGCATTCAACTAACAGAGTTGAGCCTTACTTTTGAAGGAGCAGTTCTGAAACACTCTTTGTGTAGAAACTGCCAGTGGATATTCGGAGCGCTAAGTGGGTAATGGTCCAAAAAGGAGTATCTTCATCTAAATACTACACAGAAGCATTCTGTGAAACTTCTTTCTGTTCTGTGCATTCAACTAAGAGAGTTGAACCTGACATTTGATTGAGGCGTTCTGAAACACTCTTTCTGTAGAAACTGCAATTGGACATTCTGAGCGCTAAGAGGCCTATATTGGGAATAATAATATCTTCAAATAAAAACTACACAGAAGCATTGTTTGAAACTTATTTCCGATATGTGCATTCAGCTAACAGAGTTAAACCATACTTTTGATTGCGCAGTTCAGAACACTCTTTCTGTAGAAAATGCAAGTGGACATTCGGAGCGCTAAGAGGGTAATAGTGGAAAAAGGAATATATTCAAATATAAACTACACAGAAGCATTCTGTGAAATTACTTTCTGTTCTGTGAATTCAACTACCAGGTTTGAACCTTAATTTTGATTGAGCCGTTCTGAAACACTCTTTCTGTAGAAACTGCAATTGGACATTCTGAGTGCTAAGAGGCCTATATTGGGAAAAAGAATATCTACAAATAAAAACTACACAGAAGCATTCTGTGAAACTTCTTTCTGTTCTGTTCATTCAACTAAAAGAGTTGAACGTTAGTTTTGATTGAGCCGTTCTGAAACACTCTTTCTGTAGAAAATGCAAGTGGAGATTCGGAGCGGTAAGAGGCCTATATTGGGAAAAAGAATATCTACAAATAAAAACTACACAGAAGCATTCTGTGAAACTTCTTTCTGTTCTGTTCATTCAACTAAAAGAGTTGAACCTTAGTTTTGATTGAGCCGTTCTGAAACACTCTTTCTGTAGAAAATGCAAGTGGAGATTCGGAGCGCTAAGAGGGTTATAGTGGAAAAAGGAATGTCTTCAAATATAAACTACACAGAATCATTCTGTGAAACTTCTTTCTGATCTGTGCATTCAGGTAACAGAGTTAAACCATACTTTTGCTTGAGCAGATCTGAACACTCTTTCTGTAGAAAATGCAACTGGACATTTGGAGCGCTAAGAGGGTAGTAGTGCAAAAAGGAATATATTCAAATATAAACTACACAGAAGCATTCTGTGAAACTTCTTTCTGATCTGAGCATTCAGCTAACAGAGTTAAACCATACTTTTGATTGAGCAGTTTTGAAACACTCTGTCTGTAGAAAATGCAAATGGACATTCGTAGCGCTAAGTGGGTAATAGTGGAAAAAAGAATATGTTCAAATATAAACTACACAGAAGCATTGTATGAAACTTCTTTCTGTTCTGTGCATTCAACTAACAGAGTTGAACCTTACTTTGATTGAGCCATTCTGAAACACTCTTTCCGTAGAAACTGCAATTGTACATTCTGAGCGCTAAGAGGCCTATATTGGGAATAATAATATCTTCAAATAAAAACTACACAGAAGCATTGTTTGAAACTTATTTCAGATATGTGCATTCAGCTAACAGAGTTAAACCATACTTTTGATTGTGCAGTTCAGAACACTCTTTCTGTAGAAAATGCAAGTGGACATTCGGAGCGCTAAGAGGGTAATAGTGGAAAAAGGAATATATTCAAATATAAACTACACAGAAGCATTCTGTGAAATTACTTTCTGTTCTGTGAATTCAACTACCAGGTTTGAACCTTAATTTTGTTTGAGCCGTTCTGAAACACTCTTTCTGTAGAAACTGCAATTGGACATTCTGAGCGCTAAGAGGCCTATATTGGGAAAAAGAATATCTACAAATAAAAACTACACAGAAGCATTCTGTGAAACTTCTTTCTGTTCTGTTCATTCAACTAAAAGAGTTGAACCTTAGTTTTGATTGAGCCGTTCTGAAACACTCTTTCTGTAGAAAATGCAAGTGGAGATACGGAGCGCTAAGAGGCCTATATTGGGAAAAAGAATATCTACAAATATAAACTACACAGAATCATTCTGTGAAACTTCTTTCTGATCTGAGCATTCAGCTAACAGAGTTAAACCATACTTTTGATTGAGCCGTTCTGAAACACTCTGTCTGTAGAAAATGCAAATGGACATTCGTAGCGCTAAGTGGGTAATAGTGGAAAAAAGAATATGTTCAAATATAAACTACACAGAAGCATTGTATGAAACTTCTTTCTGTTCTGTGCATTCAACTAACAGAGTTGAACCTTACTTTTGATTGAGCCATTCTGAAACACTCTTTCCGTAGAAACTGCAATTGGACATTCTGAGCGCTAAGAGGCCTATATTGGGAAAAATAATATCTTCAAATAAAAACTACACAGAAGCATTGTGTGAAACTTATTTCTGATATGTGCATTCAGCTAATAGAGTTAAACCATACTTTTGATTGCGTAGTTCCGAACACTCTTTCTGTAGAAAATGCAAGTGGACATTCGGAGCGCTAAGAGGGTAATAGTGGAAAGAGGAATATATCCAAATATAAACTACACAGTAGCATTCTGTGAAACTTCTTTCTGTTCTGCGCATTCAACTAACAGAGTTGAACCTTACTTTTGATTGAGCCGTTCTGAAATACTCTTTCTGTAGAAACTGCAATTGGACATTCTAAGCGCTAAGAGGCCTACATTGGGAAAAAGAATATCTTCAAATAAAAACTACACAGATACATTCTCTGAAACTTATTTCTGATCTGTAAATTCAGTTAACAGAGCTAAACCATATTTTTGATTGAGCAGTTATGAAACACGCTTTTTGTAGAAAATGCAAGTGGACATTCGGAGCGCTAAGATTGTAGTAGAGGAAAAAGGAATATCTCCAATTAAAAACTACACAGAAGCATTCTCTGAAACCCCTTTCTGTTCTCCGCATTCAACTAACCGAGTTGAGCCTTACTTTTGAAGGAGCAGTTCTGAAACACTCTTTGTGTAGAAACTGCCAGTGGATATTCGGAGCGCTAAGTGGGTAATGGTCCAAAAAGGAGTATCTTCATCTAAATACTACACAGAAGCATTCTGTGAAACTTCTTTCTGTTCTGTGCATTCAACTAAGAGAGTTGAACCTGACATTTGATTGAGGCGTTCTGAAACACTCTTTCTGTAGAAACTGCAATTGGACATTCTGAGCGCTAAGAGGCCTATATTGGGAATAATAATATCTTCAAATAAAAACTACACAGAAGCATTGTTTGAAACTTATTTCCGATATGTGCATTCAGCTAACAGAGTTAAACCATACTTTTGATTGCGCAGTTCAGAACACTCTTTCTTTAGAAAATGCAAGTGGACATTCGGAGCGCTAAGAGGGTAATAGTGGAAAAAGGAATATATTCAAATATAAACTACACAGAAGCATTCTGTGAAATTACTTTCTGTTCTGTGAATTCAACTACCAGGTTTGAACCTTAATTTTGATTGAGCCGTTCTGAAACACTCTTTCTGTAGAAACTGCAATTGGACATTCTGAGTGCTAAGAGGCCTATATTGGGAAAAAGAATATCTACAAATAAAAACTACACAGAAGCATTCTGTGAAACTTCTTTCTGTTCTGTTCATTCAACTAAAAGAGTTGAACGTTAGTTTTGATTGAGCCGTTCTGAAACACTCTTTCTGTAGAAAATGCAAGTGGAGATTCGGAGCGCTAAGAGGCCTATATTGGGAAAAAGAATATCTACAAATAAAAACTACACAGAAGCATTCTGTGAAACTTCTTTCTGTTCTGTTCATTCAACTAAAAGAGTTGAACCTTAGTTTTGATTGAGCCGTTCTGAAACACCCTTTCTGTAGAAAATGCAAGTGGAGATTCGGAGCGCTAAGAGGGTTATAGTGGAAAAAGGAATGTCTTCAAATATAAACTACACAGAATCATTCTGTGAAACTTCTTTCTGATCTGTGCATTCAGGTAACAGAGTTAAACCATACTTTTGCTTGAGCAGATCTGAACACTCTTTCTGTAGAAAATGCAACTGGACATTTGGAGCGCTAAGAGGGTAGTAGTGCAAAAAGGAATATATTCAAATATAAACTACACAGAAGCATTCTGTGAAACTTCTTTCTGATCTGAGCATTCAGCTAACAGAGTTAAACCATACTTTTGATTGAGCAGTTTTGAAACACTCTGTCTGTAGAAAATGCAAATGGACATTCGTAGCGCTAAGTGGGTAATAGTGGAAAAAAGAATATGTTCAAATATAAACTACACAGAAGCATTGTATGAAACTTCTTTCTGTTCTGTGCATTCAACTAACAGAGTTGAACCTTACTTTGATTGAGCCATTCTGAAACACTCTTTCCGTAGAAACTGCAATTGTACATTCTGAGCGCTAAGAGGCCTATATTGGGAAAAATAATATCTTCAAATAAAAACTACACAGAAGCATTGTGTGAAACTTATTTCTGATATGTGCATTCAGCTAATAGAGTTAAACCATACTTTTGATTGCGTAGTTCCGAACACTCTTTCTGTAGAAAATGCAAGTGGACATTCGGAGCGCTAAGAGGGTAATAGTGGAAAAAGGAATATATCCAAGTATAAACTACACAGTAGCATTCTGTGAAACTACTTTCTGTTCTGCACATTCAACTAACAGAGTTGAACCTTACTTTTGATTGAGCCGTTCTGAAATACTCTTTCTGTAGAAACTGCAATTGGACATTCTAAGCGCTAAGAGGCATACATTGGAAAAAGAATATCTTCAAATTAAAACTACACAGATATATTCTAAGAAACTTATTTCTGATCTGTAAATTCATTTAACAGAGCTAAACCATATTTTTGATTGAGCAGTTATGAAACACGCTTTTTGTAGCAAATGCAAGTGGACATTCGGAGCGGTAAGATTGTAATAGAGGAAAAAGGAATATCTCCAATTAAAAACTACACAGAAGCATTCTCTGAAACCCCTTTCTGTTCTCCGCATTCAACTAACAGTGTTGAGCCTAACTTTTGAAGGAGCAGTTCTGAAACACTCTTTGTGTAGAAACTGCCAGTGGATATTCGGAGCGCTAAGTGGGTAATAGTCCAAAAAGGAGTATCTTCAACTAAATACTACACAGAAGCATTCTGTGAAACTTCTTCCTGTTCTGTGCATTCAACTAACAGAGTTGAATCTGACATTTGATTGAGGCGTTCTGAAACACTCTTTCTGTAGAAACTGCAATTGGACATTCTGAGCGCTAAGAGGCCTATATTGGGAATAATAATATCTTCAAATAAAAACTACACAGAAGCATTGTTTGAAACTTATTTCAGACATGTGCATTCAGCTAACAGAGTTAAACCATACTTTTGATTGCGCAGTTGAGAACACTCTTTCTGTAGAAAATGCAAGTGAACATTCGGAGCGCTAAGATTGTAATAGAGGAAAAAGGAATATCTCCAATTAAAAACTACACAGAAGCATTCTCTGAAACCCCTTTCTGTTCTCCGCATTCAACTAACAGAGTTGAGCCTTACTTTTGAAGGAGCAGTTCTGAAACACTCTTTGTGTAGAAACTGCCAGTGGATATTCGGAGCGCTAAGTGGGTAATGGTCCAAAAAGGAGTATCTTCATCTAAATACTACACAGAAGCATTCTGTGAAACTTCTTTCTGTTCTGTGCATTCAACTAAGAGAGTTGAACCTGACATTTGATTGAGGCGTTCTGAAACACTCTTTCTGTAGAAACTGCAATTGGACATTCTGAGCGCTAAGAGGCCTATATTGGGAATAATAATATCTTCAAATAAAAACTACACAGAAGCATTGTTTGAAACTTATTTCCGATATGTGCATTCAGCTAACAGAGTTAAACCATACTTTTGATTGCGCAGTTCAGAACACTCTTTCTGTAGAAAATGCAAGTGGACATTCGGAGCGCTAAGAGGGTAATAGTGGAAAAAGGAATATATTCAAATATAAACTACACAGAAGCATTCTGTGAAATTACTTTCTGTTCTGTGAATTCAACTACCAGGTTTGAACCTTAATTTTGATTGAGCCGTTCTGAAACACTCTTTCTGTAGAAACTGCAATTGGACATTCTGAGTGCTAAGAGGCCTATATTGGGAAAAAGAATATCTACAAATAAAAACTACACAGAAGCATTCTGTGAAACTTCTTTCTGTTCTGTTCATTCAACTAAAAGAGTTGAACGTTAGTTTTGATTGAGCCGTTCTGAAACACTCTTTCTGTAGAAAATGCAAGTGGAGATTCGGAGCGGTAAGAGGCCTATATTGGGAAAAAGAATATCTACAAATAAAAACTACACAGAAGCATTCTGTGAAACTTCTTTCTGTTCTGTTCATTCAACTAAAAGAGTTGAACCTTAGTTTTGATTGAGCCGTTCTGAAACACTCTTTCTGTAGAAAATGCAAGTGGAGATTCGGAGCGCTAAGAGGGTTATAGTGGAAAAAGGAATGTCTTCAAATATAAACTACACAGAATCATTCTGTGAAACTTCTTTCTGATCTGTGCATTCAGGTAACAGAGTTAAACCATACTTTTGCTTGAGCAGATCTGAACACTCTTTCTGTAGAAAATGCAACTGGACATTTGGAGCGCTAAGAGGGTAGTAGTGCAAAAAGGAATATATTCAAATATAAACTACACAGAAGCATTCTGTGAAACTTCTTTCTGATCTGAGCATTCAGCTAACAGAGTTAAACCATACTTTTGATTGAGCAGTTTTGAAACACTCTGTCTGTAGAAAATGCAAATGGACATTCGTAGCGCTAAGTGGGTAATAGTGGAAAAAAGAATATGTTCAAATATAAACTACACAGAAGCATTGTATGAAACTTCTTTCTGTTCTGTGCATTCAACTAACAGAGTTGAACCTTACTTTGATTGAGCCATTCTGAAACACTCTTTCCGTAGAAACTGCAATTGTACATTCTGAGCGCTAAGAGGCCTATATTGGGAATAATAATATCTTCAAATAAAAACTACACAGAAGCATTGTTTGAAACTTATTTCAGATATGTGCATTCAGCTAACAGAGTTAAACCATACTTTTGATTGTGCAGTTCAGAACACTCTTTCTGTAGAAAATGCAAGTGGACATTCGGAGCGCTAAGAGGGTAATAGTGGAAAAAGGAATATATTCAAATATAAACTACACAGAAGCATTCTGTGAAATTACTTTCTGTTCTGTGAATTCAACTACCAGGTTTGAACCTTAATTTTGTTTGAGCCGTTCTGAAACACTCTTTCTGTAGAAACTGCAATTGGACATTCTGAGCGCTAAGAGGCCTATATTGGGAAAAAGAATATCTACAAATAAAAACTACACAGAAGCATTCTGTGAAACTTCTTTCTGTTCTGTTCATTCAACTAAAAGAGTTGAACCTTAGTTTTGATTGAGCCGTTCTGAAACACTCTTTCTGTAGAAAATGCAAGTGGAGATACGGAGCGCTAAGAGGCCTATATTGGGAAAAAGAATATCTACAAATATAAACTACACAGAATCATTCTGTGAAACTTCTTTCTGATCTGAGCATTCAGCTAACAGAGTTAAACCATACTTTTGATTGAGCCGTTCTGAAACACTCTGTCTGTAGAAAATGCAAATGGACATTCGTAGCGCTAAGTGGGTAATAGTGGAAAAAAGAATATGTTCAAATATAAACTACACAGAAGCATTGTATGAAACTTCTTTCTGTTCTGTGCATTCAACTAACAGAGTTGAACCTTACTTTTGATTGAGCCATTCTGAAACACTCTTTCCGTAGAAACTGCAATTGGACATTCTGAGCGCTAAGAGGCCTATATTGGGAAAAATAATATCTTCAAATAAAAACTACACAGAAGCATTGTGTGAAACTTATTTCTGATATGTGCATTCAGCTAATAGAGTTAAACCATACTTTTGATTGCGTAGTTCCGAACACTCTTTCTGTAGAAAATGCAAGTGGACATTCGGAGCGCTAAGAGGGTAATAGTGGAAAGAGGAATATATCCAAATATAAACTACACAGTAGCATTCTGTGAAACTTCTTTCTGTTCTGCGCATTCAACTAACAGAGTTGAACCTTACTTTTGATTGAGCCGTTCTGAAATACTCTTTCTGTAGAAACTGCAATTGGACATTCTAAGCGCTAAGAGGCCTACATTGGGAAAAAGAATATCTTCAAATAAAAACTACACAGATACATTCTCTGAAACTTATTTCTGATCTGTAAATTCAGTTAACAGAGCTAAACCATATTTTTGATTGAGCAGTTATGAAACACGCTTTTTGTAGAAAATGCAAGTGGACATTCGGAGCGCTAAGATTGTAGTAGAGGAAAAAGGAATATCTCCAATTAAAAACTACACAGAAGCATTCTCTGAAACCCCTTTCTGTTCTCCGCATTCAACTAACCGAGTTGAGCCTTACTTTTGAAGGAGCAGTTCTGAAACACTCTTTGTGTAGAAACTGCCAGTGGATATTCGGAGCGCTAAGTGGGTAATGGTCCAAAAAGGAGTATCTTCATCTAAATACTACACAGAAGCATTCTGTGAAACTTCTTTCTGTTCTGTGCATTCAACTAAGAGAGTTGAACCTGACATTTGATTGAGGCGTTCTGAAACACTCTTTCTGTAGAAACTGCAATTGGACATTCTGAGCGCTAAGAGGCCTATATTGGGAATAATAATATCTTCAAATAAAAACTACACAGAAGCATTGTTTGAAACTTATTTCCGATATGTGCATTCAGCTAACAGAGTTAAACCATACTTTTGATTGCGCAGTTCAGAACACTCTTTCTTTAGAAAATGCAAGTGGACATTCGGAGCGCTAAGAGGGTAATAGTGGAAAAAGGAATATATTCAAATATAAACTACACAGAAGCATTCTGTGAAATTACTTTCTGTTCTGTGAATTCAACTACCAGGTTTGAACCTTAATTTTGATTGAGCCGTTCTGAAACACTCTTTCTGTAGAAACTGCAATTGGACATTCTGAGTGCTAAGAGGCCTATATTGGGAAAAAGAATATCTACAAATAAAAACTACACAGAAGCATTCTGTGAAACTTCTTTCTGTTCTGTTCATTCAACTAAAAGAGTTGAACGTTAGTTTTGATTGAGCCGTTCTGAAACACTCTTTCTGTAGAAAATGCAAGTGGAGATTCGGAGCGCTAAGAGGCCTATATTGGGAAAAAGAATATCTACAAATAAAAACTACACAGAAGCATTCTGTGAAACTTCTTTCTGTTCTGTTCATTCAACTAAAAGAGTTGAACCTTAGTTTTGATTGAGCCGTTCTGAAACACCCTTTCTGTAGAAAATGCAAGTGGAGATTCGGAGCGCTAAGAGGGTTATAGTGGAAAAAGGAATGTCTTCAAATATAAACTACACAGAATCATTCTGTGAAACTTCTTTCTGATCTGTGCATTCAGGTAACAGAGTTAAACCATACTTTTGCTTGAGCAGATCTGAACACTCTTTCTGTAGAAAATGCAACTGGACATTTGGAGCGCTAAGAGGGTAGTAGTGCAAAAAGGAATATATTCAAATATAAACTACACAGAAGCATTCTGTGAAACTTCTTTCTGATCTGAGCATTCAGCTAACAGAGTTAAACCATACTTTTGATTGAGCAGTTTTGAAACACTCTGTCTGTAGAAAATGCAAATGGACATTCGTAGCGCTAAGTGGGTAATAGTGGAAAAAAGAATATGTTCAAATATAAACTACACAGAAGCATTGTATGAAACTTCTTTCTGTTCTGTGCATTCAACTAACAGAGTTGAACCTTACTTTGATTGAGCCATTCTGAAACACTCTTTCCGTAGAAACTGCAATTGTACATTCTGAGCGCTAAGAGGCCTATATTGGGAAAAATAATATCTTCAAATAAAAACTACACAGAAGCATTGTGTGAAACTTATTTCTGATATGTGCATTCAGCTAATAGAGTTAAACCATACTTTTGATTGCGTAGTTCCGAACACTCTTTCTGTAGAAAATGCAAGTGGACATTCGGAGCGCTAAGAGGGTAATAGTGGAAAAAGGAATATATCCAAGTATAAACTACACAGTAGCATTCTGTGAAACTACTTTCTGTTCTGCACATTCAACTAACAGAGTTGAACCTTACTTTTGATTGAGCCGTTCTGAAATACTCTTTCTGTAGAAACTGCAATTGGACATTCTAAGCGCTAAGAGGCATACATTGGAAAAAGAATATCTTCAAATTAAAACTACACAGATATATTCTAAGAAACTTATTTCTGATCTGTAAATTCATTTAACAGAGCTAAACCATATTTTTGATTGAGCAGTTATGAAACACGCTTTTTGTAGCAAATGCAAGTGGACATTCGGAGCGGTAAGATTGTAATAGAGGAAAAAGGAATATCTCCAATTAAAAACTACACAGAAGCATTCTCTGAAACCCCTTTCTGTTCTCCGCATTCAACTAACAGTGTTGAGCCTAACTTTTGAAGGAGCAGTTCTGAAACACTCTTTGTGTAGAAACTGCCAGTGGATATTCGGAGCGCTAAGTGGGTAATAGTCCAAAAAGGAGTATCTTCAACTAAATACTACACAGAAGCATTCTGTGAAACTTCTTCCTGTTCTGTGCATTCAACTAACAGAGTTGAATCTGACATTTGATTGAGGCGTTCTGAAACACTCTTTCTGTAGAAACTGCAATTGGACATTCTGAGCGCTAAGAGGCCTATATTGGGAATAATAATATCTTCAAATAAAAACTACACAGAAGCATTGTTTGAAACTTATTTCAGACATGTGCATTCAGCTAACAGAGTTAAACCATACTTTTGATTGCGCAGTTGAGAACACTCTTTCTGTAGAAAATGCAAGTGAACATTCGGAGCGCTAAGAGGGTAATAGTGGAAAAAGGAATATATTCAAATATAAACTACACAGAAGCATTCTGTGAAATTACTTTCTGTTCTGTGAATTCAACTACCAGGTTTGAACCTTAATTTTGATTGAGCCGTTCTGAAACACTCTTTCTGTAGAAACTGCAATTGGACATTCTGAGCGCTAAGAGGCCTATATTGGGAGAAAGAATATCTACAAATAAAAACTACACAGAAGCATTCTGTGAAACTTCTTTCTGTTCTGTTCATTCAACTAAAAGAGTTGAACCTTAGTTTTGATTGAGCCGTTCTGAAACACTCTTTCTGTAGAAAATGCAAGTGGAGATTCGGAGCGCTAAGAGGGTTATAGTGGAAAAAGGAATGTCTTCAAATATAAACTACACAGAATCATTCTGTGAAACTTCTTTCTGATCTGTGCATTCAGCTAACAGAGTTAAACCACACTTTTGCTTGAGCAGATGTGAACACTCTTTCTGTAGAAAATGCAACTGGACATTTGGAGCGCTAAGAGGGTAGTAGTGCAAAAAGGAATATATTCAAATATAAACTACACAGAAGCATTCTGTGAAACTTCTTTCTGATCTCAGCATTCAGCTAACAGAGTTAAACCATACTTTTGATTGAGCAGTTTTGAAACACTCTGTCTGTAGAAAATGCAAATGGACATTCGTAGCGCTAAGTGGGTAATAGTTGAAAAAAGAATATGTTCAAATATAAACTACACAGAAGCATTGTATGAAACTTCTTTCTGTTCTGTGCATTCAACTAACAGAGTTGAACCTTACTTTTGATTGAGCCGTTCTGAAACACTCTTTCCGTAGAAACTGCAATTGGACATTCTGAGCGCTAAGAGGCCTATATTGGGAAAAATAATATCTTCAAATAAAAACAACACAGAAGCATTGTGTGAAACTTATTTCTGATATGTGCATTCAGCTAATAGAGTTAAACCATACTTTTGATTGCGTAGTTCCGAACACTCTTTCTGTAGAAAATGCAAGTGGACATTCGGAGCGCTAAGAGGGTAATAGTGGAAAGAGGAATATATCCAAATATAAACTACACAGTAGCATTCTGTGAAACTTCTTTCTGTTCTGCGCATTCAACTAACAGAGTTGAACCTTACTTTTGATTGAGCCGTTCTGAAATACTCTTTTTGTAGAAACTGCAATTGGACATTCTAAGCGCTAAGGTGCCTACATTGGGAAAAAGAATATCTTCAAATAAAAACTACACAGATACATTCTCTGAAACTTATTTCTGATCTGTAAATTCAGTTAACAGAGCTAAACCATATTTTTGATTGAGCAGTTATGAAACACGCTTTTTGTAGAAAATGCAAGTGGACATTCGGAGCGCTAAGATTGTAATAGAGGAAAAAGGAATATCTCCAATTAAAAACTACACAGAAGCATTCTCTGAAACCCCTTTCTGTTCTCCGCATTCAACTAACAGAGTTGAGCCTTACTTTCGAAGGAGCAGTTCTGAAACACTCTTTGTGTAGAAACTGCCAGTGGATATTCGGAGCGCTAAGTGGGTAATAGTCCAAAAAGGAGTATCTTCAACTAAATACTCCACAGAAGCATTCTGTGAAACTTCTTTCTGTTCTGTGCATTCAACTAAGAGAGTTGAACCTGACATTTGATTGAGGCGTTCTGAAACACTCTTTCTGTAGAAACTGCAATTGGACATTCTGAGCGCTAAGAGGCCTATATTGGGAATAATAATATCTTCAAATAAAAACTACACAGAAGCATTGTTTGAAACTTATTTCCGATATGTGCATTCAGCTAACAGAGTTAAACCATACTTTTGATTGCGCAGTTGAGAACACTCTTTCTGTAGAAAATGCAAGTGGACATTCCGAGCGCTAAGAGGGTAATAGTGGAAAAAGGAATATATTCAAATATAAACTACACAGAAGCATTCTGTGAAATTACTTTCTGTTCTGTGTATTCAACTACCTGGTTTGAACCTTAATTTTGATTGAGCCGTTCTGAAACACTCTTTCTGTAGAAACTGCAATTGGACATTCTGAGTGCTAAGAGGCCTATATTGGGAAAAAGAATATCTACAAATAAAAACTACACAGAAGCATTCTGTGAAACTTCTTTCTGTTCTGTTCATTCAACTAAAAGAGTTGAACGTTAGTTTTGATTGAGCCGTTCTGAAACACTCTTTCTGTAGAAAATGCAAGTGGAGATTCGGAGCGCTAAGAGGCCTATATTGGGAAAAAGAATATCTACAAATAAAAACTACACAGAAGCATTCTGTGAAACTTTTTTCTGTTCTGTTCATTCAACTAAAAGCGTTGAACCTTAGTTTTGATTGAGCCGTTCTGAAACACTCTTTCTGTAGAAAATGCAAGTGGAGATTCGGAGCGCTAAGAGGGTAATAGTGGAAAAAGGAATGTCTTCAATTATAAACTACACAGAATCATTCTGTGAAACTTCTTTCTGATCTGTGCATTCAGCTAACAGAGTTAAACTATACTTTTGATTGAGCAGATCTGAACACTCTTTCTGTAGAAAATGCAACTGGACAATTGGAGCGCTAAGATGGTAGTAGTGGAAAAAGGAATATATTCAAATATAAACTACACAGAAGCATTCTGTGAAACTTCCTTCTGATCTGAGCATTCAGCTAACAGAGTTAAACCATACTTTTGATTGAGCAGTTTTGAAACACTCTGTCTGTAGAAAATGCAACTGGACATTCGTAGCGCTAAGTGGGTAATAGTGGAAAAAAGAATATGTTCAAATATAAACTACACAGAAGTATTGTATGAAACTTCTTACTGTTCTGTGCATTCAACTAACAGAGTTGAACCTTACTTTTGATTGAGCCGTTCTGAAACACTCTTTCCGTAGAAACTGCTATTGGACATTCGGAGCGCTAAGAGGCCTATATTGGGAAAAATAATATCTTCAAATAAAAACTACACAGAAGCATTGTGTGAAACGTATTTCTGATATGTGAGTTCAGCTAACAGAGTTAAACCATACTTTTGATTGCGCAGTTCCGAACACTCTTTCTGTAGAAAATGCAAGTGGACATTCGGAGCGCTAAGAGGGTAATAGTGGAAAAAGGAATATATTCAAATATAAACTACACAGTAGCATTCTGTGAAACTTCTTTCTGTTCTGTGCATTCAACTAACAGAGTTGAAATTTACTTTTGATTGAGCCGTTCTGAAACACTCTTTCTGTAGAAACTGCAATTGGACATTCTAAGCGCTAAGAGGCCTACATTGGGAAAAAGAATATCTTCAAATAAAAACTACACAGATACATTCTCTGAAACTTATTTCTGATCTGTAAATTCAGTTAACAGAGCTAAACCATATTTTTGATTGAGCAGTTATGAAACACTCTTTTTGTAGAAAATGCAAGTGGACATTGTGAGCACTAAGATTGTAATAGAGGAAAAAGGAATATCTCCAATTAAAAACTACACAGAAGCATTCTCTGAAACCCCTTTCTGTTCTCCGCATTCAACTAACAGCGTTGAGCCTTACTTTCGAAGGAGCAGTTCTGAAACACTCTTTGCGTAGAAACTGCCAGTGGATATTCGGAGCGCTAAGTGCGTAATAGTCCAAAAAGGAGTATCTTCATCTAAATACTACACAGAAGCATTCTGTGAAACTTCTTTCTGTTCTGTGCATTCAACAAAGAGAGTTGAACCTGACATTTGATTGAGGCGTTCTGAAACACTCTTTCTGTAGAAACTGCAATTGGACATTCTGAGCGCTAAGAGGCCTATATTGGGAATAATAATATCTTCAAATAAAAACTACAGAGAAGCATTGTTTGAAACTTATTTCCGATATGTGCATTCAGCTAACAGAATTAAACCATACTTTTGATTGCGCAGTTCAGAACACTCTTTCTGTAGAAAATGCAAGTGGACATTCGGAGCGCTAAGAGGGTAATAGTGGAAAAAGGAATATATTCAAATATAAACTACACAGAAGCATTCTGTGAAATTTCTTTCCGTTCTGTGCATTCAGCTACCACGTTTGAACCTTAATTTTGATTGAGCCGTTCTGAGACACTCTTTCTGTAGAAACTGCAATTGGACATTCTGAGCGCTAAGAGGCCTATATTGGGAAAAAGAATATCTACAAATAAAAACTACACAGAAGCATTCCGTGAAACATCTTTCTGTTTTGTTCATTCAACTAAAAGAGTTGAACCTTAGTTTTGATTGAGCCGTTCTGAAACACTCTTTCTGTAGAAAATGCAAGTGGAGATTCGGAGCGCTAAGAGGGTAATAGAAGAAAAAGGAATGTCTTCAAATATAAACTACACAGAATAATTCTGTGAAACTTCTTCCTGTTCTGTGCATTCAGGTAACAGAGTTAAACCATACTTTTGATTGAGCAGATCTGAACACTCTTTCTGTAGAAAATGCAACTGGACATTTGGAGTGCTAAGAGGGTAGTAGTGCAAAAAGGGATATATTCAAATATAAACTACACAGAAGCATTCCGTGAAACTTCTTTCTGTTCTGTTCATTCAACTAAAAGAGTTGAACCTTAGTTTTGATTGAGCCGTTCTGAAACACTCTTCCTGTAGAAAATGCAAGTGGAGATTCGGAGCGCTAGGAGGGTAAAAGTGGAAAAAGGAATGTCTTCAAATATAAACTACACAGAATCATTCTGTGAAACTTCTTCCTGATCTGTGCATTCAGGTAACAGAGTTAAACCATACTTTTGATTGAGCAGATCTGAACACTCTTTCTGTAGAAAATGCAACTGGACATTTTGAGCGCTAAGAGGGTAGTAGTGGAAAAAGGAATATATTCAAATATAAACTACACAGAAGCATTCTGTGAAACTTCTTTCTGATCTGAGCATTCAGCTAACAGAGTTAAACCATACTTTTGATTGAGCAGTTTTGAAACACTCTGTCTGTAGAAAATGCAACTGGACATTCGTAGCGCTAAGTGGGTAATAGTGGAAAAAAGAATATGTTCAAATATAAACTACACAGAAATATTGTATGAAACTTCTTTCTGTTCTGTGCATTCAACTAACAGAGTTGAACCTTACTTTTGATTGAGCCGTTCTGAAACACTCTTTCCGTAGAAACTGCAATTGGACATTCTGAGCGCTAAGAGGCCTATATTGGGAAAAATAATATCTTCAAATAAAAACTACACAGAAGCATTGTGTGAAACTTATTTCTGATATGTGCATTCAGCTAACAGAGTTAAACCATACTTTTGATTGCGCAGTTCCGAACACTCTTTCTGTAGAAAATGCAAGTGGACATTCGGAGCGGTAAGAGGGTAATAGTGGAAAAAGGAATATATTCAAATATAAACTACACAGTAGCATTCTGTGAAACTTCTTTCAATTCTGTGCATTCAACTAACAGATTTGAACCTTACTTTTGATTGAGCCGTTCTGAAACACTCTTTCTGTAGAAACTGTAATTGGACATTCTAAGCGCTAGGAGGCCTACATTGGGAAAAAGAATATCTTCAAATAAAAACTACACAGATACATTCTCTGAAACTTATTTCTGATCTGTAAATTCAGTTAACAGAGCTAAACCATATTTTTGATTGAGCAGTTATGAAACACTCTTTTTGTAGAAAATGCAAGTGGACATTGGGAGCGCTAAGATTGTAATAGAGGAAAAAGGAATATCTCCAATTAAAAACTACACAGAAGCATTCTCTGAAACCCCTTTCTGTTCTCCGCATTCAACTAACAGAGTTGAGCCTTACTTTCGAAGGAGCAGTTCTGAAACACTCTTTGTGTAGAAACTGCCAGTGGATATTCGGAGCGCTAAGTGGGTAATAGTTCAAAAAGGAGTATCTTCAACTAAATACTACACAGAAGCATTCTGTGAAACTTCTTTCTGTTCCGTGCATTCAACTAAGAGAGTTGAACCTGACATTTGATTGAGGCGTTCTGAAACACTCTTTCTGTAGAAAATGCAATTGGACATTCTGAGCGCTAAGAGGCCTATATTGGGAATAATAATATCTTCAAATAAAAACTACACAGAAGCATTGTTTGAAACTTATTTCCGATATGTGCATTCAGCTAACAGAGTTAAACCATACTTTTGATTGCGCAGTTCAGAACACTCTTTCTGTAGAAAATGCATGTGGACATTCGGAGCGCTAAGAGGGTAATAGTGGAAAAAGGAATATATTCAAATATAAACTACAAAGAAGCATTCTGTGAAATTACTTTCTGTTCTGTGAATTCAACTACCAGGTTTGAACCTTAATTTTGATTGAGCCGTTCTGAAACACTCTTTCTGTAGAAACTGCAATTGGACATTCTAAGCGCAAAGAGGCCTACATTGGGATAAAGAATATCTTCAAATAAAAACTACACAGATGCATTCTCTGAAACTTATTTCTGATCTGTAAATTCAGTTAACAGAGCTAAACCATATTTTTGATTGAGCAGTTATGAAACACTCTTTTTGTAGAAAATGCAAGTGGACATTCGGAGCGCTAAGATTGTAATAGAGGAATAAGGAATATCTCCAATTAAAAAATACACAGAAGCATTCTCTGAAACCCCTTTCTGTTCTCCGCATTCAACTAACAGAGTTGAGCCTTACTTTCGAAGGAGCAGTTCTGAATCACTGTTTGTGTAGAAACTGCCAGTGGATATTCGGAGCGCTAAGTGGGTAATAGTCCAAAAAGGAGTATCTTCAACTAAATACTACACAGAAGCATTCTGTGAAACTTCTTTCTGTTCTGTGCATTCAACTAAGAGAGTTGAACCTGACATTTGATTGAGGCGTTCTGAAAAACTCTTTCTGTAGAAACTGCAATTGGACATTCTGAGCGCTAAGAGGCCTATATTGGGAATAATAATATCTTCAAATAAAAACTACACAGAAGCATTGTTTGAAACTTATTTCCGATATGTGCATTCAGCTAACAGAGTAAAACCATACTTTTGATTGCGCAGTTCAGAACACTCTTTCTGTAGAAAATGCAAGTGGACATTCGGAGCGCTAAGAGGGTAATTGTGGAAAAAGGAATATATTCAAATATAAACTACACAGAAGCATTCTGTGAAATTTCTTTCTGTTCTGTGCATTCAGCTACCAGGTTTGAACCTTAATTTTGATTGAGCCGTTCTGAAACACTCTTTCTGTAGAAACTGCAATTGGACATTCTGAGCGCTAAGAGGCCTATATTGGGAAAAAGAATATCTACAAATAAAAACTACACAGAAGCATTCCGTGAAATTTCTTTCCGTTCTGTTCATTCAACTAAAAGAGTTGAACCTTAGTTTTGATTGAGCCGTTCTGAAACACTCTTTCTGTAGAAAATGCAAGTGGAGATTCGGAGCGCTAAGAGGGTAAAAGTGGAAAAAGGAATGTCTTCAAATATAAACTACACAGAATCATTCTGTGAAACTTCTTCCTGATCTGTGCATTCACGTAACAGAGTTAAACCATACTTTTGATTGAGCAGATCTGAACACTCTTTCTGTAGAAAATGCAACTGGACATTTGGAGCGCTAAGAGGGTAGTAGTGGAAAAAGGAATATATTCAAATATAAACTACACAGAAGCATTCTGTGAAACTTCTTTCTGATCTGAGCATTCAGCTAACAGAGTTAAACCATACTTTTGATTGAGCAGTTTTGAAACACTCTGTCTGTAGAAAATGCAACTGGACATTCGTAGCGCTAAGTGGGTAATAGTGGAAAAAAGAATATGTTCAAATATAAACTACACAGAAATATTGTATGAAACTTCTTTCTGTTCTGTGCATTCAACTAACAGAGTTGAACCTTACTTTTGCTTGAGCCGTTCTGAAACACTCTTTCCGTAGAAACTGCAATTGGACATTCTGAGCGCTAAGAGGCCTATATTGGGAAAAATAATATCTTCAAATAAAAACTACACAGAAGCATTGTGTGAAACTTATTTCTGATATGTGCATTCAGCTAACAGAGTTAAACCATACTTTTGATTGCGCAGTTCCGAACACTCTTTCTGTAGAAAATGCACGTGAACATTCGGAGCGCTAAGAGGGAAATAATGTAAAAAGGTATATATTCAAACATAAACTACACAGTAGCATTCTGTGAAACTTCTTTCTGTTCTGTGCATTCAACTAATAGAGTTGAACCTTACGTTTGATTGAGCCGTTCTGAAACACTATTTCTGTAGAAATTGCAATTTATCCTTCTAAGCGCTAAGAGGCCTACATTGGGAAAAAGAACATCTTCAAATAAAAACTACACAGATGCATTCTGTGAAACTTATTTCCGATCTGTAAATTCGGTTAACAGAGCTAAACTATATTTTTGATTGAGCAGTTATGAAACACTCTTTTTGTAGAAAATGCAAGTGGACATTCGGAGCGCTAAGATTGTAATAGAGGAAAAAGGAATATCTCCAATTAAAAACTACACAGAAGGATTCTCTGAAACCGCTTTCTGTTCTCCGCATTCAACTAACAGATTTGAGCCTTACTTTTGAAGGAGCAGTTGTGAAACCCTCTTTGTGTAGAAACTGCCAGTGGATATTCGGAGCGCTAAGAGGGTAATAGTCCAAAAAGGAGTATCTTCAACTAAATACTACACAGAAGCATTCTGTGAAACTTCTTTCTTTTCTGTGCATTCAACTCAGAGAGTTGAACCTTACATTTGACTGAGCCTTTCTGAAACACTCTTTCTGTAGAAATTGAAATTGGACATTCTGAGCGCTAAGAGGCCTATATTGGGAAAATTATATCTTCAAATAAAAACTACACAGAAGCATTTTTTGAATCTTATTTCTGATATGTGCATTCAGCTAACAGAGTTAAACCATACTTTTGATTGCGCACTTCAGAACACTCTTTCTGTAGAAAATGCAAGTGGACAATCGGAGCGCTAAGAGGGTAATAGTTTAAAAAGGAATATATTCAAATATAAAATACACAGAAACATTCTGTGAAACTTCTTTCTTTTCCGTGCATTCAACTACCAGGGTTGAAGCTTAATTTTGATTGAGCCGTTCTGAAACACTCTTTCTGTAGAAACTGCAATTGGACATTCTGAGCGCTAAGAGGCCTATATTGGGAAAAATAATATCTACAAATAAAAACTACACAGAAGCATTCTGTGAAACTTCTTTCACTTCTGTTCATTCAACTAAAAGAGTTGAACATTAGTTTTGATTGAGCCGTTCTGAAACACTCTTTCTGTAGAAAATACAAGTGGAGATTCGGGCGCTAAGAGGGTAATAGTGGAAAAAGGAATGTCTTCAAATATAAACTACACAGAATCATTCTGTGAAACTTCTTTCTGATCTGTGCATTCAGCTAACAGAGTTAAATCATACTTTTGATTGAGCAGATCTGAACACTCTTTCTGTAGAAAATGCAACTGGACATTTGGAGCGCTCAGAGGGTAGTAGTGGAAAAAGGAATATATTCAAATATAAACTACACAGAAGCACTCTGTGAAACTTCTTTCTGATCTGAGCATTCAGCTAACAGAGTTAAACCATACTTTCAATTGAGCAGTTTTGAAACACTCTGTCTGTAGAAAATGAAACTGGACATTCGTAGCGCTAATGGGTAATAGTGGAAAAAAGAATATGTTCAAACATAACCTACACAGAAGCATTGTATGAAACAGCTTTCTGTTCTGTGCATTCAACTAACAGAGTTGAACCTTACTTTTGAATGAACCATTCTGAAACACTCTTTCTGTAGAAACTGCAATTGGACATTCTGAGCGCTAAGAGGCCTACATTGGGAAAAATAATATCTTCAAATAAAAACTACACAGAAGCATTGTGTGAAACTTATTTCTGATATGTGCATTCAGCTAACAGAGTTAAACCATACTTTTGATTGCGCAGTTCCGAACTCTCTTTCTGTAGAAAATGCAAGTGGACATTCGGAGCGCTAAGAGGGCAATAGTGGAAAAAGGAATATATTCAAATATAAGCTACACAGTAGCATTCTGTGAAACTTCTTTCTGTTCTGTGCAGTCAACTAACAGGTTTGAAGCTTACTTTTGATTGAGCCGTTCTGAAACACTCTTTCTGTAGAAACTGCAATTGGACATTCTAAGCGCTAAGAGGCCTACATTGGGAAAAAGAATATCTTCAAATAAAAACTACACAGATGCATTGTGTGAAACTTACTTCTGATCTGTAAATTCAGTTAACAGAGCTAAACCATATTTTTGATTGAGCAGTTACGAAACACTCTTTTTGTAGTAAATGCAAGTGGACATTCGGAGCGCTAAGATTGTTATAGAGGAAAATGAATATCTAAAATTAAAAACTACACAGAAGCATTCTCTGAAACCCCTTTCTGTTCTCTGCATTCAACTAACAGAGTTGAGCCTTACTTTTGAAGTAGCAGTTCTGAAACACTCTTTGTGTAGAAACTGCCAGTGGATATTCGGAGCGCTAAGTGGGTAATAGTCCAAAAAGGAGTATCTTCAACTAAATACTACACAGAAGCATTCTGTGAAACTTCTTTCTGTTCTGTGCATTCAACTAAGAGAGTTGAACCTTACATTTGATTGAGCCGTTCTGAAACACTCTTTCTGTAGAAACTGCAATTGGACATTCTGAGCGCTAAGAGGCCTATATTGGGAAAAATAATATCTTCAAATAAAAACTACACAGAAGCATTGTTTGAAATTTATTTCTGATATGTGCATTCGGCTAACAGAGTTAAACCATACTTTTGATTGCGCAGTTTAGAACACTCTTTCTGTAGAAAATGCAAGTGGACATTCGGAGCGCTAAGAGGGTAATAGTGGAAAAAGGAATATATTCAAATATAAACTACACAGAAGCATTCTGTGAAACTTCTTTCTGTTCTGTGCATTCAACTACCAGGGTTGAAGCTTAATTTTGATTGAGCCGTTCTGAAACACTCTTTCTGTAGAAACTGCAATTGGACATTCTGAGCGCTAAGAGGCCTATATTGGGAAAAAGAATGTCTACAAATTAAAACTACACAGAAGAATTGTGTGAAACTTCTTTCTGTTCTGTTTGTTCAACTAAAAGAGTTGAACCTTAGTTTTGATTGAGCTGTTCTGAAACACTCTTTCTGTAGAAAATGCAAGTGGAGATTCGGAGCGCTAAGAGGGTAATAGTGGAAAAAGGAATGTCTTCAAATATAAACTACACAGAATCATTCGGTGAAACTTCTTTCTGATCTGTGCATTCAGCTAACAGAGTTAAACCATACTTTTGATTGAGCAGATCTGAACACTCTTTCTGTAGAAAATGCAACTGGACATTTGGAGCGCTAAGAGCGTAGTAGTGGAAAAAGGAATATATTCAAATATAAACTACACAGAAGCATTCTGTGAAACTTCTTTCTGATCTGAGCATTCAGCTAACAGAGTTAAACCATACTTTTGATTGAGCAGTTTTGAAACACTCTGTCTGTAGAAAATGCAACTGGACATTCGTAGCGCTAAGTGGGTAATAGTGGAAAAAAGAATATGTTCAAATATAAACTACACAGAAGCATTGTATGAAACTTCTTTCTGTTCTGTGCATTCAACTAACAGAGTTGAACCTTACTTTTCATTGAGCCGTTCTGAAACACTCTTTCTGTAGAAACTGCAATTGGACATTCTGAGCGCTAGGAGGCCTATATTGGGAAAAAGAATGTCTACAAATAAAAACTACACAGAAGAATTGTGTGAAACTTCTTTCTGTTCTGTTTGTTGAACTAAAAGAGTTGAACCTTAGTTTTGATTGAGCCGTTCTGAAACACTCTTTCTGTAGAAAATGCAAGTGGAGATTCGGAGCGCTAAGAGGGTAATAGTGGAAAAAGGAATGTCTCCAAATATAAACTACACAGAATCATTCTGTGAAACTTATTTCTGATCTGTGAATTCAGCTAACAGAGTTAAACCATACTTTTGATTGAGCAGATCTGAAAACTCTTTCTGTAGAAAATGCAACTGGACATTTGGAGCGCTAAGAGAGTAGTAGTGGAAAAAGGAATATATTCAAATATAAACTACACAGAAGCATTCTGTGAAACTTCTTTCTGATCTGAGCATTCAGCTAACAGAATTAAACCATACTTTTGATTGAGCAGTTTTGAAACACTCTGTCTGTAGAAAATGCAACTGGACATTCGTAGCGCTAAGTGGGTAATAGTGGAAAAAAGAATATGTTCAAATATAAACTACACAGAAGCATTGTATGAAACTTCTTTCTGTTCTGTGCATTCAACTAAAAGAGTTGAACCTTACTTTTGATTGAGCCTTTCTGAAACACTCTTTCTGTAGAAACTGCAATTGGACATTCTGAGCGCTAAGAGGCCTCTACTGGGAAAAATAATATCTTCAAATAAAAACTACACAGAAGCATTGTGTGAAACTTATTTCTGATATGATCATTAAGCTAACAGAGTTAAACCATACTTTTGATTGCGCAGTTCTGAACACTCTTTCTGTAGAAAATGCAAGTGGACATTCCGAGCGCTAAGAGGGTAATAGTGGAAAAAGTAATATATTCAAATATAAACTACACAGTAGCATTCTGTGAAAATACTTTCTGTTCTGTGCATTCAACTAACAGAGTTGAACCTTACTTTTGATTGAGCCGTTCTGAAACACTCTTTCTGTAGAAAATGCAATTGGACATGCTAAGCGCTAAGAGGCCTACATTGGGAAAAAGAATATCTTCAAATAAAAACTACACAGATGCATTCTGTGAAACTTATTTCTGATCTGTAAATTCAGTTAACAGAAATAAAACATATTTTTGATTGAGCAGTTATGAAACACTCTTTTTGTAGAAAATGCAAGAGGAGATTCGGAGCGCTAAGAGGGTAATAGTGGAAAAAGGAATGTCTTCAAATATAAACTACACAGAATCATTCGGTGAAACTTCTTTCTGATCTGTGCATTCAGCTAACAGAGTTAAACCATACTTTTGATTGAGCAGATCTGAACACTCTTTCTGTAGAAAATGCAACTGGACATTTGGAGCGCTAAGAGCGTAGTAGTGGAAAAAGGAATATATTCAAATATAAACTACACAGAAGCATTCTGTGAAACTTCTTTCTGATCTGAGCATTCAGCTAACAGAGTTAAACCATACTTTTGATTGAGCAGTTTTGAAACACTCTGTCTGTAGAAAATGCAACTGGACATTCGCAGCGCTAAGTGGGTAATAGTGGAAAAAAGAATATGTTCAAATATAAACTACACAGAAGCATTGTATGAAACTACTTTCTGTTCTGTGCATTCAACTAACAGAGTTGAACCTTACTTTTGATTGAGCCGTTCTGAAACACTCTTTCTGTAGAAACTGCAATTGGACATTCTGAGCGCTAGGAGGCCTATATTGGGAAAAAGAATGTCTACAAATAAAAACTACACAGAAGAATTGTGTGAAACTTCTTTCTGTTCTGTTTGTTCAACTAAAAGAGTTGAACCTTAGTTTTGATTGAGCCGTTCTGAAACACTCTTTCTGTAGAAAATGCAAGTGGAGATTCGGAGCGCTAACAGGGTAATAGAGGAAAAAGGAATGTCTCCAAATATAAACTCCACACAATCATTCTGTGAAACTTCTTTCTGATCTCTGCATTCAGCTAACAGAGTTAAACCATACTTTTGATTGAGCAGATCTGAACACTCTTTCTGTAGAAAATGCAACTGGACATTTGGAGCGCTAAGAGCGTAGTAGTGGAAAAAGGAATATATTCAAATATAAACTACACAGAAGCATTCTGTGAAACTTTTTTCTGATCTGAGCATTCAGCTAACAGAGTTAAACCATACTTTTGATTGAGCAGTTTTGAAACACTCTGTCTGTAGAAAATGCAACTGGACATTCGTAGCGCTAAGTGGGTAATAGTGGAAAAAAGAATATGTTCAAATATAAACTACACAGAAGCATTGTATGAAACTTCTTTCTGTTCTGTGCATTCAACTAACAGAGTTGAACCTTACTTTTGATTGAGCCTTTCTGAAACACTCTTTCTGTAGAAACTGCAATTGGACATTCTGAGCGCTAAGAGGCCTCTATTGGGAAAAATAATATCTTCAAATAAAAACTACACAGAAGCATTGTGTGAAACTTATTTCTGATATGTTCATTAAGCTAACAGAGTTAAACCATACTTTTGATTGCGCAGTTCTGAACACTCTTTCTGTAGAAAATGCAAGAGGACATTCGGAGCGCTAAGAGGGTAATAGTGGAAAAAGGAATATATTCAAATATAAACTACACAGTAGCATTCTGTGAAAATTCTTTCTGTTCTCTGCATTCAACTAACAGAGTTGAACCTTACTTTTGATTGAGCCGTTCTGAAACACTCTTTCTGTAGAAACTGCAATTGGACATGCTAAGCGCTAAGAGGCCTACATTGGGAAAAAGAATATCTTCAAATAAAAACTACACAGATGCATTCTGTGAAACTTATTTCTGATCTGTAAATTCAGTTAACAGAGATAAAACATATTTTTGATTGAGCAGTTATGAAACACTCTTTTTGTAGAAAATGCAAGTGGAGGTTCGGAGCGATAAGTGGGTAATAGTTAAAAAGGAATGTCTTCAAATATAAACTACACAGAATCATTCGGTGAAACTTCTTTCTGATCTGTGCATTCAGCTAACAGATTTAAACCATACTTTTGATTGAGCAGATCTGAACACTCTTTCTGTAGAAAATGCAACTGGACATTTGGAGCGCTAAGAGCGTAGTAGTGGAAAAAGGAATATATTCAAATATAAACTACACAGAAGCATTCTGTGAAACTTCTTTCTGATCTGAGCATTCAGCTAACAGAGTTAATCCATACTTTTGATTCAGCAGTTTTGAAACACTCTGTCTGTAGAAAATGCAACTGGACATTCGTAGCGCTAAGTGGGTAATAGTGGAAAAAAGAATATGTTCAAATATAAACTACACAGAAGCATTGTATGAAACTACTTTCTGTTCTGTGCATTCAACTAACAGAGTTGAACCTTACTTTTGATTGAGCCTTTCTGAAACACTCTTTCTGTAGAAACTGCAATTGGACATTCTGAGCGCTAAGAGGCCTATATTGGGAAAAAGAATGTCTACAAATAAAAACTACACAGAAGAATTGTGTGAAACTTCTTTCTGTTCTGTGCATTCAACTAACAGAGTTGAACCTTACTTTTGATTGAGCCTTTCTGAAACACTCTTTCTGTAGAAACTGCAATTGGACATTCTGAGCGCTAAGAGGCCTCTACTGGGAAAAATAATATCTTCAAATAAAAACTACACAGAAGCATTGTGTGAAACTTATTTCTGATATGTTCATTAAGCTAACAGAGTTAAACCATACTTTTCATTGCGCAGTTCTGAACACTCTTTCTGTAGAAAATGCAAGTGGACATTCGGAGCGCTAAGAGGGTAATAGTGGAAAAAGGAATATATTCAAATATAAACTACACAGTAGCATTCTGTGAAAATTCTTTCTGTTCTGTGCATTCAACTAACAGTGTTGAACCTTACTTTTGATTGAGCCGTTCTGAAACACTCTTTCTGTAGAAACTGCAATTGGACATGCTAAGCGCTAAGAGGCCTACATTGGGAAAAAGAATATCTTCAAATAAAAACTACACAGATGCATTCTGTGAAACTTATTTCTGATCTGTAAATTCAGTTAACAGAGATAAAACATATTTTTGATTGAGCAGTTATGAAACACACTTTTTGTAGAAAATGCAAGTGGAGATTCGGAGCGCTAAGAGGGTAATAGTGGAAAAAGGAATGTCTTCAAATATAAACTACACAGAATCATTCGGTGAAACTTCTTTCTGATCTGTGCATTCAGCTAACAGAGTTAAACCATACTTTTGATTGAGCAGATCTGAACACTCTTTCTGTAGAAAATGCAACTGGTCATTTGGAGCGCTAAGAGCGTAGTAGTGGAAAAAGGAATATATTCAAATATAAACTACACAGAAGCATTCTGTGAAACTTCTTTCTGATCTGAGCATTCAGCTAACAGAGTTAAACCATACTTTGATTGAGCAGTTTTGAAACACTCTGTCTGTAGTAAATGCAACTGGACATTCGTAGCGCTAAGTGGGTAATAGTGGAATAAAGAATATGTTCAAATATAAACTACACAGAAGCATTGTATGAAACTTCTTTCTGTTCTGTGCATTCAACTAACAGAGTTGAACCTTACTTTTGATTGAGCCTTTCTGAAACTCTCTTTCTGTAGAAACTGCAATTGGACATTCTGAGCGCTAAGAGGACTCTATTGGGAAAAATAATATCTTCAAATAAAAACTACACAGAAGCATTGTGTGAAACTTATTTCTGATATGTTCATTAAGCTAACAGAGTTAAACCATACTTTTGATTGCGCAGTTCTGAACACTCTTTCTGTAGAAAATGCAAGTGGACATTCGGAGCGCTAAGAGGGTAATAGTGGAAAAAGGAATATATTCAAATATAAACTACACAGTAGCATTCTGTGAAAATTCTTTCTGTTCTGTGCATTCAACTAACAGAGTTGAACCTTACTTTTGATTGAGCCGTTCTGAAACACTCTTTCTGTAGAAACTGCAATTGGACATGCTAAGCGCTAAGAGGCCTACATTGGGAAAAAGAATATCTTCAAATAAAAACTACACAGATGCATTCTGTGAAACTTATTTCTGATCTGTAAATTCAGTTAACAGAGATAAATCATATTTTTGATTGAGCAGTTATGAAACACTCTTTTTGTAGAAAATGCAAGTGGAGATTCGGAGCGCTAAGAGGGTAATAGTGGAAAAAGGAATGTCTTCAAATATAAACTACACAGAATCATTCGGTGAAACTTCTTTCTGATCTGTGCATTCAGCTAACAGAGTTAAACCATACTTTTGATTGAGCAGATCTGAACACTCTTTCTGTAGAAAATGCAACTGGACATTTGGAGCGCTAAGAGCGTAGTAGTGGAAAAAGGAATATATTCAAATATAAACTACACAGAAGCATTCTGTGAAACTTCTTTCTGATCTGAGCATTCAGCTAACAGAGTTAATCCATACTTTTGATTGAGCAGTTTTGAAACACTCTGTCTGTAGAAAATGCAACTGGACATTCGTAGCGCTAAGTGGGTAATAGTGGAAAAAAGAATATGTTCAAATATAAACTACACAGAAGCATTGTATGAAACTTCTTTCTGTTCTGTGCATTCAACTAACAGAGTTGAACCTTAATTTTGATTGAGCCATTCTGAAACACTCTTTCTGTAGAAACTGCAATTGGACATTCTGAGCGCTAAGAGGCCTATATTGGGAAAAAGAATGTCTACAAATAAAAACTACACAGAAGAATTGTGTGAAACTTCTTTCTGTTCTGTTTGTTGAACTAAAAGAGTTGAACCTTAGTTTTGATTGAGCCGTTCTGAAACACTCTTTCTGTAGGAAATGCAAGTGGAGATTCGGAGCACTAAGAGGGTAATAGTGGAAAAAGGAATGTCTCCAAATATAAACTACACAGAATCATTCTGTGAAACTTCTTTCTGATCTGTGAATTCAGCTAACAGAGTTAAACCATACTTTTGATTGAGCAGATCTGAACACTCTTTCTGTAGAAAATGCAACTGGACATTTGGAGCGCTAAGAGCGTAGTAGTGGAAAAAGGAATATATTCAAATATAAACTACACAGAAGCATTCTGTGAAACTTCTTTCTTATCTGAGCATTCAGCTAACAGAGTTAAACCATACTTTTGATTGAGCAGTTTTGAAACACTCTGTCTGTAGAAAATGCAACTGGACATTCGTAGCGCTAAGTGTGTAATAGTGGAAAAAAGAATATGTTCAAATATAAACTACACAGAAGCATTGTATGAAACTTCTTTCTGTTCTGTGCATTCAACTAACAGAGTTGAACTTTACTTTTGATTGAGCCTTTCTGAAACACTCTTTCTGTAGAAACTGCAATTGGACATTCTGAGCGCTAAGAGGCCTCTATTGGAAAAAATAATATCTTCAAATAAAAAGTACACAGAAGCATTGTGTGAAACTTATTTCTGATATGTTCATTAAGCTAACAGAGTTAAACCATACTTTTGATTGCGCAGTTCTGAACACTCTTTCTGTAGAAAATGCAAGTGGACATTCGGAGCGCTAAGAGGGTAATAGTGGAAAAAGGAATATATTCAAATATAAACTACACAGTAGCATTCTGTGAAAATTCTTTCTGTTCTGTGCATTCAACTAACAGTGTTGAACCTTACTTTTGATTGAGCCGTTCTGAAACACTCTTTCTGTAGAAACTGCAATTGGACATGCTAAGCGCTAAGAGGCCTACATTGGGAAAAAGAATATCTTCAAATAAAAACTACACAGATGCATTCTGTGAAACTTATTTCTGATCTGTAAATTCAGTTAACAGAGATAAAACATATTTTTGATTGAGCAGTTATGAAACACTCTTTTTGTAGAAAATGCAAGTGGAGATTCGGAGCGCTAAGAGGGTAATAGTGGAAAAAGGAATGTCTTCAAATATAAACTACACAGAATCATTCGGTGAAACTTCTTTCTGATCTGTGCATTCAGCTAACAGAGTTAAACCATACTTTTGATTGAGCAGATCTGAACACTCTTTCTGTAGAAAATGCAACTGGACATTTGGAGCGCTAAGAGCGTAGTAGTTTAAAAAGGAATATATTCAAATATAAACTACACAGAAGCATTCTGTGAAACTTCTTTCTGATCTGAGCATTCAGCTAACAGAGTTAAACCATACTTTTGATTGAGCAGTTTTAAAACACTCTGTCTGTAGTAAATGCAACTGGACATTCGTAGCGCTAAGTGGGTAATAGTGGAAAAAAGAATATGTTCAATTATAAACTACACAGAAGCATTGTATGAAACTTCTTTCTGTTCTGTGCATTCAACTAACAGATTTGAACCTTAGTTTTGATTGAGCCGTTCTGAAACACTCTTTCTGTAGAAACTGCAATTGGACATTCTGAGCGCTAAGAGGCCTATATTGGGAAAAAGAATGTCTACAAATAAAAACTACACAGAAGAATTGTGTGAAACATCTTTCTGTTCTGTTTGTTCAACTAAAAGAGTTGAACCTTAGTTTTGATTGAGCCGTTCGGAAACACTCTTTCTGTAGAAAATGCAAGTGGAGATTCGGAGCGCTAAGAGGGTAATAGTGGAAAAAGGAATGTCTCCAAATATAAACTACACAGAATCATTCTGTGAAACTTCTTTCTGATCTGTGCATTCAGCTAACAGAGTTAAACCATACTTTTGATTGAGCAGATCTGAACACTCTTTCTGTAGAAAATGCAACTGGACATTTGGAGCGCTAAGAGATTAGTAGTGGAAAAAGGAATATATTCAAATATAAACTACACAGAAGCATTCTGTGAAACTTCTTTCTGATCTGAGCATTCAGCTAACAGAGTTAAACCATACTTTTGATTGAGCAGTTTTGAAACACCCTGTCTGTAGAAAATGCAACTGGACATTCGTAGCGCTAAGTGGGTAATAGTGGAAAAAAGAATATGTTCAAATATAAACTACACAGAAGCATTGTATGAAACTTCTTTCTGTTCTGTGCATTCAACTAACAGAGTTGAACCTTACTTTTGATTGAGCCTTTCTGAAACACTCTTTCTGTAGAAACTGCAATTGGACATTCTGAGCGCTAAGAGGCCTCTATTGGGAAAAATAATATCTTCAAATAAAAACTACACAGAAGCATTGTGTGAAACTTATTTCTGATATGTTCATTAAGCTAACAGAGTTAAACCATACTTTTGATTGCGCAGTTCTGAACACTCTTTCTGTAGAAAATGCAAGTGGACATTCGGAGCGCTAAGAGGTTTATAGTGGAAAAAGGAATATATTCAAATATAAACTACACAGTAGCATTCTGTGAAAATTCTTTCTGTTCTGTGCATTCAACTAACAGAGTTGAACCTTACTTTTGATTGAGCCGTTCTGAAACACTCTTTCTGTAGAAACTGCAATTGGACATGCTAAGCGCTAAGAGGCCTACATTGGGAAAAAGAATATCTTCAAATAAAAACTACACAGATGCATTCTGTGAAACTTATTTCTGATCTGTAAATTCAGTTAACAGAGATAAAACATATTTTTGATTGAGCAGTTATGAAACACTCTTTTTGTAGAAAATGCAAGTGGAGATTCGGAGCGCTAAGAGGGTAATAGTGGAAAAAGGAATGTCTTCAAATATAAACTACACAGAATAATTCGGTGAAACTCCTTTCTGATCTGTGCATTCAGCTAACAGAGTTAAACCATACTTTTGATTGAGCAGATCTGAACACTCTTTCTGTAGAAAATGCAACTGGACATTTGGAGCGCTAAGAGCGTAGTAGTGGAAAAAGGAATATATTCAAATATAAACTACACAGAAGCATTCTGTGAAACTTCTTTCTGATCTGAGCATTCAGCTAACAGAGTTAAACCATACTTTTGATTGAGCAGTTTTGAAACACTCTGTCTGTAGAAAATGCAACTGGACATTCGTAGCGCTAAGTGGGTAATAGTGGAAAAAAGAATATGTTCAAATATAAACTACACAGAAGCATTGTATGCAACTACTTTCTGTTCTGTGCATTCAACTAACAGAGTTGAACCTTACTTTTGATTGAGCCGTTCTGAAACACTCTTTCTGTAGAAACTGCAATTGGACATTCTGAGCGCTAGGAGGCCTATATTGGGAAAAAGAATGTCTACAAATAAAAACTACACAGAAGAATTGTGTGAAACTTCTTTCTGTTCTGTTTGTTCAACTAAAAGAGTTGAACCTTAGTTTTGATTGAGCCGTTCTGAAACACTCTTTCTGTAGAAAGTGCAAGTGGAGATTCGGAGCGCTAAGAGGATAATAGTGGAAAAAGGAATGTCTCCAAATATAAACTACACAGAATCATTCTGTGAAACTTCTTTCTGATCTGTGCATTCAGCTAACAGAGTTAAACCATACTTTTGATTGAGCAGATCTGAACACTCTTTCTGTAGAAAATGCAACTGGACATTTGGAGCGCTAAGAGCGTAGTAGTGGAAAAAGGAATATATTCAAATATAAACTACACAGAAGCATTCTGTGAAACTTTTTTCTGATCTGAGCATTCAGCTAACAGAGTTAAACCATACTTTTGATTGAGCAGTTTTGAAACACTCTGTCTGTAGAAAATGCAACTGGACATTCGTAGCGCTAAGTGGGTAATAGTGGAAAAAAGAATATGTTCAAATATAAACTACACAGAAGCATTGTATGAAACTTCTTTCTGTTCTGTGCATTCAACTAACAGAGTTGAACCTTACTTTTGATTGAGCCTTTCTGAAACACTCTTTCTGTAGAAACTGCAATTGGACATTCTGAGCGCTAAGAGGCCTCTATTGGGAAAAATAATATCTTCAAATAAAAACTACACAGAAGCATTGTGTGAAACTTATTTCTGATATGTTCATTAAGCTAACAGAGTTAAACCATACTTTTGATTGCGCAGTTCTGAACACTCTTTCTGTAGAAAATGCAAGAGGACATTCGGAGCGCTAAGAGGGTAATAGTGGAAAAAGGAATATATTCAAATATAAACTACACAGTAGCATTCTGTGAAAATTCTTTCTGTTCTGTGCATTCAACTAACAGAGTTGAACCTTACTTATGATTGAGCCGTTCTGAAACACTCTTTCTGTAGAAACTGCAATTGGACATGCTAAGCGCTAAGAGGCCTACATTGGGAAAAAGAATATCTTCAAATAATAACTACACAGATGCATTCTGTGAAACTTATTTCTGATCTGTAAATTCAGTTAACAGAGATAAAACATATTTTTGATTGAGCAGTTATGAAACACTCTTTTTGTAGAAAATGCAAGTGGAGATTCGGAGCGCTAAGAGGGTAATAGTTAAAAAGGAATGTCTTCAAATATAAACTACACAGAATCATTCGGTGAAACTTCTTTCTGATCTGTGCATTCAGCTAACAGATTTAAACCATACTTTTGATTGAGCAGATCTGAACACTCTTTCTGTAGAAAATGCAACTGGACATTTGGAGCGCTAAGAGCGTAGTAGTGGAAAAAGGAATATATTCAAATATAAACTACACAGAAGCATTCTGTGAAACTTCTTTCTGATCTGAGCATTCAGCTAACAGAGTTAATCCATACTTTTGATTGAGCAGTTTTGAAACACTCTGTCTGTAGAAAATGCAACTGGACATTCGTAGCGCTAAGTGGGTAATAGTGGAAAAAAGAATATGTTCAAATATAAACTACACAGAAGCATTGTATGAAACTACTTTCTGTTCTGTGCATTCAACTAACAGAGTTGAACCTTACTTTTGATTGAGCCATTCTGAAACACTCTTTCTGTAGAAACTGCAATTGGACATTCTGAGCGCTAAGAGGCCTATATTGGGAAAAAGAATGTCTACAAATAAAAACTACACAGAAGAATTGTGTGAAACTTCTTTCTGTTCTGTGCATTCAACTAACAGAGTTGAACCTTACTTTTGATTGAGCCTTTCTGAAACACTCTTTCTGTAGAAACTGCAATTGGACATTCTGAGCGCTAAGAGGCCTCTACTGGGAAAAATAATATCTTCAAATAAAAACTACACAGAAGCATTGTGTGAAACTTATTTCTGATATGTTCATTAAGCTAACAGAGTTAAACCATACTTTTCATTGCGCAGTTCTGAACACTCTTTCTGTAGAAAATGCAAGTGGACATTCGGAGCGCTAAGAGGGTAATAGTGGAAAAAGGAATATATTCAAATATAAACTACACAGTAGCATTCTGTGAAAATTCTTTCTGTTCTGTGCATTCAACTAACAGTGTTGAACCTTACTTTTGATTGAGCCGTTCTGAAACACTCTTTCTGTAGAAACTGCAATTGGACATGCTAAGCGCTAAGAGGCCTACATTGGGCAAAAGAATATCTTCAAATAAAAACTACACAGATGCATTCTGTGAAACTTATTTCTGATCTGTAAATTCGGTTAACAGAGATAAAACATATTTTTGATTGAGCAGTTATGAAACACACTTTTTGTAGAAAATGCAAGTGGAGATTCGGAGCGCTAAGAGGGTAATAGTGGAAAAAGGAATGTCTTCAAATATAAACTACACAGAATCATTCGGTGAAACTTCTTTCTGATCTGTGCATTCAGCTAACAGAGTTAAACCATACTTTTGATTGAGCAGATCTGAACACTCTTTCTGTAGAAAATGCAACTGGTCATTTGGAGCGCTAAGAGCGTAGTAGTGGAAAAAGGAATATATTCAAATATAAACTACACAGAAGCATTCTGTGAAACTTCTTTCTGATCTGAGCATTCAGCTAACAGAGTTAAACCATACTTTTGATTGAGCAGTTTTGAAACACTCTGTCTGTAGTAAATGCAACTGGACATTCGTAGCGCTAAGTGGGTAATAGTGGAAAAAAGAATATGTTCAAATATTAACTACACAGAAGCATTGTATGAAACTTCTTTCTGTTCTGTGCATTCAACTAACAGAGTTGAACCTTACTTTTGATTGAGCCGTTCTGAAACACTCTTTCTGTAGAAACTGCAGTTGGACATTCTGAGCGCTAAGAGGCCAATATTGGGAAAAAGAATGTCTACAAATAAAAACTACACAGAAAAATTGTGTGAAACTTCTTTCTGTTCTGTTTGTTCAACTAAAAGAGTTGAACCTTAGTTTTGATTGAGCCGTTCTGAAACACTCTTTCTGTAGAAAATGCAAGTGGAGATTCGGAGCGCTAAGAGGGTAATAGTGGAAAAAGGAATGTCTCCAAATATAAACTACACAGAATCATTCTGTGAAACTTCTTTCTGATCTGTGCATTCAGCTAACAGAGTTAAACCATACTTTTGATTGAGCAGATCTGAACACTCTTTCTGTAGAAAATGCAACTGGACATTTGGAGCGCTAAGAGCGTAGTAGTGGAAAAAGGAATATATTCAAATATAAACTACACAGAAGCATTCTGTGAAACTTCTTTCTGATCTGAGCATTCAGCTAACAGAGTTAAACCATACTTTTGATTGAGCAGTTTTGAAACACTCTGTCTGTAGAAAATGCAACTGGACATTCGTAGCGCTAAGTGGGTAATAGTGGAATAAAGAATATGTTCAAATATAAACTACACAGAAGCATTGTATGAAACTTCTTTCTGTTCTGTGCATTCAACTAACAGAGTTGAACCTTACTTTTGATTGAGCCTTTCTGAAACACTCTTTCTGTAGAAACTGCAATTGGACATTCTGAGCGCTAAGAGGCCTCTATTGGGAAAAATAATATCTTCAAATAAAAACTACACAGAAGCATTGTGTGAAACTTATTTCTGATATGTTCATTAAGCTAACAGAGTTAAACCATACTTTTGATTGCGCAGTTCTGAACACTCTTTCTGTAGAAAATGCAAGTGGACATTCGGAGCGCTAAGAGGGTAATAGTGGAAAAAGGAATATATTCAAATATAAACTACACAGTAGCATTCTGTGAAAATACTTTCTGTTCTGTGCATTCAACTAACAGAGTTGAACCTTACTTTTGATTGAGCCGTTCTGAAACACTCTTTCTGTAGAAACTGCAATTGGACATGCTAAGCGCTAAGAGGCCTACATTGGGAAAAAGAATATCTTCAAATAAAAACTACACAGATGCATTCTGTGAAACTTATTTCTGATCTGTAAATTCAGTTAACAGAGATAAAACATATTTTTGATTGAGCAGTTATGAAACACTCTTTTTGTAGAAAATGCAAGTGGAGATTCGGAGCGCTAAGAGGGTAATAGTGGAAAAAGGAATGTCTTCAAATATAAACTACACAGAATCATTCGGTGAAACTTCTTTCTGATCTGTGCATTCAGCTAACAGAGTTAAACCATACTTTTGATTGAGCAGATCTGAACACTCTTTCTGTAGAAAATGCAACTGGACATTTGGAGCGCTAAGAGCGTAGTAGTGGAAAAAGGAATATATTCAAATATAAACTACACAGAAGCATTCTGTGAAACTTCTTTCTGATCTGAGCATTCAGCTAACAGAGTTAATCCATACTTTTGATTGAGCAGTTTTGAAACACTCTGTCTGTAGAAAATGCAACTGGACATTCGTAGCGCTAAGTGGGTAATAGTGGAAAAAAGAATATGTTCAAATATAAACTACACAGAAGCATTGTATGAAACTTCTTTCTGTTCTGTGCATTCAACTAACAGAGTTGAACCTTAATTTTGATTGAGCCATTCTGAAACACTCTTTCTGTAGAAACTGCAATTGGACATTCTGAGCGCTAAGAGGCCTATATTGGGAAAAAGAATGTCTACAAATAAAAACTACACAGAAGAATTGTGTGAAACTTCTTTCTGTTCTGTTTGTTGAACTAAAAGAGTTGAAACTTAGTTTTGATTGAGCCGTTCTGAAACACTCTTTCTGTAGGAAATGCAAGTGGAGATTCGGAGCGCTAAGAGGGTAATAGTGGAAAAAGGAATGTCTCCAAATATAAACTACACAGAATCATTCTGTGAAACTTCTTTCTGATCTGTGAATTCAGCTAACAGAGTTAAACCATACTTTTGATTGAGCAGATCTGAACACTCTTTCTGTAGAAAATGCAACTGGACATTTGGAGCGCTAAGAGCGTAGTAGTGGAAAAAGGAATATATTCAAATATAAACTACACAGAAGCATTCTGTGAAACTTCTTTCTTATCTGAGCATTCAGCTAACAGAGTTAAACCATACTTTTGATTGAGCAGTTTTGAAACACTCTGTCTGTAGAAAATGCAACTGGACATTCGTAGCGCTAAGTGTGTAATAGTGGAAAAAAGAATATGTTCAAATATAAACTACACAGAAGCATTGTATGAAACTTCTTTCTGTTCTGTGCATTCAACTAACAGAGTTGAACCTTACTTTTGATTGAGCCTTTCTGAAACACTCTTTCTGTAGAAACTGCAATTGGACATTCTGAGCGCTAAGAGGCCTCTATTGGAAAAAATAATATCTTCAAATAAAAAGTAAACAGAAGCATTGTGTGAAACTTATTTCTGATATGTTCATTAAGCTAACAGAGTTAAACCATACTTTTGATTGCGCAGTTCTGAACACTCTTTCTGTAGAAAATGCAAGTGGACATTCGGAGCGCTAAGAGGGTAATAGTGGAAAAAGGAATATATTCAAATATAAACTACACAGTAGCATTCTGTGAAAATTCTTTCTGTTCTGTGCATTCAACTAACAGTGTTGAACCTTACTTTTGATTGAGCCGTTCTGAAACACTCTTTCTGTAGAAACTGCAATTGGACATGCTAAGCGCTAAGAGGCCTACATTGGGAAAAAGAATTTCTTCAAATAAAAACTACACAGATGCATTCTGTGAAACTTATTTCTGATCTGTAAATTCAGTTAACAGAGATAAAACATATTTTTGATTGAGCAGTTATGAAACACTCTTTTTGTAGAAAATGCAAGTGGAGATTCGGAGCGCTAAGAGGGTAATAGTGGAAAAAGGAATGTCTTCAAATATAAACTACACAGAATCATTCGGTGAAACTTCTTTCTGATCTGTGCATTCAGCTAACAGAGTTAAACCATACTTTTGATTCAGCAGATCTGAACACTCTTTCTGTAGAAAATGCAACTGGACATTTGGAGCGCTAAGAGATTAGTAGTGGAAAAAGGAATATATTCAAATATAAACTACACAGAAGCATTCTGTGAAACTTCTTTCTGATCTGAGCATTCAGCTAACAGAGTTAAACCATACTTTTGATTGAGCAGTTTTGAAACACCCTGTCTGTAGAAAATGCAACTGGACATTCGTAGCGCTAAGTGGGTAATAGTGGAAAAAAGAATATGTTCAAATATAAACTACACAGAAGCATTGTATGAAACTACTTTCTGTTCTGTGCATTCAACTAACAGAGTTGAACCTTACTTTTGATTGAGCCTTTCTGAAACACTCTTTCTGTAGAAACTGCAATTGGACATTCTTAGCGCTAAGAGGCCTATATTGGGAAAAATAATATCTTCAAATAAAAACTACACAGAAGCATTGTGTGAAACTTATTTCTGATATGTTCATTAAGCTAACAGAGTTAAACCATACTTTTGATTGCGGAGTTCTGAACACTCTTTCTGTAGAAAATGCAAGTGGACATTCGGAGCGCTAAGAGGTTTATAGTGGAAAAAGGAATATATTCAAATATAAACTACACAGTAGCATTCTGTGAAAATTCTTTCTGTTCTGTGCATTCAACTAACAGAGTTGAACCTTACTTTTGATTGAGCCGTTCTGAAACACTCTTTCTGTAGAAACTGCAATTGGACATGCTAAGCGCTAAGAGGCCTACATTGGGAAAAAGAATATCTTCAAATAAAAACTACACAGATGCATTCTGTGAAACTTATTTCTGATCTGTAAATTCAGTTAACAGAGATAAAACATATTTTTGATTGAGCAGTTATGAAACACTCTTTTTGTAGAAAATGCAAGTGGAGATTCGGAGCGCTAAGAGGGTAATAGTGGAAAAAGGAATGTCTTCAAATATAAACTACACAGAATAATTCGGTGAAACTCCTTTCTGATCTGTGCATTCAGCTAACAGAGTTAAACCATACTTTTGATTGAGCAGATCTGAACACTCTTTCTGTAGAAAATGCAACTGGACATTTGGAGCGCTAAGAGCGTAGTAGTGGAAAAAGGAATATATTCAAATATAAACTACACAGAAGCATTCTGTGAAACTTCTTTCTGATCTGAGCATTCAGCTAACAGAGTTAAACCATACTTTTGATTGAGCAGTTTTGAAACACTCTGTCTGTAGAAAATGCAACTGGACATTCGTAGCGCTAAGTGGGTAATAGTGGAAAAAAGAATATGTTCAAATATAAACTACACAGAAGCATTGTATGAAACTACTTTCTGTTCTGTGCATTCAACTAACAGAGTTGAACCTTACTTTTGATTGAGCCGTTCTGAAACACTCTTTCTGTAGAAACTGCAATTGGACATTCTGAGCGCTAGGAGGCCTATATTGGGAAAAAGAATGTCTACAAATAAAAACTACACAGAAGAATTGTGTGAAACTTCTTTCTGTTCTGTTTGTTCAACTAAAAGAGTTGAACCTTAGTTTTGATTGAGCCGTTCTGAAACACTCTTTCTGTAGAAAATGCAAGTGGAGATTCGGAGCGCTAAGAGGGTAATAGTGGAAAAAGGAATGTCTCCAAATATAAACTACACAGAATCATTCTGTGAAACTTCTTTCTGATCTGTGCATTCAGCTAACAGAGTTAAACCATACTTTTGATTGAGCAGATCTGAACACTCTTTCTGTAGAAAATGCAACTGGACATTTGGAGCGCTAAGAGCGTAGTAGTGGAAAAAGGAATATATTCAAATATAAACTACACAGAAGCATTCTGTGAAACTTTTTTCTGATCTGAGCATTCAGCTAACAGAGTTAAACCATACTTTTGATTGAGCAGTTTTGAAACACTCTGTCTGTAGTAAATGCAACTGGACATTCGTAGCGCTAAGTGGGTAATAGTGGAAAAAAGAATATGTTCAAATATAAACTACACAGAAGCATTGTATGAAACTTCTTTCTGTTCTGTGCATTCAACTAACAGAGTTGAACCTTACTTTTGATTGAGCCTTTCTGAAACACTCTTTCTGTAGAAACTGCAATTGGACATTCTGAGCGCTAAGAGGCCTATATTGGGAAAAATAATATCTTCAAATAAAAACTACACAGAAGCATTGTGTGAAACTTATTTCTGATATGTTCATTAAGCTAACAGAGTTAAACCATACTTTTGATTGCGCAGTTCTGAACACTCTTTCTGTAGAAAATGCAAGAGGACATTCGGAGCGCTAAGAGGTTAATAGTGGAAAAAGGAATATATTCAAATATAAACTACACAGTAGCATTCTGTGAAAATTCTTTCTGTTCTGTGCATTCAACTAACAGAGTTGAACCTTACTTTTGATTGAGCCGTTCTGAAACACTCTTTCTGTAGAAACTGCAATTGGACATGCTAAGCGCTAAGAGGCCTACATTGGGAAAAAGAATATCTTCAAATAATAACTACACAGATGCATTCTGTGAAACTTATTTCTGATCTGTAAATTCAGTTAACAGAGATAAAACATATTTTTGATTGAGCAGTTATGAAACACTCTTTTTGTAGAAAATGCAAGTGGAGATTCGGAGCGCTAAGAGGGTAATAGTTAAAAAGGAATGTCTTCAAATATAAACTACACAGAATCATTCGGTGAAACTTCTTTCTGATCTGTGCATTCAGCTAACAGATTTAAACCATACTTTTGATTGAGCAGATCTGAACACTCTTTCTGTAGAAAATGCAACTGGACATTTGGAGCGCTAAGAGCGTAGTAGTGGAAAAAGGAATATATTCAAATATAAACTACACAGAAGCATTCTGTGAAACTTCTTTCTGATCTGAGCATTCAGCTAACAGAGTTAATCCATACTTTTGATTGAGCAGTTTTGAAACTCTCTGTCTGTAGAAAATGCAACTGGACATTCGTAGCGCTAAGTGGGTAATAGTGGAAAAAAGAATATGTTCAAATATAAACTACACAGAAGCATTGTATGAAACTACTTTCTGTTCTGTGCATTCAACTAACAGAGTTGAACCTTACTTTTGATTGAGCCATTCTGAAACACTCTTTCTGTAGAAACTGCAATTGGACATTCTGAGCGCTAAGAGGCCTATATTGGGAAAAAGAATGTCTACAAATAAAAACTACACAGAAGAATTGTGTGAAACTTCTTTCTGTTCTGTGCATTCAACTAACAGAGTTGAACCTTACTTTTGATTGAGCCTTTCTGAAACACTCTTTCTGTAGAAACTGCAATTGGACATTCTGAGAGCTAAGAGGCCTCTACTGGGAAAAATAATATCTTCAAATAAAAACTACACAGAAGCATTGTGTGAAACTTATTTCTGATATGTTCATTAAGCTAACAGAGTTAAACCATACTTTTCATTGCGCAGTTCTGAACACTCTTTCTGTAGAAAATGCAAGTGGACATTCGGAGCGCTAAGAGGGTAATAGTGGAAAAAGGAATATATTCAAATATAAACTACACAGTAGCATTCTGTGAAAATTCTTTCTGTTCTGTGCATTCAACTAACAGTGTTGAACCTTACTTTTGATTGAGCCGTTCTGAAACACTCTTTCTGTAGAAACTGCAATTGGACATGCTAAGCGCTAAGAGGCCTACATTGGGAAAAAGAATATCTTCAAATAAAAACTACACAGATGCATTCTGTGAAACTTATTTCTGATCTGTAAATTCAGTTAACAGAGATAAAACATATTTTTGATTGAGCAGTTATGAAACACACTTTTTGTAGAAAATGCAAGTGGAGATTCGGAGCGCTAAGAGGGTAATAGTGGAAAAAGGAATGTCTTCAAATATAAACTACACAGAATCATTCGGTGAAACTTCTTTCTGATCTGTGCATTCAGCTAACAGAGTTAAAGCATACTTTTGATTGAGCAGATCTGAACACTCTTTCTGTAGAAAATGCAACTGGTCATTTGGAGCGCTAAGAGCGTAGTAGTGGAAAAAGGAATATATTCAAATATAAACTACACAGAAGCATTCTGTGAAACTTCTTTCTGATCTGAGCATTCAGCTAACAGAGTTAAACCATACTTTTGATTGAGCAGTTTTGAAACACTCTGTCTGTAGTAAATGCAACTGGACATTCGTAGCGCTAAGTGGGTAATAGTGGAAAAAAGAATATGTTCAAATATAAACTACACAGAAGCATTGTATGAAACTTCTTTCTGTTCTGTGCATTCAACTAACAGAGTTGAACCTTACTTTTGATTGAGCCGTTCTGAAACACTCTTTCTGTAGAAACTGCAGTTGGACATTCTGAGCGCTAAGAGGCCAATATTGGGAAAAAGAATGTCTACAAATAAAAACTACACAGAAAAATTGTGTGAAACTTCTTTCTGTTCTGTTTGTTCAACTAAAAGAGTTGAACCTTAGTTTTGATTGAGCCGTTCTGAAACACTCTTTCTGTAGAAAATGCAAGTGGAGATTCGGAGCGCTAAGAGGGTAATAGTGGAAAAAGGAATGTCTCCAAATATAAACTACACAGAATCATTCTGTGAAACTTCTTTCTGATCTGTGCATTCAGCTAACAGAGTTAAACCATACTTTTGATTGAGCAGATCTGAACACTCTTTCTGTAGAAAATGCAACTGGACATTTGGAGCGCTAAGAGCGTAGTAGTGGAAAAAGGAATATATTCAAATATAAACTACACAGAAGCATTCTGTGAAACTTCTTTCTGATCTGAGCATTCAGCTAACAGAGTTAAACCATACTTTTGATTGAGCAGTTTTGAAACACTCTGTCTGTAGAAAATGCAACTGGACATTCGTAGCGCTAAGTGGGTAATAGTGGAATAAAGAATATGTTCCAATATAAACTACACAGAAGCATTGTATGAAACTTCTTTCTGTTCTGTGCATTCAACTAACAGAGTTGAACCTTACTTTTGATTGAGCCTTTCTGAAACACTCTTTCTGTAGAAACTGCAATTGGACATTCTGAGCGCTAAGAGGCCTCTATTGGGAAAAATAATATCTTCAAATAAAAACTACACAGAAACATTGTGTGAAACTTATTTCTGATATGTTCATTAAGCTAACAGAGTTAAACCATACTTTTGATTGCGCAGTTCTGAACACTCTTTCTGTAGAAAATGCAAGTGGACATTCGGAGCGCTAAGAGGGTAATAGTGGAAAAAGGAATATATTCAAATATAAACTACACAGTAGCATTCTGTGAAAATTCTTTCTGTTCTGTGCATTCAACTAACAGAGTTGAACCTTACTTTTGATTGAGCCGTTCTGAAACACTCTTTCTGTAGAAACTGCAATTGGACATGCTAAGCGCTAAGAGGCCTACATTGGGAAAAAGAATATCTTCAAATAAAAACTACACAGATGCATTCTGTGAAACTTATTTCTGATCTGTAAATTCAGTTAACAGAGATAAAACATATTTTTGATTGAGCAGTTATGAAACACTCTTTTTGTAGAAAATGCAAGTGGAGATTCGGAGCGCTAAGAGGGTAATAGTGGAAAAAGGAATGTCTTCAAATATAAACTACACAGAATCATTCGGTGAAACTTCTTTCTGATCTGTGCATTCAGCTAACAGAGTTAAACCATACTTTTGATTGAGCAGATCTGAACACTCTTTCTGTAGAAAATGCAACTGGACATTTGGAGCGCTAAGAGCGTAGTAGTGGAAAAAGGAATATATTCAAATATAAACTACACAGAAGCATTCTGTGAAACTTCTTTCTGATCTGAGCATTCAGCTAACAGAGTTAATCCATACTTTTGATTGAGCAGTTTTGAAACACTCTGTCTGTAGAAAATGCAACTGGACATTCGTAGCGCTAAGTGGGTAATAGTGGAAAAAAGAATATGTTCAAATATAAACTACACAGAAGCATTGTATGAAACTTCTTTCTGTTCTGTGCATTCAACTAACAGAGTTGAACCTTAATTTTGATTGAGCCATTCTGAAACACTCTTTCTGTAGAAACTGCAATTGGACATTCTGAGCGCTAAGAGGCCTATATTGGGAAAAAGAATGTCTACAAATAAAAACTACACAGAAGAATTGTGTGAAACTCCTTTCTGTTCTGTTTGTTGAACTAAAAGAGTTGAACCTTAGTTTTGATTGAGCCGTTCTGAAACACTCTTTCTGTAGGAAATGCAAGTGGAGATTCGGAGCGCTAAGAGGGCAATAGTGGAAAAAGGAATGTCTCCAAATATAAACTACACAGAATCATTCTGTGAAACTTCTTTCTGATCTGTGAATTCAGCTAACAGAGTTAAACCATACTTTTGATTGAGCAGATCTGAACACTCTTTCTGTAGAAAATGCAACTGGACATTTGGAGCGCTAAGAGCGTAGTAGTGGAAAAAGGAATATATTCAAATATAAACTACACAGAAGCATTCTGTGAAACTTCTTTCTTATCTGAGCATTCAGCTAACAGAGTTAAACCATACTTTTGATTGAGCAGTTTTGAAACACTCTGTCTGTAGAAAATGCAACTGGACATTCGTAGCGCTAAGTGTGTAATAGTGGAAAAAAGAATATGTTCAAATATAAACTACACAGAAGCATTGTATGAAACTTCTTTCTGTTCTGTGCATTCAACTAACAGAGTTGAACCTTACTTTTGATTGAGCCTTTCTGAAACACTCTTTCTGTAGAAACTGCAATTGGACATTCTGAGCGCTAAGAGGCCTCTATTGGAAAAAATAATATCTTCAAATAAAAAGTACACAGAAGCATTGTGTGAAACTTATTTCTGATATGTTCATTAAGCTAACAGAGTTAAACCATACTTTTGATTGCGCAGTTCTGAACACTCTTTCTGTAGAAAATGCAAGTGGACATTCGGAGCGCTAAGAGGGTAATAGTGGAAAAAGGAATATATTCAAATATAAACTACACAGTAGCATTCTGTGAAAATACTTTCTGTTCTGTGCATTCAACTAACAGTGTTGAACCTTACTTTTGATTGAGCCGTTCTGAAACACTCTTTCTGTAGAAACTGCAATTGGACATGCTAAGCGCTAAGAGGCCTACATTGGGAAAAAGAATATCTTCAAATAAAAACTACACAGATGCATTCTGTGAAACTTATTTCTGATCTGTAAATTCAGTTAACAGAGATAAAACATATTTTTGATTGAGCAGTTATGAAACACTCTTTTTGTAGAAAATGCAAGTGGAGATTCGGAGCGCTAAGAGGGTAATAGTGGAAAAAGGAATGTCTTCAAATATAAACTACACAGAATCATTCGGTGAAACTTCTTTCTGATCTGTGCATTCAGCTAACAGAGTTAAACCATACTTTTGATTGAGCAGATCTGAACACTCTTTCTGTAGAAAATGCAACTGGACATTTGGAGCGCTAAGAGCGTAGTAGTTTAAAAAGGAATATATTCAAATATAAACTACACAGAAGCATTCTGTGAAACTTCTTTCTGATCTGAGCATTCAGCTAACAGAGTTAAACCATACTTTTGATTGAGCAGTTTTAAAACACTCTGTCTGTAGTAAATGCAACTGGACATTCGTAGCGCTAAGTGGGTAATAGTGGAAAAAAGAATATGTTCAATTATAAACTACACAGAAGCATTGTATGAAACTTCTTTCTGTTCTGTGCATTCAACTAACAGATTTGAACCTTAGTTTTGATTGAGCCGTTCTGAAACACTCTTTCTGTAGAAACTGCAATTGGACATTCTGAGCGCTAAGAGGCCTATATTGGGAAAAAGAATGTCTACAAATAAAAACTACACAGAAGAATTGTGTGAAACATCTTTCTGTTCTGTTTGTTCAACTAAAAGAGTTGAACCTTAGTTTTGATTGAGCCGTTCTGAAACACTCTTTCTGTAGAAAATGCAAGTAGAGATTCGGAGCGCTAAGAGGGTAATAGTGGAAAAAGGAATGTCTCCAAATATAAACTACACAGAATCATTCTGTGAAACTTCTTTCTGATCTGTGCATTCAGCTAACAGAGTTAAACCATACTTTTGATTGAGCAGATCTGAACACTCTTTCTGTAGAAAATGCAACTGGACATTTGGAGCGCTAAGAGATTAGTAGTGGAAAAAGGAATATATTCAAATATAAACTACACAGAAGCATTCTGTGAAACTTCTTTCTGATCTGAGCATTCAGCTAACAGAGTTAAACCATACTTTTGATTGAGCAGTTTTGAAACACTCTGTCTGTAGAAAATGCAACGGGACATTCGTAGCGCTAAGTGGGTAATAGTGGAAAAAAGAATATGTTCAAATATAAACTACACAGAAGCATTGTATGAAACTTCTTTCTGTTCTGTGCATTCAACTAACAGAGTTGAACCTTACTTTGATTGAGCCTTTCTGAAACACTCTTTCTGTAGAAACTGCAATTGGACATTCTGAGCGCTAAGAGGCCTCTATTGGGAAAAATAATATCTTCAAATAAAAACTACACAGAAACATTGTGTGAAACTTATTTCTGATATGTTCATTAAGCTAACAGAGTTAAACCATACTTTTGATTGCGCAGTTCTGAACACTCTTTCTGTACAAAATGCAAGTGGACATTCGGAGCGCTAAGAGGGTAATAGTGGAAAAAGGAATATATTCAAATATAAACTACACAGTAGCATTCTGTGAAAATTCTTTCTGTTCTGTGCATTCAACTAACAGAGTTGAACCTTACTTTTGATTGAGCCGTTCTGAAACACTCTTTCTGTAGAAACTGCAATTGGACATGCTAAGCGCTAAGAGGCCTACATTGGGGAAAAGAATATCTTCAAATAAAAACTACACAGATGCATTCTGTGAAACTTATTTCTGATCTGTAAATTCAGTTAACAGAGATAAAACATATTTTTGATTGAGCAGTTATGAAACACTCTTTTTGTAGAAAATGCAAGTGGAGATTCGGACCGCTAAGTGGGTAATAGTGGAAAAAGGAATGTCTTCAAATATAAACTACACAGAATCATTCGGTGAAACTTCCTTCTGATCTGTGCATTCAGCTAACAGAGGTAAACCATACTTTTGATTGAGCAGATCTGAACACTCTTTCTGTAGAAAATGCAACTGGACATTTGGAGCGCTAAGAGCGTAGTAGTGGAAAAAGGAATATATTCAAATATAAACTACACAGAAGCATTCTGTGAAACTTCTTTCTGATCTGAGCATTCAGCTAACAGAGTTAAACCACACTTTTGATTGAGCAGTTTTGAAACACTCTGTCTGTAGAAAATGCAACTGGACATTCGTAGCGCTAAGTGGGTAATAGAGGAAAAAAGAATATGTTCAAATATAAACTACACAGAAGCATTGTATGAAACTTCTTTCTGTTCTGTGCATTCAACTAACAGAGTTGAACCTTACTTTTGATTGAGCCGTTCTGAAACACTCTTTCTGTAGAAACTGCAATTGGACCTTCTGAGTGCTAGGAGGCCTATTTTGGAAAAAAGAATGTCTACAAATAAAAACTACACAGAAGAATTGTGTGAAACTTCTTTCTGTTCTGTTTGTTCAACTAAAAGAGTTGAACCTTAATTTTGATTGAGCCGTTCTGAAACACTCTTTCTGTAGAAAATGCAAGTGGAGATTCGGAGCGCTAAGAGGGTAATAGTGGAAAAAGGAATGCCTCCAAATATAAACTACACAGAATCATTCTGTGAAACTTCTTTCTGATCTGTGCATTCAGCTAACAGAGTTAAACCATACTTTTGATTGAGCAGATCTGAACACTCTTTCTGTAGAAAATGCAACTGGACATTTGGAGCGCTAAGAGAGTAGTAGTGGAAAAAGGAATATATTCAAATATAAACTACACAGAAGCATTCTGTGAAACTTCTTTCTGATCTGAGCATTCAGCTAACAGAGTTAAACCATACTTTTGATTGAGCAGTTTTGAAACACTCTGTCTGTAGAAAATGCAACTGGACATTCGTAGCGCTAAGTGGGTAATAGCGGAAAAAAGAATATGTTCAAATATAAACTAAACTGAAGCATTGTATGAAACTTCATTCTGTTCTGTGCATTCAACTAACAGAGTTGAACCTTACTTTTGATTGAGCCTTTCTGAAACACTCTTTTTGTAGAAACTGCAATTGGACATTCTGAGCGCTAAGAGGCCTCTATTGGGAAAAATAATATCTTCAAATAAAAACTACACAGAAGCATTGTGTGAAACTTATTTCTGATATGTTCATTAAGCTAACAGAGTTAAACCATACTTTTGATTGCGCAGTTCTGAACACTCTTTCTGTAGAAAATGCAAGTGGACATTCGGAGCGCTAAGAGGGTAATAGTGGAAAAAAGAGTATATTCAAATATAAACTACACAGTAGCATTCTGTGAAAATTCTTTCTGTTCTGTGCATTCAACTAACAGAGTTGAACCTTACTTTTGATTGAGCCGTTCTGAAACACTCTTTCTGTAGAAACTGCAATTGGACATGCTAAGCGCTAAGAGGCCTACATTGGGAAAAAGAATATCTTCAAATAAAAACTACACAGATGCATTCTGTGAAACTTATTTCTGCTCTGTAAATTCAGTTAACAGAGATAAAACATATTTTTGATTGAGCAGTTATGAAACACTCTTTTTGTAGAAAATGCAAGTGGAGATTCGGAGCGCTAAGAGGGTAATAGTGGAAAAAGGAATGTCTTCAAATATAAACTACACAGAATCATTCGGTGAAACTTCCTTCTGATCTGTGCATTCAGCTAACAGAGTTAAACCATACTTTTGATTGAGCAGATCTGAACACTCTTTCTGTAGAAAATGCAACTGGACATTTGGAGCGCTAAGAGCGTAGTAGTGGAAAAAGGAATATATTCAAATATAAACTACACAGAAGCATTCTGTGAAACTTCTTTCTGATCTGAGCATTCAGCTAACAGAGTTAAACCATACTTTTGATTGAGCAGTTTTGAAACACTCTGTCTGTAGAAAATGCAACTGGACATTCGTAGCGCTAAGTGGGTAATAGTGGAAAAAAGAATATGTTCAAATATAAACTACACAGAAGCATTGTATGAAACTTCTTTCTGTTCTGTGCATTCAACTAACAGAGTTGAACCTTACTTTTGATTGAGCCTTTCTGAAACACTCTTTCTGTAGAAACTGCAATTGGACATTCTGAGCGCTAGGAGGCCTATATTGGGAAAAAGTATGTCTACAAATAAAAACTACACAGAAGAATTGTGTGAAACTTCTTTCTGTTCTGTTTGTTCAACTAAAAGTTTTGAACCTTAGTTTTGATTGAGCCGCTCTGAAACACTCTTTCTGTAGAAAATGCAAGTGGAGATTCGGAGCGCTAAGAGGGTAATAGTGGAAAAAGGAATGTCTCCAAATATAAACTACACAGAATCATTCTGTGAAACTTCTTTCTGATCTGTGCATTCAGCTAACAGAGTTAAACCATACTTTTGATTGAGCAGATCTGAACACTCTTTCTGTAGAAAATGCAACTGGACATTTGGAGCGCTAAGAGAGTAGTAGTGGAAAAAGGAATATATTCAAATATAAACTACACAGAAGCATTCTGTGAAACTTCTTTCTGATCTGAGCATTCAGCTAACAGAGTTAAACCGTACTTTTGATTGAGCAGTGTTGAAACACTCTGTCTGTAGAAAATGCAACTGGACATTCGTAGCGCTAAGTGGGTAATAGTGGAAAAAAGAATATGTTCAAATATAAACTACACAGAAGCATTGTATGAAACTTCTTTCTGTTCTGTGCATTCAACTAACAGAGTTGAACCTTACTTTTGATTGAGCCTTTCTGAAACACTCTTTCTGTAGAAACTGCAATTGGACATTCTGAGCGCTAAGAGGCCTCTATTGGGAAAAATAATATCTTCAAATAAAAACTACACAGAAGCATTGTGTGAAACTTATTTCTGATATGTTCATTAAGCTAACAGAGTTAAATCATACTTTTGATTGCGCAGTTCTGAACACTCTTTCTGTAGAAAATGCAAGTGGACATTCGGAGCGCTAAGAGGGTAATAGTGGAAAAAAGAGTATATTCAAATATAAACTACACAGGAGCATTCTGTGAAAATTCTTTCTGTTCTGTGCATTCAACTAACAGAGTTGAACCTTACTTTTGATTGAGCCGTTCTGAAACACTCTTTCTGTAGAAACTGCAATTGGACATGCTAAGCGCTAAGAGGCCTACATTGGGAAAAAGAATATCTTCAAATAAAAACTACACAGATGCATTCTGTGAAACTTATTTCTGATCTGTAAATTCAGTTAACAGAGATAAAACATATTTTTGATTGAGCAGTTATGAAACACTCTTTTTGTAGAAAATGCAAGCGGAGATTCGGAGCGCTAAGAGGGTAATAGTGGAAAAAGGAATGTCTTCAAATATAAACTACACAGAATCATTCGGTGAAACTTCCTTCTGATCTGTGCATTCAGCTAACAGAGTTAAACCATACTTTTGATTGAGCAGATCTGAACACTCTTTCTGTAGAAAATGCAACTGGACATTTGGAGCGCTAAGAGCGTAGTAGTGGAAAAAGGAATATATTCAAATATAAACTACACAGAAGCATTCTGAGAAACTTCTTTCTGATCTGAGCATTCAGCTAACAGAGTTAAACCATACTTTTGATTGAGCAGTTTTGAAACACTCTCTCTGTAGAAAATGCAACTGGACATTCGTAGCGCTAAGTGGGTAATAGTGGAAAAAAGAAAATGTTCAAATATAAACTACACAGAAGCATTGTATGAAACTTCTTTCTGTTCTGTGCATTCAACTAACAGAGTTGAACTTTACTTTTGATTGAGCCGTTCTGAAACACTCTTTCTGTAGAAACTGCAATTAGACCTTCTGAGCGCTAGGAGGCCTATATTGGAAAAAAGAATGTCTACAAATAAAAACTACACAGAAGAATTGTGTGAAACTTCTTTCTGTTCTGTCTGTTCAACTAAAAGAGTTGAACCTTAATTTTGATTGAGCCGTTCTGAAACACTCTTTCTGTAGAAAATGCAAGTGGAGATTCGGAGTGCTAAGAGGGTAATAGTGGAAAAAGGAATGTCTCCAAATATAAACTACACAGAATCATTCTGTGAAACTTCTTTCTGATCTGTGCATTCAGCTAACAGAGTTAAACCATACTTTTGATTGAGCAGATCTAAACACTCTTTCTGTAGAAAATGCAACTGGACATTTGCAGCGCTAAGAGAGTAGTAGTGGAAAAAGTAATATATTCAAATATAAACTACACAGAAGCATTCTGTGAAACTTCTTTCTGATCTGAGCATTCAGCTAACAGAGTTAAACCGTACTTTTGATTGAGCAGTTTTGAAACACTCTGTCTGTAGAAAATGCAACTGGACATTCGTAGCGCTAAGTGGGTAATAGCGGAAAAAAGAATATGTTCAAATATAAACTAAACAGAAGCATTGTATGAAACTTCATTCTGTTCTGTGCATTCAACTAACAGAGTTGAACCTTACTTTTGATTGAGCCTTTCTGAAACACTCTTTTTGTAGAAACTGCAATTGGACATTCTGAGCGCTAAGAGGCCTCTATTGTGAAAAATAATATCTTCAAATAAAAACTACACAGAAGCATTGTGTGAAACTTATTTCTGATATGTTCATTAAGCTAACAGAGTTAAACCATACTTTTGATTGCGCAGTTCTGAACACTCTTTCTGTAGAAAATGCAAGTGGACATTCGGAGCGCTAAGAGGGAAATAGTGGAAAAAAGAGTATTTTCAAATATAAACTACACAGTAGCATTCTGTGAAAATTCTTTCTGTTCTGTGCATTCAACTAACAGAGTTGAACCTTACTTTTGATTGAGCCGTTCTGAAACACTCTTTCTGTAGAAACTGCAATTGGACATGCTAAGCGCTAAGAGGCCTACATTGGGAAAAAGAATATCTTCAAATAAAAACTACACAGATGCATTCTGTGAAACTTATTTCTGATCTGTAAATTCAGTTAACAGAGATAAAACATATTTTTGATTGAGCAGTTATGAAACACTCTTTTTGTAGAAAATGCAAGTGGAGATTCGGAGCGCTAAGAGGGTAGTAGTGGAAAAAGGAATGTCTTCAAATATAAACTACACAGAATCATTCGGTGAAAATTCTTTCTGATCTGTGCATTCAGCTAACAGAGTTAAACCATACTTTTGATTGAGCAGATCTGAACACTCTTTCTGTAGAAAATGCAACTGGACATTTGGAGCGCTAAGAGCGTAGTAGTGGAAAAAGGAATATATTCAAATATAAACTACACAGAAGCATTCTGTGAAACTTCTTTCTGATCTGAGCATTCAGCTAACAGAGTTAAACCATACTTTTGATTGAGCAGTTTTGAAACACTCTGTCTGTAGAAAATGCAACTGGACATTCGTAGCGCTAAGTGGGTAATAGTGGAAAAAAGAATATGTTCAAATATAAACTACACAGAAGCATTTTATGAAACTTCTTTCTGTTCTGTGCATTCAACTAACAGAGTTGAACCTTACTTTTGATTGAGCCGTTCTGAAACACTCTTTCTGTAGAAACTGCAATTGGACATTCTGAGTGCTAGGAGGCCTATATTGGGAAAAAGAATGTCTACAAATAAAAACTACACAGAAGAATTGTGTGAAACTTCTTTCAGTTCTGTTTGTTCAACTAAAAGAGTTGAACCTTAGTTTTGATTGAGCCGTTCTGAAATACTCTTTCTGTAGAAAATGCAAGTGGAGATTCGGAGCGCTAAGATGGTAATAGTGGAAAAAGGAATGTCTCCAAATATAAACTACACAGAATCATTCTGTGAAACTTCTTTCTGATCTGTGCATTCAGCTAACAGAGTTAAACCATACTTTTGATTGAGCAGATCTGAACATTCTTTCTGTAGACAATGCAACTGGACATTTGGAGCGCTAAGAGAGTAGTAGTGGAAAAAGGAATATATTCAAATATAAACTACACAGAAGCATTCTGTGAAACTTCTTTCTGATCTGAGCATTCAGCTAACAGAGTTAAACCATACTTTTGATTGAGCAGTTTTGAAACACTCTGTCTGTAGAAAATGCAACTGGACATTCGTAGCGCTAAGTGGGTAATAGTGGAAAAAAGAATATGTTCAAATATAAACTACATAGAAGCATTGTATGAAACTTCTTTCTGTTCTGTGCATTCAACTAACAGAGTTGAACCTTACTTTTGATTGAGCCTTTCTGAAACACTCTTTCTGTAGAAACTGCAATTGGACATTCTGAGCGCTAAGAGGCCTCTATTGGGAAAAATAATATCTTCAAATAAAAACTACACAGAAACATTGTGTGAAACTTATTTCTGATATGTTCATTAAGCTAACAGATTTAAACCATACTTTTGATTGCGCAGTTCTGAACACTCTTTCTGTAGAAAATGCAAGTGGACATTCGGAGCGCTAAGAGGGTAATAGTGGAAAAAGGAGTATATTCAAATATAAACTACACAGTAGCATTCTGTGAAAATTCTTTCTGTTCTGTGCATTCAACTAACAGAGTTGAACCTTACTTTTGATTGAGCCGTTCTGAAACACTCTTTCTGTACAAACTGCAATTGGACATGCTAAGCGCCAAGAGGCCTACATTGGGAAAAAGAATATCTTCAAATAAAAACTACACAGATGCATTCTGTGAAACTTATTTCTGATCTGTAAATTCAGTTAACAGAGATAAAACATATTTTTGATTGAGCAGTTATGAAACACTCTTTTTGTAGAAAATGCAAGTGGAGATTCGGAGCGCTAAGAGGGTAATAGTGGAAAAAGGAATGTCTTCAAATATAAACTACACAGAATCATTCGGTGAAACTTCCTTCTGATCTGTGCATTCAGCTAACAGAGTTAAAGCATACTTTTGATTGAGCAGATCTGAACACTCTTTCTGTAGAAAATGCAACTGGACATTTGGAGCGCAAAGAGCGTAGTAGTGGAAAAACGAATATATTCAAGTATAAACTACACAGAAGCATTCTGTGAAACTTATTTCTGATCTGAGCATTCAGCTAACAGAGTTAAACCATACTTTTGATTGAGCAGTTTTGAAACACTCTGTCTGTAGAAAATGCAACTGGACATTCGTAGCGCTAAGTGGGTAATAGTGGAAAAAAAATATGTTCAAATATAAACTACACAGAAGCATTGTATGAAACTTCTTTCTGTTCTGTGCATTCAACTAACAGAGTTGAACCTTACTTTTGATTGAGCCGTTCTGAAACACTCTTTCTGTAGTAACTGCAATTGGACCTTCTGAGCGCTAGGAGGCCTATATTGGGAAAAAGAATGTCTACAAATAAAAACTACACAGAAGAATTGTGTGAAACTTCTTTCTGTTCTGTTTGTTCAACTAAAAGAGTTGAACCTTAGTTTTGATTGAGCCGTTCTGAAACACTCTTTCTGTAGAAAATGCAAGTGGAGATTCGGAGCGCTAAGAGGGTAATAGTGGAAAAAGGAATATCTAAAAAATATAAACTACACAGAATCATTCTGTGAAACTTCTTTCTGATCTGTGCATTCAGCTAACAAAGTTAAACCATACTTTTGATTGAGCAGATCTGAACACTCTTTCTGTAGACAATGCAACTGGACATTTGGAGCGCTAAGAGAGTAGTAGTGGAAAAAGGAATATATTCAAATATAAACTACACAGAAGCATTCTGTGAAACTTCTTTCTGATCTGAGCATTCAGCTAACAGAGTTAAACCATACTTTTGATTGAGCAGTTTTGAAACACTCTGTCTGTAGAAAATGCAACTGGACATTCGTAGCGCTAAGTGGGTAATAGTGGAAAAAAGAATATGTTCAAATATAAACTACACAGAAGCATTGTATGAAACTTATTTCTGTTCTGTGCATTCAACTAACAGAGTTGAACCTTACTTTTGATTGAGCCTTTCTGAAACACTCTTTCTGTAGAAACTGCAATTGGACATTCTGAGCGCCAAGAGGCCTCTATTGGGAAAAATAATATCTTCAAATAAAAACTACACAGAAGCATTGTGTGAAACTTATTTATGATATGTTCATTAAGCTAACAGAGTTAAACCATACTTTTGATTGCGCAGTTCTGAACACTCTTTCTGTAGAAAATGCAAGTGGACATTCGGAGCGCTAAGAGGGCAATAGTGGAGAAAGGAATATATTCAAATATAAACTACACAGTAGCATTCTGTGAAAATTCTTTCTGTTCTGTGCATTCAACTAACAGAGTTGAACCTTACTTTTGATTGAGCCGTTCTGAAACACTCTTTCTGTAGAAACTGCAATTGGACATGCTAAGCGCTAAGAGGCCTACATTGGGAAAAAGAATATCTTCAAATAAAAACTACACAGATGCATTCTGTGAAACTTATTTCTGATCTGTAAATTCAGTTAACAGAGATAAAACATATTTTTGATTGAGCAGTTATGAAACACTCTTTTTGTAGAAATGCAAGTGGAGATTCGGAGCGCTAAGAGGGTAATAGTGGAAAAAGGAATGTTTTCAAATATAAACTACACAGAATCATTCGGTGAAACTTCTTTCTGATCTGTGCATTCAGCTAACAGAGTTAAAGCATACTTTTGATTGAGCAGATCTGAACACTCTTTCTGTAGAAAATGCAACTGGACATTTGGAGCGCTAAGAGCGTAGTAGTGGAAAAAGGAATATATTCAAATATAAACTACACAGAAGCATTCTGTGAAACTTTTTTCTGATCTGAGCATTCAGCTAACAGAGTTAAACCATACTTTTGATTGAGCAGTTTTGAAACACTCTGTCTGTAGAAAATGCAACTGGACATTCGTAGCGCTAAGTGGGTAATAGTGGAAAAAAGAATATGTTCAAATATAAACTACACAGAAGCATTGTTTGAAACTTCTTTCTGTTCTGTGCATTCAACTAACAGAGTTGAACCTTACTTTTGATTGAGCCGTTCTGAAACACTCTTTCTGTAGAAACTGCAATTGGACATTCTGAGTGCTAGGAGGCCTATATTGGGAAAAAGAATGTCTACAAATAAAAACTACACAGAAGAATTGCGTGAAACTTCTTTCTGTTCTGTTTGTTCAACTAAAAGAGTTGAACCTTAGTTTTGATTGAGCCGTTCTGAAACACTCTTTCTGTAGAAAATGCAAGTGGAGATTCGGAGCGCTAAGAGGGTAATAGTGGAAAAAGGAATTTCTCCAAATATAAACTACACAGAATCATTCTGTGAAACTTCTTTCTGATCTGTGCATTCAGCTAACAAAGTTAAACCATACTTTTGATTGAGCAGATCTGAACACTCTTTCTGTAGAAAATGCAACTGGACATTTGGAGCGCTAAGAGAGTAGTAGTGGAAAAAGGAATATATTCAAATATAAACTACATAGAAGCATTCTGTGAAACTTCTTTCTGATCTGAGCATTCAGCTAACAGAGTTAAACCATACTTTTGATTGAGCAGTTTTGAAACACTCTGTCTGTAGAAAATGCTACTGGACATTCTTAGCGCTAAGTGGGTAATAGTGGTAAAAAGAATATGTTCAAATATAAACTACACAGAAGCATTGTATGAAACTTCTTTCTGTTCTGTGCATTCAACTAACAGAGTTGAACCTTACTTTTGATTGAGCCTTTCTGAAACACTCTTTCTGTAGAAACTGCAATTGGACATTCTGAGCGCTAAGAGGCCTCTATTGGGAAAAATGATATCTTCAAATAAAAACTACACAGAAGCTTTGTGTGAAACTTATTTCTGATATGTTCATTAAGCTAACAGAGTTAAACCATACTTTTGATTGCGCAGTTCTGAACACTCTTTCTGTAGAAAATGCAAGTGGACATTCGGAGCGCTAAGAGGGTAATAGTGGAAAAAAGTGTATATTCAAATATAAACTACACAGTAGCATTCTGTGAAAATTCTTTCTGTTCAGTGCATTCAACTAACAGAGTTGAACCTTACTTTTGATTGAGCCGTTCTGAAACACTCTTTCTGTAGAAACTGCAATTGGACATGCTAAGCGCTAAGAGGCCTACATTGGGAAAAAGAATATCTTCAAATAAAAACTACACAGATGCATTCTGTGAAACTTATTTCGGATCTGTAAATTCAGTTAACAGAGATAAAACATATTTTTGATTGAGCAGTTATGAAACACTCTTTTTGTAGAAAATGCAAGTGGAGATTCGGAGCGCTAAGAGGGTAATAGTGGAAAAAGGAATGTCTTCAAATATAAACTACACAGAATCATTCGGTGAAACTTCTTTCTGATCTGTGCATTCAGCTAACAGAGTTAAACCATACTTTTGATTGAGCAGATCTGAACACTCTTTCTGTAGAAAATGAAACTGGACATTTGGAGCGCTAAGATCGTAGTAGTGGAAAAAGGAATATATTCAAATATAAACTACACAGAAACATTCTGTGAAACTTCTTTCTGATCTGAGCATTCAGCTAACAGAGTTAAACCATACTTTTGATTGAGCAGTTTTGAAACACTCTGTCTGTAGAAAATGCAACTGGACATTCGTAGCGTTAAGTGAGTAATAGCGGAAAAAAGAATATGTTCAAATATAAACTACACAGAAGCATTGTATGAAACTTCTTTCTGTTCTGTGCATTCAACTAACAGAGTTGAACCTTACTTTTGATTGAGCCGTTCTGAAACACTCTTTCTGTAGAAACTGCAATTGGAGCTTCTGAGCGCTAGGAGGCCTATATTGGGAAAAAGAATGTCTACAAATAAAAACTACACAGAAGAATTGTGTGAAACTTCTTTCTGTTCTGTTTGTTGAACTAAAAGAGTTGAACCTTAGTTTTGATTGAGCCGTTCTGAAACACTCTTTCTGTAGAAAATGCAAGTGGAGATTCGGAGTGCTAAGAGGGTAATAGTGGAAAAAGGAATGTCTAAAATATATAAACTACACAGAATCATTCTGTGAAACTTCTTTCTGATCTGTGCATTCAGCTAACAAAGTTAAACCATACTTTTGATTGAGCAGTTTTGAAACACTCTGTCTGTAGAAAATGCAACTGGACATTCGTAGCGCTAAGTGGGTAATAGTGGAAAAAAGAATATGTTCAAATATAAACTACACAGAAGCATTGTATGAAACTTCTTTCTGTTCTGTGCATTCAACTAACAGAGTTGAACCTTACTTTTGATTGAGCCGTTCTGAAACACTCTTTCTGTAGAAAATGCAATTGGACATTCTGAGTGCTAGGAGGCCTATATTGGGAAAAAGAATGTCTACAAATAAAAACTACACAGAAGAATTGTGTGAAACTTCTTTCTGTTCTGTTTCTTCAACTAAAAGAGTTGAACCTTAGTTTTGATTGAGCCGTTCTGAAACACTCTTTCTGTAGAAAATGCAAGTGGAGATTCGGAGCGCTAAGAGGGTAATAGTGGAAAAAGGAATTTCTCCAAATATAAACTACACAGAATCATTCTGTGAAACTTCTTTCTGATCTGTGCATTCAGCTAACAAAGTTAAACCATACTTTTGATTGAGCAGATCTGAACACTCTTTCTGTAGAAAATGCAACTGGACATTTGGAGCGCTAAGAGAGTAGTAGTGGAAAAAGGAATATATTCAAATATAAACTACACAGAAGCATTCTGTGAAACTTCTTTCTGATCTGAGCATTCAGCTAACAGAGTTAAACCATACTTTTGATTGAGCAGTTTTGAAACACTCTGTCTGTAGAAAATGCAACTGGACATTCGTAGCGCTAAGTGGGTAATAGAGGAAAAAAGAATATGTTCAAATACAAACTACACAGAAGCATTGTATGAAACTTCTTTCTGTTCTGTGCATTCAACTAACAGAGTTGAACCTTACTTTTGATTGAGCATTTCTGAAACACTCTTTCTGTAGAAACTGCAATTGGACATTCTGAGCGCTAAGAGGCGTCTATTGGGAAAAATAATATCTTCAAATAAAAACTACACAGAAGCTTTGTGTGAAACTTATTTCTGATATGTTCATTAAGCTAACAGAGTTAAACCATACTTTTGATTGCGCAGTTCTGAACACTCTTTCTGTAGAAAATGCAAGTGGACATTCGGAGCGCTAAGAGGGTAATAGTGGAAAAAAGAGTATATTCAAATATAAACTACACAGTAGCATTCTGTGAAAATTCTTTCTGTTCAGTGCATTCAACTAACAGAGTTGAACCTTACTTTTGATTGAGCCGTTCTGAAACACTCTTTCTGTAGAAACTGCAATTGGACATGCTAAGCGCTAAGAGGCCTACATTGGGAAAAAGAATATCTTCAAATAAAAACTACACAGATGCATTCTGTGAAACTTATTTCGGATCTGTAAATTCAGTTAACAGAGATAAAACATATTTTTGATTGAGCAGTTATGAAACACTCTTTTTGTAGAAAATGCAAGTGGAGATTCGGAGCGCTAAGAGGGTAATAGTGGAAAAAGGAATGTCTTCAAATATAAACTACACAGAATCATTCGGTGAAACTTCTTTCTGATCTGTGCATTCAGCTAACAGAGTTAAACCATACTTTTGATTGAGCAGATCTGAACACTCTTTCTGTAGAAAATGAAACTGGACATTTGGAGCGCTAAGATCGTAGTAGTGGAAAAAGGAATATATTCAAATATAAACTACACAGAAACATTCTGTGAAACTTCTTTCTGATCTGAGCATTCAGCTAACAGAGTTAAACCATACTTTTGATTGAGCAGTTTTGAAACACTCTGTCTGTAGAAAATGCAACTGGACATTCGTAGCGTTAAGTGAGTAATAGCGGAAAAAAGAATATGTTCAAATATAAACTACACAGAAGCATTGTATGAAACTTCTTTCTGTTCTGTGCATTCAACTAACAGAGTTGAACCTTACTTTTGATTGAGCCGTTCTGAAACACTCTTTCTGTAGAAACTGCAATTGGAGCTTCTGAGCGCTAGGAGGCCTATATTGGGAAAAAGAATGTCTACAAATAAAAACTACACAGAAGAATTGTGTGAAACTTCTTTCTGTTCTGTTTGTTGAACTAAAAGAGTTGAACCTTAGTTTTGATTGAGCCGTTCTGAAACACTCTTTCTGTAGAAAATGCAAGTGGAGATTCGGAGTGCTAAGAGGGTAATAGTGGAAAAAGGAATGTCTAAAATATATAAACTACACAGAATCATTCTGTGAAACTTCTTTCTGATCTGTGCATTCAGCTAACAAAGTTAAACCATACTTTTGATTGAGCAGTTTTGAAACACTCTGTCTGTAGAAAATGCAACTGGACATTCGTAGCGCTAAGTGGGTAATAGTGGAAAAAAGAATATGTTCAAATATAAACTACACAGAAGCATTGTATGAAACTTCTTTCTGTTCTGTGCATTCAACTAACAGAGTTGAACCTTACTTTTGATTGAGCCGTTCTGAAACACTCTTTCTGTAGAAACTGCAATTGGACATTCTGAGTGCTAGGAGGCCTATATTGGGAAAAAGAATGTCTACAAATAAAAACTACACAGAAGAATTGTGTGAAACTTCTTTCTGTTCTGTTTCTTCAACTAAAAGAGTTGAACCTTAGTTTTGATTGAGCCGTTCTGAAACACTCTTTCTGTAGAAAATGCAAGTGGAGATTCGGAGCGCTAAGAGGGTAATAGTGGAAAAAGGAATTTCTCCAAATATAAACTACACAGAATCATTCTGTGAAACTTCTTTCTGATCTGTGCATTCAGCTAACAAAGTTAAACCATACTTTTGATTGAGCAGATCTGAACACTCTTTCTGTAGAAAATGCAACTGGACATTTGGAGCGCTAAGAGAGTAGTAGTGGAAAAAGGAATATATTCAAATATAAACTACACAGAAGCATTCTGTGAAACTTCTTTCTGATCTGAGCATTCAGCTAACAGAGTTAAACCATACTTTTGATTGAGCAGTTTTGAAACACTCTGTCTGTAGAAAATGCAACTGGACATTCGTAGCGCTAAGTGGGTAATAGAGGAAAAAAGAATATGTTCAAATACAAACTACACAGAAGCATTGTATGAAACTTCTTTCTGTTCTGTGCATTCAACTAACAGAGTTGAACCTTACTTTTGATTGAGCATTTCTGAAACACTCTTTCTGTAGAAACTGCAATTGGACATTCTGAGCGCTAAGAGGCGTCTATTGGGAAAAATAATATCTTCAAATAAAAACTACACAGAAGCTTTGTGTGAAACTTATTTCTGATATGTTCATTAAGCTAACAGAGTTAAACCATACTTTTGATTGCGCAGTTCTGAACACTCTTTCTGTAGAAAATGCAAGTGGACATTCGGAGCGCTAAGAGGGTAATAGTGGAAAAAAGAGTATATTCAAATATAAACTACACAGTAGCATTCTGTGAAAATTCTTTCTGTTCAGTGCATTCAACTAACAGAGTTGAACCTTACTTTTGATTGAGCCGTTCTGAAACACTCTTTCTGTAGAAACTGCAATTGGACATGCTAAGCGCTAAGAGGCCTACATTGGGAAAAAGAATATCTTCAAATAAAAACTACACAGATGCATTCTGTGAAACTTATTTCGGATCTGTAAATTCAGTTAACAGAGATAAAACATATTTTTGATTGAGCAGTTATGAAACACTCTTTTTGTAGAAAATGCAAGTGGAGATTCGGAGCGCTAAGAGGGTAATAGTGGAAAAAGAATGTCTTCAAATATAAACTACACAGAATCATTCCGTGAAACTTCTTTCTGATCTGTGCATTCAGCTAACAGAGTTAAACCATACTTTTGATTGAGCAGATCTGAACACTCTTTCTGTAGAAAATGAAACTGGACATTTGGAGCGCTAAGATCGTAGTAGTGGAAAAAGGAATATATTCAAATATAAACTACACAGAAGCATTCTGTGAAACTTCTTTCTGATCTGAGCATTCAGGTAACAGAATTAAACCATACTTTTGATTGAGCAGTTTTGAAACACTCTGTCTGTAGAAAATGCAACTGGACATTCGTAGCGCTAAGTGGGTAATAGTGGAAAAAAGAATATGTTCAAATATAAACTACACAGAAGCATTGTATGAAACTTCTTTCTGTTCTGTGCATTCAACTAACAGAGTTGAACCTTACTTTTGATTGAGCCGTTCTGAAACACGCTTTCTGTAGAAACTGTAATTGGACATTCTGAGCGCTAGGAGGCCTATATTGGGAAAAAGAATGTCTACAAATAAAAACTGCACAGAAGAATTGTGTGAAACTTCTTTCATTTCTGTTTGTTCAACTAAAAGAGTTGAACCTTAGTTTTGATTGAGCCGTTCTGAAACACTCTTTCTGTAGAAAATGCAAGTGGAGATTCGGAGCGCTAAGAGGGTAATAGTGGAAAAAGGAATGTCTCCAAATATAAACTACACAGAATCATTCTGTGAAACTTCTTTCTGATCTGTGCATTCAGCTAACAGAGTTAAACCATACTTTTGATTGAGCAGATCTGAACACTCTTTCTGTAGAAAATGCAACTGGACATTTGGAGCGCTAAGAGAGTAGTAGTGGAAAAAGGAATATATTCAAATATAAACTACACAGAAGCATTCTGTGAAACTTCTTTCTGATCTGAGCATTCAGCTAACAGAGTTAAACCATACTTTTGATTGAGCAGTTTTGAAACACTCTGTCTGTAGAAAATGCAACTGGACATTCGTAGCGCTAAGTGGGTAATAGTGGAAAAAAGAATATGTTCAAATATAAACTACACAGAAGCATTGTATGAAACTTCTTTCTGTTCTGTGCATTCAACTAACAGAGTTGAACCTTACTTTTGATTGAGCCTTTCTGAAACACTCTTTCTGTAGAAACTGCAATTGGTCATTCTGAGCGCTAAGAGGCCTATATTGGGAAAAATAATATCTTCAAATAAAAACTACACAGAAGCATTGTGTGAAACTTATTTCTGATATGTTCATTAAGCTAACAGAGTTAAACCATACTTTTGATTGCGCAGTTCTGAACACTCTTTCTGTAGAAAACGCAAGTGGACATTCGGAGCGCTAAGAGGGTAATAGTGGAAAAAGGAATATATTCAAATATAAACTACACAGTAGCATTCTGTGAAAATTCTTTCTGTTCTGTGCATTCAACTAACAGAGTTGAACCTTACTTTTGATTGAGCCGTTCTGAAACACTCTTTCTGTAGAAACTGCAATTGGACATGCTAAGCGCTAAGAGGCCTACATTGGGAAAAAGAATATCTTCAAATAAAAACTACACAGATGCATTCTGTGAAACTTATTTCTGATCTGTAAATTCAGTTAACCGAGATAAAACATATTTTTGATTGAGCAGTTATGAAACACTCTTTTTGTAGAAAATGCAAGTGGAGATTCGGAGCGCTAAGAGGGTAATAGTGGAAAAAGGAATGTCTTCAAATATAAACTACACAGAATCATTCGGTGAAACTTCTTTCTGATCTGTGCATTCAGCTAACAGAGTTAAACCATACTTTTGATTGAGCAGATCTGAACACTCTTTCTGTAGAAAATGCAACTGGACATTTGGAGCGCTAAGAGCGTAGTAGTGGAAAAAGGAATATATTCAAATATAAACTACACAGAAGCATTCTGTGAAACTTCTTTCTGATCTGAGCATTCAGCTAACAGAGTTAAACCATACTTTTGATTGAGCAGATTTGAAACACTCTGTCTGTAGAAAATGCAACTGGACATTCGTAGCGCTAAGTGGGTAATATTGGAAAAAACAATATGTTCAAATATAAACTACACAGAAGCATTGTATGAAACTTCTTTCTGTTCTGTGCATTCAACTAACAGAGTTGAACCTTACTTTTGATTGAGCCGTTCTGAAACACGCATTCTGTAGAAACTGCAATTGGACATTCTGAGCGCTAGGAGGCCTATATTGGGAAAAAGAATGTCTACAAATAAAAACTGCACAGAAGAATTGTGTGAAACTTCTTTCAGTTCTGTTTGTTCAACTAAAAGAGTTGAACCTTAGTTTTGATTGAGCCGTTCTGAAACACTCTTTCTGTAGAAAATGCAAGTGGAGATTCGGAGCGCTAAGAGGGTAATAGTGGAAATAGGAATGTCTCCAAATATAAACTACACAGAATCATTCTGTGAAACTTCTTTCTGATCTGTGCATTCAGCTAACAGAGTTAAACCATACTTTTGATTGAGCAGATCTGAACACTCTTTCTGTAGAAAATGCAACTGGACATTTGCAGCGCTAAGAGAGTAGTAGTGGAAAAAGGAATATATTCAAATATAAACTACACAGAAGCATTCTGTGAAACTTCTTTCTGATCTGAGCATTCAGCTAACAAAGTTAAACCATACTTTTGATTGAGCAGTGTTGAAACACTCTGTCTGTAGAAAATGCAACTGGACATTCGTAGCGCTAAGTGGGTAATAGTGGAAAAAAGAATATGTTCAAATATAAACTACACAGAAGCATTGTATGAAACTTCTTTCTGTTCTGTGCATTCAACTAACAGAGTTGAACCTTACTTTTGATTGAGCCTTTCTGAAACACTCTTTCTGTAGAAACTGCAATTGGACATTCTGAGCGCTAAGAGGCCTCTATTGGGAAAAATAATATCTTCAAGTAAAAACTACACAGAAGCATTGTGTGAAACTTATTTCTGATATGTTCATTAAGCTAACAGAGTTAAACCATACTTTTGATTGCGCAGTTCTGAACACTCTTTCTGTAGAAAATGCAAGTGGACATTCGGAGCGCTAAGAGGGTAATAGTGGAAAAAGGAATATATTCAAATATAAACTACACAGTAGAATTCTGTGAGAATTCTTTCTGTTCTGTGCATTCAACTAACAGAGTTGAACCTTACTTTTATTGAGCCGTTCTGAAACACTCTTTCTGTCGAAACTGCAATTGGACATGCTAAGCGCTAAGAGGCCTACATTGGGAAAAAGAATATCTTCAAATAAAAACTACACAGATGCATTCTGTGAAACTTATTTCGGATCTGTAAATTCAGTTAACAGAGATAAAACATATTTTTGATTGAGCAGTTATGAAACACTCTTTTTGTAGAAAATGCAAGTGGAGATTCGGAGCGCTAAGAGGGTAATAGTGGAAAAAGGAATGTCTTCAAATATAAACTACACAGAATCATTCGGTGAAACTTCTTTCTGATCTGTGCATTCAGCTAACAGAGTTAAACCATACTTTTGATTGAGCAGATCTGAACACTCTTTCTGTAGAAAATGCAACTGGACATTTGGAGCGCTAAGAGAGTAGTAGTGGAAAAAGGAATATATTCAAATATAAACTACACAGAAGCATTCTGTGAAACTTCTTTCTGATCTGAGCATTCAGCTAACAGAGTTAAACCATACTTTTGATTGAGCAGTTTTGAAACACTCTGTCTGTAGTAAATGCAACTGGACATCCGTAGCGCTAAGTGGGTAATAGTGGAAAAAAGAATATGTTCAAATATAAACTACACAGAAGCATTGTATGAAACTTCTTTCTGTTCTGTGCATTCAACTAACAGAGTTGAACCTTACTTTTGATTGAGCCGTTCTGAAACCCTCTTTCTGTAAAAACTGCAATTGGACATTCTGAGCGCTAAGAGGCCTATATTGGGAAAAAGAATGTCTACAAATAAAAACTACACAGAAGAATTGTGTGAAACTTCTTTCTGTTCTGTTTGTTCAACTAAAAGAGCTGAACCTTAGTTTTGATTGAGCCGTTCTGAAACACTCTTTCTGTAGAAAATGCAAGTGGAGTTTCGGAGCGCTAAGAGGGTAATAGTGGAAAAAGGAATGTCTCCAAATATAAACTACACAGAATCATTCTGTGAAACTTCTTTCTGATCTGTGCATTCAGCTAACAGAGTTAAACCATACTTTTGATTGAGCAGATCTGAACACTCTTTCTGTAGAAAATGCAACTGGACATTTGGAGCGCTAAGAGAGTAGTAGTGGAAAAAGGAATATATTCAAATATAAACTACACAGAAGCATTCTGTGAAACTTCTTTCTGATCTGAGCATTCAGCTAACAGAGTTAAACCATACTTTTGATTGAGCAGTTTTGAAACACTCTGTCTGTAGAAAATGCAACTGGACATTCGTAGCGCTAAGTGGGTAATAGTGGAAAAAAGAATATATTCAAATATAAACTACACAGAAGCATTGTATGAAACTTCTTTCTGTTCTGCGCATTCAAATAACAGAGTTGAACCTTACTTTTGATTGAGCCTTTCTGAAACACTCTTTCTGTAGATACTTCAATTGGACATTCTGAGCGCTAAGAGGCCTCTATTGGGAAAAATAATATCTTCAAATAAAAACTACACAGAAGCATTGTGTGAAACTTATTTCTGATATGTTCATTAAGCTAACAGAGTTAAACCATACTTTTGATTGCGCAGTTCTGAACACTCTTTCTGTAGAAAACGCAAGTGGACATTCGGAGCGCTAAGAGGGTAATATTGGAAAAAGGAATATATTCAAATATAAACTACACAGTAGCATTCTGTGAAAATTCTTTCTGTTCTGTGCATTCAACTAACAGGGTTGAACTTTACTTTTGATTGAGCCATTCTGAAACACTCTTTCTGTAGAAACTGCAATTGGACATGCTAAGCGCTAAGAGGCCTACATTGGGAAAAAGAATATCTTCAAATAAAAACTACACAGATGCATTCTGTGAAACTTATTTCTGATCTGTAAATTCAGTTAACAGAGATAAAACATATTTTTGATTGAGCAGTTATGAAAAACTCTTTTTGTAGAAAATGCAAGTGGAGATTCGGAGCGCTAAGAGGGTAATAGTGGAAAAAGGAATGTCTTCAAATATAAACTACACAGAATCATTCGGTGAAACTTCTTTCTGGTCTGTGCATTCAGCTAACAGAGTTAAACCATACTTTTGATTGAGCAGATCTGAACACTCTTTCTGTAGAAAATGCAACTGGACATTTGGAGCGCTAAGAGCGTAGTAGTGGAAAAAGGAATATAGTCAAATATAAACTACACAGAAGCATTCTGTGAAACTTCTTTCTGATCTGAGCATTCAGCTAACAGAGTTAAACCATACTTTTGATTGAGCAGTTTTGAAACACTCTGTCTGTAGAAAATGCAACTGGACATTCGTAGCGCTAAGTGGGTAATAGTGGAAAAAAGAATATGTTCAAATATAAACTACACAGAAGCATTGTATGAAACTTCTTTCTGTTCTGTGCATTCAACTAACAGAGTTGAACCTTACTTTTGATTGAGCCGTTCTGAAACACTCTTTCTGTAGAAACTGCAATTGGACATTCTGAGCGCAAAGAGGCCTCTATTGGGAAAAAGAATGTCTACAAATAAAAACTACACAGAAGAATTGTGTGAAACTTCTTTCTGTTCTGTTTGTTCAACTAAAAGAGTTGAACCTTAGTTTTGATTGAGACGTTCTGAAACACTCTTTCTGTAGAAAATGCAAGTGGAGATTCGGAGCGCTAAGAGGGTAATAGTGGAAAATGGAATGTCTCCAAATATAAACTACACAGAATCATTCTGTGAAACTTCTTTCTGATCTGTGCATTCAGCTAACAGAGTTAAAGCATACATTTGATTGAGCAGATCTGAACACTCTTTCTGTAGAAAATGCAACTGGACATTTGGAGCGCTAAGAGAGTAGTAGTGGAAAAAGGAATATATTCAAATATAAACTACACAGAAGCATTCTGTGAAACTTCTTTCTGATCTGAGCATTCAGCTAACAGAGTTAAACCATACTTTTGATTGAGCAGGTTTGAAACACTCTGTCTGTAGAAAATGCAACTGGACATTCGTAGCGCTAAGTGGGTAATAGTGGAAAAAAGAATATGTTCAAATATAAACTACACAGAAGCATTGTATGAAACTTCTTTCTGTTCTGTGCATTCAACTAACAGAGTTGAACCTTACTTTTGATTGAGCCTTTCTGAAACACTCTTTCTGTAGATACTTCAATTGGACATTCTGAGCGCTAAGAGGCCTCTATTGGGAAAAATAATATCTTCAAATAAAAACTACACAGAAGCATTGTGTGAAACTTATTTCTGATATGTTCATTAAGCTAACAGAGTTAAACCATACTTTTGATTGCGCAGTTCGGAACACTCTTTCTGTAGAAAATGCAAGTGGACATTCGGAGCGCTAAGAGGGTAATATTGGAAAAAGGAATATATTCAAATATAAACTACACAGTAGCATTCTGTGAAAATTCTCTCTGTTCTGTGCATTCAACTAACAGAGTTGAACCTTACTTTTGATTGAGCCGTTCTGAAACACTCTTTCTGTAGAAACTGCAATTGGACATGCTAAGCGCTAAGAGGCCTACATTGGGAAAAAGAATATCTTCAAATAAAAACTACACAGATGCATTCTGTGAAACTTATTTCGGATCTGTAAATTCAGTTAACAGAGATAAAACATATTTTTGATTGAGCAGTTATGAAACACTCTTTTTGTAGAAAATGCAAGTGGAGATTCGGAGCGCTAAGAGGGTAATAGTGGAAAAAGGAATGTCTTCAAATATAAACTACACAGAATCATTCGGTGAAACTTCTTTCTGATCTGTGCATTCAGCTAACAGAGTTAAACCATACTTTTGATTGAGCAGATCTGAACACTCTTTCTGTAGAAAATGCAACTGGACATTTGGAGCGCTAAGAGCGTAGTAGTGGAAAAAGGAATATATTCAAATATAAACTACACAGAAGCATTCTGTGAAACTTCTTTCTGATCTGAGCATTCAGCTAACAGAGTTAAACCATACTTTTGATTGAGCAGTTTTGAAACCCTCTGTCTGTAGTAAATGCAACTGGACATCCGTAGCGCTAAGTGGGTAATAGTGGAAAAAAGAATATGTTCAAATATAAACTACACAGAAGCATTGTATGAAACTTCTTTCTGTTCTGTGCATTCAACTAACAGAGTTGAACCTTACTTTTGATTGAGCCGTTCTGAAACACTCTTTCTGTAGAAACTGCAATTGGACATTCTGAGCGCTAAGAGGCCTATATTGGGAAAAAGAATGTCTACAAATAAAAACTACACAGAAGAATTGTGTGAAACTTCTTTCTGTTCTGTTTGTTCAACTAAAAGAGCTGAACCTTAGTTTTGATTGAGCCGTTCTGAAACACTCTTTCTGTAGAAAATGCAAGTGGAGATTCGGAGCGCTAAGAGGGTAATAGTGGAAAAAGGAATGTCTCCAAATATAAACTACACAGAATCATTCTGTGAAACTTCTTTCTGATCTGTGCATTCAGCTAACAGAGTTAAACCATACTTTTGATTGAGCAGATCTGAACACTCTTTCTGTAGAAAATGCAACTGGACATTTGGAGCGCTAAGAGAGTAGTAGTGGAAAAAGGAATATATTCAAATATAAACTACACAGAAGCATTCTGTGAAACTTCTTTCTGATCTGAGCATTCAGCTAACAGAGTTAAACCATACTTTTGATTGAGCAGTTTTGAAACACTCTGTCTGTAGAAAATGCAACTGGACATTCGTAGCGCTAAGTGGGTAATAGTGGAAAAAAGAATATGTTCAAATATAAACTACACAGAAGCATTGTATGAAACTTCTTTCTGTTCTGTGCATTCAATTAACAGAGTTGAACCTTACTTTTGATTGAGCCTTTCTGAAACACTCTTTCTGTAGAAACTGCAATTGGACATTCTGAGCGCTAAGAGGCCTCTATTGGGAAAAATAATATCTTCAAATAAAAACTACACAGAAGCATTGTGTGAAACTTATTTCTGATATGTTCATTAAGCTAACAGAGTTAAACCATACTTTTGATTGCGCAGTTCTGAACACTCTTTCTGTAGAAAACGCAAGTGGACATTCGGAGCGCTAAGAGGGTAATAGTGGAAAAAGGAATATATTCAAATATAAACTACACAGTAGCATTCTGTGAAAATTCTTTCTGTTCTGTGCATTCAACTAACAGAGTTGCACCTTACTTTTGATTGAGCCGTTCTGAAACACTCTTTCTGTAGATACTGCAATTGGACATGCTAAGCGCTAAGAGGCCTACATTGGGAAAAAAATATCTTCAAATAAAAACTACACAGATGCATTCTGTGAAACTTATTTCTGATCTGTAAATTCAGTTAACAGAGATAAAACATATTTTTGATTGAGCAGTTATGAAAAACCCTTTTGGTAGAAAATGCAAGTGGAGATTCGGAGCGCTAAGAGGGTAATATTGGAAAAAGGAATGTCTTCAAATATAAACTACACAGAATCATTCGGTGAAACTTCTTTCTGGTCTGTGCATTCAGCTAACAGAGTTAAACCATACTTTTGATTGAGCAGATCTGAACACTCTTTCTGTAGAAAATGCAACTGGACATTTGGAGCGCTAAGAGCGTAGTAGTGGAAAAAGGAATATAGTCAAATATAAACTACACAGAAGCATTCTGTGAAACTTCTTTCTGATCTGAGCATTCAGCTAACAGAGTTAAACCATACTTTTGATTGAGCAGTTTTGAAACACTCTGTCTGTAGAAAATGCAACTGGACATTCGTAGCGCTAAGTGGGTAATAGTGGAAAAAAGAATATGTTCAAATATAAACTACACAGAAGCATTGTATGAAACTTCTTTCTGTTCTGTGCATTCAACTAACAGAGTTGAACCTTACTTTTGATTGAGCCGTTCTGAAACACTCTTTCTGTAGAAACTGCAATTGGACATTCAGAGCGCAAAGAGGCCTATATTGGGAAAAAGAATGTCTACAAATAAAAACTACACAGAAGAATTGTGTGAAACTTCTTTCTGTTCTGTTTGTTCAACTAAAAGAGTTGAACCTTAGTTTTGATTGAGACGTTCTGAAACACTCTTTCTGTAGAAAATGCAAGTGGAGATTCGGAGCGCTAAGAGGGTAATAGTGGAAAAAGGAATGTCTCCAAATATAAACTACACAGAATCATTCTGTGAAACTTCTTTCTGATCTGTGCATTCAGCTAACAGAGTTAAACCATACTTTTGATTGATCAGATCTGAACACTCTTTCTGTAGAAAATGCAACTGGACATTTGGAGCGCTAAGAGAGTAGTAGTGGAAAAAGGAATATATTCAAATATAAACTACACAGAAGCATTCTGTGAAACTTCTTTCTGATCTGAGCATTCAGCTAACAGAGTTAAACCATACTTTTGATTGAGCAGTTTTGAAACACTCTGTCTGTAGAAAATGCAACTGGACATTCGTAGCGCTAAGTGGGTAATAGTGGAAAAAAGCATATGTTCAAATATAAACTACACAGAAGCATTGTATGAAACTTCTTTCTGTTCTGTGCATTCAACTAACAGAGTTGAACCTTACTTTTGATTGAGCCTTTCTGAAACACTCTTTCTGTAGAAACTGCAATTGGACATTCTGAGCGCTAAGAGGCCTCTATTGGGAAAAATAATATCTTCAAATAAAAACTACACAGAAGCATTGTGTGAAACTTATTTCTGATATGTTCATTAAGCTAACAGAGTTAAACCATACTTTTGATTGCGCAGTTCTGAACACTCTTTCTGTAGAAAATGCAAGTGGACATTCGGAGCGCTAAGAGGGTAATAGTGGAAAAAGGAATATATTCAAATATAAACTACACAGTAGCATTCTGTGAAAATTCTTTCTGTTCTGTGCATTCAACTAACAGAGTTGAACCTTACTTTTGATTGAGCCGTTCTGAAACACTCTTTCTGTAGAAACTGCAATTGGACATGCTAAGCGCTAAGAGGCCTACATTGGGAAAAAGAATATCTTCAAATAAAAACTACACAGATGCATTCTGTGAAACTTATTTCTGATCTGTAAATTCAGTTAACAGAGATAAAACATATTTTTGATTGAGCAGTTATGAAACACTCTTTTTGTAGAAAATGCAAGTGGAGATTCGGAGCGCTAAGAGGGTAATAGTGGAAAAAGGAATGTCTTCAAATATAAACTACACAGAATCATTCGGTGAAACTTCTTTCTGATCTGTGCATTCAGCTAACAGAGTTAAACCATACTTTTGATTGAGCAGATCTGAACACTATTTCTGTAGAAAATGCAACTGGACATTTGGAGCGCTAAGAGCGTAGTAGTGGAAAAAGGAATATATTCAAATATAAACTACACAGAAGCATTCTGTGAAACTTCTTTCTGATCTGAGCATTCAGCTAACAGAGTTAAACCATACTTTTGATTGAGCAGTTTTGAAACACTCTGTCTGTAGTAAATGCAACTGGACATTCGTAGCGCTAAGTGGGTAATAGTGGAAAAAAGAATATGTTCAAATATAAACTACACAGAAGCATTGTATGAAACTTCTTTCTGTTCTGTGCATTCAACTAACAGAGTTGAACCTTACTTTTGATTGAGCCGTTCTGAAACACTCTTTCTGTAGAAACTGCAATTGGACATTCTGAGCGCTAAGAGGCCTATATTGGGAAAAAGAATGTCTACAAATAAAAACTACACAGAAGAATTGTGTGAAACTTCTTTCTGTTCTGTTTGTTCAACTAAAAGAGCTGAAACTTAGTTTTGATTGAGCCGTTCTGAAACACTCTTTCTGTAGAAAATGCAAGTGGAGATTCGGAGCGCTAAGAGGGTAATAGTGGAAAAAGGAATGTCTCCAAATATAAACTACACAGAATCATTCTGTGAAACTTCTTTCTGATCTGTGCATTCAGCTAACAGAGTTAAACCATACTTTTGATTGAGCAGATCTGAACACTCTTTCTGTAGAAAATGCAACTGGACATTTGGAGCGCTAAGAGAGTAGTAGTGGAAAAAGGAATATATTCAAATATAAACTACACAGAAGCATTCTGTGAAACTTCTTTCTGATCTGAGCATTCTGCTAACAGAGTTAAACCATACTTTTGATTGAGCAGTTTTGAAACACTCTGTCTGTAGAAAATGCAACTGGACATTCGTAGCGCTAAGTGGGTAATAGTGGAAAAAAGAATATGTTCAAATATAAACTACACAGAAGCATTGTGTGAAACTTCTTTCTGTTCTGTGCATTCAACTAACAGAGTTGAACCTTACTTTTGATTGAGCCTTTCTGAAACACTCTTTCTGTAGAAACTGCAATTGGACATTCTGAGCGCTAAGAGGACTCTATTGGGAAAAATAATATCTTCAAATAAAAACTACACAGAAGCATTGTGTGAAACTTATTTCTGATATGTTCATTAAGCTAACAGAGTTAAACCATACTTTGGATTGCGCAGTTCTGAACACTCTTTCTGTAGATAACGCAAGTGGACATTCGGAGCGCTAAGAGGGTAATAGTGGAAAAAGGAATATATTCAAATATAAACTACACAGTAGCATTCTGTGAAAATTCTTTCTGTTCTGTGCATTCAACTAACAGAGTTGAACCTTACTTTTGGTTGATCCGTTCTGAAACACTCTTTCTGTAGAAACTGCAATTGGACATGCTAAGCGCTAAGAGGCCTACATTGGGAAAAAGAATATCTTCAAATAAAAACCACACAGATGCATTCTGTGAAACTTATTTCTGATCTGTAAATTCAGGTAACAGAGATAAAACCTATTTTTGATTGAGCAGTTATGAAACACTCTTTTTGTAGAAACTGCAAGTGGAGATTCGGAGCGCTAAGAGGGTAATAGTGGAAAAAGGAATGTCTTCAAATATAAACTACACAGAATCATTCGGTGAAACTTCTTTCTGATCTGTGCATTCAGCTAACAGAGTTAAACCATACTTTTGATTGAGCAGATCTGAACACTCTTTCTGTAGAAAATGCAACTGGACATTTGGAGCGCTAAGAGCGTAGTAGTGGAAAAAGGAATATATTCAAATATAAACTACACAGAAGCATTCTGTGAAACTTCTTTCTGATCTGAGCATTCAGCTAACAGAGTTAAACCATACTTTTGATTGAGCAGTTTTGAAACACTCTGTTTGTAGAAAATGCAACTGGACATTCGTAGCGCTAACTGGGTAATAGTGGAAAAAAGAATATGTTCAAATATAAACTACACAGAAGCATTGTATGAAACTTCTTTCTGTTCTGTGCGTTCAACTAACAGAGTTGAACCTTACTTTTGATTGAGCCGTTCTGAAACACTCTTTCTGTAGAAACTGCAATTGGACATTCTGAGCGCAAAGAGGCCTATATTGGGAAAAAGAATGTCTACAAATAAAAACTACACAGAAGAATTGTGTGAAACTTCTTTCTGTTCTGTTTGTTCAACTAAAAGAGTTGAACCTTAGTTTTGATTGAGACGTTCTGAAACACTCTTTCTGTAGAAATTGCAAGTGGAGATTCGGAGCGCTAAGAGGGTAATAGTGGAAAAAGGAATGTCTCCAAATATAAACTAGACAGAATCATTCTGTGAAACTTCTTTCTGATCTGTGCATTCAGCTAACAGAGTAAAACCATACTTTTGATTGAGCAGATCTGAACACTCTTTCTGTAGGAAATGCAACTGGACATTTGGAGCGCTAAGAGAGTAGTAGTGGAAAAAGGAATATAGTCAAATATAAACTACACAGAAGCATTCTGTGAAACTTCTTTCTGATCTGAGCATTCAGCTAACAGAGTTAAACCATACTTTTGATTGAGCAGTTTTGAAACACTCTGTCTGTAGAAAATGCAACTGGACATTCGTAGCGCTAAGTGGGTAATAGTGGAAAAAAGAATATGTTCAAATATGAACTACACAGAAGCATTGTATGAAACTTCTTTCTGTTCTGTGCATTCAACTAACAGAGTTGAACCTTACTTTTGATTGAGCCTTTCTGAAACACTCTTTCTGTAGAAACTGCAATTGGACATTCTGAGCGCTAAGAGGCCTCTATTGGGAAAAATAATATCTTCAAATAAAAACTACACAGAAGCATTGTGTGAAACTTATTTCTGATATGTTCATTAAGCTAACAGAGTTAAACCATACTTTTGATTGCGCAGTTCTGAACACTCTTTCTGTAAAAAACGCAAGTGGACATTCGGAGCGCTAAGAGGGTAATAGTGGAAAAAGGAATATATTCAAATATAAACTACACAGTAGCATTCTGTGAAAATTCTTTCTGTTCTGTGCATTCAACTAACAGAGTTGAACCTTACTTTTGATTGAGCCGTTCTGAAACACTCTCTCTCTAGAAACTTCAATTGGACATGCTAAGCGCTAAGAGGCCTACATTGGGAAAAAGAATATCTTCAAATAAAAACTACACAGATGCATTCTGTGAAACTTATTTCTGATCTGTAAATTCAGTTAACAGAGATAAAACATATTTTTGATTGAGCAGTTATGAAACACTCTTTTTGTAGAAAATGCAAGTGGAGATTCGGAGCGCTAAGAGGGTAATAGTGGAAAAAGGTATGTCTTCAAATATAAACTACACAGAATCATTCGGTGAAACTTCTTTCTGATCTGTGCATTCAGCTAACAGAGTTAAACCATACTTTTGATTGAGCAGATCTGAACACTCTTTCTGTAGAAAATGCAACTGGACATTTGGAGCGCTAAGAGCGTATTAGTGGAAAAAGGAATATATTCAAATATAAACTACACAGAAGCATTCTGTGAAACTTCTTTCTGATCTGAGCATTCAGCTAACAGAGTTAAACCATACTTTTGATTGAGCAGTTTTGAAACACTCTGTCTGTAGAAAATGCAACTGGACATTCGTAGCGCTAAGTGTGTAATAGTGGAAAAAAGAATATGTTCAAATATACACTACACAGAAGCATTGTATGAAACTTCTTTCTGTTCTGTGCATTCAACTAACAGAGTTGAACCTTACTTTTGATTGAGCCGTTCTGAAACACTGTTTCTGTAGAAACTGCAATTGGACATTCTGAGCGCTAAGAGGCCTATATTGGGAAAAAGAATGTCTACAAATAAAAACTACACAGAAGAATTGTGTGAAACTTCTTTCTGTTCTGTTTGTTCAACTAAAAGAGCTGAACCTTAGTTTTGATTGAGCCGTTCTGAAACACTCTTTCTGTAGAAAATGCAAGTGGAGATTCGGAGCGCTAAGTGGGTAAGAGTGGAAAAAGGAATGTCTCCAAATATAAACTACACAGAATCATTCTGTGAAACTTCTTCCTGATCTGTAAATTCAGCTAACAGATTTAAACCATACTTTTGATTGAGCAGATCTGAACACTCTTTCTGTAGAAAATGCAACTGGACATTTGGAGCGCTAAGAGAGTAGTAGTGGAAAAAGGAATATATTCAAATATAAACTACACAGAAGCATTCTGTGAAACTTCTTTCTGATCTGAGCATTCAGCTAACAGAGTTAAACCATACTTTTGATTGAGCAGTTTTGAAACACTCTGTCTGTAGAAAATGCAACTGGACATTCGTAGCGCTAAGTGGGTAATAGTGGAAAAAAGAATATGTTCAAATATAAACTACACAGAAGCATTGTTTGAAACTTCTTTCTGTTCTGTGCATTCAACTAACAGAGTTGAACCTTACTTTTGATTGAGCCTTTCTGAAACACTCTTTCTGTAGAAACTGCAATTGGACATTCTGAGCGCTAAGAGGCCTCTATTGGGAAAAATAATATCTTCAAATAAAAACTTCACAGAAGCATTGTGTGAAACTTATTTCTGATATGTTCATTAAGCTAACAGAGTTAAACCATACTTTTCATTGCGCAGTTCTGAACACTCTTTCTGTAGAAAATGCAAGTGGACATTCGGAGCGGTAAGAGGATAATAGCGGAAAAAGGAATATATTCAAATATAAACTACACAGTAGCATTCTGTGAAAATTCTTTCTGTTCTGTGCATTCAACTAACAGAGTTGAACCTTACTTTTGATTGAGCCGTTCTGAAACACTCTTTCTGTAGAAACTGCAATTGGACATGCTAAGCGCTAAGAGGCCTACATTGGGAAAAAGGATATCTTCAAATAAAAACTACACAGATGCATTCTGTGAAACTTATTTCTGATCTGTGAATTCAGTTAACAGAGATAAAACATATTTTTGATTGAGCAGTTATGAAACACTCTTTTTGTAGAAAATGCAAGTGGAGATACGGAGCGCTAAGATGGTAATAGTGGAAAAAGGAATGTTTTCAAATATAAACTACACAGAATCATTCGTTGAAACTTCTTTCTGATATGTGCATTCAGCTAACAGAGTTAAACCATACTTTTGATTGAGCAGATCTGAACACTCTTTCTGTAGAAAATGCAACTGGACATTTGGAGCGCTAAGAGCGTAGTAGTGGAAAAAGGAATATATTCAAATATAAACTACACTGAAGCATTCTGTGAAACTTCTTTCTGATCTGAGCATTCAGCTAACAGAGTTAAACCATACTTTTGATTGAGCAGTTTTGAAACACTCTGTCTGTAGAAAATGCAACTGGACATTCGTAGCGCTAAGTGGGTAATAGTGGAAAAAAGAATATGTTCAAATATAAACTACACAGAAGCATTGTATGAAACTTCTTTCTGTTCTGTGCATTCAACTAACAGAGTTGAACCTTACTTTTGATTGAGCCGTTCTGAAACACTCTTTCTGTAGAAACTGCAATTGGACATTCTGAGCGCTAGGAGGCCTATATTGGGAAAAAAAATGTCTACAAATAAAAACTACACAGAAGAATTGTGTGAAACTTCTTTCTGTTCTGTTTGTTCAACTAAAAGAGTTGAACCTTAGTTTTGATTGAGCCGTTCTGAAACACTCTTTCTGTAGAAAATGCAAGTGGAGATTCGGAGCGCTAAGAGGGTAATAGTGGAAAAAGGAATGTCTCCAAATATAAACTACACAGAATCATTCTGTGAAACTTCTTTCTGATCTGTGCATTCAGCTAACAGAGTTAAACCATACTTTTGATTGAGCAGATCTGAACTCTCTTTCTGTAGAAAATGCAACTGGACATTTGGAGCGCTAAGAGAGTAGTAGTGGAAAAAGGAATATATCCAAATATAAACTAAACAGAAGCATTCTGTGAAACTTCTTTCTGATCTGAGCATTCAGCTAACAGAGTTAAACCATACATTTGATTGAGCAGTTTTGAAACAGTCTGTCTGTAGAAAATGCAACTGGACATTCGTAGCACTAAGTTGGTAATAGTGGAAAAAAGAATATGTTCAAATATAAACTACACAGAAGCATTGTATGAAACTTCTTTCCGTTATGTGCATTCAACTAACAGAGTTGAACCTTACTTTTGATTGAGCCTTTCTGAAACACTCTTTCTGTAGAAACTGCAATTGGACATTCTGAGCGCTAAGAGGCCTCTATTGGGAAAAATAATATCTTCAAATAAAAACTACACATAAGCATTGTGTGAAACTTATTTCTGATATGTTCATTAAGCTAACAGAGTTAAAACATACTTTTGATTGCGCAGTTCTGAACACTCTTTCTGTGGAAAATGCAAGTGGACATTCGGAGCGCTAAGAGGGTAATAGTGGAAAAAGGAATATATTCAAATATAAACTACACAGTAGCATTCTGTGAAAATTCTTTCTGTTCTGTGCATTCAACTAACAGAGTTGAACCTTACTTTTGATTGAGCCGTTCTGAAACACTCTTTCTGTAGAAACTGCAATTGGACATGCTAAGCGCTAAGAGGCCTACATTGGGAAAAAGGATATCTTCAAATAAAAACTACACAGATGCATTCTGTGAAACTTATTTCTGATCTGTGAATTCAGTTAACAGAGATAAAACATATTTTTGATTGAGCAGTTATGAAACACTCTTTTTGTAGAAAATGCAAGTGGAGATACGGAGCGCTAAGATGGTAATAGTGGAAAAAGGAATGTTTTCAAATATAAACTACACAGAATCATTCGTTGAAACTTCTTTCTGATATGTGCATTCAGCTAACAGAGTTAAACCATACTTTTGATTGAGCAGATCTGAACACTCTTTCTGTAGAAAATGCAACTGGACATTTGGAGCGCTAAGAGCGTAGTAGTGGAAAAAGGAATATATTCAAATATAAACTACACTGAAGCATTCTGTGAAACTTCTTTCTGATCTGAGCATTCAGCTAACAGAGTTAAACCATACTTTTGATTGAGCAGTTTTGAAACACTCTGTCTGTAGAAAATGCAACTGGACATTCGTAGCGCTAAGTGGGTAATAGTGGAAAAAAGAATATGTTCAAATATAAACTACACAGAAGCATTGTATGAAACTTCTTTCTGTTCTGTGCATTCAACTAACAGAGTTGAACCTTACTTTTGATTGAGCCGTTCTGAAACACTCTTTCTGTAGAAACTGCAATTGGACATTCTGAGCGCTAGGAGGCCTATATTGGGAAAAAAAATGTCTACAAATAAAAACTACACAGAAGAATTGTGTGAAACTTCTTTCTGTTCTGTTTGTTCAACTAAAAGAGTTGAACCTTAGTTTTGATTGAGCCGTTCTGAAACACTCTTTCTGTAGAAAATGCAAGTGGAGATTCGGAGCGCTAAGAGGGTAATAGTGGAAAAAGGAATGTCTCCAAATATAAACTACACAGAATCATTCTGTGAAACTTCTTTCTGATCTGTGCATTCAGCTAACAGAGTTAAACCATACTTTTGATTGAGCAGATCTGAACTCTCTTTCTGTAGAAAATGCAACTGGACATTTGGAGCGCTAAGAGAGTAGTAGTGGAAAAAGGAATATATCCAAATATAAACTAAACAGAAGCATTCTGTGAAACTTCTTTCTGATCTGAGCATTCAGCTAACAGAGTTAAACCATACATTTGATTGAGCAGTTTTGAAACAGTCTGTCTGTAGAAAATGCAACTGGACATTCGTAGCACTAAGTTGGTAATAGTGGAAAAAAGAATATGTTCAAATATAAACTACACAGAAGCATTGTATGAAACTTCTTTCCGTTATGTGCATTCAACTAACAGAGTTGAACCTTACTTTTGATTGAGCCTTTCTGAAACACTCTTTCTGTAGAAACTGCAATTGGACATTCTGAGCGCTAAGAGGCCTCTATTGGGAAAAATAATATCTTCAAATAAAAACTACACATAAGCATTGTGTGAAACTTATTTCTGATATGTTCATTAAGCTAACAGAGTTAAAACATACTTTTGATTGCGCAGTTCTGAACACTCTTTCTGTGGAAAATGCAAGTGGACATTCGGAGCGCTAAGAGGGTAATAGTGGAAAAAGGAATATATTCAAATATAAACTACACAGTAGCATTCTGTGAAAATTCTTTCTGTTCTGTGCATTCAATTAACAGAGTTGAACCTTACTTTTGATTGAGCCGTTCTGAAACACTCTTTCTGTAGAAACTGCAATTGGACATGCTAAGCGCTAAGAGGCCTACATTGGGAAAAAGAATATCTTCAAATAAAAACTACACAGATGCATTCTGTGAAACTTATTTCTGATCTGTAAATTCAGTTGACAGAGATAAAACATATTTTTGATTGAGCAGTTATGAAACACTCTTTTTGTAGAAAATGCAAGTGGAGATTCGGAGCGCTAAGAGGGTAATAGTGGAAAAAGGAATGTCTTCAAATATAAACTACACAGAATCATTCGGTGAAACTTCTTTCTGATCTGTGCATTCAGCTAAGAGAGTTAAACCATACTTTTGATTGAGCAGATCTGAACACTCTTTCTGTAGAAAATGCAACTGGACATTTGGAGCGCTAAGAGCGTAGTAGTGGAAAAAGGAATATATTCAAATATAAACTACACAGAAGCATTCTGTGAAACTTCTTTCTGATCTGAGCATTCAGCTAACAGAGTTAAACCATACTTTTGATTGAGCAGTTTTGAAACACTCTGTCTGTAGTAAATGCAACTGGACATTCGTAGCGCTAAGTGGGTAATAGTGGAAAAAAGAATATGTTCAAATATAAACTACACAGAAGCATTGTATGAAACTTCTTTCTGTTCTGTGCATTCAACTAACAGAGTTGAACCTTACTTTTGATTGAGCCGTTCTGAAACACTCTTTCTGTAGAAAGTGCAATTGGACATTCTGAGCGCTAAGAGGCCTATATTGGGAAAAAGAATGTCTACAAATAAAAACTACACAGAAAAATTGTGTGAAACTTCTTTCTGTTCTGTTTGTTCAACTAAAAGAGTTGAACCTTAGTTTTGATTGAGCCGTTCTGAAACACTCTTTCTGTAGAAAATGCAAGTGGAGATTCGGAGCGCTAAGAGGGTAATAGTGGAAAAAGGAATGTCTCCAAATATAAACTACACAGAATCATTCTGTGAAACATTTTTCTGATCTGTGCATTCAGCTAACAGAGTTAAACCATACTTTTGATTGAGCAGATCTGAACACTCTTTCTGTAGAAAATGCAACTGGACATTTGGAGCGCTAAGAGATTAGTAGTGGAAAAAGGAATATATTCAAATATAAACTACACAGAAGCATTCTGTGAAACTTCTTTCTGATCTGAGCATTCAGCTAACAGAGTTAAACCATACTTTTGATTGAGCAGTTTTGAAACACTCTGTCTGTAGAAAATGCAACTGGACATTCGTGGCGCTAAGTGGGTAATAGTGGAAAAAAGAATATGTTCAAATATAAACTACACAGAAGCATTGTATGAAACTTCTTTCTGTTCTGTGCATTCAACTAACAGAGTTGAACCTTACTTTTGATTGAGCCTTTCTGAAACACTCTTTCTGTAGAAACTGCAATTGGACATTCTGAGCGCTAAGAGGCCTATTTTGGGAAAAATAATATCTTCAAATAAAAACTACACAGAAGCATTGTGTGAAACTTATTTCTGATATGTTCATTAAGCTAACAGAGTTAAACCATACTTTTGATTGCGCAGTTCTGAACACTCTTTCTGTAGAAAATGCAAGTGGACATTCGGAGCGCTAAGAGGGTAATAGTGGAAAAAGGAATATATTCAAATATAAACTACACAGTAGCATTCTGTGAAAATACTTTCTGTTCTGTGCATTCAACTAACAGAGTTGAACCTTACTTTTGATTGAGCCGTTCTGAAACACTCTTTCTGTAGAAACTGCAATTGGACATGCTAAGCGCTAAGAGGCCTACATTGGGAAAAAGAATATCTTCAAATAAAAACTACACAGATGCATTCTGTGAAACTTATTTCTGATCTGTAAATTCAGTTAACAGAGATAAAACATATTTTTGATTGAGCAGTTATGAAACACTCTTTTTGTAGAAAATGCAAGTGGAGATTCGGAGCGCTAAGAGGGTAATAGTGGAAAAAGGAATGTCTTCAAATATAAACTACACAGAATCATTCGGTGAAACTTCTTTCTGATCTGTGCATTCAGCTAAGAGAGTTAAACCATACTTTTGATTGAGCAGATCTGAACACTCTTTCTGTAGAAAATGCAACTGGACATTTGGAGCGCTAAGAGCGTAGTAGTGGAAAAAGGAATATATTCAAATATAAACTACACAGAAGCATTCTGTGAAACTTCTTTCTGATCTGAGCATTCAGCTAACAGAGTTAAACCATACTTTTGATTGAGCAGTTTTGAAACACTCTGTCTGTAGTAAATGCAACTGGACATTCGTAGCGCTAAGTGGGTAATAGTGGAAAAAAGAATATGTTCAAATAGAAACTACACAGAAGCATTGTATGAAACATCTTTCTGTTCAGTGCATTCAACTAACAGAGTTGAACCTTACTTTTGATTGAGCCGTTCTGAAACAGTCTTTCTGTAGAAAGTGCAATTGGACATTCTGAGCGCTAAGAGGCCTATATTGGGAAAAAGAATGTCTACAAATAAAAACTACACAGAAGAATTGTGTGAAACTTCTTTCTGTTCTGTTTGTTCAACTAAAAGAGTTGAACCTTAGTTTTGATTGAGCCGTTCTGAAACACTCTTTCTGTAGAAAATGCAAGTGGAGATTCGGAGCGCTAAGAGGGTAATAGTGGAAAAAGGAATGTCTCCAAATATAAACTACACAGAATCATTCTGTGAAACTTTTTTCTGATCTGTGCATTCAGCTAACAGAGTTAAACCATACTTTTGATTGAACAGATCTGAACACTCTTTCTGTAGAAAATGCAACTGGACATTTGGAGCGCTAAGAGATTAGTAGTGGAAAAAGGAATATATTAAAATATAAACTACACAGAAGCATTCTGTGAAACTTCTTTCTGATCTGAGCATTCAGCTAACAGAGTTAAACCATACTTTTGATTGAGCAGTTTTGAAACACTCTGTCTGTAGAAAATGCAACTGGACATTCGTAGCGCTAAGTGGGTAATAGTTGAAAAAAGAATATGTTCAAATATAAACTACACAGAAGCATTGTATGAAACTTCTTTCTGTTCTGTGCATTCAACTAACAGAGTTGAACCTTACTTTTGATTGAGCCTTTCTGAAACACTCTTTCTGTAGAAACTTCAATTGGACATTCTGAGCGCTAAGAGGCCTATTTTGGGAAAAATAATATCTTCAAATAAAAACTACACAGAAGCATTGTGTGAAACTTATTTCTGATATGTTCATTAAGCTAACAGAGTTAAACCATACTTTTGATTGCGCAGTTCTGAACACTCTTTCTGTAGAAAATGCAAGTGGACATTCGGAGCGCTAAGAGGGTAATAGTGGAAAAAGGAATATATTCAAATATAAACTACACAGTAGCATTCTGTGAAAATTCTTTCTGTTCTGTGCATTCAACTAACAGAGTTGAACCTTACTTTTGATTGAGCCGTTCTGAAACACTCTCTCTGTAGAAACTGCAATTGGACATGCTAAGCGCTAAGAGGCCTACATTGGGAAAAAGAATATCTTCAAATAAAAACTACACAGATGCATTCTGTGAAACTTAATTCTGATCTGTAAATTCAGTTAACAGAGATAAAACATATTTTTGATTGAGCAGTTATGAAACACTCTTTTTGTAGAAAATGCAAGTGGAGATTCGGAGCGCTAAGGGGGTAATAGTGGAAAAAGGAATGTCTTCAAATATAAACTACATAGAATCATTCGGTGAAACTTCTTTCTGGTCTGTGCATTCAGCTAACAGAGTTAAACCATACTTTTGATTGAGCAGATCTGAACACTCTTTCTGTAGAAAATGCAACTGGACATTTGGAGCACTAAGAGCGTAGTAGTGGAAAAAGGAATATATTCAAATATAAACTACACAGAAGCATTCTGTGAAACTTCTTTCTGATCTGAGCATTCAGCTAACAGAGTTAAACCATACTTTTGATTGAGCAGTTTTGAAACACTCTGTCTGTAGAAAATGCAACTGGACATTCGTAGCGCTAAGTGGGTAATAGTGGAAAAAAGAATATGTTCAAATATAAACTACACAGAAGCATTGTATGAAACTTCTTTCTGTTCTGTGCATTCAACTAACAGAGTTGAACCTTACTTTTGATTGAGCCGTTCTGAATCACTCTTTCTGTAGAAACTGCAATTGGACATTCTGAGCGCTAAGAGGCCTATATTGGGAAAAAGAATGTCTACAAATAAAAACTACACAGAAGAATTGTGTGAAACCTCTTTCTGTTCTGTTTGTTCAACTAAAAGAGTTGAACCTTAGTTTTGATTGAGCCGTTCTGAAACACTCTTTCTGTAGAAAATGCAAGTGGAGATTCGGAGCGCTAAGAGGGTAATAGTGGAAAAAGGAATGTCTCCAAATATAAACTACACAGAATCATTCTGTGAAACTTCTTCCTGATCTGTGCATTCAGCTAACAGAGATAAACCATACTTTGATTGAGCAGATCTGAACACTCTTTCTGTAGAAAATGCAACTGGACATTTTGAGCGCTAAGAGAGTAGTAGTGGAAAAAGGAATATATTCAAATATAAACTACACAGAAGCATTCTGTGAAACTTCTTTCTGATCTGAGCATTCAGCTAACAGAGTTAAACCATACTTTTGATTGAGCAGTTTTGAAACACTCTGTCTGTAGAAAATGCAACTGGACATTCGTAGCGCTAAGTGGGTAATAGTGGAAAAAAGAATATGTTCAAATATAAACTACACAGAAGCATTGTATGAAACATCTTTCTGTTCTGTGCATTCAACTAACAGAGTTGAACCTTACTTTTGATTGAGCCTTTCTGAAACACTCTTTCTGTAGAAACTGCAATTGGACATTCTGAGCGCTAAGAGGCCTCTATTGGGAAAAATAATATCTTCAAATAAAAACTACACAGAAGCATTGTGTGAAACTTATTTCTGATATGTTCGTTAAGCTAACAGAGTTAAACCATACTTTTGATTGCGCAGTTCTGAACACTCTTTCTGTAGAAAATGCAAGTGGACATTCGGAGCGCTAAGAGGGTAATAGTGGAAAAAGGAATATATTCAAATATAAACTACACAGTAGCATTCTGTGAAAATTCTTTCTGTTCTGTGCATTCAACTAACAGATTTGAACCTTACTTTTGATTGAGCCGTTCTGAAACACTCTTTCTGTAGAAACTGCAATTGGACATGCTAAGCGCTAAGATGCCTACATTGGGAAAAAGAATATCTTCAAATAAAAACTACACAGATGCATTCTGTGAAACTTATTTCTGATCTGTAAATTCAGTTAACAGAGGTAAAACATATTTTTGATTGAGCAGTTATGAAACAATCTTTTTGTAGAAAATGCAAGTGGAGATTCGGAGCGCTAAGCGGGTTATAGTGGAAAAAGGAATGTCTTCAAATATAAACTACACAGAATCATTCGGTGAAACTTCTTTCTGATCTGTGCATTCAGCTAACAGTGTTAAACCATACTTTTGATTGAGCAGATCTGAACACTCTTTCTGTAGAAAATGCAACTGGACATTTGGAGCGCTAAGAGCGTAGTAGTGGAAAAAGGAATATATTCAAATATAAACTACACAGAAGCATTCTGTGAAACTTCTTTCTGATCTGAGCATTCAGCTAACAGAGTTAAACCATACTTTTGATTGAGCAGTTTTGAAACACTCTGTCTGTAGAAAATGCAACTGGACATTCGTAGCGCTAAGTGGGTAATAGTTGTAAAAAGAATATGTTCAAATAGAAACTACACAGAAGCATTGTATTAAACTTCTTTCTGTTCTGTGCATTCAACTAACAGAGTTGAACCTTACTTTTGATTGAGCCGTTCTGAAACACTCTTTCTGTAGAAACTGCAATTGGACATTCTGAGCGCTAAGAGGCCTATATTGGGAAAAAGAATGTCTACAAATAAAAACTACACAGAAGAATTGTGTGAAACCTCTTTCTGTTCTGTTTGTTCAACTAAAAGAGTTGAACCTTAGTTTTGATTGAGCCGTTCTGAAACACTCTTTCTGTAGAAAATGCAAGTGGAGATTCGGAGCGCTAAGAGGGTAATAGTGGAAAAAGGAATGTCTCCAAATATAAACTACACAGAATCATTCTGTGAAACTTCTTCCTGATCTGTGCATTCAGCTAACAGAGTTAAACCATACTTTTGATTGAGCAGATCTGAACACTCTTTCTGTAGAAAATGCAACTGGACATTTTGAGCGCTAAGAGAGTAGTAGTGGAAAAAGGAATATATTCAAATATAAACTACACAGAAGCATTCTGTGACACTTCTTTCTGATCTGAGCATTCAGCTAACAGAGTTAAACCATACTTTTGATTGAGCAGTTTTGAAACACTCTGTCTGTAGAAAATGCAACTGGACATTCGTAGCGCTAAGTGGGTAATAGTGGAAAAAAGAATATGTTCAAATATAAACTACACAGAAGCATTGTATGAAACATCTTTCTGTTCTGTGCATTCAACTAACAGAGTTGAACCTTACTTTTGATTGAGCCTTTCTGAAACACTCTTTCTGTAGAAACTGCAATTGGACATTCTGAGCGCTAAGAGGCCTCTATTGGGAAAAATAATATCTTCAAATAAAAACTACACAGAAGCATTGTGTGAAACTTATTTCTGATATGTTCATTAAGCTAACAGAGTTAAACCATACTTTTGATTGCGCAGTTCTGAACACTCTTTCTGTAGAAAATGCAAGTGGACATTCGGAGCGCTAAGAGGGTAATAGTGGAAAAAGGAATATATTCAAATATAAACTACACAGTAGCATTCTGTGAAAATTCTTTCTGTTCTGTGCATTCAACTAACAGAGTTGAACCTTACTTTTGATTGAGCCGTTCTGAAACACTCTTTCTGTAGAAACTGCAATTGGACATGCTAAGCGCTAAGAGGCCTACATTGGGAAAAAGAATATCTTCAAATAAAAACTACACAGATGCATTCTGTGAAACTTATTTCTGATCTGTAAATTCAGTTAACAGAGGTAAAACATATTTTTAATTGAGCAGTTATGAAACAATCTTTTTGTAGAAAATGCAAGTGGAGATTCGGAGCGCTAAGTGGGTTATAGTGGAAAAAGGAATGTCTTCAAATATAAACTACACAGAATCATTCGGTGAAACTTCTTTCTGATCTGTGCATTCAGCTAACAGAGTTAAACCATACTTTTGATTGAGCAGATCTGAACACTCTTTCTGTAGAAAATGCAACTGGACATTTGGAGCGCTAAGAGCGTAGTAGTGGAAAAAGGAATATATTCAAATATAAACTACACAGAAGCATTCTGTGAAACTTCTTTCTGATCTGAGCATTCAGCTAACAGAGTTAAACCATACTTTTGATTGAGCAGTTTTGAAACACTCTGTCTGTAGAAAATGCAACTGGACATTCGTAGCGCTAAGTGGGTAATAGTGGAAAAAAGAATATGTTCAAATAGAAACTACACAGAAGCATTGTATGAAACTTCTTTCTGTTCTGTGCATTCAACTAACACAGTTGAACCTTACTTTTGATTGAGCCGTTCTGAAACACTCTTTCTGTAGAAACTGCAATTGGACATTCTGAGCGCTAAGAGGCATATATTGGGAAAAAGAATGTCTACAAATAAAAACTACACAGAAGAATTGTGTGAAACTTCTTTCTGTTCTGTTTGTTCAACTAAAAGAGTTGATCCTTAGTTTTGATTGAGCCGTTCTGAAACACTCTTTCTGTAGAAAATGCAAGTGGAGATTCGGAGCGCTAAGAGGGTAATAGTGGAAAAAGGAATGTCTCCAAATATAAACTACACAGAATCATTCTGTGAAACTTCTTTCTGATCTGTGCATTCAGCTAACAGAGTTAAACCATACTGTTGATTGAGCAGATCTGAACACTCTTTCTGTAGAAAATGCAACTGGACATTTGGAGCGCTAAGAGAGTAGTAGTGGAAAAAGGAATATATTCAAATATAAACTACACAGAAGCATTCTGTGAAACTTCTTTCTGATCTGAGCATTCAGCTAATAGAGTTAAACCATACTTTTGATTGAGCAGTTTTGAAACACTCTGTCTGTAGGAAGTGCAACTGGACATTCGTAGCGCTAAATGGGTAATAGTGGAAAAAAGAATATGTTCAAATATAAACTACACAGAAGCATTGTATGAAACTTCTTTCTGTTCTGTGCATTCAACTAACAGAGTTGAACCTTACTTTTGATTGAGCCTTTCTGAAACACTCTTTCTGTAGAAACTGCAATTGGACATTCTGAGCGCTAAGAGGCATCTATTGGGAAAAATAATATCTTCAAATAAAAACTACACAGAAGCATTGTGTGAAACTTATTTCTGATATGTTCATTAAGCTAACAGAGTTAAACCATACTTTTGATTGCGCAGTTCTGAACACTCTTTCTGTAGAAAATGCAAGTGGACATTCGGAGCGCTAAGAAGGTAATAGTGGAAAAAGGAATATATTCAAATATTAACTACACAGTAGCATTCTGTGAAAATTCTTTCTGTTCTGTGCATTCAACCAACAGAGTTGAACCTTACTTTTGATTGAGCCGTTCTGAAACACTCTTTCTGTAGAAACTGCAATTGGACATGCTAAGCGCTAAGAGGCCTACATTGGGAAAAAGAATATCTTCAAATAAAAACTACACAGATGCATTCTGTGAAACTTATTTCTGATCTGTAAATTCAGTTAACAGAGATAAAACATATTTTTGATTGAGCAGTTATGAAACACTCTTTTTGTAGAAAATGCAAGTGGAGATTCGGAGCGCTAAGAGGGTAATAGTGGAAAAAGGAATGTCTTCAAATATAAACTACACAGAATCATTCGGTGAAACTTCTTTCTGATCTGTGCATTCAGCTAACAGAGTTAAACCATACTTTTGATTGAGCAGATCTGAACACTCTTTCTGTAGAAAATGCAACTGGACATTTGGAGCGCTAAGAGCGTAGTAGTGGAAAAAGGAATATATTCAAATATAAACTACACAGAAGCATTCTGTGAAACTTCTTTCTGATCTGAGCATTCAGCTAACAGAGTTAAACCATACTTTTGATTGAGCAGTTTTGAAACACTCTGTCTGTAGAAAATGCAACTGGACATTCGTAGCGCTAAGTGGGTAATAGTGGAAAAAAGAATATGTTCCAATAGAAACTACACAGAAGCATTGTATGAAACTTCTTTCTGTTCTGTGCATTCAACTAACAGTGTTGAACCTAACTTTTGATTGAGCCGTTCTGAAACACTCTTTCTGTAGAAACTGCAATTGGACATTCTGAGCGCTAAGAGGCCTATATTGGGAAAAAGAATGTCTACAAATAAAAACTACACAGAAGAATTTTGTGAAACTTCTTTCTGTTCTGTTTGTTCAACTAAAAGAGTTGAACCTGAGTTTTGATTGAGCGGTTCTGAAACACTCTTTCTGTAGAAAATGCAAGTGGAGATTCGGAGCGCTAAGAGGGCAATAGTGGAAAAAGGAATGTCTGCAAATATAAACTACACAGAATCATTCGGTGAAACTTCTTTCTGATCTGTGCATTCAGCTAACAGAGTTAAACCATACTTTTGATTGAGCAGATCTGAACACTCTTTCTGTAGAAAATGCAACTGGACATTTGGAGCGCTAAGAGCGTAGTAGTGGAAAAAGGAATATATTCAAATATAAACTACACAGAAGCATTCTGTGAAACTTCTTTCTGATCTGAGCATTCAGCTAACAGAGTTAAACCATACTTTTGATTGAGCAGTTTTGAAACACTCTGTCTGTAGAAAATGCAACTGGACATTCGTAGTGCTAAGTGGGTAATAGTGGAAAAAAGAATATGTTCAAATAGAAACTACACAGAAGCATTGTATGAAACTTCTTTCTGTTCTGTGCATTCAACTAACAGAGTTGAACCTTACTTTTGATTGAGCCGTTCTGAAACACTCTTTCTGTAGAAACTGCAATTGGACATTCTGAGCGCTAAGAGGCCTATATTGGGAAAGAGAATGTCTACAAATAAAAACTACACAGAAGAATTGTGTGAAACTTCTTTCTGTTCTGTTTGTTCAACTAAATAGTTGAACCTTAGTTTTGATTGAGCCGTTCTGAAACACTCTTTCTGTAGAAAATGCAAGTGGAGATTCGGAGCGCTAAGAGGGTAATAGTGGAAAAAGGAATGTCTCCAAATATAAACTACACAGAATCATTCTGTGAAACTTCTTTCTGATCTGTGCATTCAGCTAACAGATTTAAACCATACTTTTGATTGAGCAGATCTGAACACTCTTTCTGTAGAAAATGCAACTGGACATTTGGAGCGCTAAGAGAGTAGTAGTGGAAAAAGGAATATATTCAAATATAAACTACACAGAAGCATTCTGTGAAACTTCTTTCTGATCTGAGCATTCAGCTAACAGAGTTAAACCATACTTTTGATTGAGCAGTTTTGAAACACTCTGTCTGTAGAAAATGCAACTGGACATTCGTAGCGCTATGTGGGGAATAGTTGTAAAAAGAATATGTTCAAATAGAAACTACACAGAATCATTGTATGAAACTTCTTTCTGTTCTGTGCATTCAACTAACAGAGTTGAACCTTACTTTTGATTGAGCCGTTCTGAAACACTCTTTCTGTAGAAACTGCAATTGGACATTCTGAGCGCTAAGAGGCCTATATTGGCTAAAAGAATGTCTACAAATAAAAACTACACAGAAGAATTGTGTGAAACTTCTTTCTGTTCTATTTGTTCAACTAAAAGAGTTGAACCTTAGTTTTGATTGAGCCGTTCTGAAACACTATTTCTGTAGAAAATGCAAGTGGAGATTCGGAGCGCTAAGAGGGTAATAGTGGAAAAAGGAATGTCTCCAAATATAAACTACACAGAATCATTCTGTGAAACTCCTTTCTGATCTGTGCATTCAGCTAACAGAGTTAAACCATACTTTTGATTGAGCAGATCTGAACACTCTTTCTGTAGAAAATGCAACTGGACATTTGGAGCGCTAAGAGAGAAGTAGTGGAAAAAGGAATATATTCAAATATAAACTACACAGAAGCATTCTTTGAAACTTCTTTCTGATCTGAGCATTCAGCTAACAGAGTTAAACCATACTTTTGATTGAGCAGCTTTGAAACACTCTGTCTGTAGAAAATGCAACTGGACATTCGTAGCGCTAAGTGGGTAATAGAGGAAAAAAGAATATGTTCAAATATAAACTACACAGAAGCATTGTATGAAACTACTTTCTGTTCTGTGCATTCAACTAACAGAGTTGAACCTTACTTTTGATTGAGCCTTTCTGAAACACTCTTTCTGTAGAAACTGCAATTGGACATTCTGAGCGCTAAGAGGCCTCTATTGGGAAAAATAATATCTTCAAATAAAAACTACACAGAAGCATTGTGTGAAACTTATTTCTGATATGTTCATTAAGCTAACAGAGTTAAACCATACTTTTGATTGCGCAGTTCTGACCACTCTTTCTGTAGAAAATGCAAGTGGACTTTCGGAGCGCTAAGAGGGTAATAGTGGAAAAAGGAATATATTCAAATATAAACTACACAGTAGCATTCTGTGAAAATTCTTTCTGTTCTGTGCATTCAACTAACAGAGTTGAACCTTACTTTTGATTGAGCCATTCTGAAACACTCTTTCTGTAGAAGCTGCAATTGGACATGCTAAGCGCTAAGAGGCCTACATTGGGAAAAAGAATATCTTCAAATAAAAACTACACAGATGCATTCTGTGAAACTTATTTCTGATCTGTAAATTCAGTTAACAGAGATAAAACATATTTTTGATTGAGCAGTTATGAAAAACTCTTTTTGTAGAAAATGCAAGTGGAGATTCGGAGCGCTAAGAGGTTAATAGTGGAAAAAGGAATGTCTTCAAATATAAACTACACAGAATCATTCGGTGAAACTTCTTTCTGATCTGTGCATTCAGCTAACAGAGTTAAACCATACTTTTGATTGAGCAGATCTGAACACTCTTTCTGTAGAAAATGCAACTGGACATTTGGAGAGCTAAGAGGGTAGTAGTGGAAAAAGGAATATATTCAAATATAAACTACACAGAAGCATTCTGTGAAACTTCTTTCTGATCTGAGCATTCAGCTAACAGAGTTAAACCATACTTTTGATTGAGCAGTTTTGAAACACTCTGTCTGTAGAAAATGCAACTGGACATTCGTAGCGCTAAGTGGGTAATAGTGGAAAAAAGAATATGTTCCAATAGAAACTACACAGAAGCATTGTATGAAACTTCTTTCTGTTCTGTGCATTCAACTAACAGTGTTGAACCTAACTTTTGATTGAGCCGTTCTGAAACACTCTTTCTGTAGAAACTGCAATTGGACATTCTGAGCGCTAAGAGGCCTATATTGGGAAAAAGAATGTCTACAAATAAAAACTACACAGAAGAATTTTGTGAAACTTCTTTCTGTTCTGTTTGTTCAACTAAAAGAGTTGAACCTGAGTTTTGATTGAGCGGTTCTGAAACACTCTTTCTGTAGAAAATGCAAGTGGAGATTCGGAGCGCTAAGAGGGTAATAGTGGAAAAAGGAATGTCTGCAAATATAAACTACACAGAATCATTCGGTGAAACTTCTTTCTGATCTGTGCATTCAGCTAACAGAGTTAAACCATACTTTTGATTGAGCAGATCTGAACACTCTTTCTGTAGAAAATGCAACTGGACATTTGGAGCGCTAAGAGCGTAGTAGTGGAAAAAGGAATATATTCAAATATAAACTACACAGAAGCATTCTGTGAAACTTCTTTCTGATCTGAGCATTCAGCTAACAGAGTTAAACCATACTTTTGATTGAGCAGTTTTGAAACACTCTGTCTGTAGAAAATGCAACTGGACATTCGTAGTGCTAAGTGGGTAATAGTGGAAAAAAGAATATGTTCAAATAGAAACTACACAGAAGCATTGTATGAAACTTCTTTCTGTTCTGTGCATTCAACTAACAGAGTTGAACCTTACTTTTGATTGAGCCGTTCTGAAACACTCTTTATGTAGAAACTGCAATTGGACATTCTGAGCGCTAAGAGGCCTATATTGGGAAAGAGAATGTCTACAAATAAAAACTACACAGAAGAATTGTGTGAAACTTCTTTCTGTTCTGTTTGTTCAACTAAATAGTTGAACCTTAGTTTTGATTGAGCCGTTCTGAAACACTCTTTCTGTAGAAAATGCAAGTGGAGATTCGGAGCGCTAAGAGGGTAATAGTGGAAAAAGGAATGTCTCCAAATATAAACTACACAGAATCATTCTGTGAAACTTCTTTCTGATCTGTGCATTCAGCTAACAGATTTAAACCATACTTTTGATTGAGCAGATCTGAACACTCTTTCTGTAGAAAATGCAACTGGACATTTGGAGCGCTAAGAGAGTAGTAGTGGAAAAAGGAATATATTCAAATATAAACTACACAGAAGCATTCTGTGAAACTTCTTTCTGATCTGAGCATTCAGCTAACAGAGTTAAACCATACTTTGATTGAGCAGTTTTGAAACACTCTGTCTGTAGAAAATGCAACTGGACATTCGTAGCGCTATGTGGGGAATAGTTGTAAAAAGAATATGTTCAAATAGAAACTACACAGAATCATTGTATGAAACTTCTTTCTGTTCTGTGCATTCAACTAACAGAGTTGAACCTTACTTTTGATTGAGCCGTTCTGAAACACTCTTTCTGTAGAAACTGCAATTGGACATTCTGAGCGCTAAGAGGCCTATATTGGCTAAAAGAATGTCTACAAATAAAAACTACACAGAAGAATTGTGTGAAACTTCTTTCTGTTCTATTTGTTCAACTAAAAGAGTTGAACCTTAGTTTTGATTGAGCCGTTCTGAAACACTATTTCTGTAGAAAATGCAAGTGGAGATTCGGAGCGCTAAGAGGGTAATAGTGGAAAAAGGAATGTCTCCAAATATAAACTACACAGAATCATTCTGTGAAACTCCTTTCTGATCTGTGCATTCAGCTAACAGAGTTAAACCATACTTTTGATTGAGCAGATCTGAACACTCTTTCTGTAGAAAATGCAACTGGACATTTGGAGCGCTAAGAGAGTAGTAGTGGAAAAAGGAATATATTCAAATATAAACTACACAGAAGCATTCTTTGAAACTTCTTTCTGATCTGAGCATTCAGCTAACAGAGTTAAACCATACTTTTGATTGAGCAGCTTTGAAACACTCTGTCTGTAGAAAATGCAACTGGACATTCGTAGCGCTAAGTGGGTAATAGAGGAAAAAAGAATATGTTCAAATATAAACTACACAGAAGCATTGTATGAAACTACTTTCTGTTCTGTGCATTCAACTAACAGAGTTGAACCTTACTTTTGATTGAGCCTTTCTGAAACACTCTTTCTGTAGAAACTGCAATTGGACATTCTGAGCGCTAAGAGGCCTCTATTGGGAAAAATAATATCTTCAAATAAAAACTACACAGAAGCATTGTGTGAAACTTATTTCTGATATGTTCATTAAGCTAACAGAGTTAAACCATACTTTTGATTGCGCAGTTCTGAACACTCTTTCTGTAGAAAATGCAAGTGGACATTCGGAGCGCTAAGAGGGTAATAGTGGAAAAAGGAATATATTCAAATATAAACTACACAGTAGCATTCTGTGAAAATTCTTTCTGTTCTGTGCATTCAACTAACAGAGTTGAACCTTACTTTTGATTGAGCCATTCTGAAACACTCTTTCTGTAGAAGCTGCAATTGGACATGCTAAGCGCTAAGAGGCCTACATTGGGAAAAAGAATATCTTCAAATAAAAACTACACAGATGCATTCTGTGAAACTTATTTCTGATCTGTAAATTCAGTTAACAGAGATAAAACATATTTTTGATTGAGCAGTTATGAAAAACTCTTTTTGTAGAAAATGCAAGTGGAGATTCGGAGCGCTAAGAGGGTAATAGTGGAAAAAGGAATGTCTTCAAATATAAACTACACAGAATCATTCGGTGAAACTTCTTTCTGATCTGTGCATTCAGCTAACAGAGTTAAACCATACTTTTGATTGAGCAGATCTGAACACTCTTTCTGTAGAAAATGCAACTGGACATTTGGAGCGCTAAGAGCGTAGTAGTGGAAAAAGGAATATATTCAAATATAAACTACACAGAAGCATTCTGTGAAACTTCTTTCTGATCTGAGCATTCAGCTAACAGAGTTAAACCATACTTTTGATTGAGCAGTTTTGAAACACTCTGTCTGTAGAAAATGCAACTGGACATTCGTAGCGCTAAGTGGGTAATAGTGGAAAAAAGAATATGTTCAAATAGAAACTACACAGAAGCATTGTATGAAACTTCTTTCTGTTCTGTGCATTCAACTAACAGAGTTGAACCTTACTTTTGATTGAGCCGTTCTGAAACACTCTTTCTGTAGAAACTGCAATTGGACATTCTGAGCGCTAAGAGGCCTATATTGGGAAAAAGAATGTCTACAAATAAAAACTACACAGAAGAATTGTGTGAAACTTCTTTCTGTTCTGTTTGTTCAACTAAAAGAGTTGATCCCTAGTTTTGATTGAGCCGTTCTGAAACACTCTTTCTGTAGAAAATGCAAGTGGAGATTCGGAGCGCTAAGAGGGTAATAGTGGAAAAAGGAATGTCTCCAAATATAAACTACACAGAATCATTCTGTGAAACTTCTTTCTGATCTGTGCATTCAGCTAACAGAGTTAAACCATACTTTTGATTGAGCAGATCTGAACACTCTTTCTGTAGAAAATGCAACTGGACATTTGGAGCGCTAAGAGAGTAGTAGTGGAAAGAGGAATATATTCAAATATAAACTACACAGAAGCATTCTGTGAAACTTCTTTCTGATCTGAGCATTCAGCTAATAGAGTTAAACCATACTTTTGATTGAGCAGTTTTGAAACACTCTGTCTGTAGGAAATGCAACTGGACATTCGTAGCGCTAAGTGGGTAATAGTGGAAAAAAGAATATGTTCAAATATAAACTACACAGAAGCATTGTATGAAACTACTTTCTGTTCTGTGCATTCAACTAACAGAGTTGAACCTTACTTTTGATTGAGTCTTACTGAAACACTCTTTCTGTAGAAACTGCAATTGGACATTCTGAGCGCTAAGAGGCCTCTATTGGGAAAAATAATATCTTCAAATAAAAACTACACAGAAGCATTGTGTGAAACTTATTTCTGATATGTTCATTAAGCTAACAGAGTTAAACCATACTTTTGATTGCGCAGTTCTGAACACTCTTTCTGTAGAAAATGCAAGTGGACATTCGGAGCGCTAAGAGGGTAATAGTGGAAAAAGGAATATATTCAAATATTAACTACACTGTAGCATTCTGTGAAAATTCTTTCTGTTCTGTGCATTCAACCAACAGAGTTGAACCTTACTTTTGATTGAGCCGTTCTGAAACACTCTTTCTGTAGAAACTGCAATTGGACATGCTAAGCGCTAAGAGGCCTACATTGGGAAAAAGAATATCTTCAAATAAAAACTACACAGATGCATTCTGTGAAACTTATTTCTGATCTGTAAATTCAGTTAACAGAGATAAAACATATTTTTGATTGAGCAGTTATGAAACACTCTTTTTGTAGAAAATGCAAGTGGAGATTCGGAGCGCTAAGAGGGTAATAGTGGAAAAAGGAATGTCTTCAAATATAAACTACACAGAATCATTCGGTGAAACTTCTTTCTGATCTGTGCATTCAGCTAACAGAGTTAAGCCATACTTTTGATTGAGCAGATCTGAACACTCTTTCTGTAGAAAATGCAACTGGACATTTGGAGCGCTAAGAGGGTAGTAGTGGAAAAAGGAATATATTCAAATATAAACTACACAGAAGCATTCTGTGAAACTTCTTTCTGATCTGAGCATTCAGCTAACAGAGTTAAACCATACTTTTGATTGAGCAGTTTTGAAACACTCTGTCTGTAGAAAATGCAACTGGACATTCGTAGCGCTAAGTGGGTAATAGTGGAAAAAAGAATATGTTCAAATATAAACTACACAGAAGCATTGTATGAAACTTCTTTCTGTTCTGTGCATTCAACTAACAGAGTTGAACCTTACTTTTGATTGAGCCGTTCTGAAACACTCTTTCTGTAGAAACTGCAATTGGACATTCTGAGCGCTAAGAGGCCTATATTGGGAAAAAGAATGTCTACAAATAAAAACTACACAGAAGAATTGTGTGAAACTTCTTTCTGTTCTGTTTGTTCAACTAAAAGAGTTGAACCTTAGTTTTGATTGAGCCGTTCTGAAACACTCTTTCTGTAGAAAATGCAAGTGGAGATTCGGAGCGCTAAGAGGGTAATAGTGGAAAAAGGAATGTCTCCAAATATAAACTACACAGAATCATTCTGTGAAACTTCTTTCTGATCTGTGCATTCAGCTAACAGATTTAAACCATACTTTTGATTTAGCAGATCTGAACACTCTTTCTGTAGAAAATGCAACTGGACATTTTTAGCGCTAAGAGAGTAGTAGTGGAAAAAGGAATATATTCAAATATAAACTACACAGAAGCATTCTGTGAAACTTCTTTCTGATCTGAGCATTCAGCTAACAGAGTTAAACCATACTTTTGATTGAGCAGTTTTGAAACACTCTGTCTGTAGAAAATGCAACTGGACATTCGTAGCGCTATATGGGTAATAGTTGTAAAAAGAATATGTTCAAATAGAAACTACACAGAAGCATTGTATGAAACTTCTTTCTGTTCTGTGCATTCAACTAACAGAGTTGAACCTTACTTTTGATTGAGCCGTTCTGAAACACTCTTTCTGTAGAAACTGCAATTGGACATTCTGAGCGCTAAGAGGCCTATATTGGCTAAAAGAATGTCTACAAATAAAAACTACACAGAAGAATTGTGTGAAACTTCTTTCTGTTCTATTTGTTCAACTAAAAGAGTTGAACCTTAGTTTTGATTGAGCCGTTCTGAAACACTCTTTCTGTAGAAAATGCAAGTGGAGATTCGGAGCGCTAAGAGGGTAATAGTGGAAAAAGGAATGTCTCCAAATATAAACTACACAGAATCATTCTGTGAAACTTCTTTCTGATCTGTGCATTCAGCTAACAGAGTTAAACCATACTTTTGATTGAGCAGATCTGAACACTCTTTCTGTAGAAAATGCAACTGGACATTTGGAGCGCTAAGAGAGAAGTAGTGGAAAAAGGAATATATTCAAATATAAACTACACAGAAGCATTCTTTGAAACTTCTTTCTGATCTGAGCATTCAGCTAACAGAGTTAAACCATACTTTTGATTGAGCAGCTTTGAAACACTCTGTCTGTAGAAAATGCAACTGGACATTCGTAGCGCTAAGTGGGTAATAGAGGAAAAAAGAATATGTTCAAATATAAACTACACAGAAGCATTGTATGAAACTACTTTCTGTTCTGTGCATTCAACTAACAGAGTTGAACCTTTCTTTTGATTGAGCCTTTCTGAAACACTCTTTCTGTAGAAACTGCAATTGGACATTCTGAGCGCTAAGAGGCCTCTATTGGGGAAAATAATATCTTCAAATAAAAACTACACAGAAGCATTGTGTGAAACTTATTTCTGATATGTTCATTAAGCTAACAGAGTTAAACCATACTTTTGATTGCGCAGTTCTGAACACTCTTTCTGTAGAAAATGCAAGTGGACTTTCGGAGCGCTAAGAGGGTAATAGTGGAAAAAGGAATATATTCAAATATAAACTACACAGTAGCATTCTGTGAAAATTCTTTCTGTTCTGTGCATTCAACTAACAGAGTTGAACCTTACTTTTGATTGAGCCATTCTGAAACACTCTTTCTGTAGAAGCTGCAATTGGACATGCTAAGCGCTAAGAGGCCTACATTGGGAAAAAGAATATCTTCAAATAAAAACTACACAGATGCATTCTGTGAAACTTATTTCTGATCTGTAAATTCAGTTAACAGAGATAAAACATATTTTTGATTGAGCAGTTATGAAAAACTCTTTTTGTAGAAAATGCAAGTGGAGATTCGGAGCGCTAAGAGGGTAATAGTGGAAAAAGGAATGTCTTCAAATATAAACTACACAGAATCATTCGGTGAAACTTCTTTCTGATCTGTGCATTCAGCTAACAGAGTTAAACCATACTTTTGATTGAGCAGATCTGAACACTCTTTCTGTAGAAAATGCAACTGGACATTTGGAGCGCTAAGAGCGTAGTAGTGGAAAAAGGAATATATTCAAATATAAACTACACAGAAGCATTCTGTGAAACTTCTTTCTGATCTGAGCATTCAGCTAACAGAGTTAAACCATACTTTTGATTGAGCAGTTTTGAAACACTCTGTCTGTAGAAAATGCAACTGGACATTCGTAGCGCTAAGTGGGTAATAGTGGAAAAAAGAATATGTTCAAATAGAAACTACACAGAAGCATTGTATGAAACTTCTTTCTGTTCTGTGCATTCAACTAACAGAGTTGAACCTTACTTTTGATTGAGCCGTTATGAAACACTCTTTCTGTAGAAACTGCAATTGGACATTCTGAGCGCTAAGAGGCCTATATTGGGAAAAAGAATGTCTACAAATAAAAACTACACAGAAGAATTGTGTGAAACTTCTTTCTGTTCTGTTTGTTCAACTAAAAGAGTTGATCCTTAGTTTTGATTGAGCCGTTCTGGAACACTCTTTCTGTAGAAAATGCAAGTGGAGATTCGGAGCGCTAAGAGGGTAATAGTGGAAAAAGGAATGTCTCCAAATATAAACTACACAGAATCATTCTGTGAAACTTCTTTCTGATCTGTGCATTCAGCTAACAGAGTTAAACCATACTTTTGATTGAGCAGATCTGAACACTCTTTCTGTAGAAAATGCAACTGGACATTTGGAGCGCTAAGAGAGTAGTAGTGGAAAGAGGAATATATTCAAATATAAACTACACAGAAGCATTCTGTGAAACTTCTTTCTGATCTGAGCATTCAGCTAATAGAGTTAAACCATACTTTTGATTGAGCAGTTTTGAAACACTCTGTCTGTAGGAAATGCAACTGGACATTCGTAGCGCTAAGTGGGTAATAGTGGAAAAAAGAATATGTTCAAATATAAACTACACAGAAGCATTGTATGAAACTTCTTTCTGTTCTGTGCATTCAACTAACAGAGTTGAACCTTACTTTTGATTGAGTCTTACTGAAACACTCTTTCTGTAGAAACTGCAATTGGACATTCTGAGCGCTAAGAGGCCTCTATTGGGAAAAATAATATCTTCAAATAAAAACTACACAGAAGCATTGTGTGAAACTTATTTCTGATATGTTCATTAAGCTAACAGAGTTAAACCATACTTTTGATTGCGCAGTTCTGAACACTCTTTCTGTAGAAAATGCAAGTGGACATTCGGAGCGCTAAGAGGGTAATATTGGAAAAAGGAATATATTCAAATATTAACTACACAGTAGCATTCTGTGAAAATTCTTTCTGTTCTGTGCATTCAACCAACAGAGTTGAACCTTACTTTTGATTGAGCCGTTCTGAAACACTCTTTCTGTAGAAACTGCAATTGGACATTCTGAGCGCTAAGAGGCCTATATTGGGAAAAAGAATGTCTACAAATAAAAACTACACAGAAGAATTGTGTGAAACTTCTTTCTGTTCTGTTTGTTCAACTAAAAGAGTTGAACCTTAGTTTTGATTGAGCCGTTCTGAAACACTCTTTCTGTAGAAAATGCAAGTGGAGATTCGGAGCGCTAAGAGGGTAATAGTGGAAAAAGGAATGTCTCCAAATATAAACTACACAGAATCATTCTGTGAAACTTCTTTCTGATCTGTGCATTCAGCTAACAGATTTAAACCATACTTTTGATTGAGCAGATCTGAACACTCTTTCTGTAGAAAATGCAACTGGACATTTTTAGCGCTAAGAGAGTAGTAGTGGAAAAAGGAATATATTCAAATATAAACTACACAGAAGCATTCTGTGAAACTTCTTTCTGATCTGAGCATTCAGCTAACAGAGTTAAACCATACTTTTGATTGAGCAGTTTTGAAACACTCTGTCTGTAGAAAATGCAACTGGACATTCGTAGCGCTATATGGGTAATAGTTGTAAAAAGAATATGTTCAAATAGAAACTACACAGAAGCATTGTATGAAACTTCTTTCTGTTCTGTGCATTCAACTAACAGAGTTGAACCTTACATTTGATTGAGCCGTTCTGAAACACTCTTTCTGTAGAAACTGCAATTGGACATTCTGAGCGCTAAGAGGCCTATATTGGCTAAAAGAATGTCTACAAATAAAAACTACACAGAAGAATTGTGTGAAACTTCTTTCTGTTCTATTTGTTCAACTAAAAGAGTTGAACCTTAGTTTTGATTGAGCCGTTCTGAAACACTCTTTCTGTAGAAAATGCAAGTGGAGATTCGGAGCGCTAAGAGGGTAATAGTGGAAAAAGGAATGTCTCCAAATATAAACTACACAGAATCATTCTGTGAAACTTCTTTCTGATCTGTGCATTCAGCTAACAGATTTAAACCATACTTTTGATTGAGCAGATCTGAACACTCTTTCTGTAGAAAATGCAACTGGACATTTGGAGCGCTAAGAGAGTAGTAGTGGAAAAAGGAATGTATTCAAATATAAACTACACAGAAGCATTCTGTGAAACTTCTTTCTGATCTGAGCATTCAGCTAACAGAGTTAAACCATACTTTTGATTGAGCAGCTTTGAAACACTCTGTCTGTAGAAAATGCAACTGGACATTCGTAGCGCTAAGTGGGTAATAGTGGAAAAAAGAATATGTTCAAATATAAACTACACAGAAGCATTGTATGAAACTTCTTTCTGTTCTGTGCATTCAACTAACAGAGTTGAAACTTACTTTTGATTGAGCCGTTCTGAAACACTCTTTCTGTAGAAACTGCAATTGGACATTCTGAGCGCTAAGAGGCATATATTGGGAAAAATAATATCTTCAAATAAAAACTACACAGAAGCATTGTGTGAAACTTATTTCTGATATGTTCATTAAGCTAACAGAGTTAAACCATACTTTTGATTGCGCAGTTCTGAACACTCTTTCTGTAGAAAATGCAAGTGGACATTCGGAGCGCTAAGAGGGTAATAGTGGAAAAAGGAATATATTCAAATATAAACTACACAGTAGCATTCTGTGAAAATTCTTTCTGTTCTGTGCATTCAACTAACAGAGTTGAACCTTACTTTTGATTGAGCCGTTCTGAAACACTCTTTCTGTAGAAACTGCAATTGGACATGCTAAGCGCTAAGAGGCCTACATTGGGAAAAAGAATATCTTCAAATAAAAACTACACAGATGCATTCTGTGAAACTTATTTCTGATCTGTAAATTCAGTTAACAGAGATAAAACATATTTTTGATTGAGCAGTTATGAAACACTCTTTTTGTAGAAAATGCAAGTGGAGATTCGGAGCGCTTAGAGGGTAATAGTGGAAAAAGGAATGTCTTCAAATATAAACTACACAGAATCATTCGGTGAAACATCTTTCTGATCTGTGCATTCAGCTAACAGAGTTAAACCATACTTTTGATTGAGCAGATCTGAACACTCTTTCTGTAGAAAATGCAACTGGACATTTGGAGCGCTAAGAGCGTAGTAGTGGAAAAAGGAATATATTTAAAAATATAAACTACACAGAAGCATTCTGTGAAACTTCTTTCTGATCTGAGCATTCAGCTAACAGAGTTAAACCATACTTTTGATTGAGCAGTTTTGAAACACTCTGTCTGTAGGAAATGCAACTGGACATTCGTAGCGCTAAGTGGGTAATAGTGGAAAAAAGAATATGTTCAAATATAAACTACACAGAAGCATTTTATGAAACTTCTTTCTGTTCTGTGCATTCAACTAACAGATTTGAACCTTACTTTTGATTGAGCCTTTCTGAAACACTCTTTCTGTAGAAACTGCAATTGGACATTCTGAGCGCTAAGAGGCCTCTATTGGGAAAAATAATATCTTCAAATAAAAACTACACAGAATCATTGTGTGAAACTTATTTCTGATATGTTCATTAAGCTAACAGAGTTAAACCATACTTTTGATTGCGCAGTTCTGAACACTCTTTCTGTAGAAAATGCAAGTGGACATTCGGAGCGCTAAGAGGGTAATAGTGGAAAAAGGAATATATTCAAATATTAACTACACAGTAGCATTCTGTGAAAATTCTTTCTGTTCTGTGCATTCAACCAACAGAGTTGAACCTTACTTTTGATTGAGCCGTTCTGAAACACTCTTTCTGTAGAAACTGCAATTGGACATGCTAAGCGCTAAGAGGCGTACATTGGGAAAAAGAATATCTTCAAATAAAAACTACACAGATGCATTCTGTGAAACTTATTTCTGATCTGTAAATTCAGTTAACAGAGATAAAACATATTTTTATTGAGCAGTTATGAAACACTCTTTTTGTAGAAAATGCAAGTGGAGATTCGGAACGCTAAGTGGGTAATAGTGGAAAAAGGAATGTCTTCAAATATAAACTACACAGAATCATTCGGTGAAACTTCTTTCTGATCTGTGCATTCAGCTAACAGAGTTAAACCATACTTTTGATTGAGCAGATCTGAACACTCTTTCTGTAGAAAATGCAACTGGACATTTGGAGCGCTAAGAGCGTAGTAGTGGAAAAAGGAATATATTCAAATATAAACTACACAGAAGCATTCTGTGAAACTTCTTTCTGATCTGAGCATTCAGCTAACAGAGTTAAACCATACTTTTGATTGAGCAGTTTTGAAACACTCAGTCTGTAGAAAATGCAACTGGACATTCGTAGCGCTAAGTGGGTAATAGTGGAAAAAAGAATATGTTCAAATAGAAACTACACAGAAGCATTGTATGAAACTTCTTTCTGTTCTGTGCATTCAACTAACAGTGTTGAACCTTACTTTTGATTGAGCCGTTCTGAAACACTCTTTCTGTAGAAACTGCAATTGGACATTCTGAGCGCTAAGAGGCCTATATTGGGAAAAAGAATGTCTACAAATAAAAACTACACAGAAGAATTGTGTGAAACTTCTTTCTGTTCTGTTTGTTCAACTAAAAGAGTTGAACCTGAGTTTTGATTGAGCGGTTCTGAAACACACTTTCTGTAGAAAATGCAAGTGGAGATTCGGAGCGCTAAGAGGGTAATAGTGGAAAAAGGAATGTCTCCAAATATAAACTACAAAGAATCATTCTGTGAAACTTCTTTCTGATCTGTGCATTCAGCTAACAGAGTTAAACCATACTTTTAATTGAGCAGATCTGAACACTCTTTCTGTAGAAAATGCAACTGGACATTTGGAGCGCTAAGAGAGTAGTAGTGGAAAAAGAATATATTCAAATATAAACTACACAGAAGCATTCTGTGAAACTTCTTTCTGATCTGAGCATTCAGCTAACAGAGTTAAACCATACTTTTGATTGAGCAGTTTTGAAACACTCTGTCTGTAGAAAATGCAACTGGACATTCGTAGCGCTAAGTGGGTAATAGTGGAAAAAAGAATATATTCAAATATAAACTACACAGAAGCATTGTATGAAACTTCTTTCTGTTCTGTGCATTCAACTAAGAGAGTTGAACCTTACTTTTGATTGAGCCGTTCTGAAACACTCTTTCTGTAGAAACTGCAATTATATATTCTGAGCGCTAAGAGGCATATATTGGGAAAAATAATATCTTCAAATAAAAACTACACAGAAGCATTGTGTGAAACTTATTTCTGATATGTTCATTAAGCTAACAGAGTTAAACCATACTTTTGATTGCGCAGTTCTGAACACTCTTTCTGTAGAAAATGAAAGTGGACATTCGGAGCGCTAAGAGGGTAATAGTGGAAAAAGGAATATATTCAAATATAAACTACAGAGTAGCATTCTGTGAAAATACTTTCTGTTCTGTGCATTCAACTAACAGAGTTGAACCTTACTTTTGATTGAGAGGTTCTGAAACACTCTTTCTGTAGAAACTGCAATTGGACATGCTAAGCGCTAAGAGGCCTACATTGGGAAAAAGAATATCTTCAAATAAAAACTACACAGATGCATTCTGTGAAACTTATTTCTGATCTGTAAATTCAGTTAACAGAGATAAAACATATTTTTGATTGAGCAGTTATGAAACACTCTTTTTGTAGAAAATGCAAGTGGAGATTCGGAGCGCTAAGAGGGTAATAGTGGAAAAAGGAATATCTGCAAATATAAACTACACAGAATCATTCGGTGAAACTTCTTTCTGATCTGTGCATTCAGCTAACAGAGTTAAACCATACTTTTGATTGAGCAGATCTGAACACTCTTTCTGTAGAAAATGCAACTGGACATTTGGAGCGCTAAGAGCGTAGTAGTGGAAAAAGGAATATATTCAAATATAAACTACACAGAAGCATTCTGTGAAACTTCTTTCTGATCTGAGCATTCAGCTAACAGAGTTAAACCATACTTTTGATTGAGCAGTTTTGAAACACTCTGTCTGTAGAAAATGCAACTGGACATTCGTAGCGCTATGTGGGTAATAGTTGTAAAAAGAATATGTTCAAATAGAAACTACACAGAAGCATTGTATGAAACTTCTTTCTGTTCTGTGCATTCAACTTACAGAGTTGAACCTTACTTTTGATTGAGCCGTTCTGAAACACTCTTTCTGTAGAAACTGCAATTGGACATTCTGAGCTCTAAGAGGCCTATATTGGCTAAAAGAATGTCTACAAATAAAAACTACACAGAAGAATTGTGTGAAACTTCTTTCTGTTCTGTTTGTTCAACTAAAAGAGTTGAACCTTAGTTTTGATTGAGCTGTTCTGAAACACTCTTTCTGTAGAAAATGCAAGTGGAGATTCGGAGCGCTAAGAGGGTAATAGTGGAAAAAGGAATGTCTCCAAATATAAACTACACAGAATCATTCTGTGAAACTTCTTTCTGATCTGTGCATTCAGCTAACAGAGTTAAACCATACTTTTGATTGAGCAGATCTGAACACTCTTTCTGTAGAAAATGCAACTGGACATTTGGAGCGCTAAGAGAGTAGTAGTGGAAAAAGGAATATATTCAAATATAAACTACACAGAAGCATTCTGTGAAACTTCTTTCTGATCTGAGCATTCAGCTAACAGAGTTAAACCATACTTTTGATTGAGCAGCTTTGAAACACTCTGTCTGTAGAAAATGCAACTGGACATTCGTAGCGCTAAGTGGGTAATAGTGGAAAAAAGAATATGTTCAAATATAAACTACACAGAAGCATTGTATGAAACTTCTTTCTGTTCTGTGCATTCAACTAAGAGAGTTGAACCTTACTTTTGATTGAGCCTTTCTGAAACACTCTTTCTGTAGAAACTGCAATTGGACATTCTGAGCGCTAAGAGGCCTCTATTGGGAAAAATAATATCTTCAAAAAAAACTACACAGAAGCATTGTGTGAAACTTATTTCTGATATGTTCATTAAGCTAACAGAGTTAAACCATACTTTTGATTGCGCAGTTCTGAACACTCTTTCTGTAGAAAATGCAAGTGGACATTCGGAGCGCTAAGAGGGTAATAGTGGAAAAAGGAATATATTCAAATATTAACTAAACAGTAGCATTCTGTGAAAATTCTTTCTGTTCTGTGCATTCAACCAACAGAGTTGAACCTTACTTTTGATTGAGCCGTTCTGAAACACTCTTTCTGTAGAAACTGCAATTGGACATGCTAAGCGCTAAGAGGCCTACATTGGGGAAAAGAATATCTTCAAATAAAAACTACACAGATGCATTCTGTGAAACTTATTTCTGATCTGTAAATTCAGTTAACAGAGATAAAACATATTTTTGATTGAGCAGTTATGAAACACTCTTTTTGTAGAAAATGCAAGTGGAGATTCGGAGCGCTAAGAGGGTAATAGTGGAAAAAGGAATGTCTTCAAATATAAACTACACAGAATCATTCGGTGAAACTTCTTTCTGATCTGTGCATTCATCTAACAGAGTTAAACCGTACTTTTGATTGAGCAGATCTGAACACTCTTTCTGTAGAAAATGCAACTGGACATTTGTAGCGTTAAGAGCGTAGTAGTGGAAAAAGGAATATATTCAAATATAAACTACACAGAAGCATTCTGTGAAACATCTTTCTGATCTGAGCATTCAGCTAACAGAGTTAAACCATACTTTTGATTGAGCAGTTTTGAAACACTCTGTCTGTAGAAAATGCTACTGGACATTCGTAGCGCTAAGTGGGTAATAGTGGAAAAAAGAATATGTTCAAATATACACTACACAGAAGCATTGTATGAAACTCCTTTCTGTTCTGTGCATTCAACTAACAGAGTTGAACCTTACTTTTGATTGAGCCGTTCTGAAACACTCTTTCTGTAGAAACTGCAATTGGACATTCTGAGCGCTAGGAGGCCTATATTGGGAAAAAGAATGTCTACAAATAAAAACTACACAGAGGAATTGTGTGAAACTTCTTTCTGTTCCGTTTGTTCAACTAAAAGAGTTGAACCTTGGTTTTGATTGAGCCGTTCTGAAACACTCTTTCTGTAGAAAATGCAAGTGGAGTTTCGGAGCGCTAAGAGGGTAATAGTGGAAAAAGGAATGTCTCCAAATATAAACTACACAGAATCATTCTCTGAAACTTCTTTCTGATCTGTGCATTCAGCTAACAGAGTTAAACCATACTTTTGATTGAGCAGATCTGAACACTCTTTCTGTAGAAAATGCAACTGGACATTTGGAGCGCTAAGAGAGTAGTAGTGGAAAAAGGAATATATTCAAATATAAACAACACAGAAGCATTCTGTGAAACTTCTTTCTGATCTGAGCATTCAGCTAACAGAGTTAAACCATACTTTTGATTGAGCAGTTTTGAAACTCTCTGTCTGTAGAAAATGCAACTGGACATTCGTAGCGCTAAGTGGGTAATAGTGGAAAAAAGAATATGTTCAAATATAAACTACACAGAAGCATTGTATGAAACTTCATTCTGTTCTGTGCATTCAACTAACAGAGTTGAACCTTACTTTTGATTGAGCCTTTCTGAAACACTCTTTCTGTAGAAACTGCAATTGGACATTCTGAGCGCTAAGAGGCCTATATTGGGAAAAATAATATCTTCAAATAAAAACTACACAGAAGCATTGTGTGAAACTTCCTTCTGTTCTGTTTGTTCAACTAAAAGAGTTGAACCTTAGTTTTGATTGAGCCGTTCTGAAACACTCTTTCTGTAGAAAATGCAAGTGGAGATTCGGAGCGCTAAGAGGGTAATAGTGGAAAAAGGAATGTCTCCAAATATAAACTACACAGAATCATTCTGTGAAACTTCTTTCTGATCTGTGCATTCAGCTAACAGAGTTAAACCATACTTTTGATTGAGCAGATCTGAACACTCTTTCTGTAGAAAATGCAACTGGACATTTGGAGCGCTAAGAGAGTAGTAGTGGAAAAAGGAATATATTCAAATATAAACTACACAGAAGCATTCTGTGAAACTTCTTTCTGATCTGAGCATTCAGCTAACAGAGTTAAACCATACTTTTGATTGAGCCGTTTTGAAACACTCTGTCTGTAGAAAATGCAACTGGACATTCGTAGCGCTAAGTGGGTAATAGTGGAAAAAAGAATATGTTCAAATATAAACTACACAGAAGCATTGTATGAAACTTCTTTCTGTTCTGTGCATTCAACTAAGAGAGTTGAACCTTACTTTTGATTGAGCCTTTCTGAAACACTCTTTCTGTAGAAACTGCAATTGGACATTCTGAGCGCTAAGAGGCCTCTATTGGGAAAAATAATATCTTCAAATAAAAACTACACTGAAGCATTGTGTAACATATTTCTGATATGTTCATTAAGCTAACAGAGTTAAACCATACTTTTGATTGCGCAGTTCTGAACACTCTTTCTGTAGAAAATGCAAGTGGACATTCGGAGCGCTAAGAGGGTAATAGTGGAAAAAGGAATATATTCAAATATAAACTACACAGTAGCATTCTGTGAAAATTCTTTCTGTTCTGTGCATTCAACTAACAGAGTTGAACCTTACTTTTGATTGAGCCGTTCTGAAACACTCTTTCTGTAGAAACTGCAATTGGACATGCTAAGCGCTAAGAGTCCTACATTGGGAAAAAGAATATCTTCAAATAAAAACTACACAGATGCATTCTGTGAAACTTATTTCTGATCTGTAAATTCAGTTAACAGAGATAAAACATATTTTTGATTGAGCAGTTATGAACACTCTTTCTGTAGAAAATGCAAGTGGACATTCGGAGCGCTAATAGGGTAATAGTGGAAAAAGGAATATATTCAAATATAAACTACACAGTAGCATTCTGTGAATATTCTTTCTGTTCTGTGCATTCAACTTACAGAGTTGAAACTTACTTTTGATTGAGCCGTTCTGAAACACTCTTTCTGTAGAAACTGCAATTGGACATGTTAAGCGCTAAGAGGCCTACATTGGGAAAAAGAATATCTTCAAATAAAAACTACGCAGATGCATTCTGTGAAACTTATTTCTGATCTGTAAATTCAGTTAGCAGAGATAAAACATATTTTTGATTGCCCAGTTCTGAACACTCTTTCTGTAGAAAATGCAAGTGGACATTCGGAGCGCTAAGAGGGTAATAGTGGAAAAAGAAATATCTTCAAATATAAACTACACAGTAGCATTCTGTGAATATTCTTTCTGTTCTGTGCATTCAACTAACAGAGTTGAACCTTACTTTTGATTGAGCCGTTCTGAAACACTCTTTCTGTAGAAACTGCAATTGGACATGCTAAGCGCTAAGAGGCCTACATTGGGAAAAAGAATATCTTCAAATAAAAACTACACAGATGCATTCTGTGAAACTTATTTCTGATCTGTAAATTCAGTTAGCAGAGATAAAATATATTTTTGATTGAGCAGTTATGAAACACTCTTTTTGTAGAAAATGCAAGTGGAGATTCGGAGCGCTAAGATGGTAATAGTGGAAAAAGGAATGTCTTCAAATATAAACTACACAGAATCATTCGGTGAAACATCTTTCTGATCTGTGCATTCAGCTAACAGAGTTAAACCATACTTTTGATTGAGCAGATCTGAACACTCTTTCTGTAGAAAATGCAACTGGACATTTGGAGCGCTAAGAGCGTAGTAGTGGAAAAAGGAATATATGCAAATATAAACTACACAGAAGCATTCTGTGAAACTTCTTTCTGATCTGAGCATTCAGCTAACAGAGTTAAACCATACTTTTGATTGAGCAGTTTTGAAACACTCTGTCTGTAGAAAATGCAACTGGACATTCGTAGCGCTAAGTGGGTAATAGTGGAAAAAAGAATATGTTCAAATATACACTACACAGAAGCATTGTATGAAACTTCTTTCTGTTCTGTGCATTCAACTAACAGAGTTGAACCTTACTTTTGATTGAGCCGTTCTGAAACACTCTTTCTGTAGAAACTGCAATTGGACATTCTGAGCGCTAGGAGGCCTATATTGGGAAAAAGAATGTCTACAAATAAAAACTACACAGAAGAATTGTGTGAAACTTCTTTCTGTTCTGTTTGTTCAACTGAAAGAGTTGAACCTTAGTTTTGATTGAGCCGTTCTGAAACACTCTTTCTGTAGAAATTGCAAGTGGAGATTCGGAGTGCTAAGAGGGTAATAGTGGAAAAAGTAATGTCTCCAAATATAAACTACACAGAATCATTCTGTGAAACTTCTTTCTGATCTGTGCATTCAGCTAACAGAGTTAAACCATACTTTTGATTGAGCAGATCTGAACACTCTTTCTGTAGAAAATGCAACTGGACATTTGGAGCACTAAGAGATTAGTAGTGGAAAAAGGAATATATTCAAATATAAACTACACAGAAGCATTCTGTGAAACTTCTTTCTGATCTGAGCATTCAGCTAACAGAGTTAAACCATACTTTTGATTGAGCAGTTTTGAAACACTCTGTCTGTAGAAAATGCAACTGGACATTCGTAGCGCTAAGTGGGTAATAGTGGAAAAAAGAATATGTTCAAATATAAACTACACAGAAGCATTGTATGAAACTTCTTTCTGTTCTGTGCATTCAACTAACAGAGTTGAACCTTACTTTTGATTGAGCCTTTCTGTAACACTCTTTCTGTAGAAACTGCAATTGGACATTCTGAGCGCTAAGAGGCCTCTATTGGGAAAAATAATATCTTCAAATAAAAACTACACAGAAGCATTGTGTGAAACTTATTTCTGATATGTTCATTAAGCTAACAGAGTTAAACCATACTTTTGATTGCGCAGTTCTGAACACTCTTTCTGTAGAAAATGCAAGTGGACATTCGGAGCGCTAGGAGGGTAATAGTGGAAAAAGGAATATATTCAAATATAAACTACACAGTAGCATTCTGTGAAAATTCTTTCTGTTCTGTGCATTCAACTAACAGAGTTGAACCTTACTTTTGATTGAGCCGTTCTGAAACACTCTTTCTGTAGAAACTGCAATTGGACATGCTAAGCGCTAAGAGTCCTACATTGGGAAAAAGAATACCTTCAAATAAAAACTACACAGATGCATTCTGTGAAACTTATTTCTGATCTGTAAATTCAGTTAACAGAGATAAAACATATTTTTGATTGAGCAGTTATGAACACTCTTTCTGTAGAAAATGCAAGTGGACATTCGGAGCGCTAATAGGGTAATAGTGGAAAAAGGAATATATTCAAATATAAACTACACAGTAGCATTCTGTGAATATTCTTTCTGTTCTGTGCATTCAACTTACAGAGTTGAAACTTACTTTTGATTGAGCCGTTCTGAAACACTCTTTCTGTAGAAACTGCAATTGGACATGCTAAGCGCTAAGAGGCCTACATTGGGAAAAAGAATATCTTCAAATAAAAACTATGCAGATGCATTCTGTGAAACTTATTTCTGATCTGTAAATTCAGTTAGCAGAGATAAAACATATTTTTGATTGCCCAGTTCTGAACACTCTTTCTGTAGAAAATGCAAGTGGACATTCGGAGCGCTAAGAGGGTAATAGTGGAAAAAGTAATATCTTCAAATATAAACTACACAGTAGCATTCTGTGAATATTCTTTCTGTTCTGTGCATTCAACTAACAGAGTTGAACCTTACTTTTGATTGAGCCGTTCTGAAACACTCTTTCTGTAGAAACTGCAATTGGACATGCTAAGCGCTAAGAGGCCTACATTGGGAAAAAGAATATCTTCAAATAAAAACTACACAGATGCATTCTGTGAAACTTATTTCTGATCTGTAAATTCAGTTAGCAGAGATAAAATATATTTTTGATTGAGCAGTTATGAAACACTCTTTTTGTAGAAAATGCAAGTGGAGATTCGGAGCGCTAAGGGGGTAATAGTGGAAAAAGGAATGTCTTCAAATATAAACTACACAGAATCATTCGGTGAAACATCTTTCTGATCTGTGCATTCAGCTAACAGAGTTAAACCATACTTTTGATTGAGCAGATCTGAACACTCTTTCTGTAGAAAATGCAACTGGACATTTGGAGCGCTAAGAGCGTAGTAGTGGAAAAAGGAATATATTCAAATATAAACTACACAGAAGAATTCTGTGAAACTTCTTTCTGATCTGAGCATTCAGCTAACAGAGTTAAACCATACTTTTGATTGAGCAGTTTTGAAACACTCTGTCTGTAGAAAATGCCACTGGACATTCGTAGCGCTAAGTGGGTAATAGCGGAAAAAAGAATATGTTCAAATATAAACTACACAGAATCATTGTATGAAACTTCTTTCTGTTCTGTGCATTCAACTAACAGAGTTGAAATTTACTTTTGATTGAGCCTTTCTGAAACACTCTTTCTGTAGAAACTGCAATTGGACATTCTGAGCGCTAAGAGGCCTCTATTGGGAAAAATAATATCTTCAAATAAAAACTACACAGAAGCATTGTGTGAAACTTATTTCTGATATGTTCATTAAGCTAACAGAGTTAAACCATACTTTTGATTGCGCAGTTCTGAACACTCTTTCTGTAGAAAATGCAAGTGGACATTCGGAGCGCTAAGAGGGTAATAGTGGAAAAAGGAATATATTCAAATATAAACTACAAAGTAGCATTCCGTGAAAATTCTTTCTGTTCTGTGCATTCAACTTACAGAGTTGAACCTTACTTTTGATTGAGCCGTTCTGAAACACTCTTTCTGTAGAAACTGCAATTGGACATGCTAAGCGCTAAGAGGCCTACATTGGGAAAAAGAATATCTTCAAATATAAACTACACAGATGCATTGTGTGAAACTTATTTCTGATCTGTAAATTCAGTTAGCAGAGATAAAACATATTTTTGATTGCCCAATTCTGAATACTCTTTCTGTAGAAAATGCAAGTGGACATTCGGAGCGCTAAGAGGGTAATAGTGGAAAAAGGAATATCTTCAAATATAAACTACACAGTAGCATTCTGTGAATATTCTTTCTGTTCTGTGCATTCAACTAACAGAGTTGAACCTTACTTTTGATTGAGCCGTTCTGAAACACTCTTTCTGTAGAAACTGCAATTGGACATGCTAAGCGCTAAGAGGCCTACATTGGGAAAGAGAATATCTTCAAATAAAAACTACACAGATGCATTCTGTGAAACTTATTTCTGATCTGTAAATTCAGTTAACAGAGATAAAACATATTTTTGATTGAGCAGTTATGAAACACTCTTTTTGTAGAAAATGCAAGAGGAGATTCGGAGCGCTAAGGGGGTAATAGTGGAAAAAGCAATGTCTTCAAATATAAACTACACAGAATCATTCGGTGAAACTTATTTCTGATCTGTGCATTCAGCTAACAGAGTTAAACCATACTTTTGATTGAGCAGATCTGAACACTCTTTCTGTAGAAAATGCAACTGGACATTTGGAGCGCTAAGAGCGTAGTAGAGGAAAAAGGAATATAATCAAATATAAACTACACAGAAGCATTCTGTGAAACTTCTTTCTGATCTGAGCATTCAGCTAACAGAGTTAAACCATACTTTTGATTGAGCAGTTTTGAAACACTCTGTCTGTAGAAAATGCCACTGGACATTCGTAGCGCTAAGTGGGTAATAGCGGAAAAAAGAATATGTTCAAATATAAACTACACAGAAGCATTGTATGAAACTTCTTTCTGTTCTGTGCATTCAACTAACAGAGTTGAACCTTACTTTTGATTGAGCCTTTCTGAAACACTCTTTCTGTAGGAAATGCAAGTGGACATTCGGAGCGCTAAGAGGGTAATAGTGGAAAAAGGAATATATTCAAATATAAACTACACAGTAGCATTCCGTGAAAATTCTTTCTGTTCTGTGCATTCAACTTACAGAGTTGAACCTTACTTTTGATTGAGCCGTTCTGAAACACTCTTTCTGTAGAAACTGCAATTGGACATGCTAAGAGCTAAGAGGCCTACATTGGGAAAAAGAATATCTTCAAATAAAAACTACACAGATGCATTCTGTGAAACTTATTTCTGATCTGTAAATTCAGTTAGCAGAGATAAAACATATTTTTGATTGCCCAGTTCTGAACACTCTTTCTGTAGAAAATGCAAGTGGACATTCGGAGCGCTAAGATGGTAATAGTGGAAAAAGGAATATCTTCAAATATAAACTACACAGTAGCATTCTGTGAATATTCTTTCTGTTCTGTGCATTCAACTAACAGAGTTGAACCTTACTTTTGATTGAGCCGTTCTGAAACACTCTTTCTGTAGAAACTGCAATTGGACATGCTAAGCGCTAAGAGGCCTACATTGGGAAAAAGAATATCTTCAAATAAAAACTACACAGATGCATTCTGTGAAACTTATTTCTGATCTGTAAATTCAGTTAACAGAGATAAAACATATTTTTGATTGAGCAGTTAGGAAACACTCTTTTTGTAGAAAATGCAAGAGGAGATTCGGAGCGCTAAGAGGGTAATAGTGGAAAAAGCAATGTCTTCAAATATAAACTACACAGAATCATTCGGTGAAACTTCTTTCTGATCTGTGCATTCAGCTAACAGAGTTAAACCATACTTTTGATTGAGCAGATCTGAACACTCTTTCTGTAGAAAATGCAACTGGACATTTGGAGCGCTAAGAGCGTAGTAGTGGAAAAAGGAATATATTCAAATATAAACTACACAGAAGCATTCTGTGAAACTTCTTTCTGATCTGAGCATTCAGCTAACAGAGTTAAACCATACTTTTGATTGAGCAGTTTTGAAACACTCTGTCTGTAGAAAATGCAACTGGACATTCGTAGCGCTAAGTGGGTAATAGTGGAAAAAAGAATATGTTCAAATATAAACTACACAGAAGCATTGTATGAAACTTCTTTCTGTTCTGTGCATTCAACTAACAGAGTTGAACCTTACTTTTGATTGAGCCGTTCTGAAACACTCTTGCTGTAGAAACTGCAATTGGACATTCTGAGCGCTAAGAGGCCTATATTGGGAAAAATAATATCTTCAAATAAAAACTACACAGAAGAATTGTGTGAAACTTCTTTCTGTTCTGTTTGTTCAACTAAAAGAGTTGAACCTTAGTTTTGATTGAGCCGTTCTGAAACACTCTTTCTGTAGAAAATGCAAGTGGAGATTCGGAGCTCTAAGAGGGTAATAGTGGAAAAAGGAATTTCTCCAAATATAAACTACACAGAATCATTCTGTGAAACTTCTTTCTGATCTGTGCATTCAGCTAACAGAGTTAAACCATAGTTTTGATTGAGCAGATCTGAACACCCTTTCTGTAGAAAATGCAACTGGACATTTGGAGCGCTAAGAGAGTAGTAGTGGAAAAAGGAATATATTCAAATATAAACTACACAGAAGCATTCTGTGAAACTTCTTTCTGATCTGAGCATTCAGCTAACAGAGTTAAACCATACTTTTGATTGAGCAGTTTTGAAACACTCTGTCTGTAGAAAATGCAACTGGACATTCGTAGCGCTAAGTGGGTAATAGTGGAAAAAAGAATATGTTCAAATATAAACTACACAGAAGCATTGTATGAAACTACTTTCTGTTCTGTGCATTCAACTAACAGAGTTGAACCTTACTTTTGATTGAGCCTTTCTGAAACACTCTTTCTGTAGAAACAGCAATTGGACATTCTGAGCGCTAGGAGGCCTATATTGGGAAAAATAATATCTTCAAATAAAAACTACACAGAAGCATTGTGTGAAACTTATTTCTGATATGTTCATTAAGCTAACAGAGTTAAACCATACTTTTGATTGCGCAGTTCTGAACACTCTTTCTGTAGAAAATGCAAGTGGACATTCTGAGCGCTAAGAGGGTAATAGTGGAAAAAGGAATATATTCAAATATAAACTACACAGTAGCATTCTGTGAAAATTCTTTCTGTTCTGTGCATTCAACTAACAGAGTTGAACCTTACTTTTGATTGAGCCGTTCTGAAACACTCTTTCTGTAGAAACTGCAATTGGACATGCTAAGCGCTAAGAGGCCTACATTGGGAAAAAGAATATCTTCAAATAAAAACTACACAGATGCATTCTGTGAAACTTATTTCTGATCTGTAAATTCAGTTAGCAGAGATAAAATATATTTTTGATTGAGCAGTTATGAAACACTCTTTTTGTAGAAAATGCAAGTGGAGATTCGGAGCGCTAAGAGGGTAATAGTGGAAAAAGGAATGTCTTCAAATATAAACTACACAGAATCATTCGGTGAAACATCTTTCTGATCTGTGCATTCAGCTAACAGAGTTAAACCATACTTTTGATTGAGCAGATCTGAACACTCTTTCTGTAGAAAATGCAACTGGACATTTGGAGCGCTAAGAGCGTAGTAGTGGAAAAAGGAATATATTCAAATATAAACTACACAGAAGAATTCTGTGAAACTTCTTTCTGATCTGAGCATTCAGCTAACAGAGTTAAACCATACTTTTGATTGAGCAGTTTTGAAACACTCTGTCTGTAGAAAATGCCACTGGACATTTGTAGCGCTAAGTGGGTAATAGCGGAAAAAAGAATATGTTCAAATATAAACTACACAGAAGCATTGTATGAAACTTCTTTCTGTTCTGTGCATTCAACTAACAGAGTTGAACCTTACTTTTGATTGAGCCTTTCTGAAACACTCTTTCTGTAGAAACTGCAATTGGACATTCTGAGCGCTAAGAGGCCTCTATTGGGAAAAATAATATCTTCAAATATAAACTACACAGAAGCATTGTGTGAAACTTATTTCTGATATGTTCATTAAGCTAACAGAGTTAAACCATACTTTTGATTGCGCAGTTCTGAACACTCTTTCTGTAGAAAATGCAAGTGGACATTCGGAGCGCTAAGAGGGTAATAGTGGAAAAAGGAATATATTCAAATATACACTACACAGTAGCATTCCGTGAAAATTCTTTCTGTTCTGTGCATTCAACTTACAGAGTTGAACCTTACTTTTGATTGAGATGTTCTGAAACACTCTTTCTGTAGAAACTGCAATTGGACATGCTAAGCGCTAAGAGGACTACATTGGGAAAAAGAATACCTTCAAATAAAAACTACACAGATGCATTCTGTGAAAATTATTTCTGATCTGTAAATTCAGTTAGCAGAGATAAAACATATTTTTGATTGCCCAGTTCTGAACACTCTTTCTGTAGAAAATGCAAGTGGACATTCGGAGCGCTAAGAGGGTAATAGTGGAAAAAGGAATATCTTCAAATATAAACTACACAGTAGCATTCTGTGAATATACTTTCTGTTCTGTGCATTCAACTAACAGAGTTGAACCTTACTTTTGATTGAGCCGTTCTGAAACACTCTTTCTGTAGAAACTGCAATTGGACATGCTAAGCGCTAAGAGGCCTACATTGGGAAAAAGAATATCTTCAAATAAAAACTACACAGATGCATTCTGTGAAACTTATTTCTGATCTGTAAATTCAGTTAACAGAGATAAAACATATTTTTGATTGAGCAGTTAGGAAACACTCTTTTTGTAGAAAATGCAAGAGGAGATTCGGAGCGCTAAGGGGGTAATAGTGGAAAAAGCAATGTCTTCAAATATAAACTACACAGAATCATTCGGTGAAACTTATTTCTGATCTGTGCATTCAGCTAACAGAGTTAAACCATACTTTTGATTGAGCAGATCTGAACACTCTTTCTGTAGAAAATGCAACTGGACATTTGGAGCGCTAAGAGCGTAGTAGTGTAAAAAGGAATATATTCAAATATAAACTACACAGAAGCATTCTGTGAAACTTCTTTCTGATCTGAGCATTCAGCTAACAGAGTTAAACCATACTTTTGATTGAGCAGTTTTGAAACACTCTGTCTGTAGAAAATGCAACTGGACATTCGTAGCGCTAAGTGGGTAATAGTGGAAAAAAGAATATGTTCAAATATAAACTACACAGAAGCATTGTATGAAACTTATTTCTGTTCTGTGCATTCAACTAACAGAGTTGAACCTTACTTTTGATTGAGCCGTTCTGAAACACTCTTGCTGTAGAAACTGCAATTGGACATTCTGAGCGCTAAGAGGCCTATATTGGGAAAAATAATATCTTCAAATAAAAACTACACAGAAGAATTGTGTGAAACTTCTTTCTGTTCTGTTTGTTCAACTAAAAGAGTTGAACCTTAGTTTTGATTGAGCCGTTCTGAAACACTCTTTCTGTAGAAAATGCAAGTGGAGATTCGGAGCTCTAAGAGGGTAATAGTGGAAAAATGAATGTCTCCAAATATAAACTACACAGAATCATTCTGTGAAACTTCTTTCTGATCTGTGCATTCAGCTAACAGAGTTAAAACATACTTTTGATTGAGCAGATCTGAACACTCTTTCTGTAGAAAATGCAACTGGACATTTGGAGCGCTAAGAGAGTAGTAGTGGAAAAAGGAATATATTCAAATATAAACTACACAGAAGCATTCTGTGAAACTTCTTTCTGATCTGAGCATTCAGCTAACAGAGTTAAACCATACTTTTGATTGAGCAGTTTTGAAACACTCTGTCTGTAGAAAATGCAACTGGACATTCGTAGCGCTAAGTGGGTAATAGTGGAAAAAAGAATATGTTCAAATATAAACTACACAGAAGCATTGTATGAAACTTCTTTCTGTTCTGTGCATTCAACTAACAGAGTTGAACCTTACTTTTGATTGAGCCGTTCTGAAACACTCTTGCTGTAGAAACTGCAATTGGACATTCTGAGCGCTAAGAGGCCTATATTGGGAAAAATAATATCTTCAAATAAAAACTACACAGAAGAATTGTGTGAAACTTCTTTCTGTTCTGTTTGTTCAACTAAAAGAGTTGAACCTTAGTTTTGATTGAGCCGTTCTGAAACACTCTTTCTGTAGTAAATGCAAGTGGAGATTCGGAGCTCTAAGAGGGTAATAGTGGAAAAAGGAATTTCTCCAAATATAAACTACACAGAATCATTCTGTGAAACTTCTTTCTGATCTGTGCATTCAGCTAACAGAGTTAAACCATACTTTTGATTGAGCAGATCTGAACACTCTTTCTGTAGAAAATGCAACTGGACATTTGGAGCGCTAAGAGAGTAGTAGTGGAAAAAGGAATATATTCAAATATAAACTACACAGAAGCATTCTGTGAAACTTCTTTCTGATCTGAGCATTCAGCTAACAGAGTTAAACCATACTTTTGATTGAGCAGTTTTGAAACACTCTGTCTGTAGAAAATGCAACTGGACATTCGTAGCGCTAAGTGGGTAATAGCGGAAAAAAGAATATGTTCAAATATAAACTACACAGAAGCATTGTATGAAACTACTTTCTGTTCTGTGCATTCAACTAACAGAGTTGAACCTTACTTTTGATTGAGCCTTTCTGAAACACTCTTTCTGTAGAAACAGCAATTGGACATTCTAAGCGCTAGGAGGCCTATATTGGGAAAAATAATATCTTCAAATAAAAACTACACAGAAGCATTGTGTGAAACTTATTTCTGATATGTTCATTAAGCTAACAGAGTTAAACCATACTTTTGATTGCGCAGTTCTGAACACTCTTTCTGTAGAAAATGCAAGTGGACATTCTGAGCGCTAAGAGGGTAATAGTGGAAAAAGGAATATATTCAAATATAAACTACACAGTAGCATTCTGTGAAAATTCTTTCTGTTCTGTGCATTCAACTAACAGAGTTGAACCTTACTTTTGATTGAGCCGTTCTGAAACACTCTTTCTGTAGAAACTGCAATTGGACATGCTAAGCGCTAAGAGGCCTACATTGGGAAAAAGAATATCTTCAAATAAAAACTACACAGATGCATTCTGTGAAACTTATTTCTGATCTGTAAATTCAGTTAGCAGAGATAAAATATATTTTTGATTGAGCAGTTATGAAACACTCTTTTTGTAGAAAATGCAAGTGGAGATTCGGAGCGCTAAGAGGGTAATAGTGGAAAAAGGAATGTCTTCAAATATAAACTACACAGAATCATTCGGTGAAACATCTTTCTGATCTGTGCATTCAGCTAACAGAGTTAAACCATACTTTTGATTGAGCAGATCTGAACACTCTTTCTGTAGAAAATGCAACTGGACATTTGGAGCGCTAAGAGCGTAGTAGTGGAAAAAGGAATATATTCAAATATAAACTACACAGAAGAATTCTGTGAAACTTCTTTCTGATCTGAGCATTCAGCTAACAGAGTTAAACCATACTTTTGATTGAGCAGTTTTGAAACACTCTGTCTGTAGAAAATGCCACTGGACATTCGTAGCGCTAAGTGGGTAATAGCGGAAAAAAGAATATGTTCAAATATAAACTACACAGAAGCATTGTATGAAACTTCTTTCTGTTCTGTGCATTCAACTAACAGAGTTGAACCTTACTTTTGATTGAGCCTTTCTGAAACACTCTTTCTGTAGAAACTGCAATTGGACATTCTGAGCGCTAAGAGGCCTCTATTGGGAAAAATAATATCTTCAAATAAAAACTACACAGAAGCATTGTGTGAAACTTATTTCTGATATGTTCATTAAGCTAACAGAGTTAAACCATACTTTTGATTGCGCAGTTCTGAACACTCTTTCTGTAGAAAATGCAAGTGGACATTCGGAGCGCTAAGAGGGTAATAGTGGAAAAAGGAATATATTCAAATATAAACTACAAAGTAGCATTCCGTGAAAATTCTTTCTGTTCTGTGCATTCAACTTACAGAGTTGAACCTTACTTTTGATTGAGCCGTTCTGAAACACTCTTTCTGTAGAAACTGCAATTGGACATGCTAAGCGCTAAGAGGCCTACATTGGGAAAAAGAATATCTTCAAATAAAAACTACACAGATGCATTCTGTGAAACTTATTTCTGATCTGTAAATTCAGTTAGCAGAGATAAAACATATTTTTGATTGCCCAATTCTGAATACTCTTTCTGTAGAAAATGCAAGTGGACATTCGGAGCGCTAAGAGGGTAATAGTGGAAAAAGGAATATCTTCAAATATAAACTACACAGTAGCATTCTGTGAATATACTTTCTGTTCTGTGCATTCAACTAACAGAGTTGAACCTTACTTTTGATTGAGCCGTTCTGAAACACTCTTTCTGTAGAAACTGCAATTGGACATGCTAAGCGCTAAGAGGCCTACATTGGGAAAAAGAATATCTTCAAATAAAAACTACACAGATGCATTCTGTGAAACTTATTTCTGATCTGTAAATTCAGTTAACAGAGATAAAACATATTTTTGATTGAGCAGTTATGAAACACTCTTTTTGTAGAAAATGCAAGAGGAGATTCGGAGCGCTAAGGGGGTAATAGTGGAAAAAGCAATGTCTTCAAATATAAACTACACAGAATCATTCGGTGAAACTTATTTCTGATCTGTGCATTCAGCTAACAGAGTTAAGCCATACTTTTGATTGAGCAGATCTGAACATTCTTTCTGTAGAAAATGCAACTGGACATTTGGAGCGCTAAGAGCGTAGTAGAGGAAAAAGGAATATAATCAAATATAAACTACACAGAAGCATTCTGTGAAACTTCTTTCTGATCTGAGCATTCAGCTAACAGAGTTAAACCATACTTTTGATTGAGCAGTTTTGAAACACTCTGTCTGTAGAAAATGCCACTGGACATTCGTAGCGCTAAGTGGGTAATAGCGGAAAAAAGAATATATTCAAATATAAACTACACAGAAGCATTGTATGAAACTTCTTTCTGTTCTGTGCATTCAACTAACAGAGTTGAACCTTACTTTTGATTGAGCCTTTCTGAAACACTCTTTCTGTAGGAAATGCAAGTGGACATTCGGAGCGCTAAGAGGGTAATAGTGGAAAAAGGAATATATTCAAATATAAACTACACAGTAGCATTCCGTGAAAATTCTTTCTGTTCTGTGCATTCAACTTACAGAGTTGAACCTTACTTTTGATTGAGCCGTTCTGAAACACTCTTTCTGTAGAAACTGCAATTGGACATGCTAAGCGCTAAGAGGCCTACATTGGGAAAAAGAATATCTTCAAATAAAAACTACACAGATGCATTCTGTGAAACTTATTTCTGATCTGTAAATTCAGTTAGCAGAGATAAAACATATTTTTGATTGCCCAGTTCTGAACACTCTTTCTGTAGAAAATGCAAGTGGACATTCGGAGCGCTAAGAGGGTAATAGTGGAAAAAGGAATATCTTCAAATATAAACTACACAGTAGCATTCTGTGAATATTCTTTCTGTTCTGTGCATTCAACTAACAGAGTTGAACCTTACTTTTGATTGAGCCGTTCTGAAACACTCTTTCTGTAGAAACTGCAATTGGACATGCTAAGCGCTAAGAGGCCTACATTGGGAAAAAGAATATCTTCAAATAAAAACTACACAGATGCATTCTGTGAAACTTATTTCTGATCTGTAAATTCAGTTAACAGAGATAAAACATATTTTTGATTGAGCAGTTATGAAACACTCTTTTTGTAGAAAATGCAAGAGGAGATTCGGAGCGCTAAGAGGGTAATAGTGGAAAAAGGAATGTCTTCAAATATAAACTACACAGAATCATTCGGTGAAACTTCTTTCTGATCTGTGCATTCAGCTAACAGAGTTAAACCATACTTTTGATTGAGCAGATCTGAACACTCTTTCTGTAGAAAATGCAACTGGACATTTGGAGCGCTAAGAGCGTAGTAGTGGAAAAAGGAATATATTCAAATATAAACTACACAGAAGCATTCTGTGAAACTTCTTTCTGATCTGAGCATTCAGCTAACAGAGTTAAACCATACTTTTGATTGAGCAGTTTTGAAACACTCTGTCTGTAGAAAATGCAACTGGACATTCGTAGCGCTAAGTGGGTAATAGTGGAAAAAAGAATATGTTCAAATATAAACTACACAGAAGCATTGTATGAAACTACTTTCTGTTCTGTGCATTCACCTAACAGAGTTGAACCTTACTTTTGATTGAGCCTTTCTGAAACACTCTTTCTGTAGAAACTGCAATTGGACATTCTGAGCGCTAGGAGGCCTATATTGGGAAAAATAATATCTTCAAATAAAAACTACACAGCAGAATTGTGTGAAACTTCTTTCTGTTCTGTTTGTTCAACTAAAAGAGTTGAACCTTAGTTTTGATTGAGCCGTTCTGAAACACTCTTTCTGTAGAAAATGCAAGTGGAGATTCGGAGCTCTAAGAGGGTAATAATGGAAAAAGGAATGTCTCCAAATATAAACTACACAGAATCATTCTGTGAAACTTCTTTCTGATCTGTGCATTCAGCTAACAGAGTTAAAACATACTTTTGATTGAGCAGATCTGAACACTCTTTCTGTAGAAAATGCAACTGGACATTTGGAGCGCTAAGAGAGTAGTAGTTTAAAAAGGAATATATTCAAATATAAACTACACAGAAGCATTCTGTGAAACTTCTTTCTGATCTGAGCATTCAGCTAACAGAGTTAAACCATACTTTTGATTGAGCAGTTTTGAAACACTCTGTCTGTAGAAAATGCAACTGGACATTCGTAGCGCTAAGTGGGTAATAGTGGAAAAAAGAATATGTTCAAATATAAACTACACAGAAGCATTGTATGAAACTTCTTTCTGTTCTGTGCATTCAACTAACAGAGTTGAACCTTACTTTTGATTGAGCCGTTCTGAAACACTCTTGCTGTAGAAAGTGCAATTGGACATTCTGAGCGCTAAGAGGCCTATATTGGGAAAAATAATATCTTCAAATAAAAACTACACAGAAGAATTGTGTGAAACTTCTTTCTGTTCTGTTTGTTCAACTAAAAGAGTTGAACCTTAGTTTTGATTGAGCCGTTCTGAAACACTCTTTCTGTAGAAAATGCAAGTGGAGATTCGGAGCTCTAAGAGGGTAATAGTGGAAAAAGGAATGTCTCCAAATATAAACTACACAGAATCATTCTGTGAAACTTCTTTCTGATCTGTGCATTCAGCTAACAGAGTTAAACCATACTTTTGATTGAGCAGATCTGAACACTCTTTCTGTAGAAAATGCAACTGGACATTTGGAGCGCTAAGAGAGTAGTAGTGGAAAAAGTAATATATTCAAATATAAACTACACAGAAGCATTCTGTGAAACTTCTTTCTGATCTGAGCATTCAGCTAACAGAGTTAAACCATACTTTTGATTGAGCAGTTTTGAAACACTCTGTCTGTAGAAAATGCAACTGGACATTCGTAGCGCTAAGTGGGTAATAGTGGAAAAAAGAATATGTTCAAATATAAACTACACAGAAGCATTGTATGAAACTACTTTCTGTTCTGTGCATTCAACTAACAGAGTTGAACCTTACTTTTGATTGAGCCTTTCTGAAACACTCTTTCTGTAGAAACAGCAATTGGACATTCTGAGCGCTAGGAGGCCTATATTGGGAAAAATAATATCTTCAAATAAAAACTACACAGAAGCATTGTGTGAAACTTATTTCTGATATGTTCATTAAGCTAACAGAGTTAAACCATACTTTTGATTGCGCAGTTCTGAACACTCTTTCTGTAGAAAATGCAAGTGGACATTCTGAGCGCTAAGAGGGTAATAGTGGAAAAAGGAATATATTCAAATATAAACTACACAGTAGCATTCTGTGAAAATTCTTTCTGTTCTGTGCATTCAACTAACAGAGTTGAACCTTACTTTTGATTGAGCCGTTCTGAAACACTCTTTCTGTAGAAACTGCAATTGGACATGCTAAGCGCTAAGAGGCCTACATTGGGAAAAAGAATATCTTCAAATAAAAACTACACAGATGCATTCTGTGAAACTTATTTCTGATCTGTAAATTCAGTTAGCAGAGATAAAATATATTTTTGATTGAGCAGTTATGAAACACTCTTTTTGTAGAAAATGCAAGTGGAGATTCGGAGCGCTAAGAGGGTAATAGTATAAAAAGGAATGTCTTCAAATATAAACTACAGAGAATCATTCGGTGAAACATCTTTCTGATCTGTGCATTCAGCTAACAGAGTTAAACCATACTTTTGATTGAGCAGATCTGAACACTCTTTCTGTAGAAAATGCAACTGGACATTTGGAGCGCTAAGAGCGTAGTAGTGGAAAAAGGAATATATTCAAATATAAACTACACAGAAGAATTCTGTGAAACTTCTTTCTGATCTGAGCATTCAGCTAACAGAGTTAAACCATACTTTTGATTGAGCAGTTTTGAAACACTCTGTCTGTAGAAAATGCCACTGGACATTCGTAGCGCTAAGTGGGTAATAGCGGAAAAAAGAATATGTTCAAATATAAACTACACAGAAGCATTGTATGAAACTTCTTTCTGTTCTGTGCATTCAACTAACAGAGTTGAACCTTACTTTTGATTGAGCCTTTCTGAAACACTCTTTCTGTAGAAACTGCAATTGGACATTCTGAGCGCTAAGAGGCCTCTATTGGGAAAAATAATATCTTCAAATAAAAACTACACAGAAGCATTGTGTGAAACTTATTTCTGATATGTTCATTAAGCTAACAGAGTTAAACCATACTTTTGATTGCGCAGTTCTGAACACTCTTTCTGTAGAAAATGCAAGTGGACATTCGGAGCGCTAAGAGGCTAATAGTGGAAAAAGGAATATATTCAAATATAAACTACAAAGTAGCATTCCGTGAAAATTCTTTCTGTTCTGTGCATTCAACTTACAGAGTTGAACCTTACATTTGATTGAGCCGTTCTGAAACACTCTTTCTGTAGAAACTGCAATTGGACATGCTAAGCGCTAAGAGGCCTACATTGGGAAAAAGAATATCTTCAAATAAAAACTACACAGATGCATTGTGTGAAACTTATTTCTGATCTGTAAATTCAGTTAGCAGAGATAAAACATATTTTTGATTGCCCAGTTCTGAATACTCTTTCTGTAGAAAATGCAAGTGGACATTCGGAGCGCTAAGAGGGTAATAGTGGAAAAAGGAATATCTTCAAATATAAACTACACAGTAGCATTCTGTGAATATTCTTTCTGTTCTGTGCATTCAACTAACAGAGTTGAACCTTACTTTTGATTGAGCCTTTCTGAAACACTCTTTCTGTAGAAACTGCAATTGGACATGCTAAGCGCTAAGAGGCCTACATTGGGAAAAAGAATATGTTCAAATAAAAACTACACAGATGCATTCTGTGAAACTTATTTCTGATCTGTAAATTCAGTTAGCAGAGATAAAACATATTTTTGATTGCCCAGTTCTGAATACTCTTTCTGTAGAAAATGCAAGTGGACATTCGGAGCGCTAAGAGGGTAATAGTGGAAAAAGGAATATCTTCAAATATAAACTACACAGTAGCATTCTGTGAATATTCTTTCTGTTCTGTGCATTCAACTAACAGAGTTGAACCTTACTTTTGATTGAGCCGTTCTGAAACACTCTTTCTGTAGAAAGTGCAATTTGACATGCTAAGCTCAAAGAGGCCTACATTGGGAAAAAGAATATCTTCAAATAAAAACTACACAGATGCATTCTGTGAAACTTATTTCTGATCTGTAAATTCAGTTAACAGAGGTAAAACATATTTTTGATTGAGCAGTTATGAAACACTCTTTTTGTAGAAAATGCAAGTGGAGATTCGGAGCGCTAAGAGGGTAATAGTGGAAAAAGGAATGTCTTCAAATATAAACTACACAGAATCATTCAGTGAAACTTCTTTCTGATCTGTGCATTCAGCTAACAGAGTTAAACCATACTTTTGATTGAGCAAATCTGAACACTCTTTCTGTAGAAAATGCAACTGGACATTTGGAGCGCTAATAGCGTAGTAGTGGAAAAAGTAATATATTCAAATATAAACTACACAGAAGCATTCTGTGAAACTTCTTTCTGATCTGAGCATTCAGCTAACAGAGTTAAACCATACTTTTGATTGAGCAGTTTTGAAACACTCTCTCTGTAGAAAATGCAACTGGAGATTCGTAGCGCTAAGGGGGTAATAGTGGAAAAAAGAATATGTTCAAATATAAACTACACAGAAGCATTGTATGAAACATCTTTCTGTTCTGTGCATTCAACTAACAGAGTTGAACCTTACTTTTGATTGAGCCGTTCTGAAACACTCTATCTGTAGAAACTGCAATTGGACATTCTGAGCGCTAAGAGGCCTATATTGGGAAAAAGAATGTCTACAAATAAAAACTACACAGAAGAATTGTGTGAAACTTCTTTCTGTTCTGTTTGTTCAACTAAAAGTGATGAACCTTAGTTTTGATTGAGCCGTTCTGAAACACTCTTTCTGTAGAAAGTGCAAGTGGAGATTCGGAGCGCTAAGAGGGTAATAGTGGAAAAAGGAATGGCTCCAAATATAAACTACACAGAATCATTCTGTGAAACTTCTTTCTGATCTGTGCATTCAGCTAACAGAGTTAAACCATACTTTTGATTGAGCAGATCTGAACACTCTTTCTGTAGAAAATGCAACTGGACATTTGGAGCGCTAAGAGAGTAGTAGTGGAAAAAGGAATATATTCAAATATAAACTACACAGAAGCATTCTGTGAAACTTCTTTCTGATCTGAGCATTCAGCTAACAGAGTTAAACCATACTTTTGATTGAGCAGTTTTGAAACACTCTCTCTGTAGAAAATGCAACTGGAGATTCGTAGCGCTAAGTGGGTAATAGTGGAAAAAAGAATATGTTCAAATATAAACTACACAGAAGCATTGTATGAAACATCTTTCTGTTCTGTGCATTCAACTAACAGAGTTGAACCTTACTTTTGATTGAGCCGTTCTGAAACACTCTATCTGTAGAAACTGCAATTGGACATTCTGAGCGCTAAGAGGCCTATATTGGGAAAAAGAATGTCTACAAATAAAAACTACACAGAAGAATTGTGTGAAACTTCTTTCTGTTCTGTTTGTTCAACTAAAAGTGATGAACCTTAGTTTTGATTGAGCCGTTCTGAAACACTCTTTCTGTAGAAAATGCAAGTGGAGATTCGGAGCGCTAAGAGGGTAATAGTGGAAAAAGGAATGTCTCCAAATATAAACTACACAGAATCATTCTGTGAAACTTCTTTCTGATCTGTGCATTCAGCTAACAGAGTTAAACCATACTTTTGATTGAGCAGATCTGAACACTCTTTCTGTAGAAAATGCAACTGGACATTTGGAGCGCTAAGAGAGTAGTAGTGGAAAAAGGAATATATTCAAATATAAACTACACAGAAGCATTCTGTGAAACTTCTTTCTGATCTGAGCATTCAGCTAACAGAGTTAAACCATACTTTTGATTGAGCAGTTTTGAAACACTCTGTCTGTAGAAAATGCAACTGGACATTCGTAGCGCTAAGTGGGTAATAGTGGAAAAAAGAATATGTTCAAATATAAACTACACAGAAGCATTGTATGAAACTTCTTTCTGTTCTGTGCATTCAACTAACAGAGTTGAACCTTACTTTTGATTGAGCCTTTCTGAAACACTCTTTCTGTAGAAACTGCAATTGGACATTCTGAGCGCTAAGAGGCCTCTATTGGGAAAAATAATATCTTCAAATAAAAACTACACAGAAACATTGTGTGAAACTTATTTCTGATATGTTCATTAAGCTAACAGAGTTAAACCATACTTTTGATTGCGCAGTTCTGAACACTCTTTCTGTAGAAAATGCAAGTGGACATTCCGAGCGCTAAGAGGGTAATAGTGGAAAAAGGAATATATTCAAATATAAACTACACAGTAGCATTCCGTGAAAATTCTTTCTGTTCTGTGCATTCAACTAACAGAGTTGAACCTTACTTTTGATTGAGCCGTTCTGAAACACTCTTTCTGTAGAAACTGCAATTGGACATGCTAAGCGCTAAGAGGCCTACATTGGGAAAAAGAATATCTTCAAATAAAAACTACACAGATGCATTCTGTGAAACTTATTTCTGATCTGTAAATTCAGTTAACAGAGATAAAACATATTTTTGATTGAGCAGTTCTGAAACACTCTTTTTGTAGAAAATGCAAGTGGAGATTCGGAGCGCTAAGAGGGTAATAGTGGAAAAAGGAATGTCTTCAAATATAAACTACAGAGAATCATTCGGTGAAACTTCTTTCTGATCTGTGCATTCAGCTAACAGAGTTAAACCATACTTTTGATTGAGCAGATCTGAACACTCTTTCTGTAGAAAATGCAACTGGACATTTGGAGCGCTAAGAGCGTAGTAGTGGAAAAAGGAATATATTCAAATATAAACTACACAGAAGAATTCTGTGAAACTTCTTTCTGATCTGAGCATTCAGCTAACAGAGTTAAACCATACTTTTGATTGAGCAGTTTTGAAACACTCTGTCTGTAGAAAATGCAACTGGACATTCGTAGCGCTAAGTGGGTAATAGTGGAAAAAAGAATATGTTCAAATATAAACTACACAGAAGCATTGTATGAAACATCTTTCTGTTCTGTGCATTCAAATAACAGAGTTGAACCTTACTTTTGATTGAGCCGTTCTGAAACACTCTATCTGTAGAAACTGCAATTGGACATTCTGAGCGCTAAGAGGCCTATATTGGGAAAAAGAATGTCTACAAATAAAAACTACACAGAAGAATTGTGTGAAACTTCTTTCTGTTCTGTTTGTTCAACTAAAAGTGATGAACCTTAGTTTTGATTGAGCCGTTCTGAAACACTCTTTCTGTAGAAAATGCAAGTGGAGATTCGGAGCGCTAAGAGGGTAATAGTGGAAAAAGGAATGGCTCCAAATATAAACTACACAGAATCATTCTGTGAAACTTCTTTCTGATCTGTGCATTCAGCTAACAGAGTTAAACCATACTTTTGATTGAGCAGATCTGAACACTCTTTCTGTAGAAAATGCAACTGGACATTTGGAGCGCTAAGAGAGTAGTAGTGGAAAAAGGAATATATTCAAATATAAACTACACAGAAGCATTCTGTGAAACTTCTTTCTGATCTGAGCATTCAGCTAACAGAGTTAAACCATACTTTTGATTGAGCAGTTTTGAAACACTCTGTCTGTAGAAAATGCAACTGGACATTCGTAGCGCTAAGTGGGTAATAGTGGAAAATAGAATATGTTCAAATATAAACTACACAGAAGCATTGTATGAAACTTCTTTCTGTTCTGTGCATTCAACTAACAGAGTTGAACCTTACTTTTGATTGAGCCGTTCTGAAACACTCTTGCTGTAGAAACTGCAATTGGACATTCTGAGAGCTAAGAGGCCTACATTGGGAAAAAGAATATCTTCAAATAAAAACTACACAGATTCATTCTGTGAAACTTATTTCTGATCTGTAAATTCAGTTAACAGAGATAAAACATATTTTTGATTGAGCAGTTCTGAAACACTCTTTTTGTAGAAAATGCAAGTGGAGATTCGGAGCGCTAAGAGGGTAATAGTGGAAAAAGGAATGTCTTCAAATATAAACTACACAGAATCATTCGGTGAAACTTCTTTCTGATCTGTGCATTCAGCTAACAGAGTTAAACCATACTTTTGATTGAGCAGATCTGAACACTCTTTCTGTAGAAAATGCATCTGGACATTTGGAGCGCTAAGAGCGTAGTAGTGGAAAAAGGAATATATTCAAATATAAACTACACAGAAGAATTCTGTGAAACTTCTTTCTGATCTGAGCATTCAGCTAACAGAGTTAAACCATACTTTTGATTGAGCAGTTTGAAACACTCTGTCTGTAGAAAATGCAACTGGACATTCGTAGCGCTAAGTGGGTAATAGTGGAAAAAAGAATATGTTCAAATATAAACTACACAGAAGCATTGTATGAAACAACTTTCTGTTCTGTGCATTCAAATAACAGAGTTGAACCTTACTTTTGATTGAGCCGTTCTGAAACACTCCATCTGTAGAAACTGCAATTGGACATTCTGAGCGCTAAGAGGCCTATATTGGGAAAAAGAATGTCTACAAATAAAAACTACACAGAAGAATTGTGTGAAACTTCTTTCTGTTCAGTTTGTTCAACTAAAGTGATGAACCTTAGTTTTGATTGAGCCGTTCTGAAACACTCTTTCTGTAGAAAGTGCAAGTGGAGATTCGGAGCGCTAAGAGGGTAATAGTGGAAAAAGGAATGGCTCCAAATATAAACTACACAGAATCATTCTGTGAAACTTCTTTCTGATCTGTGCATTCAGCTAACAGAGTTAAACCATACTTTTGATTGAGCAGATCTGAACACTCTTTCTGTAGAAAATGCAACTGGACATTTGGAGCGCTAAGAGAGTAGTAGTGGAAAAAGGAATATATTCAAATATAAACTACACAGAAGCATTCTGTGAAACTTCTTTCTGATCTGAGCATTCAGCTAACAGAGTTAAACCATACTTTTGATTGAGCAGTTTTGAAACACTCTCTCTGTAGAAAATGCAACTGGAGATTCGTAGCGCTAAGTGGGTAATAGTGGAAAAAAGAATATGTTCAAATATAAACTACACAGAAGCATTGTATGAAACATCTTTCTGTTCTGTGCATTCAACTAACAGAGTTGAACCTTACTTTTGATTGAGCCGTTCTGAAACACTCTATCTGTAGAAACTGCAATTGGACATTCTGAGCGCTAAGAGGCCTATATTGGGAAAAAGAATGTCTACAAATAAAAACTACACAGAAGAATTGTGTGAAACTTCTTTCTGTTCTGTTTGTTCAACTAAAAGTGATGAACCTTAGTTTTGATTGAGCCGTTCTGAAACACTCTTTCTGTAGAAAATGCAAGTGGAGATTCGGAGCGCTAAGAGGGTAATAGTGGAAAAAGGAATGTCTCCAAATATAAACTACACAGAATCATTCTGTGAAACTTCTTTCTGATCTGTGCATTCAGCTAACAGAGTTAAACCATACTTTTGATTGAGCAGATCTGAACACTCTTTCTGTAGAAAATGCAACTGGACATTTGGAGCGCTAAGAGAGTAGTAGTGGAAAAAGGAATATATTCAAATATAAACTACACAGAAGCATTCTGTGAAACTTCTTTCTGATCTGAGCATTCAGCTAACAGAGTTAAACCATACTTTTGATTGAGCAGTTTTGAAACACTCTGTCTGTAGAAAATGCAACTGGACATTCGTAGCGCTAAGTGGGTAATAGTGGAAAAAAGAATATGTTCAAATATAAACTACACAGAAGCATTGTATGAAACTTCTTTCTGTTCTGTGCATTCAACTAACAGAGTTGAACCTTACTTTTGATTGAGCCTTTCTGAAACACTCTTTCTGTAGAAACTGCAATTGGACATTCTGAGCGCTAAGAGGCCTCTATTGGGAAAAATAATATCTTCAAATAAAAACTACACAGAAACATTGTGTGAAACTTATTTCTGATATGTTCATTAAGCTAACAGAGTTAAACCATACTTTTGATTGCGCAGTTCTGAACACTCTTTCTGTAGAAAATGCAAGTGGACATTCCGAGCGCTAAGAGGGTAATAGTGGAAAAAGGAATATATTCAAATATAAACTACACAGTAGCATTCCGTGAAAATTCTTTCTGTTCTGTGCATTCAACTAACAGAGTTGAACCTTACTTTTGATTGAGCCGTTCTGAAACACTCTTTCTGTAGAAACTGCAATTGGACATGCTAAGCGCTAAGAGGCCTACATTGGGAAAAAGAATATCTTCAAATAAAAACTACACAGATGCATTCTGTGAAACTTATTTCTGATCTGTAAATTCAGTTAACAGAGATAAAACATATTTTTGATTGAGCAGTTCTGAAACACTCTTTTTGTAGAAAATGCAAGTGGAGATTCGGAGCGCTAAGAGGGTAATAGTGGAAAAAGGAATGTCTTCAAATATAAACTACAGAGAATCATTCGGTGAAACTTCTTTCTGATCTGTGCATTCAGCTAACAGAGTTAAACCATACTTTTGATTGAGCAGATCTGAACACTCTTTCTGTAGAAAATGCAACTGGACATTTGGAGCGCTAAGAGCGTAGTAGTGGAAAAAGGAATATATTCAAATATAAACTACACAGAAGAATTCTGTGAAACTTCTTTCTGATCTGAGCATTCAGCTAACAGAGTTAAACCATACTTTTGATTGAGCAGTTTTGAAACACTCTGTCTGTAGAAAATGCAACTGGACATTCGTAGCGCTAAGTGGGTAATAGTGGAAAAAAGAATATGTTCAAATATAAACTACACAGAAGCATTGTATGAAACATCTTTCTGTTCTGTGCATTCAAATAACAGAGTTGAACCTTACTTTTGATTGAGCCGTTCTGAAACACTCTATCTGTAGAAACTGCAATTGGACATTCTGAGCGCTAAGAGGCCTATATTGGGAAAAAGAATGTCTACAAATAAAAACTACACAGAAGAATTGTGTGAAACTTCTTTCTGTTCTGTTTGTTCAACTAAAAGTGATGAACCTTAGTTTTGATTGAGCCGTTCTGAAACACTCTTTCTGTAGAAAATGCAAGTGGAGATTCGGAGCGCTAAGAGGGTAATAGTGGAAAAAGGAATGGCTCCAAATATAAACTACACAGAATCATTCTGTGAAACTTCTTTCTGATCTGTGCATTCAGCTAACAGAGTTAAACCATACTTTTGATTGAGCAGATCTGAACACTCTTTCTGTAGAAAATGCAACTGGACATTTGGAGCGCTAAGAGAGTAGTAGTGGAAAAAGGAATATATTCAAATATAAACTACACAGAAGCATTCTGTGAAACTTCTTTCTGATCTGAGCATTCAGCTAACAGAGTTAAACCATACTTTTGATTGAGCAGTTTTGAAACACTCTGTCTGTAGAAAATGCAACTGGACATTCGTAGCGCTAAGTGGGTAATAGTGGAAAATAGAATATGTTCAAATATAAACTACACAGAAGCATTGTATGAAACTTCTTTCTGTTCTGTGCATTCAACTAACAGAGTTGAACCTTACTTTTGATTGAGCCGTTCTGAAACACTCTTGCTGTAGAAACTGCAATTGGACATTCTGAGAGCTAAGAGGCCTACATTGGGAAAAACAATATCTTCAAATAAAAACTACACAGATTCATTCTGTGAAACTTATTTCTGATCTGTAAATTCAGTTAACAGAGATAAAACATATTTTTGATTGAGCAGTTCTGAAACACTCTTTTTGTAGAAAATGCAAGTGGAGATTCGGAGCGCTAAGAGGGTAATAGTGGAAAAAGGAATGTCTTCAAATATAAACTACACAGAATCATTCGGTGAAACTTCTTTCTGATCTGTGCATTCAGCTAACAGAGTTAAACCATACTTTTGATTGAGCAGATCTGAACACTCTTTCTGTAGAAAATGCATCTGGACATTTGGAGCGCTAAGAGCGTAGTAGTGGAAAAAGGAATATATTCAAATATAAACTACACAGAAGAATTCTGTGAAACTTCTTTCTGATCTGAGCATTCAGCTAACAGAGTTAAACCATACTTTTGATTGAGCAGTTTGAAACACTCTGTCTGTAGAAAATGCAACTGGACATTCGTAGCGCTAAGTGGGTAATAGTGGAAAAAAGAATATGTTCAAATATAAACTACACAGAAGCATTGTATGAAACAACTTTCTGTTCTGTGCATTCAAATAACAGAGTTGAACCTTACTTTTGATTGAGCCGTTCTGAAACACTCCATCTGTAGAAACTGCAATTGGACATTCTGAGCGCTAAGAGGCCTATATTGGGAAAAAGAATGTCTACAAATAAAAACTACACAGAAGAATTGTGTGAAACTTCTTTCTGTTCAGTTTGTTCAACTAAAGTGATGAACCTTAGTTTTGATTGAGCCGTTCTGAAACACTCTTTCTGTAGAAAATGCAAGTGGAGATTCGGAGCGCTAAGAGGGTAATAGTGGAAAAAGGAATGGCTCCAAATATAAACTACACAGAATCATTCTGTGAAACTTCTTTCTGATCTGTGCATTCAGCTAACAGAGTTAAACCATACTTTTGATTGAGCAGATCTGAACAATCTTTCTGTAGAAAATGCAACTGGACATTTGGAGCGCTAAGAGAGTAGTAGTGGAAAAAGGAATATATTCAAATATAAACTACACAGAAGCATTCTGTGAAACTTCTTTCTGATCTGAGCATTCAGCTAACAGAGTTAAACCATACTTTTGATTGAGCAGTTTTGAAACACTCTGTCTGTAGAAAATGCAACTGGACATTCGTAGCGCTAAGTGGGTAATAGTGGAAAAAAGAATATGTTCAAATATAAACTACACAGAAGCATTGTATGAAACTTCTTTCTGTTCTGTGCATTCAACTAACAGAGTTGTACCTTACTTTTGATTGAGCCGTTCTGAAACACTCTTGCTGTAGAAACTGCAATTGGACATTCTGAGCGCTAAGAGGCCTATATTGGGAAAAAGAATGTCTACAAATAAAAACTACACAGAAGAATTGTGTGAAACTTCTTTCTGTTCTGTTTGTTCAACTAAAAGTGATGAACCTTAGTTTTGATTGAGCCGTTCTGAAACACTCTTTCTGTAGAAAATGCAAGTGGAGATTCGGAGCGCTAAGAGGGTAATAGTGGAAAAAGGAATGGCTCCAAATATAAACTACACAGAATCATTCTGTGAAACTTCTTTCTGATCTGTGCATTCAGCTAACAGAGTTAAACCATACTTTTGATTGAGCAGATCTGAACACTCTTTCTGTAGAAAATGCAACTGGACATTTGGAGCGCTAAGAGAGTAGTAGTGGAAAAAGGAATATATTCAAATATAAACTACACAGAAGCATTCTGTGAAACTTCTTTCTGATCTGAGCATTCAGCTAACAGAGTTAAACCATACTTTTGATTGAGCAGTTTTGAAACACTCTCTCTGTAGAAAATGCAACTGGAGATTCGTAGCGCTAAGTGGGTAATAGTGGAAAAAAGAATATGTTCAAATATAAACTACACAGAAGCATTGTATGAAACATCTTTCTGTTCTGTGCATTCAACTAACAGAGTTGAACCTTACTTTTGATTGAGCCGTTCTGAAACACTCTATCTGTAGAAACTGCAATTGGACATTCTGAGCGCTAAGAGGCCTATATTGGGAAAAAGAATGTCTACAAATAAAAACTACACAGAAGAATTGTGTGAAACTTCTTTCTGTTCTGTTTGTTCAACTAAAAGTGATGAACTTTAGTTTTGATTGAGCCGTTCTGAAACACTCTTTCTGTAGAAAATGCAAGTGGAGATTCGGAGCGCTAAGAGGGTAATAGTGGAAAAAGGAATGTCTCCAAATATAAACTACACAGAATCATTCTGTGAAACTTCTTTCTGATCTGTGCATTCAGCTAACAGAGTTAAACCATACTTTTGATTGAGCAGATCTGAACACTCTTTCTGTAGAAAATGCAACTGGACATTTGGAGCGCTAAGAGAGTAGTAGTGGAAAAAGTAATATATTCAAATATAAACTACACAGAAGCATTCTGTGAAACTTCTTTCTGATCTGAGCATTCAGCTAACAGAGTTAAACCATACTTTTGATTGAGCAGTTTTGAAACACTCTGTCTGTAGAAAATGCAACTGGACATTCGTAGCTCTAAGTGGGTAATAGTGGAAAAAAGAATATGTTCAAATATAAACTACACAGAAGCATTGTATGAAACTTCTTTCTGTTCTGTGCATTCAACTAACAGAGTTGAACCTTACTTTTGATTGAGCCTTTATGAAACACTCTTTCTGTAGAAACTGCAATTGGACATTCTGAGCGCTAAGAGGCCTCTATTGGGAAAAATAATATCTTCAAATAAAAACTACACAGAAACATTGTGTGAAACTTATTTCTGATATGTTCATTAAGCTAACAGAGTTAAACCATACTTTTGATTGCGCAGTTCTGAACACTCTTTCTGTAGAAAATGCAAGTGGACATTCCGAGCGCTAAGAGGGTAATAGTGGAAAAAGGAATATATTCAAATATAAACTACACAGTAGCATTCCGTGAAAATTCTTTCTGTTCTGTGCATTCAACTAACAGAGTTGAACCTTACTTTTGATTGAGCCGTTCTGAAACACTCTTTCTGTAGAAACTGCAATTGGACATGCTAAGCGCTAAGAGGCCTACATTGGGAAAAAGAATATCTTCAAATAAAAACTACACAGATGCATTCTGTGAAACTTATTTCTGATCTGTAAATTCAGTTAACAGAGATAAAACATATTTTTGATTGAGCAGTTATGAAACACTCTTTTTGTAGAAAATGCAAGTGGAGATTCGGAGCGCTAAGAGGGTAATAGTGGAAAAAGGAATGTCTTCAAATATAAACTACACAGAATCATTCGGTGAAACTTCTTTCTGATCTGTGCATTCAGCTAACAGAGTTAAACCATACTTTTGATTGAGCAGATCTGAACACTCTTTCTGTAGAAAATGCATCTGGACATTTGGAGCGCTAAAAGCGTAGTAGTGGAAAAAGGAATATATTCAAATATAAACTACACAGAAGAATTCTGTGAAACTTCTTTCTTATCTGAGCATTCAGCTAACAGAGTTAAACCATACTTTTGATTGAGCAGTTTTGAAACACTCTGTCTGTAGAAAATGCAACTGGACATTCGTAGCGCTAAGTGGGTAATAGTGGAAAAAAGAATATGTTCAAATATAAACTACACAGAAGCATTGTATGAAACAACTTTCTGTTCTGTGCATTCAAATAACAGAGTTGAAACTTACTTTTGATTGAGCCGTTCTGAAACTCTCTATCTGTAGAAACTGCAATTGGACATTCTGAGCGCTAAGAGGCCTATATTGGGAAAAAGAATGTCTACAAATAAAAACTACACAGAAGAATTGTGTGAAACTTCTTTCTGTTCAGTTTGTTCAACTAAAGTGATGAACCTTAGCTTTGATTGAGCCGTTCTGAAACACTCTTTCTGTAGAAAATGCAAGTGGAGATTCGGAGCGCTAAGAGGGTAATAGTGGAAAAAGGAATGGCTCCAAATATAAACTACACAGAATCATTCTGTGAAATTCTTTCTGATCTGTGCATTCAGCTAACAGAGTTAAACCATACTTTTGACTGAGCAGATCTGAACAATCTTTCTGTAGAAAATGCAACTGGACATTTGGAGCGCTAAGAGAGTAGTAGTGGAAAAAGGAATATATTCAAATATAAACTACACAGAAGCATTCTGTGAAACTTCTTTCTGATCTGAGCATTCAGCTAACAGAGTTAAACCATACTTTTGATTGAGCAGTTTTGAAACACTCTGTCTGTAGAAAATGCAACTGGACATTCGTAGCGCTAAGTGGGTAATAGTGGAAAAAAGAATATGTTCAAAAATAAACTACACAGAAGCATTGTATGAAACTTCTTTCTGTTCTGTGCATTCAACTAACAGAGTTGTACCTTACTTTTGATTGAGCCGTTCTGAAACACTCTTGCTGTAGAAACTGCAATTGGACATTCTGAGCGCTAAGAGGCCTATATTGGGAAAAATAATATCTTCAAATAAAAACTACACAGAAGAATTGTGTGAAACTTCTTTCTGTTCTGTTTGTTCAACTAAAAGAGTTGAACCTTAGTTTTGATTGAGCCGTTCTGAAACACTCTTTCTGTAGAATATGCAAGTGGAGATTCGGAGCTCTAAGAGGGTAATAGTGGAAAAAGGAATGTCTCCAAATATAAACTACACAGAATCATTCTGTGAAACTTCTTTCTGATCTGTGCATTCAGCTAACAGATTTAAACCATACTTTTGATTGAGCAGATCTGAACACTCTTTCTGTAGAAAATGCAACTGGACATTTGGAGCGCTAAGAGAGTACTAGTGGAAAAAGGAATATATTCAAATATAAACTACACAGAAGCATTCTGTGAAACTTCTTTCTGATCTGAGCATTCAGCTAACAGAGTTAAACCATACTTTTAATTGAGCAGTTTTGAAACACTCTGTCTGTAGAAAATGCAACTGGACATTCGTAGCGCTAAGTGGGTAAGAGTGGAAAAAAGAATATGTTCAAATATAAACTACACAGAAGCATTGTATGAAACTTCTTTCTGTTCTGTGCATTCAACTAACAGAGTTGAACCTTACTTTTGATTGAGCCTTTCTGAAACACTCTTTCTGTAGAAACTGCAATTGGACATTCTGAGCGCTAAGAGGCCTCTATTGGGAAAAATAATATCTTCAAATAAAAACTACACAGAAACATTGTGTGAAACTTATTTCTGATATGTTCATTAAGCTAACAGAGTTAAACCATACTTTTGATTGCGCAGTTCTGAACACTCTTTCTGTAGAAAATGCAAGTGGACATTCCGAGCGCTAAGAGGGTAATAGTGGAAAAAGGAATATATTCAAATATAAACTACACAGTAGCATTCCGTGAAAATTCTTTCTGTTCTGTGCATTCAACTAACATTGTTGAACCTTACTTTTGATTGAGCCGTTCTGAAACACTCTTTCTGTAGAAACTGCAATTGGACATGCTAAACGCTAAGAGGCCTACATTGGGAAAAAGAATATCTTCAAATAAAAACTACACAGATGCATTCTGTGAAACTTATTTCTGATCTGTAAATTCAGTTAACAGAGATAAAACATATTTTTGATTGAGCAGTTATGAAACACTCTTTTTGTAGAAAATGCAAGTGGAGATTCGGAGCGCTAACAGGGTAATAGTGGAAAAAGGAATGTCTTCATATATAAACTACACAGAATCATTCGGTGAAACTTCTTTCTGATCTGTGCATTCAGCTAACAGAGTTAAACCTTACATTTGATTGAGCAGATCTGAACACTCTTTCTGTAGAAAATGCAACTGGACATTTGGAGCGCTAAGAGCGTAGTAGTGGAAAAAGGAATATATTCAAATATAAACTACACAGAAGAATTCTGTGAAACTTCTTTCTGATCTGAGCATTCAGCTAACAGAGTTAAACCATACTTTTGATTGAGCAGTTTTGAAACACTCTGTCTGTAGAAAATGCAACTGGACATTCGTAGCGCTAAGTGGGTAATAGTGGAAAAAAGAATATGTTCAAATATAAACTACACAGAAGCATTGTATGAAACTTCTTTCTGTTCTGTGCATTCAACTAACAGAGTTGAACCTTACTTTTGATTGAGCCGTTCTGAAACACTCTTTCTGTAGAAACTGCAATTGGACATTCTGAGCGCTAAGAGGCCTATATTGGGAAAAAGAATGTCTACAAATAAAAACTACACAGAAGAATTGTGTGAAACTTCTTTCTGTTCTGTTTGTTCAACTAAAAGACTTGAACCTTAGTTTTGATTGAGCCGTTCTGAAACACTCTTTCTGTAGAAAATGCAAGTGGAGATTCGGAGCGCTAAGAGGGTAATAGTGGAAAAAGGAATGTCTCCAAATATAAACTACACAGAATCATTCTGTGAAACTTCTTTCTGATCTGTGCATTCAGGTAACAGAGTTAAACCATACTTTTGATTGAGCAGATCTGAACACTCTTTCTGTAGAAAATGCAACTGGACATTTGGAGCGCTAAGAGAGTAGTAGTGGAAAAAGGAATATATTCAAATATAAACTACACAGAAGCATTCTGTGAAACTTCTTTCTGATCTGAGCATTCAGCTAACAGAGTTAAACCATACTTTTGATTGAGCAGTTTTGAAACACTCTGTCTGTAGAAAATGCCACTGGACATTCGTAGCGCTAAGTGGGTAATAGCGGAAAAAAGAATATGTTCAAATATAAACTACACAGAAGCATTGTATGAAACTTCTTTCTGTTCTGTGCATTCAACTAACAGAGTTGAACCTTACTTTTGATTGAGCCTTTCTGAAACACTCTTTCTGTAGAAACTGCAATTGGACATTCTGAGCGCTAAGAGGCCTCTATTGGGAAAAATAATATCTCCAAATAAAAACTACACAGAAGCATTGTGTGAAACTTATTTCTGATATGTTCATTAAGCTAACAGAGTTAAACCATACTTTTGATTGCGCAGTTCTGAACACTCTTTCTGTAGAAAATGCAAGTGGACATTCGGAGCGCTAAGAGGGTAATAGTGGAAAAAGGAATATATTCAAATATAAACTACACAGTAGCATTCCGTGAAAATTCTTTCTGTTCTGTGCATTCAACTTACAGAGTTGAACCTTACTTTTGATTGAGCCGTTCTGAAACACTCTTTCTGTAGAAACTGCAATTGGACATGCTAAGCGCTAAGAGGCCTACATTGGGAAAAAGAATATCTTCAAATAAAAACTACACAGATGCATTCTGTGAAAGTTATTTCTGATCTGTAAATTCAGTTATCAGAGATAAAACATATTTTTGATTGACCAGTTCTGAACACTCTTTCTGTAGAAAATGCAAGTGGACATTCAGAGCGCTAAGAGGGTAATAGTGGAAAAAGGAATATCTTCAAATATAAACTACACAGTAGCATTCTGTGAATATTCTTTCTGTTCTGTGCATTCAACTAACAGAGTTGAACCTTACTTTTGATTGAGCCGTTCTGAAACACTCTTTCTGTAGAAACTGCAATTGGACATGCTAAGCGCTAAGAGGCCTACATTGGGAAAAAGAATATCTTCAAATAAAAGCTACACAGATGCATTCTGTGAAACTTATTTCTGATCTGTAAATTCAGTTAACAGAGATAAAACATATTTTTGATTGAGCAGTTATGAAACACTCTTTTTGTAGAAAATGCAAGAGGAGATTCGGAGCGCTAAGAGGGTAATAGTGGAAAAAGGAATGTCTTCAAATATAAACTACAGAGAATCATTCGGTGAAACTTCTTTCTGATCTGTGCATTCAGCTAACAGAGTTAAACCATACTTTTGATTGAGCAGATCTGAACACTCTTTCTGTAGAAAATGCAACTGGACATTTGGAGCGCTAAGAGCGTAGTAGTGGAAAAAGGAATATATTCAAATATAAACTACACAGAAGAATTCTGTGAAACTTCTTTCTGATCTGAGCATTCAGCTAACAGAGTTAAACCATACTTTTGATTGAGCAGTTTTGAAACACTCTGTCTGTAGAAAATGCAACTGGACATTCGTAGCGCTAAGTGGGTAATAGTGGAAAAAAGAATATGTTCAAATATAAACTACACAGAAGCATTGTATGAAACATCTTTCTGTTCTGTGCATTCAAATAACAGAGTTGAACCTTACTTTTGATTGAGCCGTTCTGAAACACTCTATCTGTAGAAACTGCAATTGGACATTCTGAGCGCTAAGAGGCCTATATTAGGAAAAAGAATGTCTACAAATAAAAACTACACAGAAGAATTGTGTGAAACTTCTTTCTGTTCTGTTTGTTCAACTAAAAGTGATGAACCTTAGTTTTGATTGAGCCGTTCTGAAACACTCTTTCTGTAGAAAATGCAAGTGGAGATTCGGAGCGCTAAGAGGGTAATAGTGGAAAAAGGAATGGCTCCAAATATAAACTACACAGAATCATTATGTGAAACTTCTTTCTGATCTGTGCATTCAGCTAACAGAGTTAAACCATACTTTTGATTGAGCAGATCTGAACACTCTTTCTGTAGAAAATGCAACTGGACATTTGGAGCGCTAAGAGAGTAGTAGTGGAAAAAGGAATATATTCAAATATAAACTACACAGAAGCATTCTGTGAAACTTCTTTCTGATCTGAGCATTCAGCTAACAGAGTTAAACCATACTTTTGATTGAGCAGTTTTGAAACACTCTGTCTGTAGAAAATGCAACTGGACATTCGTAGCGCTAAGTGGGTAATAGTGGAAAAAAGAATATGTTCAAATATAAACTACACAGAAGCATTGTATGAAACTTCTTTCTGTTCTGTGCATTCAACTAACAGAGTTGAACCTTACTTTTGATTGAGCCGTTCTGAAACACTCTTGCTGTAGAAACTGCAATTGGACATTCTGAGCGCTAAGAGGCCTACATTGGGAAAAAGAATATCTTCAAATAAAAACTACACAGATGCATTCTGTGAAACTTATTTCTGATCTGTAAATTCAGTTAACAGAGATAAAACATATTTTTGATTGAGCAGTTCTGAAACACTCTTTTTGTAGAAAATGCAAGTGGAGATTCGGAGCGCTAAGAGGGTAATAGTGGAAAAAGGAATGTCTTCAAATATAAACTACACAGAATCATTCGGTGAAACTTCTTTCTGATCTGTGCATTCAGCTAACAGAGTTAAACCATACTTTTGATTGAGCAGATCTGAACACTCTTTCTGTAGAAAATGCATCTGGACATTTGGAGCGCTAAAAGCGTAGTAGTGGAAAAAGGAATATATTCAAATATAAACTACACAGAAGAATTCTGTGAAACTTCTTTCTTATCTGAGCATTCAGCTAACAGAGTTAAAACATACTTTTGATTGAGCAGTTTTGAAACACTCTGTCTGTAGAAAATGCAACTGGACATTCGTAGCGCTAAGTGGGTAATAGTGGAAAAAAGAATATGTTCAAATATAAACTACACAGAAGCATTGTATGAAACAACTTTCTGTTCTGTGCATTCAAATAACAGAGTTGAACCTTACTTTTGATTGAGCCGTTCTGAAACACTCTATCTGTAGAAACTGCAATTGGACATTCTGAGCGCTAAGAGGCCTATATTGGGAAAAAGAATGTCTACAAATAAAAACTACACAGAAGAATTGTGTGAAACTTCTTTCTGTTCAGTTTGTTCAACTAAAGTGATGAACCTTAGCTTTGATTGAGCCGTTCTGAAACACTCTTTCTGTAGAAAATGCAAGTGGAGATTCGGAGCGCTAAGAGGGCAATAGTGGAAAAAGGAATGGCTCCAAATATAAACTACACAGAATCATTCTGCGAAATTCTTTCTGATCTGTGCATTCAGCTAACAGAGTTAAACCATACTTTTGATTGAGCAGATCTGAACAATCTTTCTGTAGAAAATGCAACTGGACATTTGGAGCGCTAAGAGAGTAGTAGTGGAAAAAGGAATATATTCAAATATAAACTACACAGAAGCATTCTGTGAAACTTCTTTCTGATCTGAGCATTCAGCTAACAGAGTTAAACCATACTTTTGATTGAGCAGTTTTGAAACACTCTGTCTGTAGAAAATGCAACTGGACATTCGTAGCGCTAAGTGGGTAATAGTGGAAAAAAGAATATGTTCAAATATAAACTACACAGAAGCATTGTATGAAACTTCTTTCTGTTCTGTGCATTCAACTAACAGAGTTGTACCTTACTTTTGATTGAGCCGTTCTGAAACACTCTTTCTGTAGAAACTGCAATTGGACATTCTGAGCGCTAAGAGGCCTATATTGGGAAAAATAATATCTTCAAATAAAAACTACACAGAAGAATTGTGTGAAACTTCTTTCTGTTCTGTTTGTTCAACTAAAAGAGTTGAACCTTAGTTTTGATTGAGCCGTTCTGAAACACTCTTTCTGTAGAAAATGCAAGTGGAGATTCGGAGCTCTAAGAGGGTAATAGTGGAAAAAGGAATGTCTCCAAATATAAACTACACAGAATCATTCTGTGAAACTTCTTTCTGATCTGTGCATTCAGCTAACAGATTTAAACCATACTTTTGATTGAGCAGATCTGAACACTCTTTCTGTAGAAAATGCAACTGGACATTTGGAGCGCTAAGAGAGTACTAGTGGAAAAAGGAATATATTCAAATATAAACTACACAGAAGCATTCTGTGAAACTTCTTTCTGATCTGAGCATTCAGCTAACAGAGTTAAACCATACTTTTAATTGAGCAGTTTTGAAACACTCTGTCTGTAGAAAATGCAACTGGACATTCGTAGCGCTAAGTGGGTAAGAGTGGAAAAAAGAATATGTTCAAATATAAACTACACAGAAGCATTGTATGAAACTTCTTTCTGTTCTGTGCATTCAACTAACAGAGTTGAACCTTACTTTTGATTGAGCCTTTCTGAAACACTCTTTCTGTAGAAACTGCAATTGGACATTCTGAGCGCTAAGAGGCCTCTATTGGGAAAAATAATATCTTCAAATAAAAACTACACAGAAACATTGTGTGAAACTTATTTCTGATATGTTCATTAAGCTAACAGAGTTAAACCATACTTTTGATTGCGCAGTTCTGAACACTCTTTCTGTAGAAAATGCAAGTGGACATTCCGAGCGCTAAGAGGGTAATAGTGGAAAAAGGAATATATTCAAATATAAACTACACAGTAGCATTCCGTGAAAATTCTTTCTGTTCTGTGCATTCAACTAACAGAGTTGAACCTTACTTTTGATTGAGCCGTTCTGAAACACTCTTTCTGTAGAAACTGCAATTGGACATGCTAAACGCTAAGAGGCCTACATTGGGAAAAAGAATATCTTCAAATAAAAACTACACAGATGCATTCTGTGAAACTTATTTCTGATCTGTAAATTCAGTTAACAGAGATAAAACATATTTTTGATTGAGCAGTTATGAAACACTCTTTTTGTAGAAAATGCAAGTGGAGATTCGGAGCGCTAACAGGGAAATAGTGGAAAAAGGAATGTCTTCATATATAAACTACACAGAATCATTCGGTGAAACTTCTTTCTGATCTGTGCATTCAGCTAACAGAGTTAAACCTTACATTTGATTGAGCAGATCTGAACACTCTTTCTGTAGAAAATGCAACTGGACATTTGGAGCGCTAAGAGCGTAGTAGTGGAAAAAGGAATATATTCAAATATAAACTACACAGAAGAATTCTGTGAAACTTCTTTCTGATCTGAGCATTCAGCTAACAGAGTTAAACCATACTTTTGATTGAGCAGTTTTGAAACACTCTGTCTGTAGAAAATGCAACTGGACATTCGTAGCGCTAAGTGGGTAATAGTGGAAAAAAGAATATGTTCAAATATAAACTACACAGAAGCATTGTATGAAACTTCTTTCTGTTCTGTGCATTCAACTAACAGAGTTGAACCTTACTTTTGATTGAGCCGTTCTGAAACACTCTTTCTGTAGAAACTGCAATTGGACATTCTGAGCGCTAAGAGGCCTATATTGGGAAAAAGAATGTCTACAAATAAAAACTACACAGAAGAATTGTGTGAAACTTCTTTCTGTTCTGTTTGTTCAACTAAAAGACTTGAACCTTAGTTTTGATTGAGCCGTTCTGAAACACTCTTTCTGTAGAAAATGCAAGTGGAGATTCGGAGCGCTAAGAGGGTAATAGTGGAAAAAGGAATGTCTCCAAATATAAACTACACAGAATCATTCTGTGAAACTTCTTTCTGATCTGTGCATTCAGGTAACAGAGTTAAACCATACTTTTTATTGAGCAGATCTGAACACTCTTTCTGTAGAAAATGCAACTGGACATTTGGAGCGCTAAGAGAGTAGTAGTGGAAAAAGGAATATATTCAAATATAAACTACACAGAAGCATTCTGTGAAACTTCTTTCTGATCTGAGCATTCAGCTAACAGAGTTAAACCATACTTTTGATTGAGCAGTTTTGAAACACTCTGTCTGTAGAAAATGCCACTGGACATTCGTAGCGCTAAGTGGGTAATAGCGGAAAAAAGAATATGTTCAAATATAAACTACACAGAAGCATTGTATGAAACTTCTTTCTGTTCTGTGCATTCAACTAACAGAGTTGAACCTTACTTTTGATTGAGCCTTTCTGAAACACTCTTTCTGTAGAAACTGCAATTGGACATTCTGAGCGCTAAGAGGCCTCTATTGGGAAAAATAATATCTCCAAATAAAAACTACACAGAAGCATTGTGTGAAACTTATTTCTGATATGTTCATTAAGCTAACAGAGTTAAACCATACTTTTGATTGCGCAGTTCTGAACACTCTTTCTGTAGAAAATGCAAGTGGACATTCGGAGCGCTAAGAGGGTAATAGTGGAAAAAGGAATATATTCAAATATAAACTACACAGTAGCATTCCGTGAAAATTCTTTCTGTTCTGTGCATTCAACTTACAGAGTTGAACCTTACTTTTGATTGAGCCGTTCTGAAACACTCTTTCTGTAGAAACTGCAATTGGACATGCTAAGCGCTAAGAGGCCTACATTGGGAAAAAGAATATCTTCAAATAAAAACTACACAGATGCATTCTGTGAAAGTTATTTCTGATCTGTAAATTCAGTTATCAGAGATAAAACATATTTTTGATTGACCAGTTCTGAACACTCTTTCTGTAGAAAATGCAAGTGGACATTCAGAGCGCTAAGAGGGTAATAGTGGAAAAAGGAATATCTTCAAATATAAACTACACAGTAGCATTCTGTGAATATTCTTTCTGTTCTGTGCATTCAACTAACAGAGTTGAACCTTACTTTTGATTGAGCCGTTCTGAAACACTCTTTCTGTAGAAACTGCAATTGGACATGCTAAGCGCTAAGAGGCCTACATTGGGAAAAAGAATATCTTCAAATAAAAGCTACACAGATGCATTCTGTGAAACTTATTTCTGATCTGTAAATTCAGTTAACAGAGATAAAACATATTTTTGATTGAGCAGTTATGAAACACTCTTTTTGTAGAAAATGCAAGAGGAGATTCGGAGCGCTAAGAGGGTAATAGTGGAAAAAGCAATGTCTTCAAATATAAACTACACAGAATCATTCAGTGAAACTTCTTTCTGATCTGTGCATTCAGCTAACAGCGTTAAACCATACTTTTGATTGAGCAGATCTGAACACTCTTTCTGTAGAAAATGCAACTGAACATTTGGAACGCTAAGAGCGTACTAGTGGAAAAGGGAATATATTCAAATATAAACTACACAGAAACATTCTGTGAAACTTTTTCTGATCTTAGCATTCAGCTAACAGAGTTAAACCATACTTTTGATTGAGCAGTTTTGAAACACTCTGTCTGTAGAAAATGCAACTGGACATTCGTAGCGCTAAGTGGGTAATAGTGGAAAAAAGAATATGTTCAAATATAAACTACACAGAAGCATTGTATGAAACTTCTTTCTGTTCTGTGCATTCAACTAACAGAGTTGAACCTTACTTTTGATTGAGCCGTTCTGAAACACTCTTTCTGTAGAAACTGCAATTGGACATTCTGAGCGCTAAGAGGCCTATATTGGGAAAAAGAATGTCTACAAATAAAAACTACACAGAAGAATTGTGTGAAACTACTTTCTGTTCTGTTTGTTCAACTAAAGGAGTTGAACCTTAGTTTTGATTGAGCCGTTCTGAAACACTCTTTCTGTAGAAAATGCAAGTGGAGATTCGGAGCGCTAAGAGGGTAATAGTGGAAAAAGGAATGTCTCCAAATATAAACTACACAGAATCATTCTGTGAAACTTTTTTCTGATCTGTGCATTCAGCTAACAGAGTTAAACCATACTTTTGATTGAGCAGATCCGAACACTCTTTCTGTAGAAAATGCAACTGGACATTTGGAGCGCTAAGAGAGTAGTAGTGGAAAAAGGAATATATTCAAATATAAACTACACAGAAGCATTCTGTGAAACTTCTTTCTGATCTGAGCATTCAGCTAACAGAGTTAAACCATACTTTTGATTGAGCAGTTTTGAAACACTCTGTCTGTAGAAAATGCAACTGGACATTCGTAGCGCTAAGTGGGTAATAGTGGAAAAAAGAATATGTTCAAATATAAACTACACAGAAGCATTGTATGAAACTTCTTTCTGTTCTGTGCATTCAACTAACAGAGTTGAACCTTACTTTTGATTGAGCCTTTCTGAAACACTCTTTCTGTAGAAACTGCAGTTGGACATTCTGAGCGCTAAGAGGCCTATATTGGGAAAAAAAATATCTTCAAATAAAAACTACACAGAAGCATTGTGTGAAACTTATTTCTGATATGTTCATTAAGCTAACAGAGTTAAACCATACCTTTGATTGCGCAGTTCTGAACACTCTTTCTGTAGAAAATGCAAGTGGACATTCGGAGCGCTAAGAGGTTAATAGTGGAAAAAGGAATATATTCAAATATAAACTACACAGTAGCATTCTGTGAAAATTCTTTCTGTTCTGTGCATTCAACTAACAGAGTTGAACCTTACTTTTGATTGAGCCGTTCTGAAACACTCTTTCTGTAGAAACTGCAATTGGACATGCTAAACGCCAAGAGGCCTATATTGGGAAAAAGAATATCTTCAAATAAAAACTACACAGATGCATTCTGCGAAACTTATTTCTGATCTGTAAATTCAGTTAACAGAGATAAAATATATTTTTGATTGAGCAGTTATGAAACACTCTTTTTGTAGAAAATGCAAGTGGAGATTCGGAGCGCTAAGAGGGTAATAGTGGAAAAAGTAATGTCTTCAAATATAAACTACACAGAATCATTCGGTGAAACTTCTTTCTGATCTGTGCATTCAGCTAACAGAGTTAAACCATACTTTTGATTGAGCAGATCTGAACACTCTTTCTGTAGAAAATGCAACTGTACATTTGGAGCGCCAAGAGATTAGTAGTGGAAAAAGGAATATATTCAAATATAAACTACACAGAAGCATTCTGTGAAACTTCTTTCTGATCTGAGCATTCAGCTAACAGAGTTAAACCATACTTTTGATTGAGCAGTTTTGAAACACTCTGTCTGTAGAAAATGCAACTGGACATTCGTAGCGCTAAGTGGGTAATAGTGGAAAAAAGAATATGTTCAAATATAAACTACACAGAAGCATTGTATGAAACTTCTTTCTGTTCTGTGCATTCAACTAACAGAGTTGAACCTTACTTTTGATTGAGCCTTTCTGAAACACTCTTTCTGTAGAAACTGCAATTGGACATTCTGAGCGCTAAGAGGCCTATATCGGGAAAAATAATATCTTCAAATAAAAACTACACAGAAGCATTGTGTGAAACTTATTTCTGATATGTTCATTAAGCTAACAGAGTTAAAACATACTTTTGATTGCGCAGTTCTGAACACTCTTTCTGTAGAAAATGCAAGTGGACATTCGGAGCGCTAAGAGGGTAATAGTGGAAAAAGGAATATATTTAAATATAAACTACACAGTAGCATTCTGTGAAAATACTTTCTGTTCTGTGCATTCAACTAACAGAGTTGAACCTTACTTTTGATTGAGGCGTTCTGAAACACTCTTTCTGTATAAACTGCAATTCGACATGCTAAGCGCTAAGAGGCCTACATTGGGAAAAAGAATATCTTCAAATAAAAACTACACAGATGCATTCTGTGAAACTTATTTCTGATCTGTAAATTCAGTTAACAGAGATAAAACATATTTTTGATTGAGCAGTTATGAAACACTCTTTTTGTAGAAAATGCCAGTGGATATTCGGAGCGCTGAGAGGGTAATAGTGGAAAAAGGAATGTCTTCAAATATAAACTACACAGAATCATTCGGTGAAACTTCTTTCTGATCTGTGCATTCAGCTAACAGAGTTAAACCATACTTTTGATTGAGCAGATCTGAACACTCTTTCTGTAGAAAATGCAACTGGACATTTGGAGCGCTAAAAGCGTAGTAGTGGAAAAAGGAATATATTCAAATATAAACTACACAGAAGCATTCTGTGAAACTTCTTTCTGATCTGAGCATTCAGCTAACAGAGTAAAACCATACTTTTGATTGAGCAGTTTTGAAACACTCTGTCTGTAGAAAATGCAACTGGACATTCGTAGCGCTAAGTGGGTAATGGTGGAAAAAAGAATATGTTCAAATATAAACTACACAGAAGCATTGTATGAAACTTCTTTCTGTTCTGTGCATTCAACTAACAGAGTTGAATCTTACTTTTGATTGAGCCGTTCTGAAACACTCTTTCTGTAGAAACTGCAATTGGACATTCTGAGCGCTAAGAGGCCTATATTGGGAAAAAGAATGTCTACAAATAAAAACTACACAGAAGAATTGTGTGAAACTTCTTTCTGTTCTGTTTGTTCAACTAAAAGAGTTGAACCTTAGTTTTGATTGAGCCGTTCTGAAACACTCTTTCTGTAGAAAATGCAAGTGGAGATTCGGAGCGCTAAGAGGGTAATAGTGGAAAAAGGAATGTCTCCAAATATAAACTACACAGAATCATTCTGTGAAACTTCTTTCTGATCTGTGCATTCAGCTAACAGAGTTAAACCATACTTTTGATTGAGCAGATCTGAACACTCTTTCTGTAGAAAATGCAACTGGACATTTGGAGCGCTAAGAGAGTAGTAGTGGAAAAAGTAATATATTCAAATATAAACTACACAGAAGCATTCTGTGAAACTTCTTTCTGATCTGAGCATTCAGCTAACAGAGTTAAACCATACTTTTGATTGAGCAGTTTTGAAACACTCTGTCTGTAGAAAATGCAACTGGACATTCGTAGCGCTAAGTGGGTAATAGTGGAAAAAAGAATATGTTCAAATATAAACTACACAGAAGCATTGTATGAAACTACTTTCTGTTGTGTGCATTGAACTAACAGAGTTGAACCTTACTTTTGATTGAGCCTTTCTGAAACACTCTTTCTGTAGAAACTGCAATTGGACATTCTGAGCGCTAGGAGGCCTATATTGGGAAAAATAATATCTTCAAATAAAAAATACACAGAAGCATTGTGTGAAACTTATTTCTGATATGTTCATTAAGCTAACAGAGTTAAACCATACTTTTGATTGCGCAGTTCTGAACACTCTTTCTGTAGAAAATGCAAGTGGACATTCGGAGCGCTAAGAGGGTAATAGTGGAAAAAGGAATATATTCAAATATAAACTACACAGTAGCATTCTGTGAAAATTCTTTCTGTTCTGTGCATTCAACTAACAGAGTTGAACCTTACTTTTGATTGAGCCGTTCTGAAACACTCTTTCTGTAGAAACTGCAATTGGACATGCTAAGCGCTAAGAGGCCTACATTGGGAAAAAGAATATCTTCAAATAAAAACTACACAGATGCATTCTGTGAAACTTATTTCTGATCTGTAAATTCAGTTAACAGAGGTAAAACATATTTTTGATTGAGCAGATATGAAACAATCTTTTTGTAGAAAATGCAAGTGGAGATTCGGAGCGCTAAGAGGGTTATAGTGGAAAAAGGAATGTCTTCAAATATAAACTACACAGAATCATTCAGTGAAACTTCTTTCTGATCTGTGCATTCAGCTAACAGCGTTAAACCATACTTTTGATTGAGCAGATCTGAACACTCTTTCTGTAGAAAATGCAACTGGACATTTGGAGCGCTAAGAGCGTAGTAGTGGAAAAAGTAATATATTCAAATGTAAACTACACAGATGCATTCTGTGAAACTTCTTTCTGATCTGAGCATTCAGCTAACAGAGTTAAACCATACTTTTGATTGAGCAGTTTTGAAACACTCTGTCTGTAGAAAATGCAACTGGACATTCGTAGCGCTAAGGGGGTAATAGTGGAAAAAAAAATATGTTCAAATATAAACTACACAGAAGCATTGTATGAAACATCTTTCTGTTCTGTGCATTCAACTAACAGAGTTGAACCTTACTTTTGATTGAGCCGTTCTGAAACACTCTTTCTGTAGAAACTGCAATTGGACATTCTGAGCGCTAAGAGGCCTATATTGGGAAAAAGAATGTCTACAAATAAAAACTACACAGAAGAATTGTGTGAAACTTCTTTCTGTTCTGTTTGTTCAACTAAAAGAGTTGAACCTTAGTTTTGATTGAGCCGTTCTGAAACATTCTTTCTGTAGAAAATGCAAGTGGAGATTCGGAGCGCTAAGAGGGTAATAGTGGAAAAAGGAATGTCTCCAAATATAAACTACACAGAATCATTCTGTGAAACTTCTTTCTGATCTGTGCATTCAGCTAACAGAGTTAAACCATACTTTTGATTGAGCAGATCTGAACACTCTTTCTGTAGAAAATGCAACTGGACATTTGGAGCGCTAAGAGAGTAGTAGTGGAAAAAGTAATATATTCAAATATAAACTACACAGAAGCATTCTGTGAAACTTCTTTCTGATCTGAGCATTCAGCTAACAGAGTTAAACCATACTTTTGATTGAGCAGTTTTGAAACACTCTGTAGAAAATGCAACTGGACATTCGTAGCGCTAAGTGGGTAATAGTGGAAAAAAGAATATGTTCAAATATAAGCTACACAGAAGCATTGTATGAAACTACTTTCTGTTCTGTGCATTCAACTAACAGAGTTGAACCTTACTTTTGATTGAGCCTTTCTGAAACACTCTTTCTGTAGAAACTGCAATTGGACATTCTGAGCGCTAGGAGGCCTATATTGGGAAAAATAATATCTTCAAATAAAAACTACACAGAAGCATTGTGTGAAACTTATTTCTGATATGTTCATTAAGCTAACAGAGTTAAACCATACTTTTGATTGCGCAGTTCTGAACACTCTTTCTGTAGAAAATGCAAGTGGACATTCGGAGCGCTAAGAGGGTAATAGTGGAAAAAGGAATGTCTCCAAATATAAACTACACAGAATCATTCTGTGAAACTTTTTTCTGATCTGTGCATTCAGCTAACAGAGTTAAACCATACTTTTGATTGAGCAGATCTGAACACTCTTTCTGTAGAAAATGCAACTGGACATTTGGAGCGCTAAGAGAGTACTAGTGGAAAAAGGAATATATTCAAATATAAACTACACAGAAGCATTCTGTGAAACTTCTTTCTGATCTGAGCATTCAGCTAACAGAGTTAAACCATACTTTTGATTGAGCAGTTTTGAAACACTCTGTCTGTAGAAAATGCAACTGGACATTCGTAGCGCTAAGTGGGTAAAAGTGGAAAAAAGAATATGTTCAAATATAAACTACACAGAAGCATTGTATGAAACTTCTTTCTGTTCTGTGCATTCAACTAACAGAGTTGAACCTTACTTTTGATTGAGCATTTCTGAAACACTCTTTCTGTAGAAACTGCAGTTGGACATTCTGAGCGCTAAGAGGCCTATATTGGGAAAAAAAATATCTTCAAATAAAAACTACACAGAAGCATTGTGTGAAACTTATTTCTGATATGTTCATTAAGCTAACAGAGTTAAACCATACTTTTGATTGCGCAGTTCTGAACACTCTTTCTGTAGAAAATGCAAGTGGACATTCGGAGCGCTAAGAGGGTAATAGTGGAAAAAGGAATATATTCAAATATAAACTACACAGTAGCATTCTGTAAAAATTCTTTCTGTTCTGTGCATTCAACTAACAGAGTTGAACCTTACTTTTGATTGAGCCGTTCTGAAACACTCTTTCTGTAGAAATTGCAATTGGACATGCTAAACGCCAAGAGGCCTATATTGGGAAAAAGAATATCTTCAAATAAAAACTACACAGATGCATTCTGCGAAACTTATTTCTGATCTGTAAATTCAGTTAACAGAGATAAAATATATTTTTGATTGAGCAGTTATGAAACACTCTTTTTGTAGAAAATGCAAGTGGAGATTCGGAGCGCTAAGAGGGTAATATTGGAAAAAGGAATGTCTTCAAATATAAACTACACAGAATCATTCTGTGAAACTTCTTTCTGATCTGTGCATTCAGCTAACAGAGTTAAACCATACTTTTGATTGAGCAGATCTGAACACTCTTTCTGTAGAAAATGCAACTGTACATTTCGAGCGCTAAGAGATTAGTAGTGGAAAAAGGAATATATTCAAATATAAACTACACAGAAGCATTCTGTGAAACTTCTTTCTGATCTGAGCATTCAGCTAACAGAGTTAAACCATACTTTTGATTGAGCAGTTTTGAAACACTCTGTCTGTAGAAAATGCAACTGGACATTCGTAGCGCTAAGTGGGTAATAGTGGAAAAAAGAATATGTTCAAATATAAACTACACAGAAGCATTGTATGAAACTTCTTTCTGTTCTGTGCATTCAACTAACAGAGTTGAACCTTACTTTTGATTGAGCCTTTCTGAAACACTCTTTCTGTAGAAACTGCAATTGGACATTCTGAGCGCTAAGAGGCCTATATCGGGAAAAATAATATCTTCAAATAAAAACTACACAGAAGCATTGTGTGAAACTTATTTCTGATATGTTCATTAAGCTAACAGACTTAAAACATACTTTTGATTGCGCAGTTCTGAAAACTCTTTCTGTAGAAAATGCAAGTGGACATTCGGAGCGCTAAGAGGGTAATAGTGGAAAAAGGAATATATTTAAATATAAACTACACAGTAGCATTCTGTGAAAATTCTTTCTGTTCTGTGCATTCAAATAACAGAGTTGAACCTTACTTTTGATTGAGCCGTTCTGAAACACTCTTTCTGTAGAAACTGCAATTCGACATGCTAAGCGCTAAGAGGCCTACATTGGGAAAAAGAATATCTTCAAATAAAAACTACACAGATGCATTCTGTGAAACTTATTTCTGATCTGTAAATTCAGTTAACAGAGATAAAACATATTTTTGATTGAGCAGTTATGAAACACTCTTTTTGTAGAAAATGCAAGTGGAGATTCGGAGCGCTGAGAGGGTAATAGTGGAAAAAGGAATGTCTTCAAATATAAACTACACAGAATCATTCGGTGAAACTTCTTTCTGATCTGTGCATTCAGCTAACAGAGTTAAAACATACTTTTGATTGAGCAGATCTGAACACTCTTTCTGTAGAAAATGCAACTGGACATTTGGAGCGCTAAAAGCGTAGTAGTGGAAAAAGGAATATATTCAAATATAAACTACACAGAAGCATTCTGTGAAACTTCTTTCTGATCTGAGCATTCAGCTAACAGAGTAAAACCATACTTTTGATTGAGCAGTTTTGAAACACTCTGTCTGTAGAAAATGCAACTGGACATTCGTAGCGCTAAGTGGGTAATAGTGGAAAAAAGAATATGTTCAAATATAAACTACACAGAAGCATTGTATGAAACTTCTTTCTGTTCTGTGCATTCAACTAACAGAGTTGGACCTTACTTTTGATTGAGCCGTTCTGAAACACTCTTTCTGTAGAAACTGCAATTGGACATTCTGAGCGCTAAGAGGCCTATATTGGGAAAAAGAATGTCTACAAATAAAAACTACACAGAAGAATTGTGTGAAACTTCTTTCTGTTCTGTTTGTTCAACTAAAAGAGTTGAACCTTAGTTTTGATTGAGCCGTTCTGAAACACTCTTTCTGTAGAAAATGCAAGTGGATATTCGGAGCGCTAAGAGGGTAATAGTGGAAAAAGGAATGTCTCCAAATATAAACTACACAGAATCATTCTGTGAAACTTCTTTCTGATCTGTGCATTCAGCTAACAGAGTTAAACCATACTTTTGATTGAGCAGATCTGAACACTCTTTCTGTAGAAAATGCAACTGGACATTTGGAGCGCTAAGAGAGTAGTAGTGGAAAAAGTAATATATTCAAATATAAACTACACAGAAGCATTCTGTGAAACTTCTTTCTGATCTGAGCATTCAGCTAACAGAGTTAAACCATACTTTTGATTGAGCAGTTTTGAAACACTCTGTCTGTAGAAAATGCAACTGGACATTCGTAGCGCTAAGTGGGTAATAGTGGAAAAAAGAATATGTTCAAATATAAACTACACAGAAGCATTGTATGAAACTACTTTCTGTTCTGTGCATTGAACTAACAGAGTTGAACCTTACTTTTGATTGAGCCTTTCTGAAACACTCTTTCTGTAGAAACTGCAATTGGACATTCTGAGCGCTAGGAGGCCTATATTGGGAAAAATAATATCTTCAAATAAAAACTACACAGAAGCATTGTGTGAAACTTATTTCTGATATGTTCATTAAGCTAACAGAGTTAAACCATACTTTTGATTGCGCAGTTCTGAACACTCTTTCTGTAGAAAATGCAAGTGGACATTCGGAGCGCTAAGAGGGTAATAGTGGAAAAAGGAATATATTCAAATATAAACTACACAGTAGCATTCTGTGAAAATTCTTTCTGTTCTGTGCATTCAACTAACAGAGTTGAACCTTACTTTTGATTGAGCCGTTCTGAAACACTCTTTCTGTAGAAACTGCAATTGGACATGCTAAGCGCTAAGAGGCCTACATTGGGAAAAATAATATCTTCAAATAAAAACTACACAGATGCATTCTGTGAAACTTATTTTTGATCTGTAAATTCAGTTAACAGAGGTAAAACATATTTTTGATTGAGCAGTTATGAAACAATCTTTTTGTAGAAAATGCAAGTGGAGATTCGGAGCGCTAAGTGGGTTATAGTGGAAAAAGGAATGTCTTCAAATATAAACTACACAGAATCATTCAGTGAAACTTCTTTCTGATCTGTGCATTCAGCTAACAGCGTTAAACCATACTTTTGATTGAGCAGATCTGAACACTCTTTCTGTAGAATATGCAACTGAACATTTGGAGCGCTAAGAGCGTACTAGTGGAAAAGGGAATATATTCAAATATAAACTACACAGAAACATTCTGTGAAACTTCTTTCTGATCTGAGCATTCAGCTAACAGAGTTAAACCATACTTTTGATTGAGCAGTTTTGAAACACTCTGTCTGTAGAAAATGCAACTGGACATTCGTAGCGCTAAGTGGGTAATAGTGGAAAAAAGAATATGTTCAAATATAAACTACACAGAAGCATTGTATGAAACTTCTTTCTGTTCTGTGCATTCAACTAACAGAGTTGAACATTACTTTTGATTGAGCCGTTCTGAAACACTCTTTCTGTAGAAACTGCAATTGGACATTCTGAGCGCTAAGAGGCCTATATTGGGAAAAAGAATGTCTACAAATAAAAACTACACAGAAGAATTGTGTGAAACTTCTTTCTGTTCTGTTTGTTCAACTAAAAGAGTTGAACCTTAGTTTTGATTGAGCCGTTCTGAAACACTCTTTCTGTAGAAAATGCAAGTGGAGATTCGGAGCGCTAAGAGGGTAATAGTGGAAAAAGGAATGTCTCCAAATATAAACTACACAGAATCATTCTGTGAAACTTTTTTCTGATCTGTGCATTCAGCTAACAGAGTTAAACCATACTTTTGATTGAGCAGATCCGAACACTCTTTCTGTAGAAAATGCAACTGGACATTTGGAGCGCTAAGAGAGTAGTAGTGGAAAAAGGAATATATTCAAATATAAACTACACAGAAGCATTCTGTGAAACTTCTTTCTGATCTGAGCATTCAGCTAACAGAGTTAAACCATACTTTTGATTGAGCAGTTTTGAAACACTCTGTCTGTAGAAAATGCAACTGGACATTCGTAGCGCTAAGTGGGTAATAGTGGAAAAAAGAATATGTTCAAATATAAACTACACAGAAGCATTGTATGAAACTTCTTTCTGTTCTGTGCATTCAACTAACAGAGTTGAACCTTACTTTTGATTGAGCCTTTCTGAAACACTCTTTCTGTAGAAACTGCAGTTGGACATTCTGAGCGCTAAGAGGCCTATATTGGGAAAAAAAATATCTTCAAATAAAAACTACACAGAAGCATTGTGTGAAACTTATTTCTGATATGTTCATTAAGCTAACAGAGTTAAACCATACTTTTGATTGCGCAGTTCTGAACACTCTTTCTGTAGAAAATGCAAGTGGACATTCGGAGCGCTAAGAGGTTAATAGTGGAAAAAGGAATATATTCAAATATAAACTACACAGTAGCATTCTGTGAAAATTCTTTCTGTTCTGTGCATTCAACTAACAGAGTTGAACCTTACTTTTGATTGAGCCGTTCTGAAACACTCTTTCTGTAGAAAATGCAATTGGACATGCTAAACGCCAAGAGGCCTATATTGGGAAAAAGAATATCTTCAAATAAAAACTACACAGATGAATTCTGCGAAACTTATTTCTGATCTGTAAATTCAGTTAACAGAGATAAAATATATTTTTGATTGAGCAGTTATGAAACACTCTTTTTGTAGAAAATGCAAGTGGAGATTCGGAGCGCTAAGAGGGTAATAGTGGAAAAAGGAATGTCTTCAAATATAAACTACACAGAATCATTCGGTGAAACTTCTTTCTGATCTGTGCATTCAGCTAACAGAGTTAAACCATACTTTTGATTGAGCAGATCTGAACACTCTTTCTGTAGAAAATGCAACTGTACATTTGGAGCGCTAAGAGATTAGTAGTGGAAAAAGGAATATATTCAAATATAAACTACACAGAAGCATTCTGTGAAACTTCTTTCTGATCTGAGCATTCAGCTAACAGAGTTAAACCATACTTTTGATTGAGCAGTTTTGAAACACTCTGTCTGTAGAAAATGCAACTGGACATTCGTAGCGCTAAGTGGGTAATAGTGGAAAAAAGAATATGTTCAAATATAAACTACACAGAAGCATTGTATGAAACTTCTTTCTGTTCTGTGCATTCAACTAACAGAGTTGAACCTTACTTTTGATTGAGCCTTTCTGAAACACTCTTTCTGTAGAAACTGCAATTGGACATTCTGAGCGCTAAGAGGCTTATATCGGGAAAAATAATATCTTCAAATAAAAACTACACAGAAGCATTGTGTGAAACTTATTTCTGATATGTTCATTAAGCTAACAGAGTTAAAACATACTTTTGATTGCGCAGTTCTGAAAACTCTTTCTGTAGAAAATGCAAGTGGACATTCGGAGCGCTAAGAGGGTAATAGTGGAAAAAGGAATATATTTAAATATAAACTACACAGTAGCATTCTGTGAAAATTCTTTCTGTTCTGTGCATTCAACTAACAGAGTTGAACCTTACTTTTGATTGAGCCGTTCTGAAACACTCTTTCTGTAGAAACTGCAATTCGACATGCTAAGCGCTAAGAGGCCTACATTGGGAAAAAGAATATCTTCAAATAAAAACTACACAGATGCATTCTGTGAAACTTATTTCTGATCTGTAAATTCAGTTAACAGAGATAAAACATATTTTTGATTGAGCAGTTATGAAACACTCTTTTTGTAGAAAATGCCAGTGGATATTCGGAGCGCTGAGAGGGTAATAGTGGAAAAAGGAATGTCTTCAAATATAAACTACACAGAATCATTCGGTGAAACTTCTTTCTGATCTGTGCATTCAGCTAACAGAGTTAAACCATACTTTTGATTGAGCAGATCTGAACACTCTTTCTGTAGAAAATGCAACTGGACATTTGGAGCGCTAAAAGCGTAGTAGTGGAAAAAGGAATATATTCAAATATAAACTACACAGAAGCATTCTGTGAAACTTCTTTCTGATCTGAGCATTCAGCTAACAGAGTAAAACCATACTTTTGATTGAGCAGTTTTGAAACACTCTGTCTGTAGAAAATGCAACTGGACATTCGTAGCGCTAAGTGGGTAATGGTGGAAAAAAGAATATGTTCAAATATAAACTACACAGAAGCATTGTATGAAACTTCTTTCTGTTCTGTGCATTCAACTAACAGAGTTGAACCTTACTTTTGATTGAGCCGTTCTGAAACACTCTTTCTGTAGAAACTGCAATTGGACATTCTGAGCGCTAAGAGGCCTATATTGGGAAAAAGAATGTCTACAAATAAAAACTACACAGAAGAATTGTGTGAAACTTCTTTCTGTTCTGTTTGTTCAACTAAAAGAGTTGAACCTTAGTTTTGATTGAGCCGTTCTGAAACACTATTTCTGTAGAAAATGCAAGTGGAGATTCGGAGCGCTAAGAGGGTAATAGTGGAAAAAGGAATGTCTCCAAATATAAACTACACAGAATCATTCTGTGAAACTTCTTTCTGATATGTGCATTCAGCTAACAGAGTTAAACCATACTTTTGATTGAGCAGATCTGAACACTCTTTCTGTAGAAAATGCAACTGGACATTTGGAGCGCTAAGAGAGTAGTAGTGGAAAAAGTAATATATTCAAATATAAACTACACAGAAGCATTCTGTGAAACTTCTTTCTGATCTGAGCATTCAGCTAACAGAGTTAAACCATACTTTTGATTGAGCAGTTTTGAAACACTCTGTCTGTAGAAAATGCAACTGGACATTCGTAGCGCTAAGTGGGTAATAGTGGAAAAAAGAATATGTTCAAATATAAACTACACAGAAGCATTGTATGAAACTTCTTTCTGTTCTGTGCATTCAACTAACAGAGTTGAACCTTACTTTTGATTGAGCCTTTTTGAAACACTCTTTCTGTAGAAACTGCAATTGGACATTCTGAGCGCTAAGAGGCCTATATCGGGAAAAATAATATCTTCAAATAAAAACTACACAGAAGCATTGTGTGAAACTTATTTCTGATATGTTCATTAAGCTAACAGAGTTAAAACATACTTTTGATTGCGCAGTTCTGAAAACTCTTTCTGTAGAAAATGCAAGTGGACATTCGGAGCGCTAAGAGGGTAATAGTGGAAAAAGGAATATATTTAAATATAAACTACACAGTAGCATTCTGTGAAAATTCTTTCTGTTCTGTGCATTCAAATAACAGAGTTGAACCTTACTTTTGATTGAGCCGTTCTGAAACACTCTTTCTGTAGAAAATGCAATTGGACATGCTAAACGCCAAGAGGCCTATATTGGGAAAAAGAATATCTTCAAATAAAAACTACACAGATGCATTCTGCTAAACTTATTTCTGATCTGTAAATTCAGTTAACAGAGATAAAATATATTTTTGATTCAGCAGTTATGAAACACTCTTTTTGTAGAAAATGCAAGTGGAGATTCGGAGCGCTAAGAGGGTAATAGTGGAAAAAGGAATGTCTTCAAATATAAACTACACAGAATCATTCGGTGAAACTTCTTTCTGATCTGTGAATTCAGCTAACAGACTTAAACCATACTTTTGATTGAGCAGATCTGAACACTCTTTCTGTAGAAAATGCAACTGTACATTTGGAGCGCTAAGAGATTAGTAGTGGAAAAAGGAATATATTCAAATATAAACTACACAGAAGCATTCTGTGAAACTTCTTTCTGATCTGAGCATTCAGCTAACAGAGTTAAACCATACTTTTGATTGAGCAGTTTTGAAACACTCTGTCTGTAGAAAATGCAACTGGACATTCGTAGCGCTAAGTGGGTAATAGTGGAAAAAAGAATATGTTCAAATATAAACTACACAGAAGCATTGTATGAAACTTCTTTCTGTTCTGTGCATTCAACTAACAGAGTTGAACCTTACTTTTGATTGAGCCTTTCTGAAACACTCTTTCTGTAGAAACTGCAATTGGACATTCTGAGCGCTAAGAGGCCTATATCGGGAAAAATAATATCTTCAAATAAAAACTACACAGAAGCATTGTGTGAAACTTATTTCTGATATGTTCATTAAGCTAACAGAGTTAAAACATACTTTTGATTGCGCAGTTCTGAAAACTCTTTCTGTAGAAAATGCAAGTGGACATTCGGAGCGCTAAGAGGGTAATAGTGGAAAAAGGAATATATTTAAATATAAACTACACAGTAGCATTCTGTGAAAATTCTTTCTGTTCTGTGCATTCAACTAACAGAGTTGAACCTTACTTTTGATTGAGCCGTTCTGAAACACTCTTTCTGTAGAAACTGCAATTCGACATGCTAAGCGCTAAGAGGCCTACATTGGGAAAAAGAATATCTTCAAATAAAAACTACACAGATGCATTCTGTGAAACTTATTTCTGATCTGTAAATTCAGTTAACAGAGATAAAACATATTTTTGATTGAGCAGTTATGAAACACTCTTTTTGTAGAAAATGCCAGTGGATATTCGGAGCGCTGAGAGGGTAATAGTGGAAAAAGGAATGTCTTCAAATATAAACTACACAGAATCATTCGGTGAAACTTCTTTCTGATCTGTGCATTCAGCTAACAGAGTTAAACCATACTTTTGATTGAGCAGATCTGAACACTCTTTCTGTAGAAAATGCAACTGGACATTTGGAGCGCTAAAAGCGTAGTAGTGGAAAAAGGAATATATTCAAATATAAACTACACAGAAGCATTCTGTGAAACTACTTTCTGATCTGAGCATTCTGCTAACAGAGTAAAACCATACTTTTGATTGAGCAGTTTTGAAACACTCTGTCTGTAGAAAATGCAACTGGACATTCGTAGCGCTAAGTGGGTAATGGTGGAAAAAAGAATATGTTCAAATATAAACTACACAGAAGCATTGTATGAAACTTCTTTCTGTTCTGTGCATTCAACTAACAGAGTTGAACCTTACTTTTGATTGAGCCGTTCTGAAACACTCTTTCTGTAGAAACTGCAATTGGACATTCTGAGCGCTAAGAGGCCTATATTGGGAAAAAGAATGTCTACAAATAAAAACTACACAGAAGAATTGTGTGAAACTTCTTTCTGTTCTGTTTGTTCAACTAAAAGAGTTGAACCTTAGTTTTGATTGAGCCGTTCTGAAACACTCTTTCTGTAGAAAATGCAAGTGGAGATTCGGAGCGCTAAGAGGGTAATAGTGGAAAAAGGAATGTCTCCAAATATAAACTACACAGAATCATTCTGTGAAACTTCTTTCTGATATGTGCATTCAGCTAACAGAGTTAAACCATACTTTTGATTGAGCAGATCTGAACACTCTTTCTGTAGAAAATGCAACTGGACATTTGGAGCGCTAAGAGAGTAGTAGTGGAAAAAGTAATATATTCAAATATAAACTACACAGAAGCATTCTGTGAAACTTCTTTCTGATCTGAGCATTCAGCTAACAGAGTTAAACCATACTTTTGATTGAGCAGTTTTGAAACACTCTGTCTGTAGAAAATGCAACTGGACATTCGTAGCGCTAAGTGGGTAATAGTGGAAAAAAGAATATGTTCAAATATAAACTACACAGAAGCATTGTATGAAACTACTTTCTGTTCTGTGCATTCAACTAACAGAGTTGAACCTTACATTTGATTGAGCCTTTCTGAAACACTCTTTCTGTAGAAACTGCAATTGGACATTCTGAGCGCTAGGAGGCCTATATTGGGAAAAATAATATCTTCAAATAAAAACTACACAGAAGCATTGTGTGAAACTTATTTCTGATATGTTCATTAAGCTAACAGAGTTAAACCATACTTTTGATTGCGCAGTTCTGAACACTCTTTCTGTAGAAAATGCAAGTGGACATTCGGAGCGCTAAGAGGGTAATAGTGGAAAAAGGAATATATTCAAATATAAACTACACAGTAGCATTCTGTGAAAATTCTTTCTGTTCTGTGCATTCAACTAACAGAGTTGAACCTTACTTTTGATTGAGCCGTTCTGAAACACTCTTTCTGTAGAAACTGCAATTGGCCATGCTAAGCGCTAAGAGGCCTACATTGGGAAAAAGAATATCTTCAAATAAAAACTACACAGATGCATTCTGTGAAACTTATTTCTGATCTGTAAATTCAGTTAACAGAGGTAAAACATATTTTTGATTGAGCAGTTATGAAACAATCTTTTTGTAGAAAATGCAAGTGGAGATTCGGAGCGCTAAGAGGGTTATAGTGGAAAAAGGAATGTCTTCAAATATAAACTACACAGAATCATTCAGTGAAACTTCTTTCTGATCTGTGCATTCAGCTAACAGCGTTAAACCATACTTTTGATTGAGCAGATCTGAACACTCTTTCTGTAGAAAATGCAACTGGACATTTGGAGCGCTAAGAGCGTAGTAGTGGAAAAAGTAATATATTCAAATGTAAACTACACAGATGCATTCTGTGAAACTTCTTTCTGATCTGAGCATTCAGCTAACAGAGTTAAACCATACTTTTGATTGAGCAGTTTTGAAACAGTCTGTCTGTGGAAAATGCAACTGGACATTCGTAGCGCTAAGTGGGTAATAGTGGAAAAAAAAATATGTTCAAATATAAACTACACAGAAGCATTGTATGAAACTTCTTTCTGTTCTGTGCATTCAACTAACAGAGTTGAACCTTACTTTTGATTGAGCCGTTCTGAAACACTCTATCTGTAGAAACTGCAATTGGACATTCTGAGCGCTAAGAGGCCTATATTGGGAAAAAGAATGTCTACAAATAAAAACTACACAGAAGAATTGTGTGAAACTTCTTTCTGTTCTGTTTGTTCAACTAAAAGAGTTGAACCTTAGTTTTGATTGAGCCGTTCTGAAACACTCTTTCTGTAGAAAATGCAAGTGGAGATTCGGAGCGCTAAGAGGGTAATAGTGGAAAAAGGAATGTCTCCAAATATAAACTACACAGAATCATTCTGTGAAACTTCTTTCTGATCTGTGCATTCAGCTAACAGAGTTAAACCATACTTTTGATTGAGCAGATCTGAACACTCTTTCTGTAGAAAATGCAACTGGACATTTGGAGCGCTAAGAGAGTAGTAGTGGAAAAAGTAATATATTCAAATATAAACTACACAGAAGCATTCTGTGAAACTTCTTTCTGATCTGAGCATTCAGCTAACAGAGTTAAACCATACTTTTGATTGAGCAGTTTTGAAACACTCTGTCTGTAGAAAATGCAACTGGACATTCGTAGCGCTAAGTGGGTAATAGTGGAAAAAAGAATATGTTCAAATATAAGCTACACAAAAGCATTGTATGAAACTACTTTCTGTTCTGTGCATTCAACTAACAGAGTTGAACCTTACTTTTGATTGAGCCTTTCTGAAACACTCTTTCTGTAGAAACTGCACTTGGACATTCTGAGCGCTAGGAGGCCTATATTGGGAAAAATAATATCTTCAAATAAAAACTACACAGAAGCATTGTGTGAAACTTATTTCTGATATGTTCATTAAGCTAACAGAGTTAAACCATACTTTTGATTGCGCAGTTCTGAACACTCTTTCTGTAGAAAATGCAAGTGGACATTCGGAGCGCTAAGAGGGTAATAGTGGAAAAAGGAATATATTCAAATATAAACTACACAGTAGCATTCTGTGAAAATTCTTTCTGTTCTGTGCATTCAACTAACAGAGTTGAACCTTACTTTTGATTGAGCCGTTCTGAAACACTCTTTCTGTAGAAACTGCAATTGGACATGCTAAGCGCTAAGTGGCCTACATTGGGAAAAAGAATATCTTCAAATAAAAACTACACAGATGCATTCTGTGAAACTTATTTCTGATCTGTAAATTCAGTTAACAGAGGTAAAACATATTTTTGATTGAGCAGTTATGAAACACTCTTTTTGTAGAAAATGCAACTGGACATTTGGAGCGCTAAGAGCGTAGTAGTGGAAAAAGGAATATATTCAAATATAAACTACACAGAAGCATTCTGTGAAACTTCTTTCTGATCTGAGCATTCAGCTAACAGAGTTAAACCATACTTTTGATTGAGCAGTTTTGAAACACTCTGTCTGTAGAAAATGCAACTGGACATTCGTAGCGCTAAATGGGTAATAGTGGAAAAAAGAATATGATCAAATATAAACTACACAGAAGCATTGTATGAAACTTCTTTGTGTTCTGTGCATTCAACTAACAGAGTTGAACCTTACTTTTGATTGAGCCGTTCTGAAACACTCTATCTGTAGAAACTGCAATTGGACATTCTGAGCGCTAAGAGGCCTATATTGGGAAAAAGAATGTCTACAAATAAAAACTACACAGAAGAATTGTGTGAAACTTCTTTCTGTTCTGTTTGTTCAACTAAAAGAGTTGAAACTTAATTTTGATTGAGCCGTTCTTAAACAGTCTTTCTGTAGAAAATGCAAGTATAGATTCGGAGCGCTAAGAGGGTAATAGTGGAAAAAGGAATGTCTCCAAATATAAACTACACAGAATCATTCTGTGAAACTTATTTCTGATCTGTGCATTCAGCTAACAGATTTAAACCATACTTTTGATTGAGCAGATCTGAACACTCTTTCTGTAGAAAATGCAACTGGACATTTGGAGCGCTAAGAGAGTGGTAGTGGAAAAAGGAATATATTCAAATATAAACTACACAGAAGCATTCTGTGAAACTTCTTTCTGATCTGAGCATTCAGCTAACAGAGTTAAACCATACTTTTGATTGAGCAGTTTTGAAACACTCTGTCTGTAGAAAATGCAACTGGACATTCGTAGCGCTAAGTGGGTAATAGTGGAAAAAAGAATATGTTCAAATATAAACTACACAGAAGCATTGTATGAAACTTCTTTCTGTTCTGTGCATTCAACTAACAGAGTTGAACCTTACATTTGATTGAGCCTTTCTGAAACACTCTTTCTGTAGAAACTGCAATTGGACATTCTGAGCGCTAAGAGGCCTATATCGGGAAAAATAATATCTTCAAATAAAAACTACACAGAAGCATTGTGTGAAACTTATTTCTGATATGTTCATTAAGCTAACAGAGTTAAAACATACTTCTGATTGCGCAGTTCTGAAAACTCTTTCTGTAGAAAATGCAAGTGGACATTCGGAGCGCTAAGAGGGTAATAGTGGAAAAAGGAATATATTTAAATATAAACTACACAGTAGCATTCTGTGAAAATTCTTTCTGTTCTGTGCATTCAACTAACAGAGTTGAACCTTACTTTTGATTGAGCCGTTCTGAAACACTCTTTCTGTAGAAACTGCAATTGGACATGCTAAGCGCTAAGAGGCCTACATTGGGAAAAAGAATATCTTCAAATAAAAACTACACAGATGCATTCTGTGAAACTTATTTCTGATCTGTAAATTCAGTTAACAGAGGTAAAACATATTTTTGATTGAGCAGTTATGAAACAATCTTTTTGTAGAAAATGCAAGTTGAGATTCGGAGCGCTAAGGGGGTTATAGTGGAAAAAGGAATATCTTCAAATATAAACTACACAGAATCATTCAGTGAAACTTCTTTCTGATCTGTGCATTCAGCTAACAGCGTTAAACCATACTTTTGATTGAGCAGATCTGAACACTCTTTCTGTAGAAAATGCAACTGGACATTTGGAGCGCTAAGAGCGTAGTAGTGGAAAAAGTAATATATTCAAATGTAAACTACACAGAAGCATTCTGTGAAACTTCTTTCTGATCTGAGCATTCAGCTAACAGAGTTAAACCATACTTTTGATTGTGCAGTTTTGAAACACTCTGTCTGTAGAAAATGCAACTGGACATTCGTAGCGCTAAGTGGGTAATAGTGGAAAAAAAAATATGTTCAAATATAAACTACACAGAAGCATTGTATGAAACATCTTTCTGTTCTGTGCATTCAACTAACAGAGTTGAACCTTACTTTTGATTGAGCCGTTCTGAAACACTCTATCTGTAGAAACTGCAATTGGACATTCTGAGCGCTAAGAGGCCTATATTGGGAAAAAGAATGTCTACAAATAAAAACTACACAGAAGAATTGTGTGAAACTTCTTTCTGTTCTGTTTGTTCAACTAAAAGAGTTGAACCTTAGTTTTGATTGAGCCGTTCTGAAACACACTTTCTGTAGAAAATGCAAGTGGAGATTCGGAGCGCTAAGAGGGTAATAGTGGAAAAAGGAATGTCTCCAAATATAAACTACACAGAATCATTCTGTGAAACTTCTTTCTGATCTGTGCATTCAGCTAACAGAGTTAAACCATACTTTTGATTGAGCAGATCTGAACACTCTTTCTGTAGAAAATGCAACTGGACATTTGGAGCGCTAAGAGAGTAGTAGTGGAAAAAGTAATATATTCAAATATAAACGACACAGAAGCATTCTGTGAAACTTCTTTCTGATCTGAGCATTCAGCTAACAGAGTTAAACCATACTTTTGATTGAGCAGTTTTGAAACACTCTGTCTGTAGAAAATGCAACTGGACATTCGTAGCGCTAAGTGGGTAATAGTGGAAAAAAGAATATGTTCAAATATAAGCTACACAGAAGCATTGTATGAAACTACTTTCTGTTCTGTGCATTCAACTAACAGAGTTGAACCTTACTTTTGATTGAGCCTTTCTGAAACACTCTTTCTGTAGAAACTGCAATTGGACATTCTGAGCGCTAGGAGGCCTATATTGGGAAAAATAATATCTTCAAATAAAAACTACACAGAAGCATTGTGTGAAACTTATTTCTGATATGTTCATTAAGCTAACAGAGTTAAACCATACTTTTGATTGCGCAGTTCTGAACACTCTTTCTGTAGAAAATGCAAGTGGACATTCGGAGCGCTAAGAGGGTAATAGTGGAAAAAGGAATATATTCAAATATAAACTACACAGTAGCATTCTGTGAAAATTCTTTCTGTTCTGTGCATTCAACTAACAGAGTTGAACCTTACTTTTGATTGAGCCGTTCTGAAACACTCTTTCTGTAGAAACTGCAATTGGACATGCTAAGCGCTAAGTGGCCTACATTGGGAAAAAGAATATCTTCAAATAAAAACTACACAGATGCATTCTGTGAAACTTATTTCTGATCTGTAAATTCAGTTAACAGAGGTAAAACATATTTTTGATTGAGCAGTTATGAAACACTCTTTTTGTAGAAAATGCAACTGGACATTTGGAGCGCTAAGAGCGTAGTAGTGGAAAAAGGAATATATTCAAATATAAACTACACAGAAGCATTCTGTGAAACTTCTTTCTGATCTGAGCATTCAGCTAACAGAGTTAAACCATACTTTTGATTGAGCAGTTTTGAAACACTCTGTCTGTAGAAAATGCAACTGGACATTCGTAGCGCTAAATGGGTAATAGTGGAAAAAAGAATATGTTCAAATATAAACTACACAGAAGCATTGTATGAAACTTCTTTCTGTTCTGTGCATTCAACTAACAGAGTTGAACCTTACTTTTGATTGAGCCGTTCTGAAACACTCTATCTGTAGAAACTGCAATTGGACATTCTGAGAGCTAAGAGGCCTATATTGGGAAAAAGAATGTCTACAAATAAAAACTACACAGAAGAATTGTGTGAAACTTCTTTCTGTTCTGTTTGTTCAACTAAAAGAGTTGAAACTTAATTTTGATTGAGCCGTTCTTAAACAGTCTTTCTGTAGAAAATGCAAGTGGAGATTCGGAGCGCTAAGAGGGTAATAGTGGAAAAAGGAATGTCTCCAAATATAAACTACACAGAATCATTCTGTGAAACATATTTCTGATCTGTGCATTCAGCTAACAGATTTAAACCATACTTTTGATTGAGCAGATCTGAACACTCTTTCTGTAGAAAATGCAACTGGACATTTGGAGCGCTAAGAGAGTGGTAGTGGAAAAAGGAATATATTCAAATATAAACTACACAGAAGCATTCTGTGAAACTTCTTTCTGATCTCAGCATTCAGCTAACAGAGTTAAACCATACTTTTGATTGAGCAGTTTTGAAACACTCTGTCTGTAGAAAATGCAACTGGACATTCGTAGCGCTAAGTGGGTAATAGTGGAAAAAAGAATATGTTCAAATATAAACTACACAGAAGCATTGTATGAAACTTCTTTCTGTTCTGTGCATTCAACTAACAGAGTTGAACCTTACTTTTGATTGAGCCTTTCTAAAACACTCTTTCTGAAACTAACTGCAACTGGACATTCTGAGCGCTAAGAGGCCTATATTGGGAAAAATAATATCTTCAAATAAAAACTACACAGAAGCATTGTGTGAAACTTATTTCTGATATGATCATTAAGCTAACAGAGTTAAACCATACTTTTGATTGCGCAGTTCTGAACACTCTTTCTGTAGAAAATGCAAGTGGACATTCGGAGTGCTAAGAGGGTAATAGTGGAAAAAGGAATATATTCAAATATAAACTACACAGTAGCATTCTGTGAAAATTCTTTCTGTTCTGTGCATTCAACTAACAGAGTTGAACCTTACTTTTGATTGAGCCGTTCTGAAACACTCTTTCTGTAGAAACTGCAATTGGACATGCTAAGCGCTAAGAGGCCTACATTGGGAAAAAGAATATCTTCAAATAAAAACTACACAGATGCATTCTGTGAAACTTATTTCTGATCTGTAAATTCAGTTAACAGAGGTAAAACATATTTTTGATTGAGCAGTTATGAAACACTCTTTTTGTAGAAAATGCAAGTGGAGATTCGGAGCGCTAAGTGGGTAATAGTGGAAAAAGGAATGTCTTCAAATAAAACTACAGAGAATCATTCGGTGAAACTTCTTTCTGATCTGTGCATTCAGCTAACAGAGTTAAACCATACTTTTGATTGAGCAGATCTGAACACTCTTTCTGTAGAAAATGCAACTGGACATTTGGAGCGCTAAGAGCATAGTAGTGGAAAAAGGAATATATTCAAATATAAACTACACAGAAGCATTCTGTGAAACTTCTTTCTGATCCGAGCATTCAGCTAACAGAGTTAAACCATACTTTTGATTGAGCAGTTTTGAAACACTCTGTCTGTAGAAAATGCAACTGGACATTCGTAGCGCTAAGTGGTTAATAGTGGAAAAAAGAATATGTTCAAATATAAACTACACAGAAGCATTGTATGAAACTTCTTTCTGTTCTGTGCATTCAACTAACAGAGTTGAACCTTACTTTTGATTGAGCCGTTCTGAAACACTCTTTCTGTAGAAACTGCAATTGGACATTCTGAGCGCTAAGAGGCCTATATTGGGAAAAAGAATGTCTACAAATAAAAACTACACAGAAGTATTGTGTGAAACTTCTTTCTGTTCTGTTTGTTCAACTAAAAGAGTTGAACCTTACTTTTGATTGAGCATTTCTGAAACACTCTTTCTGTAGAAACTGCAATTGGACATGCTAAGCGCTAAGTGGCCTACATTGGGAAAAAGAATATCTTCAAATAAAAACTACACAGATGCATTCTGTGAAACTTATTTCTGATCTGTAAATTCAGTTAACAGAGGTAAAACATATTTTTGATTGAGCAGTTATGAAACACTCTTTTTGTAGAAAATGCAACTGGACATTTGGAGCGCTAAGAGCGTAGTAGTGGAAAAAGGAATATATTCAAATATAAACTACACAGAAGCATTCTGTGAAACTTCTTTCTGATCTGAGCATTCAGCTAACAGAGTTAAACCATACTTTTTATTGAGCAGTTTTGAAACACTCTGTCTGTAGAAAATGCAACTGGACATTCGTAGCGCTAAATGGGTAATAGTGGAAAAAAGAATATGTTCAAATATAAACTACACAGAAGCATTGTATGAAACTTCTTTCTGTTCTGTGCATTCAACTAACAGAGTTGAACCTTACTTTTGATTGAGCCGTTCTGAAACACTCTATCTGTAGAAACTGCAATTGGACATTCTGAGCGCTAAGAGGCCTATATTGGGAAAAAGAATCTCTACAAATAAAAACTACACAGAAGAATTGTGTGAAACTTCTTTCTGTTCTGTTTGTTCAACTAAAAGAGTTGAAACTTAATTTTGATTGAGCCGTTCTTAAACAGTCTTTCTGTAGAAAATGCAAGTGGAGATTCGGAGCGCTAAGAGGGTAATAGTGGAAAAAGGAATGTCTCCAAATATAAACTACACAGAATCATTCTGTGAAACTTATTTCTGATCTGTGCATTCAGCTAACAGATTTAAACCATACTTTTGATTGAGCAGATCTGAACACTCTTTCTGTAGAAAATGCAACTGGACATTTGGAGCGCTAAGAGAGTGGTAGTGGAAAAAGGAATATATTCAAATATAAACTACACAGAAGCATTCTGTGAAACTTCTTTCTGATCTGAGCATTCAGCTAACAGAGTTAAACCATAATTTTGATTGAGCAGTTTTGAAACACTCTGTCTGTAGAAAATGCAACTGGACATTCGTAGCGCTAAGTGGGTAATAGTGGAAAAAAGAATATGTTCAAATATAAACTACACAGAAGCATTGTATGAAACTTCTTTCTGTTCTGTGCATTCAACTAACAGAGTTGAACCTTACTTTTGATTGAGCCTTTCTAAAACACTCTTTCTGAAACTAACTGCAACTGGACATTCTGAGCGCTAAGAGGCCTATATTGGGAAAAATAATATCTTCAAATAAAAACTACACAGAAGCATTGTGTGAAACTTATTTCTGATATGTTCATTAAGCTAACAGAGTTAAACCATACTTGTGATTGCGCAGTTCTGAACACTCTTTCTGTAGAAAATGCAAGTGGACATTCGGAGCACTAAGAGGGTAATAGTGGAAAAAGGAATATATTCAAATATAAACTACACAGTAGCATTCTGTGAAAATTCTTTCTGTTCTGTGCATTCAACTAACTGATTTGAACCTTACTTTTGATTGAGCCGTTCTGAAACACTCTTTCTGTAGAAACTGCAATTGTACATACTAAGCGCTAAGAGGCCTACATTGGGAAAAAGAATATCTTCAAATAAAAACTACACAGATGCATTCTGTGAAACTTATTTCTGATCTATAAATTCAGTTAACAGAGGTAAAACATATTTTTGATTGAGCAGTTATGAAACACTCTTTTTGTAGAAAATGCAAGTGGAGATTCGGAGCGCTAAGAGGGTAATAGTGGAAAAAGGAATGTCTTCAAATAAAAACTACACAGAATCATTCGGTGAAACTTCTTTCTGATCTGTGCATTCAGCTAACAGAGTTAAAACATACTTTTGATTGAGCAGATCTGAACACTCTTTCTGTAGAAAATGCAACTGGACATTTGGAGCTCTAAGAGCGTAGTAGTGGAAAAGGGAATATATTCAAATATAAACTACACAGAAGCATTCTGTGAAACTTCTTTCTGATCTGAGCATTCAGCTAACAGAGTTAAACCATACTTTTGATTGAGCAGTTTTGAAACACTCTGTCTGTAGAAAATGCAACTGGACATTCGTAGCGCTAAGTGGGTAATAGTGGAAAAAAGAATATGTTCAAATATAAACTACACAGAAGCATTGTATGAAACTTCTTTCTGTTCTGTGCATTCAACTAACAGAGTTGAACCTTACTTTTGATTGAGCCGTTCTGAAACACTCTTTCTGTAGAAACTGCAATTGGACATTCTGAGCGCTAAGAGGCCTATATTGGGAAAAAGAATGTCTACAAATAAAAACTACACAGAAGAATTGTGTGAAACTTCTTTCTGTTCTGTTTGTTCAACTAAAAGAGTTGAACCTTAGTTTTGATTGAGCCGTTCTGAAACACTCTTTCTGTAGAAAATGCAAGTGGAGATTCGGAGCGCTAAGAGGGTAATAGTGGAAAAAGGAATGTCTCCAAATATAAACTACACAGAATCATTCTGTGAAACTTTTTTCTGATCTGTGCATTCAGCTAACAGAGTTAAACCATAATTTTGATTGAGCAGATCTGAACACTCTTTCTGTAGAAAATGCAACTGGACATTTGGAGCGCTAAGAGAGTAGTAGTGGAAAAAGGAATATATTCAAATATAAACTACACAGAAGCATTCTGTGAAACTTCTTTCTGATCTGAGCATTCAGCTAACAGAGTTAAACCATACTTTTGATTGAGCAGTTTTGAAACACTCTGTCTGTAGAAAATGCAACTGGACATTCGTAGCGCTAAGTGGGTAATAGTGGAAAAAAGAATATGTTCAAATATAAACTACACAGAAGCATTGTATGAAACTTCTTTCTGTTCTGTGCATTCAACTAACAGAGTTGAACCTTACTTTTGATTGAGCTGTTCTGAAACACTCTATCTGTAGAAACTGCAATTGGACATTCTGAGCGCTAAGAGGCCTATATTGGGAAAAAGAATGTCTACAAATAAAAACTACACAGAAGAATTGTGTGAAACTTCTTTCTGTTCTGTTTGTTCAACTAAAAGAGTTGAACCTTAGTTTTGATTGAGCCGTTCTGAAACACTCTTTCTGTAGAAAATGCAAGTGGAGATTCGGAGCGCTAAGAGGGTAATAGTGGAAAAAGGAATGTCTCCAAATATAAACTACACAGAATCATTCTGTGAAACTTCTTTCTGATCTGTGCATTCAGCTAACAGAGTTAAACCATACTTTTGATTGAGCAGATCTGAACACTCTTTCTGTAGAAAATGCAACTGGACATTTGGAGCGCTAAGAGAGTAGTAGTGGAAAAAGTAATATATTCAAATATAAACTACACAGAAGCATTCTGTGAAACTTCTTTCTGATCTGAGCATTCAGCTAACAGAGTTAAACCATACTTTTGATTGAGCAGTTTTGAAACACTCTGTCTGTAGAAAATGCAACTGGACATTCGTAGCGCTAAGTGGGTAATAGTGGAAAAAAGAATATGTTCAAATATAAGCTACACAAAAGCATTGTATGAAACTACTTTCTGTTCTGTGCATTCAACTAACAGAGTTGAACCTTACTTTTGATTGAGCCTTTCTGAAACACTCTTTCTGTAGAAACTGCATTTGGACATTCTGAGCGCTAGGAGGCCTATATTGGGAAAAATAATATCTTCAAATAAAAACTACACAGAAGCATTGTGTGAAACTTATTTCTGATATGTTCATTAAGCTAACAGAGTTAAACCATACTTTTGATTGCGCAGTTCTGAACACTCTTTCTGTAGAAAATGCAAGTGGACATTCGGAGCGCTAAGAGGGTAATAGTGGAAAAAGGAATATATTCAAATATAAACTACACAGTAGCATTCTGTGAAAATTCTTTCTGTTCTGTGCATTCAACTAACAGAGTTGAACCTTACTTTTGATTGAGCTGTTCTGAAACACTCTTTCTGTAGAAACTGCAATTGGACATGCTAAGCGCTAAGTGGCCTACATTGGGAAAAAGAATATCTTCAAATAAAAACTACACAGATGCATTCTGTGAAACTTATTTCTGATCTGTAAATTCAGTTAACAGAGGTAAAACATATTTTTGATTGAGCAGTTATGAAACACTCTTTTTGTAGAAAATGCAACTGGACATTTGGAGCGCTAAGAGCGTAGTAGTGGAAAAAGGAATATATTCAAATATAAACTACACAGAAGCATTCTGTGAAACTTCTTTCTGATCTGAGCATTCAGCTAACAGAGTTAAACCATACTTTTGATTGAGCAGTTTTGAAACACTCTGTCTGTAGAAAATGCAACTGGACATTCGTAGCGCTAAATGGGTAATAGTGGAAAAAAGAATATGTTCAAATATAAACTACACAGAAGCATTGTATGAAACTTCTTTGTGTTCTGTGCATTCAACTAACAGAGTTGAACCTTACTTTTGATTGAGCCGTTCTGAAACACTCTATCTGTAGAAACTGCAATTGGACATTCTGAGCGCTAAGAGGCCTATATTGGGAAAAAGAATGTCTACAAATAAAAACTACACAGAAGAATTGTGTGAAACTTCTTTCTGTTCTGTTTGTTCAACTAAAAGAGTTGAAACTTAATTTTGATTGAGCCGTTCTTAAACAGTCTTTCTGTAGGAAATGCAAGTATAGATTCGGAGCGCTAAGAGGGTAATAGTGGAAAAAGGAATGTCTCCAAATATAAACTACACAGAATCATTCTGTGAAACTTATTTCTGATCTGTGCATTCAGCTAACAGATTTAAACCATACTTTTGATTGAGCAGATCTGAACACTCTTTCTGTAGAAAATGCAACTGGACATTTGGAGCGCTAAGAGAGTGGTAGTGGAAAAAGGAATATATTCAAATATAAACTACACAGAAGCATTCTGTGAAACTTCTTTCTGATCTGAGCATTCAGCTAACAGAGTTAAACCATACTTTTGATTGAGCAGTTTTGAAACACTCTGTCTGTAGAAAATGCAACTGGACATTCGTAGCGCTAAGTGGGTAATAGTGGAAAAAAGAATATGTTCAAATATAAACTACACAGAAGCATTGTATGAAACTTCTTTCTGTTCTGTGCATTCAACTAACAGAGTTGAACCTTACATTTGATTGAGCCTTTCTGAAACACTCTTTCTGTAGAAACTGCAATTGGACATTCTGAGCGCTAAGAGGCCTATATCGGGAAAAATACTATCTTCAAATAATAACTACACAGAAGCATTGTGTGAAACTTATTTCTGATATGTTCATTAAGCTAACAGAGTTAAAACATACTTTTGATTGCGCAGTTCTGAAAACTCTTTCTGTAGAAAATGCAAGTGGACATTCGGAGCGCTAAGAGGGTAATAGTGGAAAAAGGAATATATTTAAATATAAACTACACAGTAGCATTCTGTGAAAATTCTTTCTGTTCTGTGCATTCAACTAACAGAGTTGAACCTTACTTTTGATTGAGCCGTTCTGAAACACTCTTTCTGTAGAAACTGCAATTGGACATGCTAAGCGCTAAGAGGCCTACATTGGGAAAAAGAATATCTTCAAATAAAAACTACACAGATGCATTCTGTGAAACTTATTTCTGATCTGTAAATTCAGTTAACAGAGGTAAAACATATTTTTGATTGAGCAGTTATGAAACAATCTTTTTGTAGAAAATGCAAGTTGAGATTCGGAGCGCTAAGGGGGTTATAGTGGAAAAAGGAATGTCTTCAAATATAAACTACACAGAATCATTCAGTGAAACTTCTTTCTGATCTGTGCATTCAGCTAACAGCGTTAAACCATACTTTTGATTGAGCAGATCTGAACACTCTTTCTGTAGAAAATGCAACTGGACATTTGGAGCGCTAAGAGCGTAGTAGTGGAAAAAGTAATATATTCAAATGTAAACTACACAGAAGCATTCTGTGAAACTTCTTTCTGATCTGAGCATTCAGCTAACAGAGTTAAACCATACTTTTGATTGTGCAGTTTTGAAACACTCTGTCTGTAGAAAATGCAACTGGACATTCGTAGCGCTAAGTGGGTAATAGTGGAAAAAAAAATATGTTCAAATATAAACTACACAGAAGCATTGTATGAAACATCTTTCTGTTCTGTGCATTCAACTAACAGAGTTGAACCTTACTTTTGATTGAGCCGTTCTGAAACACTCTATCTGTAGAAACTGCAATTGGACATTCTGAGCGCTAAGAGGCCTATATTGGGAAAAAGAATGTCTACAAATAAAAACTACACAGAAGAATTGTGTGAAACTTCTTTCTGTTCTGTTTGTTCAACTAAAAGAGTTGAACCTTAGTTTTGATTGAGCCGTTCTGAAACACTCTTTCTGTAGAAAATGCAAGTGGAGATTCGGAGCGCTAAGAGGGTAATAGTGGAAAAAGGAATGTCTCCAAATATAAACTACACAGAATCATTCTGTGAAACTTCTTTCTGATCTGTGCATTCAGCTAACAGAGTTAAACCATACTTTTGATTGAGCAGATCTGAACACTCTTTCTGTAGAAAATGCAACTGGACATTTGGAGCGCTAAGAGAGTAGTAGTGGAAAAAGTAATATATTCAAATATAAACTACACAGAAGCATTCTGTGAAACTTCTTTCTGATCTGAGCATTCAGCTAACAGAGTTAAACCATACTTTTGATTGAGCAGTTTTGAAACACTCTGTCTGTAGAAAATGCAACTGGACATTCGTAGCGCTAAGTGGGTAATAGTGGAAAAAAGAATATGTTCAAATATAAGCTACACAGAAGCATTGTATGAAACTACTTTCTGTTCTGTGCATTCAACTAACAGAGTTGAACCTTACTTTTGATTGAGCCTTTCTGAAACACTCTTTCTGTAGAAACTGCAATTGGACATTCTGAGCGCTAGGAGGCCTATATTGGGAAAAATAATATCTTCAAATAAAAACTACACAGAAGCATTGTGTGAAACTTATTTCTGATATGTTCATTAAGCTAACAGAGTTAAACCATACTTTTGATTGCGCAGTTCTGAACACTCTTTCTGTAGAAAATGCAAGTGGACATTCGGAGCGCTAAGAGGGTAATAGTGGAAAAAGGAATATATTCAAATATAAACTACACAGTAGCATTCTGTGAAAATTCTTTCTGTTCTGTGCATTCAACTAACAGAGTTGAACCTTACTTTTGATTGAGCCGTTCTGAAACACTCTTTCTTTAGAAAATGCAAGTGGATATTCGCAGCGCTAAGACGGTAATACTGGAAAAGGAATATATTCAAATATAAACTACACAGAAGCATTCTGTGAAACTTATTTCTGTTCTGTGCAATCAACTAACTGAGTTGAACCTTACTTTTGATGGAGCCGTTCTGAAACACTCTTTCTGTAGAAACTGCAATTGGACATTCTGAGCGCTAAGAGGCCTATATTGGGAAAAAGAATGTCTACAAATAAAAACTACACAGAAGAATTGTGTGAAACTTATTTCGGATATGGGCATTCAACAAATAGAGTAAAACCATACTTTTGATTGAGCCGTTCTGAACACTCTTTCTGTAGAAAATACAAGTGGACATTCTGAGCGCTAAGAGGGTAATACTAGAAAAAGTAATATCTTCAAATATAAACTACACAGAATCATTCTGTGAAACTTCTTTCTGATCTGTGCATTCAGCTAACAGAATTAAACCATACTTTTCATTGAGCAGTTCTGAACACTCTTTCTGTAGAAAATGCAACTAGACATTTGGAGCGATAAGAGGGTAGTAGTGGAAAAAGGAATATATTCAAATATAAACTACACGGAAGCATTCTGTGAAACTTCTTTCTGATCTGAGAATTCAGCTAACAGAGTTAAACCATACTTTTGACTGAGCAGTTTTGTAACACTCTGTCTGTAGAAAATGCAACTGGATATTCGGAGCGCTAAGTGGGTAATAGTGGAAAAAGGAATATGTTCAAATATAAACTACACAGAAGCATTGTATGAAACATCTTTCTGTTCTGTACATTCATCTAACAGAGTTGAAACTTACTTTTGATTGAGCCGTTCTGAAACACTCTTTCTGCAGAAACTGCAATTGGACATTCTGAGCCCTAAGAGGCCTATATTGGGAAAAATAATATATTCAAATAAAAACTACACAGAGGCATTGTGTGAAACTTATTTCTGATATGTGCATTCAGCTAACAGAGTTAAACCATACTTTTGATTGCGGAGTTCTGAACACTCTTTCTGTAGAAAATGCAAGTTGACATTCGGAGCGCTAAGAGGGTAATTGTGGAAAAAGAAATATACTCAAATATAAACTATAAAGAAGCATTCTGTGAAACTTCTTTCTGTTCTCTGCATTCAACTAACTGAGTTGAACGTTGCTTTTGATTGAGCCGTTCTGGAACACTCTTTCTGTAGAAAATGCAATTGGACATTCTGAGCGCTAAGAGGCCTATATTGGAAAAAATAATATCTACAAATAAAAACTACACAGAAGCATTCTGTGAAACTTCTTTCTGTTCTGTGCATTCAACTGAAAGTGTTGAACCTTAGTTTTGATTGAGCCGTTCTGAAATACTCTTTCTGTAGAAAATGCAAGTGGACATTCGGAGCGCTAAGTTAGTAACAGTGGAAAAAGTAATATCTCCAAATAAAAACTACACAGAAGCATTCTCTGAAACTCCTTTCTGTTTTCTGCATTCAACTAACAGAGCTGAGCCTTACTTTTGGAGGAGCAGTTCTGAAACACTCTTTGTGTAGAAACTGCCAGTGGAAATTCAGAGCGCTAAGAGGATAATAGTCGAAAAAGGAATATCTTCAACTAAATACTACACAGAAGCATTCTGTGGAACTCCTTTCTGTTCTGTGCATTCAAATAAAAGAGTTGAACCTTAGTTTTGATTGAGCCGTTCTGAAACACTCTTTCTGTAGAAAATGAAAGTGGAGATTCGGAGCGCTAAGAGGGTAATAGTGGAAAAAGGATTATCTTCAAATATAAACTAAACAGAATCATTCTGTGAAACTTCTTTCTGATATGTGCATTCAGCTAACAGAGTTAAACCATACTTTGGATCGTGCAGTTCTGAACACTCTTTCTGTAGAAAATGCAACTGGACATTTGGAGCGCTAAGAGGGTAGTAGTGGAAAAAGGAATATATTCAAATATAAGCTACAAAGAAGCATTCTGTGAAACTTCTTTCTGATCTGAGCATTCCGCTAACAGAGTTAAACCATACTTTTGATTGAGGAGATTTGAAACCCTCTGACTGTAGAAAATGCAACTGGACATTCGGAGCGCTAAGTGGGTAATAATGGAAAAAGGAATATGTTCAAATATAAACAACACAGAAGCATTGTATGAAACTTCTTTCTGTTCTGTGCATTCAACTAACAGAGTTGAACCTTACTTTTGATTGAGCCGTTCTGAAACACTCTTTCTGTAGAAACTGCAATTGGACATTCTCAGCTCTAAGATGCCTATATTGGGAATAATAATATCTTCAAATAAAAAATACACAGCAGCATTGTGTGAAACTTATTTCTGATATGTGCATTCAGCTAACAGAGTTAAACCATACTTTTGATTGCGCAGTTCTGAACACTCTTTCTGTAGAAAATGCAAGTGGACATTCGGAGCGCTAAGAGGGTAATATTTGAAAAAGGAATATATTCAAATATAAACTACACAGAAGCATTCTGTGAAACTTCTTTCTGTTCTGTGCATTCAACTAACAGAGTTGAACCTTACTTTTGATTGAGACGTTCTGAAACACTCTTTCTGTAGAAACTGCAATTGGACTTTCTAAGCGCTAAGAGGCCTACATTGTTAAAAAGAATATCTTCAAATAAAAACTACACAGAAGCATTCTGTGAAACTTATTTCTGATATGTGCATTCAGTTAACAGAGCTAAACCATACTTTTGATTGAGCAGTTATGAAACACTCTTTGTGTAGAAAATATAAGTGGACCTTCGGAGCGCTAAGATTGTAATAGGGGAAAAAGGATTATCTCCAAATAAAAACCACACAGAAGCATTCTCTGAAACTCCTTTCTGTTCTCTGAATTCAACTAACAGAGTTGAGCCTTACTTTTGAAGGAACAGTTCTGAAACCCTCTTTGTGTAGAAACTGCCAGTGGACATTCGGAGCGCTAAGTGGGTAATAGTCAATAAAGGAATATCTTCAACTAAATACTACACAGAAGCATTCTGTGAAACTACTTTCTGTTCTGTGCATTCAACTAAAAGAGGTGAACCTTACTTTTCATTGAGCCGTTCTGAAACACTCTTTCTATAGAAACTGCAATTGGACATTCTGAGCGCTAAGAGGCCTATATTGGTAAAAAGAATATTTTCATATAAACACTACACAGAAGCATTCTGTGAAACTTCTTTCTGATCTGTGCATTCAGCTAACAGAGTTAAACCATACTTTGGATTGAGCAGTTCTGAAACACTCTTTCTGTAGAAAATGCTACTGGACATTTGGAGCGCTAAGTGGGTAATAGTGGAATAAGGAATATCTTCAAATATAAACTACACAGAATCATTCTGTGAAACTTCTTTCTGATCTGTGCATTCAGCTAACAGAGTTAAAGCATACTTTTGATTGAGCAGTTCTGAACACTCTTTGTGTAAAAAATGCAACTGGACATTTGGAGCGCTAAGAGGGTAGTAGTGGAAAAAGTAACATATTCAAATATAAACTACACAGAAGAATTGTATGAAACTCCTTTCTCTTCTGTGCATTTAACTAACAGAGTTGAACCTTATTTTTGATTGAGCCGTTCTGAAACACTCTTTCTTTAGAAAATGCAAGTGGATATTCGCAGCGCTAAGACGGTAATACTGGAAAAGGAATATATTCAAATATAAACTACACAGAAGCATTCTGTGAAACATTTTCTGTTCTGTGCATTCAACTAACTGAGTTGAACCTTACTTTTGATGGAGCCGTTCTGAAAAGTTCTTTCTGTAGAAACTGCAATTGGACATTCTGAGCGCTAAGAGGCCTATATTTTGAAAAAGAATATCTTCAAATGAAAACTACACAGAAGCATTCTGTGAAACTTATTTCGGATATGGGCATTCAACTAATAGAGTAAAACCATACTTTTGATTGAGCCGTTCTGAACACTCTTTCTGTAGAAAATACAAGTGGACATTCTGAGCGCTAAGAGGGTAATACTAGAAAAAGTAATATCTTCAAATATAAACTACACAGAATCATTCTGTGAAACTTCTTTCTGATCTGTGCATTCAGCTAACAGAATTAAACCATAATTTTCATTGAGCAGTTCTGAACACTCTTTCTGTAGAAAATGCAACTAGACATTTGGAGCGATAAGAGGGTAGTAGTGGAAAAAGGAATATATTCAAATATAAACTACACGGAAACATTCTGTGAAACTTCTTTCTGATCTGAGAATTCAGCTAACAGAGTTAAACCATACTTTTGACTGAGCAGTTTTGAAACAGTCTGTCTGTAGAAAATGCAACTGGACATTCGGAGCGCTAAGTGGGTAATAGTGGAAAAAGGAATATGTTCAAATATAAACTACACAGAAGCAATGTATGAAACACCTTTCTGTTCTGTACATTCAACTAACAGAGTTGAAACTTACTTTTGATTGAGCCGTTCTGAAACACTCTTTCTGTAGAAACTGCAATTGGACATTCTGAGCCCTAAGAGGCCTATATTGGGAAAAATAATATATTCAAATAAAAACTACACAGAGGCATTGTGTGAAACTTATTTCTGATATGTGCATTCAGCTAACAGAGTTAAACCATACTTTTGATTGCGCAGTTCTGAACACTCTTTCTGTAGAAAATGCAAGTTGACATTCGGAGCGCTAAGAGGGTAAGTGTGGAAAAAGCAATATTCTCAAATATAAACTATAAAGAAGCATTCTGTGAAATTTCTTTCTGTTCTCTGCATTCAACTAACTGAGTTGAACCTTGCTTTTGATTGAGCCGTTCTGGAACACTCTTTCTGTAGAAAATGCAATTGGACATTCTGAGCGCTAAGAGGCCTATATTGGGAAAAACAATATCTACAAATAAAAACTACACAGAAGCATTCTGTGAAACTTCTTTCTGTTCTGTGCATTCAACTAAAAGTGTTGAACCTTAGTTTTGATTGAGCCGTTCTGAACCACTCTTTCTGTAGAAAATGCAAGTGGACATTCGGAGCGCTAAGTTAGTAATAGTGGAAAAAGGAATATCTCCAAATAAAAACTACACAGAAGCATTCTCTGAAACTTCTTTCTGTTCTCTTCATTCAACTAACAGAGCTGAGCCTTACTTTTGGAGGAGAAGTTCTGAAACACTCTTTGTGTAGAAACTGCCAGTGGAAATTCAGAGCGCTAAGAGGGTAATAGTCGAAAAAGGAATATCTTCAACTAAATACTACACAGAAGCATTCTGTGAAACTCCTTTCTGTTCTGTGCATTCAACTAAAAGAGTTGAACCTTAGTTTTGATTGAGCCGTTCTGAAACACTCTTTCTGTAGAAAATGAAAGTGGAGATTCGGAGCGCTAAGAGGGTAATAGTGGAAAAAGGATTATCTTCAAATATAAACTACACAGAATCATTCTGTGAAACTTATTTCTGATATGTGCATTCAGCTAACAGAGTTAAACCATACTTTGGATCGTGCAGTTCTGAACACTCTTTCTGTAGAAAATGCAACTGGACATTTGGAGCGCTAAGAGGGTAGTAGTGGAAAAAGGAATATATTCAAATATAAGCTACACAGAAGCATTCTGTGAAACTTCTTTCTGATCTGAGCATTCGGCTAACAGAGTTAAACCATACTTTTGATTGAGGAGATTTGAAACACTCTGACTGTAGAAAATGCAACTGGACATTCGGAGCGCTAAGTGGGTAATAATGGAAAAAGGAATATGTTCAAATATAAACAACACAGAAGCATTGTATGAAACTTCTTTCTGTTCTGTGCATTAAACTAACAGAGTTGAACCTTACTTTTGATTGAGCCGTTCTGAAACACTCTTTCTGTAGAAACTGCAATTGGACATTCTCAGCTCTAAGAGGCCTATATTGGGAATAATAATATCTTCAAATAAAAACTACACAGCAGCATTGTGTGAAACTTATTTCTGATATGTGCATTCAGCTAACAGAGTTAAACCATACTTTTGATTGCGCAGTTCTGAACACTCTTTCTGTAGAAAATGCAAGTGGACTTTTGGAGCGCTAAGAGCGTAGTAGTGGAAAAAGGAATATATTCAAATATAAACTACACAGAAGCATTCTGTGTAACTTCTTTCTGTTCTGTGCATTCAACTAACTGAGTTGAACCCTACTTTTGATGGAGCCGTTGTGAAACACTCTTTCTGTAGAAACTGCAATTGGACATTCTGACCGCTAAACGGCCTATATTGGGAAAAAGAATATCTACAAATAAAATCTACACAGAAGCATTCTGTGAAACTTCTTTTGGATCTGTGCATTCAACTAACAGAGTAAAACCATACTTTTGATTGAGCCGTTCTGAACACACTTTCTGTAGAAAATGCAAGTGGACATTCGGAGCGCTAAGAGGGTAATAGTGGAAAAAGGAATATATTCAAATATAAACTACACAGAAGCATTCTGTGAAACTTCTTTCTGTTCTGTGCATTCAACTAACAGAGTTGAACCTTACTTTTGATTGAGACGTTCTGAAACACTCTTTCTGTAGAAACTGCAATTGGACTTTCTAAGCGCTAAGAGGCCTACATTGTTAAAAAGAATATCTTCAAATAAAAACTGCACAGAAGCATTCTGTGAAACTTATTTCTGATATATGCATTCAGTTAACAGAGCTAAACCATACTTTTGATTGAGCAGTTATGAAACACTCTTTGTGTAGAAAATATAAGTGGACCTTCGGAGCGCTAAGATTGTAATAGGGGAAAAAGGATTATCTCCAAATAAAAACCACACAGAAGCATTCTCTGAAACTCCTTTCTGTTCTCTGAATTCAACTAACAGAGTTGAGAATTACTTTTGAAGGAACAGTTCTGAAACACTCTTTGTGTAGAAACTGCCAGTGGACATTCGGAGCGCTAAGTGGGTAATAGTCAATAAAGGAATATCTTCAACTAAATACTACACAGAAGCATTCTGTGAAACTACTTTCTGTTCTGTGCATTCAACTAAAAGAGGTGAACCTTACTTTTCATTGAGCCGTTCTGAAACACTCTTTCTATAGAAACTGCAATTGGACATTCTGAGCGCTAAGAGGCCTATATTGGTAAAAAGAATATTTTCATATAAACACTACACAGAAGCATTCTGTGAAACTTCTTTCTGATCTGTGCATTCAGCTAACAGAGTTAAACCATACTTTGGATTGAGCAGTTCTGAAACACACTTTCTGTAGAAAATGCTACTGGACATTTGGAGCGCTAAGTGGGTAATAGTGGAATAAGGAATATCTTCAAATATAAACTACACAGAATCATTCTGTGAAACTTCTTTCTGATCTGTGCATTCAGCTAACAGAGTTAAAGCATACTTTTGATTGAGCAGTTCTGAACACTCTTTGTGTAAAAAATGCAACTGGACATTTGGAGTGCTAAGAGGGTAGTAGTGGAAAAAGTAATATATTCAAATATAAACTACACAGAAGAATTGTATGAAACTCCTTTCTCTTCTGTGCATTTAACTAACAGAGTTGAACCTTATTTTTGATTGAGCCGTTCTGAAACAGTCTTTCTTTAGAAAATGCAAGTGGATATTCGCAGCGCTAAGACGGTAATACTGGAAAAGGAATATATTCAAATATAAACTACACAGAAGCATTCTGTGAAACTTATTTCTGTTCTGTGCATTCAACTAACTGAGTTGAACCTTACTTTTGATGGAGCCGTTCTGAAAAGCTCTTTCTGTAGAAACTGCAATTTGACATTCTGAGCGCAAAGAGGCCTATATTTTGAAAAAGAATATCTTCAAATGAAAACTACACAGAAGCATTCTGTGAAACTTATTTCGGATATGGGCATTCAACTAATAGAGTAAAACCATACTTTTGATTGAGCCGTTCTGAACACTCTTTCTGTAGAAAATACAAGTGGACATTCTGAGCGCTAAGAGGGTAATACTAGAAAAAGTAATATCTTCAAATATAAACTACACAGAATCATTCTGTGAAACTTCTTTCTGATCTGTGCATTCAGCTAACAGAATTAAACCATAATTTTCATTGAGCAGTTCTGAACACTCTTTCTGTAGAAAATGCAACTAGACATTTGGAGCGATAAGAGGGTAGTAGTGGAGAAAGGAATATATTCAAATATAAACTACACGGAAGCATTCTGTGAAACTTCTTTCTGATCTGAGAATTCAGCTAACAGAGTTAAACCATACTTTTGACTGAGCAGTTTTGAAACACTCTGTCTGTAGAAAATGCAACTGGACATTCGGAGCGCTAAGTGGGTAATAGTGGAAAAAGGAATATGTTCAAATATAAACTACACAGAAGCATTGTATGAAACACCTTTCTGTTCTGTACATTCAACTAACAGAGTTGAAACTTACTTTTGATTGAGCCGTTCTGAAACACTCTTTCTGTAGAAACTGCAATTGGACATTCTGAGCCCTAAGAGGCCTATATTGGGAAAAATAATATATTCAAATAAAAACTACACAGAGGCATTGTGTGAAACTTATTTCTGATATGTGCATTCAGCTAACAGAGTTAAACCATACTTTTGATTGTGCAGTTCTGAACACTCTTTCTGTAGAAAATGCAAGTTGACATTCGGAGCGCTAAGAGGGTAAGAGTGGAAAAAGCAATATACTCAAATATAAACTATAAAGAAGCATTCTGTGAAATTTCTTTCTGTTATCTGCATTCAACTAACTGAGTTGAACCTTGCTTTTGATTGAGCCGTTCTGGAACACTCTTTCTGTAGAAAATGCAATTGGACATTCTGAGCGCTAAGAGGCCTATATTGGGAAAAACAATATCTACAAATAAAAACTACACAGAAGCATTCTGTGAAACTTCTTTCTGTTCTGTGCATTCAACTAAAAGTGTTGAACCTTAGTTTTGATTGAGCCGTTCTGAAACACTCTTTCTGTAGAAAATGCAAGTGGACATTCGGAGCGCTAAGTTAGTAATAGTGGAAAAAGGAATATCTCCAAATAAAAACTACACAGAAGCATTCTCTGAAACTCCTTTCTGTTCTCTGCATTCAACTAACAGAGCTGAGCCTTACTTTTGGAGGAGCAGTTCTGAAACACTCTTTGTGTAGAAACTGCCAGTGGAAATTCAGAGCGCTAAGAGGGTAATAGTCGAAAAAGGAATATCTTCAACTAAATACTACACAGAAGCATTCTGTGAAACTCCTTTCTGTTCTGTGCATTCAACTAAAAGAGTTGCACCTTAGTTTTGATTGAGCCGTTCTGAAACACTCTTTCTGTAGAAAATGAAAGTGGAGATTCGGAGCGCTAAGAGGGTAATAGTGGAAAAAGGATTATCTTCAAATATAAACTACACAGAATCATTCTGTGAAACTTCTTTCTGATATGTGCATTCAGCTAACAGAGTTAAACCATACTTTGGATCGTGCAGTTCTGAACACTCTTTCTGTAGAAAATGCAACTGGACATTTGGAGCGCTAAGAGGGTAGTAGTGGAAAAAGGAATATATTCAAATATAAGCTACACAGAAGCATTCTGTGAAACTTCTTTCTGATCTGAGCATTCGGCTAACAGAGTTAAACCATACTTTTGATTGAGGAGATTTGAAACACTCTGACTGTAGAAAATGCAACTGGACATTCGGAGCGCTAAGTGGGTAATAATGGAAAAAGGAATATGTTCAAATATAAACAACACAGAAGCATTGTATGAAACTTCTTTCTGTTCTGTGCATTAAACTAACAGAGTTGAACCTTACTTTTGATTGAGCCGTTCTGAAACACTCTTTCTGTAGAAACTGCAATTGGACATTCTCAGCTCTAAGAGGCCTATATTGGGAATAATAATATCTTCAAATAAAAACTACACAGCAGCATTGTGTGAAACTTATTTCTGATATGTGCATTCAGCTAACAGAGTTAAACCATACTTTTGATTGCGCAGTTCTGAACACTCTTTCTGTAGAAAATGCAAGTGGACTTTTGGAGCGCTAAGAGCGTAGTAGTGGAAAAAGGAATATATTCAAATATAAACTACACAGAAGCATTCTGTGTAACTTCTTTCTGTTCTGTGCATTCAACTAACTGAGTTGAACCCTACTTTTGATGGAGCCGTTGTGAAACACTCTTTCTGTAGAAACTGCAATTGGACATTCTGACCGCTAAACGGCCTATATTGGGAAAAAGAATATCTACAAATAAAATCTACACAGAAGCATTCTGTGAAACTTCTTTTGGATCTGTGCATTCAACTAACAGAGTAAAACCATACTTTTGATTGAGCCGTTCTGAACACACTTTCTGTAGAAAATGCAAGTGGACATTCGGAGCGCTAAGAGGGTAATAGTGGAAAAAGGAATATATTCAAATATAAACTACACAGAAGCATTCTGTGAAACTTCTTTCTGTTCTGTGCATTCAACTAACAGAGTTGAACCTTACTTTTGATTGAGACGTTCTGAAACACTCTTTCTGTAGAAACTGCAATTGGACTTTCTAAGCGCTAAGAGGCCTACATTGTTAAAAAGAATATCTTCAAATAAAAACTGCACAGAAGCATTCTGTGAAACTTATTTCTGATATGTGCATTCAGTTAACAGAGCTAAACCATACTTTTGATTGAGCAGTTATGAAACACTCTTTGTGTAGAAAATATAAGTGGACCTTCGGAGCGCTAAGATTGTAATAGGGGAAAAAGGATTATCTCCAAATAAAAACCACACAGAAGCATTCTCTGAAACTCCTTTCTGTTCTCTGAATTCAACTAACAGAGTTGAGAATTACTTTTGAAGGAACAGTTCTGAAACACTCTTTGTGTAGAAACTGCCAGTGGACATTCGGAGCGCTAAGTGGGTAATAGTCAATAAAGGAATATCTTCAACTAAATACTACACAGAAGCATTCTGTGAAACTACTTTCTGTTCTGTGCATTCAACTAAAAGAGGTGAACCTTACTTTTCATTGAGCCGTTCTGAAACACTCTTTCTATAGAAACTGCAATTGGACATTCTGAGCGCTAAGAGGCCTATATTGGTAAAAAGAATATTTTCATATAAACACTACACAGAAGCATTCTGTGAAACTTCTTTCTGATCTGTGCATTCAGCTAACAGAGTTAAACCATACTTTGGATTGAGCAGTTCTGAAACACTCTTTCTGTAGAAAATGCTACTGGACATTTGGAGCGCTAAGTGGGTAATAGTGGAATAAGGAATATCTTCAAATATAAACTACACAGAATCATTCTGTGAAACTTCTTTCTGATCTGTGCATTCAGCTAACAGAGTTAAAGCATACTTTTGATTGAGCAGTTCTGAACACTCTTTGTGTAAAAAATGCAACTGGACATTTGGAGTGCTAAGAGGGTAGTAGTGGAAAAAGTAATATATTCAAATATAAACTACACAGAAGAATTGTATGAAACTCCTTTCTCTTCTGTGCATTTAACTAACAGAGTTGAACCTTATTTTTGATTGAGCCGTTCTGAAACAGTCTTTCTTTAGAAAATGCAAGTGGATATTCGCAGCGCTAAGACGGTAATACTGGAAAAGGAATATATTCAAATATAAACTACACAGAAGCATTCTGTGAAACTTATTTCTGTTCTGTGCATTCAACTAACTGAGTTGAACCTTACTTTTGATGGAGCCGTTCTGAAAAGCTCTTTCTGTAGAAACTGCAATTTGACATTCTGAGCGCAAAGAGGCCTATATTTTGAAAAAGAATATCTTCAAATGAAAACTACACAGAAGCATTCTGTGAAACTTATTTCGGATATGGGCATTCAACTAATAGAGTAAAACCATACTTTTGATTGAGCCGTTCTGAACACTCTTTCTGTAGAAAATACAAGTGGACATTCTGAGCGCTAAGAGGGTAATACTAGAAAAAGTAATATCTTCAAATATAAACTACACAGAATCATTCTGTGAAACTTCTTTCTGATCTGTGCATTCAGCTAACAGAATTAAACCATAATTTTCATTGAGCAGTTCTGAACACTCTTTCTGTAGAAAATGCAACTAGACATTTGGAGCGATAAGAGGGTAGTAGTGGAGAAAGGAATATATTCAAATATAAACTACACGGAAGCATTCTGTGAAACTTCTTTCTGATCTGAGAATTCAGCTAACAGAGTTAAACCATACTTTTGACTGAGCAGTTTTGAAACACTCTGTCTGTAGAAAATGCAACTGGACATTCGGAGCGCTAAGTGGGTAATAGTGGAAAAAGGAATATGTTCAAATATAAACTACACAGAAGCATTGTATGAAACACCTTTCTGTTCTGTACATTCAACTAACAGAGTTGAAACTTACTTTTGATTGAGCCGTTCTGAAACACTCTTTCTGTAGAAACTGCAATTGGACATTCTGAGCCCTAAGAGGCCTATATTGGGAAAAATAATATATTCAAATAAAAACTACACAGAGGCATTGTGTGAAACTTATTTCTGATATGTGCATTCAGCTAACAGAGTTAAACCATACTTTTGATTGTGCAGTTCTGAACACTCTTTCTGTAGAAAATGCAAGTTGACATTCGGAGCGCTAAGAGGGTAAGAGTGGAAAAAGCAATATACTCAAATATAAACTATAAAGAAGCATTCTGTGAAATTTCTTTCTGTTATCTGCATTCAACTAACTGAGTTGAACCTTGCTTTTGATTGAGCCGTTCTGGAACACTCTTTCTGTAGAAAATGCAATTGGACATTCTGAGCGCTAAGAGGCCTATATTGGGAAAAACAATATCTACAAATAAAAACTACACAGAAGCATTCTGTGAAACTTCTTTCTGTTCTGTGCATTCAACTAAAAGTGTTGAACCTTAGTTTTGATTGAGCCGTTCTGAAACACTCTTTCTGTAGAAAATGCAAGTGGACATTCGGAGCGCTAAGTTAGTAATAGTGGAAAAAGGAATATCTCCAAATAAAAACTACACAGAAGCATTCTCTGAAACTCCTTTCTGTTCTCTGCATTCAACTAACAGAGCTGAGCCTTACTTTTGGAGGAGCAGTTCTGAAACACTCTTTGTGTAGAAACTGCCAGTGGAAATTCAGAGCGCTAAGAGGGTAATAGTCGAAAAAGGAATATCTTCAACTAAATACTACACAGAAGCATTCTGTGAAACTCCTTTCTGTTCTGTGCATTCAACTAAAAGAGTTGCACCTTAGTTTTGATTGAGCCGTTCTGAAACACTCTTTCTGTAGAAAATGAAAGTGGAGATTCGGAGCGCTAAGAGGGTAATAGTGGAAAAAGGATTATCTTCAAATATAAACTACACAGAATCATTCTGTGAAACTTCTTTCTGATATGTGCATTCAGCTAACAGAGTTAAACCATACTTTGGATCGTGCAGTTCTGAACACTCTTTCTGTAGAAAATGCAACTGGACATTTGGAGCGCTAAGAGGGTAGTAGTGGAAAAAGGAATATATTCAAATATAAGCTACACAGAAGCATTCTGTGAAACTTCTTTCTGATCTGAGCATTCGGCTAACAGAGTTAAACCATACTTTTGATTGAGGAGATTTGAAACACTCTGACTGTAGAAAATGCAACTGGACATTCGGAGCGCTAAGTGGGTAATAATGGAAAAAGGAATATGTTCAAATATAAACAACACAGAAGCATTGTATGAAACTTCTTTCTGTTCTGTGCATTAAACTAACAGAGTTGAACCTTACTTTTGATTGAGCCGTTCTGAATCACTCTTTCTGTAGAAACTGCAACTGGACATTCTCAGCTCTAAGAGGCCTATATTGGGAATAATAATATCTTCAAATAAAAACTACACAGCAGCGTTGTGTGAAACTTATTTCTGATATGTGCATTCAGCTAACAGAGTTAAACCATACTTTTGATTGCGCAGTTCTGAACACTCTTTCTGTAGAAAATGCAAGTGGACATTTGGAGCGCTAAGAGCGTAGTAGTGGAAAAAGGAATATATTCAAATATAAACTACACAGGGGCATTCTGTGTAACTTCTTTCTGTTCTGTACATTCAACTAACTGAGTTGAACCTTACTTTTGATGGAGCCGTTGTGAAACACTCTTTCTGTAGAAACTGCAATTGGACATTCTGACTGCTAAAAGGCCTATATTGGGAAAAAGAATATCTACAAATAAAATCTACACAGAAGCATTCTGTGAAACTTCTTTCGGATCTGTGCATTCAACTAACAGAGTAAAACCATACTTTTGATTGAGCCGTTCTGAACACTCTTTCTGTAGAAAATGCAAGTGGACATTCGGAGCGCTAAGAGGGTAATAGTGGAAAAAGGAATATATTCAAATATAAACTACACAGAAGCATTCTGTGAAACTTCTTTCTGTTCTGTGCATTCAACTAACAGAGTTGAACCTTACTTTTGATTGAGACGTTCTGAAACACTCTTTCTGTAGAAACTGCAATTGGACTTTCTAAGCGCTAAGAGGCCTACATTGTTAAAAAGAATATCTTCAAATAAAAACTACACAGAAGCATTCTGTGAAACTTATTTCTGATATGTGCATTCAGTTAACAGAGCTAAACCATACTTTTGATTGAGCAGTTATGAAACACTCTTTGTGTAGAAAATATAAGTGGACCTTCGGAGCGCTAAGATTGTAATAGGGGAAAAAGGATTATCTCCAAATAAAAACCACACAGAAGCATTCTCTGAAACTCCTTTCTGTTCTCTGAATTCAACTAACAGAGTTGAGCCTTACTTTTGAAGGAACAGTTCTGAAACACTCTTTGTGTAGAAACTGCCAGTGGACATTCGGAGCGCTAAGTGGGTAATAGTCAATAAAGGAATATCTTCAACTAAATACTACACAGAAGCATTCTGTGAAACTACTTTCTGTTCTGTGCATTCAACTAAAAGAGGTGAACCTTACTTTTCATTGAGCCGTTCTGAAACACTCTTTCTATAGAAACTGCAATTGGACATTCTGAGCGCTAAGAGGCCTATATTGGTAAAAAGAATATTTTCATATAAACACTACACAGAAGCATTCTGTGAAACTTCTTTCTGATCTGTGCATTCAGCTAACAGAGTTAAACCATACTTTGGATTGAGCAGTTCTGAAACACTCTTTCTGTAGAAAATGCTACTGGACATTTGGAGCGCTAAGTGGGTAATAGTGGAATAAGGAATATCTTCAAATATAAACTACACAGAATCATTCTGTGAAACTTCTTTCTGATCTGTGCATTCAGCTAACAGAGTTAAAGCATACTTTTGATTGAGCAGTTCTGAACACTCTTTGTGTAAAAAATGCAACTGGACATTTGGAGCGCTAAGAGGGTAGTAGTGGAAAAAGTAATATATTCAAATATAAACTACACAGAAGAATTGTATGAAACTCCTTTCTCTTCTGTGCATTTAACTAACAGAGTTGAACCTTATTTTTGATTGAGCCGTTCTGAAACACTCTTTCTTTAGAAAATGCAAGTGGATGTTCGCAGCGCTAAGACGGTAATACTGGAAAAGGAATATATTCAAATATAAACTACACAGAAGCATTCTGTGAAACTTATTTCTGTTCTGTGCATTCAACTAACTGAGTTGAACCTTACTTTTGATGGAGCCGTTCTGAAAAGCTCTTTCTGTAGAAACTGCAATTGGACATTCTGAGCGCTAAGAGGCCTATATTTTGAAAAAGAATATCTTCCAATGAAAACTACACAGAAGCATTCTGTGAAACTTATTTCGGATATGGGCATTCAACTAATAGAGTAAAACCATACTTTTGATTGAGCCGTTCTGAACACTCTTTCTGTAGAAAATACAAGTGGACATTCTGAGCGCTAAGAGGGTAATACTAGAAAAAGTAATATCTTCAAATATAAACTACACAGAATCATTCTGTGAAACTTCTTTCTGATCTGTGCATTCAGCTAACAGAATTAAACCATAATTTTCATTGAGCAGTTCTGAACACTCTTTCTGTAGAAAATGCAACTAGACATTTGGAGCGATAAGAGGGTAGTAGTGGAAAAAGGAATATATTCAAATATAAACTACACGGAAGCATTCTGTGAAACTTCTTTCTGATCTGAGAATTCAGCTAACAGAGTTAAACCATACTTTTGACTGAGCAGTTTTGAAACACTCTGTCTGTAGAAAATGCAACTGGACATTCGGAGCGCTAAGTGGGTAATAGTGGAAAAAGGAATATGTTCAAATATAAACTACACAGAAGCATTGTATGAAACACCTTTCTGTTCTGTACATTCAACTAACAGAGTTGAAACTTACTTTTGATTGAGCCGTTCTGAAACACTCTTTCTGTAGAAACTGCAATTGGACATTCTGAGCCCTAAGAGGCCTATATTGGGAAAAATAATATATTCAAATAAAAGCTACACAGAGGCATTGTGTGAAACTTATTTCTGATATGTGCATTCAGCTAACAGAGTTAAACCATACTTTTGATTGCGCAGTTCTGAACACTCTTTCTGTAGAAAATGCAAGTTGACATTCGGAGCGCTAAGAGGGTAAGAGTGGAAAAAGCAATATACTCAAATATAAACTATAAAGAAGCATTCTGTGAAATTTCTTTCTGTTCTCTGCATTCAACTAACTGAGTTGAACCTTGCTTTTGATTGAGCCGTTCTGGAACACTCTTTCTGTAGAAAATGCAATTGGACATTCTGAGCGCTAAGAGGCCTATATTGGGAAAAACATTATCTACAAATAAAAACTACACAGAAGCAGTCTGTGAAACTTCTTTCTGTTCTGTGCATTCAACTAAAAGTGTTGAACCTTAGTTTTGATTGAGCCGTTCTGAAACACTCTTTCTGTAGAAAATGCAAGTGGACATTCGGAGCGCTAAGTTAGTAATAGTGGAAAAAGGAATATCTCCAAATAAAAACTACACAGAAGCATTCTCTGAAACTCCTTTCTGTTCTCTGCATTCAACTAACAGAGCTGAGCCTTACTTTTGGAGGAGCAGTTCTGAAACACTCTTTGTGTAGAAACTGCCAGTGGAAATTCAGAGCGCTAAGACGGTAATAGTCGAAAAAGGAATATCTTCAACTAAATACTACACAGAAGCATTCTGTGAAACTCCTTTCTGTTCTGTGCATTCAACTAAAAGAGTTGCACCTTAGTTTTGATTGAGCCGTTCTGAAACACTCTTTCTGTAGAAAATGAAAGTGGAGATTCGGAGCGCTAAGAGGGTAATAGTGGAAAAAGGATTATCTTCAAATATAAACTACACAGAATCATTCTGTGAAACTTATTTCTGATATGTGCATTCAGCTAACAGAGTTAAACCATACTTTGGATCGTGCAGTTCTGAACACTCTGTAGAAAATGCAACTGGACATTTGGAGCGCTAAGAGGGTAGTAGTGGAAAAAGGAATATATTCAAATATAAGCTACACAGAAGCATTCTGTGAAACTTCTTTCTGATCTGAGCATTGGGCTAACAGAGTTAAACCATACTTTTGATTGAGGAGATTTGAAACACTCTGACTGTAGAAAATGCAACTGGACATTCGGAGCGCTAAGTGGGTAAAAATGGAAAAAGGAATATGTTCAAATATAAACAACACAGAAGCATTTTATGAAACTTCTTTCGGTTCTGTGCATTCAACTAACAGATTTGAACCTTACTTTTGATTGAGCCGTTCTGAAACACTCTTTCTGTAGAAACTGCAATTGGACATTCTCAGCTCTAAGAGGCCTATATTGGGAATAATAATATCTTCAAATAAAAACTACACAGCAGCATTGTGTGAAACTTATTTCTGATATGTGCATTCAGCTAACAGAGTTAAACCATACTTTTGATTGAGCCGTTCTGAAACACTCTTTCTGTAGAAAATGCAAGTGGACTTTCGGAGCGCTAAGATAGTAATAGTGGAAAAAGGAATATCTCCAAATAAAAACTACACAGAAGCATTCTCTGAAACTCTTTTCTGTTCTCTGCATTCAACTAACAGAGCTGAGCCTTACTTTTGAAGGAGCAGTACTGAAACACTCTTTGTGTAGAAACTGCCAGTGGAAATTCAGAGCGCTAAGAGAGTAATATTCAAAAAAGGAATATCTTCAACTAAATACTACACAGAAGCATTCTGTGAAACTTCTTTCTGTTCTGTGCATTCAACTAAAGAGTTGAACCTTAGTTTTGATTGAGCCGTTCTTAAACACTCTTTCTGTAGAAAATGAAAGTGGAGATTCGGAGCGCTAAGAGGGTAATAGTGGAAAAAATATTATCTTAAAATATAAACTACACAGAATCATTCTGTGAAAATTCTTTCTGATATATGCATTCAGCTAACAGAGTTAAACCATAGTTTTGATAGAGCAGTTCTGAACACACTTTCTGTAGATAATGCAACGGGACATTTGGAGCGCTAAGAGGGTAGTAGTGGAAAAAGGAATATATTCAAATGTAAGCTACACAGAAGCATTCTGTGAAACTTCTTTCTCATCTGAGCATTCAGCTAACAGAGTTAAACCATACTTTTGATTGAGGAGATTTGAAACACTCTGTCTGTAGAAAATGCAACTGGACATTTGGAGCGCTAAGTGGGTAATAATGGAAAAAGTAATATGTTCAAATATAAACTTCACAGAAGCATTGTATGAAACTTCTTTCTGTTCTGTGCATTCAACTAACAGAGTTGAACCTTACTTTTGATTGAGCCGTTCTGAAACACTCTTTCTGTAGAAACTGCAATTGGACATTCTGAGCAATAAGAGGCCTATATTGGGAAAAATAATATCTTCAAATAAAAACTACACAGCAGCATTTTGTGAAAGTTATTTCTGATATGTGCATTCAGCTAACAGAACTAAACCATACTTTTGATTGCGCAGTTCTGAACACTCTTTCTGTAGAAAATGCAAGTGGACATTCGGAGCGCTAATAGGGTAATAGTGGAAAAAGTAATATATTCAATTATAAACTACACAGAAGCATTCTGTGAAACTTCTTTCAGTTCTGTGCATTCAACTAACTGAGTGGAACCTTACTTTTGATGGAGCCGTTGTGAAACACTCTTTCTGTAGAAACTGCAATTGGACATTCTGACCGCTAAAAGGCCTATATTGGGAAAAAGAATATCTACAAATAAAAACTACACAGAAGCATTCTGTGAAACTTCTTTCGGATCTGTGCATTGAACTAACAGAGTAATACCATACTTTTGATTGAGCCGTTCTGAACACTCTTTCTGTAGAAAATGTAAGTGGACATTAAGAGCGCTAAGAGGGTAATAGTTGAAAAAGGAATATATTCAAATATAAACTACACAGAAGCATTGTGTGAAACTACTTTCTGTTCTGTGCATTCAACTAACAGAGTTGAAACTTACTTTTAATTGAGCCGTTCTTAAACACTCTTTCTGTAGAAACTGCAATTGGACTTTCTAAGCGCTAAGAGGCCTACATTGTTAAAAAGAATATCTTCAAATAAAAACTACACAGAAGCATTCTGTGAAACTTGTTTCTGATCAGTGCATTCAGTTAACAGAGCTAAAACATACTTTTGATTGAGCAGTTATGAAACACTCGTTCTGTAGAAAATGCAAGTGCACATTCTGAGCGCTAAGATTTTAATAGAGGAAAAAGTAATATCTCCAAATAAAAACTACACAGAAGCATTCTCTGAAACTCCTTTCTGTTCTCTGCATTCAACTAACAGAGTTTAGCCTTACTTTCGAAGGAGCAGTTCTGAAACACTCTTTGTGTACAAACTGCCAGTGGACATTCGGAGCGCTAAGTGGGAAATAGTCAAAAAAGGAATATCTTCAACTAAATACTACACAGAAGCATTCTGTGAAACTTCTTTCTGTTGTGTGCATTCAACTAAAAGAGGTGAACCTTATTTTGATTGAGCCGTTCTGAAACACTCTTTCTATAGAAACTGCAATTGGACATTCTGAGCGCTAAGAGGCCTATATTGGTAAAAAGAATATCTTCATATAAACACTACACAGAAGCATTCTGTGAAACTTCTTTCTGATCTGTGCATTCAGCTAACAGAGTTAAACCATACTTTTGATTGAGCAATTCTGAAACACTCTTTCTGTAGAAAATGCAACTGGACATTTGGAGCGGTAAGTGGGTAATAGTGGAAAAAGTAATATCTTCAAATTTCAACTACACAGAATCATTCTGTGAAACTTCTTTCTGATCTGTGCATTCAGCTAACAGAATTAAACCATTCTTTTGATTGAGCAGTTCTGAACACTCTTTCTGTAGAAAATGCAACTGGACATTTGGAGCGCTAAGAGTGTAGTAGTGGAAAAAGGGATGTATTCAAATATAAACTACACAGAAGCATTCTGTGAAACTTCTTTCTGTTCTTTGCATTCAACTAACTGAGTTGAACCTTACTTTTGATGCAGCCGTTCTGAAACACTCTTTCTGTAGAAACTGTAATTGGACATTCTGAGCGCTAAGAGGGCTATATTGGGAAAAAGAATATCTTCAAATAAAAACTACACAGAAGCATTCTGTGAAACTTATTTCTGATATTGGCATTCAACTAATAGAGTAAAACCATACTTTTGATTGAGCCGTTCTGAACACTCTTTCTGTAGAAAATGCAAGTGGACATTCTTAGCGCTAAGACGGTAATACTAGAAAAAGTAATATCTTCAAATATAAACTACACAGAATCATTCTGTGAAACTTCTTTCTGATCTGTGCATTCAGCTAACAGAATTAAACCATACTTTTCATTGAGCAGTTCTGAACACTCTTTCTGTAGAAAATGCAACTGGACATTTTGAGCGCTAAGAGGGTAGTAGTGGAAAAAGGATTATATTCAAATATAAACTACACAGAAGCATTCTGTGAAACTTCTTTCTGATCTGAGCATTCAGCTAACAGAGTTAAACCATACTTTTGACTGAGCAGTTTTGAAACACTCTGTCTGTAGAAAATGCAACTGGACATTCGGAGCGCTAAGTGGGTAATAGTGGAAAAAGGAATATGTTCAAATATAAACTACACAGAAGCATTGTATGAAATATCTTTCTGTTCTGTACATTCAACTAACAGAGTTGAAACTTACTTTTGATTGAGCCGTTCTGAAACACTCTTTCTGTAGAAACAGCAATTGGACATTCTGAGCCCTAAGAGGCCTATATTGGGAAAAATAATATATTCAAATAAAAACTACACAGAAGCATTGTGTGAAACTTATTTCTCATATGTGCGTTCAGCTAACAGAGTTAAACTATACTTTTGATTGCGCAGTTCTGAACCCTCTTTCTGTAGAAAATGCAATGTACATTCGGCGCGCTAAGAGGGTAATAGTGGAAAAAGCAATATATTCAAATATAAACTACACAGAAGCATTCTGTGAAACTTCTTTCTGTTCTTTGCATTCAACTAACTGAGTTGAACCTTGCTTTTGATTGAGCCGTTCTGGAACACTCTTTCTGTAGAAAATGCAATTGGACATTCTGAGCGCTAACAGGCCTATATTGGGAAAAAGAATATCTACAAATAAAAACTACAGAGAAGCATTCTGTGAAACTTGTTTCTGTTCTGTGCATTCAACTAAAAGTGTTGAACCTTAGTTTTGATTGAGCCGTTCTGAAACACTCTTTCTGTAGAAAATGCAAGTGGACATTTGGAGCGCTAAGATAGTAATAGTGGAAAAAAGAATATCTCCAAATAAAAACTACACAGAAGCATTCTCTGAAACTCCTTTCTGTTCTCTGCATTCAACTAACAGAGCTGAGCCTTACTTTTGAAGGAGCAGTTCTGAAACACTCTTTGTGTAGAAACTGCCAGTGGAAATTCAGAGCGCTAAGAGGGTAATAGTCGAAAAAGGAATATCTTCAACTAAATACTACACAGAAGCATTCTGTGAAACTTCTTTCTGTTCTGTGCATTCAACTAAAAGAGTTGAAACTTAGTTTTGATTGAGCCGTTCTGAAACACTCTTTCTGTAGAAAATGAAAGTGGAGATTCGGAGAGCTAAGAGGGTAATAGTGGAAAAAGGAATATCTTAAAATATAAACTACACAGAATCATTCTGTGAAACTTCTTTCTGATATGTGCATTCAGCTAACAGAGTTAAACCATAGTTTTGATAGAGCAGTTCTGAACACTCTTTCTGTAGAAAATGCAACTGGACATTTGGAGTGCTAAGAGTTTAGTAGTGGAAAAAGGAATATATTCAAATATAAGCTACACAGAAGCATTCTGTGAAACTTCATTCTGATCTGAGCATTCAGCTAACAGTGTTAAACCATACTTTTGATTGAGGAGATTTGAAACACTCTGTGTGTAGAAAATGCAACTGGACATTCGGAGCGCTAAGTGGGTAATAATGGAAAAATGAACATGTTCAAATATAAACTACACAGAAGCATTGTATGAAACTTCTTTCTGTTCTGTGCATTCAGGTAACAGAGTTGAGCCTTACTTTTGATTGAGCCGTTCTGAAACACTCTTTCTGTAGAAACTGCAATTGGACATTCAGAGGGCTAAGAGGCCTCTATTGGGAAAAATAATATCTTCAAATAAAAACTACACAGCAGCATTGTGTGAAACTTATTTCTGATATGTGCATTCAGCTAACACAGCTAAACCATACTTTTGATTGCGCAGTTCTGAACACTCTTTCTGTAGAAAATGTAAGTGGACATTCGGAGCGCTAATACGGTAATAGTGGGAAAAGGAATATATGAAATTATAAACTACACAGAAGCATTCTGTGAAACTTCTCTCAGTTCTGTGCATTCAACTAACTGATTTGAACCTTGCTTTTGATGGAGCCCTTGTGAAACACTCTTTCTGTAGAAACTGCAATCGGACATTCTGACCGCTAAAAGGCCTATATTGGGAAAAAGAATATCTACAAATAAAAACTACACAGAAGAATTCTGTGAAACTTCTTTCGGATCTGTGCATTGAACTAACAGAGTAAAACCATACTTTTGATTGAGCCGTTCTGAACACTCTTTCTGTAGAAAATGTAAGTGGACATTCAGAGCGCTAAGAGGGTAATAGTTGAAAAAGGAATATATTCAAATAAAATACACAGAAGCATTCTTTGAAACTTCTTTCTGTTCTGTGCATTCAACTAACAGAGTTGAACCTTACTTTTGATTGAGCCGTTCTGAAACACTCTTTCTGTAGAAACTGCAATTGGACATTCTAAGCGCTAAGAGGCCAACATTGTTAAAAAGCATATCTTCAAATAAAAACTACACAGAAGCATTCTGTTAAACTTATTTCTGATCAGTGCATTCAGTTAACAGAGCTCAACCATACTTTTGATTGAGCAGTTATGAAACACTCGTTCTGTAGAAAATGCAAGTGGACATTCGGAGCGCTAAGATTGTAATAGAGGAAAAGGGAATATCTCCAAATAAAAACTACACAGAAGCATTCTCTGAGACTCCTTTCTGTTCTCTGCATTCAACTAACAGAGTTTAGCCTTACTTTTGAAGGAGCAGTTCTGAAACACTCTCTGTGTAGAAACTGCCAGTGGATATTCGGAGCGCTAAGTGGGTAATAGTAAAAAAGGAATATCTTCAACTAAATACTACACAGAATCATTCTGTGAAACTTCTTTCTGATATGTGCATTCAGCTAACAGAGTTAAACCATAGTTTTGATAGAGCAGTTCTGAACACTCTTTCTGTAGAAAATGCAACTGGACATTTTGAGCGCTAAGAGTTTAGTAGTGGAAAAAGGAATATATTCAAATATAAGTTACACAGAAGCATTCTGTGAAACTTCATTCTGATCTGAGCATTCAGCTAACAGAGTTAAAGCATACTTTTGATTGTGGAGATTTGAAACACTCTGTCTGTAGAAAATGCAACTGGACATTCGGAGCGCTAAGTGGGTAATAATGGAAAAAGGAATATGTTCAAATATAAACTACACAGAAGCATTGTATGAAACTTCTTTATGTTCTGTGCATTCAACTAACAGAGTTGAACCTTACTTTTGATTGAGCCGTTCTGAAACACTCTTTCTGTAGAAACTGCAATTGGACATTCTGAGCGCTAAGAGGCCTATATTGGGAAAAATAATATCTTCAAATAAAAACTACACAGCAGCATTGTGTGAAACTTATTTCTGATATGTGCATTCAGCTAACAGAGCTAAACCATACTTTTGATTGCGCAGTTCTGAACACTCTTTCTATAGAAAATGCAAGTGGACATTCGGAGCGCTAATACGGTAATAGTGGGAAAAGGAATATATGAAATTATAAAATACACAGAAGCATTCTGTGAAACTTCTTTCAGTTCTGTGCATTCAACTAACTGATTTGAACCTTACTTTTGATGGAGCCGTTGTGAAACACTCTTTCTGTAGAAACTGCAAACGGACATTCTGACCGCTAAAAGTCCTATATTGGGAAAAAGAATATCTACAATTAAAAACTACACAGAAGCATTCTGTGAAACTTCTTTCGGATCTGTGCATTGAACTAACAGAGTAAAACCATACTTTTGATTGAGCCGTTCTGAACACACTTTCTGTAGAAAATGTAAGTGGACATTCAGAGCGCTAAGAGGGTAATAGTTGAAAAAGGAATATATTCAAATAAAAAGTACACAGAAGCATTCTGTGAAACTTCTTTCTGTTCTGTGCATTCAACTAACAGAGTTGAACCTTACATTTGATTGAGCCGTTCTGAAACACTCTTTCTATAGAAACTGCAATTGGACATTCTGAGCGCTAAGAGTTTAGTAGTGGAAAAAGGAATATATTCAAATATAAGTTACACAGAAGCATTCTGTGAAACTTCATTCTGATCTGAGCATTCAGCTAACAGAGTTAAAGCATACTTTTGATTGTGGAGATTTGAAACACTCTGTCTGTAGAAAATGCAACTGGACATTCGGAGCGCTACGTGGGTAATAATGGAAAAAGGAATATGTTCAAATATAAACAACACAGAAGCATTGTATGAAACTTCTTTCGGTTCTGTGCATTCAACTAACAGATTTGAACCTTACTTTTGATTGACCCGTTCTGAAACACTCTTTCTGTAGAAACTGCAATTGGACATTCTCAGCTCTAAGAGGCCTATATTGGGAATAATAATATCTTCAAATAAAAACTACACAGCAGCATTGTGTGAAACTTATTTCTGATATGTGCATTCAGCTAACAGAGTTAAACCATACTTTTGATTGAGCCGTTCTGAAACACTCTTTCTGTAGAAAATGCAAGTGGACTTTCGGAGCGCTAAGATAGTAATAGTGGAAAAAGGAATATCTCCAAATAAAAACTACACAGAAGCATTCTCTGAAACTCTTTTCTGTTCTCTGCATTCAACTAACAGAGCTGAGCCTTACTTTTGAAGGAGCAGTACTGAAACACTCTTTGTGTAGAAACTGCCAGTGGAAATTCAGAGCGCTAAGAGAGTAATATTCAAAAAAGGAATATCTTCAACTAAATACTACACAGAAGCATTCTGTGAAACTTCTTTCTGTTCTGTGCATTCAACTAAAGAGTTGAACCTTAGTTTTGATTGAGCCGTTCTTAAACACTCTTTCTGTAGAAAATGAAAGTGGAGATTCGGAGCGCTAAGAGGGTAATAGTGGAAAAAATATTATCTTAAAATATAAACTACACAGAATCATTCTGTGAAAATTCTTTCTGATATATGCATTCAGCTAACAGAGTTAAACCATAGTTTTGATAGAGCAGTTCTGAACACACTTTCTGTAGATAATGCAACGGGACATTTGGAGCGCTAAGAGGGTAGTAGTGGAAAAAGGAATATATTCAAATGTAAGCTACACAGAAGCATTCTGTGAAACTTCTTTCTCATCTGAGCATTCAGCTAACAGAGTTAAACCATACTTTTGATTGAGGAGATTTGAAACACTCTGTCTGTAGAAAATGCAACTGGACATTTGGAGCGCTAAGTGGGTAATAATGGAAAAAGTAATATGTTCAAATATAAACTTCACAGAAGCATTGTATGAAACTTCTTTCTGTTCTGTGCATTCAACTAACAGAGTTGAACCTTACTTTTGATTGAGCCGTTCTGAAACACTCTTTCTGTAGAAACTGCAATTGGACATTCTGAGCAATAAGAGGCCTATATTGGGAAAAATAATATCTTCAAATAAAAACTACACAGCAGCATTTTGTGAAAGTTATTTCTGATATGTGCATTCAGCTAACAGAACTAAACCATACTTTTGATTGCGCAGTTCTGAACACTCTTTCTGTAGAAAATGCAAGTGGACATTCGGAGCGCTAATAGGGTAATAGTGGAAAAAGTAATATATTCAATTATAAACTACACAGAAGCATTCTGTGAAACTTCTTTCAGTTCTGTGCATTCAACTAACTGAGTGGAACCTTACTTTTGATGGAGCCGTTGTGAAACACTCTTTCTGTAGAAACTGCAATTGGACATTCTGACCGCTAAAAGGCCTATATTGGGAAAAAGAATATCTACAAATAAAAACTACACAGAAGCATTCTGTGAAACTTCTTTCGGATCTGTGCATTGAACTAACAGAGTAATACCATACTTTTGATTGAGCCGTTCTGAACACTCTTTCTGTAGAAAATGTAAGTGGACATTAAGAGCGCTAAGAGGGTAATAGTTGAAAAAGGAATATATTCAAATATAAACTACACAGAAGCATTGTGTGAAACTACTTTCTGTTCTGTGCATTCAACTAACAGAGTTGAAACTTACTTTTAATTGAGCCGTTCTTAAACACTCTTTCTGTAGAAACTGCAATTGGACTTTCTAAGCGCTAAGAGGCCTACATTGTTAAAAAGAATATCTTCAAATAAAAACTACACAGAAGCATTCTGTGAAACTTGTTTCTGATCAGTGCATTCAGTTAACAGAGCTAAAACATACTTTTGATTGAGCAGTTATGAAACACTCGTTCTGTAGAAAATGCAAGTGCACATTCTGAGCGCTAAGATTTTAATAGAGGAAAAAGTAATATCTCCAAATAAAAACTACACAGAAGCATTCTCTGAAACTCCTTTCTGTTCTCTGCATTCAACTAACAGAGTTTAGCCTTACTTTCGAAGGAGCAGTTCTGAAACACTCTTTGTGTACAAACTGCCAGTGGACATTCGGAGCGCTAAGTGGGAAATAGTCAAAAAAGGAATATCTTCAACTAAATACTACACAGAAGCATTCTGTGAAACTTCTTTCTGTTGTGTGCATTCAACTAAAAGAGGTGAACCTTATTTTGATTGAGCCGTTCTGAAACACTCTTTCTATAGAAACTGCAATTGGACATTCTGAGCGCTAAGAGGCCTATATTGGTAAAAAGAATATCTTCATATAAACACTACACAGAAGCATTCTGTGAAACTTCTTTCTGATCTGTGCATTCAGCTAACAGAGTTAAACCATACTTTTGATTGAGCAATTCTGAAACACTCTTTCTGTAGAAAATGCAACTGGACATTTGGAGCGGTAAGTGGGTAATAGTGGAAAAAGTAATATCTTCAAATTTCAACTACACAGAATCATTCTGTGAAACTTCTTTCTGATCTGTGCATTCAGCTAACAGAATTAAACCATTCTTTTGATTGAGCAGTTCTGAACACTCTTTCTGTAGAAAATGCAACTGGACATTTGGAGCGCTAAGAGTGTAGTAGTGGAAAAAGGGATGTATTCAAATATAAACTACACAGAAGCATTCTGTGAAACTTCTTTCTGTTCTTTGCATTCAACTAACTGAGTTGAACCTTACTTTTGATGCAGCCGTTCTGAAACACTCTTTCTGTAGAAACTGTAATTGGACATTCTGAGCGCTAAGAGGGCTATATTGGGAAAAAGAATATCTTCAAATAAAAACTACACAGAAGCATTCTGTGAAACTTATTTCTGATATTGGCATTCAACTAATAGAGTAAAACCATACTTTTGATTGAGCCGTTCTGAACACTCTTTCTGTAGAAAATGCAAGTGGACATTCTTAGCGCTAAGACGGTAATACTAGAAAAAGTAATATCTTCAAATATAAACTACACAGAATCATTCTGTGAAACTTCTTTCTGATCTGTGCATTCAGCTAACAGAATTAAACCATACTTTTCATTGAGCAGTTCTGAACACTCTTTCTGTAGAAAATGCAACTGGACATTTTGAGCGCTAAGAGGGTAGTAGTGGAAAAAGGATTATATTCAAATATAAACTACACAGAAGCATTCTGTGAAACTTCTTTCTGATCTGAGCATTCAGCTAACAGAGTTAAACCATACTTTTGACTGAGCAGTTTTGAAACACTCTGTCTGTAGAAAATGCAACTGGACATTCGGAGCGCTAAGTGGGTAATAGTGGAAAAAGGAATATGTTCAAATATAAACTACACAGAAGCATTGTATGAAATATCTTTCTGTTCTGTACATTCAACTAACAGAGTTGAAACTTACTTTTGATTGAGCCGTTCTGAAACACTCTTTCTGTAGAAACAGCAATTGGACATTCTGAGCCCTAAGAGGCCTATATTGGGAAAAATAATATATTCAAATAAAAACTACACAGAAGCATTGTGTGAAACTTATTTCTCATATGTGCGTTCAGCTAACAGAGTTAAACTATACTTTTGATTGCGCAGTTCTGAACCCTCTTTCTGTAGAAAATGCAATGTACATTCGGCGCGCTAAGAGGGTAATAGTGGAAAAAGCAATATATTCAAATATAAACTACACAGAAGCATTCTGTGAAACTTCTTTCTGTTCTTTGCATTCAACTAACTGAGTTGAACCTTGCTTTTGATTGAGCCGTTCTGGAACACTCTTTCTGTAGAAAATGCAATTGGACATTCTGAGCGCTAACAGGCCTATATTGGGAAAAAGAATATCTACAAATAAAAACTACAGAGAAGCATTCTGTGAAACTTGTTTCTGTTCTGTGCATTCAACTAAAAGTGTTGAACCTTAGTTTTGATTGAGCCGTTCTGAAACACTCTTTCTGTAGAAAATGCAAGTGGACATTTGGAGCGCTAAGATAGTAATAGTGGAAAAAAGAATATCTCCAAATAAAAACTACACAGAAGCATTCTCTGAAACTCCTTTCTGTTCTCTGCATTCAACTAACAGAGCTGAGCCTTACTTTTGAAGGAGCAGTTCTGAAACACTCTTTGTGTAGAAACTGCCAGTGGAAATTCAGAGCGCTAAGAGGGTAATAGTCGAAAAAGGAATATCTTCAACTAAATACTACACAGAAGCATTCTGTGAAACTTCTTTCTGTTCTGTGCATTCAACTAAAAGAGTTGAAACTTAGTTTTGATTGAGCCGTTCTGAAACACTCTTTCTGTAGAAAATGAAAGTGGAGATTCGGAGAGCTAAGAGGGTAATAGTGGAAAAAGGAATATCTTAAAATATAAACTACACAGAATCATTCTGTGAAACTTCTTTCTGATATGTGCATTCAGCTAACAGAGTTAAACCATAGTTTTGATAGAGCAGTTCTGAACACTCTTTCTGTAGAAAATGCAACTGGACATTTGGAGTGCTAAGAGTTTAGTAGTGGAAAAAGGAATATATTCAAATATAAGCTACACAGAAGCATTCTGTGAAACTTCATTCTGATCTGAGCATTCAGCTAACAGTGTTAAACCATACTTTTGATTGAGGAGATTTGAAACACTCTGTGTGTAGAAAATGCAACTGGACATTCGGAGCGCTAAGTGGGTAATAATGGAAAAATGAACATGTTCAAATATAAACTACACAGAAGCATTGTATGAAACTTCTTTCTGTTCTGTGCATTCAGGTAACAGAGTTGAGCCTTACTTTTGATTGAGCCGTTCTGAAACACTCTTTCTGTAGAAACTGCAATTGGACATTCAGAGGGCTAAGAGGCCTCTATTGGGAAAAATAATATCTTCAAATAAAAACTACACAGCAGCATTGTGTGAAACTTATTTCTGATATGTGCATTCAGCTAACACAGCTAAACCATACTTTTGATTGCGCAGTTCTGAACACTCTTTCTGTAGAAAATGTAAGTGGACATTCGGAGCGCTAATACGGTAATAGTGGGAAAAGGAATATATGAAATTATAAACTACACAGAAGCATTCTGTGAAACTTCTCTCAGTTCTGTGCATTCAACTAACTGATTTGAACCTTGCTTTTGATGGAGCCCTTGTGAAACACTCTTTCTGTAGAAACTGCAATCGGACATTCTGACCGCTAAAAGGCCTATATTGGGAAAAAGAATATCTACAAATAAAAACTACACAGAAGAATTCTGTGAAACTTCTTTCGGATCTGTGCATTGAACTAACAGAGTAAAACCATACTTTTGATTGAGCCGTTCTGAACACTCTTTCTGTAGAAAATGTAAGTGGACATTCAGAGCGCTAAGAGGGTAATAGTTGAAAAAGGAATATATTCAAATAAAATACACAGAAGCATTCTTTGAAACTTCTTTCTGTTCTGTGCATTCAACTAACAGAGTTGAACCTTACTTTTGATTGAGCCGTTCTGAAACACTCTTTCTGTAGAAACTGCAATTGGACATTCTAAGCGCTAAGAGGCCAACATTGTTAAAAAGCATATCTTCAAATAAAAACTACACAGAAGCATTCTGTTAAACTTATTTCTGATCAGTGCATTCAGTTAACAGAGCTCAACCATACTTTTGATTGAGCAGTTATGAAACACTCGTTCTGTAGAAAATGCAAGTGGACATTCGGAGCGCTAAGATTGTAATAGAGGAAAAGGGAATATCTCCAAATAAAAACTACACAGAAGCATTCTCTGAGACTCCTTTCTGTTCTCTGCATTCAACTAACAGAGTTTAGCCTTACTTTTGAAGGAGCAGTTCTGAAACACTCTCTGTGTAGAAACTGCCAGTGGATATTCGGAGCGCTAAGTGGGTAATAGTAAAAAAGGAATATCTTCAACTAAATACTACACAGAATCATTCTGTGAAACTTCTTTCTGATATGTGCATTCAGCTAACAGAGTTAAACCATAGTTTTGATAGAGCAGTTCTGAACACTCTTTCTGTAGAAAATGCAACTGGACATTTTGAGCGCTAAGAGTTTAGTAGTGGAAAAAGGAATATATTCAAATATAAGTTACACAGAAGCATTCTGTGAAACTTCATTCTGATCTGAGCATTCAGCTAACAGAGTTAAAGCATACTTTTGATTGTGGAGATTTGAAACACTCTGTCTGTAGAAAATGCAACTGGACATTCGGAGCGCTAAGTGGGTAATAATGGAAAAAGGAATATGTTCAAATATAAACTACACAGAAGCATTGTATGAAACTTCTTTATGTTCTGTGCATTCAACTAACAGAGTTGAACCTTACTTTTGATTGAGCCGTTCTGAAACACTCTTTCTGTAGAAACTGCAATTGGACATTCTGAGCGCTAAGAGGCCTATATTGGGAAAAATAATATCTTCAAATAAAAACTACACAGCAGCATTGTGTGAAACTTATTTCTGATATGTGCATTCAGCTAACAGAGCTAAACCATACTTTTGATTGCGCAGTTCTGAACACTCTTTCTATAGAAAATGCAAGTGGACATTCGGAGCGCTAATACGGTAATAGTGGGAAAAGGAATATATGAAATTATAAAATACACAGAAGCATTCTGTGAAACTTCTTTCAGTTCTGTGCATTCAACTAACTGATTTGAACCTTACTTTTGATGGAGCCGTTGTGAAACACTCTTTCTGTAGAAACTGCAAACGGACATTCTGACCGCTAAAAGTCCTATATTGGGAAAAAGAATATCTACAATTAAAAACTACACAGAAGCATTCTGTGAAACTTCTTTCGGATCTGTGCATTGAACTAACAGAGTAAAACCATACTTTTGATTGAGCCGTTCTGAACACACTTTCTGTAGAAAATGTAAGTGGACATTCAGAGCGCTAAGAGGGTAATAGTTGAAAAAGGAATATATTCAAATAAAAAGTACACAGAAGCATTCTGTGAAACTTCTTTCTGTTCTGTGCATTCAACTAACAGAGTTGAACCTTACATTTGATTGAGCCGTTCTGAAACACTCTTTCTATAGAAACTGCAATTGGACATTCTGAGCGCTAAGAGTTTAGTAGTGGAAAAAGGAATATATTCAAATATAAGTTACACAGAAGCATTCTGTGAAACTTCATTCTGATCTGAGCATTCAGCTAACAGAGTTAAAGCATACTTTTGATTGTGGAGATTTGAAACACTCTGTCTGTAGAAAATGCAACTGGACATTCGGAGCGCTACGTGGGTAATAATGGAAAAAGGAATATGTTCAAATATAAACTACACAGAAGCATTGTATGAAACTTCTTTCTGATCTCTGCATTCAACTAACAGAGTTAAACCATACTTTTGATTGAGCAGTTCTGAAACACTCTTTCTGTAGAAAATGCAACTGGACATTTGGAGCGGCAAGTGGGTAATAGTGGAAAAAGTAATATCTTCAAATATCAACTACACAGAATCATTCTGTGAAACTTCTTTCTGATCTGTGCATTCAGCTAACAGAATTAAACCATACTTTTGATTGAGCAGCTCTGAACACTCTTTCTGTAGAAAATGCAACTGGGCATTTGGAGCGCTAAGAGGGTAGTAGTGGAAAAAGGGATATATTCAAATACAAACTACACAGAAGCATTCTGTGAAACTTCTTTCTGTTCTTTGCATTCAACTAACTGAGTTGAACCTTACTTTTGATGCAGCCGTTCTGAAACACTCTTTCTGTAGAAACTGCAATTGGACATTCTGAGCGCTAAGAGGCCTATATTGGGAAAAAGAATATCTTCAAATAAAAACTACACAGAAGCATTCTGTTAAACTTATTTCTGATATTGGCATTCAGCTAATAGAGTTAAACCACAGTTTGATTGAGCAGTTCTGAACACTCTTTCTGTAGAAAATGCAAGTGGACATTCGGAGCGCTAAGAGGGTAATAGTGGAAAAAGGAATATATTCAAATATAAACTACACAGAAGCATTCTGTGAAACTTCTTTCTGTTCTGTGCATTCAACTAAAAGAGTTGAACCTTACTTTTGATTGAGCAGTTCTGAAACACTCTTTCTGTAGATAATGCAACTGGACATTTGGAGCGCTAAGTGGGTAATAGTGGAAAAAGGAATATCTTCAAATATAAACTACACAGAAGCATTGTATGAAACTTCTTTCTGTTCTGTGCATTCAACTAACACTATTGAACCTTATGTTTGATTGAACAGTTTTGTAACACTCTTTCTGTAGATACTGCAATTGGACATTCAGAGCGCTAAGTGGCCTATATTGGGAAAAAGAATTTCTTCAAATAAAAACTACACAGAAGCATTCTGTGAAACTTCTTTCTGATCTGTTCATACAGCTAACAGAGTTAAACCATTCTTTTGATTGAGCAGTTCTGAACACTCTTTCTGTAGAAAATGCAACTGGACATTTGGAGCGCTAAGAGTGTAGTAGTGGAAAAAGGGATGTATTCATATATAAACTACACAGAAGCATTCTGTGAAACTTCTTTCTGTTCTTTGCATTCAACTAACTGAGTTGAACCTTACTTTTGATGCAGCCGTTCTGAAACACTCTTTCTGTAGAAACTGTAATTGGACATTCTGAGCGCTAAGAGGGCTATATTGGGAAAAAGAATATCTTCAAATAAAAACTACACAGAAGCATTCTGTGAAACTTATTTCTGATATTGGCATTCAACTAATAGAGTAAAACCATACTTTTGATTGAGCCGTTCTGAACACTCTTTCTGTAGAAAATGCAAGTGGACATTCTTAGCGCTAAGACGGTAATACTAGAAAAAGTAATATCTTCAAATATAAACTACACAGAATCATTCTGTGAAACTTCTTTCTGATCTGTGCATTCAGCTAACAGAATTAAACCATACTTTTCATTGAGCAGTTCTGAACACTCTTTCTGTAGAAAATGCAACTGGACATTTTGAGCGCTAAGAGGGTAGTAGTGGAAAAAGGATTATATTCAAATATAAACTACACAGAAGCATTCTGTGAAACTTCTTTCTGATCTGAGCATTCAGCTAACAGAGTTAAACCATACTTTTGACTGAGCAGTTTTGAAACACTCTGTCTGTAGAAAATGCAACTGGACATTCGGAGCGCTAAGTGGGTAATAGTGGAAAAAGGAATATGTTCAAATATAAACTACACAGAAGCATTGTATGAAATATCTTTCTGTTCTGTACATTCAACTAACAGAGTTGAAACTTACTTTTGATTGAGCCGTTCTGAAACACTCTTTCTGTAGAAACAGCAATTGGACATTCTGAGCCCTAAGAGGCCTATATTGGGAAAAATAATATATTCAAATAAAAACTACACAGAAGCATTGTGTGAAACTTATTTCTCATATGTGCGTTCAGCTAACAGAGTTAAACCATACTTTTGATTGCGCAGTTCTGAACCCTCTTTCTGTAGAAAATGCAATGTACATTCGGCGCGCTAAGAGGGTAATAGTGGAAAAAGCAATATATTCAAATATAAACTACACAGAAGCATTCTGTGAAACTTCTTTCTGTTCTTTGCATTCAACTAACTGAGTTGAACCTTGCTTTTGATTGAGCCGTTCTGGAACACTCTTTCTGTAGAAAATGCAATTGGACATTCTGAGCGCTAACAGGCCTATATTGGGAAAAAGAATATCTACAAATAAAAACTACAGAGAAGCATTCTGTGAAACTTGTTTCTGTTCTGTGCATTCAACTAAAAGTGTTGAACCTTAGTTTTGATTGAGCCGTTCTGAAACACTCTTTCTGTAGAAAATGCAAGTGGACATTTGGAGCGCTAAGATAGTAATAGTGGAAAAAAGAATATCTCCAAATAAAAACTACACAGAAGCATTCTCTGAAACTCCTTTCTGTTCTCTGCATTCAACTAACAGAGCTGAGCCTTACTTTTGAAGGAGCAGTTCTGAAACACTCTTTGTGTAGAAACTGCCAGTGGAAATTCAGAGCGCTAAGAGGGTAATAGTCGAAAAAGGAATATCTTCAACTAAATACTACACAGAAGCATTCTGTGAAACTTCTTTCTGTTCTGTGCATTCAACTAAAAGAGTTGAAACTTAGTTTTGATTGAGCCGTTCTGAAACACTCTTTCTGTAGAAAATGAAAGTGGAGATTCGGAGAGCTAAGAGGGTAATAGTGGAAAAAGGAATATCTTAAAATATAAACTACACAGAATCATTCTGTGAAACTTCTTTCTGATATGTGCATTCAGCTAACAGAGTTAAACCATAGTTTTGATAGAGCAGTTCTGAACACTCTTTCTGTAGAAAATGCAACTGGACATTTGGAGTGCTAAGAGTTTAGTAGTGGAAAAAGGAATATATTCAAATATAAGCTACACAGAAGCATTCTGTGAAACTTCATTCTGATCTGAGCATTCAGCTAACAGTGTTAAACCATACTTTTGATTGAGGAGATTTGAAACACTCTGTGTGTAGAAAATGCAACTGGACATTCGGAGCGCTAAGTGGGTAATAATGGAAAAATGAACATGTTCAAATATAAACTACACAGAAGCATTGTATGAAACTTCTTTCTGTTCTGTGCATTCAGGTAACAGAGTTGAGCCTTACTTTTGATTGAGCCGTTCTGAAACACTCTTTCTGTAGAAACTGCAATTGGACATTCAGAGGGCTAAGAGGCCTCTATTGGGAAAAATAATATCTTCAAATAAAAACTACACAGCAGCATTGTGTGAAACTTATTTCTGATATGTGCATTCAGCTAACACAGCTAAACCATACTTTTGATTGCGCAGTTCTGAACACTCTTTCTGTAGAAAATGTAAGTGGACATTCGGAGCGCTAATACGGTAATAGTGGGAAAAGGAATATATGAAATTATAAACTACACAGAAGCATTCTGTGAAACTTCTCTCAGTTCTGTGCATTCAACTAACTGATTTGAACCTTGCTTTTGATGGAGCCCTTGTGAAACACTCTTTCTGTAGAAACTGCAATCGGACATTCTGACCGCTAAAAGGCCTATATTGGGAAAAAGAATATCTACAAATAAAAACTACACAGAAGAATTCTGTGAAACTTCTTTCGGATCTGTGCATTGAACTAACAGAGTAAAACCATACTTTTGATTGAGCCGTTCTGAACACTCTTTCTGTAGAAAATGTAAGTGGACATTCAGAGCGCTAAGAGGGTAATAGTTGAAAAAGGAATATATTCAAATAAAATACACAGAAGCATTCTTTGAAACTTCTTTCTGTTCTGTGCATTCAACTAACAGAGTTGAACCTTACTTTTGATTGAGCCGTTCTGAAACACTCTTTCTGTAGAAACTGCAATTGGACATTCTAAGCGCTAAGAGGCCAACATTGTTAAAAAGCATATCTTCAAATAAAAACTACACAGAAGCATTCTGTTAAACTTATTTCTGATCAGTGCATTCAGTTAACAGAGCTCAACCATACTTTTGATTGAGCAGTTATGAAACACTCGTTCTGTAGAAAATGCAAGTGGACATTCGGAGCGCTAAGATTGTAATAGAGGAAAAGGGAATATCTCCAAATAAAAACTACACAGAAGCATTCTCTGAGACTCCTTTCTGTTCTCTGCATTCAACTAACAGAGTTTAGCCTTACTTTTGAAGGAGCAGTTCTGAAACACTCTCTGTGTAGAAACTGCCAGTGGATATTCGGAGCGCTAAGTGGGTAATAGTAAAAAAGGAATATCTTCAACTAAATACTACACAGAATCATTCTGTGAAACTTCTTTCTGATATGTGCATTCAGCTAACAGAGTTAAACCATAGTTTTGATAGAGCAGTTCTGAACACTCTTTCTGTAGAAAATGCAACTGGACATTTTGAGCGCTAAGAGTTTAGTAGTGGAAAAAGGAATATATTCAAATATAAGTTACACAGAAGCATTCTGTGAAACTTCATTCTGATCTGAGCATTCAGCTAACAGAGTTAAAGCATACTTTTGATTGTGGAGATTTGAAACACTCTGTCTGTAGAAAATGCAACTGGACATTCGGAGCGCTAAGTGGGTAATAATGGAAAAAGGAATATGTTCAAATATAAACTACACAGAAGCATTGTATGAAACTTCTTTATGTTCTGTGCATTCAACTAACAGAGTTGAACCTTACTTTTGATTGAGCCGTTCTGAAACACTCTTTCTGTAGAAACTGCAATTGGACATTCTGAGCGCTAAGAGGCCTATATTGGGAAAAATAATATCTTCAAATAAAAACTACACAGCAGCATTGTGTGAAACTTATTTCTGATATGTGCATTCAGCTAACAGAGCTAAACCATACTTTTGATTGCGCAGTTCTGAACACTCTTTCTGTAGAAAATGCAAGTGGACATTCGGAGCGCTAATACGGTAATAGTGGGAAAAGGAATATATGAAATTATAAAATACACAGAAGCATTCTGTGAAACTTCTTTCAGTTCTGTGCATTCAACTAACTGATTTGAACCTTACTTTTGATGGAGCCGTTGTGAAACACTCTTTCTGTAGAAACTGCAAACGGACATTCTGACCGCTAAAAGTCCTATATTGGGAAAAAGAATATCTACAATTAAAAACTACACAGAAGCATTCTGTGAAACTTCTTTCGGATCTGTGCATTGAACTAACAGAGTAAAACCATACTTTTGATTGAGCCGTTCTGAACACACTTTCTGTAGAAAATGTAAGTGGACATTCAGAGCGCTAAGAGGGTAATAGTTGAAAAAGGAATATATTCAAATAAAAAGTACACAGAAGCATTCTGTGAAACTTCTTTCTGTTCTGTGCATTCAACTAACAGAGTTGAACCTTACATTTGATTGAGCCGTTCTGAAACACTCTTTCTATAGAAACTGCAATTGGACATTCTGAGCGCTAAGAGTTTAGTAGTGGAAAAAGGAATATATTCAAATATAAGTTACACAGAAGCATTCTGTGAAACTTCATTCTGATCTGAGCATTCAGCTAACAGAGTTAAAGCATACTTTTGATTGTGGAGATTTGAAACACTCTGTCTGTAGAAAATGCAACTGGACATTCGGAGCGCTACGTGGGTAATAATGGAAAAAGGAATATGTTCAAATATAAACTACACAGAAGCATTGTATGAAACTTCTTTCTCATCTCTGCATTCAACTAACAGAGTTAAACCATACTTTTGATTGAGCAGTTCTGAAACACTCTTTCTGTAGAAAATGCAACTGGACATTTGGAGCGGCAAGTGGGTAATAGTGGAAAAAGTAATATCTTCAAATATCAACTACACAGAATCATTCTGTGAAACTTCTTTCTGATCTGTGCATTCAGCTAACAGAATTAAACCATACTTTTGATTGAGCAGCTCTGAACACTCTTTCTGTAGAAAATGCAACTGGGCATTTGGAGCGCTAAGAGGGTAGTAGTGGAAAAAGGGATATATTCAAATACAAACTACACAGAAGCATTCTGTGAAACTTCTTTCTGTTCTTTGCATTCAACTAACTGAGTTGAACCTTACTTTTGATGCAGCCGTTCTGAAACACTCTTTCTGTAGAAACTGCAATTGGACATTCTGAGCGCTAAGAGGCCTATATTGGGAAAAAGAATATCTTCAAATAAAAACTACACAGAAGCATTCTGTTAAACTTATTTCTGATATTGGCATTCAGCTAATAGAGTTAAACCACAGTTTGATTGAGCAGTTCTGAACACTCTTTCTGTAGAAAATGCAAGTGGACATTCGGAGCGCTAAGAGGGTAATAGTGGAAAAAGGAATATATTCAAATATAAACTACACAGAAGCATTCTGTGAAACTTCTTTCTGTTCTGTGCATTCAACTAAAAGAGTTGAACCTTACTTTTGATTGAGCAGTTCTGAAACACTCTTTCTGTAGATAATGCAACTGGACATTTGGAGCGCTAAGTGGGTAATAGTGGAAAAAGGAATATCTTCAAATATAAACTACACAGAAGCATTGTATGAAACTTCTTTCTGTTCTGTGCATTCAACTAACACTATTGAACCTTATGTTTGATTGAACAGTTTTGTAACACTCTTTCTGTAGATACTGCAATTGGACATTCAGAGCGCTAAGTGGCCTATATTGGGAAAAAGAATTTCTTCAAATAAAAACTACACAGAAGCATTCTGTGAAACTTCTTTCTGATCTGTTCATACAGCTAACAGAGTTAAACCATTCTTTTGATTGAGCAGTTCTGACCACTCTTTCTGTAGAAAATGCAAGTGGACATTCGGAGCGCTAAGATTGTAATAGTGGAAAATGGAATATCTCCAAATAAAAACTACACAGAAGCATTCTCTGAAACTCCTTTCTGTTCTCTGCATTCAACTAACAGAGCTGAGCCTTACTTTTGAAGTAGCAGTTCTGAAACACTCTTTGTGTAGAAACTGCCAGTGGACATTCGGAGCGCTAAGACGGTAATAGTCGAAAAAGGAATATCTTCAACTAAATACTACACTGAAGCATTCTGTGAAACTTCTTTCTGTTCTGTGCATTCAACTAAAAGAGTTGAACCTTAGTTTTGATTGAGCCGTTCTGAAACACTCTTTCTGTAGAAAATGCAAGTGGAGATTCGGAGCGCTAAGAGGGTAATAGTGGAAAAAGTAATATCTTCAAATATCAACTACACAGAATCATTCTGTGAAACTTCTTTCTGATCTGTGCATTCAGCTAACAGAGTTAAACCATACTTTTGATTGAGCAGTTCTGAACACTCTTTCTGTAGGAAATGCAACTGGACATTTGGAGCGCTAAGAGGGTAGTAGTGGAAAAAGGAATATATTCAAATATAAACTACACAGAAGCATTCTGTGAAACTTCTTTCTGATCTGAGCATTGAGCTAACAGAGTTAAACCATACTTTTGACTGAGCAGTTTTGAAACACTCTGTCTGTAGAAAATGCAACTGGACATTCGGATCGCTAAGTGGGTAACAGTGGAAAAAGTAATATGTTCAAATATGAACTACACAGAAGCATTGTATGAAACTTCTTTCTGTTCTGTGCATTCAACTAACAGTGTTGAACCTTACTTTTGATTGAGCCGTTCTGAAACACTCTTTCTGTAGAAACTGCAATTGGACATTCTGAGCGCTAAGAGGCCTATATTGGGAAAAATAGTATCTTCAAATAAAAACTACACAGAAGCATTGTGTGAAACTTATTTCTGATATGTGCATTCAGCTAACAGAATTAAACCATACTTTTGATTGCGCAGTTCTGAACACTCTTTCTGTAGAAAATGCAAGTGGACATTCGGAGCGCTAAGAGGGTAATAGTGAAAAAGGAATATATTCAAATCTAAACTACACAGAAGCATTCTGTGAAACTTCGTTCTGTTCTTTGCCTTCAACTAAAAGAGTTGAACTATATTTTTGATTGAGCCTTTCTGAAACACTCTTCCTGTAGAAACATTCAGGCTGTAGATATCACCAGTGTACCTTGCCTTCTTGGTAATTATGACATAATCTTTCTTCCTCCCCTGGCCACTCTCAGCCTTGGAAGTTACTGGCTAGTGGATAGTAGATACTGGATGAGCCATCACACGGTGGCCCTGGCACAGAAAGCCTGGGTGACACGGCTCCACACAGCATAATTCAGACGGGCTGTGGGAAATATCATGTGGGGAAGCAATGTCGTTTCAACAAAGAACTCAGCAGGATAAATACGACCAATCTCATGTCTCACAAATGATCACTTGTGTCTGAATGTCTTCCATTTCTGTTCGTATTCATGCCTTATGGGTTAAGTCTCATCCCCAAGTATGTTTCTAGTGAATATGAAAGACCCTATTGTCACATATTTCTTTCTTTATATGCAACTACCACCATTTCATTAACTTTTGCTTAAAGGAACAATTTTTAAAAGTAATCTGACATGTTACTTTACCATTTTTTGATCAATTTATTTTGTGTCTTCTTTACATATATTTTGAAGGGCCATATCTGAAACAGAACTTTCCTTTTTCATTAAAAAAACTAGCATATGTGGGCTATGTGCCTTTATATTCATTTTATTGACTATTTTACAATGAACAGTCTTATATTTTACTTTATACTAATTCCTCCAGATTAATGACAAGTATTTAACCTAACATATTGATCCATCTCACTTAATATTAGTTTAACTTCAATTAATTCCTTACTTTTTACTCATAATCAACATTTTTCCTGATGAGAAATTAAGAAAGAAGATATGTTTGGCACCTCTGTCCATATCTTTGCCCATTTCTTACTCCTCTAAGAAGGCAAGAGATTCTAATCTGATTACACATTACCAATTAATTGGGCCACATTTACTTGTGGGCCATCTGGCTGAATATTTTTTAATCATGAGCAAACCATGGTGCTCTTCTTCTCTCTTGCCCCTGCCTTAACGCAGTAAGGCATTTTCCTTGGCTTATTTCCTTCTCATTGCAGCAGAGTTGAAATGTGAGACGGGGTGTAGCTTCTCCTAACCCCTGGCACATCATCTGATGGAACTGAAGAGTGAGAAATGACCTCCACGGACCTGGAGCCTCAGCTTCAGGTCTCCACCGAGATGCCACATTGGAGGCAAGCTCAACGCAATGCCTTTATTAGAAACGTTTTTAAAAGGGAACCCGTATTCACGTTTGTCAGGACACTGCTTATCTCTCTAGTTGAACCCGTATAACTTACTTTATAAGATGGTAAGATACAAAGACTCTTAATCTTCCATCTACCAGGACTCTTGACATAAATTGAAAGCTCACTTATAACAGCTCTAGCATCCCAAGTGCCTTTGACTACACTCCAATTTAACTTATTGTTCAGTTTTTATATAAATGTCTTCCTTATATTGTGCTTAATTTTCTTATTAATTTAACATTTTCAGAAGAATACTCATTCTGAGAAGTTCACAAATCAGTTAGGCTTAAGTTTTTAAATAAATGTTTTCAAAATATTAAAGGCACACGTATGAAACAATGATACTAGACTTAATTATGGAGAGCAGCCTCCCCTACAAATTTCAGCCACAACACAAGAGCAGTAAGCAGATCAGTCCCCTCACCTTCATTCCAACATTTCAAGTGACTGGGGAAAGAATAGGGACAAAATAAAATAAATCAAAATAAAGGTTTCTTGTGGAACACTGAAAAATTATTATGTGCTAAAGTGTAAGAATGCTTTATATCCATCCCATCGTTTGTCCTGGGAGGTACTTTCTATTATTGATTTCATTTGACAAATGAGGAAACAGAGGTCTGAATAGGTAGAGAAACAATTGTCAACTTTCTACTTCTTAGTATAACTTTACTACCTCTGAGGCCTGCCTGCATTCCTGCACTGGGGTTTCATGGACATTGCTCGAGACCACTGGCCCTATGTCTGTCATCTTTTATGTTTCATTTATAAACACCCTCAGCTCTTGATCTGTGAGGGTCTTAATAAATAGAGCTGTATTAAATTTTTGCGCTTTAAAAATAATATATGATATTAAGAAATAGTATTTCTGATAACAGCTTAAGCCATAATATGAAGTGTGCTGATACAAGAGGAGTTTGTAGGTCTTAAAAAAAAAAACAAAAAAAAAACTAAGCTTTAATTTAGTACAAGTTTCTGACTTTCCTGCTAAAATTTATCTAGGAGTATATATAAAGAAAAGGCCTTATTGAATAAACTGGTAAATGCATCTCTCAAGTTTTATTTTATATTCAACATAATATGAAGTAAAAATAAAAATAAAATACAACTAAGAAATATAGCATTGGCTACTTTTCGAAACATTTCTCCACAAAATAGGGGGTAAAATATGAAAAAGTTTTGACACAATGTTTTGAGTCTCTATTTATTTATAACCTAAAGGAAATAAGAATTTGATATGCCTCAAGGAAAAAAAATCCAACGAAGAGTTTTTTTGTGGGGGAAAGAAAGCCTACTATCCAGCCTCAGAGATTAGATTTAAAAGCCAAAGAAAACTTTGTTAGATTATAGTGTGACAGAGCAAACCAATCTTTAAATCTACCAAAACACTTCTAGAATGCTAGAACACAGTATGTGTGAGAAAATAACAAGTGTTTTGAGAAACATCATTTTTTAATGTCCTAAACCACTGACTTACAACATATGAAAAGATGTGGCATGACACGAATTTGAGAATATATACTGTAGAACAGCTATTAACAAGCTTTTCTTGGTACTGAAGTGTGTTCCACAAAACAGTTTTTACTCTTACATGAAGAAGACAGTGAACCAAAGTAAATTAAACTACCAGAAACAGGTGTTAGCTTGACATTAAGAACCCACAAATCTACATTTGTTTCCATTCCTAAAAATCAGCTTTCAATTAATAATAATATAATCATTAAAAAATATATATTTTTAAAGCGTCTGTTTACTTTCCTTAACTTGTAAATCACTACTGGTGTTTCCAACTCTCTTAGTGAATTTAAATGACAATATCATTCCTTAATTTTTCTATGACCTGAAAACGTCCGATTAGAAAATGAGCAAATTGCTCACAATGCTGATAAAAATCAAAGTAAAAGCTTGTATTTAAGAACATCAGTCTCTACTAAAACGAGAAATACCTAAAAATACGAATATATCCGAAATGTCGCAAAGCACATAAACCAGGTTGAAATAAAAATTTGAATGGGCAATTATGTAACATAAAGCCAGATAACCCAACCAGTTCATACATTTTATACTCAATATAGGATATTATAAATTAGATAGTTACTGATGAGATAATAGCTTTTATAGTTAACTCTGTAGTAATTAAGCAGGATGGCAAGGCAGCAAAGAGGTCAAATTAATTTCTGAGTTCTTCCATTTATCTTTAGAAATGATAGGGAAAATTCTAACTCCAAAAGTGTTTTGTGGGAATCTAAAGAACAGTTTTGACAAAGAGGGGGTCTCAAGAAAGCATTTATGATTAAGCAACCTGACATAAACAGTAACTGCAAATTATTAGAACCAGTTGATGTTTATCTAAATGGATAAATCATTCATCTGAATAATTATCAACCCAGACAAACTATAGGCCCTGAAATTGCAATTATGAAAGAGAACCAATCAAATGTTAAGACCAAATTTAAAATTTTAGCAATGGTAGAAACTATGAATCATAAAATGCTACCTTTGACTCAAGAAGTGCAACCCTTGGTTAGACAGCATATTAAAAACTAGATGGCTAATGAGGTATTTGTATGGTTTCTTTTTATACTTGTTTTTGTGACATTAAGAATCTCAAAGAATCACAAATTCAAATAAAGCAATAGGCCTCTTCTCTCTGAGTTTAGCTTAGACCTTCCCTTACCTAACACGTCTGAACGTGTTCTTTGTTCTTGAACAAGATTTCGCCATTAAAACTCACACAGAAAGAACTTGTCAAGACTTTACTAAACAAAGTTTAGGATGTTTCTAATTTTCATTAAAAAATAGTGTAGGAATTTTAATGAGATTACATAATTTCTAAGTCAGTTATTTAAGACCCACCAAATTACAATAATTTATTTTCTTCAGGAAAAAAAAAAACTAGCCATCAGCCTGCTGTCCGGCTTCATCAGCTCTAGACGCAAACAGGAAACTAAGGCAATATTCCATTGAGAGCTGATGGTGGTTTATACCAAGTAGTGTCAGTGCAAATTACCTCAACAGGCATTCAGTTTAAAAGTAGACTTGCAGGATTTCCTGATGGATTGAATCTGGGAAAACTAGAAATAGCAGGTAAGGATAACTTCATAGAGTTTGGTTTAAATTATCAAAGAATAAAACTGTCATTTATTGAGCTGGCCAAGTTGCGGCAGAACCAGGTTTAGGGAGAAAATCAGAGGGTCAATTTTGCAAATAATAACCTTGAGTTACTTATTAGATTTCAAGAAGTGATATCAACTAGGTGGCTCAATGTACAATTCTAGAGTTCTACAGCACAATGAAGGCTGGGGATTAAACACTTGAAAATCGGCAGTATACGCATAGGAGTTAAAGCATGACACCATCTGAGATAAAAAAGAAAATGCATTTAAATAAAGTAAATAAATGCCAGAATCATCCCTTCTGTGCTGTAACTGAGAAATCAGGAAGATGGTGGTGAACGAAGGAACGCAGGAAGCAGCAGCTGTAACAAGGTGAATGGAACTGACAATACTGTGACCTGGAACCCAGGTGACAAACATGTTTCAAGGAGAAGTCAGTGATTACCTGTGTCAAATTCTGTGAAAAGGACTAAAAGTTGAAGAATATGGAGATCAATGTTGTCCTTGGCAACAACAAATTTTGGACAGTAGAAAAGGAGAAGGCAGATTGGGGTGGAATCTTTAAAAACCAAGATGAAAGGATTTGGGTATAATGGGTGCATGGAGTTTTGCTCTGAGGATCAGAGAACGGAGGCAGTATCTTGAGAGATTTGTAGAATGTGGAAAGGTATTTTAAAATAAGAATAATTGTAGCATGTTTGCATATGAAGAATATTATTAATTAGCAAGAGGAGAATTGATGATGCAGAAGAAAGGGAAAAGTTGGGGGAATGATGTTCCTGCATTAGGTGAGAGGTGACAGTGTCTGGCACACAGGTAGAAGGCTTAGCATTTCCTATGAACACACTGTGGCCTCTTAGGGCACCTTCTCCATGGCACCCACAGTGACAGTTTCTCGTATTAAACCAGACCATAAGGTATGGCTGGTTACAAACTCCTCAGTGGCTTTCCATCTCATTCAAAGTAAAAGCCTGAGGTGTTACGGAGGCCTACAAGGAACTATGTAATTTGGCTCCATTACCCCGCTGTCCCCTTCTGCTCTCACTGTCCTTTTGCTGACTACAGCCCAGTCAGACAGAACTCCTTACCCTCCCTCAAACACACCAGACACCTGCACGCCTCTGTACCTGCAAAGTCTGTGCTCTTAACAACTAGGCTATTCTGCAGGGCTTGCCTTCTCTTTTCATTTGTGCCTTTGCTCACATTTCACCTGCTTAATGAAGTCTTTCCTGACCTTGTAACCCTCCACCCTCCACGTGTACTTCTTCTCCTTAGCACTCACCAATACACGACATATTAAGAGTTTTAAATATTTTCTTTGATAATTGTCTTACCCCTTTAGATTTTAAGAGAACACAAATTTTTACCCGTCGTTCACTGCTATATATCCAGCAGCTAAATTACTATCCATCACATATTACATGTTCAGTAAGTTTGCCAGATAAATGAATAAAATGATATTTTAGGGCTTAACCTCAAATTTTTACTACTTTGCATAAAAATCCTAAAACAACAATGTTTAAACTATATGCAATCATGTACACTAGAGGGTATTGTAGTTTTCAGTGAGATTTCTCGTAAGACTAGAAGGCAAAAATAAATACTGGTAACTAGAGCACTGGTGAAAGTTTACAAAATAAATACATTTCCTACTTTGTAATTGGAAGAAACCAGGCCCTCTCGCAAAGGTTTTTGATATGACACCAAGTACAGATAAATGCTACAGGATAATAATAATATAAAAAAGATTCTTTTTCTACTTAATTGTGCGGAGCCTGATATATTTATGGATCTTTAGGTAAACAATAGTTTTTTTTAAAAAAAACATTTCCAAGGCTCTGGTATCTATTGTAAAGAAAAGCAGTGAATCGCAGGAATTCTGTAAACTATTTGACTAAATTTGGCTGCCAATCTCTACCATGTTTTCCAAACATTTGTTCAGAAAGATTCCTCTTAGTCCCTGTTACTAGTATACACAATAGCTGTTATTTGCTGATTATTATGCAGATATTGTCCTCCTTTGATCTTGATATACAATAATTAATCATACAACAGATGTGAGCTGTGTTGTATTCTTTATTATCCCCATTTTTAACAGAAGGGAACTGGGGCTTAGAAAAATCAGATAACTGGCCTGTGATCACATTTCTGATTTGTGTCTAATCTGGGATTCAAACCAAAAAAGCCGACTCCAGAATTCACAACCTGAACCACTTTGCTCAGCTATTGCCTCGGGCTTCCTGTGTCAGCCACACAACCTCAGGAACCCTACAGTCATCGAGCTGGAGACTCGTATTTGTCCATGGAAAGTGTCTTTGTTTCGAAAGAGCTAATAAAGAATTCACATTAAGGCAAAAGACAATTGAAAAGAAATTGCTGGCTTCAAACACGCAGCCAAGAAGATAACACCCGGATTCCAAAAGATTCTGATGCAATCTAAGCTAACTTGATTGATTATATCTATCAGCTTAATTATCTTTTAATATTTATATATTATTTCTTAAATTCTTAAAACTCAACATGAAATTTTAAAGAGAACAGAAAAGAACTTATTATAAAGTACCACTAAGATAAATGTCTGAAAACCTAATTTCTAATTTCATTTCTTTGTCAGTCTAACTGATTGCATTCCTTAACATAGGTGAGCCTATGTTTTTTCACATATAAAATTGGCAGACTAAATCATATTTCTCTATTCCTTTCTTCTCTGTGGATTCTAATATCCTTAAAATAAAGTTTTCTCTTAAATTTATTCTTGCTAATTTGAAAAATGTTCAACAAACATCTCAATTTTTGCAAAGTCTTATTAGACTTATGTCTATTGTATTATTCTTAAGAAAATGGTTCATTATAAAAAATATTTGGTTCCGTAATTTAGTATTTTGTACAACTAAAGAAGTTAACTTATATAAAATATTAGCAAATAATTAAATAATTTTGAGTATTCATTTGCATTATCCATTCTAAGTTATAAATTGGTGTAAGACTACAGATTTAATGCAGAGACTGGATGCTGACTAATCATTTTGATGTAAGCTTACAAAGAATAATTTCAACACTCTCCAAACTGGAATGATTTATTAGCATGTCATGCTATGTATTGTGTGATATGATAAATATAATATGATTCATCATGACATTCTATAAATATTGCAAAGGATTATTAAAGCGATAAAATCCATTGGCAGAAATATAATGAGACCATGTCACATTTGTACGAAAGCTACATGATAAGAGGCTGTTGTAACCTTAGACGGATTTAAAGTGAGAATTCTTAGAACAACAAAGCAAAAGAAAACAATCCTAAATCGTACCTAGGGTTCAATTAAGAGCAGCTGTTGAGAGCAGGGAATAATACAGAAGTACAGAAAGCTTATCATCTGCACTGCCATGGGATGGACAATTTTTCAATACAGGGACTATTCTTTAAATAGTTAATCTAAAATATTTCAGACAAAATTTGGAATAACCACTGCACTGAATCAACATGTCTAAGTAAAACTACAAATGGCAGCATATATGTGAGTGTATATATATATACACATGCTTATATTTAGTTTAAAAATTGGTATGAATGTGAAAACTCATATCAGGCTGTATTTTTAGGCATTTAAAATTTTACTTTGTCAAATAATTTTTATTTCTTCCATAACATTACAAAAATATAACCCTTTGGAGGAAAGGTTATTATAAGGGAAATTTCATTTTCTAAGTAGAGGCTTTTTAGGTTTCTGATGCTTTTACAGACAGAATTTGCCAAAGATTTTGTTTCTTATAGTTCAAAATATGGTTAACTAGTGGCCAACAATCTTTGGCATCGATTTGGAAGTAAGTATTCAACACAACACGATTGTTATGTCTTTACCAATGATTTTTGAATCATATACACAGTGTTTTAAAAGCCGCTTTGCAGTCATCTTCCTTGAGATTGTAAATTGTTCTCGCACATTATTTAAAATATCCTGAGAATAAGCACTAATTACTACTTTACAATTGAGCAAAGAAAAACATATTCTATAATTCTAGGATAAGCAACCACAATGATTGTTGAAAGCACTTTTTTGTGAGGAAATCAAGTTAACTCTGACAACAGAGAGATACGGAGCCTGTGTCTCTCACCACATTAATGAAATCTTTACGGGCTACAAATCTTTCGGTTTCTTACAATAATTTTTATGCTATTATATTTATTAACCACTTTTGCTTCATTTCTTTCTGAAAGTTGTTTCAACTTATCTATTTCCCTATATATGGACAATCTGGAATGCAAATATATATATAATAACAATCTGGAATGCAAATTGATTAATGACTATACATATAATCTTTGTTATACTCCTGTGATAAAGATATACAAGTCAAACACAAACAAACAAAGAAAAAAAACTTACCTTTATTTTATGGCAGCATGGCACATTTGAAATAAAATTGGAAAAGATAGGTATTATTAGGTACATACACCCTTTAAAATATTTAGATCTTTCTCTTTTTTATTTTTAAAATGTTATTTCCAGGAGCATAGATTCAAGCTGCCCTGAATAGACACTTCCTCAAATATCTTAGCTCGATTGTGCTTTTACATTGTATGTATTCTTTCAGGCCCCCAACTTTTATTTTCATTAAAAGAAAATCAGTTTAAAAGACCTGATTCAGATGTACTTATATTTGCTAAAGGAATAAAAGTAATTATTAGAAAATCTTTCTTTCTTTTTAAGGATTGTTAGAGCTAATCATATATTAGCATTCAGATAAATTTCAAATCACCAATAATTTGTCTTTAAATTTGGTCATCAGAGGACCAAACCGTAATTCTCTAATGAGAGTGGAACTACCTAGGAGCTTGGCCCAGAGGACAAGGGTTGTGCTAGTTCCCTGGACTGGTTCACGGCTGAGTCCTCGAATTTGAAGGCAACCATCTATAATGGGAGAGGCCAGAGGATTTGCAGCTGAGCTTCCTCAGCAAAATACTTAACTCCTCATCAGCTGTGTAACCTTCATAATATGTCAGTTTCCTCTTGCTGCATAACAGATTACAACAAAATTAGAAGTGTAACACAACACAAGTGTATTATTTCACATTTTCCATGGGTCAGGAATCTGAGTGTGTGACTCAACTGCATCCTCTGCTCTGGGTCTCACAAGTCTGAAATCAAGGTGTCAACCGGTCTGCAATTCTCACATGAAACTCGGAGGTCTTTTTCCAGTCTCATTCTGATTGATGGCAGAACTCAGCTTCTTGCAGTTAGAGGACTGACGTCCCTGTTTCTCTGCTGGTTGTCAACGAGAGTTGCTTTCAGCTCTTGGAGGCCACCTTCAGATCCAAGCCATATGGCCCTCTCAACACATAGCAGCTTACTTCTCTAAAGCTAGAGGAAACTCTCCAGCCTGCTATAAGGGAGGCTTATGTAACAAGAAATAATCCCAAGAGGATCACTCTTGTGGTATAATTTGCTTAGTTATATTCACACACACCAATTCCACTTAAAGGTAGGGTATTAAACAAAGCACATGTACACAGGAGACAAAACAGATGTACAGAGATTTTACTCTGCCATAAGTCTGCTGAGTGACCTTTGTCAAGTTACATCTCAGTATATGAATAAGCTTAGCACCTATCTCAAAAGTTTGGTAGAAAGAAAAGTTAACACAGGCTGGGTACAGTGGCTTATGCCTGTATTGCCAGCACTTTGGGAGGTCGAAATGGGAGGATAGCTTGAGGCCAGGAGTTCAAGACAAGCCTGGATCGCAGAGTGAGGTCTCATCTCTACAAAAAAAATAATAAAATTGGTCATGTGTGGTGGCAACATCTGCAGTCTCAGCTACCTGGGGGTCTGAGGTGGGAGGATTGCTTGAGCCCAAAGGGAGTCAAGACTGCAGTCAGCCACCGTTGCACCACTGCACTCCAGCCTGGGCAGCAAAGTGAGACTCTGTCTCAAAAAAAAAAAAAAAAAAGGCCGGGCGCGGTGGCTCACGCTTGTAATCCCAGCACTTTGGGAGGCTGAGGCGAGCGGATCACGAGGTCAGGAGATCGAGACCACGGTGAAACCCCGTCTCTACTAAAAATACAAAAAAATTAGCCGGGCGTGGTGGTGGCGCCTGTAGTCCCAGCTACTTGGAGGCTGAGGCAGGAGAATGGCGTGAACCCGGGAGGTGGAGTTTGCAGTGAGCCAAGATTGTGCCACTGCACTCCAACCTGGGTGACAGAGTGAGACTCCGCCTCAAAAAAAAAAAAGGGGGGGAGGAGGGCAGCATAAAAAAATTCTCAGAGCAACGTCTACGGTCTGGACTCAGTGAATGGCAGCTATTTTTAGACTTCGCCCAGTAACTCAAAAGGCCCCATGCCCTCTGCCACATTACATTACGCTCATGATTAACAATGCAAAACTTTTGCATAGCTGCCAAGTATGGTGACTCATTCCCTCTTTAAAGACTATAGTTAGTGTTACCTTGCATAAACATAGGTTAAGTATTTGAGTATCAGTTGTTTAAATGAGCTGATATGTGACAAAATGTAACCAGGCTTTTAGAATGAATGAATCTAATAAGCTTAATCAAGAACTTACAGTAATAGATTTCTTACTTATGAATAGAAAATCACTTAAATGAACTCTGATTGTTAAAAATGACATAGACAAATATTAGTATCAGTAGGCATAATTTTCTCCTATATTAACTCCAACATATATGATTTTAACAATTTTGAAATCTCCCCAAATGTTTTCTGTGATTTCTCACCATTATCTGGGGGAAAACAGAACAAAGCTATGATTTGCTAGGGTCAAGCAACGATTCCGTTCTGACAGCCCTATAGCTAACACTGTTCATGCTTTTTGATCTGCATTTCTTTGAATACTGTGCCTGTGTCTGGGAAAATTTCACCTTATAAATTCTTCTCTAAGATGAAAGCAAAAACCCAATTTCCTTTGCATCTAGAACACAGGCCTATAACCCAAGTAAGAAGAAGAATGCCAGGTAAGACTGAGTATTGACTTCACTTTTTATCAATGAAGGAGGGAGAAACTTGGATTTGAAATTTCGCGTTTTGTGACTGACAAAACCTGGTACAATGTTTTGCTAATGTCGTAAAACTACAGTGACTCGTACACCTGTAATTGTTTGGGGATCACATTAGTGAAGTAGTCGGACAGCATATAACTCTGCTAGGATTTCTGATAAAAAAAAATATGTTTCAATTGAAATTTGTAAGTTAACTTTTAAAACAAATTATTTTAGACGTGCTGTTTTGATTATCTTATTAATATTTAAATTTTACTGTTGCACCCAAAAATCAGTTATGCCTTTCAAAGATTGTTTTAAGAGTTGGCTCCATCTTTGTGGTGGGCAGAACTAGGCCATATCCCCCAAGAATGTCCGCATTCTAATCTCTGTACACCTGTGAATATGTTAGGTTACATGGCACAGGGAAAGTTAAGATTGCTAGCCAATTGGCCTCAAAATAGGTAGATTATTTAGAGTCATCCCAGCAAGCCCAGTGACATCAGAATGGTCTTTAAAATGGGAAAGAGAAGCTGAAGAGCGAGAGTCAGAGGGAGATGTGACTATGGAAGAAAGAAACAGAGAGAGCAGTGTTGCTGGCTTTGAGGATGCTGTGGGACCAAAGGAATGCGGGTGGCCCCTGCCGGATAGAAAAAGAAAGGAAATGGACCCTGTAGAACCTCCAGAAAGGAATTCAGTCCTGCTGATACCTCGATTTCAGCCCACTGAGACCCTTGTTGAATTTCTAAGATACATAATTTAAGATAATGGATTTCTGGGGTTTTAGCCACCAAGCCATTAGAGGTAATTTGTTACAGCAGCTGCATAGAACTAACACAATTAAAAAGTGTGACTTTACTTTCTCCAGGAGGGAAATTTCTGGTGCTTCCAGCTGTATATCCAAAAAGTATTTGGTAAACAGGTTCATCTAGATAAAATATGTTTTTTTCACAAATTTCAACAGAACATGTCTCTACTATCAAACAACTCTGTTAATAACTCCTGGTCAAATATAGAAAATACAGGCAAGCAATATTTTATATCTGTGTCCACCTTTAGTTACAGAGTAAACAATGACTACACGTTCCTTTAAAAGTAAAAAATACATCTTACCAAAAAAAGAAAAAAACAATCTGAATAATGAGACTATACTTAAACACAGAGAGCTCAAACAACTCAGCTGAAATGCGATGTGTTTCCTAATTATTAACTTGGTTGCTGACCATGAGATGCAGGATGCAGGTGTTCAAAGGAAGCATGCATTTTACCTGAATTTATTCAGTAAAACAATTCCAGCTTCTAAAATTGGTTTTAGGAATGATAACGACATTTTTTTTAAACTTTGACATTAAATTAACTTGTTGCTGAGAATTTGCACATGTGAATTCACCTTGACATTGATTTTTCGCAATCTTTATAAAGAAGAATAACATAAATAAACATGGCATTTTCCAGGTGGCTGCAAATCATACCAGGGAAAATAAAATCCTCAAATCGAGTGGAGTTTTGCAATAATCTTGTCCTTGGGGTGAAACTATAGCAAGAACATGCTTCTAGGATTTCTAATGTTGAAACACTGACCGCTGTCCAAGGTGAAAGAACATTAAATCAAATTCCAAGGTGGGAACAGGGATGATCATGAGATGGCGAAGTTTGAGATTTCTTATTCTCTGTTATTTCTCTGCCCATAACAAATCATTTTTCCAAGTTAAGAGTCACAGACAAGATCTATTAATTATCTTTCACACAGCAGTAAGAAGGAGATGTCTATTCCTGACTTGAAAAAATTCAAAAGAGTTGTAACATTGGTGTGACACCTTAAGCAAAAACCTTGGACTAGTTATTTACAGTTGTAAAGGGACCCAAATTAGCCACAGCAGTCAGATTATATTTACACTTCCCATTGTTAGGGATGAAAATCCTCGGTGACAGTCACCAGCAGAAATCGCTGCCAGCCTTCGAAACGACCACCTTCTGTGGAAGCCAATGTTTTCCCAGAAGACAACAGATCCGGGGCCAAAATGTCCTGTGCTGATTAAAATAACTAACCCTAGCATAATTTTATAAACCTCAGAGAGATGCAACAGCAGATGGGTTTTATTATTTACTAAAAGGTAAGATATTTCTCAAGATTATGGTTACAGATATAGTTAATCGTTCCTTCACCACATGGGATTATTAATACAATACCCATATTAGGTTTTATTCTATTTCTGATGTACACAAAAATCAGGTCTCTGTGTGAAAATGCTTTTTAATTTATGTATGAATGAACATTCAGCATAGATGTGATTGCTAATAATTTTCCCACAGGTAGTTTTTGGATTATAAGAGCATGGAAATGATTTATAGTTATAGTCAGTGATGATAATCAAATACTCAAATCACATTTTCTTTTTTTAAAAAAAAACATTTTCTAGCCGATTCTGCTGGAAATCACACCAAAATACCTTGATGTGATAATGTCTTAAAAATATATAAAAGAATTTCTCTGGTACCAAAACAGAGATATAGACCAATGGAACAGAACAGAGCCCTCAGAAATAACACCACACATCTACAACCATCTGATCTTTGACAAACCTGACAAAAACAAGAAATGGGGAAAGGATTCCCTATTTAATAAATGGTGCTGGGAAAACTGGCTAGCCATATGGAGAAAGCTGAAACTGGATCCCTTCCTTACACCTTATACAAAAACTAATTCAAGATGGATTAAAGACTTACATGTTAGACCTAAAACCATACAAACCCTAGAAGAAAACCTAGGTAATACCATTCAGGACATAGGCATGGGCAAGGATTTCATGTCTAAAACACCAAAAGCAATGGCAACAAAAGCCAAAATTGACAAATGGGATCTAATTAAACTCAAGAGCTTCTGCACAGCAAAAGAAACCACCATCAGAGTGAACAGGCAACCTACAGAAAGGGAGAAAATTTTCACAACCTACTCATCTGACAAAGGGCTAATATCCAGAATCTACAATGAACTCAAACAAATTTACAAGAAAAAAACAAACAACCCCATCAGAAAGTGGGTGAAGGACATGAAAAGACACTTCTCAAAAGAAGACATTTATGCAGCCAAAAAACACATGAAAAAATGCTCATCATCACTGGCCATCAGAGAAATGCAAATCAAAACCACAGTGAGATACCATCTCACACCAGTTAGAATGGCCATCATTAAAAAGTCAGGAAACAACAGGTGCTGGAGAGGATGTGGATAAATGGATAAATAGGAACACTTTTACACTGTTGGTGGGACTGTAAACTAGTTCAACCATTGTGGAAGTCAGTGTGGCGATTTCTCAGGGATCTAGAACTAGAAATACCATTTGACCCAGCCATCCCATTACTGGGCATATACCCAAAGGATTATAAATCGTTGCTACTATAAAGACACATGCACACATATGTTTACTGAGGCACTATTCACAATAGCAAAGACTTGGAACCAACCCAAATGTCCATCAGTGATAGACTGGATTAAGAAAATGTGGCACATATACACCATGGAATACTATGCAGCCATAAAAAAGGATGAGTTCATGTCCTTTGTAGGGACATGGATGAAGCTGGAAACCATCATTCTCAGTAAACTGTCACAAGGACAAAAACCAAACACCACATGTTCTCACTCATAGGTGGGAATTGAACAATGAGAACACATGGACACAGGAAGGGGAACATCACACTCCGGGGACTGTTGTGGGGTGGGGAGAGGGACAGCATTAGGAGATATACCTAATGTTAAATGACGAGTTAATGGGTGCAGCAAACCAACACGGCACATGGATACATATGTAACAAACCTGCACGTTGTGCACATGGACCCTAAAACCTAAAGTATAATAATAATTAAAAGAAAAAGGCAAAGAAACCATCTTGCAACCAAATAGCAAAAAAAAAAAAAAAGAGTTTCTGCTGTTTCGACATGTGATAGTTCATGTGTAACGTTCATCAACAAGTGGAAATTGTCACTCTACCTATTTAATCAATTAGGTCGCAATGAGTTTTATAATTACCCACTAGGTGCTTCAGGCAAAAGGCAGTATTACATTCATAATATGAACTTATTAGAACTTCTAAATACATTCAGTAGTAATAACTATAGTATCTGTTTTCCTTTTAAAAATATTCTCTACAGAAAACCAAACACCGCGTGTTCTCACTCCTAAGTGGGAGTTGAACAATTAGAACACGTGGACACAGGGAGGGGACATCACACACTGGGGCCTGTCAGGGGTGGGAGTTATGGGAGGGAGAGCATTAGGAGAAATGCCTAATGGAGGTGATGGGTTGATGGGTGCAGCTATCCACCATGGCACGTGTAGACCTACGTAACAAACCTTCACATTCTGCACATGTGTCCCAGAAGTGAATGTATAGTTTAAAAAAGGGGAAAAAAAAAGCTCTTTATAATGATTACAATTCTGAAAGTTACAACACTATCCTCCTAAAATAACATTATTGGATTTCTTTTATCTACCTCACTCAGGTTCCATTTTTAATCATAACCCTTCACAAACACATGGTAAAAGCAGTGATTTACTGTACTGGATTTTTAACTACCTATCTACATTTATGCTTTGCTGTTAAATCTGTCATTCCTGACAAACACAGCTAAACAAAAACATTTGTTTATGGTATGAGATTAGGAACAAAAATCAAGAAAAATGATTTAGAACAGGGAATGATCTTATTTTTCAGACCAAAAAACTAATTGAATTGTTACTTCAACAAGGAAAGATAGAACAAAGGACATTTGGTGAATATTTGCAAAAAGGGAAAAAAAAGCTGGTCTCATTGGTCAGCAGCAGTGATCTACAGCTCTGTATAATACGGTTCCAGCTCTATAAATCTGTTCTACTCCACAATACTTTCCCGAGAAAGTGATATATCTCTAAAAAAGTTCCATCTACGTGTCACCCTGAAAGCTTACTATGCTGAGGATAATTCCAAATGCAGAAGTGTGCAGCACAACCCCTTTTTGTGACCCAAAACTGACTTATTTATCAACCATGAACATGTTTATAAAGGAAATATGGAAATATTCTAGCTTTTTAAGAGAATGCTTGTCTCCTTTAAAGTATTTCGAACCTTCCAAAGCTTCTAAATATTAACATCTCTAAGCATAAGAGCTTTGTTCCTCCTGAGGTACTGAGGATCATTCATACTGAATTACTGAAGTAACAAATGTGTCGTATAAACCCAAGGATGGAGAGTCTAAATGACTTTAAGAAACTCCTTCAATGTCATAGGCACTGCAGGCTGTGAGTGGCACACATTTGAATAAGCCTGCATACGCCTAGTATCAGATTGAAGCACGTATAAATAAAAGGCCCTAGAAGGTGAGAGATGATGGTAACTTAAAATATTACACACAAAGGAACGGAATCCAGATGCTCATGATAAAATATTTTAAGATCTCATTTTGTTTCTAACTGGTCTTTAGAAAATTTGGGGAACTCCAAAATTAAGTAGACAGAATATTTAGGTAAATAACATATTTTAAATACATACACATGCATACACAACATAATTATTTTTTTTTAAAAAAGACCATAATTTTTAGCTGTTTTGTTTTGTTTTAATGAAGGATTGAAACTGCATACTATTAACATATGCCCCAAAATTGCAATTTGCTACATCTGACATTACACTTTCCTCTATTATAGGGTAGACTTTAGCAAATCAATTTGCAGATTATAAAGTGCTACCAATCACCACTTCTGAATTCATAATCTACTGATGTATGTTTAAGATGTGTAGCTCCTTAAATTGCCATAAACATCTGCAACCCTCCCATCATAAATGTTCCTCAGAATGTTACAAGACTCAAATTTAAGTCTATGCTAAGTATTCTGAAGGCAATTGCTTCAGTGTAGTGATACATGTAAGATCCTTTTTCTTTTCTTTTTTTTTGGTAACCTCCTCTATAAACAGGCAACAAAACCTCAGTATTTTAAAAGTGAATGGGTTATTTTTTTTCGATTTTATTTTGGAGACCCTTTTAGAACATGTAGTTAAAATTAAATACAACCAACATGATCGTGCCTTTTAAAAAGTCACCATTTTTTAAAGAAAATATCATGTAATTTAAAGGTTTTAAAAGCAGGGTTAGTATTAGAACTATATTATATGGGCCAATGGCTTCTGTTTAAGAATATTTTGTTTCAGTCTGAATACAGTCATCCCTTGGTACCTGTGGGGCGCTTGTTCCAGAACGGACCCTCCTCAGAATCTGCAGATACTCAAGTCCTTTACATAAAATGGTGTAATATGTGTATATAATCTATGCACATCCTCCCGTATACTTTAAATTATCTACAGAGTTGTTATAATACTTAATACAATATGAATGCTATGTAGTTGTTATACTGTATTGTTTTTAATTTGTGTTATTTGTATCTTTTTTTGTTTTTCATTTTTTCAAATATTTTCAATTAGCACTTGGTTGAATCCATGGATGCAAAACCAGAGGATGTATTTTTAATCTCCAAAGTGTTGAATGAGTCGTGAGTCACAAAAACTAGTAAAATTAGTCAATCAAGTTTGTTTTTAAAAGCTGGTGGTCCAGCCGGGTGTGGTGGTGGTGCCTGTAGTCCCAGCTACTTGGGAGGCTGAAGCAGGAAAATCGCTTGAACCCAGGAGGTGGAGGTTGCAGCTAGCCGAGATGGCACCACTGCACTCCAGCCTGGCAACAGAGTGAGACTCCATCTCAAAAAATGAAATTAAAAAAATAAATAAATAAAATAAAAGCTGGTAGTCAACAGTTGATTAGATTTAAAAAATGTATATATACACCATGGAATACCATACAGTCATAAAAATAATAAAATCATGCCCTTTGCAGCAATGTGGATGGAGCTAGAGGCTATTATTCTAAGTGAACAAACCCAGAAGCAGGAAATCAAATCATTTCATATTCTCACAAGTAGGAGCTAAATAATGGGGACACATGGACATAAAGATGGAGATAACAGACACTGAAAACTCCAAAAGCGGGGAGGGCGATGGGAATGAGGGTTCATAAACTGCCTATTGTGTATAATGTTCACCATTTGGGTGACAGGTGTACTAGAAGCACATTCCCTACCATCACGCATGGAATAGCCATGTAACAAATAATCTATGTATCTAAAATTAGACATAAGATAAATACAATAAAAAGATGGTGGTGACAATTAGTAAGGTCTGCCTGATATGGTTTGGCTTTGTGTCCCCACCCAAATCTCATCTTGAATTGTAGCTCCCAGAATCCCCACAGGTTGTGGGAGGGACCCCGTGCGAGATACTGAATCATGGAGGTGGTTATTTTCCATGCTGTTCTCGTGATGTTGAATAAGTCTCATGAGAGCTGATGGTTTTATAAAGCACATGCCCTCTTCCCTGCTGCCATGTAAGATGTGACTTTGCTCCTCATTCACCTTCAGCCATGATTGTGAGGCCTCTCCAGCAATGTAGAACTGTGAGTCCATTAAACCTCTTTCCTTCATAAATGACCCAGTCTCGGGTGTGTCTTTATTAGCAGCATGAGAACAGACTAGTACACTGCACTTTCAAACTGATAATCAATCAACTCAAGGATATGTCCAGAGATTCCTCACCTCCCCAAACTCCAGCTTAAGGGTTTCAGGGCTGACACGGGATGTGTCAGTTTATGCAAGCTAATGCATAAGCAAGCATACCAAGAGGACAGCTAGAAAATCTCTGCTCTTCTCTCCAACTTTCCCTGATAAACTATGCCAAAAATGCGTTTCAAACTTCCATGTTTAAAATTATTTTTGAAATAATTATTATGCACCTCCACTGATAGGCTCATAGGACTTAATGTGAATAATATAATACATAATCCAAATCCTGTTGGAATTCCCAGTGTCTGTTATCTCTGTTTATGTCCATGTGTCCTTACTCTTCAGCTCCTACTTATAAGTGACAACATGCAATAGGCATGTAAACAAGAAGGCATTAAACTTGGAGGGAATAAAACTAGAAGTATTTTTGGCCGGATAGAAAAATGAAAGTCATGATAACAGTGAACAACAGGGGTATAGTTAACTTTAGTTGACGTTTCTGAATTTCTGTCTAAACTCACTCTATGACTACTACTTTTAGAAGTTTATTCCTCAAGAGAAGTGACTTGACATGTCAGTAAGTAGATTTTCCAATTATTGGAGGTAGGGCTAGGCAGGAGAGGTTTTTCAATCTGAACTAAAGAACTAAATTCAGATAAAATATTTTATACAAATTACACAATACTGTATACAATTTATACAAACATAAACTAAGACATTTCACCTCACCAAATCAGGATTCATTCATGATAGGGGTTGCCTTATGATTGTAATTACTTATAACATTTAAATATTCGAGTAAAAATATAACTCTCAATTACAAAAAGGCAGGACTTAAAACATATTTCCATAAAGACATAAAACTTAAATTTCCCTATATGTTTGTTAATGTCTTTGGTCAATTTAGTTTCAAATAGATAAATTACATTGTTAGACAATGGTAATAGATATATAAAGTACGGATTATTGACTTAAATTTAGTATGTTTGCACGATATTTTTGGGAAATAGGCAAATGTTTATTAAACTATAAAAAGCTCTGAAAAACTATTTTATGAGTACTACTGTATCTGCTAGCCCACTTAATCTACATCAACAAGAGTTCATACAAGAAGATATATCATCAGGAAGCCAGGATTTCAATTTGCCTCTTATCACAGTAATATGAAGTCAATCTCCAAAATAAAAAAGGTGGGTGGAAGAAGTTAATGAACGCATTTATCTTAATGTATGGAAAATCTAATGCCAAAACAGCACATGATATTGTATTCACTATTTTCCTAGTGCATCCTACATTATGGAAGAGTTATTTTATAGCATCTGATAACATTTCTTTTGACTTCTATTTGTATGAAATAATAGTTTAAATATAAAGAAATGTTTTCATGTAGAATGTATTCAAATGCTAAAATATACATACATGTTATTCTCATCACAGTTGTAACAAATCTTTGCTTATTAATGAACTACCTTTAAATAATAGAACATTGTTTAGGTTTTGAAATGAAAGGAAAAGAACATCTACAATGCAGTTTTAACCTTTTTACAACTAGAAAATAGTCTCAGACTTTAAGTGTTTTATTTAAATTTAACTCTAGAAATAACAGTGCACTTCTCAAAGCTCTGTAAGTCTCAGTAACTTTGTATTAGTTGTAAAATTTAAAGAACTAAGTCAGCAGACTTGGCCCTCAGATATTTTATTTTAAAAACAAAAACTAAATGAATCATGTACTTTAACGTAAAAAGTAAAACTGACCCTGAATAAGTTCAGTGGATTATATCAATGTCAGCATCTTTGTTACGATACTGTCCTATAGTTTGGCCTACATGACCACTGCGGGAAGCTAGGCAAGTGGCAATAAAATATCTCTGTATTATTTCTTATAACTGCCTATGAACATATAATTATCTCAGAATTAAAGCTTAATTCATAAAACTAGCTTCTTTCAAATATAAATAACCAAAGGTTATATTTCCTGAGGAAAAATCCAGACTTGAACACTTTCAATGTTTAGAATTTCCCCAGTCAATTTAACATGTGATATGACCATTAGCTATTTTGAAGGTGACAACTTTGTGTTCCCTTGTCCGAAACACAGAATGAGTTTTACAAAATATCACTTACAAAGAGATTGGTCAGTTTATCACATCAGATCTGAAGATATGAATGTTAGATTATGCAGGGAAAATTTCAATTTGGAACCACAAACAATAATTCCTGAGAAATCTGCTGTAAAAAGACATCAACATAGTGAAGGATTACAAAGATTTCTGGTTCTTATATTTTGCTTTATAAAGCAGAAAGAGTATTTGCCAAAGTCCTTACAGAAACACTGAGAAATTTTACTTTAATCAGAAAATAAGGAGATACCCTAAGTTTTAAAAATACTTCACGCAAAATGTGTATCATGCAGTTTAACAAAAAGAATCTCAAGGACAGCATCTGAAATAATTGGGGTAGGAAATTCCATAAGCAAACATTACTAATTTAGATTAACCAAGCATTTCTTTGCTAGAAATTAAACCCATTATTTTATTTCACCAATTAACTTTATTATGGAACACAAACCATCTATGCGTGCATGTGTGAGTCCCAGCATACACATTTGATGCTAGATGATAAATGTTGCAATTTGCAGGGTAAAGTTAGTATTTGCATTACTCCGTTGTCTCTTAATTTTAAACAGAATTGGCACCTCTTCCTGGAAGACATCCTGTCCTTTCCTGTGCCATTTCAAGGGTTGTTAACTTTTTCTGACTGCTGTAGTTCTTAACACATCCTATGACACTGTTGTTTACATATGGGTTTTTAAAATAGATTGAGAACTTTTTAATTTATGAAGTGTGTGTAAAAGAATGTATGATCATTCATATTCCCATTTCATGAAAAAATAAATCATATTTTGGACGTAAAAATTGTTAAAGGAAAGCTTTTCTATAAATATTTTCTTTTAATAGTACTTTTAATCATTGAAATTTAGATCATTCAATTATGGAGATTTCTTCATTGAAGAGAAAATATCTCTTCAAAACTCTAAATAAGCTGAGCTTTATCAACTAAATTTATAGGAATACAGGCTTCAGAGGTATTAATTTATCTTACAATATTTTCCCTTCTAAAATTTGTCATGTTTTGTCACAGGTTTAAAGTGCAAGGCAACTATTGACATGAAAGATAATGTGGTATATGTAGTATAAGTGAACCTGATCTTTTCTCAAATATTTATTATTTTTATTTTCTTTGCTGTCAAGAAGAGTGGTAACAAATACGTATTATTTGTAAAGCCCCACAAAATTTGCATGAAAATAATTGTTGCATGAACTAGACATGCTTTCTGTGATATTAATCTGCAATATTCTGCAAGCCCCCAAAAAAATTCACATTCATTACAAGAAGCTTATTTCAGCATTTTACCTGTCAGAAACAGTGATTAATGTAGTTCAAATTATTTCATCAGCTAAATTCCCTTGAGATGTGTAAGATAAGGTGGTTCTTCAGAGGAACTTTGGACGGGAACTTATGACTGTAGTGACATGAATACATATGAAAGTACTTCATTTTTAAAATATAGAAAACAGACATGAAGAAAATGTACTTTAGAGTTTCATATCACTGAAATCATTTTTTTCAAATGAGGCACTAAGTAAGTGCATACGTCAATTTTTTTCCCAGCCTAGGCAATATGGCAATATATATAAGAACAAGTAAATATAACAAACAGTACAAGATTCATCTGGAGAAAAATAATTATACACGTGATAAAATACGAAAGAACAGAAGAAAACTCAATTGTTGATGTGGGATAAACTCATCAGAGGATATCAATATATCACCAAGGTTTGCACATTTAAAACATGGGCAGGCCACAAGGAGGAGCTCTTGTGCAGGGATAGTGGCCTTTAATCTTCTATCTTCACTGTTTAATGAAAACGATAGGAATGTTAGTAATTTCAAAAAGCATCACAGCAGTATTCATTAGAGAAGAATTGTGTGAACTGCCTTTCACCTGCTGAGCCCTGTTGGAAGGAATCAGCTGTAGGAGGGAAGAAGGCATTTATAAAGGCAAAAGATCTGGAAACAGCTCTGGCCATCAGGTACTGAGAGAGAAGAGGGAGAGCACAGCAAGCACACAGCCGTTGCGAACTCGATGGAGAAATAAACACTGTAAGAGGCAGTGGCCACAAGAACCAGCCTGTGGGTGGTATTTACAACTTAACTGTACCTCCTAGCTGGGTGTATTAGTCAGGGTTCTCTAGGGCGACAGGACTAATAGGATAGATGTATGCATGAAAGGGAGTTTATTAGGAGAATTGACTCACATGATCTTAAGGTGAAGCCCCCAATACGCCATCTGCAAGCTGAGGACCCAGGAAGCCAGTCTGAGTCCCAAACTGCAAAAGCAGGGAAGCCAGCAGTGTCCCCTTCAGTGTGTGGCCGAAGACGCGAGAGCCCCTGGCAAATCACTGGTGTAATCCAAGAGTCTGAAAGCTGAAGAACTCAGAGTCCGATGTTCGAGGGCAGAAAGCACCCAGCACGGGAGAAAGATGGAGACCTGAGGACTTAGCCAGTCTGGTCCTTCTGCGTTCTCCTGCCTGCTTTTATCTTAGCCACAATGGCAGCTGCTTAGACAGCGCCCACTCAGATTGACGGTGGGTCTGTGTCTCTTAGTCCACTGACTCAAATGCTAATGTCCTTTGGCAATACCCTCAAAGACACACCCAGGAACAGTTATTTGCATCTTTCAACCCAATCAAGTTGACACTCGTTATTAACCATCACACTGGGGAATAGCAAGCATCAGCTACCAACTATTCTCTACTCATTTAATCAAAGCTTTGCTATGCTTGGGTTGTATTACAACACGAAGAAGAAGAGGCCTATCTTTTTATCATTTTTAATACACTGGGGCAGGAGGCAGAAATACAGAGGACTCTACCAATTGACCTGATTTCCAGAGAGGGACTATGCACTACCAGGAGTGAAAAATTTGCAACATGCCACCCAGGGTACGAGGACACACACATATCTTCCTCGTTTGATGAAAAAGTGGCACAAATTAGAGGACACTGGACAATAACTTTTATGAATTAAATTCAGAGAAGAATATGTGTAAATAATAAAGTAAGAGGGGGTGCTTCTCTAAAGAGCGTGATATAAATAACTTTACTTAGAAAATATTTAAGGTCTAAATATTTTCTCATTGTTTGTCCTTGTTGGAATATTGAATACATAGACACTAAAGGAACGCTTGTGGCCAGGCTCTGTGGCTCTCGCCTGTAATCCCAGCACTTTGGGAGACTGAGGGAGATGGATCACTTGAGTCCAGGAGTTTGAGATCAGCCTGGGCAATATGGAAAACTCTGTCTCTACACACACAAAATATATATATATACACGTAAATTAGCCAGGGGTGGTGGCATGCGCCTGTGGTCTCAGCTACTCCAGAGGCTGAGGTGACAGGACTGCTTGAGCCCAAGAGGTCGTGGCTGAAGCAGTGAGCTGTGGTCACATCATTGCACTCCAGCCTGGGCAGCACAGCAAAACCCTGTCTCAAAAAAACAAAAGCAAAAACAAAAAATGCTTGTGATAAACGTGAGACACTGAGATTAAATGTAAAATGGTGTTCCTTACACCCACCGCGTAGCTACCCAGCTCAAAATAAGAAGTTGCTGAGGCTGGGCACGGTGGCTCACGCTTGTAATCCCAGCACTTTGGGAGGCCGAGGCGGGCGGATCACGAGGTCAGGAGATCGAGACCACGGTGAAACCCCGTCTCTACTAAAAATACAAAAAATTAGCCGGGCGTGGTGGCGGCGCCTGTAGTCCCAGCTACTTGGAGAGGCTGAGGCAGGAGAATGGCGGGAACCCGGGAGGCGGAGCTTGAAGTGAGCCGAGATCGCGCCACTACACTCCAGCCTGGGTGACAGAGCGGGACTCCGTCTCAAAAAAAAATAAAAAAAAAAGAAGTTGCCGAAACCCTTAGGGTCCCTGAGGGTCCCTCAACCTGACAACTCTCTCCCCCAAAGAGATTACCATTATCCTGTATCTTGTGTGGTTTTTAATTCCTCTTTATTTTTATTAATAGTTGTACCATCATATGTGCCTCTAATATGTTGTTTAGTGTTGCATGCTTTGAACTTTATTCAGGTATACTCAAGAAGTATGTATCTTTCTGTGGTGTGCTATTTTCATTCAACATTGTGTTCCTGAGATTAATCTTGTTAACATTTACAGTTCCGGTCCCTCATTCACACTGCTGTGTAGTATTCCATTTGTAAACATGCTATGATTTGTTAACTTGCTCTCCTGCTAATCTTCAGTGCCCCGTTACCGTAGACAGAGCTGCCATGGATGCTCTTGTGTGTCCTTATGCACATGTGTCTGAGCTTCCTTGCTAGCTTTTTAGGGGTTGTGAGCATCTTAAAACATATTGTATAATTTCATATTGTTTTTTCAACCAGTGTGACAATCCATAATCTCATCTGCAGTGCATAAGGGCTGCAATATTCCCATGTTCAAATTGTCATTCATATGATCAAAAACATTGACTAATTATTTACTGCTTACTATATTAAGTAAAAATATTTGCAGTTTACGTACAAACTCATTTTTCTGGCTTATCACTGTCTGTTTGCTACTCTAAAACATAAACCTGAGTGCCAATCATGATGTGTGCCTCCCTGTCATTGCAGGAAAAATTCACAATTTTCAAGTTATACAAATACAAGTTTAATTTTTAATTTTATCTAAAATGGTATGATTTCAATCAGAATTGCCCTATCACTAGCAGAAGATAGAGCTTTGCCAAACCCCACCGTGCAAAGGAAGTGTGCATATAGGTTAAGAGATGTGAATGCAACTATTTTCTTTTTTTTTTAGCATAAAATACCTGCCCACCTAAGGGAATGCAAACAATTTACTCCACTTATCATTCTCAAAATGTTGACAATGCATTCCATAAAATGTTTTACGATGACTAAATGAGATAATATATGAAAAGCCGCTAATACAACGCTCAGTATCAAGCAGACATTCAATAAAGCTATTGTTATTCAGCAACAACGCATTGATAAATCACCAACTTTGAGGGCTACTCTAATAACGAACAGGTATAATATAACCATATTCATTAAAAATATAATTTCTCCAAAGTTGTAACTTCAATAATATTTAATATTCCAGGTAAGATAACCTTACTATATTTTAAAAGCCCAGGTGTTCTTTATCGTAATAAAAATGTAGTAATCTGCAGATGAGATTATTAGATCAGAGACTAACACACTTCTTCGTAGAAATTAACTGGGGTCAAAGAATGTACATGCTTTCCAGACATACACCATGCACACAGGCATATTGTCTCTGGTCTCAAGACTGAATTCAAGGCTAGCCTTTTGAACATCTACATCTTATTAAATTATGTTTACACTAAGTTAAAAGCATTTTAATATAATTATCGCTGAGGCTTGTCGTCACTTACAAATCCCAGAAGGATTGTGTTGCATGACAAAGCAGACCAGAGATCCAGATCCTAAGTGGTAAACAAGACTCCTTCTCACCTCCACACAGTGCTGTCAATCTGCACTGAGGGCAATCTCTGTATCACTAACATCTATTAATGTCACACACATGTTGAGGGCAGGCTAGGTCTTTTCATAGAACCAGACGGACAGAGAGAAATGGAGAATGAATATTAGCTTTAATGAATGGATGCAGAGGATCAAATATTATCCTTAAAAGAATATTTTTGGTTCTTTTCATCTCTTTCTCCCTATTTAGCTATATTTTTCATGAGGAATATTAATGCATTATTAGTCCACAAGTTCAACCTCTGTGCACTGAGAAATAGGATTAGCATGGCTTATAAAATTTATCTGGGGGGAGGTTTCAGCTATCGAGGAATTATAGGGTGTATTAATTCTTACTTATTTAGGTTACAGACGGTTAAGCCAGGAATTATGTACTTATAATTAGGTACAGAATCGATAGCGATCCCATGGTTGCTACTTATCTATCACTTCTGTTCCCAATGCATTTAAGTTGCTTGCAAATGCATACAATATAGCAATATAAAATACTTAAACTCTTTAGAAAGAACCTTTAGAAAATACAAAAAATAGGGAAGCAAGATGGTGTCAGAAACGTGGTCAGTGAACAAATGGACACTTTGACGAATCATGCACTGAGTCAGGGCAGAGCACAAATTTGACTTTGAGTTTTCTAATTAACATGCAGAAAGGAGAAAATATAACCAGTAACAAGACCGTGCATGATATATTCTAGTTATTTGGGAGAACACCAATATGAAATAAGAGAAAATATTTCCTACGGCCCCTCAAGAAGAGAAGGTTTTATGATGGCTAAAGCAGTTCAGTAAGAAGCGACTGTGTTGGGCCCAGTATGATGTGGTCCAGTTAGGCTTCTTTTTCTTTTTTCTTTTTTTTTTTTTTTGAGACAGAGTCTCACTCTGTCGCCCAGGCTGGAGTGCAGTGGTGCAATCTCGGCTCACTGCAAGCTCCGCCTCCCGGGTTCACACCATTCTCCCACCTCAGCCTCCCAAGTAGCTGGGACTACAGGCGCCGCCACCACGCCTGGCTAATTTTTTGTGTTTTTAGTAGAGACGGGGTTTCACCGTGTTAGCCAGGATGGTCTCGATCTCCTCATCTCATGATCCGCCCGCCTCAGCCTCCCAAAGTGCTGGGATTACAGGGGTGAGCCACCGCACCCGGCCAGTTAGGCATTTTTGATGGTCTCACTTCATCTTGAAACAGATTTTAGATAACAATGCAGAATAGATGGCTTCGTTTCCTCCAGGCCATCTTTCATAAATATTATTTATCTTATCCACGTGTCTGAAAAGTATCCAGCTGCAGTGAATTCGTGATTATAGTCCCTGACAAGTACCGGGAAAGCTGTAATTCTATGTTTTCATTTACAAACAAAGCTTTACACTCCAAAAGTCAACAAAATTGCATGTAGCACAAACATCCTCATGTGAAAAGCAGGAGCTGGATAAAGATGGGCCTGAACAGACCGCTCAATTTCTGACTTGAAAGGTACACAAGCAGCGCTGGCAGTCAAAGTGAAGAGTTCCTCAGAAAACAATTTTGGGACTACTTTAATGCAAAGAAAAGCAGGAAATAAAGTTCAACAGCTGCATTCCATAAAGCATACTGGCAGTCATTTGTCAAAAAAAATAAATAAAAATAAAATTAAAAATAAAACTCTTCTAGTGAAAAATGGCTCAAGCCTTAGGAAGGAAGAAGGAAGAGAGAGGAAGGGAGAGGAGGAAAGAAACCAGCTCCAGCTACAGTGCTTGGTTTTGAGCAACAAAGATTCCTGAAATACTTTCCAAAATAAACCTGTGGCAAAATGCTGAACTTGGAAACAGAAATAGACAACTTGATGCACAAAATAATCAGTTCTAAAATAGTCAAAATGTACAAAAGGATACAAAGCATTTGTGGTGTTGACTGAGAAATTAACCATGTACATTTGTTAAACGTAGAAATCTGGGGACAGAGACTGAAAAATACAATGGTCCCCAAGGCTATTTATTTTGGCATTACTTATTTATAAAGTAAATACATAAAATTGAAAGTCTTTCCTATAACCTGCGTCTCCAAATCTCTCAGAGTCTTTGTTTCAGGTCTAGTCTGGCCTCCCTCATTTTTGTTCTCAGTCTGCCTGGATCCTGAGGTCACTGGAGTCTGTGCTCCCAGCGCGTGTCCATTCCACAGTGGAATGTGAGAAAGTAGTAAAACACAACAATACAAATAAATAAGATTCTATGTTTGAGTCTGAGTGAGAGCAGCTAGAGGTGACTTAGATTAACTGAAAAAGGTGTAAAAGAATTTTGCTAAAATCATGCCTCAAAGAGTCTACAGTATTAATCGTGTAATACAGCACTACGCCACACGAGGGCACTATATGGTCAGCTTACTCAGATGAAAGCAAAATGTAAAAGGAGTTTATAAGAACAAGATTTGATGAAAATAAAATTACATTCTCTCCCAGGTAATAAAAAAAAATCAAAATTCTGGAACATTTAAAGACCCTATGTGTGGTTTGTAATAAAATGGAAATAGCTTGACTTGCTCTCATCCATTTCACCTGCAACTTGGCCCCTATCAGTTTTTCAAACAGCTTAGGAATTTTTCAACGTAAATTCCTTTACGCATTCTATTTATCTCTGCCTAGGACACTCTCCGACCTCACTGTAATCTTTTAGGTCCCAGCTGAAATGCAATTTCCTCAGAGACAGCTAACCTAGACACCTTACCTAACGCAAGTCTCTCTTACACAACATGCAACTGTATGTCAGCCCTCGGTGTATTTTAGTCATGGCACTTACCGAAAGTATTTTATTTATGCACATCGCATATTCCTATGTGAGTTTTGTCTGTTCCCTTCAATATGCTTTAAGCTCCATGAGGCTAAATACCTGTCAGTTTTGGTCACTGTCTCATCACCAGAGCCTAGGACAGTGGGGTATAATAGAAACAAAGCTACGTGTTGAATGAATGAATGAATCTCTGTGACTGTGGCTTATTTCTCCCTACAAAGTTTGACTGAGCCCCACACTCTCACAGAAATCTTTACAATAATAACAAAAATGTAGTGAATGTCACCATGTGTTTTCTGACCAATAAACCTGAGAACTTGTCTGGAGGTTAGATGAATTATGGAGCGTTCTGATATAGTCTTTATTCAACATTGCTTCTCTTCTATTTAAAAACCTGCCCTTCTTTGGAAAGGGTGAAGTGGGACAGGCTGAAGAACACAGATGTTTGAGGGAAGAATGCTTACATTCACCCACTTTGTGATAACTTTACCCTTGTTAAAACGGAAATACAGAAATGAGGTTACGGAGGAGTTTAATGCTGCCCTTTCTTAGCACAAGAACAACACAATTCTCTTTTCTTTGTCTCCAACTTTACAGGTACTTACTGTGGCGTATAAAATGGTCACTTACAAATTAGACCAACAAAAGGGTATTAAAAGTATTTGTTTATGGGACATCGGGGTGTAAAACACACCACTCAACATCGTGATGTAACTTTACACGACAATAGGGAAGGAGATAGAAAAGACAAAATGCACGGGGTGGGGGGACAACAGCAGGGCAAAGTGATCCGAAGACAATCTCCACAGAGTTCCAAGATCATGTGGATTCCAAAAGGCCAGAGGCCATTTGCTCCTTGATATTAACTCCAGGCTTAGCGTGATACTACAAAGTAATTATGGATTAAGTAGACAAGGGCGTCTTGAAGGCTTAAATCAAAAGTATGGTTGGTCATAAAGAGGTGGCCGTGTTTTCTTGTTTTGTTTTGTTTGGTTTTTGGTTGTTTTTTTTTGGCCGAGGAAGAATTGGTTAGGGTATAAGGTCTGCATTTCAGGCTTCCATCATCAAAGACTGACAAATCCAGGCAAGCTGGAGTGAAGGTTAGGTCTTCCCCAGCCGTGGTCTTCACAGAGTAGAGGATCAGACCCCAGCAGGACTAAGGGGAATTCGGTGACCTTGTTACTCATAGGTCAGTAGCTTGGGGTTGCGCTTTCTCCTTTTTTCAACCTGTAGTCGACGCAGCACAAAGGCCCAGAACTGGCGAAGGAATAAAGCAGCAAAAAGTGAGGCCCAATAAAAGCTTCAGGCTCAAGAAGACCTCTGAGAAACGAAAGGTAGAGACTATTCCAGGGGACAGTAGGTGAAAAGGAGATAACTAAAAGCACAGTGGCAAAATGTTCTTACACGTAAGGGATGTTCGTTAATGGACAAATATTCATGGCACTATGATCTGTTAGGACACATGTAGAATCATCTGTATGCTTTAAATACCTTGTGTGTAAAATTTTAACTGTTTATTAGAAGTCTGAGAACCCCGTTTAAGATATTTGGATATTCCCTCCCCTTCCTTTCCAAGATTCAAAAACTACTAAGGGTGTAGCAGGACAAGCCACAGACAAAACCCCTCAGACGCTGAGTTGTAGAAGGAAGGGCTTTATTCAGTGGGGAGCATCAGCAAGCTACTGCCTCAAAACCCGAGCTCCCCAAGTGCACAATTTCTGTCCCTTTTAAGGGCTCACAATACTAAGGATTTCACAAGGAAGGGTTGTGATTGATTTGAGCAAGCAAGGAGTACGTGGCAGGGGCTGCATGCACCTTTGGTCAGAGTGAAACGGAACAGGGCAGGGAGTTTCACAATGTTCTTCCATACAATGCCTGAAATCTATGGGTAACATCGGGTTCTAAGTCATGAGTTGATTTTTAGCTACTAGGTTTAGGCCAGGCAGGCCCAGGCCTGGTTTTGGGACTGGCGCTGGGCTGTCTGTCTTTGATTTCACTTCCTTGTTTTTTTCTTAAAACAGGTACTGAGTATAAAACAATATAAAACAATATGAGAGGGTCTCTCTCTTCCCTCAAGGGTAAAAATAAGATTGCAACAAATCTAAACTTTATGGAAGTCAAATAAAAATCACTTAAACATATGTAAATAATTGCATACATAAAATACCGTATTAAAATGCCTCCTAAGTGTCATATAGTCTTTAAACAAATACATTTTCAATGATGGCACAGCTTTTTGGTTCCATTTCTATTTTAATCTCTGATATTCGCACATACCTGTGCACACCTGGAAACATCTATTACTGTTTCAAAAAGACAACTATTAGCAAAGTTCTTACATACACCTGCATATCATGCATTAGAATCAAGTACTTTATTCATTTCATGTCTTCAAAATTACGTTAATGTACTAATCAGGTATTCCATCCTTTCTGCAATATGATCGTCCTAGAATAAGCTACCCAACTTTCTCAAAGATGCAAAATGACCATATTTAAAGTTTGGATGAAATTTAATTCATCTTTAATTTGTTTCTGTCACTTTACTATGTTCTGGAGTGTTTTTTTTAATCTCTCTCTCTCTCTCTCCCTCTCTCACTCTCTGTCACACACACACAAACACACATGCCTGGTGCTGTCAGCTCTGAGATTTCTGATGATCAAGAGAAACAGGACATCTCTTAAACTTGAAGTACATTCATATGTCAATGAATGACAATGTGTTTGTGCCATTACAGACAAAATCACAGCAGTCTTTATTTCCAAAAGCCAAAAATGTAGGGATCAATCAACATAAAATGTCATAAGCAATAATTAAATAAATGCCAATAGAATGACCTTATAATTTCCAAACCCATGTCAGATAAAGCTATAAGAGATATCCAAATGCCATATAACATATGATATTAATACCTGTGTTTTGTGGTATTAAGAACACGAAAAAATAGAAAATTCTATGAAGTTCAAAGTTCTTTAAAGTTAGATGGAAAAGGTATTCATTGGTATTCCCACGAAGTTTTAAGGTTTAGTTGGAAAATACACATATGTTTCTTAAGAGCTAAAATAATGCATTCGACATACAGACAAAGGACCAATGTGGGTGGGAGGGCAGAGTTCTGTGATTAGACAGGAGAATTAGAAAATCTGTTCCAAGGAACTCCAGGGAATGGGTGGTATAACTTCCTCCTTGAGGTCTGAGGGTCTCCAACATAAAAGCTCTACATAAGTTTTTATTAGTAGCTCAGAAAAAAAATAGAATCTAAAAAGATCAGTCAAAATCCTGGCAAAGATTTCCGGTCATAATAAATCATAGTCGCGCAGGATGACATGATCTCCCACAGCATAAGATTTAGAATTAAGCGTTTGGTATTGTGAGTATCTTCAGTTACCAGATAGTCATTGCTCTCATGATGTGTACACGTCTCCTTAGCCTCGGCAGGGTTTCCAATTAAGCATAGAAATACTTTAAAAATTTGAAATCCTAGTAAAGATAGTTTGGCATTGGAAAGGATCCAATCTGTGTTGGAAATCTACATACGTGTAATGTTTAAGAGAACTTCGCTTATGAGAGAAAGCTTCGTTTTGTTTTTTGAGAGAGAGTCTCAGTCTGTCGCCCAGGCTGGAGGGCAGTGGTGGGATCTCAGCTCACTGCAACCTCCCCTCCCAGTTCAAGCAATTCTCCTGCCTCAGCCTCCTGAGTAACTGGCACTACAGATGCACCCCACCACGCCCGGCTAATTTTTGTATTTTTAGTAGAGACAAGGTTTCTCCAGGTTGGCCAGGCTGGTCTTGAACTCCTGACCTCAGGTGATCTGCCCTCCTTTGCCTTCCAAGGTGCTGGGATTACAGGCATGAGCCCCCATGCCCAGCAGAGAGTGAGTTTTAAAGGTACAATATCTAATATGCAGTTGAGTACTTGAAACAGATATTTGATTTTAAATTTCTTACTAATATAAACAATATTGGAACATTTGGCAAAGCGTTTGGATTCACCATATTGATTGTTCTTACAAAAATAAAATTATCGGGGAAATTTTGTTTGTAGATGCAGACACTAAAGAACTTAAGTGAAATAAAATATATTACATTTGGAATTCCTAGTGAATTGGAATGATGGTTTCATAATTTCAAACTTAAAATATGTAATTATTTGCTTGATTTTGACATGGTATTTTAAATTGATATTTTAGTATTTATATATTATTTTGGAACAACTAGATGCATTTTAGGGTCACTATTTTTATTAATTAGATTTATAAAAGTTATTTAGATATGCAGAAAAAATTTACTGTCCTAAATTTGAAGCACTCAAAAAATAAGTTATAAAGGTTTATAAATAAATTTAAAAATATTTGAAAATGTCTTACATTTGTAAACAAGATTAAAAAAATTCATAAGCCCTTAAAATAATTGCTGCAATTTCCCATTTTAAAAATAAAATAATCTCAGTAATGAAAGAGACCTAGAGAAGAACTAGGCTTATAAATCTATAAATTGAATAGCAAATGTTAAAAATGAGCTTTAGAAGTTTTCTCTGCACAAAAAAGAAGACAAAAGAAGTCATTAAACCCTACATTCATTTTTAATTACAAGTCGGATATTATTTAAGAGAGCAATAATATGTCCCCTTTCATGTAATGTCCAGAATTCAAAGGAACCACAGGATGTCATGTCGTTTATTCTCCGAAGTGGAATGCCATCACTTCCGCAGATAATACTGATTAATTTGAGCCAGCCTTCCACCTACATCCCCTATGCAAATAAACTTTACAAAGCCTTTCATTACATTATATACAAATATTTCTTCTCTTCATCAGTCATATTCTAATTATAGAGGCTCAACCAGGTAAGTTTAGCCTGACAAATATCTATGCTTATTATTATAGATTCACAAAGAGCTCCTTCTTCCTTATTAGTCAGATAATGTTCTTTCCTTTTACCCTATAGACAAAGGATGCGATTCATTAGGAAGTATTCCCCAACAGAGAAAATGTTTATATAAGCTTATTGATGTGTTCTTTTCAAATGCAAGGTAATTTAAATTTTCTTTAAATGGTATTTTTCTTAAGAGAGTAAAAAAAAGGGAAACAGATGTTTTCATCACAAACACCATTTACCAACCAACCCAAAATGCATGGCCATTTATATTAAACAAGAAAACAAGTAGAACATGTGATTGCCTACATTTGTGCCGTATAAATTCATTGTCATTACTCTCAACTGAACTCCTGATGCTGCCTAAAAAAAAAGAGACCACGTTTATTTTCTCAATTCAACCCATCACCCTTCAGAATGACTATTTTAATCTTTCACCACAAACACAACCTGTATTTCCCTCTGCTGTCCTTAATCTTTGTCTCTTTCTTCCCTGAAACAAACAAAAGCCAAGACAGGAAACTGTGCTGCATCCTCCTCTAGTCAACCTAACGCCAGTCTTTCCTATGGCCCCTCCGCCACCTGTGGAGGAACATTCCAAAGTCAATGTCATTTCTTCCACCTGAAACAAATTTTACATGTGTTACCACTGTCCTGATTTTGTGTTTCCTCCTAAGCTCTTCAGGAAGATTGTCAACATTACCCATCCTAAGTCTCCCTCTCTTATTCCTCTACACGGTCCAATTCCATTGCTGCTGGCATGACTTGACCAATTTAGCTGCATTCACTACTGAAACAAAAGGGCGAATCACTACTTTGTTCCTATTGCAGACATTATTTATTGACTGTGCAAGATTACTAGACACAATCTAGCACACTCTTTTAACACACACATACACACACACACATAAACACACATACACACACATACACACACACATACACACACATACATAAACACACATACACACACATACATACACATACACACACACATACATACACACACATACACACACAGATACACACACACACACACATACACACACACACACATGCAGTTTTCCATGTGCTACCAGTTGTGTTCCCAGGGAAGGAGAATGTCAGATGGATACTAACAAGAAGGATGTCTTTTATGGAATTCTCTTGGGATCAATACCTAGGAAAGTAGAGAGAAGCATGGTAGGACAAGGAGAGAAAGTGGGCTGGACGCAGCTTCAGCCTATGGGGACACTGGTAAAATAACACTTCAGAGTTGTATAAAGGCCAAGTTCTAGTTGGAACGGGTAGACTGTGCCTTCATATCCGTCTATTGATCAGTCATTGGTTGCAGGCAGTTGAGACCACCCTTAAAGAGGGCTGTGATCACAGCACCCATCATACAATGTAACCTCATTCTGAGGATGTTCCTCACACCTCTATCATTCTTGCATCTTGATTGTTCCTTACCAGGTCCTACTTTTCTACTTAATTTTAAAGTGTTGAAGTTTCTCATAATTTCTTTTCCCCACTCTTCATGCAATATACACTCAATGCAATCTCACCTACTCCCATTCTTTCCTTTAATAATGATAGACTGAAGGGACCCAAATTTATATCTGTACCAGATATTTCTTCTAGCTCTACACATATATTTGCAAAACCTACTTGTAGAATTCTACTCACCATCTTCCCCCACTTCCTGTTCTTTCCCAAACAATCTTTCTTTTTTCTTGCTCCACAAACAGAAACTAGAATGATTTCTTTAAAAATACAAATGAGGTCAAGTTACCCTTCTGCTGAAACTTTTCGGTATCTTCCCAGTACCCTTCAGAAAAGGTAAGAACATTCTTAAAATGACTCTTTCAAAGCTCTGCACATTCTGATCTACGTTTCTTCCTTAAGTTCCTCTCTAGGTTAATTTTACTTATTCATACGTCCTCCTTGATCCCTGTCATTCGGTGAATCTTTCTTTATTTTTAAAGTATCTGTTTAAATGGCATTTCTTTAAAAACTCTTACTCATTGCCCAAAAGTAGTTAAGGATTTTGTTCTATAATATCACTCTATCTTTGTGTTTATTCAAATGACAAAATTATTTACTTTATTCTTTTGTTTCATATATTTTTCTTCTGTTTGACCGTGAGTTTCAAGGGGGCAGGGGAACAGATTATCCTATTTTGTTTGTTTTTAGTCTATCCCCAGTGCCTAGAATAAGGCTTGATGCACAGAAAACATTTTATGTATGTATACGCTGAGAAAAGCAGTATGATTGAAGAATGCGTAAATAGTGACTGGAAAATGAACATGTGAATCCCAGCACTTTGGGAGTCCGAGGAGGGCAGATCACGAGGTCAGGAGTTTGAGACCAGCCCAGCCCACAGGTGAAACCCCGTCTCTAGTAAAAATACAAAAATTAGCCAGGCATGGTGGTGGACACCTGTAATCCCAGCTACTTGGGAGGCTGAGGCAGCAGAATCGCTTGAAGCCAGGAGGCAGAGGTTGCAGTGAGCCAAGATCGTGCCAGTGCACTCCAGCCTGGGCAACAGAGTGATACTCTGTCTAAAAAAAAAAAGAAAAAAGAAAATGTACATGCATAATTTAGCATGTGTTTCTACCACTGAACACAGTGTGGGAAACATAGGAATATAAATCAGGATGATGCAGATGAGTAAATAATTCTGAATTATTTAATAGTCAGGATTTATAGCTAGGATTATTTTCAAAGGCCTATTGATATGCAATGGAGATGGATGAGCATGTACTACTTGAGGGCAGAAGAAAATCTCAATGAAAAATAGGGAGTAGAAATCTGAAGACAACAAAGAGGATGGCAAGATAATTGCTTTTCCAAAGTAATACAAATGAACACACTTAAAAACAGGCATGGGTAAGTTCACTATGGCAAAATGTCCAAATATATACTGGGAAGCAAATGGAAAGTTTTATCTTGACTTTCGAGGTGAACAGAGATCTACAGGGATAAATATTTTATAGCTGAGAAAACATGTGAAAAAGGGGAGAAATGGCTGGGCACGGTGGCTCATGCCTGTAATCCCAGCACTTTGGGAGGCCGAGGCTGGCGGATCACCTGAGGGCGGGAGTCTGAGACCAGCCTCACCAACATGGAGAAACCCCGTCTCTACTAAAAACATGAAATTAGCTGGGCATGGTGGCGCATGCCTGTAATCCCAGCTACTAGGGAAGCTGAGGCAGGAGAGTCGCTTGACCCTGGGAGGCAGAGGTTGTGGTGAGCTGAGATTGCGCCATTGAACTCCAGCCTGGGCAACAAGAATGAAACTCTATTTCAAAAAAAAAAAGAAAAACAGGAGAAACTTGCCCCAAATCATTTGGTTAAAAAGTTGCATATTTAAAATGTGAACCAGCCAGGCGCGTTGGCTCACACCTGTAATCCCAGCACTTTGGGAGGCCGAGGCTGGCGGATCACCTGAGGGCGGGAGTCTGAGACCAGCCTCACCAACATGGAGAAACCCCGTCTCTACTAAAATCATGAAATTAGCTGGGCATGGTGGCGCATGCCTGTAATCCCAGCTACTAGGGAAGCTGAGGCAGGAGAGTCGCTTGACCCTGGGAGGCAGAGGTTGTGGTGAGCTGAGATTGCGCCATTGAACTCCAGCCTGGGCAACAAGAATGAAACTCTATTTCAAAAAAAAAAAGAAAAACAGGAGAAACTTGCCCCAAATCATTTGGTTAAAAAGTTGCATATTTAAAATGTGAACCAGCCAGGCGTGTTGGCTCACACCTGTAATACCAGCACTTTGGGAGGCCGAGGCAGGCAGATCACCTGAGGTCAGGAGTTTGAGACCAGCCTGGCCAACATGGTGAAACCCCATTTCTACTAAAAATACAAAAATTAACTGGGCGTGGTGGCGGGTGCCTGTAATCCCAGCTACTTGGGAGCCTGAGGCAGGAGAATCACTTGAACCCGGGAGGCGGTGGTTGCAGTGAGCCGGGATCGCACCACTGCACTCCACCCTGGGCAAGAGTGAGATCCTGCCTCAAAAAAAAAAGAAGTGAAACAGTTTCTTTCTAACCTCCAAATGCACAATATTCCACGACACCAACCCTACACCAAAGAAATGTGTAGAAGTTTATAAAAATGGTTATTAACTGATTTTTTTCAGCACCAGAATCAACTATCCTGACTCTAGCTTTAGAAACGTAAGTTAAAAAAAGAGGAAAATAACTTCGAAGGAAGTAATTCTTTGAAAGCCGTTAGGACAACACAATGATTTGAGGGTCTTGTGCTTTTCCATGAAAAGGTGGGGCTAAGTCTGTTTTAGAGGGTGAAGGAGACACAGGAGTTAAAAATGTGCCAACACCGTGGCCCTTGGAAATAACTTGTAAGATCAAATGAAAATCGCAATCGAGACTGTCACTTTTCGATCAGATTGTTTTCAATCGATAATGAGTGCAGGCCCGCAAATGTGTATGGGTGTTATGTGGCATATCAAGGTACATTTCTGCAGAACATACTCAGTGCAATATGGCTTGTGGGTACAACATTCCTTTATATAATTGCACTCAACTAATGTATGCCTTGGAAAGCAAGCACATCAAACATTATGTCTTAACAGACTTCTGAAAGAAAAACTGGAGTTCCTGGTGGCTCTTAAACAGTCTGCTGGTTATTTTATGGCATAGAGGAGAAAATTTACCCTGCAGAAATCTAGCCGAGCACATCCTCAGACTGATCACATTCACCTTCTCATCATGGTTCCAGTCTTAATTAAAAAAAAAAAAAACAACAAAGAATCATATTTGAGTAATCTGTTCTGAATCATACAGGGAAAGTCCATGCTGAGATAATACTTATGCATCTGTCTTAGAACATGTCTAGAATATTTACTAGGAAGACTCACTATCAAAAGGGATTTTGGCATATGTGCATTAATTCAGCAAGCCTCATTTCTTCAATACCAAACATGCGCCAGACATTGTCCTAGGAAGAGAGGATTTAGAAAAAAAAAAAATAAAGATATATTTACCGCAGTCCAGCCATAGAAAAAGATAAGTAAGTAATTAAATGCAGGAGTATACTATAGCTTCAAAGATAAAACTTATGAAGGTCTGGAAATTAGCACACATGGGATAAAACAGTCACTTCTACATAAGAGGAGGCGATTATAAAGAAGATTCACTTAAGATTCAGTATTGGCTAAGGTTAAAGAGAGAAGCATTGTTCTTGGACCAAGTTTTCTGGGAGGTGGGAGAGTAAAAGAAGTCCGGGACCAAAGGAAGCTACAACAGAGAGCACTGAACGAGCAGCCTTGCAGGTCTGACCCAGACTGCCATCTGAGAAAATTACAGGCAGTTTGATTGGCTGGGGCACAGGCCGTGAGGTGGGGCATGATGAGTGACAGCTGGAACCAGGCAAGGCTCATAAATGTCACACTAAGGAATTTTCACTGTTTTCTACCAGCCACTGGAAGAAACTGAAGAGCTTAAAGCAAGATAATGGCACATCACAAAACACATGGATTCGAGGTGGTAAGACAAAAAGAAGTTACTGTAGCAGAAGCATCAGGAAGTAGACTTGTATTAATTTAACTGCAAAATAATTACTTCTCCTACCCCCACAACAACATTCCAACACACAGAACTAATGTGGGTTATTAATTATTTCCCACTGTTCCCTACTGAAACAACATACTTTCAACTTTATTCTTTCAGTTCTGAGCGTGCTTATCTGCAAAGATATATAACCTAGTCTCCACGTCTTATCATAGAAAATTAGTACAGGTGACTTGTCTATTTTCAAACAGGGAGAAAAATAGAAATAGATGCATTTAGTCCTTCTGAATTAACCAGCTAAGCTACTTGAGGAGGAAGAGATTATATTAAAATTGTAAACTTTTAAAACTAATTTAACATTATAACCACAAATGGATATATAAATTTTTTTCCTTCAGGGAATACTTGGGAGAAAAATTAGAATCCATGCTCCTGCCTTATTCAAAGCAAAATGATATTGGGTACAGCTGTTCATTTCAAAGGCCACTGCACATCTCCCATAAAAGCAGTGTGCTACAGTGATGAAAACTGCCCACCAATGGTCATGCCTATGCGCGTTTTCTAAGGTGTTTGCCACCCTCCTGTCAAGAGGTGAAGTCTGTTTCTTTAACTCCTGAATCTGGGTTGCCCACGTGGCTTGCTTTGATCAATGAAATGTCACAGAAGTTATGTTCTAGGACTTTTGAGCTCAGGTCTTCAGTTTCTACTTTCCCTTTCGGAACTCAGCTCCGAATAAAGAATTCCGGAATCTCCTATTAAGGAGGGTAACCACACAGAGAGACGGGAGAGTGACAGGCCACAGGCAGAAACACAATCTACATGGAAGAGACCCATGGCATTCCAGCCAACAGCAAGTACCAGGCCCCACGTGCAAATGAGGCCAATGGGTTCCACTATGTCCAGCTGAGCTGTCCCAGCCAAAACCATGTCAATCATGGACGAGTTCTCTCTTCTTCACCCTGCCCATATTGCTGTCTCATGGCATCATACCCAATAAAATGGCTGTGATTTGAAGTCATTAAGCTTTGCGGTGCTTTATTACATAGCAACATATAAATAATAATGAGTAGTAAAATGCTTATTGCTAACTTTTCAGTGTAAAATTCCAGTGGCAGACCATGATGCCATGTAGAAAATATCTGGCTCAATTCGTACAAAAATGGCACAGCGTGTGGGACTCAGAGGAAACACCACGGTAGCAGGCCCTATATGCACAGCAGGACACAGAGGAAGCCAGTGTCCAAGGAGCTGAAGGTGACCCTGTGGCCTTTCAATATTCACACGAAGAAGCAAAAGCAATAGCACAGCATATCCTGGTCGGTGATGTGTGTGTATGTGTATGTGTCACAGCTGTATTAGACCAGACCACGTGGTAACATTGTCTAAAGAAAGAAATAGAAAATACATAGAAAGCTCTAAACTTGTTTTTCTTTAGAAGTTATGTCCCAACCATGATAAAAGTGTTATTTTTCCTCCTTGAGGAAACAAAGAAAAATCAACGATAACATTTCTACCCATTTTTTTTTTTTTTTTTTGCTGTTATATCCATTTTATGATGCTTTGCAAGTACTATTTATTCTTACTTTTACAGCCAGTCAGAATGTGTTTGGGTTTCTCTTATTTCTGTCTTTTTAAAGCTTCAACATTAAAGTTCTTTAGTACATCACACATTGCAATATTAAAAGAAAACACTATCTTGCCTAAATAAGCAGTATCGTATAATATCCAGTCGAAACTAACTTCAATGTACGTGATATGAATATTGCTTTCTGAAAACTTTACGGTCTGTTTGGACCACTCAATATGTAATTTTTAAACTAGGATGCCATAGTGTTTAAACAGTTTTCACATCAGAAATGTAAGAAGTGCTTCTCCTCAGCAAATGTAAAAGAACACACATCACAACAAACTATCTCTCAGACCACAGTGCAATCAAATTAGAACTCAGGATTAAGAAACTCACTCAAAACTGCACAACTACATGGAAACTGAACAACCTGCTCCTGAATGACTACTGGGTACATAACGAAATGAAGGCAGAAATAAAGATGTTCTTTGAAACCAATGAGAAAAAAGACACAACATACCAGAATCTCTGGGACACATTCAAAGCAGTATGTAGAGGGAAATTTATAGCACTAAATGCCCACAAGAGAAAGCAGGAAAGATCTAAAATCAACACCCTAACATGACTATTAAAAGAACAAGAGAAGCAAGAGCAAACACATCCCAAAGCTAGCAGAAGTCAGGAAATAACTAAGATCAGAGCAGAACTGAAGGAAATAGAGACACAAAACACCCTTCAAAAAAACCAATGAATCCAGGAGCTGGTTTTTTTTAAAAGATCAACAAAATTGATAGACCGCTAGCAAGACAAATAAAGAAGAAAAGAGAGAAGAATCAAATAGACGCAATAAAAAATGATAAAGGGGATATCACCACCGATCCCACAGAAATACAAACTACCATCAGAGAATACTATAAATGCCTCTATGCAAATAAATTAGAAAATCTAGAAGAAATGGATAAATTCCTGGACACATACACCCTCCCAAGACTAAACCAGAAAGATGCTGAATCCCTGAATAGACCAACAACAGACTCTGAAATTGAGGCAATAATTAATAGCCTACCAACCAAAAAAAGTCCAGGATTCACAGCTGAATTCTACTAGAGGTACAAAGAGGAACTGGTACCATTCCTTCTGAAACTATTCCAAACAATAGGAAAAGAGGGAATCCTCCCTAACTCATTTTATGAGGCCAGCTTCATCCTGATACCAAAGCCTGTCAGAGACACAACAAAAAAAGAGAATTTTAGACCAATATCCCTGATGAACATCGATGCGAAAATCCTCAGTAAAATACTGGCAAACCGAATCCAGCAGCACATCAAAAAGCTTATCCACCAAGATCAATTTGGCTTCATCCCTGGGATGCAATGCTGGTTTAACATACGCAAATCAATAGATATAATCCATCACATAAACAGAACCAAAGACAAAAACCACATGATTATCTCAATAGATTTAGAAAAGGCCCTTGACAAAATTCAACAGCGCTTCGTGCTAAACACTCTCAATAAATTTGGTATTGATGGGACGTATCTCAAAATAATAAGAGCTATTTATGACAAACGCACAGCCAATATCTTACTGAATGTGCAACAACTGGAATCATGCCCTTTGAAAACCGGCACAAGACAGGGATGGCCTCTCTCACCACTCCTATTCAACATAGTGCTGGAAGTTCTGGCCAGGGCAATCAGGCAAGTGAAAGAAATAAAGAAATAAAGAGAAATAAATATTCAATTAGGAAAAGAGAAAGTCAAATTGTCCCTGTTTGCAGACGACATGATTTATATTTAGAAAACCCCATCATCTCAGCCCAAAATCTCCTTAAGCTGATAAGTAACTTCAGCAAAGTCTCAGGATACAAAATCAATGTGCAAAAATCACAAGCATTCCTATACACCAGTAACAGACAGAGAGCTAAATCATGAGTGAACTCCCATTCACAATTGCTACAAAGAGAATAAAATACATAAGAATCCAATTCACAAGGGATGTGAAAGACCTCTTCAAGGAGAACTACAAACCACTGCTCAATGAAATAAAAGAGGATACAAACAAATGGAAGAACATTCCATGCTCATGGATAGGAAGAATCACTATTGTGAAAATGGCCATACTCCCCAAGGTAATTTATAGATTCAATGCCATCCCCATCAAGCTACCAATGACTTTCTTCACAGAATTGGAAAAAAACTACTTTAAAGTTCACATGGAACCAAAAAAGAGCCTGTATTGCCAAGCCAATCCTAAGCAAAAACAACAAAGCTGGAGGCATCATGCTACCTGACTTCCAACTATACTACAAGGCTACAGTAACCAAAACAGCATGGTACTGGTACCAAAACAGATACATAGATGAATGGAACAGAACAGAGGCCTCAGAAATACCACCACACATCTAAAACCATCTTATCTTTCACAAACCTGACTAAAACAAGAAATGGGGAAATGATTTCCTATTTAATAAATGGTGCTGGGAAAACTGGCTAGCCATATGTAGAAAGCTGAAACTGGATCCCTTCCTGACACCTTATACAAAAATTAATTCAAGATGGATTAAAGACTTAAATGTTATATGTAAAACCGTAAAAACCCAGAAGAAAACCTAGGCAATACCATTCAGGACATAGGCATGGGCAAGGACTTCATGACTAAAACACCAAAAGCAGTGGCAACAAAAGCCAAGATAGACAAATGGGATCTAATTAAACTAAAGAGCTTCTGCACAGCAAAAGAAACTACCATCAGAGTGAACAGGCAACCTACAGAATGGGAGGAAATTTTTGCAATCTACCCATCTGACAAAGGGCTAATATCCAGAATCAACGAAGACTTTAACAAATTTACAAGAAAAAATCGAACAGCCCCATCAAAACGTGGGCAAAGGATATGAACAGACACTTTTCAAAGGAAGACCTTTATTCAGCCAACACACACATGAAAAAAGGCTCATCATCACTGATCATCAGAGAAATGCAAATCAAAACCACAATGAGAAACCATCTCACACCAGTTAGAATGGCCATCATTTAAAAAGTCAGGAAACAACAGGTGCTGGAGATGATGTGGAGTAATAGGAAGGCTTTTACACTGTTGGTGGGACTGTAAAGTAGTTCAACCATTGTGGAAGACAGTGTGGTGATTCCTCAAGGATCTCAAACTAGAAATACCATTTGACCCAGCAATTCTATTACTGGGTATATACCCAAAGGATTATAAATCATGCTACTATAAAGACATGAACACATATGTTTATTGTGGCACTATTCACAATAGCAAAGACTTGCAACCAACCCAAGTGTCCATCAATGATAGATTAGATTAAGAAAATGTGGCACATATACACCATGGAATACTATGCAACTGTAAAAAAGGATGAGTTCATGTCCTTTGTAGGGACATGGATGAAGCTGGAAACCATCATTCTGAGCAAACTACCGCAAGGACAGAAGACCAAACACTGCATGTTCTCACTCACAGGTGGGAATTGAACAATGAGAACATTTGAACACTGGGTTGGGAATATCACACACCAGAGCCTGTCATGGGGTGGGGGGTTGGGGGAGGGATAGCATTAGGAGAAATACCTAACGTAAATGAGGAGTTAATTGGTGCAGCACACCAACATGGCACATGTATACAAACCTGCACATTGTGCACATGTACCCTAGAACTTAAAGTATAATAATAATAATAAAGAAATGTAAGAAGTGCTAAATTACAGATTTTCAAATATTTAGGAGACATTAATATAATGCCATGTTTTTTCTGAACACTTATTAAGCACAGTTAACAAAAACAAATAGAAATGATAAAGTTTTGTTAATATTTCATGTTAACTCCCATTTTTATTTTAATTAATTTCTGGCTTGAAACCATTGGAAATTTGTTTTTAACGAACAGAATTAAATACATTAGGTCCTTGATAGAATTCTTTTCCTCCAAAGAATATCACCATCCCCCACTTTTAGCTAACTGTCATAATATGTTCTTTTTTTCCAGATGCTTCTTGTTCCAGAACTGTATACACAAGTTGGACGACTAAACTGATATTTGCATAACAAGAAAAGTGGTCTTTAGACAATTTGGCAAATATGCTCATAGCAGCACTGCCAGGAACTAACCCCCAAAATAGGATCACAGCAGAGTTGGAACGCCAGTGATAGGGCTTTATTTCCAAGCACACAACCAGAGTTAGAGAACACATTCAAATAACCCAGGCCTTTTTTTATGTAAAAATTTTTAATAATCATGGCATTTCCAATGCAAATTTAAAATCTAGTCAGTAGCTTATTTTATTAAGAGACTTCATGGTTTTGACAGGTAATGATCTTTGCTAGAAAGGTCCCCCTCCTCCTCCTCCTCCTCTTCTTTCTCAGGTCTATTCTTGATTCTGAAATTCACACCACTGGAATTTTATACCACACCACAGTTAAACATTTTTTTCTGAATTTTACTATATTGCATTTTCCTGAGGATTTCTTTAATGCATGCCCTAGTTCTTTGGAGACTTTCAATGCCTGTTTAACAGCTTTCCTTATTCATTAGCAACTTCCTTTAGAATCTAACAAGTCTCTTATGATCCTGGAGTTCTGTCAATTGTAGTAATTTTTTATTGTTTTTATCACACGGTTGGGAATATTTCTGCTACTTTTTACCCTCACTTAGAAGCTTAATATAACTACAAAAATGTTATATAACTCTTATTAATGTCTTCATCTTTTGTCATTATGAGTGGCCTAGCCCCTCCATAGACAATTTGAGCCTATGATTTTTCATGGAAGAGGGCATAGTTTAGCTTCATGTATTATTATCCTCTCTCATATTTGCTCTATCAGTATATATTGGAATATGGTTGAATTCTATAGCATGTATTTTATTGCTTTCACACGTTTTATTGCGCTTATGTTTGGATTTCTTCTCATCTGAGAAAGGATTGATTTTCTCATCTCAGTATATTTTTAATAAAATCATAGCTAAGAAAGAACATTTCATCCATCTAAAAGCTAACTTCCTTTCTTTTATTTTGTCCTGAAAAATACTACACCCACACATTTTTGCCAATAGCCTAAGACATTTAGCCATACTAATCTATCCTATTGGCTCCTTGGCTTTGATTGATGGACTAACAAAAATAGCTTGCTTGATGTTTCCAGAGAAAGTATCTTACCCTCATCTGTCTAAAGTATTCCTAACATAGGATTGTCAGATTTAGCAAATAAAAATATAGGATTTCTACTTATATTTCAATTTCATGTAAAAAACAAATAACTTTTTAGTATAAGAACATCTTAAATACTTAGAGGCTTATCTGAAGTTCACATTTAAATAGGTGCCCTGTAAGTTACCAGGCAATCCTGTCCTAAAGGAATAATATTCAAATCTCTCTTTAGCTTTTCCTCCAAATGTTGCTTAAAAATTTTCTGGGAAAATCATTAGTTTTATCTCCAGAAGCAAGACACTGTTGTCAGAAAAGGATGGGTTTCATTTTCTATTATTTTCATGTACTTGATTATTTATGATATTAGAACTGGGATCTCAGGAGTGGCCTTGTGTAGCAATCAATGGTGGCTGACCATTGGTTGCTCTTTAGGAAAAAGGGTCATAAGCCCCCTTTTGCTCACTTCCCTGCCCCTTGAAATTAACTTATTGATTTAAATTAAAAGCATTGCATGCCTACTCTACGATGAATATTGTGATGTCAAGAATCCCAAACAAGCAGCAAGATTCTGTCCACCAGAAATGTTAAGCATATGTAAACCGGAGGCGGGCGACTGGGAGGTACCAGAATATGCTCTTTGTATTGATTTTAGTACCTGAACTTATGTGCTTTAATTGAGTTATACTTACCTATAAATTGATGCTCCCATCATTGAAAACAGCTTATGCTGTTACAGAATACATTGCGTAAGTGTATGGATTCCTTTACAGTCAACCAAAGGGTAAAGGTGACATGAAGAAGAAAAAATACGCTAACTAAATGAAAATTGGGAGTCATAAAAACATTTTTATAGAACTATAGAAATGATCTAAATCTCTTTTGGTGGGCTTTCTTTGCATCAGTACTACAAATGTTGGATTGTCCCAGCTCTGTCCTCAGACATCTCTGTAATCAGTATCTTGTCAGAGATCCCTGAAGAGGGGTTCTGGAGAGCCCTGGAAGGTTCTTGAGACCTCTCGAGGCAATCCAAAATGTCTTCCCGAAATGCCTTGGCCCATCATTTCACTCAGATATCTATATAAAGTCTCCCCTTAGACAGATCTTCTCTGACAACCCATTAGAAAATAGCAGCCTCTGTTACTTCATCACCTTCCCTACTTCACATTTTGTATAGTTCTGTTGCAACCTGAAATAAAATAATTTAAACCGAAATATAAATAGCACATTTGTTTATATTGGGTTTCCCACACAAGCTCAAAGAATGTAAGGACATGTACTTTTGTTTATTACTTTATCCCCAACACATTCAATAGTACATACCATATTGCATGTCTACAGAAATCGTTTGTAATTTTTTTGTACAATGAATGTATTTTATCTGATAGTTTTTCTTGGCAGTGAAAATATGCTTTTCCCTTACAGCTGCTCTTATTGAAAGACATTACTCTTAAGTGAATTTCCTCACTCCAGTAATTCAAGAAGAAAAAGTGTATATAGAGAAAAAGCATTAATAGTGTTTTATAACTTATTCCTAAAAATGGGTTGATTAAATGTTTATCATTAGTGCAGCAATGAAGTTTCTTTTAAACTCTGAAAATGAGGGCACATTCAGTGACTTATATTTTCAATGCCTTGTGTAGACCAAAAATAGATAAAAACAAGAATCACTAGGAAAGTAATATTGTATAAGCCAATCTCTAACAGAGTCACAATAAAACAAATTAATGTTTGAAATTATCACCATTAGGTCAAATCTGTGTCTTGAGCTTCAAAATACTTCATTCATTCAATGGTTAATCGGTCACTGACTACTGTAGGCTGGGTACTGGGGAGCCAAAAGAGAAATTAATCACGGTCATCAATTTAAAAACCAAAAACTCTGTCAGCCAAGTGTATGCAACAGTTTTGCAGAATAAACACAGTGAGTTTGGTTTAAGACAGAGAAATTTAAGTTTCCAGAATATTGGGGAGAAAGTGTCTAATAGGATGGTGGAGTTCATGTAGAGATTCTGGACTGGAAAAATGATTTGGCCACCATTAGCATAGGACTAGATGCCACTAAAGTGGCAGAGATCACTTAGAATAAATGGCAAACAAAAAAGAGGCCTTACTTCCTTGAGATTCTTCTGACTAGGAGCCAGACACTACAGAGCATGGAAAATATTTTGTAAGGTAGAGTTACCGAAGACGGCCTTTTTCTCCGAGATATGCTGACATGCTTAATGTGGGCTTTCTTTACAACAATGTTATCATTCCAACAACTACTAGTTCCACGATGTTTTTAGAGTTTACAAATGTATTACTACAGTGAGTTTTATTGTATCTGAGCCTCGTGAGAGATTTACGATTATCCCTATTTTATGCAAAACTTCAGAAAGTTTAAATGAAAAGTCACAAATAGATGATTGATACCTAATCCACAGCTCTTGGATGACCTATAGCGTCAATGTTTTCAATGAAGAGAAGGTGATTTTCACCCCATCCTTCACTTCTAGTTTTTCCTAATTGTTCTATATGACTTTATTGAAAGCTTCACTTCAAAATCAATCTCTCCCCTTCTCAAACTATCTTTCTTAATAAGGATAATTGTTAGGAAGTTCCCACAGCTACCTAACACCCTCTAATTCCCAAGACCTTGTGAATGCTTCTGACTATGAATTTTGAAGGCATTCCAGAAATACAGTTTCAGTTTGATTATAAAGCAAATAACATCTTGGATATTATTATATTTAAATATTTAGAATTATTTAAAATTAATTTTTTGCAAAAAATTCTTGGAGGGAAATGAGAACAAGAGTTTATTTAAGAAGTAGAATTTTATTTCTTTTTCTACAGGTCGACTTACTAACACTGTGGTTCTCCATAGAAATAAATAAAATTCACATACATAAAAAACGGTAGAGAATACTAAATGTGCCAAATAACGAATTCCTTTAAGCATAGATATATATATACACATATATACACATATATATATACATATATACATACGCACACATATATATACATATATATACACACACACACATACATATACATGTATATATACACACATACATACTTATATACACTTTTATACCTGCCAAGAAAGGTAAGTTTGTCACTGCTTAGAGATTGCTGAAAGCAAAATGAAAGAGTTCCATCAAGTGGTCATATCAAGACACAGCAGTTTGTATTTCACCAATAGAAAGAGGAAAACAATTTCTCTGAAATCTAGTTCAGACATAGATTTCTAACCGAGCTATTAAAATTTTATGCCATGCAACATTAAAAAACACAATTAAATGCATTTTAAACATTATTACTAATTCATTTTCCAATTCATTTTTAAACTGCAAAGAAAATAGAAACTATGTGATTTTTATTTTTTATCTTTTTCATAACGAATACTCTCTCCATATAGTTTGCAGTTGAAAATGCGTGGTTATAATCTTAATTTGCATGTTAGTCATTTTTTTAAATTAGCAGGTAAACCACAGGTAATACTAAACTAAGTATTTGGATTGCACCGAAAATTCAGAAACTAACTACTTGCAAATGACCTATACATCTTAAAATAGTACAAAATAAATACAAAGAAAACTCTACTCAAGGTTGTTTTAAAAAATAAAATAAGTTATAAAACATAAACATGAGTTAACTTGCTTCTTTTAACAATCTATAGTTTTTACCTTGCCAAATTTCATCTCCTTCATAAAGACAGACAAAACAGGCATCTTTCTTTTTAAAGTATAATTGATTTAAGGGGTCATTTTCTCATTATTTTGGAAAAACCATCATGGCTTATTTTAATGTTATAAATGCTACTTCTAAATATATATTACAGATTAAGATTTGTTTCTTGCTTAATAAAGCAGTAGTTCATTTAAGCAACCATTGTTTAATTAAACTTTCTGAATATTATATATATATTACTAATGAGATGAGGTTAAACAATAGATTTTTATATAAAACCTATGAAATATATATTATCTAGACATAAAATTGGAAGCAATGTATTTAATGATTAAGATCATGGATTTTGGCATCAGAGAGATTTGATTTGAATCTAATCTCTTCCACTTTTTTTCTCTGTAACCTGGAGCAATGACAAGCGTACTTTGTTTCATTGCACTTTTCTTGTAGATGTTGTGTTTTTTACAAATTGAAGGTTTGTGGCCAGCCTGCCTTGAGCAATTCTATCCACACTATTTTTTCCAACAGTATGTGCTCACTTTTGGTTTCTGGGTCACAGTTCAATACTTCTCACAATATTTCAGATTTTATCATTGTCATTATATTACTTATGGTTATCTGTGATCAATGATCTTTTATGTCACTATTGTAATTGTGGGACACCATACACTCTGCACATATAAGATAGCAAACTTAATTAATATCATGTGTGTTCCCACTTCTTCAGCAGCTAGCTGTTCTTCCATCTCTCTTCTTCTCCTCAAGCCTCACTATTCCCTGAGACACAACAATATTAAAATTAGACCAAGTAATAACCCTGCAATGGCCTGTAAGTGTTCAAGTGAGAAGAAAAGCATCATACATCTCCCACTTTAAGTCAAAAGCTGGAAATGATTAAACTTAATGAAGAAGGCATGTTGAAAGCTGAGAGAGGCTAAAAGCTAGGTCTCTTATAACAAACAGCCAACTTATGAACACAAAGGAAAAGTTCTTGAAGGTAATTGACAGTGCTACTACAGTGAACAAATGAACGATGAAGAATGTAAAACAGGCTTGTTGCTGATATGGAGAACGTTTTATCAGTCTGGATAGAAAATCAAACCAACTACAACAAGGCCCAAATTATCTTCAATTCTCTTCAGGCTGAGAGAAATGAAGAAGAAAAGTTGGAAACTAGAAGAAGTTGGTTGATAATTTTTAAGGAAAGAAGCCATCCCAAAATAAAAGAAAAAGTGCAAGGTGAAGTAGTAGCATGTGCTGATGTAGAAGCTTTAGCACATAATCTGGAAAATCTAGCTAAGATAATAGATGAAGTTTGTTACACTAAACAAGAGATTTTCAGTGTAGATGAAACAGACTTATATTGAAAGAAGTTGCTGTCTAGGACGTTCATGGCTAGAAAATAAGTCAATGCCTGGCTTTAAAGCTTCAGTGCACAGGGTGACACTCTTGGTAGGGGCTAATGCAGCTGGTAAATTGAAGTTGAAGCCAATACTGATTAACGATTCTGAAAATAGCAAGAATTATGCTAAATCTACTGTGCCTGTACTCTATAAATGGAGCAAAGTCTGAATGACAGCATATCTGTTAACAGTATGGTCTACTGGATATTTTTATCCCGATCTTGAGACCTACTGCTCAGAAAAAAAAGAGTCCTTTCAAAATATTGCTGTTCATTGACAATGTACCTGACCACCCAAGAGTTCCGATGGAGGTGAACAAGGATATTAGTGTTTCTAAGCTCGTTAACACAACATCCATTCTGTAGCCTCTGAATCAAAGAGTAATTTCAACTTTCAAGTTTTATTACATAAGAACTAAACATGGTAAGGTTATTGCTGCCATAATGACTACTCTGATTAATCTGGGTAAAATAAATTGAAAATCTTCAGGAAAGGATTCACCACTCTAGATGACACTAAGGACATTTGTGATTCCTGGGAGGAGTCCAAAATATCAACAATAACAGGAGTTTAGAAGAAGTTGAGTCCAACTCTCACAGATGACCTTGAGGGGTTTAACTCTTCAGTGGAAGTAAATGCGGATGTGGTGGAATCAGCAAGACAACTAGAATTAGAACTGGAGCCTGAAAATGTGACTGAGTTGCTGCAGTTTCAAGATACAATTTTAATGCATTAGGATTTGTTTCTTAGAGATGAGCAAAGAAAGTCGTTCCTTGAGATAGAATCTACTCCTGGTAATGATGCTGTGAACATTCTTCAAATAACAACAAAGAATTTAGAATATTACAGAAACTTAGTTGATAAAGCAGTGGTAGAATTTGGGTTTGAAAGAAGTTCTACTGTGGGGAAAAAGCTATCAAACAGCATCACGTTACAAAAAAAAAAAAAAAATCTTTCATGAAAGGAAAAGTCAACCAATGTGGCAAACTTCATTGCTGCCTTGTTAGAAGAAATTGCCACAGCCACATTAACTTTAAGAAACCACCACCCTGATTGGTCAGCTGCCACCAACACTTGGACCAAACCCTTTACCTGTGAGAAATCACAACTTGATGAAGGAACAGATAATCATTAGCATTTTAGCAATAAAGTATTTTAAAATTAAAGTATGTGCATTGTTTTTTAGACATACTTCTATTGCACACTCAGCTGCTTATATTGTAATGTAAACATGACTTTTTTATGCATTGGAAAACCAACAAACTTGTATGACTCACTTTATTGCAATGTTTGCTTTACTGCAGTGGTCTGGAACTGAATCTGTAATATCTCCAAGGTATGCCTGTATATCTTCATGTATAATAGGGAAGTAATTCTACTGATACAGGTATGGTAGAGCTTAGATAATGTCTCTTATATCAAGCATCTAGATTAGTAGCTGACTATCATCAAAATGAAAACACATGTTTGTGAATTAATATTTCCACTGTTCTATCTTGTTATTGGTAGGTGAGAGTGGTGGTGAACTTTCACCTCAAATTGTTTGATTTAAATAGTTGAAAAAATATAAACAAGTAAGGAGACAAAAGACAAATGTATTGCTTCTATGATGACAATACGATCATATTTCTTCTGAGTGCTCTATGACCTTCCTCCAATCTAAGCAATATTTCCATTTCTACTAGAAGCCAGAGAGATTCACACTGTTACCCTTCTTTCTGTCTTTTGGAAATTTGCAGTGATAATAAGTTGATTTAAAATCCTTACTTAATATCAAGAACAACTCTTCCTGTCAACATGGTAATAAAATGAACACTGAGGATGAAGAGAGAGAGAATGATAAAGTGCATTCAGTAAAACATAAACAAGTAAAGGATGTGGGTGCAAGGTATATAGGAAGTATTAATAGTTGTACTCCTCTCACATATTTTGTCATGTGTGAAATAATTCAAAAGTAAGATGTAAGTAAACCTAAAAGAAAAACTAAAACTCCCTTTAGGAAACCTAAAAGTGAATAGATTCACACTTCAACAAACTTTTGACGATATGTCAGCAAGATGGAAAATAACTACAAAAGGAAAGCTGCAGATACAAGAAGAAATGTTGAGTGAAGAACATGGAAAGCATGTAGATAAACCACAGGGTCTATGTGAAATAACAAAAAAATTAAATTTGGGAATACAGAAAGGATATAATTAAAATATGGGACAATAAGTAAGACTAGCAGGTGATTTGATTTTTATAATTCTAAGGTCCCTATGTTATATAAAGAAGGAATAGAGAAAATGATTAATGTAGACTTTAAGTAAATAAATCTGTTAAAATTTCATGGTAACTATTAAAAGAATAAAGAGGGAAATAGAATTTAAATAAAAACTTCATGTAAAAGATGCAGAAAAAGTGATAAAAAGTAAAAGCGATGAAGCAAAAGAGGAACATACAAAACAAGAAATAGGATGGTAATGAATCCAAATATATCAGCAATCCTAATAAATGTAAATAAATTAACTTTCTAGTTAAAGGTTAAATTCAATAAAAGATAAGATCCAGGATTATACTATCGAAGAATCACACATGAAAATAAAAACATGGAAAAACTGATACACAAAGGATAAGAAATTAGGCAGCTTAAATATTAGTCAAAGGAAAGCTGGTGTATCTATATTAATATTATAGAGTGAAGTCTTTAAGGCACAAAGCATCATATAGAATGGAAAACATCATAAAACAATGATAATTATACACTCATTTCAACTTTGATGCCTCTAATAACTTGCCTCAAAACATATAAAGAAGTCAACAAACCCATCATACCAAGGAATACACAGTGTTCTCAGGTACGCACGGAACTTCAGAGAAAGCCGAACCACATGGGGAAGACATAATGCACATATCAGCCAATTCCAAGGAATTATCAGACAGATATACTTCTCTTAGCACAACGAAGTTCAAAGTCAGAAAAAAACATTTTTTTTTGAAAAATTTGTAGATTTGGAAATAGGAAAGCATATTTAAAACATACAAGAAAGCAATAAAGTCTGAAAACCGATAAATTCAACAGTTAACTTAAGATATTAGGGAAAATATAAGAAACCCAAGCAGAAGAAATGCAATTATAAAAACCAACAATAATAATGAATGAAATAGTAAATAGAGATACAGCAGATTAAAACAAAAAGATTAACAAATCGAAAGGCTAATTCTTATATATTTAATATATGTGTGTGTCTAATCTACTCTCAATATTAAACTATTAATCCTTTCTTTCCTAAATATATATCAACAATGATTGTTATATTTTTTCTATTTTTATATTTACACAGGGAAATGTGATATTCACCATGTTTCACTTAGTGTTTTTTAACTCAGTATCATTTTTGAGGCCAATTTTGAGACCCATGTGTATAGAGAGATACTTTATCCCTTTTAACTCTTGCCCAGTAATATATAGATTAAATTTTTATCCATCTATCCCCCATTTGCTATCTACTAATAGTATTTCAAAGCACATCCCTGAATTTTCCTATGCATCTCTGTTACACGTTACCCTAAAGAGAAATGACAAGCTTTTTAGAGAAGTGGCATACTCAATTTCCCTAAATGTTGGCAAATTGATTATTTAAATAGCATTTAGCAGAAAATCTAACAAAACATTTTTCTTCACATTAAAAAAGAAATCCTTAAATTGCTTCTTAGTTTCTATAAAAATGGAAGAGTGGAGAAGTATTCAGGGCTTTATGTTTTATTCAATTGGATCAATATCCTCCATAATCCTGTGAATCACCTTTTTAAAAAATTTGTAAAACTTAAGACAATATTTTATAGTTTTGCTCCACATTGTTTGAAATTTAGAAACTTTTATTTCTAATTAGATTGCTATGACATTAAGTGTGTGTGTGTGTGTGTGATTGGTAGGTATATAAATTATCTACTACATGCAAGATATAAAAATATGATAAAGTGTTTGGACCTTACCCTTAGAAAACAATATCTCAATAACTGTGGTGTGGCTGAGATGATGTTCAGGTATCATCTCATATTTGCCTACATTTCTAAGTTTATTTCTACATTGCCAAGTTTGTCACTATAACATGGCCATTTCCTGTATAGGAGACAGATGCTCTTTAGGTGTGTCCATCATAAAACTAGTTTAATAAATCAGGACACATTGAAAATAAAATAAGCCTCAAGCATAAAGCAGGACCAATCCTTGAACAAAGTGTATATTCAATATATACTCCATTGGCTTCAATAGTGAAAATATACTGTGAGCTGTCACAAAGTTGGTAGGCTCTGATCCCCAGCGGGTACTGTGCCTGTCCTTTGCATAACTAGAGGGATTGTTAATCCTCTTTGCATACATCACGATTGTTAATAAAGTGACATTTGTCAAAATGAGTAAGCACCTGTTGCTATGGAAGGTGCCATAAGCAAGATTATAAAACAAATTGTTGTAGTTGGCTAGGAACCAGGAGGAAGATGAACACCAGAAGAAAAGGCATTCTTTCCTTAATTCCTCATACCCATTTTACAATGCATTGCATACAGTTGTTTATGCAGAACACAGGCTGTTTTCTTTTTTTCTGAAACCTCATGTAACCGATGGTATTTTAAATGAGCTCTAATACAAAATGCCTCACACACTGCTATCCTATGCCTCATTTAACCCATTATATGGGTTCCCTCTTGAAACATTTAGTCTTCATTTGTCTATTTTTCCTGTAACTTATTTTTAGGAATAGAAAAATCATGTCCTGGGAAGCATGTCTTCTGGCACATATTTAAAATACCTAAGGGGGCTCAGGTAACATCAAGACCCTAGTAGGTGCAGACGGGTCCCCACCAATATCTTGGCATTTTATTTCAATTATTTACTATCTTTCAATATGGCCCACAGCATGAAGATTTTGCATATACCAGTTTATTTTTTAATTGAAAATTGAAATAATACCAATACTCATAAAAAAATCCATTCAATTCTATTCAGTAAACAGTCTTCCTCTTCATGCCAGTAGATATCTGTAACTCTTTCCCCAGGTTCCTTATTTAAAGTATCTTTACCAAAAAAAGCAGACAGGCTTCAAATAACCGTCTGACATTGGAGAATGACAATATTTTTTCTTGTGAATTAGCATCCTAGCTAGGCACTGATATGAGATATACTGACATAGCTTTCCTGCCAAATCTCATTCTTGTATTGTTCATGAATAGATTCATTATTTTGGTACAAAGACTTTAAATATCAAGTTTAATTGATCTTTTATATCACACTTCTCCAGAATTTTTTACTGAAGGATAAATTTGTTCCTCTAAAAAGCACAGCCTGTCCCGAGCAGATGCATGCCATTAAAAAAAAAAAAATCACATAAATGTCTTCTTTTGGTTCTATCACAGCCTAACATATGAATCCATGTTTATTGTGGTAATGATTCAAACTAGTAAAATGGGGTATAATTTTTGTTTCTATTATAATTGCAGTGCTCCTCATTTCTAGGTACCCCATACTGGCTATTCTCATGTTTTATGTGAATCTCAGGGTGTATTGACTAGCTCTGTGATCTTGGAAAAAATGACTGGCTGCAAAAAGTTCTCTCATTTCTTCTGCCAATCCCATTCTCTGAAGAGGAAAATGTAAGACTATGTGTGCAAAAATTCTAAGACACTGAGAGTCCAAAGAAAATAGAGAATAGATATTTAAGCTTGAGACCAGAAAGCATTTGTGATTATTAAGACTGAATTCTTGTGACTTTGAGTCAGAATGGCTTGTTTTTAGTTGGAAGTTATCTTCTAGATCCTTATTCTCTGATTATATGCAATTTGGAAATGTCCTACATAAAAACTGCTGCCTAACTTGTCACCTGGTTTTCTTCCAATGCACAGAAAGAACTAGAAGCCCTGCAACAAATGGATTATGTGCACCATCTGGCCATTTTGTGTCGCATACTAAATTTTAAACTAAAAATGCCTTTCTTCTTCGCATACTAGAACATAAGAAATTTGCTATCTTTTCTGGCTTGATGTATAACTTAATTTATTTGTTAATATAAGTTGTTGATGGCTAAAATTGTGTAAAATGTAGTTATACATAATTTTTAGCTTCAAAGTCACAAATTTTGTCACTTTATTATGGAGGAATTGCAAATATCTCTAGGGTATAAACTCAGCCTGATTTCTGGATATCTGTTTTTTTCTATTTGCAACTTCAAATATGTGTGTAACGCCATTGCGAACTCTCAATTTTGTTAGGTGTCTTTCAAGTATATATGAGAAGTTAACATATGCATATTTTATATAATTTTTACATGTAAGTGCATATGAGTTCCTCTGAACTTTGAGAAACTAAACTGTCCAGAAAGGTATGTTTTTACATGTAGCCATTTGTAATTTGGTAACCACAGGAAATGTAAATCTGAAAATAACTATAAAACAGTTAAGGATAAGTATATAGTGTGATTCTTTTCCTTATCTAATATAAATTTTTAAAGCCACAGGAAAAGGAGCCGAAGACTGGACTATAACAGGTTTGGAGGCTATGAATACATAGAATGATACCAATTTATGGAAATACAGATTGATATTAGCTCATGTTATTGAGGGCCTACTCTTTGCCTTTTTTGTGTATGTATGTATGTATGTCTTTATTTATTTATTTCTGTATTTATTTATTTTTAGAGACAGGGTCTCACTCTGTGGTTCAGATTGGAGGGCAGTAGCGTGATCACAGCTCACTGCAACCTCAACCTCCCAGGCCTAAGCAATCCTTCTGCTACAGCCTCCCAAGTAGCTGGGACCACAGGCACGTGCCACTGCACCCAGCTAAATTTAAAAATATTTTGTAGAAACTGGGTCTTTCCCTGTTGCCCAGGCTGATCTTGAACTCCCGGGCTAAAGCGATCGTCCCACCTGGGCCTCCCAAATTGCGGGGATTACACGCACAAGCCACCGTGCCCAGCCACCATTGCCTTTATACATATTACCTCATTTAAATATGCATTTTTCCAATGGAAGGAACTGGAGCTTAGATAAATTCTATACCTCTCAAAATAACACCACTTGGATTTTTAAAAAAATCTTTAAGCATTTACCTACTTATTTATTTGGCTAATGGGAAAAAAAAGCTCCCAGTCACAAACATCCCCCGTCACAAACATCACGATCCATGATGATAGAGCAAAATCAGATATGCTAAATTTAGCCAAATGTATTGCATACAGTAGGTCATCAATACATGCTTATTGAATTAATTAAAATCCAACTTGAAAAGGAAATTGACCCTGTCAAATATTTGTATATTTTATCTCATCAAATTTAGTTGTGTGTGAGCCAAAGAAAACATATGAAAAGTGTTTTATTTTGCAGGGACAGATGTATAAAATATTATCTAATTTTAATATACTAAAGGCATAGTTATAGTTTTCCTTTAAACATCATTTTGACCTTAATGATGTGACTTACTATTTTACCCTCCAAAAACAGTACACTTTATAATTATAATTGCTGGAACACGCCACTTTCTAGAATTACGAAAAATAATTCATTACACATAAAGGCTTTATTTTGGAATGAATAAATGAATGTTGGCTGTCATCGTAATTTGTGCCTCCTGAAAGATTCGTTTCCTACCTCTAGATAGAGAGAAAATAAAATTTAATCTTTAAGAATTCACATTTCTTGTTTGGCAAGAGTTTGTATTGCTACTAATTAGCTGAAATAGAAATTAAAGAATCTCGGCTACATTGAACAACTGGGCTTTGAATGTCTAAAACTGTTTCCTCAGAAGAGAACAGGTGATGTCATTGCATCAAGTCACTGGGATGAATTGCTGAAAGGGAGATGCATGGAAACAATATCGTACCCTCAAAATTTCCATTGAGGGGCACAATGTCTCCATATACACTATTACCAGTTTCCCTTCAGAATTTTCTCTATGTCTGCTTTTAATTATCACAAATTCATTTATCCCCCCTATTTAAGTTCCCCCTCCCTCTTCCCCTATATTTCCCCTTGAACCTATCTTTTCTGTATCCATTGCAGAGAGATCACTTCGTTGTAACTGAATACAGATCTGAATGCTTACCACTTGCAGAGTCCAATTCACAAGAGTGAGGTCTGGTGGAAAGAAAGGGATTTTACTAACCAAAACTAGTAAAGGGGATGTGGCCGGATTCCCATCCAAAGCAACCACTTCAATTTTGGGGGTGAGGGTAGGAGTTTAAGTGTGGAAAAATTGATAAGGAAGGCGCGCAAAATTGTGCTGAGTACAATGTCTGTGTGTCTTGCTCTGGTGGCTATTTTGTGTCTCAGTCCTCCTGAATCACGAGCTGGCAGCATCTCAACAATGGCGGGGTTGTTGACTAGCCAGCCACCTTGAAATAATCTTGGGAATTTTGCAGCTGAGTCTCCAAGCTTCCTTTGTCAGACTCAAGATTAGCCCCTGCAACTTCTAAGAAGGCATATAGACGACAGCATATAATTAGATAAATGTGAAGGGAGTATACATGGTAGGAAAGGGAGGGATATGGAGTCTATTTTATGGCTAAGAGAAAAGGCTTCTACAGTTTTCTTCAATGTTTTATCTTGAAACCCAAGACTAAAAAAAATAAAATGCATTTTGAAGTTAAGCTATCTGGTTTTTTAATGATTTATAGCTCTGGGGGTCTTCTCTTTTCTAAATATCCCCAAGCCCTAGGATGTATTTTGGGCAATAATTTGTACTAAATATGTGAGTTCAAAATGAGATATTTATTTACCTTGTACTTTATGTTGCAAATTTCCTAAAACTGTAATTTTAACAATCTACACGTTTATATTTATGTGATGGTTTTGTTAATTTCATTTCAACACTTTTCTCCAACAAGTGGATTTATACAAAACTGACAATGTGAATCTTCTTCAGCATCCCCCTTCAACATCTTAATAGGATAAAATGAATCATAATTTTAAACTACATTTCTTAATTTAAAGAAAAAAATTATGTGGACATATTCACATTCAAGGTGAGTATCCAGCAAACAGTAAATCAGGCAGGTGGTTATGTTGGGAAATGGTAGCAAAACATTTACAATTGATGCCATATGGCTTTCAGCCTAGTAGGGCCAACTAGCTGTGTTCAATGACTCTGGGGAAATTAAGCTGTTTGAAGGTCATTAATGCTAATTCTAAACCTCTGGGGCAGTGACAGGAAGTTGGCAGCAATATGCAGGGAAACCATACCTCCAACTGAGTGGATAAGCCTCCTTCATAAGTGGACCGAGGATTGTTCTTGTTGGGCCTGTGCTCTGATTTGGAGACAAAGAACCAGGTATAACCACTATTGCTGCATATACACAGCAGGCAGTAACGTATATTCTGATCCTGCCATTGTCTTTCTTAAACTGACCAGGAGTCCTTATCATAAAGTTCAAATCCCCTTCCATTATCTTCCTGTTTCAGCTGATACCACTGTCCTCTGGACTAAGCCCCAGGCACATTAAGTTTCTAAGTTGACATTTTTAATTAAGTTTTAAAGACATATTTGGAGAATTTTTTAATGCACAAGTATATGTCCAGCTCAAATAATTCCACTTTCAATGTGCTTTCCTGGGTTTCTTGAATGCCATTGAGAAATTACAGTACATATAAAGAAAATAGAAAAGAAATAGTAATCACTGAATCAATGATTAGCGAAAAAAAAACAGCAAAAGCTAAAGCTTTTCAGCAATTAAGTTCACCAATTTTCAGTAAATAACTCAAGTGAAAAAAATTAATTTATCTACTTGAAAATGGCTAATGCAGAGTCAAAGATTAAAATGTTGGAAATAAATTTTCTTCTTCCACGCCAACCTTTAAGGAAAATATTATTGAACTCTTCTGGAACACAAAATCTTTGCAACCAGCATTATTATGTATATTATCCACTTACATTAAATTAAAACTCTATATGCATGAGGGAATGTTTCTTCAAATATTAACCATAAATAGAAATTAGAAAAATGTATAAAATTAGGTTGTATATTTCATTCCTAAGATTTTCTAGACTGGGTTTTCTGAAAGATGCAACACCATTCTCTTGATATTCTACAAATAGAAACACGCTACCCCAGAGCATTGGGTTCAGAACGTGCTACCCCAGAAGATGGCACCTTCACATTTGAGAAAATCACAAAGGAGAAAGGTCTCTGACCTTCTCCAATCCTTCTTCTCTGAAGCAAGCTGTAAAAGAATCTGATCTTCAGCTGGGTGCGGTGGCTCACTCCTGTAATCCCAGCACTTTGGGACGCCGAGGTGGGTGGATCACGAGGTCAGGAGATTGAGACCATCCTGGCTAACACGGTGAAACCTCGTCTCTACTAAAAATACAAAAAATTATCCGGGTGTGGTGGTGGCACCTGTAGTCCCAGCTACTCGGGAGGCTGAGGTAGGAAAACGGTGTGAACCCGGGAGGTGGAGCTTGCAGTGAGCGGAGATCACGCCACTGCCCTCCAGCCTGGGCGACAGAGCGAGACTCTGTCTCAAAAAAAAAATAAAAAAAGAATCTGATCTTCCTCTGAAGTATGTGATAAGAGCCTCATGTGCCTCATATCTGGAGACAAGGAATGTCACACTGGGACACAGAAAATAATATGAACAAACAGGCCTTGCTAAGTTCCCCCAGCTTATTACCATTAGATCATACTCCTTCTGTTCAATCATGCTTCCTCATGACTGTCTACTCCCCATCCAACCTAAGCATAAATATACATAGATTTCGCCATTTCTTTGGGTCTTCATTTCTGAAGGTCCACATGTCACATAAAATTTACATTAAATAAATATGTATGCTTTTCTGTTGTTAAACTGCCTTTTGTTATAGGTGCTTCAGCCATGAACCTAGTGATGGATGAGAAAAAAAAATCCCTTCTACCCTACACTAACAAGGAAGGACGAGAGAGAGAATTCTAATTTCTTACCACAGGTATTCAATGTGATGAGAGGGTGGTCATTTGATGTATAAAATTAGGAATTCATTCTAAAACATGTTTGAAACTTTTGTTTACTTTATTGCAGAGGAAGGGGCAAGTTTGGTGCTCCAAATTCCTGTTTTATTTGCCATCATAGAAAGGATTTGAATTTGCAAGACACTTCAGAAAAGTCTGATTTTTTTTTCACTTTAAATGTGGTATTGTGGTTACCGTAATGAGGTGGCATCGACACTGCTAATACTTACCCTTTGGAGTTTACCCCAAGGCTTTACCATAAGACATCATCCAGATCACTGTGCTTTCTTTTAAAAAACAAGTCTTTATTAAAAAGAAAAGCACAAACTAGACCATCACAAATAGAAATTAGTAATAGCCAGAAACGTATTTAGCAGCGATATTTTTTCTTTTTTTTTTTTTAACAGTCTTGCTCTGTCTCTCAGGCTGGAGTGCAGTGGCGTGATCTCGGCTCACTGTAACCTCCACCTCCCAGGTTCAAGCAATTCTCCTGCCTCAGCCTCCCAGAGTAGTTGTAACTAGAGGTATCCACCACCACACCCAGGTAATTTGCATATTTTTAGTAGAGTTGGGGTATCACCATGTTGGCCAAGCTGGTCTTGAACTCCTGACCTCAGGTGACCCGCCTACGAAAGTGCTGGGATTACAGGAGTGAGGCACTGCACCCAGACTTATTTAACATCAGTTCTAAACATTGTTGACACATTGCAGTATCTAATTTTCTCTAGTATCCTTAATTAATTATATAATGTGACTTTTGAAGAATTCTTATATACATTAAGATAAAGTTCAAGAAGGCCATTAGCAAAGGATTTTAAAAAGAGTAGTTTTTTTACAAAGATTTTCCATTTTAAACAGATTTTTCTTATAAAATAAATTTCTCCATGTCTTTTAAAAATACGAAACTTGGCTCCCATTAAATATGCTCATTTTTAGTTACCCATGGGATACCCTTACTTATCTATGATAACAGATACTTGTCATAATTTCCTGTATACTCCTAATGTCAGAGGTATGTTTACAAGTGGTATCATTTACTTCTGGATTTCATTTCCAGCTATTTAACCTCCAGATTCATGATAAAGCATTTTTAAGATTATCTCTGAAAACAATACCTGCTTTTTATTTACTCAAAATATATCTACACTTAACATAAGTACACTTTGGATAAGCAGTTATTTTTAGGCAAACTTTTACTAAGATAAGTATATGACAACATAAATAATGGAGGATATCCATGTGTAGCTAAAAGTGAAAATATTTACTTTACCTGGAAGATGTGTTTTTTTTTAAAAAAAAACCCTGAAACAATTGATTTCATGCAAAAAAAGTGCTAAAAGAAAAATGCGTAATCTCTGTATGATAAAAACATTTTCTCGAGCTGTGCAAATGACCTTGTTGATTTTTATTTTATCTAAGAATGATTTTAATATGCAATAATACAACTTACAGCAACATATAACAATGTATTTAATAGTAATGCACAAAAGTAACAAAGCAATGCAGATAAAAATGTTATACTGAACTCATCATTTGACATACTTCCTGTATTAGAATAATTTGCTGAATAATGTCAATTATCAAAACATGTAGCTGCTATGTAGTCCCTTAAAAACTGATATTTCCAGCATGTATATAATACACATATAAGTATATTCGTGTTGAACATAGCTTTAGTACTTTTTATATTTTTTTAAAAAGAAATTGTATGCCTTTTGTTCAAAACCACTATAACTTACTTGACCTGTGTGTGATTTTTATTTTCCGTTAAAATATTTAATTTCCAATATAGTTTGGATGTAGGACAGTCTGCATTTTAGGAAGCAAAAAAATAAATTTTAGAAAGGTAAAATATCAAAGCCAGTTTTGTAGTAATAGTGATGTCTAAAAGTTGAAATAGTGGCTGTCATTAAATGAGCACCTACTATATTTCAGGCACTAAACTGGATTCTTATAGACTCTTTAATAATAATATCATACATTATAAATGTGAAATTTTAGACTGCAAAGTACATAATTTGCTAAAAGTCACAGATGTAATAAACTGTCAATCCAGAATTTGAACTTAAATCTTTTGGCTGCAGAGAGGAAAACAAAAGAATGGTAGGTAAATAGCTAGATGAATCCGTTGACTGACAGTCGTATCAGCTTCCCTTTACTGAATGCTGATCTCATCACACCAGTATAACTTTGTAAAATGTGTTTATTATTTCCATGTTCAAAGTGAGTGACTTAAGGCTAAAAATGATAAGAAATGTGTCCTTGATGGCAGCTATCACTGGAAGATCCAGAATTTTAACCAATATTTCACTATCCAGTATTACTCATTTCAAAGCACTCAGCCTTTCTGCTATCACATACAATTTCCACTTCAAGTAACAAATTCAAATATAATCGGTACAAAGTTTATCCTACCCTGAAAATGAAATGTATAATATTCAAGAACAACTTGATGATTCACATCTGAGAAAACATAGTACTCTCAAAGTGACAAATACTGAATAAATAAATATTACCTCTGTATTGGATGTCTAAAAATGAGTAAGGACAAGATACTTCAAGCTGGAAAAATTAGAATGCAAACAAAAGACAACGGAGAAACCAAACATAGCTGGTCACATATGTATTTTTGTAACGATTTTTAAGTCTGGGAGTCTTGTTTCCTAAGCAAACATTTATTTTTTTGTTAGCCAGAAGTTTATATCTCCCTAGATTATGTAAAATACTGAAAAAAGAAATATGAAAACTTTATTTTTAGTTGTGTCATCAAACAGTGCCTTACATATTTGAATGACTACACTTTCAAAAGCTGCCAAACTTTAATTTCTTCTGTTAGTATCTATATCTACACATATTCAACATTCAAAGTAAGGAATCTTGTAGTGTGTGTTATATTGTTCAAGTATTGATGATTTTGTTGCAACTCTGGGAACACTTTTTAGCCCCTGAAGCCTGAATTAGGGGTATCTATATAGAGAGGAAATTATTGGCTTATCAAAAGTGTGCATAGATTCTGTAGGTCAAGTCTATCCATCATAGACTTCCTAAAAGGTGGATTAGATTTGAAGCTCTCCCAATTTATTTTGTTATGGTTTATTGGCACATTCATTTTGCACAACTGTTTATACAAAATAAATGGCTGCTGATATCTTAAGCCCCTCCATTAGTGGAGTCCAATTCACCATCTAAGATAACAAAAACATAGGAATCTTCAGTTCCTACTGCTACCATTACAGAAGGCTCAAGCTGTAGAATATTTGATGCTTTCTGCTCTCAAAGTTCTGATCCAGTCCTTTCTCTTACATAACATCTGTCCATGGCCTTGCTCAGAGGGACCCAGTGCTCATTCAAAGATCCCTTTATTGTGGTGAATGTTTAATTTCTTACTAATATTCATTCAAATGCAATACATGTATAGTTACATTCAGTCTGTGCTGCTATAATGGAATATAAGAGACTGGGCAATTTGTAGAGATTCTTCATGGTTCTGGAAACTGGAAAATCCAAGATGCAAAGGCAAGTGTCTGGTGAGGACCTTCTTTCTGTGTCATCTCATGGTGGAAGGTGAGACAGCAAGAGATTGAACTCCCAGCTTTAAGTTATTTTAAATCAGCATGAATCTGTTCACAAGGCTTCAGCCTTCATGACCTAAACACCTCCCATTGGGCCCCACCTCCCAACAGTGGTTCATTGGATTATGTTCCAACACATGCCTTTTGGAGGGACACAGCCAAACGATAATGATATATAACAGCATTTTCTAAGTGTTCATTTTGATGAATTTTGACAAATGTTTACAGTAGTGTAACAACCACTTCAATGGAGACGTTTCATCCTAAAAATTCCCTTGTTCTATAGATTCAATTTTTATATTCTTCTGAAATTTTATGCTGAAATCTAATACCCAATATAATGGTATTGCGAGTTGGAGGCTTTGGAAGGTGATTAGATCATAAGAACAGAGACTTAATCAAAGGAGTTAGTGCTTTTTATAAGAGACCCTGGAGATATCCCGTCCTTCTACAATGTGAGGAGACAAAAGAATGACAGCCACCTCTGAATCAGGAAGTGAGTCATTACCAGGCACTGAATCTGTCAGTAACGTGAATTTGAACTTCTGGTCACCAAAACTGTGAAAAATAAATTTTGGTTGTTTATAAACTACCCAGTCTATGATATTCTGTTACAGCAACCTAAAGTACTATGTTACCTGGTGCCCCTTTGTAATCAGTCCTCGCCCCCAACCTGACACCTAGCCCCTGTCTACCCCACTCAGATTTGGGTGGCTACAGTTTTGGCTATTAAATAATGTCACAAAAATTGAATCATATACTATGTAGCTTTGATTGTTTTTTATTGAGTTTACTTAATGCGTTGGAGATTTATTCATGCTGTTACATATGTCTATATTGTATTTTTTTATCGCAAACTAGTGTTCCATTTGATTATACCTTTACTAATACATGGGCCTCTGGATTATTTCTAGTTTAAGGCCATGCAAATAAAGTTGCTATAAACATTAGCAAATGGGTCTCTGTATGAACATGCTTTTATTTCTCTTGGGTAAACATCCAGGAATTGACAGTTGAGTCATATGATAAATGTATATTTAAATTTAAAAGAAACTTCCCTATTGTTATCCAAAGCAACTATACCACTGATGTTTCTACATATCCTCATCAGTACTCCGTCTTCTGTGATTTGATTATAGCCGTCCTAGTAGCTGTATAGAGCATCTCATTGCAGTTTTAATTGCATTTTCCTAATGACTAGTGGCGTTAAGCAAATTTTCACTGCTTATTTGCCATTGGTATATACAGTGGTTCCACGTTCTCCGTGAGAGATTAGTTCTAGAACCCTGATGGATGCCAAAATCCAGAAATGCTAAAATTCCAACATTGGTCCTGTATAACCTGGGAAAATTAAAACTGAGCCCTCTGCATCCTTGGGCTGCCCAATCTGGGAATACTATATTTTCTATCCATAGTTGGTTGAATCTGTGAATGCGGAGCTCGTACACAGGAAAGGCCAACTATATTTTTTGAAAGTCCAGTTTTTAGTCTGTTTCTACCAGTTATAAAAATTTCCAGTTCGCATATATGGAAACTGTTTTTATGTGGATGGCTGAGGATTCTTTTGGAAAAACATACTGTCAAGAAAAGAACATAGGGATTATAAGCCTGACTCTATAGCAAAATCTGATTTTTTAAAAAGAAATTTTTATTAAAATGTCTAAAAAACACTGGGGCCCTGTTGACATCACTTGGATACCCGGCTGGTATAATCTATGACAGTATAAAGAGCCCGTCTATGTACTCTTCCATGGAATATGAGATGTTGAGGACTTTGGCATGTCGGTAGTTATGTCCACTGGTATTTATTTAGGCAGAGTATGGGGGGTTGCCAGGATTAAGAGAGGGCATAGGGTCAAGTGTGCATCCTGAGAAGCCATAAACAGAAAAGAAAGTGTAACCTAGTAAACCGTGCAGTTCCCGCAGGAATCTGGCAGGAATGGGACACAGTGGGCCCAGCATGGTCTACCAACCCCCTGCCGAATCCTTGAAATTCCTTCTGAAAATCTCCAGAAAGAAAGGACAGAGTACTGCATAGAGGGTTGAAGGTTCTGGTTTCTCCTGGCTCTTGTTTCTGTTTACGATTTGTAGCTGTAGTAGTTTCCTGGGACTGCCCTAACAAAACAGCGCACAGTGGGTGGCTTAACCATAAGTGTACTGTCTCAGAGTTCTGGAAGGCAGAAGTCTAAAATCATGGTGTTGAAAAGGTGGCTCCTTCTGAGAGCCACAAGGAAAAAGCTATTCCAGAGAAGTCTCTCTCCTTATGTCATGCAGCTTTGGGTGTTTCTTGGTGTTTTAGTCTGTTCTCCTGCTGCTCATGAAGACATACCAGAGACTGGATAATTTATACAGAAAAAGAGGTTTAATGAACTCACAGTTCCATGTGCTGGGAAGGCCTCATAGTCATGGCAGAAGACGAAAGGCTCATTTCACATGGCGGCAGGCAAGAGAGAATGAGAACCAAGCAAAGAGGAGACCCCTTATCAAACCAACAGATCTTGTGAGACTCATTCACCACCACAAGAACAGTATGGGGAAAACCACCCCGTGATTCAATGATCTCTCACCAGATCCCTCCCACAACACATGGGAGTTACGGAAACTACAACCATGATTCAATTACCTCCCCCAAATCCCTCCCACAACACATGGGAGTTACAGGAGCTAAGACAGACCATATCGCTTGGCTTATCAATGGCATTCTTCCTGTGTCTTCACATCGCCTTCTCTGTATACCTATCTTTCCCTGTGTCCACATTTCTCCTTTTTGTAACTACAGAGTCATATTGGATTGGGCCCATCCTAATGACTTCATCCTGACTTGGTCATCTGCAAAGGCTGTATTTCCATACAAGGTCACATTCACAGCTACTGGAATTACCGCCTCATTATTTGCTGAAGGTACACAATTCAACCCATAACACTGTCAGTTTAGTAATTGTGCCCTTTTAGGTAATTTCTGTTTTCTACTCATAATTTAAAATGAAAGCATCTTGAAATTATAAAAGACAATAGTGCTAAGAGAAAATTTCCATCAACCTATGATTTTAAACTCTTCAAAGTGCTAAGAGAAAATATCCATCAATCTATTATTTTAAACCTTTCTAAATTATTAAGAGTAAGATATATAAAATAAGATAATTTTCAGGACAGCCATGGTTGTTCATGCGTGTAATCTCAGCACTTTGGGAGGCTCGGGAGAGCAGACTGCTTGAGCTCAAGAGTTCAAGACCAGCCTGGACAAGATAGTGAAACTTCATTTCTACTAAAAATACAAACAATTAGCCTGGTGTGGGCATGGTGGCAAATGCCTGTAGTCCCAGTTACCCAAGAGGCTGAGGTGGGAGACCTGCTTGAGCCCAGAAAGTCAAGGCTACAGTGAACCATGATTGCACCACAGCACTGCAGCCTGGGTGACAGCCTGAGACCCTGCCACATACACACACACACATATTCAAATAAATGATTGAGTTTACATACCAAAGAGCACCAAAATATATGCTTCAATGAGAAGAAAAGAGTGAGATCTAAGTGGCACTGAGTTATACAGAAACTTGAAAACACGTTGGTGTATCTAAATAATCAATAACCAAAGTAACAGCAATAATAACATTAAGGATAATGACTATTTAGCTTGGAATTTAAAAAACAATACATAATTATATTTACAAATTGCAATAATATAAAAACTGGAAGAGATGATCATATCTAAAATTTTCTACAGCCTTTAAATTGTTCAGGTAGAAGGAGATGATTGTTTCAAGTTGTACTTTGCTAATGCAACCTTGTGCTTCATTAGTGCTAATGCACTTTGTTCAACATTTAATAACTAAAGAGCAATGAAAAGCGACACAGATTAAATGGAAAAGGAAATATACAAACAACACACCCCCCAAAAATATGCAATCAAGTCAATGAAAAGCAGAAAACAAACGAAAAAAGTAAAGAAGTAAAAATACAGTGAAATTTTATTAAAGATGCAGAAATATATCCATATGTGTCAAAATCATATTTAGTATAAATACATTAAGTTCACTATTAAAAGACAGAGAGTACAAGCTATAATGACAAAGGATTTTTACACGCTGAGGGACATAAAATGATATGCCAAAATTTAGATTGTATAGTGACATTAATATCTCATTAAATATGCTAGAGCAAAATCTGAAATATATTCAAAAATTAACTTTGGGAGCCCGAGGTGGGTGGATCAAGAGGTCAGCAGATCGAGACCATCCTGGCTAACATGGTGAAATACCATCTCTACTAAAAATACAAAAAATTAGCCAGGCATGGTGGCAGGCGCCTGTAGTCCCAGCTACTAGGGAGGCTGAGGCAGGAGAACAGGGTGAACCCGGGAGGTGGAGCTTGCAGTGAGCCGAGATCGTGCCCCTGCACTCCAGCCTGGGCGACAGAGCCAGATTCCATCTCAAAAAAAAAAAAAAAAAAAAAAAAAAAAAAAGCTTTCCAGTTGAAATATCTTTATAACGTAATATTGAATTCTCATGGCTAAGGAAAAATAATTTTATAATTAATCAGGTCTAAATAAAATAAATTAAATACTGAAAGGGCAAAAAATTATCTTAAAGCTTTTACACTTCAATGCTCAGTTTTGCTGTGAACCTAAAACTGTTTTAAAATTAAATTATGTTAAATAGAAATAATTATTTGTGGGACATTTAATGTTTCTTGATTAACCCTTGGACTTGTAGAGATTTTAACTTAGAACAGGCATAAAAATTGTAACAATTGTTATTGTGAATAGAATAGAATATTGTTCTGAGAACAGTAAATATTTCTTGAGAATTTCGATGTGTCAGAGGCTGGAATATTTTCACATATTGTTTAACTCTTTTGTCTTATATACTATTTTGTCTTTAAAACAATCAGATGAGGAAAATGAGGCTCAGATAGCAACTAGCCTGACCCAAATCACACAGCTAGAAAGCAGAGGATGCAGGATTTAAACCCAGAACCTGTTTGACTATTCACTACACTCTACCACCTCCAAGGAACGTGGTGCGTATATGATACTTGAGGACATATCAACAGTCACGACTAAGATTTAGTAAAACGGTGGAGAAATGAAGACAATGTTGAAAGAGAAAGAGTTCTAAGCCAACCACAATTAAAGTCTGAGTATGAAGAAGTCATGCAAAATATTTAACAATTTTACAAATGAAGAAGATGAGGCTAAGAGAGAATTCATTGCTTGCCTTATCGGACATCACAGTCCTCACTAATTATTTTAGTTTGTGTTTTCTTTCACATGTCTTGAAACTTGCACCATCCTATAATAGTCACTAGAATTTAGTACTTAATTTTTCTCTCGTTTCTGTGCATCTGTGCATGGAGAGGGATACCCCTGCTGCATGCTGATAGAAACTGACATTGTTTGAAAACACCTACTTTCATTTCCTAAATATGTGACTTCAAATATAACATAATTAAATATATAAATACTTAGGATATTTTTCTCTCTCTTAAAATTTATCTTAGCTTTGCAGGCCATAAGCTCAGAAATATGTGTTCCTTGTAAAAGCCACCATCTTGACCTCTTATTCTCCAACCATTAGCACAGTAAGTGTGCATTTAAACAGTTAACTAGCTATGAAATTGTTGGTAGAGGAGTTCTACAAAAACTGCAATGTATTAAAATCCTGTTTGGTCACAACTTTCTGAGGGAGGGAAGAAAACTTCATATGAGTTATGGCGATGTAATTTATGTTGATTATAAGAAAAAATTTGTTTAGGCCAATAAAATTCAAATTAACAAAGCACATTCAGAAACGAGGTTTAAAACATAAATAGCATGAAATAGGGGAGATTAGAGCTAATATTTTCCAGGAGCTAAATAAACACACAAGCTCATATAGCATTTATTGTAAAGGTTAGAAGAGAAATCTAATTCAATATATTTAATGTACTTGTAGAATGATTAGAATCTGTCTGGTTCTTGATAAATATAATCTAAAGAATTAGTTTAGACATCTTTCTCCCATCTTCAGTCAGAGTTTTATAAATTAATGAAATTATCTATTATCATTTCATCTTAGATGTCATAAGACTTTGGAAACAGGGGGTATTAGGGACTAATTTACAACACATAAATAGCTTGAACAGGTGGTACTTAATACCATCACAGATACTGGTCACTGGGTAGAGTTCACAGTTATGGAAGTGAATGCCAATTAGAAAAATGTTCATATCCTCATCACTGAGTAAACTTAAACTAAGTGAAAAGACACCACTTGCCAGGTGCAGTGGCTCAGGCCTGTAATCCCAGCACTTTGGGAGGCCGAGGCAGGCAGATCACGAGGTCAGGAGATCGAGACCATCCTGGCTAACAGGGTGAAACCCCGTCTCTACTAAAAATGCAAAAAAAAAATTAGCCAGGCGTGGTTGCGGACAACTGTAGTCCCAGCTACTCGGGAGGCTGAGGCAGGAGAATGGTGTGAACCCGGGAGGCGGAGCTTGCAGTGAGCCGAGATTGCACCACTGCACTCCAGCCTGGGCGACAGAGCGAGACTCCGTCTCAGGAAAAAAAAAAAAAGAATGGATGAATACAAATGCCTTTAATTCCGTTCAGACTTAAGACTTCACAGTTCTCAGAGACACCAAAGAAATTCTTTCCAAAAGTTTTTTTTGCAGAGATATATTTAAAGGCATAATTATATTTTTAAGAGCTTCCCAGATTGTAACAAATATAAGTAACTTCAACTAGCAAATAAGAAATTCATAAATGTAGCTAGCTGCTCAGTATTGCTGATTTGATATCATTTGATATCTTCGAAGTGTACCAACATTTAATGAGGATATAACTGAGTGAATCCTGCAACAGAAATATTAACATATGTGCTAAAATGAGCTATAATGGATATATATATTTCCAGTGTCATTTAGAGCAAATACTTATATTAATCAGGCTGAATTATATGACTCCTACATTGAATCTTTGAACAATTGAGTTACAGTGGCAAATAATAGACAAATAAAGAAATGACATAATTAGATCATAAACTGATTTAGTAGTCTTATATAATTTTTATGTAGAGCCTGAAGGAAGAGTGCTGATCATGAAATAGTATCCTAAAAGAATGCAGCTATTACTTAATAATACAAGGAAATCAGAAAATTTGTCAAGGATCATGCAGCATAGTGAGTAGTGATGATTTACATATATCTGAATAGATGATTTACATATATCAGAATAGATGATTTACATATATCAGAACTGATGATTTACATATATCAGAACTGATGATTTACATATATCAGAATAGATGATTTACATATATCAGAATTGATGACTTACATATATCAGAATATTCATCCCTTAACTTAACTACTCATAGATAACAACTTAAGCATTGTGAAATGTTGTTTTCTCTCTGAGGTATTCTTTCAGATCCTACATACCAGTGAAACTACTGACATCAGCTCCTCCGAAGGGCTCCAGGAGAAGCTGACTCACTAAAGGGTGAAGTTTCTATATCCTGGTGATTTAAGATTTAATCCCCCTAACCCAAACCAGTCAGTGACCCCATTTATCCAGCCCCTGGTCCTCTACAATCCCTTCACCCCAACCAAGTACTCTCTGGAAAGACAGATTTGAGGGTGCTCGCATCTCCTCACTCAGCTGTCCTGCAATCATTAAACTCCTTCTTTACTGCAAACTCTGTTTATCAATTTATCAGACTGTGACTGCACAGCAGTCAGAGAATACAAACACGTGAGTCCTGTATCATTTATAAATATTTAACTTTTATATATATTTAACTTCTATACACATAATTGACTATTTTGTATATTACTATTAGTAGGTAATAATAATATTTATATTTCCTCCATAGGTAGCTTCTGGGGCATTTCTGCCTGGTAAATTTTATTCTTTAATGACAAAGACTAAAGTAAGTAACTTTAAAATATTATTGAGAATTTTTTTTCTATTGATGGGACACTGAATTTGTAGGTAGAAATAAAAACCTAGCTTTTTACTAAACTTAATTTTAAACACAATTCAAAATATAAATATAAAATTAAGAATTTCCAAAATTAAACTTAGTTTTAGAAACTCACATAAGCAAGTGTAATACTGAAGAGCAAAGAAACTGTGGTCTACAAAAAAAATTATAAGTAATTCATGAAATCTAAGGGCTAATTTGTGAAGTAAATTAGGAGGATATTTTATGCTGTAGCACCATCCTAGAGACCAAGAGAATCGCTCTAGGAAAACCTGCTCAACTCTTTTTAACCAGAAATTCTTTCTTTCTCCAGAAATCCCTTTCAGGTAATGCCTAATAATATCTCACTGAACATGTATTAGAAATCGTAGTTTAATTTTTAATTAAATAATTCAGTGAAAATATATTAATTGTAAAGATAAATTTTAACACATATGGGAATACTAGACTTACGGTGGTCATCAACCCAAAATGCTACAAAATTACATGGAATGGTTAGTTTGGCAAAAATAAATATCAACACTACCACCAAAAACCTAGGTTTCAAAAAGAAATACAAGAAGCATTCCAAAATGTTAAAAATTTTTCATTTGTCTACTTTCTAAATGCTCTTTAAAATACTTATGTCATCATAATTTTGAAGTTTAAAAGTAAAGAAATAGTTCTCCTAGTTAATATACTGCCTTAAAGTTACTCTGGCTCACAAACAGAACAAATCAAAGCATGACTTGACAGCCGTCAAATTACAGGGAATTGAAGCTAAATGAAATTGGACACCTCACCTCATCTAAACTCCTTACTTTATAAGAAGGAAAAGCCTCACAAAATGTTGAGGTCATTTAGCTTAAAGTCATCAGGTGAGTTAGAGATAATCTGAGAACACCACTTTTTTTCTCTTTGTTACTATTCTCTCATGAAATTTTGCCTGAAAACAGGTCTACTAAAGATATAAGAATTTGTAATGAAGATGAATATATATCATTGTCTTTCTGCTTAGGGTTGTTCAATATTTTCCCATTGATAATATATAAAATCCTACCTACTTTGACCTCCTATCATTGCCTTTCTGCTTAGGGTTGTTCAATATTTTCCCATTGATAATATATAAAATCCTACCTACTTTGACCCCCTATCATTGCCTTTCTGCTTAGGGTTGTTCAATATTTTCCCATTGATAATATATAAAATCCTACCTACTTTGACCTCCTCTCCCACCATTTCCTTGCTATCTCCTAGAACTTCATTCTTGACTCCAAAGCTGCACCCTCCTGCATCAGTTTCTTTTGTTTGAAATCTTCAGCCCTTCATAAATTTCATCCACCAAACTCCTATTTATCCTTTAACTCCCTATTATTTTTTCTTACACTGCCACATTTTCCTTCATTAGCACATATCCAATTTAAAGTTATATAGTTTGAGTTTTTGCTTGACTTTCTGTTTCTCCATTAAAGCATAAGCTCCACAAAAGCAAGTATCATGTCTGATTTAACAGGGTATATTCTATTCTTATAAGAGTGCTGCCACGTAAGTGTCAATGAATGTTTGTGAAATAAATGAAGGACTAAAGGAGTGACTGAACAAATAAAAATAAGTTCTCTGTGTGTATTGTATGTGTGAATAAGATTTTGAGTTTGGCCAAGGCAGTTAATCACATATTAACAACTCATTAAAGTTTATTGCTATGAGGTACACAATTGGTTCAACACCAAATTCTAAGATGAAACAAGGTTTGTGTTCAGAAATATAGTGTCACTTTTTCTAATATCAGTTGCCCTCCAACTATCAGCATGACACATGCAAACCATTGATACGTGTTTTTCTGTTTTTTTTTTTGTATTGAAGATACAACATGAAGGAAAATTATTATATTTCTAATAGGAAGTCCTGTTCTAAATGACAACAAATCTGAGCGTGAACACATTTGTTTAAAAGAGAGAGATTAAAAAGATGAGATTCTGTTTGTACAGTATATAACTGAAGAGAGTTGTATCTAGCAATTTGACAAGAAAGGTGAAACAGAACATTAACCTGAGCACACAAGTTCAGCTAATGATCTGGGATGGGGAGTTGTGGGTAGAGAGGAGGACAAAGACGAAAGACAACCGTTTACCCCAAGTTACTCTCCAAAGGTGAGAAAAAGCCCTCTTAGTAATGTCTTTCAAAATCTAACTACTTTCAAGAACACATCGATAAGATACAGAGAGATAACAATCAAGTTGGACAGTAACTTAAAAGTCAGATGTCTTTTTAAGCATAAGTAACTTAGAACTGTAAAGTAAAAAACACTAAATGTCATTGACTTTAAAGTGGATACTGAAGAAAAAGAAAACCCTTCTATTAAAAACTAGACTACATGCAGTAACTTATGTAGAAAACTTAGCATAAATATTTATACAAAATTGCCCTACCCTATTTTATTAAAGTATGACATTATAAATTAAGAGAAAATCATTTTAAAAATGAGTTATATTTTAGGCCTTTTTTCTCAAAATGAGTTTCATAAATTGATATGGTTATTAGCATAGGAATTTCAATAATAGGAACAAAGAAACCAAAAGAAAATGTGTGTGTGTGTATGTATACAATTACCTGGCATTCCAACTTCAACATGTTTAAAAATATTTCAGTAAAAAATGTTAGATTTATTTTAAGGTAGTTTGTAAGATATTTATTAGGTTTATTTGTAGGCCTTGCACACTAAGTTAAGCAACACTATCATAAAATAAATTATTTAATAATGAAACAGAAACTCAAAGCTTCATATTATAATTAAATAAACTCTAAAGTATCTAGTAACTTCAACTGTATCCCTAAAATAACATCAGGTCTACAGTGTGTATCAACTTGCCCAGAGAAAACGCAACAATGAAAGAAAGAAAGAGATATCTATTTTTTCATAAAAGATCAACACACTTTGTCCAATTTTTTTGTCCAACTGCTATCAAGTGGGCCAACGCTAATGGCAAATAAAAGAGCTGCCATTCAACATGCATTCTAGTAGTGAATATTAACTGACTACTCTGTGAAAGCAGTGTTCGTTGAACAAATAAAAGAATCTTTGCCTGCGTGACGCTTATATTTTGGTCACTTTACATTTTACTGGAGGAAACGTGAAGAATAGAATACCAGCAATATTAACAATATTATCCCACTAGAAGGTCTCCAGTGACTGATACTTTCAGACTCATGTCAATGACCCTATATGATCTTTATATTCCAAGGAGCATGGCAATGGATTTTAACATTTCCAAATTAAAAGGTAATGGTAAAGTAATGATAACCAACACAAAAATGACTCCCTGGAAACGACAGCAACTCATTTCAAATGGCTTTGGAATGCCATTAGGACAGTACCTTTTTCTTTGTAATGCAAAAGTCTCACAATCCAGAGAGCAGGTCTTGTGAATTTTGTGAATTTTGATGAGAGGTAAGGCATTACAGAAAGACCCAAAAGTCATGCTCCAGATTCCAGCAATATAGCTAGTAGGACAGACACAGAGTACATAGTTTTACTACTGATCACAGTGATTTAGAGATTGGAACCCATAGTTCTGTGAGATCAGGCATCACTTCAAGATAAATTTACATTTTTAATAAATGCAAACTTTGGCTCAGCTAAACAAGGTACCTTGGGCTATATTAACTCTAGATAGATAAATTTGGCGTAATTAACCCTTGCACAGTCTAAACATACCATGTGCCAAAAATGATGTAAAGCACTGAATATGTGAGATAAAGTATGATGAATTCCATTGACAAATACAGGCAATAGCTTCCATTTAATTGAGAAGAAACCGTATACCTAGCACAAGTCTTTTTCTGTGCATTAACTTTTCATAATACAACTATATGAAGTATATAGTATAAAATAGTATATGAAACTATTTTATATATAAATACAGGTGTTTCCAAAGGTTAAGAAAGGGCACGGTGAGAGTGAGAAGCACAGTCTGGGTGGGCAGGACAATCTAGTTGTCTATCTGTGCTTTAAACTCCAATAAACATCATCTCCCACACCACGGCATCTAACTCAGAGTCACATTTCAATTGCCAGCAAATGGAAGCCTCATAAACCCAAAATGTGAACGGCAATGAAGTTCATAGAGCACGCTTTGAGTGCACAGAGTATCTTTGCAAACATTATCTTTTTTTATTACACTTTAAGATTTAGGGTACATGTGCACAACGTGGAGGTTTGTTACAGATGTATACATGTGCCATGTAGGTGTGCTGCACCCATTAACTCATCATTTAACATTAGGTATATCTCCTATTGCTATCCCTTCCCCTCCCCCCAAACATTATCTTTTAAGACTTTCACAATCACGGCATGAGATTATTCCCATATCAAAAAGTAGGAAATGAAAGCCTGGAAAGAAGTTATATTGACATTAAACTGCTCTCAAACCCAAGTGTACAAATGATTCTTCTTGCAAAGAAATTCATATTCTACACAAAGTTCTATTTCAAAATGAATTCTGGAATTCAATTAAACACTCATCTGGAAAACGAGAGCTTAAGTGGAAATTCCTCACTGGTATTCAAGCAAATAAATTAAATAATGATATTAAACCTACATCTAATCTCTTATTATTACATATTCAAAGTTTGCTATACAGCTACCACTAAGTTATACATTTCCAGTGACACAAACCATAAAATGAATTTGTTTCTATTGGTACTAGCAAAAAAAAAAAAAACCTGCGTAGACAGCAAAAGGGTCAATCTACTAATTTATCTTCTAATAACTTTCCACCCAGGAGCATTCGTCCCTCTCATTAGACAGTTGTTCTATGCTTCTTTTTTTCACATTCTAATTGCCTCACCTGAACCAAAAAAAGAATGTGGATCTAGGATCAATACCTTTTGAAAAGTCATTTATTTCATTATATTATTTTTTCATATATCTGCATTATTGCATAGAATACCTGATTGGTCTTATGCTAAGTTTTTCATGTAACATTACCTCTGCAAGATGTTAATAAGTATCCTTCCAAAAATGTTTGAAAAATCTTGGGTAAAACATATTACGTAAGTTCCTGTTTTATAGTTTTCCAAGAGTTTTACTATCCTTGGCCAATGACAAAATTCAAAGCAGAGATACAGTACACAACTTTTGTAAAACTTACCTATTTTTCTTATAAGACTGTGGCTTTGTTTTGTTTTGTTTTGAACTTCTTTTCTGTGATGTGACATGAGACTGTGTGTTGAGTTAGGGGTGGGGACATACATTAACAGAGGTTTAGGAACTGCTTTGCTAAAGCAAGTTTGAGGAGAAAACGGGGAGACTAATACAAGATTTTCCTTTAAGCAGTGGGAGTTGAAGGGGTAGGTGGTTTTTGGAGAAAGAAGAGACCCATTCATGGCACAGGCTTCTTTATGTTTCTGCTCTGTGTGATACTTAATGAGGATACAGACATTCACTTCCTCTATTTCCCACCCCTGGCCGGGGGTAACCCAAAGGTACCTGATAAAGACACAGCCTTATAGCTGTATCAAGTATCCCTGAGTGTGTTAGGACTGGAGAGGCCTAAGGAATAAAAAACATACATGCATTAAATGGAACAAATACAGAGAAGAAGAAAACTCAGACATGGTACATTAATTGTGTACCTTTCCTTACAACCCAGCACATCACAGGGTACATGACCTGCTTCCTTTTGACCTGCTTCCTTTATGTTCACTGCATGAACAGGGAAGGGGGTTGGGGTACACGTGGGAGATAATTGTGTTTACTATGTACCTGGTATTAATACATCTATAGAGACAATTGGAATGACTATACTGGAGAAACAGCAAGAGAAGAACTGAAAAGGCTAAAACAAATACTTGGTTCTCTAAAAAATACTCCAAAGGATTTCTCATGTCTGACAAATTACATTTTAGTCTAATAGTAATAAGTGACCAAAACTAAGGTGATTTGATAAATATCATAAGGTATTTTACTGTGAAATTGATATCTATACGTATTGCTTATAAAGCTCAGTAATCTGTTCTTGAATTGAGAAATTACTGAGACAACATCAAAAGCTGTCATTTTTGTTTCTATGTTGTCGTTGTTATTGTTTGTGAGGTCAGAGCTTCTAAACTTTATGACTGTTTGAAAGGGGCCTATATAGACCTTGCCTGAATATTAAGTCATGTGAAATGATAAAAAGCTTTCTGATTTATTGGGTTAGACAAAGAAAAAATTGAGAAATTGAGCATCATTAAAATTAAAGACTTTTGTTATTAAAACTGTGCTTAGAATGAAAACAAAAGCCACAGGTTGGGAGAAAATTTTTTCAAAACATATTCAAAACATTTTCAAAACATATCAGATAAATTACTGGTATTTAAAGTATACAGAGAACTCGAAAATAAGAAAGAAAACAACTCATTTAAAAAATAGTCCAAAGGTCTAAATACAGCTGTCAAATGGGGATTTTGAAGTTACTAGTCATGTATCATTAGGGAACTGCAAGTCACAGCAACCGTGAGATATTATTACATGACTATTAAAATGACCAATATCCAAAAGTCTGATGATACCAAAAGCTGGCAAATGTGAGGAGAAACAGGAACTTTTATTCATTGCTTGTGAGAATGCAGAATAGTACAGCTACTTTGGCAGTCAGTTTGGCAGTTTCTTATAAAACTAAACATACTCCTACCACACAACCCAGCAATTACATTCCCGGTATTTACTTAAAGGATTTGAAAACTTACATGCACACAAAAGCCTTCTTCCCATGAATGTTACAGGAGCCTTATTCATGATCACTAAAATCGAAATGTCCTTCAGGAAGTGAATGGAAAAATAAACTGTGGTATATCCAGGCAATGGAATAGTATTCTGTCAAGCTACAGAAGACACACAGGAACCTTTAAATGCATATTGCCAAGTGAAAGAAGCCAGTCTGAAAAGTCTACATACCGTATGATTCAACTACATGACCTTCTGGAGAAAGCAAAACTATGGAGACAGTAAAGAGATCAGTGGCTATTAGGGATTTGGAGGAGATTTGTGCAGTCTAAACATGTCATGTGCCAACAATGACGTAAAGATATGTGAGATAAAGTATGACGAATTCTATTGACAAACACACGCAATGGCTTCCATTTAACTGAGAAGAAACCATATACCTAGCACAAGTCTTTTTCTGTGCATTAACTTTTTGTAATACAACTATATGAAGTTATAGCCTATTTTATATATGAATAAAAGCATTTCCAAAGGTTAAGAAAGGGCACAGTGAGAGTGAGAAGCACAGTCTGGGTAGGCAGGTCAATCTAGTTTTCTATCTGTGCTTTAAACTGCTATAACCATCAACTCAATCTACTAATTTATCTTCTACATAAATTAGTAGAGGAAACGATGAACGGATGGAGCAAGGAAGAATTTTAGGAGAGTGAATCCATTATTCTGTATGACACTGTAATGAGGATTATTTGTCATTACACATTTGACAAAACCTATAGAATTCATAAGACAAGGAGTAAACTCTAATACAAACTACATACTTTAGTCAATAGTAATGTACCAATATTGACTCATCAACTATAACAAATGTACCACACTATTGCAAGATGTTAAAAATCGGGGAAATTGGGGTAGAGGCTGAGGATGACGTGTGAATGCTTATTCACTTCTTTCTACAAACCTAAAATTGCTTTTAAAGAGTCAATAAAAATTAAAACAAGGCAGGGTTTTCATGCAATGGAAAAAAACACACAACTTTAGTAAGTGACTCATAATTATGCTTATGCCACTTTGCTAGATTACACTTCATTAATAAATATAGCTTCATTCTTTATGTTATAAAGCAGAATAAAGTCAGATATCTAGAGAAATTGATTTTAATGATTAGAGTAAAAGCATTTTCACCTCCAACGTCAGAATGAGTTCTTCAGAATCAGTCCATTTTATAGTTAAATCAATCATTGATTTTAAAAAAATATTGAGAAAAACTTTAACTTCACTTTTTCCATCAAACTCAATGTCATGACAGCATTGTCATTTCAATCTAGGATTAAAACCTATTTCTGGACCCAGTGGACTTACTGTGATAGATTCTGAAAATGTCAGACGTTAAAGTCCAGTCTTTGATCTGCTGTCCTCTGCAGTTATCAAAAGGTCAGTTTATCCTGCTTCTTTTCTCTCTTTTTCATATATCTTGCACTTCAGCTTAATATTAGTATTAAGCTAAATTTCTTATTTTATTTTGATTGATAAAGGAAAACAGATTGTTTCAATACAGTTACTGAGAATAAGCAGCAAAACGTACTTATAAAGTACACAAGAGAGCTATAAGATAAAAATTTGTTCAAAAAAAGATTTGGAAATTTTTATTGCATGAATGTTCAAATGGAAAGGAAAACTTTCTGGATTCTTTTTCCACCACACAGGAGTAGCAGCACTAAAGTAGTGAATAATGTCCGTTCAATTGGTAGTTTTCATGTATTTCTGATATCAGAAATGGACTGTTAGTAACTAGTTTTAAAAGCAGAGCATTTTTGTGCATGGCATTCCCCTGAATTCCAAAGCCCAAACTTAACTTAGGCTAATTTCTCTCTGCTGGGAGCCCCATTAATTTCTCATAGATAACATTTCATATATATGCGGCATTCTGATGATGTAAAGGAATTCACACCTTATGGGCCTACAAGCCAAATTTAATCAATGGCTTGCTTCATATGGCTGAGAGCTAAAAATTGTTTTGGCATTTTTGAAGTGTTTAAAGAAGGAGAAGGAAGGGGAGAAGAAGAATGAGTAGATGAAGGAGAGACAGAGACTACATATGGCCAGCAAAGCCTATAATATTTACTGTCTAGTTCTTTACACAAAGAACTTTTCCAATCTTGAACAAAACACACACATTTTCGTTATGCCAAAAAAGGACTACAATAAGTCTTCACTTAACATCATTGACAGGTGCTTGAAAACTGGTCATAGGTATATATATTTATGGTCACGTGATGTTTTGATACACGCATACGGAGGGATAAATTGGGGATGGTTAATTGGTACAAAAATACAGTCAGCGAAACCCATTTTACCATAGGTTGACATCAAAAGAGTTCAGCTTCTATGGCTTTTGGTAACTAAAACGTCAACAAACTTGTAAATAAAGATCAAAACACTTCTAATATTAAATGCTGAAATAAATTTCAGCTATTCATACGTTTAAGATTAATAAAAGCTAGTAAAATCATTATTTACCTACTTATTTCAGTTTAGGGTTGCAGTTGACCGCAGCCTATCCTGTCAGCTCAGGACGCAATGTGGGAACCAGCCCCGGACAGGGTGCCGTCGCATTGCAGGTGCACTCACACATACCCACAGTTACTCAGACTGGGACCACATAGACACGTCAATCAACCTCACATGCACAGCCTTGGGAAGTGAGAGGAAACTGGAGCATCCAGAGAATATCAATGCAGACATGGGGAGAATACATAAGCTCTACACAGACAGTGAACCCCAATTGGAATCAATTTGTTTTTTCTCATCAACATCATAATGAAATGACATTGAATGAAACGTCGTTATTCAAAGACCTGTTGTACTCAGTTCTAAACATTTCAGAATTAAGAGATCTACACACATCCTCTTCTATATAATGGAGTGGGTCTCTTAAAATTTCCTGGCAACATACTCTTAGCCTGCCTAGGAAACACTTTAGAATACAACTGCATTATAATAAATTTTCATATTCTATTCATATCTTCATATTTCTCCCTCTACTTATTAAGGTATAGTCTTGTATATGTAATCCTTCAGTTCCTGAACAAGGTGAACATATGATCTCATGATGTGTGTTTTAATTTCTTAACTTTGTTGAGATTTGGGAATGTGAGGATGATGGAAAGGAAAGAAAGGAATTCAGCAGCTATAAAAGAAATCTGACCTTTAATTTTTTTATTGAATTTGTTTCTTGTTTTATTTTTCCTTCCTTTGCACAAATGAGAACTTCTAGTTTTACAAAGGGTACCATCAACTTTAGGACAAAAATTTGTATTTGTGGCATAACACAAGTTGGAGACACAATGATTTAGAGATTGCATATCAATTTTATCAAATAAATGTGATAAAGTAGGTGATATGCACACACACACACATTTGTAGTGACAAAACCATTGACACAGATACCCAGATGGCACTTAATGTACTTTCAGCCTTAAATTCTTTCTCAAGGACAAGCCATTTGTTTGCAAATGATTTAGCATTCAAAAATGATTAAACACGGGAAAAAATGCATTGCACATAAAGTTCAGATTACAAGTGAATTAAAGTCACACTAATATAACTATAATTTATAATGAATTCAAATGGCTTTCAGAAGGGTCATCTGTGGAAGGTGAAGAGCAATCTGAATTTATTTTTCTGGTAACTGGTCACAGCAATGTTTTCTAGACTAGTGAGTGAGTGCTCATACAGCACCATGTGTGTTCAACAACACATAAAGTTGGATGACAAAATCTACTTTAGTGAGAAGGTAGCTATTTCCAGGGGCACCAATAGTAATGTCAGTTTTGAGTCTTGGGTTTGCTTTTGTTTGTTTACAAGGCGATGAAATGTTTAAGGAAAAAATAAATTCTACCAATCCATGTTGAGTGAACATTTCAATCCTTGTAAAGACCAAAGTCAGCTGCCACCATGCCATGCAAACCTTATAGTACATGACATGTTAAATCGGTAACCTCGAAAGGGACTTCTGAGAAGCTATGAGTAAAAGGCACATACAAAATGCCTCTGAGATGAATTCACAAATGAAATGGAAAAGGATAACTGTGTACATCCAAGAAGAATAGTAATTAACAGAAAACAAGAACACTTCTAAATTGAAAGAATCCCTAAAGTAAAAGAAGACCAAAGAAAAAGAAATAAAGATGAGAAGTGAAATGAGGCGGAAATGGTGAGCGACAAGGAGATACACTGAGAAAAAAAGTAGCTAAAGTTAGTGTGTTATTATTTCAGCAAAATTAAGTATATCAATACTGAGAAATATGACTTGAAATAGATTCAGTACCTCAAGCAGAAACATAAACAAATAACATCTGGGTTTTTCTTTTGATAACCAGTATTTTAAATACAAAAATCTAAAAATTTTGTCTTTGTGTAAGAGTTACACATTTATCATACCAATCAATAACAAAAAGGCGCTATAAATACTGTATGGAAATAAATGTCCTAACAGATGTTAACCAGACATCAGTCTTCACCGGTAAGGATTAGATTTGAAGGTGTTTGCAGATAATTAAAACTTGTTTTTATAACATAACTTAGCAGCTAAGTAGTATAATGAAAATGGGATATTCAAATTATAAGATATAAAATATTAAAGATAGAAGAACATGTTTATTTTTTCAATATAAATATTGTTACAGCTCAGAGAAACAGTATGAAATCTCAGGGCTCATGAAAGGCCACATTCTAGAGATAGTGATTGACAGGTATGGTAATTCCCCTACAGCGTGGTGCCTGTTGTCATGGAGTAGCATGTCTCCTACAGGGTACTACCAGCAGGTTCATGTAGGAAGAGCCAATAGTCCATGTGAGAAACCCCGGAAGGCTAAAGATAGAAGGAAATATTTGTGCCACGTTGAAGAGCAAGTTCACCAGGTGAATTGGCATGTGGCTAGGGTACAACTTCCCATACATATATAAATAATGAAACACACAAAAAATTATCAGAAAAGTATTTTATTATTATTAGAGTCACGATTAGCACTCTCCTCATCAGGAGAGTTTTAGGTTTTTTTCTAGCCCTACTCTATACTTTTTAAACACAGTCTCCAAGTTTCAAAATAAAAGTTTCTTATTTTTAATTCAAATCTCAATTAAAATAAAACAAAAACCGAAAATGTAGAAGTTCCTTATTTTGACCATCTATATATCATACACAACAAAAAGACTGATAAAATTCCACTAAACACAACAGCTAGATCCGTATTCCCGTTACTGCTTAAGCCCATTCCAATAAGGATTTTATACCAAATCTGCCCTTGCCAAGGCTACCTGGGGCCTTCATTTTATTATTTGCAATGGACAATTTTAACTTCACATCCATGTTGGCTTCCTTACATCCTAGATGCACATACAGCCAGATTTTTTCCATCAGATGTGATTTGATCCTCCAAATTCGGAATGCCTTGATGACCTCCTCTTTATCTAAAGATCACTTTAAAAAGCCTGAAGTATTTGGCTCTTCCCTAAATCTTTGGCCAGATGTAATGTCATCCTCCCATTGGCTTTCTTTGTCCAAACTACATTAGCCTTATCTCAGATCTTCAAACAAGTTATATTTCCTGCCTAAGATCTTTCTATGAGTGAGTGAAAGGTGTGACGAAGATAGTTCCTCTTTGCCCCCAAAGGTTTCATTGATCACGCTGATAATGAATTTACTGTTATTTTAATCTCTTACTGTTATACTCAGGCTTAAATTCTCTACCCTACACACTTCAGTTGACATAATTTTAATTTCCACTGTGATGCTTCTCTCTCTTCTGTCAACACTCTCTCCTCACAGGGTTTCATCCAGATCAGGAGTCAGTAACATTTTTGACAAAGAGCCAGATAGTAAATATTGCAGGCTTTGTGTTGCCAAGAGGCAAATTTATGGAACTTTCCCTGCTGAAAAATTTCCCTGTATTTTACATTTTAGACTTATAAATGCCACACGTACTTATAACTCATGAGCCATACAAAAATAGGTGGCAGACCAGATCTGGCTCATGGGCTATAATAGTTTTCCAACCCCTCACCTAGATTCATGACTTTAGGCATGCTCTATAGGCTACGATGATCTAACTCACATCTCTAGCCAAGTCAACTTGTCAGTGCCTACTTGATGTCTCCACTTGGATTCTAACTAGCGTCTTAATTTAAGATTAAAAAATGTAAAATCAATCACACATACGCACCTACCCACACCTCTGTCACTTGCAAACTGCCTCATGTCATCAAGACTTTGCCATATCACTAAAAGTGACCATAATCCCCCATGTCCCTAAATCCAAATACCTTGATATAATTCTTGCTCAGTAAATTCAATCATCTTCAAATCAACTTCCAATCTCAACTGATTTTCTCCAACTTTATTGCTACACTCATAATCCCAACTACCATCATCCTTCAACTGGACAGGTGCAATAGTCAGCTAAATGAACCCCCTTCCTTCACTAGTGTACCCTTCCACAATAGTACACCCTCCTAAGAGCTAACCTCATCGTATCACACATCCATCATACACTTTTCAATGTAGTTAATTTATATTCACATTTTGATATAAGATCTAGATTTGGTCCCTGAGAACACTCATGTAATCTCTCTCCATGCTCTTCCTTCATGGACATTCCAGCCAAACCGGCCTTCTTTTCTTTGTAAGAAACTATCAAGCTCTCTTTTTAAATTACAGAATCTTTATATCTGCCCTTCTTTCTGCTCAGAGCACCCCAGATCTTCAAAGTACCTTCCTCTTTGTCTTCACTCAACTCTCAAATGAAATATTACCTCCTCAGAGAGAAAAATGCTCTGAAATACCTACAGCCAGATCAGTGCCTTCCTCCTTGACAGTTTTACTCAGCCATGTTATCACATGTAATCTTCTTCGTAGTAGTGTACTTTATAGCCCTTCACACCATTGCTTTTTTTAGGTATTTGTATGTCTTCCTCCTCTTTCCCTCCTCACTACAGTATAGCCAATTGTGTCTTTGCCTTCTTCACTGCTATATCCCCTAGTGCCTGGTAGGCTTTCTATAAACAGCCATTTATTGACTTATTGACTACATGTATATGCTAATCCTTTTTACTAATTGTTGTTACACTATAAATTTCTCTTCTCCCTCTCTTCGCTTCCCTCTTCTCATGTCCCTTGATGCTTCCTACTCAATATTAACATGGACATCATTTTGTGTCTTCAGCATTTCTCTTTTCATTATATTATGATAGGTTAATTTTCCTAAGAAAACACTATTTTGACAAAAGCAAAGCATTAAAGTAAAGCAGCATAGGATCAATTTTTTCCTATTGAAAAGGAAACACCATCTTTCCGAGAAGACAAGTCCACCAGGAAACAAAACAAACACACACATTTCCGGTAAGTCCTAGTTCCCAAGACTTGAAGCCAGTATGTTTTTCCACTTTCAAGTATCCTTGACTGTAGAGATAAAAGGTATCCACTTAGAGATATTAACTCATTACCACTGCCTAAATTTGGTTTCCAGAAACACAACTTAATATGACATCAATGGATGTGATAATCATTTGAAAGTAGCTTTATCAAAATCATCCAACAGAACAAGTTACTTTCCTAATTAGCATCCTCGGTTAAATACCTAAATCTGATGAATAATAAGTTATGCATTATGCTAAATTGCATTGGCTCACTATCTTAGAATGCTTTCAAACTAATTAAAAATGAGATATTCAGTGATGAGAAACATAAAAAGATAAAAACCTATTTCAATCAGTTTAAATTAGAATTTAACATTTCTTCAATACGCTCTTTTGTAGTCAATTGCAAGAGTAATAAAGCAAAATTATTGAGTCTATAATAGTGACCGTTCAAAATTCATAGTGAATTATTAAAAAGAAAACTAAGGTCCCTGCCAACTTTCCACCTCACTTCAAAGCATAGCCAAGGTCATTACAACAGCAAGTAAAAGACTCCACACAATTCCCACTTCTTCGCCTCTATACTGTTACTTCTGGAATCTTCTACTGCTCCAAATTGTGTGTTTGCTCCAGACTCAGCAGTTCTCACCACCTTGTTCTTCCAATTGCCATCTTCTCTGTGCGGCCTTTCTTGACTACCCAGTTAAAAATTATCCTATCAAAATTATCTGATCCCCATCCAGGATTACTTTTCACCATCTAACTTACGATACTTTGCATATTTATGTGGCTCATTGTCTGTTATCTGTCTCCCTAAGTTAGAATGCGAGCTTCATGATGGCAGAGTTTTGGTCAATTTCCTTCACTCAATAATTCCTGACCCAAAGTAAACACTTCATAAGTATTTTTTGAATATACTAATATATAGTCCGAATTATCAAGGAACTTATAAATAAATAAAGACACAACCCAGCATATAGTGCAGCTTGAGAAATGTTGATAGTGTGGTACAGGAGGAGGTATGTAAACTATGAGAAGCAACAGTTAAATAAGAAGCAATCCAGAAAGACACATAGTGTGGGTGACATCTGAGTTAAAGGACAGAAGGTAAGAAGATAACCAGATGGAGAAAAGAGAGGAAGATCTTACAAACAAGCATCAGAAGTTACCATAAGAAAAGCAAGTACAAAATCATCAGAAGAAAAACAATTGCATCCCAGTTATTACCACAAACATAATTAACTATGAAAACCCAGAACAGTTCATGCTTTGATAATGCTAAAGTTGATACGTAGATTAAGATGTGATATAACAATCTGCAAATCTTAGTTTTCAGAAAATCTTTTTAGGCAAGATATGATGATTTAAGGAAGAAAAGTTGCTGATGGATGAGGCATGTTGTCCCTTAAAGACAAACACTATGAAGACTGCGTACAGCCTTTATAATGGAAAGGTGCCACGTTTTTTCTTTTTTAAGTCCTTGGAATCTCAGTTGGCAACTTTGAAATTCATGTGTAATTCATGAGTTTTTTAAAAGAAATGTAATAAGTAACACAAGTGATTCTAGAGCTTGTCTTTAGGCTGAGGTAGATATTGGCATTATAAATTGAAGTGCTAGAAAGGAACAATAAGAATTAAGAATAAGCAGTAATTTCTGCCAAGATCTGTGGCACCCAGTCTCACACATAAGGCTTTTTGGAATCTCTTGGTTTCCAAGGTTCAGGCTCTCATACTTTAGTTTGTACATAAAGGACTTAAGTTATTCTTAAAGCACAGATTTAGCACTTCACACCAGGAGATGGTTATGAGACTGATCACAGGATAAAGTGAAATAGGATGTGTGCCTACTTGTAGAAGGAACCTCGTTCCTTTTGCCATTCTATTCCTACTTTTCTGGCAGGAAAGTCCTAGAAAAAATTTCATATACAGATTAATTTTAAACAATTTACATTATATTTTACTATTAATAGCTTCTAGAATATCTTAGCTTAGGCTGGCCCTGGTGGCTCACACTTGAAATCCCAGAATTTTGGGAGGCTGAAGTGGGCGGATCAACTGAAGTCAGGAGTTTGAGACTAGCCTAGCCAACATGGTCAAACCTAGTCTCTACTAAAAATCCAAAAATTAGCCGGGTGTGGTGATGCGTACCTGTAATCCCAGCTACACAGGAGGCTGAGGCAGGAGAACCATTGAGCCTGGGAGGTGGAGGCCGCAGTGAGCCAAGATTGTGTCACTGCACTCCAGCCTGGGCAACAGAGCAAGACTCTGTCTCACAAAAACAAAAAACAAACAAACAAAAAAAGAGTATCTTAGCTTATATATTTCTCACATCTGATCCTACCACTTTACTTCTTTTTTCCTGTTTATACCAATTATTTCTATTCCTCTTTACATATAGGCAGAAAGATAAGACTAAAATGTGTCATAGACAATGACATCTAGTAAATTGACGTATTCTTCATGTTTAATTCCACAACAGATTTCAAATACAACCAAAATCTCCAAATAAAATCTTAATTCTAAATTGAGTGCTTGTACAGTCTTCAAATATGTTCAAATAGAACATCAAAGCTCAATAAAAATAGTTATATCACTTGGGATGGTGTTTAAAATATTTTTTCCTAAATAAATTCAGCTTCAGAGGATGAGAAAACCTTCGTTAGGAGATGTTTTAAAGAACAAATTAAGTTAAATGTGAAGGAAATCATACTTTATTTTGTTGAATAGTAAGATTTTTTTGTTGCTATTGTGAATTAATGCCATCCAAATATTGAGTGATGTAATTCAATTTAGTAAAAGAAAAAAGTCTAAATTATCAACTTCTTTCCTTATAAAAATGAAATATGCTGTAACTTGCATTTTTTCCATGGCAATGACCCTGATGATCAGAGAGGTTAAAACCTAAAAACATTTAAAATCATCTAATCTAAATTATAAAAAAGAAATCCCTTTCTTCAGAAAAAATAATTTTTTAAGGAAGCACTCATAAACAAATCTCTACTAGTAGATATACAGCATACACATCTCTTACTATCTCCCATGCAGACTGCATAAAAAGGCGTGCTGGCTACTTTTAAGAAAACAACATTCAGATGTCTGGAAAGTATCTGAAATGCATGATTAATCTACACAGATAATTTTCTCAAGAAACCAAATTTTGAAGACAAGTAATTCAAAAGTCTATTGTCTATAAAGTAAATCCGCTGGTATACTTAAACTGCTGTAATCCTTTCTCTGTTTACCTTATAGTGTGCACCTCTCAAGCTATGGGAATGCATGTCTTCTCTAAGAAGAGCTGACTTCTTTTGTAGGAAAAAGCTGTTGGAAATGACTGTTAGGATTTCAAATGTTTGGGAGTGTGTATTCATGTGGGTTTTACGTGTTGAATATTTGCATTTGTAATTTTAAGATGCTTAAATCAAAAACTAAAATGACCTATGCAACATAATTCTGCCATAGGATAAATTAAATTCAATTAAATGTTCCCATACAAATTATTGTCTACCACAATGTAAAAATATTTATATATCACAAAGATGTAAGAAACACTGACTTCTATTATACAGCAGAGTTCAATTTCACTACTACTTAGCTTGATGATATTTTAAGGTCATGTCTCTTGGAATACACATTCAATATTCATTGCCAAACGTCTGAGCTCACCTCTCTTGAAGCAATATTCAATTATCAAAGGAAAATAATTTACCAAGCAACCTCACAAAACACAAACTCTAGGTAGCATCAAGGTTTTTCAAAGTGATTATTCCTTACTGGTCGAGATCCTAAGATATTAAAACTCATAGATCACATGATCTGAGATTTTCTAATTGAAAAGCTGTAGCTGTAAACCTTTCATTCAAAGTCGGATACTACTTTCAGCTGTCAAAAGAATTATGCAATCACTTAAACTTCTGGAATGAAAGAGAAAATGAAGGGAACAATAAAAGTAACTGAAATGCACTGAGAAATGAACATAAGGAACCAAATGGAGGCAAAGACAGAGAGAGAGAGAGAGAGGGCTGTTTATCTAACCTTCCCTTCTTGAGTGGGTTTTCTCTGATATCTCTAGAGAACAATTGGATGTGTAACAATGAAATACAAAACACAAGATACTGTCTTCGTATAATTACTTGTAATGATTCCAAGATGGCATAATTTGAGAACTTGCTAAATAGGACAACAAAGTGATCTGCTTTTCCAAAATTTTGCCCCTTAGCTTATATATTATTTCATGGTGAAGATCAATAAAACTGAAAATTGGAATTGCCAGATATTATCAGATTTTATTTTTTGAATGCTTAACAGCTGACCCAAAATCTGGTCATAAAAATGGAAGTTAAATTAAATTGTCCTCAAAATTTAAGTTTGCTACATTTGTAAGAACCACTTGCTTCTTCAAAATCTCAAACTTTCTCATATCTAGCAGCAAATTGAAATTAGGAATTTAAGCATGTAAATTCATCATGGAAACCAAATTGATTAAAATTTTCTGTGTATTCATGATAATGTTTAAAATTTTTGCTACATTTAAACCCTAAGTTAGTTACAAAAACCCTAAAATTATGCTTGTTTAAAAACTTGGGCTAACTTGCTTTTGAAAACATACTGACATATTCGTTCCATTCTTCTTATAATTATTTTTTTGTCACTCCCAAGCAGCACACCATTGTATATATCCCCAAAACGGCACTTCTTTGTTAAAGCCATTAGGACAGAAATATTTTTGAGCCAGATGCAATGGCTCATGCCTGTAATGTCAGTACTTTGGGAGGCCTAGGTTAGAGGACTGCTTGAGGATAGGAGTTTGTGACCTGCCTGGGCAACATAGCAAGACCCAGTCTTTACAAATGAAATGAAAATAAAATATAAAATAAACTGGCTGGACAAAGTAGTGCACACCTGTGGTCATAGCTACCAGGAGGCTGAGATGAGAGGACCATATGAACCCAGGAGTTTGGGGCTGAGAATGAGCTATGACTGCACCACTGCACTTCAGCCAGAACTATGGGTTGGTGAGTTAGAAATAAGTTCTCAGTTCTGAATATAATAACTGCTCCTGGCACTCCCCAGAATGAGCTGGGTTTTCTTTTGCCTCTCTATAGTCCCTCTTCCTCAGGAAATACCCCCATGGTTCTGCCCGCTGTGCTATTAATTACACCAATGCTTATTATATGTCAGTTCAGTTTTATCTAGATTCTCCCAAAGTCAGTGCTGAACTTAGTTGTTTGAAAATGTATATATTGTAATAGTTACCAAAAAGACCAAATACAGCTAGATATTTATGCTATTTGTTTTATTTCCATCGTAGGTATATTTCCTTTTAAAATTCATATATATCTTTCTCTAAGGATTGTCTCCGTTTTCAGATGTTAAGCACTTTCTCATGCACACACCACCTAAGCAGCAAAGACAGAGTCCACGTCAGGGAATGTCACATTCAGGATAAGTACCTATTATTCTGTAACTCAGAAGTAGGAAAATGGATGTCCTCAAGCAGATGCTTTTCTTGACAGATACAAAAATTTGACAAGGATCACTGACTGACTTCCAACCCACCATTCATCACTTTTATCTTATTTTGACCCTAAGGGTCCCAGAGGGATAATGGCACTACATTCCTATTTAGAATTCAGATTTCAGATTGCATTTCTTATATCATTGTTTATAAGTAGTGGTTGCACACAGTCGCGATAATACTATGACATTAATCTACATTCCTCGTTAAATCGATTTTTGTCTTCCGTTTTTGAGCTTAGCTACAATTTCTCACACGGTTTCTCTAGGAAGATTCCTCAATGACTGAAACATTTAGAACATGGTCGATTCATAAATACGACACTGGGATTCCCCAATGACTGAAACATTTTGAACATGGTCCATTCATAAATACGACACTGGGATTCCCCAATGACTGAAACATTTAGAACATGGTCCACTCATAAATACGACACTGGGATTCCCCAATGACTGAAACATTTAGAACATGGTCCATTCATAAATACGACACTGGGATTCCCCAATGACTGAAACTTTTAGAACATGGTCCATTCATAAATATGACATTGGGATTCCCCAATGACTGAAACATTTAGAACATGGTCCATTCATAAATATGACATTGGGATTCCCCAATGATTGAAAAATTTAGAACATGGTCTATTCATAAATATGAAGAGCTTGTGTAGAAAGTATAATTTACTTATCCTATTATGCTTAAGAAATTATGTGAAATAATGTGAAAATAATCTTAAAACATTTGCATGCATATTTGCTGCAAGAGTCATCTTTCATTGATACTTAATCATAATCATGGACATGGTGGGTCCCAATAACCAATATTTAATGCAAGACTGTAAATTTAATAGAGAGAAAACCTTATTTATAAATTTTCATGTGTTCTTTTCTTGACAATAAGGAGCTGTGAGATTTGTATTTTAAAAGATACTTAGTAATAAAAACTTTAATTTTTAAAACTTTTATTTTTAAATTCTGCTTAATTGCATAAAAGTTAAAAGGTAATATTTAATATTTAATGAGGCTTATTGAGCTAAATGATGATATGCAGCTTGGGTTATACTTGCAATTATAAGATTTGCTCATTATACCTAAGCAATCTCCTTCACTCAATCTAGCTACCACTAAGGAAGCAAAATTCCCTGAATCATAGTATCAAAGCATTCCATTATGTTTTCTATTAAGTTGTTTTGTTCTTTGAATCATTGTCTATTTTAATTTATCCTTTTAGAAAGAAAACAAATTACTTAACTTGCATTTCCCACTAGAAGCTTCACTACAGCTAGACTTGGAATTGATTTCAGGCCATTTTTTAATAAATGATGGTCCCTAGTGAAAGATAGAATACTTGAGCCATCAATATTGAGTAAATAAAAGGGTTTGGGTAAATAAGAGAGAAGATACCTATTTTTCTCAAATATTTTAAATATCTAATAACCTATTCCTCATCTAAAACAAGCCACAATTACTGGAAATGATGGTCAGAGGAAGGTATTAGCAACCCTGTGTAATACTACATGTCATGTTGGATCACTATTACAGAGAAACAGTTGTCATGCTGCATTTTAGTAATTCTACACATCACCAGAGAAATAGACAACTCTTATAGCCAAAGAAATCCAACGTAGCTACTGTCTACATATTCTTGTTTTAGACCTTTGGTGAAAAAAACTACTATGTGTATTGAATATATTTTACATTAGTTTTATCACAAAAGAAAAATGAGAATTCTATTAGATGCAAATACAAATTCTGAATGACAGGAAAGAAAAATTAAAATCAAAGCTGATCTTAATTAACAAAATGTATTATCTGCTTACATGTATATACAACTGTTCATATACAAAGGCACAGATGCATTTGTGGTTTTGAAAAAATATCTATTTCATTTCAAATCTTCATTGAACAATATTACATATGGCAAGAAAACTGATCTTTTTGAAGGATCTTTTAAAAAGTGTTAAACTTTATTAGATACTCCAAACTAGCAAAGCTCAACTTCATCACAATTATATAATAACACTGCACACTTTCAATTTTATCTGGAGAAATATATCTATCCCTTGAAATAACTCTGTAAACTTCCTGCTCACAGATTTCATTTCAAGCCTTGAAAATGCAGAAAATCAATGCTGAATATACTTGCCCCGAAAGGAAAAGAAAATTTCAGGGGTGTCAGGATGTTTTATCACATAAAGTACAGAATTGCAATTTGTATCTGAGCAGGCAACACACCTCCAAAAATAATACAATACTTATCACAAAATACATTCACAGATACTAGATTTGGCACAAACCACTCCATACAGCTATTGATGAAATCAGTATTGAAAGCCTTATTCCAAAATCTATGGCCCTTTTCTACTCTCCAACTGACATTTCAGGATGCCACAACCTTGCAGCTCCACTCTCTCATTAATTTCCCCTAAATACCCTTGGCAGAAGAACGAGAAACGTCACATTTTTCATTTAATTTCTAAAGAACATCACATCCTTTAAGAATAGGTTCTTGAAATTTTAAAATGTTAAACATAAAAACCCTAAAGAGACAAACATCCAAAAACATAAAAACCCTAAACAGACAAACGTCCAAAAACTTTTCTTCAAAATCACAACAACTTTATATGCTACGTGTTCCTGTAAAATACCACATACACAAACTCACAGGCACACCCACCCACCCAAAACCCACACACTCGAATTTATATGGCCTCGTAATACCTCACATATATATACATGTCACCAAATGCAACAGAGACACACGCATATATATGGCCTCCTAATACCTCACATATATATACATATCATCAATTACAACAGAGAAAAGCCAATTTCAGAAACATGGCTTCAATTTTGATGCATTTACTCACACTTAATTCTATTTCAATTTAACTGCAGAGATATTACAATACCCTGTAACAAAAACCTGACGGAAGACTGTAACAAATTGCTTAAACATCAAACCAAACACTAAACATAATTTCATCACAAAGTGAAATTCGCATCCAACTCGCAAAGAATTAGAAAATCCTTGCACTTACCTTGGCCTTGTCCATTCCCCAGATGACCCCAAAAGACCACCGTCATCATCAACAGCCCCGGAGCCCACGTCCACATCCTTCTAGTGACACGCTCGTGTCTTCTGGCCATTGCATCTTAAACTCTGCATATTCAGTGGGGTGGATGTGAAAGTACAATAAATTACATTCTTAGAGAAATACACTACGACTCAAATCCCATATCTAATATGCACTGTGCATTTCTGAATTATCCTGCCTACAAGGAGGTACATTTGAAAATCATGCTTCCCTTTAGGGTTGTCATATTGATGATTAATACGAAAGCTCATTCATTTTTAATCTTTAAGCATTCATCTGAATTCCATTTTTAATATCATTTTCCAAAACAGGCCACTTAACCTATGAATGTTAAAAAGTACTCCCGATATACATATTGGAGTTCAGTCAAGCAAAAGCATGGTGTATGGACACTACTTAAGTATAACTTGATATTTAGGCAAATTGATGAATTTAACATACCATGTAATCTCTACATATATACAAAAGGACTTTTCAACACATTTATGTAAGTTTTGCATAAATACCCTTGAAAATATTCTCAAGTTTTAAGTGGTATTCTAATTATGTCAGTAATTTTAACTGAATAAAGAGATGCATCATGTGCAAAAACTAATCTTGTTTACTTAAAATTGAGAGTAAAATTAATTATAGAAGGTACAAAACACTTGTAATTTTGATTTCAGATATATGACCCACAGGAACCTTCATATATACAAATATTATACACATATATGACAATGTATATTTGAATGTTCATTTTGAAACTGCTTTTCATACTGATACATGAAAATACTTAAATGTCCACCAAAGCAAGGTTATTTATTCATACATTTGAATGATATACAGTAGCTCAAAAGAATAAACTTGAGTTGCATGTACTAATATGGATAAGTGTCCAAAATGAATAGTGAAGCAAAACTAGCAAATTTAATAATGATAAGTTCAAAATTACACCTTTCATATGTAAACATGTGCAATAGTTAAAACTATAAATTTTATGTTGCATAAATATATAATACAGTATAATAACGCATAAGAATGAGAAACACCTTCAAGACTAAAGTTAGGAAATTACAAGACTACAATTTAAATGGTTAGTAGGTGGAATTTTAAATCAGAGGTTACTCCTAAATCCCAATTTTTCCACAGTTGACAAAATAACGGAGTTAAGAAAAATAAACTTAATGATTTCCAGAATGAATGCTTTATTCAAAATGCTACGTAATTACAATTCTAATAAACTTGCAAGGGAATCCAGTCACCCAGAAATTTTTTATGCCTTTCTCCTACATCACGAAAGGGGAAGATTTAATTACCAACTTTGCATTACTTAACGTCAGACTCATAGTATCAGAGCTAAAGAGAAATTTAAGAAACACCTAACTCAACCTCTCCATTTTAAATGACCAAATGAGTTGAGAAGGTTACAATGACATTTCTAAGTTCATATGTAAAAACAGAATTTTGATGACAATGACAGTTTAAGTACTAATAAACACTCCTGGAAAAGTTACTGTAATCCAGGTTATTTTACTGTGCTAAATGCCTTACATTCTTTACCCAATTCAGTTTTCACAGAAATCCTATGAACAAAGCACTTCCAAAATTTACCACTTCACAGCTAAGAAAACAAGGCTTAGAGAAATGCTACACGATCCCCTAGTCATGAGGTTAGTAGGTACCACTGTGGAGACTGAGGCAAAACAGGACGATTTCAAAGCCTATGCTCTGAACAAGTAAACACTAAGCAGGAATTTAGTTCTAGATCTCCCAGTTGTAGTCCAATAATCAGCCAAAAAATGGTGCTGAGAAGAGGGGAAAGAAAGATGTCTTGTATGTGGAGCCTCATGTATTTGATCCCAAATACATCTTCATATTGAAAATCATTAGAGCACAAGGCAAAAGAATTATTAGTTTGTTTCTAAAATCATCAACCTTTCCCAAGTTGAACATACAAATATATTTTATCATATATATACTATATGTGTGTATAGCGTGTGTTTATCTAAGTATTCCTGTGGTTTATATATCTGGATGTGGAATTACAAGTGTTTTGTGGTTTATTATTTATTTATTATTATACTTTGAGTTTTGGGGTACATGTGCACAATGTGCAGGTTTGTTACATATGTATCCATGTGCCATGTTGATGTGCTGCACCCATTAACTCGTCATTTAGCATTAGGTGTATCTCCTAATGCTGTCCCTGCCCCCTCCCCCCACCCCACCACAGTCCCCAGAGTGTGATGTTCCCCTTCCTGTGTCCACGTGTTCTCATTGTCTCCCTCTGTTGCTCTGGCTGGAGTCAGTGGTGTGATCATAGCTCACTGCAGACTCCAAGTCCTAGGCTCAAGCGATACTTTTGCCTCGGCCTCTCAAGTAGCTCGGACTACAGGCACGCACCACCATCCCCGGCTAATTTTTTTACAGAGATGGGTCCCACCGTGTTGCTTGACTGGTCTCAGCCTCCTTAAGTCAAGGGATCCTCCCACCTGGACTTCCGAAAGCACTGAGATTACAGGTGTCAGCCACCGTGCGTTTTTTGATTTCTTCAATTAATTTTACTTATACACTTGATTACACAAGATTAATTTTGTGTACATAATGAATCTCTTTTGAGGTTTAAGTTACTGATTAATTAGAGTACCACTTAACAAGCGTGTCATCCCAGCACTTTGGGAGGCTGAAGTGGGCGGCTCACCTGAGGTCAGGCATGAGCCACCGTGCCCGGCTTACACACATTCTTTTCACTCCTGCTTGCAGATCTCTGTTCCCTTCTAATTCCAGTGGAACCACTTTCACTTAGTATCAAAATATCCAGATCCACTCATCAAAGTGTAAATAATCCTCCAGCAAATTACCTTTGCAAATCTATTTTTATGTAATATTTCCTTAACTTCTTCTTACCTACATCCAGTAGTCATTTTACAAGGCAGAATTTTTTCTATTTTATATAGAACTGAGGCAGTATTTGAAAAAAATCTCAAAACACTCTTCAGGAAGGACTGGCATCTAAAACACCAGTTCCAATATATATTTCAGTAACATTTTAAAGGACAGATGCTTTTCAAAATGTTATTATAATTTAAAAAAATGTAACCTTCCTCTCTGAGTTCATGTTTATGGAAAACTAATATTTCATAAATGCCAAGTTACTATGATGTATTATCTAAATGCTGCCCCTGCCATTCTATAAATACAAAAATCATAACCTTCTAACTAACTTTGGTATTAGTCAACAACTGTGCTGATGAAAAGTAAAATCAATTCATTTAAAATAATTTTCCATGAACAAAATCAAGTAACTTGTAAGTAGTATGGTAGATGAACCAAAAAATAAAGTAACATTAACCAGAAAGACATGCCATGGACTTCTCTAATCTTTTTTTGGAACACCCTTTTCATGCATATGAAAATAAAAATTAAATATAAAATACCTACTTTATGTATGTACTTTTACTTGTGTCTATTGTTCTTTAAAGATTAAAATAACTCCTAAAGCCTGGATAGCTGAGCCCATTGTGCTCTTCTGCCCATAAAATAGATCGGATGTGCAGTGAAAGAGGTAAAACTTAGGCTTTCAGGTTAGTTATGACGATGGAAACACAATTCTATTCAATAGTGTTCATCTTGGTCTTTCAAATGTTTAAGGTCACAAGGCAAAAGAGAACAGACTTTAAGAATGTTCGTGTATTACTTCTCGTCTTACCCAATAGCTACATTAGTTCAATTAGGCCAGTGTTTTGGAGTAAACAGCACTGTGAAATGTGTCGTGGAGTCCGGAGGCTCCACCACCTACCTCCATGTAGTTGTTCTGTCCGATGGAGCCTAGAGTAATACCTTAGGAGATGCATTACATCTACAGGTACCAACCAGGAAGGGTAGTCTTGAATTAAATGGCTTTAGAACACGTTATAAGAGCAAATCGAAGCTTCTAGGTATTAGAACCACTTCAATCACAGAGCGTCTCTGGGTTCTATCTGTGGCCAGCATCAAGTATCTGTCTGCCCTCCCCGAATGCTTTCTCTCATCATGTGGATCTTCTAGATGGTCTTATTCTTCCCCAGCCAGCCAACTTGATCAACAAGCCTAGGTATATTAGATATGTATAAAGTTGGTTCTTAAATAAAGTCCATTTCTGTATCTAGGTAAGTAATGTCTTCAGACTTACAATTTCATTGATATCTAGAAAGAGTGACTCTAGTTAGCTTCTAGTGTCAGTTTTTCTAGCAGCTTCTTTAAAAACAAAAATCCTCTCTGGAACAAAGCTTCCTTGCAAGTATTGCTGTTGGCAATAGTCCTCTTTACTGAAATGCTTATCCGGTGAAACTTGCGCTGTGCCAGTGAGCCTGCAGGTTGATGGTCCTTTTGTTCAACTTCTCCATTATAAAGCAACCTCTCTGATCACCCTTTTAAAACTAAAGACCAAAGAATCAAATGAGATCAGGAAGTGACCAGAGCTCACAGGTCATCAACTCCTCTTCTTAGCATATTATAGCACACAGTCTAAGCCCGAAAAACACAGCAGAACCCATTACAGCTCTCGAGTTCCAGTTATTAACATTGATTTTTTCCAATGGGAAATTTTCATTAGAAGCTATCACAGGACTCACATTCAGTAATAACTTAGATTAGGATACATACTGGAGCCTTTGTCCTTAGAGTAGGTGCCACTGAGTCACTATTAAAAGGAGTCTTTTTGATCTTAGTAAATTCTCACAGGGCTTATCTCAGTCTAAACTGTAACTGGCCTTTACTAGTGATGTCATGTGTAGTTCAAATTAATATTGTAATGTATATAAATTGTATATATAGGTATAATACATGCATGTATTTACAATTATTTATTTTATTTTATTTTTTAATAAGATAAAAGTTAGAGGTTAAAATATGACTAGGCCATTGTGCTTTAGAATGAAGAGCACAGACATGGGTTGGAAATGTAAATTTTGGCCCAATTTAATTTCTGTGACAAATTCATTAATGTCTTCAAGGTTCAGGCTCTATGTATGAGACAAATGAAAACAGCTCTAAGATTCCTGAAAACCCTAAAATATTAAAATTCCACTCTGCCATTAGTTCAGATAAATCATTTGCCAATTTGCCCCACAAGAACCAGGCATCTTTAAATGGTAACATAACATGCACTTCTCTCTCCCAAAGTGTGGTGCATAAACGTTCTGCTTCTCAATAACACAGGATGCCTGCTAAAATGTGCTGTCAGGGGGATTAGTAAGGAAATGTTGTATCAAAACTTCTGCAGATGTGGCCCTGAAATACACATTGTAATAAATCCTCCAGGCCTCTCAAGTTAGGAATAACTGGTTTATAAAATTGTACTTACTTAAAAATTATAGATAAACAGATTTCACCGTAACCCATTCTTTCTGTTCTGAATGAAATAAGGCTCTATATTCAGACTGAATTTTCAGTGAAAAACAACTTAAAATAGTGACAAATCATCTATAAGTTTAAATGAATATAACTAGGAGACCTGAAAACTCAGGTTTAGCAGTCATCTTCCAACAGTTTGAGAGCCCACAGGAGCCACAGAGCCCTCATGTCTCTCCAGAGAAGCAGGGTGATTCTTCCCCCTAAACACCATGCAATTCTTGAAGTGAGTGAAAGCATCCCTGCTCACACTGATACCCTCTCAAGTGAACTCAAAGTTAAGCCATCTCCAGCCAGACCAGATATCCTGGCCCATATCTCATTCATTAATATATGTTGAGAAGCCTTTGTTTCTTGGAAACTACATGAAGTGAATAGGCTGTGGACTCCACTGGACATAGTGGTCTATATTTAACCAATTCCCTTCACACATATGTATCAGATGCTCTCTTAGTTACGGAGCTGCAGTGGTGAATAAGAAAGCCACAGTCCTGTACTCCCAGGGTTTCAATTCTGAAGACGAAGACAGGCACAGAAACCCAACTGAGCAAAGAGAAGAGATTATTACAAAATGTGTTCACATGCAAAGTGAAGCAAGGGACTGAATATACAACAAGGGTTTTGGGGCGAACATTAGATACAATCTTAATTCAGATTATATAAGATTCATACATATAATTTTTATATATAGATATATTAATTTGGGCCGGGCGTGGTGGCTTATGCCTGTAATCCCAGCATTTTGGGAGGCCAAGGCGGATGGATCACTTCAGTCCAGGAGTTTCAGACCAGTCTGATCAACATGGCAAAACCCCATCTCTACTAAAAATAAAAAAGTTAGCCGGGTGTAGTGGTGTGCGCTTGTAGTCCCAGCTACTCAGGAGGCTGAGAAAGGAAAACTGCTTGAACCCAGGAGGCAGAGGTTTCAGTGAGCCAAGATTGTGCCACTGCACTCCAGCCTGGGTGACACAGCAAGACCCTGTCTCAAAAGAAAAAGAAAAAAAGAAATATTAATTTGGATTATACAGATTCTAACCACTTCTTTCAAGTGAGAATATTTAAGGTAAGACCTGAGAATAAAAAGAGTTAGCTTTTCATACACTACAGAAAGATTCGTCTTTTAGGAAAAACCCCCAGTGTTCATGGACCCTAATATATGAGCAAGATCTTGGCATGTAGAAGAAACCTGTGAATTGGATGAAATGAAAAACTGAAAAGTAGGAATCTGGATGAAGTACAGAAGGGAGAAAGACTAATGTGAGACGTGGCTGAAAGAGAAGGATATGTGAAACAGTACAGGTCTTCATTAGTAATGATGAGGAACATAAATCTTAGTCCAAGTACACCAGAAAAGTGGGAGAGTTGGAAACTGAAAGACATGTTAAGAGATCACTTTGGTTTCTCTGTAGCTAACAGGGTGTAGGAGATTAAGAATTAAAGTAGGTTGACTAAGGATGACCTAAGAAAATAAGCATAGGTAAGAAAATATGTGGCTCTGGCTAGGCTGGGGACATTGGAAATCAAAAGAGGTGGAGGAAATTACAGATGTATTTGGAACCAAAATATTTTTTAAATGAATGTTGAATTGGATATTGTCAGAATATTGAGGAAGGGCCAAAAATGACTTATAAGCGTCTAGCATGGCTGGCAGTGCCACTTACTGACATGTGGGAAACCAGGACATGTTACCTCTGAATTATTCGAGTGCTATTGTCATGTAAATCATCAACTCCCAGAATAAAGGTCTGGGCCAAACTCTAAGACTGGAAATTATGAGCTGTTTAGTAGTGTTTAGAGCTTAGAGAGAGTATGTGTGTGGAGAGAAAAGAAGAGCAATTAGGACAGAACCCTTAGAAACATCAATATTTAAAATTTGGGAAGAGAAACAGAAACAAATAAATTGTGGGAAAATGAAGCTCAGGGTAGTTGCAAGGGAATGCTAAAAATGAACTATGGCATTTGAGGAGGAAAACGTGGAAACTGAAAGCAAGAGAGTACGGATGGATCGTGAGGGAGCAGCAGCAGCTGTGTCCTAAGAAGAGTCTCAGTGAAAATGAAGGGTTGTAGGAATGAGGACATCTGGGCCAACGAGCTGGCAAGGAGTGATGTCCAGGAGGCAGAATATTTGCATCTAGATCCTGGTGGTATATACCCTTATAGAAAATGTTTCAGATTTGATGACAATAAAGTGGAGGAAAGAAAAAAAGTAATGGAAATAAAGATGTCAAAAAACGGGGAACCGAGGTTTGTACTGGTCCTTTCACGTGAAAGCTGAGCCACTAAAATGATGGCTGAACTTGCCTGAAGATGATATTGAGCAAAAGATCTACAGCCTTAAATAAATGGCAAGAGGCCAGGTGCAGTGGATCATGCCTGTAATCCCAGAACTTTGGGGGGCTGAGGCAGGCATATCACCTGAGGTCAGGAGTTCGAGACCAGCCTGGCCAACATGGCGAAACCCCGTCTCTACCAAAAATACAAAAATTAGCTGGGTGTGGTGGTATGCACCTGTAATCCCAGTTACTCAGGAACCTGAGGCAGGAGAATCACTTGAAACCGGGAGGAGGAGGTTGCAGTGAGCCGAGATCACACCATTACACTCCAGCATGGGTGACAGAGCAAGACTCCATCTCAAAAAAAAAAAAAAATAAGACCAGAGTGCCCAGGAGGGAGGTCTGTTGATGATGGTAATACCAAAGGGGCATGGCCGATATTTCCAAGGGGTTTGAGTTTCAAAGGAACAGTCTAATTTGCAAGGAGCGGAGAAATTAACAGTCTAGAAGTTGTAACGGGAACCAAGAACAACCACCTCGGCTTCCAGCCATAGGTATGTGGAGGGTGAGAAAAAGACCTGTCTCAATTTATGAAAGCTAGAGGAAAAACTGCACTTTAGTATCAACCAACTTTTGTTTTAAGATAATTACAAACCAATATGGAACTTAGCAAGAGTCAATTTTGACAGTTTCCTGCAGCTTAGTAAATTCTGCACAAAATTAAGATTTAACACAAAAGTAGAGAAAAATTTTAATGGCATAGCACATTTCTTCACAATTCCTTAAACCAAATAATTCCCTGTTCTTCTAACTCTCACCTTACACTATCAACTAGGCTTCTTATTCAATGAACGGTTTAAGTCTACTAAGACACACACACACACACACACACACACGTCTTATCCAGCTGCAGATCTCATTTTTGAAGGTACACTGAAAGTACATAGATCATTCTATAATCATCAACTATGAAGATTGTGAGCAACTGGAACAAGTATTCTTGGAAAAGAAGTTTCCTGTGTATAAGAAAAAAAAGAGTCCAACTCTGGGAACTGACTTGGCTGAGTCATCATTATATGCCACTGGCAAGAAATCAAGAAGTAACTCAGGACTGATAAACTTTGTTAAAGGAAATGGAAACAGCCTATCTGTGAGGCTTAATTCTTGATAATCTGGCCAAGATATAGCATCTGGATAAGAGTTCACTGACTCAACTAAATTTTGTGAAGGTGAAGTACTTGTTAAAATGAAAGATCTATTTAGAGAGAAATAAGTAGACATAATGTCTGCACTATGGATAGGTGTATACCTGTTTTTTGCAAAAACAGTTTGTATCTTTGAAATGCTGGTTTGCCCTGGACAGAGCTAACTTAAATAGAGACCTGGCGCGGTGGTTCATGCCTGTAATCCCAGCACTTTGGGAGGCCGAGGAGGGTGGATCATGAGGTCAGGAGATCGAGACCATCCTGGCTAACACGGTGAAACCCCGTCTGTACTAAAAATGCAAAAAATTAGCCGGGCATGGTGGCGGGCACCTGTAGTCCCAGCTACTCTGGAGGCTGAGGCAGGAGAATGGTGTGAACCCGGGAGGCGGAGCTTGCAGTGAGCCGAGATCGCGCCACTGCACTCCAGCTGGGTGACAGAGAGAAACTCCGTCCCCAAAATATATATATAAAGTTTTTTTATATATATATGTATATATACCCAAAGGATTATAAGTCATGCTGCTATAAAGACACATGCACACGTATGTTTATTGTGGCACTATTCACAATAGCAAAGACTTGGAACCAACCCAAACGTCCAACGATGATAGACTGGATTAAGAAAATGTGGCTGGATACATATGTAACAAACCTGCACATTGTGCATATGTACCCTAAAACCTAAAGTATAATAAAAAAAAAAAGAAAATGTGGCACATATACACCATGGAATACTATGCAGCCATAAAAAAGGATGAGTTCATGTCCTTTGTAGACACATGGATGAAGCTGGAAACCATAATTCTCAGCAAACTATCACAAGGACAAAAAAAACCAAACGCTGCATGTTCTCACTCATAGGTGTGAATTGAACAATGAGAACACATGGACCCAGGAAGGGGAACATCACACTCCGGGGCCTGTCATGGGGTGGGGTGAGGGGGAGGGACAGCATTTGGAGATATACCTAATGTAAATGATGAGTTACTGGGTGCAGCACACCAACATGGCACATGTATACATATGTAACAAACCTGCACGTTGTGCACATGTGTCCTAGAACTTAAAGTATATATATATATAAAGAGAAAACCATTAAAGAAAGGCTATAATACACAGGAACACACAGACATACATACACCTGTGTGTCTATATCTTCAGTTATCACACTTTTTCTATACAGACTCCACACGAGACAAACATGTTACATTTTATGAGAAACTATAAGTGGAAAGAGGAGAATTTGTGAAATCAATATAGAATGTTCCTTGTTTAGCATAATTCTAACTGTTTCTCATTAGAGGTCTGAGTATCAATCTATTATATGTGGCCATGCTGGCATTTGGGAAATTCCACAAGAAACTTTTTAAATATGAATTTGGAAAAGGGAAAAGGATTTTTAAAGTGTCTTTTTTTGTTCTGCATTCTATGTGGAACATCTATTTTGTGCTAACTGCTCGTGTTAGCTTGTGATTGCCTGTGACTATGTGGAAGATATACTTTACGTGACTATGTGAGCAATAGTCTTAAAGTTAAGAAATCTAAAATTTGGTTGGTTTAGTTGCTAATTAGGTAAATTACCTTGTAATGGTTACTTAACCTCTCAAAGATTAATTATCTTCAGTGGTACATTGAAGGTTCCATTCATATTGATTTTAGTAGACTTATCCTACTAAAAAGTAAATTTAACAGAAATTATTCTAGACCTCATTATTTCAGGAGACCCCACCCCAGCTTTTATTCCTAACTTCAAGAAATGCAGAGAAATTTAAAAATTCGATGTTCTCCCAATTCAACAGAATATAACTGAACTAAATCGATTTATGTATAATTCATTATTTCAACCTTTAACGCTATATCCGAGCGGTTTGTTTTCACCATAAAGTTATAGCTGTTTAGGCCAATAATTAAAGAGGACCTTGATAGAGAATGACAAGAGAGGATGATCACCCTATTGTCTATCTTCCAGCTGTTTTCAATGCCCTGAAGTTTTATTCACACCCAAATATTAGAATCTTATCTGAGAGAGCGTACTCAAATGATGAATCATGCTAATTTCTCAAGAAAAGTGTTACAGAATAATAAATGCCTTTCTGGTCAAAGCACTGATGCTCTGGAAATAATCTTTATCCAAATGAGGTACAGGAATTGTTAGGACTATTAAAAGTTTGTATATGATATCTGCCAGGTTCGACTGAGCTTCACTTAAAATCTACCATATTAGGGCCAAGTGTAATGACTCAAATTAGTGAACTTAAAAATTGTTTTAAAATGTTTCCTGGAGACATTTCAAATATTGCTCTCTGATTTATCACTGTTACTTTTGCTGAATTCAATTTGATGCCAAGATTTATTCAGATTAATCAAATGCCATAAACTCTGATACCTAATGTTCCTTAACACCTTAAGAACTTTTAAACAGATCAAATGTTGAAGATACGCTTTTAGTGAAACTGTACCTAAGCACATGAATTCTATTGAATATAGCTTTTTAGAAGACTAACAAAGAAAGAAGACTTAGGAAATTCGGAAACATTTTTTAAACCTTCTAGAGGGAATTAAACTACTGAAAAATAATTTCAATTGGTGAATCTAATGGCATTAATCAGAAGATAAGAAAAAAGTAACCATAAAACTTTATGGGGGTAATATTTGCTATGAGGATCAGGAAAAACAACTAATGGATATTAGGCTTAATATCTGGGTGATGAAATAAACTGTACAACCAATCCCATGGCATAAGCTTACCTCTGTAACAAACCTACACTTGTACCCCTGAACTTAAAAGTTAAAATTTAAATAAATAACGTTGTGCTATTAATTTCAACCAGAGCCTTTCCAAGGTGCAGGGAACTTTTGAGAATTTTATTTCTTGCAAAAGGAAACTTGATTCCTTGCTTAGGGCCTTCCTAGGAAAACCTCTATTCTTTGGAGAAGCATCATACTCCTACAATATTTAAGGACCATCATATTTGTCAGACTTTTTTTCTGTTTTACTGTGAGCAGTTTACAGAACATAAAGAAAAATCAAATCCGAAGGTGCACTACACGTGTTTTATCAAAAGGAACATTTTTGTGTACTTTTAAGAAAATACGACAAATTGAGTTTTCTGACCTATTACCAAGTTAGACATCTTGAGTGAATTGAATCTGTTGTAATCCTGTTTGGTTTTCATCCCATGGCTCTGGAAAACTGACATTTATCTCCAATTTTTCAACTCTGCTTCTTTCCAGTACCTCATCTATACGACTATTATAGTACTTTTCATCTGCTTCTACCACTACACTATGGCTGCATTACTTTTAACACAGTGTCCCACATGTTACCCATTTCTACCTTATATAAAGAGTAGAAATTGAATTGTAATTGAGTATCCAGTTGCCTCATATTCGGGTCTTCAACTGAAATAACTCCAGCTATCTCAAAACTTCAACCCTCTCTGGAAGTATTGGACCAAATTATCCCAGATTATAGCACTCTCAGGCTAAAATTACTAATGCTTCTATAGTTTCAGAGACTGTATCAGGTTATTCAACACAACATTCCATGCACCATTCCAGCCTCATATAATCAGAGGACACTTAGACGACTTTAATAGCCTTCAAAAGACACCCTCCTCTTTTACTTATATATATATTTATTTATCTATTTATTTAATGGAGACAAGGTCTCACTCTGTCACCCAGACTGGAGCGCAGTGGCATAATCACGGTCCACCGCAGCCTGCACCTGCCGGGCTCCGATCCTTCCACCGCAGCCTCCTGAGTGGCTGGGACCACAGGCGCCGCCACCACGTCTGCCTGGTTTTTGTATTTTTGTGGAGATGGGGTTTCACATGTTGCCCAGGCTGATCTGAGACTCCTGGGCTCAAGAGATCCACCTGCCCCGGCCTCCCAAAGTGCTGGGATTACATGAACGAGCCATTGTGCCCAGCCGGTCCCGCCCGGTTTTTAACCTTCGTACTGTTTATATAATCATCCTTCACAAAATAGAACACTTCATTACTCGATGGTTCTCATTATTCTAATATGAAGAACTATATTAAGAAAATAAATTCCTGGCCGGGCGCGGTGGCTCACACTTGTAATCCCAGCACTTTGGGAGGCCGAGGCGGGCGGATCACGAGGTCAGGAGATCGAGACCACGGTGAAACCCCGTCTCTACTAAAAATACAGAAAATTAGCCGGCGTGGTGGCGGCGCCTGTAGTCCCAGCTACTCGGGAGGCTGAGGCAGGAGAATGGCGGGAACCCGGGAGGCAGAGCATGCAGTGAGCCGAGATCGCGCCACTGCACTCCAGCCTGGGAGACAGAGCCAGACTCCAGCTCAGACAAAAAAATAAATCAATAAATTTCCAATATTTCCTAGCATATCCAATTTAATTCTATACATCACATAAAAATAAAAGCCGTCTTACTGTGTTAGTTTCTTACTGCTGTTACAGTAAATTAACATAAACTCAGAGGCTTAAAACAACACATTTTTTTTCTTTATACTTCTGGGGGTCAGAAGTCCAAAATGGGTCTTAGTGTGCTAAAATCAAGGTATCATCAAGTGTATATTTTGTCTAGAGATTCCAGGAGAGAATTCACCAGGTTTGAGGGGTCACATGTATCCCTGAGCTCTTGGCCTCTGCACATCTTGGACACAGCACATCACTTCAGCCTCGGCTCCAGTTTACCCAAGCTCTTCTGCTCACTCTGGTCTCTCCGCCTTCCTGTCTGAAGGTTCTTTGTGACTACAGTGGGCCCACCTAGATAATTCAGGATAATCGCTCCAGTTTAAGGTGAGGTGATTAGCAATCTTAATTCCACCTCTAACCATAATGCTTCCATGCTGCCTAACAACACATTCAAAAGGTCATCCTGCTAAGGGTCATTATTCTACCTACACACTAAGTGACTGAGAAAAAGTAAAGTTATCTATCATGCCTTACCTATGGCGAGGAAATAATAACTTATAATGATTTATCTACGAAAACCTGTTTTTAAAAGCTTTGGTCCTAGTCTATTGATTAAAGTTTTGGTATATTCCAGATAAATTTCATGTCCTTGATGCTAACACATTGTGCACAGTAGATGGCCTTTTTAAAATAGTACTGCATAAAGGAATATTTAAGGTTGTCTGGACAATAGAAAAGGAACTTTAGTTGCTATGCCACAAAAGGCCGGATTTCTGCACATTACACCTCCTACCAGTGCACACATGTGCCAAACTCCTTCCTGAAAGCCTGGTTTATGTTTCCTATGTGCTTAGCAATAGTTTTACTCTCACGACTGTTTATATTAAGTCCTATTTTTTAAAGCATATCCTCATTTGTTTGTTTTCCTGAGCCTCTGAACTGGATTTCATCTGGTATGTATTGCACAGGTTTGCACACTTGATTGTACGCTACCTAAAAGCATCCTCTTGTGTTCTGGACACGGTTATTTTTCTCCATGGTAAGGTGATAAGTGACTTCTCTGAGGACTTGCCACCTTAGAATGCAGTGGTGACATCACCTGCTCAGGCTCTGTCTGCAATGTGGAATTTAGTATTTTCCAACTTCTGGTCTAACTTGAACTTCATAATTAAGCAGAGCCGCCTTTTGAGGGAACAGTAGGGTGTCTGCCCCTAAACGTCTGTGTAAATGCAGAGACACATTTGGGAACATAACTGACTTTTACGTACAGAAGCCAGATGCATTTCATGACCATGCATGCTTAGGGAAGCAAGTTCATCTCATCTATCACAATAAGCATCTGTGCCACTAAATTCCACTGCAGGATACTTTTCACACTTAGACAACAAAACATTTAAGGAAATAAAAGCTCTTTCCAATAAAAATGTGCATCAAATACTGTGTGTATGTTTAAAAAAAAACCTTCCTCTATAAGATAAGGCCACAGGAACTACTAAAAAAGCATTCTTGAAATACATTTTCTGATAGGAATCTAGGCCCTTGCCTTATATAAGATTTAAGGAAAGTGATGTGTGTGTCTTTATACTTGAAAGGCTGTTTTCAACAGCAAAGGGTATGCTTTGAGGTATCAATATAGTTTTGAGAATGCAAAAGTTTAAAAGAAATGGAATGCATATTCTCCAGGTATGAATATGCAATTGTCATTATTTTCCTACCATCTACTAGATTAGAAACAGAAGAAAAATTATGGAAGTGTCTGTTTTCCCTCAATAGGAGTACCTATTTATTAAAGTTAATTAATTACTATTCTTTAAACATTTTCAAAATAGACTCATAAGTGACAACTTTCAGAGAAAACAAGGGTTTTTGGATGTAAATATTTACTTATAACATGGATAAAATAATTTTGTTAAATATTAACTCCATATTCATAATGTTCTCTATTGTTTTTGCATTTTGTTTAACAATAGAGAATCTAAGACATTTAGTGTTCATGAGTTTCATACAGTTTCCTGTCAATGTACTTTGTCTTTTTTTATTGGACTACTAATCATTTATTTATGATTTGTTGGAACTACTCATATTTTAAATATGTCAAGTGAACTGCAAGCACTTGTTGCTGATTTGATATTTGCTTTTTACACATATTCATTGTATCCTCTGAAAAAGAAAAGTTTTATATTTTAACAAATTCCAATCCATAAATTTTTTTTTAAATTTTCTGTTATTGGTTAGGGCTATGTTTGGATATTTAATTTTAACCGTAATGTTGCAAGTGATATTTGTCTATGGTATTTTTTCTTTATATTTTGGAAAAGTGTATTTGACATCCACTATGGAATTAATATTTATTAATGACATATTATACCTTTGTGCAACTATAAAATACATATAGCCAATTATCTGAACACCATTTTATGAACTGTTTATCACTTATCCACTGATTTGAAACACTATCTTTATCATATATTGGATTTTAGGTTTATCGAGATTATGTAACATGAAATTATTTAATTATGAAATTATGTGAATTCAAGCATGACAGTCAGCTCTTCTTCCCCACCACTACCCTGTAAAAGGATGGATGGAATAATTGCTTCCCTATGGCTTAAGTGTATGAGAGGTATACAACATGGTCTTGATGAAGTGGGAACTACACAGAAACTGTTTTTGGTCCTGAAATGTACTCCAGCTTTACCAATTTGTTCTACACATATACCATTGAGGGTAGAAGCTGAATTTTGCTAATGATTATATTTACACTACTTAACATTGTGCCAGATACTGAGTAGATGCTTAGAAACATGTTTAATGACTTGTTTTATTGCTAGAGACCTAATTATCTGCTGTAGTGGTGCTATCTCATTCAGAATCATTTTGACCAGCCTTTCTCCATCATGAATAAAACACTTATTTACACACTTGTGTACATGCACATGTGCATAGAAACACACACACCCTTTGCAGAGACAAACTGCATCGAAAGCATGTACAAACATTATAGTATTTTTGTTGATTCTGACCTGATTCTGATTCTATTGTATACATTTTCATTCTGATCACAATAACAATAAAAATAGAAAACTATAAGTTGTGAAGCTGGAAGATGCAGAACATGAAAGATCGAATTACCAATTTTTTTTTCTATTTTCTTTAGTTGGCTGCTGATAAAATCAGAAAAGAAATGGACACAAAAATGAAAGTATGCAATGTGTGTGCGTGTGTGTGTGTGTGTATCACATGCACTCGTTTCCATGATGTACATATGGAATTTCATAACCAGCCAAACTAAGCTTCATAAGTGAATGAGAAATAAAATCCTTTACAGACAAGCAGATGCTGACAGATTTAGTCACCATCAGACCTGCCTTCCAAGAGCTCCTAAAGGAAGCACTAAACATGGAAAGGAAAAACCAGTACCAGCCTCTGCAAAAACACACCAAAATATATAAACCAATGAAACTAGGAAGAAACTGCTTCAACTAATGTGCAGAATAACCAGCTAACATCATGATGACAGGACCAAATTCACACATAACAATATTAACGGTAAATATAAATGAGCTAAATGCCCCAATTAAAAGACATACACTGGCAAATTGGATAAAGAGTCAATACCCACAGGTGTGCTGTATTCAGGAGACACATCTCACTTGCAAGGTCACACATAGGCTCAAAATAAAGGGATGGAGGAATATTTACCAAGCAAATGGAAAGAAAGAAAAAAAAAGCAGGAGTTGCAATCCTAGTCTCTAATAAAACAGACTTTAAACCAACAAGGATAAAAAAGGACAAAGAAGGGCATTACATAGTAGTAAAGGGATCAATGCAACAAGAAGAGCTAAGTATCCTAAATATATATATATGCCAAATACAGGAGCACCAGGATTCATAAAACGAGTTCCTAGAGACCTACAAGGAGACTTAGACTCCCACACAATAATAGTGGGAAACTTTAACAACCCACTATCAATATTAGACAGATCAACAAGAAAGGAAATTAACAAGGATATTCAGACTTGAACTCAGCTCTGGTCCAAGTGGACCTAATAGATACCTACAGAACTCTCCACCCCAAATCAACAGAATATACATTCTTCTCAGCACCACATAGCACTTATTCTAAAATCAACCACATAATTGGAAGTAAAACACTCCTCAGCAAATGCAAAAGAATGAAAATCATAACAAACAATCTCTCACACCACAGTGTAATCAAATTAGAACTCAGAATTAAGAAGCTCACTCAAAACTGCACAACTACATGGAAACTGAACAACCTGCTTATGAATGACTACTGGGTAAATAGCAAAATTAAGGCAGAAATAAATAAGTTCTTTGAAACCAATGAGAACAAAGACACAACATATCAGAATTTCTGGGATACAGTTAAAACAGTGTTTAGAGGGAAATTTACAGCATTAAATGTCCACATTAGAAAGTGGGAAAGATCTAAAATAGACACCCTAACATCACAATCAAAAGAAGCAATGGAAAACACATTAAAAACCTAGTATAAAACAAGAAATAACTAAGATCACAGCAGAACCGAATGGGAGAGAAACACAAAAAAACCTTCAAAAAAAAATCAATGAATCTAAGAGTGGGTTTTTTGAAAAGATTAACAAAATAGATAGACCGGTAGCCAGACTAACAAGGAAGAAAAGAGAGAAAGATCAAATAGACACATTAAAAAACGATAAAGGGGATATCACCACTGATCCCACAGAAATGCAAACTATTATTAGAGAATACTGTAAACACCTCTACACAAATAAACTAGAAAATCTAGAAGAAATGGATAAAGTCCTGGACACATACACCCTCCCAAGACTAAAGCAGGAAGAAGTCAAATCCCTGAATAGACCAATAACAAGTTCTGAAATTGACTCAGTAATTACTAGCCTACCAACCAAAAAAAGCCCAGGACCAGATGTCTTCACAGCCGAGTTCTACCAGAGGTACAAAGAGGAGCTGGTACCATTCCTTCTGAAACTATTCTGAACAATAGAAAAAGAAAGACTCCTCCCTAAATCATTTTATGAGGCCAGCATCACTCTGATTCCAAAACCTGGCGGAGACCCAATAGAAAAAGAAAATTTCAGGCCAATATCACTGATGAACATCGATGCGAAAATCCTGAATAAAATACTGGCAAGAGAATCCAGCAGCACATCAAAAACTTATCCACCACGATCAAGTTGGCTTCATGCCTGGCATGAAAGGCTGGTTCAACATATGCAAATCAATAAACATAATCCATCACATAAACAGAACCAATGACAAAAACCACATGATTATCTCAATAGATGCAGAAAAGGCCTTCAATAAAATTCAACACCCCTCATACTAAAAACTCTCAATAAACTAGGTATTGATGGAACATATCTCACAAAAATAAGAGCTATTTATGACAAATGCATAGCTAATATCATGCTAAATGGCCGAAAGCTGGAAGCATTACCTTTGAAAACTGGCCCAAGAGTAGGATGCCCTCTCTCCCCACTCTTATCAACATAGTATTGGAAGTTCTGGCCAGGGCAATCGAGTAAGAGAAAGAAATAAAAGCATGCAAATAGGAAGAGAGGAAATCAAATTGTCTCTGTCTGCAGATGACATGATTGTATATTTACAAAACGCCACCACCTCAGCCCAAAAATTCCTTAACCTGATAAGCAACTTTGGCAAAGTCTCAGGATATAAAATTCATGTGCAAAAATCACAATCATTCTTATATACCAATAACAGACAAGCAGAGAGCCAAATCATTAGTAAACTCCCATTCACAATTGCTATAAAGAAAACAAAATACCTAGGAATACAACCTACAAGGGATGTGAAGGACCTCTTCAAAGAAAACTACAAACCAGAGCTCAAGGAAATGACAGGACACAAACATATAGAGAAACACTCCATCCTCATGGATAGGAAGACTCAATATCATGAAAATGGCCATATTGCCCAAAGTAATTTATAGATTCAATGCTATTCCCATCAAGCTACCATTGACTTTCTTCACAGAACTAGAAAAAAACTATGTTAAATTTCATATGGAAGCAAAAAAGAGCCTGTGGAGCCAAGGCTAACCTAAGCAAAAAGAACAAAGCTGGAGGCATGACGCTGCCTGACTTCAAACTATATTACAAAGCTAAAGTAACCAAAACAGCATGGTGCTAATACCAAAACAGATATATAGACCAATGAAACAGAATAGAGGCCTCAGAAATAACACCACACATCTACAACAATCTGATCTTCAACAAACCTGACAAAAGCAAGCAATGGGGAAAGGATTCCCTATGTAATTAATGGCGCTGGGAAAACTGGGTAGCCATATGCAGAAAAGAGAAACTAGACCCCTTCATTATACCTTATAAAAGAATTAACTCAAGGTGGATTAAAAACATAAATGTAAAACCTAAAACTATAAAAACCCTAGAAGAAAACCTAGGCAATATGATTCAGGACATAGGTGTGGGCAAAGACTTCATGACTAAATCACCAACAGCACTTGAAACAACAGCCAAAATTGACAGATGGAATCTAATCAAACTAAAGAGCTTCTGCTCAGTAAAATAAACTATCACAAGAGTGAACAGGCAACCTACAAAATATGAGAAAATTTTTGCAATCTATCCATCTGACAAAGGTCTAATATCCAGAATCTAGAAGGAACTTAAACAAATTTACAAGAAAAAAAAAACAAACAACCCCATCAAAAAGTGGGCAAAGGATATGAACAGACACTCCTCAAAAGAAGATATGTGTATGGCCAATAAACATATGAAAAAAGCTCATTATCACTGTTCATTAGAGAAATGCAAATCAAAACCACAATGACATACCATCTCACACCAGTTAGAATGGTGATCATTAAAAATTCTGGAAACAGCAGATGCTGGAGAAGATGCAGAGAAATAGGAACACTTTTACACTGTTGGTGGGCTTGTAAAATAGTTCAACCATTGTGGAATACAATGTGGTGATTCCTCAAGGATATAAAACCAGAAATACCATTTGACCCAGCAATCCCATTACTGGGTATATACCAAAGGATTATACATCATTCTACTCTAAAGACACATGTACATATATGTTTATCATGGGACTATTTACAATAGCAAAGACTTGGAACCAACATAATGCCCATCAATGATAGACTGGATGAAGAAAATGTGGCACATATTCACCATGGAATACTACACAGCCATAAAAAAGGATGAGTTCACGTCCTTTGCGGGGATATGGATGAAGCTGGAAACCATCATCCTCAGCAAACTAACACAGGAACAGAAAACCAAACACTGCATGTTCTCACTCATAAGTGGGTGCTGAACAATGAGAACATGTTGACACAGGGAGAGGAACATCACACACTGGGGTCTGTAGGTGGGTGTGGGGAAAGGGGAGGGAGAGCATTAGGACAAATAGCTAATGCATGTGGAGCTTAAAACCTAGATGACGGGTTGATGGGTGCAGCAAATTACCATGGCACAAGTATACCTATGTAACAAACCTGCATGTTCAGCACATGTATCCCAGAACTTAAAGTAAAATTTTAAAAAATGAAAGTATGCAATATGTGTATGTGTGTGTATACATACATATAAAACAAGCACTCATTTTCATTTTGTACATATATGCACATTATGAGTGTGAATATATGTTAAATAATATCCTATCAGTTTTGTATTTGTAACACATATATGTACATGCATATACAACAAATAGAGGTGTTTTGCATAATAATTTCATTTATATTCATTTCATCAGCTAAGAACTAAAAAGAATTTAAATCAAAATCAATTATTCATTTACAGGTGTTTTTAACCATCATCTCCCCCTTTATCTTCAGTTTTATGCCTCCTTGTATTGCCATTTTGTGACTTTTTTGCCATAAATTATACATATTTGGAACAGTCACTTTAAGAAATTCAATCTTTGGATAAGATCTCTAAGATTGATTTAGTATGAATACGTGTGTGGGCACACACTTGACAAAGAAAGGTCAGTTATAAATATATGTGTACACTTATCAAAATAATTCACATAAAATCTCTGAATAAAATTATCTGTATGCTTTTTCTGTCAATAAAAGCAATCTAGTATAATTCTTGGTAGTAAACCTGTTTGTTTTCATTCTGTTGCCTACCATGTGAGCTGCCATGTTGGTATAAAACATCGATCATTTGATATTTTACTACAGCAAATAATAGTGATCCCCACGAAATAATAAATAAATCAGTGAGTTTCACGGAAATAAGTTTTTGGATGGATCAGATAATTTGAAGTTGTTAGTTTATTCTCCAGCAAGGTGAAAGAAAAAAGCTGTTAGTTTGTTCTCTATCAGGTGATCGAAGATGAAAACTAAAGTTCTCAAGGCCAGTGCATAATAATGGTGCCGTATTCTGTGCATCAATCACCATTACCAAATACCTATATTGCCAAATATTTCATGTACCGCTTTAGTGGTGATTAATCAATGTGCCATGGCACTGAAACTGAAACGAGACTTTGTAGTACAAGTGATATTCAAAGGGTTTTGAAAATTTATCAGCTCTATAGATATAGATGAAAATTTATCATCATCTATCTAGAAATCCTGTTTTTATAAATGTTACCTAGCCAAATATTGGTTTTATTTACTTAATATTTAGAAAACATGAGTTTAGTAAAAATTGTTCAGATTTTCTTAATGTAGTGTGTGAAATTACTATGTAATTATACAAGAAATATGCTACACAGCTGAATACACAAAGAGGTCAGCAGAGGGAGCAAAAGGTGCCTTTCCCCTATAATCCACAGCAACATCACCCGCTCTTCTCTCTACATCATCGATGTATGTTATCTAAAGTCCTGTGCAAATGCCACCTCAACACAAGTCCTCTAGCCTTGCCTTCTTATCAGAAGCAGCTCGAAAGCCCCGATAATTCTAGAACCACTGAAAAATACACACTTGTTGCAAGGATTGAAAAGCCTCATATTGCAAATTCAGAATTCACAGTACTGAAAAAATTCATAATTTTTTAAAGTTACAATACTGTGAACTATACAAAATGAATTATGCTGGGATCCGATGACTCTCTTCATTCCAGCCTATCTTATATTTTCTCATTCATTTCTCCACATAGTCACAACAACAGACTCACTATTACATTTCATTAATGGCTATTTTATAATAAATGATCTCAATAGCATTTCTGAAACCTCTGCTGTTCTGGTTTTACAGAACTCTTGAATTTTTGAATGAGTTAGTTTTTGATTGAAAAAGACCTGACTCTTATGCTTAGAAAAGCCATCATTTCTTTCTGTAAGCTTTCCGTCTTCTATAAGCTTTACATGTTCCATAAGCAAACATTCGCTGGTTTTGTGATCAAACTAGAGAGGCAAATTCAGTTAATAATAACAACGTCATTTATCATCCTCAAATCTAGTGTTATGGATAATACGATCTCCACAAGGAGACGGTTGCACGAGCGACAAGAGAAAGACAATCAACAGTCTTTTACTCATACCAAGATATGTCCACACACACTTGTTTCAACAGTCAAAGTAACGCCATATGTCCCCAGTGATGTGGGTGGGCAAAAGGAACAGTTGGCCTGCTAATGAGGGCCATATGTACACGCAGCCTATCGTACCATCCTTCTTACTTATGGTTGCTGAAAACTCAGTGGAAGAGCTTGCTCTGAGGAATGGCATGGCTGGAGGAGGAGAGGCTTCCTTAAGAGCAGGAAAGGACCATTTGTTGTACAACTACTGTATCTCTGAAACTGGGAGCTAAAGATATGCATGTACGTTACTCATTCTTATTAAGAGTTACTTACGCATCCGTAGAGTTCTTTACTCCAGTTTCACCTTCTTTCACTAAATTCTTTTGCATTTATGTGCAAAGGGATTTTGGGCCCTTTTCAAAAATTACTTTTCCTAATCAATCTTGTTAATTTGATGTTCATTTACATCGGCTTCTCTTTATTTTTAGCTTGATTTCCAGAAAAATTATACTTTCTTTGACATTGTTAAATGTTACAATATTAAAAGAAATGAAAAAGACTTAAAAACTTAGAATATTTGAATGAGGGTTTCTGGAAGGCAGAGAGAACAATAAGGCAAAAGTACTTACTGCACTACTGTTCCAAAGTAAAAGAAAAACAAAGATTTTAAAAATGATTATAGCAGCTTTGTATCTCAACCAGGGTTTCCTTTGAAATTTCTACAACTGCAAACACTATTCAGCAATTTGCACTGATTATAAAATTTATTGTTTTAAGGTCAATTGTGATACTATGATCAGATAATATAATTTACTTTACTCTTAATGGCTTCATTTTGACAACTGAGGGAGCTTTCAGGAAGGACAACGCTTCCTGCACAACAACCAGTAAAGCAGGTCACATCCATTTTCAATCTAATTTTAAGAAAAATGAAGGACAAACTACTTGTGAGGCAGCAAGAATTCATTTGCATTAAATTAATTTGAACAGGGCATTTCAAGTTCTCTCTGGCAACAATGGAATAAAGGGGAAAATGAATCTATCTTATGCAATGATCCTCTTCTAGGTTACAGAAAGATTTGAAAGGCTGACATGACCATTGCTAAATTTCTTCTAGAAGTCTATGATTAGTGTCATAGATATAACTCATGAGATAAAATATTCACAAAGAATGTCTGTGAACTGCATCAATTGTGATGGAACTACTGTCTAACATCCCTTTGAAAAGTTATATTCTGCAAAGGTTAAAAAACACCAACCTTTCGATGCTTTCTTATATGGATGAGCTTTTGTCAACAAGAACTAAGCTTCACAATTAAGCACTATGGAAGATAATGTTCTAGGTTAATTTAAACCTAACTAATCCAGGACTTGGCCTTGATAAATAATGGGTTTAATTAATATTTTTGACCCTAGCAATGCAAATACTTTTACTTATATTTTACTAAAGCTAGTTTTGACAAATCTAAGGGTATTTAATTTATCAGTATCTGTTGTCAGATGAAAACTTCCCCATCAATACCTTCTAATGGTTCAAAAATAAACTGTTACCCCCACAGATACATTGTTTTTCCATGCGTAAGCAAGTACATTAATTTCAGGGTCTCAAGGCATAAAAGTGATATTACCACTTGTGATAGGCTGCATAATAGTCCCAAAAGATGTTCTTCACCTAATCTCCCGGCCCTGGGAATGTGCTGCCTTACACAGCCAAAGGACTTGTAGATACGATTCATTTAAGGATCTGGAGACAAGGTGATTATCCCAGATCATCCACGTGAGTCCAAAGTAATCACAGGAGTCCTTAGATGAAGTGGAGAGAAGGACTCAAAGTTAAAGGAGGAGACAGCGCGGAGACAGAAACAGAAATAAAAGCAACGCACCTTGAAAATGGAGGAATGGGGAAAAGACAATGAAGACAGGTGCCACCAGAAGCAGAAAATGCAAGAGAATGGATTCTCCCCTCAGCACCTCCAGAAGGAACCCACACTGCAGACACATTGACTTAGCCATATTAAAGTGATTTTGGACTTCTGACCTTTGAAACTGCAAGACAATAAATATGTGTTAAGTTATGTAAATGTGTCGTAATTTGTTATAGCAGCAGTAATACAACTAATACACCACTACAATAAGCAAAGGAAATAAAGTGCAATAGTGACAAACTTAAGGGTTTCCAGGAAAGAGAAACGAAGTGGTAAACTCAATCACAGGATTATATTAGTAACTGTAGTATATGTTACTTGCTTACCCTTTCAATCACATTATTGCTGTAATTATCATTATCATCCAATCAATATGATTACACCAGTATGTATAACTTAGACATGAAAATTTTTTTCTATTTCACTCTTCCCATAATTCCATGCAGCTACCCCTAAGCAACTATGTATCTGATGAAGCTAATATTTTCAGGGAAAATCTTCCATGTTACGCAGAAAATTTACATCTAAAATTAAATTCTTTTAAGCCAGTCTGGGGACAATACCTAGAAAATTCAAACATTACTTCTCAAGAATACCACTAGCAGTGAGTTTGTGACGCTATCTTCCACCAACTGAATCAAAATTAATTTTAAATATTTTCAAAGCAATATTTTAAAAAATCGTGTACACATTTTTTCCTCTTGGTAAAAATAAACCACTTCTCAACCATCCATTATATTTATGTTAGTTAAATGAAGTCCATACATGAATTATCATACCACAAATAGAAAACTATTTAAATAGAAAAATCTCACTTGGTGCTGACAGAATGACAGCATAAAACTGTTAAGCATGAGGAGAAAGTTGTTTGCAGTGTAAATATTTCCCTTTTCCTATCAAAGTGTGTCCTGTGATCTAGCGCTCTTCTCTCCACATGCTTAAGTACAGCAAAAGTTATAAAAACACTCATTCTAGTTTTCTATACTTTAATGGTTGTAGAACATCAGAAGAGAATTGGGAGATGGGAATGTTTTGTGCTTGACATTGCATTTGAGGGGAAAATAAAAACTTGGACATAATATGTGGGATGTCTCCACAGTAATACATGGGAGGGCAAGAAAAAAATGCTATCAAATTTCTACCATGCGCTGAGCCCCTTATATCAACAAATATCCAGCCTTTCTAATGTACTAACAACCACTCTTCATAGCAAGTATTCTATTCCCAGCTTGTAGGTAAGAAACAAAGCTTCAGAAAGGGATCTTCACCAATTTCACACAGTCAATAAAAGGCAGAACTAGGGCAAATATCAATAATAAAAATAGCAATCTAATCCTAATTGGACCTGGCACTGTTCTAAGAAGAAAATCATTAACAAAGGATTTTGAGTTACCACACTCTTAGTCTCCCCGTTTTACAAAAGAAGCAACTGGGGTAAAGTGAAGCTATGCCGTTTCTTTTCAAGCTCATATACCTAACAAGATACCACTTTAATCATGGGTCTCTGATAGATCGTGTACCTCATTTCTAGCGTTTGCTGAGATTTTTCTTATTAACCCTAAGCAAGTATTTGATCCCTGGTAAGTATGCTGTAATTTTTTCACCGCTCATTCTTATCACGGTTCTTCAAGAAAAGTACAGTTCAACACATTTGTCCTATTTGGTTACAAATTTTGAAATTCAAAATATGTATCACACTAAGCTGTTAGCTCCATTTGGAATTTTAAAAAACTAAATTTTTCACTCAGTTAAAAAAAATTGCATTGTTTACTCCCATATCTACAATATAGCTTATAAGTGTATATTTGTATTGAAAACATAATTTTCTACAACTTTTATAATATTTAAATATTATTTAAGGTTTTAATAATATTTAAATATTTAAATAATACATTTAAAAACATAGTTCAACAAGTCCGAATAATCCATCACTTACTTATGACAGAATATTTGTTCAGTATCTTCTGTTTGTTCACTCTTGTGTAATATATCCTATTTTAAGAATCAAAAACTTCTCTTAATGTCAACACTACAGCCTCTTCACAATTCCTACTTATTCCTAATTACCCTTCAGGAGCAAATAAAATGAATTTATCCCAAATTTCTTTGCTTTGAAACAACTTCAGTGAAAATGGTGGTTGTCAACCATATCTACCATTCATATATCCCATTGTTTTCTGCATTAAATTTCATCTAATACTCCTTATGCCATCAGTGTCACTACAAAGGGGGACAGGGGATGAATCTCATCATGAACAAAGGTATATACACTAGATCTTAGGATGTTCAATCATTTCCTTACTCTATTATGTCCCATCTGAACTACTCATATTAAAATGAGCAACTATATGAACATGGTACTTTTAAGAAAGGATGTTCAAAAATTAATTCATATCTTGTACAAATTGGTATCCAAGAAATCATGACCTAATAGGCAACACATATGTGAATGAAAAAATTCACTTTCAGCAATGAATGTTGATGACACTCCTTTAGCAAGAGTTGTACCGAGCTACCCACAACTCCTCAGCACTCACTATTCTCATACATGCGGTCGGACAATGTCCAAGGGTGCAGTGATTCTGTCCAGAGGCTTTTCTGGGCCGTTAGAGCTGTCTCAGCCTGTGTACAGGGTTATACAGACACTCTAGGGCATTCATGACTCTGATCACTGGAGCAGCCCTGTACTAACTGCAAATTTATGGAGGAAACTTTCAAGTCCTCTTGCCCCCCAGTTGGGGTAACTCTGTTACCTATTTCATGTGGTCTCAGTTCTCCAACAAAAATGATCTCGGCCTGCTCATCTTACTTCCATTTCACTACATGGCATAACTAGAAGTTGACTAGGTATTCTGCTTTAATGTATATGCAAAGCCCTCTTGTTCAGGAATGTTTGTAGAATAATATTTCTAAATTAGGAATACAATTGGTCTTGTTCTTTCCTGAGGGATAAAATGTCATCTCTCTTCTTCTCTCCCTCTCTCCTTTCTTCCTAACTCAGCTAACCCTCTATCTGAAAGAATTACAAAGGAAGAAATCTAGGGCATTGTTTAGCATTCTCAGGAGGATTGGAAATGTTGGAATGACAGCGAGTATCACACATACACTGCTTGAAGTATTTTGTAGGATCCAAGGGAAGAGAAAATTTTGACATTCCAGAAAATTTAAGTCATCCTTTTAATATCAGGACCAGAAAGAAACAGGTCACACGGGCAAGAGCCATAAAACTAATTATCTTGACTCTTTCCAGAATACCTGAGCTATAAATGTACAGGGAATCCTGTAATCAGATGCAAAGTTGTGTATAATATACTTAGTTCCCAAATGTAACTAGGAATTTTATGTATATAATGTGAAAAATCGTTCCAAAGTATTTGAGACTCCAAAAACTTTCCTAGCTAGCATTCAATATTCTTGCTTAACTTCTCCTTATACCCCTAACTGTATTGAGCATGCATAGACACACAAAAGCTAGGATCAACTATTACCGCTTAAGAAAGAAAAGGAGGAAAAAGGCTGTATTATAGGGATTTAGTTTTCTTCCTCAACTCTTGAAGAAGCCTATTTGTATCAGCCCGTGTCAGACAACAAAGTACTTATCAATAAAGTTTTATGAATGTGGTCACATATGAAATATAAGAGCATTCAGTTTCTACCTCTCCTTTTCTCATAAATCCTACATCAGATAGACATTAGCTATATCTGCCAATGTTTCCACGGAATCTTAAAGACTATTCACTGCAAAGCTGGCAGTGTAGCCTGAAAGCAAGTTATGTCTGCGTTGCAACTTCACACTAAGTGGTTTAAAAATACAACTAAATGTGGCCTGTCTTTATCTTGATTATAAGACATAAATTATCCCAAGAATATTCTTAGTAAAAATTGGGTCTCCCGGTCAAGCCACTTCTATTAAGAAGGACACAGGTCAGTTTTTAGGAGTTTAGGTGTTATTTGGAAGTTAGGAGCATCTAAATATGGAATATAACTCCATTAAATTATAGTATATTTTATATCAAAGAGAAACGACAAAAATAAGAAATGTTTTAAGTATTTTTTCGTATAGCGTGTTCATATATAATTACTTCAGTAGTCTCAATGTAGTCATGCAATTGTTTGGGTAAAGAACTAAACTTGAAGTTAAATAGCATAGGTCTGAATTCTTATGGTTTATAACATTCATATATTTTATATGTTCCAGAATAATATGTAATTTCTAAGTTTATAACATAATAATTACAGAAATCTAGGTAAAGTAATACTTCTGTGACACAGTCTCTTCATCTACAAAATGGAATATTGCTTTTCTCCTTAAATTTATATTAAAAATTGGAGAAGTAATATATGTGAAAGAACCTTACATTAAATATGCAAGTTTTATTTGTTGAATTCAAACAGTCATTAAAGAACAAAATAAAACATTACATTTGGATTAACAAAGTAGATACATATATCTCAATCTGAGAAACCTTTAAGCTCTCTTGACCATAAAATGACATTGGATCCTATAAGAGAGTTTGGTAAATATTTGAAAGATATTTCAATTTCACACCTAAATGTTGATTCTGACATTTATTTCCTAAACTTATCATTTGTATACTTACCTGCTATTAAATCCACAGGGGTCATGTCACTAACTGTACGCCCACCGATTTTATTGAGAGGTATTCAGCAAGGCCCACAAAGTAAGTATTGAATTTTTTAAAAAAACAGACCCAAAACACCTAAAAGCAAAACACTTAGTAAATTCTTATAATCATGAAGATCACAAATTAGTGCTATTAGTAAGAAAGAAACTTCTAAACCAAATAAAGTCCTAATACCTCCAACGAATTTTGTCTCTCTGATACACACACACACGATTAAAAAAAAAATGAAGGAAATGTAAAAAAATAAATAAATGAAGGAAGTTCTGTGGGAAATGTCCATAATTTCATGCCCAGAATTTCCCTATCAATCTCTTTCCCCAAAGTTCTTCCGAGAAAATAAAGTTGCCTTTCTCTCAACGTTAACTCATCACTTTTCTCATAGCATTTTCAAAAGAAATATTTCCTGTCAGCCGGCCACTTAAACTTTGTGCTGTTAAAGAAATCCAAAAAGGTATCAATTTTGCAACAAAGGATAAAGAGGAGACGAAGTGAACCAACATGGCTTTTAAGCTAAATTGCCGTCACCTGTCACAGGTTGTCTAGCGAGCCTCAAGTTCCCTCTAATAAGCTTATGGAGGGTGCGGAGCAAAGGCACCTCAAGGTGCTCTGCGGGTTTTCCCCTGGTAAATTAGGCTGAAAGGAAAAGAGTCCCACCCCCCACCCCCAAACTTGGAGACCAGGGCTGCCCTGCCGAATGCTGTGCCCAGACCTCCTACTTCCACGCCCTTCCAGTCCTTTCCTCGGCTTGGAAAATTGGGCATGAGGCAAGCAAAAGGAAGGACAGAAGGCCAAAACGGGCATCCGGGAAGCCAAATTTCTGTCTCAAAAGCTCGTCTAGAAACGCGTACATAGCGCGTGCCTTGCGGACATCTCCTAAAACCCCGTTCACTGAAGCTAATTCCTCCCGAACGCCCCCACGCCGGCTGAGGATCGCAACCGCCCATCCGCCCCTCCAGCCTGTGCAGCCGCCCCCAAAACCTCCCGTGAATCGGGAAATGTCAAGGCAGCAGCGCTTGGGGAGCCGAGCAGCCTCGCCAGTTCCAAGTCTCTGGTTCGAGACCCCTCGCTTCGCCTCTTTGGGGAACTCACCTGGAGTCAGGTTTAGATGGCAGCCTCCACCCAGGGGACCGGGAAGCGGCCCCGGGAAGCGCCGCCGCGTCCTGTGAATAACGAGCGCAGCGCAGCGGAGCAGCTCCCCCTGGACTGGCCGCTCCCCGATTCCTCCCGCTCTGTCCGGGAACCGTCCCTCCGTTCTTTCCTCTCCCTCCCCTGCCTGCAGCCGCCGCGCTCCCTCCTCCTGCTGGCGGCTCAGGGCTGTGCTTCCGCCTCCCTCCTGCGGGCGCACGAGCTGCCCGCGCTGCTAATGAGCAGGCTCCAGGCTCCGCCCGGCCAGGGGTGCGCACACGCCCCACGCCGGAGACGAGCTCCCGGGAGCGGAGCTATGGATACGCCTGGTGCGGCCGCTGGAGAAATGAACTGGAGGAGGCATCCAGCATCTCACACTTTCTGGCCACTCAGCTTAACTAAGCCATAACCCCAGACTTCTTCCTAAATCTCCAGTAATTTACAGGTGCTGAAAAGTCAATGAGGGGTTTGAGCACAATCTGTGTTAACAGTATTGCCAGTATAGACATGCTAATCTGGCTAGATTCTAGGGATGAAATGTTCAAGGGACGGTATATGATTCTTTCTGGTGGTTATTTTGACATATTTTGGCTATACTTACAGATCTGTAAAATAAACCAGCAATCTTCTAATCATGACAACACAGATTCCTAATTGAAGGCAGCTGATACTTATTAAATACCAGGCTCTGTTTAGTAGGCTCTTCTTTCCCAGCTGATCTTTACTACAATTCTGTGAGCACTACTAGCACCCCTATTCTATATTTTAAGAATTTGGGTTTAACTTTTAAAACAAGACGGTCTTAAAACAAGACTAAGGATCATGTCCAACCTTGCAGAGATTCTAAGTTTCTGAGCCTAAATAATAACTGAAATCTGTAGCTCCCACAACCCATAGCCTGTGTATAATGTGTTGCAGCATCTTGGATGGTACTGTGTAACTGAACCAACAAAGATAATAGGACCATCAGCAAATACACACCACGAGACTAATGAATACCTAGAATCCTAGTGAGACTTGTAAATAGTCAAGCACCCTAAGTAACAATAGTTCAAGTGCATGCTAAACATGGTGATTACTTATAAAAGAACAGCAACCAGTATGAGTGAAGACAGGCAAATAATGTTCAAAATGTTCAGAATCAATGTCCAGCCACTTATGAGTTGAATTCCCCACTCTAAAAAGGAGGCCAGATGTGATGTATTCTAAGAAGTCTACAATGGGCGTGGTCTTTTCGCAACCAAAAAGGGCTTTTTAAACACTTATTTCCCATTAAGAATATGCAATAGCTAATTAATATTAAATCTGAAAATCAGTGATAATTTATTTCAACTAACCTTACATGAAAAAATCATTACTCATTCAAGCTTTTAGAATTAGATTAAATAGCATTGAGTATCAAATTTACTTCAACCCATAGAAATAATAGACAGTTAATTAATAAAGTAAGTAATTTAATTAACTTTACTTTTGTGTCATGATGTATTTTTCCTTAGGAAAAGGATAAGACATTTTTTCCATGGTATAAAATACTAGAATATGACTTTTATATTTTTCTTCATGAAGATTAAAGAATTAATAAAATAAGTACAGACATATTGTCAACAAATCTATCCAGATCATTCATTCTCCACTCAAGAAATTATGCTAGGCAAGCTTTATTTCTCCATATGTACAAGGCAATTCAGAGGTCAAAAATTTTAAAACACTTCAATGAACATCAACCATTAATTAACTAAGAGTAGATTTTATTTATAAACAACTTTAAAAGACTATAAAAAAGGTATAACAAACTTCTACTTTATCAGTACTGCTACTCCTGTTGAACACAAAGATATATAATTATAGTTTTCTCCCTATTTAAAATATTTATCGATTCTGGCATAATAATGTCATACTCATCCCTCAATAATCAGTGTACATGGAACCAGAAATCTTTTCTTTCACCTAGTCAATTGAAGTATTTCTGTGTTTTGCATGTTAACACTCTATTTATTCTGTGTTTCTAGTGCTTATCCTCAAAATTTTTATAGTTCCGTTCACATATGAATTCTACCAATCAGCACTATATATAAATAATGCAACGTATAAAATGTGTTAAATAAATGGATGTAAGATTTATGCTAAATTTTTCACATAGTAAGTACTTCAAAACCCTTATTATTTTTCCTTAAGCTTTTATGTGCATATATTTTATCTCTCCAACTAAAGAATAAACTTCTAAATAAGAAGAGTTTAGTCTATAAATTTTACGCATTTTAATACATTATTAATCTAAAACCTTGGACTAGAGTTTGGAATTCTTTTATGTATTCATTTATTGATTCAAAAAATAGGTGTCCATGCCATTTTTTCTAAACCTTGTGCAAGATGTAGGGTATACAATGATGTCCAGACTTTAGAGTCCTTGACCTCATGGCGTTTAAAGTGCAGTAATGTACAGTAATTTTAAAATCTATTTATTATTATTTAAAACAATCAATGAATACATTCTTGTCGAAAATAACTGAAAAGTCTGTCTGAATTCCCTGGCCAAGGCCAAAACATGAAAGCAAAAGAGCTGCCTGAAAACAGTGCAAGCCACTCTCCAGAGGGTTTCTCTGTTGAAACAGCACATCGCATTATGGAAATAATGAGAAAAATTAGTAACTGTGCAAACGACAACACATATGCATCTTTGTGGTTTCTGACCTTTTAGCATCGTCGAAGCAAGACCACAAACCTTTCAACACCAGGCGTGGTATTAATCTTGCACAGAATATAATGTTTTCACATATTTTATTCTGATTTCCTACAAAGTAATTTCAATTTCTAGCTAAAGCTAATGGATTTTTCTAGTGAAAACATTGTGTACCGAATGACTTTCCAGTGAGATCCGCGTACCATGCGCCATTTTCATGTTCGTGCTCATTTCTCTGAAGTCTGTTTGCCTTTAATTCACCATAATGAAATTCCTTGTGTACTTTTATTGGCAACCATTGCATAGTGACACTTGCATCCAAATGTAATTCCATTTGAGCTTGGCAGTGTTTGCTTTTTTATCAGAAGAGGAAAGTTAGAGGGAACAAGGGGCAAAGATGTGTGTAAGAATATCTGAGGGACCATCACAGCATCATCACAAATTCAAGATTTTTTTGAAACATTAGACAAGGGACTCACAGCCATGCCCTGGGATGGCTGAAACACTTCACAACCTGCTCATGTTTATGACCAAAATAATCACCTAAAATGAATTCAATGTGTCAATATCATAATATTGTTTGTGTATAAGTAATCATGAAGCAGTTAGGGAAGGGAGTATAATCTAGTAAGAAATTGGAACAAAAAGTGTTAGACAAAATTCAAGAAGATTTAAAAGAAGAAAATTAACCTGTCTGATCTGAACAGAATTGGAAAAGCACATCAATCATAGCTCTATACATTGACCATAGACTTAAAGCATAACATAAAAATAAAGAAGGCAGATAACTCAGGAAAACATTTCTATTAAATCTACTCCGTAAAGTTTTCCCATACTTTTATTTTACTAACAGGAGCATACATTTAAATCTGACAAAATCATATATATTTTGTTGATTCAATTTGTAGCAGATAGAGGAGCATGTCCCAGTGCTATGACAGTGAGTTGTCACTATAACATACCACTGCTTTACATCTTACCCACAGGCTAAAATGTTTACCCCTAGAGTCGTGACTTTGTATATGACAGGAGATTGCTACTAAAAGTAAATATATTTGGCTGAAGGGTAGATACAACTTTAGGCCATTATATCATTCACTAAAATTTAGCTGGCATTTACATATTTACCTGCTTAGTTCATATGACAAATATGTTTGAGAGACTGCCATATACAAAAAAAAAAGATGGAACCATCTTACAAATTTAGAGATTACTTAAAGAAATGGAACTGAAGGGTTAACTGTGATGGCAAGAATGAAGAGAGCAAAACCAGAGGGTACTTCAAGGAGAACAGGCATGAGAGAGGCATTATAATTTGGAGGGTGCTATGATTTGAACCTATGTGCCCATCCAAAGTTTGTATGTTGAAACTAAAATCCCAGGACAATGACATCAAGAGATGGGGCTTTTGGTTAAGTGATTAAATGAAGAAGGATCCACCCTCATGAATGAGATAAACGTCCTCGTAAAAGATGCTTTAGAGGAATGCCGGGCTCCTCAGTCTCTTCTGCCATGTCGTTACATTGTCCGTTTTTGCCCACTTTTGTCACGTGAAGACGAAGCAAGAAGGTGCCACCTCGGGACCAACTGCCAAATCTCCACTGCCTTGATTTCGGACTTCTCAGCCCCAGAACTGTGAGAAATACATTTCTGTTTTTTATGAATTACTCAATCTGTGGCATTTTGTTATAGCAGCATACAGACAAAAACAGGGTAAACAGCCTGGTGAGAGTGGATATTTTAGAAACTTGAGATGATTCAATGTCGCTGATTCTCCATTTTCTCATATGTAAAATGAAGGAAATAATGCTGATTACTTCATAGTTCATTGTACAAATTAAATTAACTATGTAAATAAAGCAATATAGTTCCTTTTATCTAGTATACATTGTTTAAGTGTTGTTGTCATTACATGAGGAAAACAAGAACTTCCCCAAACAGAAGGATGTGGGAACCAAAACTAAGATATAAGAAAGGACCAAAGTTCACTGTGACAATCTGGTCAAGCGCTGGTTAGGGAAGATAGCATAATGTTACGCATAGATATTATTATAGGATAATTTTCCTCCACCCCGAACTCCTCTAGCACTTTCCCTACGTCTTTCATTGCACTTCTTCATTTGTCTCTTTAATTACGGTTATTTATATAAATCTTTTAGCTTCCCACAAAAATAAGCTTGTAGTGGGACAGATTCTTGAGGATCTATGTCAAAGCAATTTTTCTATTTCCTACAGCAAGTAACCCAGTAGTAATCACACAGAATTTGTTAAAAGAATAAACATAGGAAGATTAATTTCCATTTTTTTCTTTGCTAATTTTTAATCAGAATTATACCATTGTTAGGGAGGGAGAAATTATAAATTGAGGACATGAGTATTAACATTTAAATCTGTTATTCTGCTTTATTTTAGAGCTTGCCATGTTTTGTGATTAAAAAAAGAAACAGGACATTCTATATAGCTGTTGCAAAACGTGTGGTCTGTTGGTGAACTAGCAGCACCAGCATTATCAAGATTTCCTTAGTTTGCAGGGCTACTGAGTCAGAATTCGCATTTTGACAAAACTCCAGGTGATTCATGCTCTGCATTTAAGTTGGAGAAGCACTGTTCTATAGTTCTCCTTATGTCCTAAATGCATTGTCAGTGAAAGAAAATACTATACGTATGATAATAATAACGGTAATATTAACAAAAATGTAACTATTAGTAATTTTCTATGCTCTCCCAGATACTAAGTCCTTTATTTAATACTTGTGATATTTCTGCGAAGTTGCAATTGATATCACCTACTAAACTGATACTCAGAAATCTGAAGTAATTCTCCAAGGTCACAAAGCTAGTGAATCACAAACCAGATTTTTAAACTCTTGCTGCTTCATTCCAAAGACTAAACCGTTTCTAACTCACGGTTAATACATTTGCTTCTGCCTTCCATTTCCTAAATATGGTTTCCTTTCTATTTCATTAGCTTTACTTATACATGACTGATTTTTAACCCTCTCTAACATTTGCAGAATATGGTGTACTATGGTTAATAAGGACAATACCAAGTAATATCATGTTGAGAAAGCGTGCAGAAGTAGCATCAAAAAACAGACTTTTTCCAAAATGTTTACTAAAAACTTTCAATAAAAACAAGATTTTCTACTTAGAATTTCTACCTTGCATAACTCAAATGGAGCATGATTATTAAAATGACAAAAAGATTCCGTAATTGCCTAAGAGCTAAGAATAAGAATTGCTATATAAAAAAGCATAAATATGCCATATGAATGACATGTATAAGAATCATGGGAGTGCTATTTGGTATTTAGTATTTAGTTCCATTCTGCAGCATGATCAAAAAGAAGCATCTGTATAGTTCACTGTGCATTATAGCACAATAAATCACCTCATTAGGCTCAGATATATGTAAAGATTTACAGTCTGGGAAAGTCCACTAGATATTCTTAATCACTTCTTAGACTGTACTGTCCCCCATATTTCTCTTTTTCTATAGAAAGGTTGCACATGGAAAGGCTTTATTTGAAATCCAGCAATGAATGGAATGTCTGTGAAGCAAGAAATAGATGGAAATTGACATTTTAAAAGAAAGTTTGGCTTCTGAAGAGATACAGCTGTGACCTTGGTCTTTTTGTTGGAGAGAAGTATTCCCTAGCCTTACTGTACTATTTTTCCCAAAGCACCCTCTCTATTGTTCTCCCTTCATCTCTGGCTCGTATCATATGGCCCCTCCCTCATTCTATCTGGTGAGTTCTGAGAAAAATGCTTAAATTCTGCAGAGAAGATTGAGAACAATGCTAAATATTCCTCAGAGAAGCAAAATATTATGTTAACAGTTTATATTTTCACATGAAATTGTCTATCTCTTCTCTCTGTCTCATGTGTGTATGTGTGTATGTGTGTATGTGTATATATATATATATACATATAATATACAGTAGATATGTATATATAGAGTATAATATTCAGTATATATGTATATATAGTATAATATACCGTATATATGTATATATATACAGTGTGTGTGTGTATATATATATACATATATATATATATATATATGTATATATATACTACCATTTACCTCCCAGGCTATACGTCCTGACATCTTAAAAGTAGAAAGCCCTCACAGGCCGCGGTTGCTCATGCCTGTAATCCCAGCACTTTGAGAGGCCGAGGCGTGCAGATCACCTGAGGTCGGGAGTTCAAGACCAGCCTGACCAACATGGTGAAACCCCATCTCTACTAAAAATACAAAAAATTAGCTGGGCGTTGTGTTGCGCACCTGTAATCCCAGCTACTCAGGAGGTGGAGGCAGGAGAATCACATGAACCCGGGAGTCGGAGGTTGTGTGAGCCGAGACCATGACATTGCACTGCAGCCTGGGCAATGAGAGCAAAACTCCATCTGAAAAATAAAGGTGGATAGGCCTTAAAAGACTTTTGAAAATGAGATTTGTCAAATATTTATTAGAGATGAAGAAAATAAGTGCGGACCCACACGTAACTTGTCTGAGGTCACAGAAGTAGGGACCCACACGTAACTTGTATGAGGTCACAGAGGTAGTCATGCTGCAGCAGCCTTATTGGTTTTCCTCTATGACATGCATTATTATTGTTTTTGATCATTTCAAGAGGTTTCTAGTCGATAGTGGGACAAAATTTCTAATTTGGGAACCTAATTTTCTCTGCAAATCTTCTTTACATCTCTAGCTTATTAATACACCTCAGAAGTGTTACAGGAATTAATTCGCAGGATTTTGAAGAATATTTTGAGGTATGCTGGGAAAAATCATGTCAAGTATCAATGATTAGAAACTAAACAATCAATATTAGATATTGTAAAATTATATTTAATCTTCCATATGGCATAAATAAGTTATTTTAATGTACAGTCGTTGTACTTTGTAAATTTGCATATAAAATATTTGAAAAAATAACTTTCAATATGTAAAATGTAAATATACAAAGGAAAGGATCGGAAAAAATAGATAAAAATAATCAGGCTAAGAAAACACTACAGTGTCACCCTCAGAAGACTATAGAAGGATTCTCACCCTCGAGAAACAGAGGAACTTGAACATGGAAATGACCCTCTGCTGGCCATACTGATTATGGTACATAATTTTAAAAGGCTTTTAGAGAGAAGGGAAATGTTTTATTATGCATTCAGCACAGTGTTATGGTGATGTTTCTTAACTATCAGCTATTTTTAAAATTCTTATAATCTTTCTATAGATGACAAAGTTACATAAATATGAAGGATAAGAAGGGCCCCTGCAAACCTGATAATACAATTCTCTTTTCAATGATAACGTATTTCTAAGCGCGCATCTCCTAATCATACTGATGTGCATTAAGTGTTCTTTTACCTACACCTGTCAAAGTGGCTAAAGTAATATTTCATGAGGAGATAATTTTTTCCTTTAGGTGATTTTTTCCGCATAATACTCTAACATTTCCAATTCCATCTTTCTCGAAAAAGTATACATGATATACATATACAATTACTAAAATTTTGGCGGCATAAATAATTTAAATGGACTTTACTTCAAAGATAATATTTACTTTTAAAGTTGTAAACCTTTGAATCATCAATTAATTAGAATTATCTTTTTCTTTATAAATAAAGTTTTTTGTCCCTACATATTTATGATTTGGAAATTTTCACCTGGAAAATTTCATTTTCAGTTGTATGCCTTGTCTTTAGTATAAAATTCAGTATTTCAATTTCAATATAATTTTTTGATTGATTTTAATGCAGAGAACAGAAAGGAATATCTTCAAATATAAACTACACAGAATCATTCTGTGAAACATCTTTCTGATCTGTGCATTCAGCTAACAGAGTTAAACCGTACTTTTGATTGAGCAGTTCTGAACACTCTTTCTGTAGAAAATGCAACTGGACATTTGCAGCGCTAAGAGGGTAGTAGTGGAAAAAGGAATATATTCAAATATAAAGTAAACAGAAGCATTCTGTGAAATTTCTTTCTGTTCTCTGCAACTTCTTTCTGTTCTCTGCATTCAACTAACAGAGTTGAGCCTTACTTTTGAAGGAGCAGTTCCGAAACACTCTTTGTGTAGAAACTGAAATTGGACATTCGGAGAGCTAAGAGGATAAAAGTCGAAAAAGGAATATCTTCAGCTAAATACTACACAGAAGCATTCTGTGAAACTTATTTCTGATATGTGCATTCAACTAACAGAGTAAAACCATACTTTTGATTGAGCCATTATGAACACTCTTTCTGAAGAAAATGCAAGTGGACATTCGGAGCACTAAGAAGGTAATACAGGAAAAAGGAATATATTCAAATATAAACTACACAGAAGAATTCTGTGAAACTTCTTTCTGTTCTGTGCATTCAACTAACAGAGTTGAACTTTACTTTTGATTGAGCCGTCCTGAAACACTCACTCTGTAGAAACTGCAATTGGACATTCTGAGCGCTAAGTGGCCTATATTGGGAAAAAGAATATCTCCAAATAAAAACTACTCAGAAGAATTCTGTGAAACTTATTTCTGATCTGTGCATTCAGCTAACAGAGTTAAACCATACTTTTGATTGAGCAGTTATTAAACACTGTTTCTGTAGGAAATGCAAGTGGACATTAGGAGCGCTAAGATTGTAATAGTGGAAAAAGGAATATCCCCAAATAAAAACTACACAGAAGCATTCTCTGAAACTCCTTTCTGTTCTCTGCATTAAACTAACAGAGTTGAGCCTTACTTTTGAAGGAGCTGTTCTGAAACACTCTTTGTGTAGAAACTGCCAGTGGACATTCGGAACGCTAAGAGGGTAATAGTCGAAAAAGGAATATCTTCAACTAAATACTAAACAGAAGCATTCTGTGAAACTTCTTTCTTTTCTGTGCATTCAACTAAAAGAGTTGAACCTTACTTTTGATTGAGCCGTTCTGAAACACTCTTTCTGTAGAAAATGCAAGTGGTGATTCGGAGCGCTAAGAGGGTAATAGAGGAAAAAGGAATATCTTCAAATATAAACTACACAGAAGCATTCTGTAGAACTTCTTTCTGTTCCTTGCATTCAACTAACAATATTGAACCTTACTTTTGATTGACCAGTTCTGAAACTCTCTTTCTGTAGATACTGCAATTGGAAATTCTGAACGCTAAGAGTCCTATATTGGAAAAAGGAATATCTTCAAATAAAAACTACACAAAAGAATTCTGTGAAACTTCTTTCTGATCTGTGCATTCAACTAACAGAGTTAAACCATACTTTTGATTGAGCAGTTCTGAACACTCTTTCTGTAGAAAATGCAAGTGGACATTCGGAGCTCTAAGAGGGTAATAGTGGAAAAAGTAATATCGTCAAATAAGAACTACAGACAAGCATTCTGTGAAACTACTTTCTGTTCTGTGCATTCAAATAACAGAGTTGAACCTTACTTTTGATAGAGCCATTCTGAAACACTCTTTCTGTAGAAAATTCAATTGGACAATCTGAGCGATAAGAGGCCTATATTGGGAAAAAGAATATCTTCAAATAAAAACTACACAGAAGCATTCTGTGACACTTTTTCTGATCTGTGCATTCAGCTAACAGAGTTAAATCATACATTTGATTGATCAGTTCTGAACACTGTTTCTGTAGAAAATACAACTGGACATTTGGAGCGCTAAGAGCGTAGTAGTGCAAAAAGGAATATATTCAAATATAAACTACACAGAAGCATTCTGTGAAACTTGTTTCTGTTCTGTGCATTCAACTAACATAGTTGAACCTTACTTTTGATTGAGCCTTTCTGAAACACTCTTTCTGTAGAAAATGCAATTGGACATTCTGAGCGCTAAGAGGCCTATATTGGTAAAAAGAATATCTTCATATAAACACTACACAGCAGCATTCTGTGAAACTTCTTTCTGATCTGTGCATTCAGCTAACAGAGTTAAACCATACTTTTGATTGAGCAGTTCTGAAACACTCTTTCTGTAGAAAATGCAACTGGACATTCAGAGCGCTAAGTGGGTAATAGTGGAAAATGGAATATCTTCAAATATAAACTACACAGAAGAATTCTGTGAAACTTATTTCTGATCTGTGCATTCACCTAACACAGTTAAACCACACTTTTGATAGAGCAGTTCTGAACACACTTTCTGTAGAAAATGCAAGTGGACATTCGGAGATCTAAGAGGCCTATATTGGTAAAAAGAATATCTTCATATAAACACCACACAGCAGCATTCTGTGAAGCTTCTTTCTGATCTGTTCATTCAGCTAACAGAGTTAAACCATACTTTTGATTGAGCAGTTCTGAAACACTCTTTCTGTAGAAAATGCAACTGGACATTCAGAGCGCTAAGTGGGTAATAGTGGAAAATGGAATATATTCAAATATAAACTACACAGAAGCATTCTGTGAAACTACATTCTGTTCAGTGCATTCAATTAACAGAGTTGAACCTTAATTTTGATTGAGCAGTTCTGAAACACTCTTTCTGTAGAAAGTGTAATTGGATTTCTGAACGCTAAGAGTCCTATATTGAGAAAAATAATATCTTCAAATAAAAACTACAGAGATGCATTCTCTGAAACTACTTTCTGATCTGTGCATTCAGCTAACAGAATTAAATGATACATTTGATTTAGCAGTTCTGAAACACTCTTTCTGTAGAAAATGCAAGTGGACATTCGGTGCGCTAAGTTGGTAATTGTGGAAAAAGTAATATCTTCAAATAAAAACTACACAGAGGCATTCTCTGAAACTTCTTTCTGTTCTCTGCATTCAACTCACAGAGTTGAGCCTTATTTTTGAAGGAGCAGCCCTGAAACACACTTTCTGTAGAAACTGCAAGTGGACATTCCGAGCGCTACTAGGGTAATAGTGGAAAAAGGAATACCTTCAAATAAATACTACACAGAAGCAATCTGTGAAACTACTTTCTGTTCTGTGAATTCAACTAAAAGTGTTGAACCCTACTTTTCATTTTGCCTTTCTGAAACACTCTTTCTGTAGAAACTGCAATTGGATATTCGGAGCGCTAAGAGGCCTATATTTGAAAAAGGACTATCTTCACATAAAAACTACACAGAAGCATTCTGTGAAACTTCGTACTGATATGTGCATTCAGCTAACAGAGATAAACCATACTTTTGATTGAGCAGTTCTGAACACTCTTTTTGTAGAAAATGCAGGTGGACATTCGGAGCGCTAAGAGGGTAATACTGAAAAAAGGAATATATTCAAATATAAACTACACAGAAGCATTCTGTGAAACTTCTTTCTGTTCTCTGCATTCAACTTACAGTGTTGAGCATTACTTTTGAAGGAGCAGTTCTGAAAAACTCTTTGTGTAGAAACTGCCAGTGGACATTCGGAGCGCTAAGAGGTTAATATTCAAAAAAGGAATATCTTCAACTAAATACTACACAGAAGCCTTCTCTGAAACTTATTTCTGATATGTGCATTTAAATAACAGAGTAAAACCATATTTTTGATTGAGCCGTTCTGAACACTCTTTATGTAGAAAATGCAAGTGGACATTCGGAGCGCTAAGAGGGTAATAGTGGAAAAAGGAATATATTCAAATATAAACTACTGAGAAGCATTCTGTGAAACTTCTTTTTGTTCTGTGCATTCAACTAACAGAGTTGAACCTTACTTTTGATTGAGCCGTTCTGAAACACTCTTTCTGTAGAAACTGCAATTTAACATACTGAGCGATATGATGCCTATATTGGGATAAAGAATATCTTAAAATAAAAACTAAACAGATGCATTCTGTGAAACTTCTTTCTTATCTGTGCATTCAGCTAACAGAGTTAAACGATACTTTTGATTTAGCAGTTCTGAAACACTCTTTCTGTAGAAAATGCAAGTGGTCATTCGGTGCGCTAAGATGGTAATTGTGGAAAAAGGAATATCTTCAAATAAAAACTACACAGAGGCATTCTCTGAAACTTGTTTCTGTTCTCTGCTTTCAACTAACAGGGTTGAGCCTTATTTTTGAAGGAGCAGTCCTGAAACACTCTTTCTGTAGAAACTGCAAGTGGACATTCGGAGCGCTAAGAGGGTAATAGTGGAAAAAGGAATATATTCATATAAATACTACACAGAAGCATTCTGTGAAACTACTTTCTGTTCTGTGCATTCAACTGAAAGAGTTGAACCCTACTTTTGATTGAGCCATTCTGAAACACTCTTTCTGTAGAAACTGCAATTGGATATTCGGAGCGCTAAGAGGCCTATATTGGAAAAAGGACTATCTTCAAATAAAAACTACACAGAAGCATTCCGTGAAACTTCGTACTGATCTGTGCATTCAGCTAACAGAATTAAACCATACTTTTGATTGAGCAGTTCGGAAACACTCTTTCTGTAGAAAATGCAAGTGGACATTCGGAGCGCTTAGAAGGTAATAGTGGAAAAAGGAACATCTTCAAATATAAACTACACAGAAGCATTCTATGAAACTTCTTTCTGTTCCGTTCATTCAACTAACAGAGTTGAACCTTACATTTGATTGAGCAGTTCAGAAACACTCTTTCTGTAGATACTGCAATTGGACATACTGAGCGCTAAGACTCCTATATTGGAGAAAGGAATATCTTCAAATAAAAAGTACACAGAAGCATTCTGTGAAAATTCTTTCTGATCTGTGCATTCAGCTAACAGAGTTAAACCATACTTTTGATTGAGCAGTTCTGAACAGTCTTTCTGTAGAAAATGCAAGTGGACATTCGGAGCGCTAAGAGGGTAATACTGAAAAAGGGAATATATTCAAATATAAACTACACAGAGGCATTCTGTGTAACTCCTTTCTGTTCTCTGCATTCAACTAACAGAGTTGAGCCCTACTTTTGAAGGAGCAGTTCTGAAACACTCTTTGTGTAGAAACTGAAATTGGACATTCGGAGAGCTAAGAGGATAATAGTCGAAAAAGGAATATCTTCAACAAAATACTACACGGAAGGATTCTGTGAAACTTATTTCTGATATGTGCATTCAAATAACAGAGTAAAACCATACTTTTGATTGAGCCGTTCTGAACAATCTTTCTGTAGAAAATGCAAGTGGACATTCGGAGCACTAAGAGGGTAATACTGGAAAAAGGAATATATTCAAATATAAACTACACAGAAGCATTCTGTGAAACGTCTTGCTGTTCTGTGCATTCAAGTAACAGAGTTGAACCTTACTTTTGATGGAACCGTTCTGAAACCCTCTTTCTGTAGAAAATGCAAGTGGACATTCGGAGCGCTAAGATGGTAATAGTGGAAAAAGGAATACATTCAAATATAAACTACACAGAAGCATTCTGTGAAACTTCTTTCTGTTCTGTGCATTCAACTAACAGAGTTGAACCTTACTTTTGATTGAGCCTTCTGAAACACTCATTCTGTAGAAACTGCAATTGGACATTCTGAGCGCTAAGTGGCCTATATTGGGAAAAAGAATATCTCCAAATAAAAACTACTCAGAAGCATTCTGTGAAACTTATTTCTGATCTGTGCATTCAGCTAACAGAGTTAAACGATACTTTTGATTGAGAATTTATGAGACACTCTTTCTGTAGAAAATGCAAGTGGACATTCGGAGCGCTAAGATTGTATTAGTGGAAAAAGGAATATCCCCAAATTAAAACTACACAGAAGCATTCTCTGAAACTCTTTTCTGTTCTCTGCATTCAACTAACAGATTTGAGCCTTACTTTGAAGGAGCTGTTCTGAAACACTCATTGTGTAGAAACTGCCAGTGGACATTCGGAACGCTAAGAGGGTAATAGTTGAAAAAGGAATATCTATAACTAAATACTACACAGAAGCATTCTGTGAAACTTCTTTCTGTTCTGTTCATTCAACTAAAAGAGTTGAACCTTACTTTTGATTGAGCCGTTCTGAAACACTATTTCTGTAGAAAATGCAAGTGGTGATTCGGAGCGCTAAGAGGGTAATAGTGAAAAAAGGAATATCTTCAAATATAAACTACACAGAAGCATTCTCTGAAACTTCTTTCTGTTCCGTGCATTCAACTAACAGTATTGAAACTTACTTTTGATTGAGCAGTTCTGAAACTCTCTTTCTGCAGATACTGCAATTGGACATTCTGAGCGCTAAGAGACCTATATTGGAAAAAGGAATATCTTCAAATAAAAACTACACAGAAGAATTCTGTGAAACTTCTTTCTGAATCTGTGCATTCAACTAACAGAGTTAAACCATACTTTTGATTGAGCAGTTCTGAACACTCTTTCTGTAGAAAATGCAAGTGGACATTCGGAGCTCTAAGTGGGTAATAGTGGAAAAAGTAATATCGTCAAATATGAATTACAGAGAAGCATTCTGTGAAACCACTTTCTGTTCTGTGCATTCAAATAACAGAGTTGAGCCCTACTTTTGAAGGAGCAGTTCTGAAACACTCTTTGTGTAGAAACTGCAATTGGACAATCTGAGCGCTAGAGGCCTATATTGGGAAAAAGAATATCTTCAAATAAAAACTACACAGAAGCATTCTGTGCAACTTCTTTCTAATCTGTGCATTCAGCTAAGAGAGTTAAATCATACATTTGATTGAGCAGTTCTGAACACTCTTTCTGTAGAAAATGCAACTGGACATTTGGAGCGCTAAGAGGGTAGTATTGGAAAAAGCAATATATTCAAATATAAACTACACAGAAGCATTCTGTGAAACTTCTTTTTGTTCTGTGCATTCAACTAACATAGTTGAACCTTACTTTTGATTGAGCTTTTCTGAAACACCCTTTCTGTAGAAACTGCAATTGGACATTCTGAGCGCTAAGAGGCCTATATTGGTAAAAAGAATATCTTCATATAAACATTACACCGCAGCATTCTGTGAAACTTCTTTCTGTTCTGTGCATTCAGCTAACAGAGTTAAACCATTCTTTTGATTGAGCAGTTCTGAAACAATCTTTCTGTAGATAATGCAACTGGAGATTCAGAGCGCTAAGTGGGTAATAGTGAAAAATGGAATATCTTCAAATATAAACTACACAGAAGAATTCTGTGAAACTTCTTCCTGATCTGATATGTGCATTCACCTAACAGGGTTAAACCACACTTATGTTTGAGCAGTTCTGAACACTCCTTCTGTAGAAAATGCAACGGAACATTTGGAGCGCTAAGAGGTTAATAGTGGAAAAAGGAATACCTTCAAATAAATACTACACAGAAGCATTCTGTGAAACTTCTTTCTGTTCTGTTCATTCAACTAAAAGAGTTGAACCCTACTTTTCATTGAGCCGTTCTGAAACACTCTTTCTGTAGAAACTGCAATTGGATATTCGGAGCGCTAAGAGGCCTATATATGAGAAAGGATTATCTTCAAATGAAAACTACACAGAAACATTCTGTGAAACTTCGTACTGATCTGTGAATTCAGCTAACAGAGTTAAACCATACTTTTGATTGAGCAGTTCGGAAACACTCTTTCTGTAGAAACTGCAATTGGACATTCTGAGCGCTAAGAGGCCTCTATTGGGAAAAATAATATCTTCAAATAAAAACTACACAGAAGCATTGTGTGAAACTTATTTCTGATATGTTCATTAAGCTAACAGAGTTAAACCATACTTTTGATTGCGCAGTTCTGAACACTCTTTCTGTAGAAAATGCAAGTGGACATTCGGAGCGCTAAGAGGGTAATAGTGGAAAAAGGAGTATATTCAAATATAAACTACAAAATAGCATTCTGTGAAAATTCTTTCTGTTCTGTGCATTCAACTAACAGAGTTGAACCTTACTTTTGATTGAGCCGTTCTGAAACACTCTTTCTGTAGAAACTGCAATTGGACATGCTAAGCGCTAAGAGGCCTACATTGGGAAAAAGAATATCTTCAAATAAAAACTACACAGATGCATTCTGTGAAACTTATTTCTGATCTGTAAATTCAGTTAACAGAGATAAAACATATTTTTGATTGAGCAGTTATGAAACACTCTTTTTGTAGAAAATGCAAGTGGAGATTCGGAGCGCTAAGAGGGTAATAGTAGAAAAAGGAAAGTCTTCAAATATAAACTACACAGAATCATTCGGTGAAACTTCCTTCTGATCTGTGCATTCAGCTAACAGAGTTAAACCATACTTTTGATTGAGCAGATCTGAACACTCTTTCTGTAGAAAATGCAACTAGACATTTGGAGCGCTAAGAGCGTAGTAGTGGAAAAAGGAATATATTCAAATATAAACTACACAGAAGCATTCTGTGAAACTTCTTTCTGATCTGAGCATTCAGCTAACAGAGTTAAACCATACTTTTGATTGAGCAGTTTTGAAACACTCTGTCTGTAGAAAATGCAACTGGACATTCGTAGCGCTAAGTGGGTAATAGTGGAAAAAAGAATATGTTCAAATATAAACTACACAGAAGCATTGTATGAAACTTCTTTCTGTTCTGTGCATTCAACTAACAGAGTTGAACCTTACTTTTGATTGAGCCGTTCTGAAACACTCTTTCTGTAGAAACTGCAATTGGACATTCTGAGCGCTAGGAGGCCTATATTGGGAAAAAGAATGTCTACAAATAAAAACTACACAGAAGAATTGTGTGAAAATTCTTTCTGTTCTGTTTGTTCAACTAAAAGAGTTGAACCTTAGTTTTGATTGAGCCGTTCTGAAACACTCTTTCTGTAGAAAATGCAAGTGGAGATTCGGAGCGCTAAGAGGGTAATAGTGGAAAAAGGAATGTCTCCAAATATAAACTACACAGAATCATTCTGTGAAACTTCTTTCTCATCTGTGCATTCAGCTTACAGAGTTAAACCATACTTTTGATTGAGCAGATCTGAACACTCTTTCTGTAGAAAATGCAACTGGACATTTAGAGCGCTAAGAGAGTAGTAGTGGAAAAATTAATATATTCAAATATAAACTACACAGAAGCATTCTGTGAAACTTCTTTCTGATCTGAGCATTCAGCTAACATAGTTAAACCATACTTTTGATTGAGCAGCTTTGAAACACTCTGTCTGTAGAAAATGCAACTGGACATTCGTAGCGCTAAGTGGGTAACAGTGGAAAAAAGAATATGTTCAAATATAAACTACACAGAAGCATTGTATGAAACTTCTTTCTGTTCTGTGCATTCAACTAACAGAGTTGAACCTTACATTTGATTGAGCCTTTCTGAAACACTCTTTCTGTAGTAACTGCAATTGGACATTCTGAGCGCTAAGAGGTCTCTATTGGGAAAAATAATATCTTCAAATAAAAACTACACAGAAGCATTGTGTGAAACTTATTTCTGATATGTTCATTAAGCTAACAGAGTTAAACCATACTTTTGATTGCACAGTTCTGAACACTCTTTCTGTAGAAAATGCAAGTGGACATTCGGAGCGCTAAGAGGGTAATAGTGGAAAAAGTAGTATATTCAAATATAAACTACACAATAGCATTCTGTGAAAATTCATTCTGTTCTGTGCATTCAACTAACAGAGTTGAACCTTACTTTTGATTGAGCCGTTCTGAAACACTCTTTCTGTAGAAACTGCAACTGGACATGCTAAGCGCTAAGAGGCCTACATTGGGAAAAAGAATATCTTCAAATAAAAACTACACAGATGCATTCTGTGAAACTTATTTTGATCTGTAAATTCAGTTAACAGAGATAAAACATATTTTTGATTGAGCAGTTATGAAACACTCTTTTTGTAGAAAATGCAAGTGGAGATTCGGAGCGCTAAGAGGGTAATAGTGGAAAAAGGAATGTCTTCAAATATAAACTACACAGAATCATTCGGTGAAACTTCTTTCTGATCTGTGCATTCAGCTAACAGAGTTAAACCATACTTTTGATTGAGGAGATCTGAACACTCTTTCTGTAGAAAATGCAACTGGACATTTGGAGCGCTAAGAGCGTAGTAGTGGAAAAAGGAATATATTCAAATATAAACTACACAGAAGCATTCTGTGAAACTTCTTTCTGATCTGAGCATTCAGCTAACAGAGTTAAACCATATTTTTGATTGAGCAGTTTTGAAACACTCTGTCTGTAGAAAATGCAACTGGACATTCGTATCGCTAAGTGGGTAATAGTGGAAAAAAGAATATGTTCAAATATAAACTACACAGAAGCATTGTATGAAACTTCTTTCTGTTCTGTGCATTCAACTAACAGAGTTGAACCTTACTTTTGATTGAGCCGTTCTGAAACACTCTTTCTGTAGAAACTGCAATTGGACATTCTGAGCGCTAAGAGGCCTATATTGGGAAAAAGAATGTCTACAAATAAAAACTACACAGAAGAATTGTGTGAAACTTCTTTCTGTTCTGTTTGTTCAACTAAAAGAGTTGAACCTTAGTTTTGATTGAGCCGTTCTGAAACACTCTTTCTGTAGAAAATGCAAGTGGAGATTCGGAGCACTAAGAGGTTAATAGTGGAAATAGAATGTCTCCAAATATAAACTACACAGAATCATTCTGTGAAACTTCTTTCTGATCTGTGCATTCAGCTAACAGAGTTAAACCATACTTTTGATTGAGCAGATCTGAACACTCTTTCTGTAGAAAATGCAACTGGACATTTGGAGCGCTAAGAGAGTAGTAGTGGAAAAAGGAATATATTCAAATATAAACTACACAGAAGCATTCTGTGAAACTTCTTTCTGATCTGAGCATTCAGCTAACAGAGTTAAACCATACTTTTGATTGAGCAGTTTTGAAACACTCTGTCTGTAGAAAATGCAACTGGACATTCGTAGCGCTAAGTGGGTAATAGTGGAAAAAGAATATTTTCAAATATAAACTACACAGAAGCATTGTATGAAACTTCCTTCTGTTCTGTGCATTCAACTAACAGAGTTGAACCTTACTTTTGATTGAGCCGTTCTGAAATACTCTTTCTGTAGAAACTGCAATTGGACATTCTGAGCGCTAAGAGGCCTATATTGGGAAAAAGAATGTCTACAAATAAAAACTACACAGAAGAATTGTGTGAAACTTCTTTCTGTTCTGTTTGTTCAACTAAAAGAGTTGAACCTTAGTTTTGATAGAGCCGTTCTGAAACACTCTTTCTGTAGAAACTGCAATTGGACATTCTGAGCGCTAGGAGGCCTATATTGGGAAAAAGAATGTCTACAAATAAAAACTACACAGCAGAATTGTGTGAAACTTCTTTCTGTTCTGTTTGTTCAACTAAAAGAGTTGAACCTTAGTTTTGATTGAGCCGTTCTGAAACACCCTTTCTGTAGAAAATGCAAGTGGAGATTCGGAGCGCTAAGAGGGTAATAGTGGAAAAAGGAATGTCTCCATATATAAACTACACAGAAACATTCTGTGAAACTTCTTTCTGATCTGTGCATTCAGCTAACAGAGTTAAACCATACTTTTGATTGAGCAGATCTGAACACTCTTTCTGTAGAAAATGCAACTGGACATTTGGAGCGCTAAGAGAGTAGTAGTGGAAAAAGGAATATATTCAAATATAAACTACACAGAAGCATTCTGTGAAACTTCTTTCTGATCTGAGCATTCAGCTAACAGAGTTAAACCATACTTTTGATTGAGCAGTTTTGAAACACTCTGTCTGTAGGAAATGCAACTGGACATTCGTAGCGCTAAGTGGGCAATAGTGGAAAAAAGAATATGTTCAAATATAAACTACTCAGAAGCATTGTATGAAACTTCTTTCTGTTCTGTGCATTCAACTAACAGAGTTGAACCTTACTTTTGATTGAGCCTTTCTGAAACACTCTTTCTTTAGAAACTGCAATTGGACATTCTGAGCGCTAAGAGGCATATATTGGGAAAAAAAATATCTTCAAATAAAAACTACACAGAAGCATTGTGTGAAACTTATTTCTGATATGTTCATTAAGCTAACAGAGTTAAACCATACTTTTGATTGCGCAGTTCTGAACACTCTTTCTGTAGAAAATGCAAGTGGACATTCTGAGCGCTAAGAGGGTAATAGTGGAAAAAGGAATATATTCAAATATAAACTACACAGTAGCATTCTGTGAAAATTCTTTCTGTTCTGTGCATTCAACTAACAGAGTTGAACCTTACTTTTGTTTGAGCCGTTCTGAAACACTCTTTCTGTAGAAACTGCAACTGGACATGCTAAGCGCTAAGAGGCCTACATTGGGAAAAAGAATATCTTCAAATAAAAACTACACAGATGCATTCTGTGAAACTTATTTTGATCTGTAAATTCAGTTAACAGAGATAAAACATATTTTTGATTGAGCAGTTATGAAACACTCTTTTTGTAGAAAATGCAAGTGGAGATTCGGAGCGCTAAGAGGGTAATAGTGGAAAAAGGAATGTCTTCAAATATAAACCACACAGAATCATTCGGTGAAACTTCTTTCTGATCTGTGCATTCAGCTAACAGAGTTAAACCATACTTTTGATTGAGCAGATCTGAACACTCTTTCTGTAGAAAATGAAACTGGACATTTGGAGCGCTAAGAGCGTAGTAGTGGAAAAAGGAATATATTCAAATATAAACTACACAGAAGCATTCTGTGAAACTTCTTTCTGATCTGAGCATTCAGCTAACAGAGTTAAACCATACTTTTGATTGAGCAGTTTTGAAACACTCTGTCTGTAGAAAATGCAACTGGACATTCGTAGCGCTAAGTGGGTAATAGTGGAAAAAAGAATATGTTCAAATATAAACTACACAGAAGCATTGTATGAAACTTCTTTCTGTTCTGTGCATTCAACTAACAGAGTTGAACCTTACTTTTGATTGAGCCGTTCTGAAACACTCTTTCTGTAGAAACTGCAATTGGACATTCTGAGCGCTAAGAGGCCTATATTGGGAAAAAGAATGTCTACAAATAAAAACTACACAGAAGAATTGTGTGAAACTTCCTTCTGTTCTGTTTGTTCAACTAAAAGAGTTGAACCTTAGTTTTGATTGAGCCGTTCTGAAACACTCTTTCTGTAGAAAATGCAAGTGGAGATTCGGAGCGCTAAGAGGGTAATAGTGGAAAAAGGAATGTCTCCAAATATAAACTACACAGAATCATTCTGTGAAACTTCTTTCTGATCTGTGCATTCAGCTAACCGAGTTAAACCATACTTTTGATTGAGCAGATCTGAACACTCTTTCTGTAGAAAATGCAACTGGACATTTGGAGCGCTAAGAGAGTAGTAGTGGAAAAAAAAATATATTCAAATATAAACTACACAGAAGCATTCTGTGAAACTTCTTTCTGATCTGAGCATTCAGCTAACAGAGTTAAACCATACTTTTGATTGAGCAGTTTTGAAACACTCTGTCTGTAGAAAATGCAACTGGACATTCGTAGTGCTAAGTGGGTAATAGTGGAAAAAAGAATATGTTCAAATATAAACTACACAGAAGCATTGTATGAAACTTCTTTCTGTTCTGTGCATTCAACTAACAGAGTTGAACCTTACATTTGATTGAGCCTTTCTGAAACACTCTTTCTGTAGAAACTGCAATTGGACATTCTGAGCGCTAAGAGGCCTCTATTGGGAAAAATAATATCTTCAAATAAAAACTACACAGAAGCATTGTGTGAAACTTATTTCTGATATGTTCATTAAGCTAACAGAGTTAAACCATACTTTTGATTGCGCCGTTCTGAACACTCTTTCTGTAGAAAATGCAAGTGGACATTCGGAGCGCTAAGATGGTAATAGTGGAAAAAGGAATATATTTAAATATAAACTACACAGTAGCATTCTGTGAAAATTCTTTCTGTTCTGTGCATTCAACTAACAGAGTTGAACCTTACTTTTGATTGAGCCGTTCTGAAACACTCTTTCTGTAGAAACTGCAATTGGACATGCTAAGCGCTAAGAGGCCTACATTGGGAAAAAGAATATCTTCAAATAAAAACTACACAGATGCATTCTGTGAAACTTATTTCTGATCTGTAAATTCAGTTAACAGAGATAAAACATATTTTTGATTGAGCAGTTATGAAACACTGTTTTTGTAGAAAATGCAAGTGGAGATTCGGAGCGCTAAGATGGTAATAGTGGAAAAAGGAATATATTTAAATATAAACTACACAGTAGCATTCTGTGAAAATACTTTCTGTTCTGTGCATTCAACCAACAGAGTTGAACCTTACTTTTGATTGAGCCGTTCTGAAACACTCTTTCTGAAGAAACTGCAATTGGACATGCTAAGCGCTAAGAGGCCTACATTGGGAAAAAGAATATCTTCAAATAAAAACTACACAGATGCATTCTGTGAAACTTATTTCTGATCTGTAAATTCAGTTAACAGAGATAAAACATATTTTGATTGAGCAGTTATGAAACACTCTTTTTGTAGAAAATGGAAGTGGAGATTCGGAGCGCTAAGAGGGTAATAGTGGAAAAAGGAATGTCTTCAAATATAAACTACACAGAATCATTCGGTGAAACTTCTTTCTGATCTGTGCATTCAGCTAACAGAGTTAAACCATACTTTTGATTGAGCAGATCCTAACACTCTTTCTGTAGAAAATGGAACTGGACATTTGGAGCGCTAAGAGCGTAGTAGTGGAAAAAGGAATATATACAAATATAAACTACACAGAAGCATTCTGTGAAACTTCTTTCTGATCTGAGCATTCAGCTAACAGAGTTAAACAATACATTTGATTGAGCAGTTTTGAAACACTCTGTCTGTAGAAAATGCAACTGGACATTCGTAGCGGTAAGTGGGTAATAGTGGAAAAAAGAATATGTTCAAATATAAACTACACAGAAGCATTGTATGAAACTTCTTTCTGTTCTGTGCATTCAACTAACAGAGTTGAACCTTACTTTTGATTGAGCCGTTCTGAAACACTCTTTCTGTAGAAACTGCAATTGGACATTCTGAGCGCTAAGAGGCCTATATTGGGAAAAAGAATGTCTACAAATAAAAACTACACAGAAGAATTGTGTGAAACTTCTTTCTGTTCTGTTTGTTCAACTAAAAGAGTTGAACCTTAGTTTTGATTGAGCCGTTCTGAAACACTCTTTCTGTAGAAAATGCAAGTGGAGATTCGGAGCGCTAAGAGGGTAATAGTGGAAAAAGGAATGTCTCCAAATATAAACTACACAGAATCATTCTGTGAAACTTCTTTCTGATCTGTGCATTCAGCTAACAGAGTTAAACCATACTTTTGATTGAGCAGATCTGAACACTCTTTCTGTAGAAAATGCAACTGGACATTTGGAGCGCTAAGAGAGTAGTAGTGGAAAAAGGAATATATTCAAATATAAACTACACAGAAGCATTCTGTGTAATTTCTTTCTGATCTGAGCATTCAGCTAACAGAGTTAAACCATACTTTTGATTGAGCAGTTTTGAAACACTCTGTCTGTAGAAAATGCAACTGGACATTCGTAGCGCTAAGTGGGTAATAGTGGAAAAAAGAATATGTTCAAATATAAACTACACAGAAGCATTGTATGAAACTTCTTTCTGTTCTGTGCATTCAACTAACAGAGTTGAACCTTACTTTTGATTGAGCCGTTCTGAAACACTCTTTCTGTAGAAACTGCAATTGGACATTCTGAGCGCTAAGAGGCCTATATTGGGAAAAAGAATGTCTACAAATAAAAACTACACAGAAGAATTGTGTGAAACTTCTTTCTGTTCTGTTTGTTCAACTAAAAGAGTTGAACCTTAGTTTTGATAGAGCCGTTCTGAAACACTCTTTCTGTAGAAACTGCAATTGGACATTCTGAGCGCTAGGAGGCCTATATTGGGAAAAAGAATGTCTACAAATAAAAACTACACAGGAGAATTGTGTGAAACTTCTTTCTGTTCTGTTTGTTCAACTAAAAGAGTTGAACCTTAGTTTTGATTGAGCCGTTCTGAAACACCCTTTCTGTAGAAACTGCAATTGGACATGCTAAGCGCTAAGAGGCCTACATTGGGAAAAAGAATATCTTCAAATAAAAACTACACAGATGCATTGTGTGAAACTTATTTCTGATATGTTCATTAAGCTAACAGAGTTAAACCATACTTTTGATTGCGCAGTTCTGAACACTCTTTCTGTAGAAAATGCAAGTGGACATTCGGAGCGCTAAGAGGTTAATAGTGGAAAAAGGAATATATTCAAATATAAACTACACAGTAGCATTCTGTGAAAATTCTTTCTGTTCTGTGCATTCAACTAACAGAGTTGAACCTTACTTTTGATTGAGCCGTTCTGAAACACTCTTTCTGTAGAAACTGCAACTGGACATGCTAAGCGCTAAGAGGCCTACATTGGGAAAAAGAATATCTTCAAATAAAAACTACACAGATGCATTCTGTGAAACTTATTTTGATCTGTAAATTCAGTTAACAGAGATAAAACATATTTTTGATTGAGCAGTTATGAAACACTCTTTTTGTAGAAAATGCAATTGGAGATTCGGAGCGCTAAGAGGGTAATAGTGGAAAAAGGAATGTCTTCAAATATAAACTACACAGAATCATTCGGTGAAACTTCTTTCTGATCTGTGCATTCAGCTAACAGAGTTAAACCATACTTTTGATTGAGCAGATCTGAACACTCTTTCTGTAGAAAATGCAACTGGACATTTGGAGCGCTAAGAGCGTAGTAGTGGAAAAAGGAATATATTCAAATATAAACTACACAGAAGCATTCTGTGAAACATCTTTCTGATCTGAGCATTCAGCTAACAGAGTTAAACCATACTTTTGATTGAGCAGTTTTGAAACACTCTGTCTGTAGAAAATGCAACTGGACATTCGTAGCGCTAAGTGGGTAATAGTGGAAAAAAGAATATGTTCAAATATAAACTACACAGAAGCATTGTATGAAACTTCTTTCTGTTCTGTGCATTCAACTAACAGAGTTGAACCTTACTTTTGATTGAGCCGTTCTGAAACACTATTTCTGTAGAAACTGCAATTGGACATTCTGAGCGCTAAGAGGCCTATATTGGGAAAAAGAATGTCTACAAATAAAAACTACACAGAAGAATTGTGTGAAACTTCTTTCTGTTCTGTTTGTTCAACTAAAAGTGTTGAACCTTAGTTTTGATTGAGCCGTTCTGAAACACTCTTTCTGTAGAAAATGCAAGAGGAGATTCGGAGCGCTAAGAGGGTAATAGTGAAAAAAGGAATGTCTCCAAATATAAACTACACAGAATCATTCTGTGAAACTTCTTTCTGATCTGTGCATTCAGCTAACAGAGTTAAACCATACTTTTGATTGAGCAGATCTGAACACTCTTTCTGTAGAAAATGCAACTGGACATTTGGAGCGCTAAGAGAGTAGTAGTGGAAAAAGGAATATATTCAAATATAAACTACACAGAAGCATTCTGTGAAACTTCTTTCTGATCTGAGCATTCAGCTAACAGAGTTAAACCATACTTTTGATTGAGCAGTTTTGAAACACTCTGTCTGTAGAAAATGCAACTGGACATTCCTAGCGCTAAGTGGGTAATAGTGGAAAAAAGAATATGTTCAAATACAAACTACACAGAAGCATTGTATGAAACTTCTTTCTGTTCTGTGCATTCAACTAACAGAGTTGAACCTTACTTTTGATTGAGCCTTTCTGAAACACTCTTTCTTTAGAAACTGCAATTGGACATTCTGAGCGCTAAGAGGCCTCTATTGGGAAAAATAATATCTTCAAATAAAAACTACACAGAAGCATTGTGTGAAACTTATTTCTGATATGTTCATTAAGCTAACAGAGTTAAACCATACTTTTGATTGCGCAGTTCTGAACACTCTTTCTGTAGAAAATGCAAGTGGACATTCGGAGCGCTAAGAGGGTAATAGTGGAAAAAGGAATATATTTAAATATAAACTACACAGTAGCATTCTGTGAAAATTCTTTCTGTTCTGTGCATTCAACTAACAGAGTTGAACCTTACTTTTGATTGAGCCGTTCTGAAACACTCTTTCTGTAGAAACTGCAATTGGACATGCTAAGCGCTAAGAGGCCTACATTGGGAAAAAGAATATCTTCAAATAAAAACTACACAGATGCATTCTGTGAAACTGATTTCTGATCTGTAAATTCAGTTAACAGAGATAAAACATATTTTTGATTCAGCAGTTATGAAACACTCTTTTTGTAGAAAATGCAAGTGGAGATTCGGAGCGCTAAGATGGTAATAGTGGAAAAAGGAATATATTTAAATATAAACTACACAGTAGCATTCTGTGAAAATTCTTTCTGTTCTGTGCATTCAACTAACAGAGTTGAACCTTACTTTTGATTGAGCCGTTCTGAAACACTCTTTCTGAAGAAACTGCAATTGGACATGCTAAGCGCTAAGAGGCCTACATTGGGAAAAGGAATATCTTCAAATAAAAACTACACAGATGCATTCTGTGAAACTTATTTCTGATCTGTAAATTCAGTTAACAGAGATAAAACATATTTTTGATTGAGCAGTTATGAAACACTCTTTTTGTAGAAAATGCAAGTGGAGATTCGGAGCGCTAAGAGGGTAATAGTGGAAAAAGGAATGTCTTCAAATATAAACTACACAGAATCATTCGGTGAAACTTCTTTCTGATCTGTGCATTCAGCTAACAGAGTTAAACCATACTTTTGATTGAGCAGATCTGAACACTCTTTCTGTAGAAAATGGAACTGGACATTTGGAGCGCTAAGAGCGTAGTAGTGGAAAAAGGAATATATTCAAATATAAACTACACAGAAGCATTCTGTGAAACTTCTTTCTGATCTGAGCATTCAGCTAACAGAGTTAAACCATACTTTTGATTGAGCAGTTTTGAAACACTCTGTCTGTAGAAAATGCAACTGGACATTCGTAGCGCTAAGTGGGTAATAGTGGAAAAAAGAATATGTTCAAATATAAACTACACAGAAGCATTGCATGAAACTTCTTTCTGTTCTGTGCATTCAACTAACAGAGTTGAACCTTACTTTTGATTGAGCCGTTCTGAAACACTCTTTCTGTAGAAACTGCAATTGGACATTCTGAGCGCTAAGAGGCCTATATTGGGAAAAAGAATGTCTACAAATAAAAACTACACAGAAGAATTGTGTGAAACTTCTTTCTGTTCTGTTTGTTCAACTAAAAGAGTTGAACCTTAGTTTTGATTGAGCCGTTCTGAAACACTCTTTCTGTAGAAAATGCAAGTGGAGATTCGGAGCGCTAAGAGGGTAATAGTGGAAAAAGGAATGTCTCCAAATATAAACTACACAGAATCATTCTGTGAAACTTCTTTCTGATCTGTGCATTCAGCTAACAGAGTTAAACCATACTTTTGATTGAGCAGATCTGAACACTCTTTCTGTAGAAAATGGAACTGGAGATTTGGAGCGCTAAGAGCTTAGTAGTGGAAAAAGGAATATATTCAAATATAAACTACACAGAAGCATTCTGTGAAACTTCTTTCTGATCTGAGCATTCAGCTAACAGAGTTAAACCATACTTTTGATTGAGCAGTTTTGAAACACTCTGTCTGTAGAAAATGCAAGTGGACATTCGTAGCGCTAAGTGGGTAATAGTGGAAAAAAGAATATGTTCAAATATAAACTACACAGAAGCATTGTATGAAACTCCTTTCTGTTCTGTGCATTCAACTAACAGAGTTGAACCTTACATTTGATTGAGCCGTTCTGAAACACTCTTTCTGTAGAAACTGCAATTGGACATTCTGAGCGCTAAGAGGACTATATTGGGAAAAAGAATGTCTACAAATAAACACTACACAGAAGAATTGTGTGAAACTTCTTTCTGTTCTGTTTGTTCAACTAAAAGAGTTGAACCTTAGTTTTGATTGAGCCGTTCTGAAACACTCTTTCTGTAGAAAATGCAAGTGGAGATTCGGAGCGCTAAGAGGGTAATAGTGGAAAAAGGAATGTCTCCAAATATAAACTACACAGAATCATTCTGTGAAACTTCTTTCTGATCTGTGCATTCAGCTAACAGAGTTAAACCATACTTTTGATTGAGCAGATGTGAACACTCTTTCTGTAGAAAATGCAACTGGACATTTGGAGCGCTAAGAGAGTAGTAGTGGAAAAAGGAATATATTCAAATATAAACTACACAGAAGCATTCTGTGAAACTTCTTTCTGATCTGAGCATTCAGCTAACAGAGTTAAACCATACTTTTGATTGAGCAGTTTTGAAACACTCTGTCTGTAGAAAATGCAACTGGACATTCGTAGCGCTAAGTGGGTAATAGTGGAAAAAAGAATATGTTCAAATATAAACTACACAGAAGCATTGTATGAAACTTCTTTCTCTTCTGTGCATTCAACTAACAGAGTTAAACCTTACTTTTGATTGAGCCTTTCTGAAACACTCTTTCTGTAGAAACTGCAATTGGACATTCTGAGCGCTAAGAGGCCTCTATTGGGAAAAATAATATCTTCAAATAAAAACTACACAGAAGCATTGTGTGAAACTTATTTCTGATATGTTCATTAAGCTAACAGAGTTAAACCATACTTTTGATTGCGCAGTTCTGAACACTCTTTCTGTAGAAAATGCAAGTGGACATTCGGAGCGCTAAGAGGGTAATAGTGGAAAAAGGAATATATTCAAATATAAACTACACAGTAGCATTCTGTGAAAATTCTTTCTGTTCTGTGCATTCAACTAACAGAGTTGAACCTTACTTTTGATTGAGCCGTTCTGAAACACTCTTTCTGTAGAAACTGCAATTGGACATGCTAAGCGCTAAGAGGCCTACATTGGGAAAAAGAATATCTTCAAATAAAAACTACACAGATGCATTCTGTGAAACTTATTTATGATCTGTAAATTCAGTTAACAGAGATAAAACATATTTTTGATTGAGCAGTTATGAAACACTCTTTTTGTAGAAAATGTAAGTGGAGATTCGGAGCGCTAAGATGGTAATAGTGGAAAAAGGAATATATTTAAATATAAACTACACAGTAGCATTCTGTGAAAATTCTTGCTGTTCTGTGCATTCAACTAACAGAGTTGAACCTTACTTTTGATTGAGCCGTTCTGAAACACTCTTTCTGTAGAAACTGCAATTGGACATGCTAAGCGTTAAGAGGCCTACATTGGGAAAAAGAATATCTTCAAATAAAATCTACACAGATGCATTCTGTGAAACTTATTTCTGATCTGTAAATTCAGTTAACAGAGATAAAACATATTTTTGATTGAGCAGTTATGAAACAATCTTTTTGTAGAAAATGCAAGTGGAGATTCGGAGCGCTAAGAGGGTAATAGTGGAAAAAGGAATGTCTTCAAATATAAACTACACAGAATCATTCGGTGAAACTTCTTTCTGTTCTGTGCATTCAGCTAACAGAGTTAAACCATACTTTTGCTTGAGCAGATCTGAACACTCTTTCTGTAGAAAATGGAACTGGACATTTGGAGCGCTAAGAGCGTAGTAGTGGAAAAAGGAATATATTCAAATATAAACTACACAGAAGCATTCTGTGAAACTTCTTTCTGATCTGAGCATTCAGCTAACAGAGTTAAACCATACTTTTGATTGAGCAGTTTTGAAACACTCTGTCTGTAGAAAATGCAACTGGACATTCGTAGCGCTAAGTGGGTAATAGTGGAAAAAAGAATATGTTCAAATATAAACTACACAGAAGCATTGTATGAAACTTCTTTCTGTTCTGTGCATTCAACTAACAGAGTTGAACCTTACTTTTGATTGAGTCGTTCTGAAACACTCTTTCTGTAGAAACTGCAATTGGACATTCTGAGCGCTAAGAGGCCTATATTGGGAAAAAGAATGTCTACAAATAAAAACTACACAGAAGAATTGTGTGAAACTTCTTTCTGTTCTGTTTGTTCAACTAAAAGAGTTGAACCTTAGTTTTGATTGAGCCGTTCTGAAACACTCTTTCTGTAGAAAATGCAAGTGGAGATTCGGAGCGCTAAGAGGGTAATAGTGGAAAAAGGAATGTCTCCAAATATAAACTACACAGAATCATTCTGTGAAACTTCTTTCTGATCTGTGCATTCAGCTAACAGAGTTAAACCATACCTTTGATTGAGCAGATCTGAACACTCTTTCTGTAGAAAATGCAACTGGACATTTGGAGCACTAAGAGAGTAGTAGTGGAAAAAGGAATATATTCAAATATAAACTACACAGAAGCATTCTGTGAAACTTCTTTCTGATCTGAGCATTCAGCTAACAGAGTTAAACCATACTTTTGATTGAGCAGTTTTGAAACACTCTGTCTGTAGAAAATGCAAGTGGACATTCGTAGCGCTAAGTGGGTAATAGTGGAAAAAAGAATATGTTCAAATATAAACTACACAGAAGCATTGTATGAAACTTCTTTCTGTTCTGTGCATTCAACTAACAGAGTTGAACCTTACTTTTGATTGAGCCTTTCTGAAACACTCTTTCTGTAGAAATTGCAATTGGACATTCTGAGCGCTAAGAGGCCTCTATTGGGAAAAATAATATCTTCAAATAAAAACTACACAGAAGCATTGTGTGAAACTTATTTCTGATATGTTCATTAAGCTAACAGAGTTAAACCATACTTTTGATTGCCCAGTTCTGAACACTCTTTCTGTAGAAAATGCAAGTGGACATTCGGAGCGCTAAGAGGGTAATAGTGGAAAAAGGAATATATTCAAATATAAACTACACAGTAGCATTCTGTGAAAATTCTTTCTGTTCTGTGCATTCAACTAACAGAGTTGAACCTTACTTTTGATTGAGCCGTTCTGAAACACTCTTTCTGTAGAAACTGCAATTGGACATGCTAAGCGCTAAGAGGCCTACATTGGGAAAAAGAATATCTTCAAATAAAAACTACACACATGCATTCTGTGAAACTGATTTCTGATCTGTAAATTCAGTTAACAGAGATAAAACATATTTTTGATTGAGCAGTTATGAAACACTCTTTTTGTAGAAAATGCAAGTGGAGATTCGGAGCGCTAAGATGGTAATAGTGGAAAAAGGAATATATTTAAATATAAACTACACAGTAGCATTCTGTGAAAATTCTTTCTGTTCTGTGCATTCAACTAACAGAGTTGAACCTTACTTTTGATTGAGCCGTTCTGAAACACTCTTTCTGTAGAAACTGCAATTGGACATGCTAAGCCCTAAGAGGCCTATATTGGGAAAAAGAATATCTTCAAATAAAAACTACACAGATGCATTCTGTGAAACTTATTTCTGATCTGTAAATTCAGTTAACAGAGATAAAACATATTTTTGTTTGAGCAGTTATGAAACACTCTTTTTGTAGAAAATGCAACTGGAGATTCGGAGCGCTAAGAGGGTAATAGTGGAAAAAGGAATGTCTTCAAATATAAACTACACAGAATCATTCGGTGAAACTTCTTTCTGATCTGTGCATTCAGCTAACAGAGTTAAACCATACTTTTGATTGAGCAGATCTGAACACTCTTTCTGTAGAAAATGGAACTGGACATTTGGAGCGCTAAGAGCGTAGTAGTGGAAAAAGGAATATATTCAAATATAAACTACACAGAAGCATTCTGTGAAACTTCTTTATGATCTGAGCATTCAGCTAACAGAGTTAAACCATACTTTTGATTGAGCAGTTTTGAAACACTCTGTCTGTAGAAAATGCAACTGGACATTCGTAGCGCTAAGTGGGTAATAGTGGAAAAAAGAATATGTTCAAATATAAACTACACAGAAGCATTGCATGAAACTTCTTTCTGTTCTGTGCATTCAACTAACAGAGTTGAACCTTACTTTTGATTGAGCCGTTCTGAAACACTCTTTCTGTAGAAACTGCAATTGGACATTCTGAGCGCTAAGAGGCCTATATTGGGAAAAAGAATGTCTACAAATAAAAACTACACAGAAGAATTGTGTGAAACTTCTTTCTGTTCTGTTTGTTCAACTAAAAGAGTTGAACCTTAGTTTTGATTGAGCCGTTCTGAAACACTCTTTCTGTAGAAAATGCAAGTGGAGATTCGGAGCGCTAAGAGGGTAATAGTGGAAAAAGGAATGTCTCCAAATATAAACTACACAGAATCATTCTGTGAAACTTCTTTCTGATCTGTGCATTCAGCTAACAGAGTTAAACCATACTTTTGATTGAGCAGATCTGAACACTCTTTCTGTAGAAAATGGAACTGGAGATTTGGAGCGCTAAGAGCTTAGTAGTGGAAAAAGGAATATATTCAAATATAAACTACACAGAAGCATTCTGTGAAACTTCTTTCTCATCTGAGCATTCAGCTAACAGAGTTAAACCATACTTTTGATTGAGCAGTTTTGAAACACTCTGTCTGTAGAAAATGCAAGTGGACATTCGTAGCGCTAAGTGGGTAATAGTGGAAAAAAGAATATGTTCAAATATAAACTACACAGAAGCATTGTATGAAACTCCTTTCTGTTCTGTGCATTCAACTAACAGAGTTGAACCTTACATTTGATTGAGCCGTTCTGAAACACTCTTTCTGTAGAAACTGCAATTGGACATTCTGAGCGCTAAGAGGACTATATTGGGAAAAAGAATGTCTACAAATAAACACTACACAGAAGAATTGTGTGAAACTTCTTTCTGTTCTGTTTGTTCAACTAAAAGAGTTGAACCTTAGTTTTGATTGAGCCGTTCTGAAACACTCTTTCTGTAGAAAATGCAAGTGGAGATTCGGAGCGCTAAGAGGGTAATAGTGGAAAAAGGAATGTCTCCAAATATAAACTACACAGAATCATTCTGTGAAACTTCTTTCTGATCTGTGCATTCAGCTAACAGAGTTAAACCATACTTTTGATTGAGCAGATGTGAACACTCTTTCTGTAGAAAATGCAACTGGACATTTGGAGCGCTAAGAGAGTAGTAGTGGAAAAAGGAATATATTCAAATATAAACTACACAGAAGCATTCTGTGAAACTTCTTTCTGATCTGAGCATTCAGCTAACAGAGTTAAACCATACTTTTGATTGAGCTGTTTTGAAACACTCTGTCTGTAGAAAATGCAACTGGACATTCGTAGCGCTAAGTGGGTAATAGTGGAAAAAAGAATATGTTCAAATATAAACTACACAGAAGCATTGTATGAAACTTCTTTCTCTTCTGTGCATTCAACTAACAGAGTTAAACCTTACTTTTGATTGAGCCTTTCTGAAACACTCTTTCTGTAGAAACTGCAATTGGACATTCTGAGCGCTAAGAGGCCTCTATTGGGAAAAATAATATCTTCAAATAAAAACTACACAGAAGCATTGTGTGAAACTTATTTCTGATATGTTCATTAAGCTAACAGAGTTAAACCATACTTTTGATTGCGCAGTTCTGAACACTCTTTCTGTAGAAAATGCAAGTGGACATTCGGAGCGCTAAGAGGGTAATAGTGGAAAAAGGAATATATTCAAATATAAACTACACAGTAGCATTCTGTGAAAATTCTTTCTGTTCTGTGCATTCAACTAACAGAGTTGAACCTTACTTTTGATTGAGCCGTTCTGAAACACTCTTTCTGTAGAAACTGCAATTGGACATGCTAAGCGCTAAGAGGCCTACATTGGGAAAAAGAATATCTTCAAATAAAAACTACACAGATGCATTCTGTGAAACTTATTTATGATCTGTAAATTCAGTTAACAGAGATAAAACATATTTTTGATTGAGCAGTTATGAAACACTCTTTTTGTAGAAAATGTAAGTGGAGATTCGGAGCGCTAAGATGGTAATAGTGGAAAATGGAATATATTTAAATATAAACTACACAGTAGCATTCTGTGAAAATTCTTGCTGTTCTGTGCATTCAACTAACAGAGTTGAACCTTACTTTTGATTGAGCCGTTCTGAAACACTCTTTCTGTAGAAACTGCAATTGGACATGCTAAGCGTTAAGAGGCCTACATTGGGAAAAAGAATATCTTCAAATAAAATCTACACAGATGCATTCTGTGAAACTTATTTCTGATCTGTAAATTCAGTTAACAGAGATAAAACATATTTTTGATTGAGCAGTTATGAAACAATCTTTTTGTAGAAAATGCAAGTGGAGATTCGGAGCGCTAAGAGGGTAATAGTGGAAAAAGGAATGTCTTCAAATATAAACTACACAGAATCATTCGGTGAAACTTCTTTCTGTTCTGTGCATTCAGCTAACAGAGTTAAACCATACTTTTGCTTGAGCAGATCTGAACACTCTTTCTGTAGAAAATGGAACTGGACATTTGGAGCGCTAAGAGCGTAGTAGTGGAAAAAGGAATATATTCAAATATAAACTACACAGAAGCATTCTGTGAAACTTCTTTCTGATCTGAGCATTCAGCTAACAGAGTTAAACCATACTTTTGATTGAGCAGTTTTGAAACACTCTGTCTGTAGAAAATGCAACTGGACATTCGTAGCGCTAAGTGGGTAATAGTGGAAAAAAGAATATGTTCAAATATAAACTACACAGAAGCATTGTATGAAACTTCTTTCTGTTCTGTGCATTCAACTAACAGAGTTGAACCTTACTTTTGATTGAGTCGTTCTGAAACACTCTTTCTGTAGAAACTGCAATTGGACATTCTGAGCGCTAAGAGGCCTATATTGGGAAAAAGAATGTCTACAAATAAAAACTACACAGAAGAATTGTGTGAAACTTCTTTCTGTTCTGTTTGTTCAACTAAAAGAGTTGAACCTTAGTTTTGATTGAGCCGTTCTGAAACACTCTTTCTGTAGAAAATGCAAGTGGAGATTCGGAGCGCTAAGAGGGTAATAGTGGAAAAAGGAATGTCTCCAAATATAAACTACACAGAATCATTCTGTGAAACTTCTTTCTGATCTGTGCATTCAGCTAACAGAGTTAAACCATACCTTTGATTGAGCAGATCTGAACACTCTTTCTGTAGAAAATGCAACTGGACATTTGGAGCACTAAGAGAGTAGTAGTGGAAAAAGGAATATATTCAAATATAAACTACACAGAAGCATTCTGTGAAACTTCTTTCTGATCTGAGCATTCAGCTAACAGAGTTAAACCATACTTTTGATTGAGCAGTTTTGAAACACTCTGTCTGTAGAAAATGCAAGTGGACATTCGTAGCGCTAAGTGGGTAATAGTGGAAAAAAGAATATGTTCAAATATAAACTACACAGAAGCATTGTATGAAACTTCTTTCTGTTCTGTGCATTCAACTAACAGAGTTGAACCTTACTTTTGATTGAGCCTTTCTGAAACACTCTTTCTGTAGAAATTGCAATTGGACATTCTGAGCGCTAAGAGGCCTCTATTGGGAAAAATAATATCTTCAAATAAAAACTACACAGAAGCATTGTGTGAAACTTATTTCTGATATGTTCATTAAGCTAACAGAGTTAAACCATACTTTTGATTGCCCAGTTCTGAACACTCTTTCTGTAGAAAATGCAAGTGGACATTCGGAGCGCTAAGAGGGTAATAGTGGAAAAAGGAATATATTCAAATATAAACTACACAGTAGCATTCTGTGAAAATTCTTTCTGTTCTGTGCATTCAACTAACAGAGTTGAACCTTACTTTTGATTGAGCCGTTCTGAAACACTCTTTCTGTAGAAACTGCAATTGGACATGCTAAGCGCTAAGAGGCCTACATTGGGAAAAAGAATATCTTCAAATAAAAACTACACACATGCATTCTGTGAAACTGATTTCTGATCTGTAAATTCAGTTAACAGAGATAAAACATATTTTTGATTGAGCAGTTATGAAACACTCTTTTTGTAGAAAATGCAAGTGGAGATTCGGAGCGCTAAGATGGTAATAGTGGAAAAAGGAATATATTTAAATATAAACTACACAGTAGCATTCTGTGAAAATTCTTTCTGTTCTGTGCATTCAACTAACAGAGTTGAACCTTACTTTTGATTGAGCCGTTCTGAAACACTCTTTCTGTAGAAACTGCAATTGGACATGCTAAGCCCTAGAGGCCTATATTGGGAAAAAGAATATCTTCAAATAAAAACTACACAGATGCATTCTGTGAAACTTATTTCTGATCTGTAAATTCAGTTAACAGAGATAAAACATATTTTTGATTGAGCAGTTATGAAACACTCTTTTTGTAGAAAATGCAAGAGGAGATTCGGAGCGCTAAGAGGGTAATAGTGGAAAAAGGAATGTCTTCAAATATAAACTACACAGAATCATTCGGTGAAACTTCCTTCTGATCTGTGCATTCACCTAACAGAGTTAAACCATACTTTTCATTGAGCAGATCTGAACACTCTTTCTGTAGAAAATGGAACTGGACCGTTGGAGCGCTAAGAGCGTAGTAGTGGAAAAAGGAATATATTCAAATATAAACTACACAGAAGCATTCTGTGAAACTTCTTTCTGATCTGAGCATTCAGCTAACAGAGTTAAACCATACTTTTGATTGAGCAGCTTTGAAACACTCTGTCTGTAGAAAATGCAACTGGACATTCGTAGCGCTAAGTGGGTAATAGTGGAAAAAAGAATATGTTCAAATATAAACTACACAGAAGCATTGTATGAAACTTCTTTCTGTTCTGTGCATTCAACTAACAGAGTTGAACCTTACTTTTGATTGAGCCGTTCTGAAACACTCTTTCTGTAGAAACTGCAAATGGACATTCTGAGCGCTAAGAGGCCTCTATTGGGAAAAATAATATCTTCAAATAAAAACTACACAGAAGCATTGTGTGAAACTTATTTCTGATATGTTCATTAAGCTAACAGAGTTAAACCATACTTTTGATTGCGCCGTTCTGAACACTCTTTCTGTAGAAAATGCAAGTGGACATTCGGAGCGCTAAGAGGGTAATAGTGGAAAAAGGAATATATTCAAATATAAACTACACAGTAGCATTCTGTGAAAATCCTTTCTGTTCTGTGCATTCAACTAACAGAGTTGAACCTTACTTTTGATTGAGCCGTTCTGAAACACTCTTTCTGTAGAAACTGCAATTGGACATGCTAAGCGCTAAGAGTCCTACACTGGGAAAAAGAATATCTTCAAATAAAAACTACACAGATGCATTCTGTGAAACTGATTTCTGATCTGTAAATTCAGTTAACAGAGATAAAACATATTTTTGATTGAGCAGTTATGAAACACTCTTTTTGTAGAAAATGCAAGTGGAGATTCGGAGCGCTAAGATGGTAATAGTGGAAAAAGGAATATATTTAAATATAAACTACACAGTAGCATTCTGTGAAAATTCTTTCTGTTCTGTGCATTCAACTAACAGAGTTGAACCTTACTTTTGATTGAGCCGTTCTGAAACACTCTTTCTGTAGAAACTGCAATTGGACATGCTAAGCGCTAAGAGGCCTACATTGGGAAAAAGAATATCTTCAAATAAAAACTACACAGATGCATTCTGTGAAACTTATTTCTGATCTGTAAATTCAGTTAACAGAGATAAAACATATTTTTGATTGAGCAGTTATGAAACACTCTTTTTGTGGAAAATGCAAGTGGAGATTCGGAGCGCTTAGAGGGTAATAGTGGAAAAAGGAATGTCTTCAAATATAAACTACACAGAATCATTCGGTGAAACTTCCTACTGATCTGTGCATTCACCTAACAGAGTTAAACCATACTTTTGATTGAGCAGATCTGAACACTCTTTCTGTAGAAAATGCAACTGGACCTTTGGAGCGCTAAGAGCGTAGTAGTGGAAAAAGGAATATATTCAAATATAAACTACACAGAAGCATTCTGTGAAACTTCTTTCTGATCTGAGCATTCAGCTAACAGAGTTAAACCATACTTTTGATTGAGCAGTTTTGAAACACTCTGTCTGTAGAAAATGCAACTGGACATTCGTAGCGCTAAGTGGGTAATAGTGGAAAAAAGACTATGTTCAAATATAAACTACACAGAAGCATTGTATGAAACATCTTTCTGTTCTGTGCATTCAACTAACAGAGTTGAACCTTACTTTTGATTGAGCCGTTCTGAAACACTCTTTCTGTAGAAACTGCAATTGGACATTCTGAGCGCTAAGAGGCCTATATTGGGAAAAAGAATGTCTACAAATAAAAACTACACAGAAGAATTGTGTGAAACTTCTTTCTGTTCTGTTTGTTCAACTAAAAGAGTTGAACCTTAGTTTTAATTGAGCCGTTCTGAAACACTCTTTCTGTAGAAAATGCAAGTGGAGATTCGGAGCGCTAAGAGGGTAATAGTGGAAAAAGGAATGTCTCCAAATATAAACTACACAGAATCATTCTGTGAAACTTCTTTCTGATCTGTGCATTCAGCTAACAGAGTTAAACCATACTTTTTATTGAGCAGATCTGAACACTCTTTCTGTAGAAAATGGAACTGGACATTTGGAGCGCTAAGAGCTTAGTAGTGGAAAAAGGAATATATTCAAATATAAACTACACTGAAGCATTCTGTGAAACTTCTTTCTGATCTGAGCAATCAGCTAACAGAGTTAAACCATACTTTTGATTGAGCAGTTTTGAAACACTCTGTCTGTAGAAAATGCAAGTGGACATTCGTAGCGCTAAGTGGGTAATAGTGGAAAAAAGAATATGTTCAAATATAAACTACACAGAAGCATTGTATGAAACTCCTTTCTGTTCTGTGCATTCAACTAACAGAGTTGAACCTTACTTTTGATTGAGCCGTTCTGAAACACTCTTTCTGTAGAAACTGCAATTGGACATTCTGAGCGCTAAGAGGCCTCTATTGGGAAAAATAATATCTTCAAATAAAAACTACACAGAAGCATTGTGTGAAACTTATTTCTGATATGTTCATTAAGCTAACAGAGTTAAACCATACTTTTGATTGTGCAGTTCTGAACACTCTTTCTGTAGAAAATGCAAGTGGACATTCGGAGCGCTAAGAGGGTAATAGTGGAAAAAGGAATATATTCAAATATAAACTACACAGTAGCATTCTGTGAAAATTCTTTCTGTTCTGTGCATTCAACTAACAGAGTTGAACCTTACTTTTGATTGAGCCGTTCTGAAACACTCTTTCTGTAGAAACTGCAATTGGACATGCTAAGCGCTAAGAGGCCTACATTGGGAAAAAGAATATCTTCAAATAAAAACTACACAGATGCATTCTGTGAAACTGATTTCTGATCTGTAAATTCAGTTAACAGAGATAAAACATATTTTTGATTGAGCAGTTATGAAACACTCTTTTTGTAGAAAATGCAAGTGGAGATTCGGAGCGCTAAGATGGTAATAGTGGAAAAAGAAATATATTTAAATATAAACTACACAGTAGCATTCTGTGAAAATTCTTTCTGTTCTGTGCATTCAACTAACAGAGTTGAACCTTACTTTTGATTGAGCCGTTCTGAAACACTCTTTCTGTAGAAACTGCAATTGGACATGCTAAGCGCTAAGAGGCCTACATTGGGAAAAAGAATATCTTCAAATAAAAACTACACAGATGCATTCTCTGAAACTTATTTCTGATCTGTAAATTCAGTTAACAGAGATAAAACATATTTTTGATTGAGCAGTTATGAAACACTCTTTTTGTAGAAAATGCAAGTGGAGATTCGGAGCGCTAAGAGGGTAATAGTGGAAAAAGGAATGTCTTCAAATATAAACTACACAGAATCATTCGGTGAAATTTCTTTCTGTTCTGTGCATTCAGCTAACAGAGTTAAACCATACTTTTGCTTGAGCAGATCTGAACACTCTTTCTGTAGAAAATGGAACTGGACATTTGGAGCGCTAAGAGCGTAGTAGTGGAAAAAGGAATATATTCAAATATAAACTACACAGAAGCATTCTGTGAAACTTCTTTCTGATCTGAGCATTCAGCTAACAGAGTTAAACCATTCTTTTGATTGAGCAGTTTTGAAACACTCTGTCTGTAGAAAATGCAACTGGACATTCGTAGCGCTAAGTGGGTAATAGTGGAAAAAAGAATATGTTCAAATATAAACTACACAGAAGCATTGTATGAAACTTCTTTCTGTTCTGTGCATTCAACTAACAGAGTTGAACCTTACTTTTGATTGAGCCGTTCTGAAACACTCTTTCTGTAGAAACTGCAATTGGACATTCTGAGCGCTAAGAGGCCTATATTGGGAAAAAGAATGTCTACAAATAAAAACTACACAGAAGAATTGTGTGAAACTTCTTTCTGTTCTGTTTGTTCAACTAAAAGAGTTGAACCTTAGTTTTGATTGAGCCGTTCTGAAACACTCTTTCTGTAGAAAATGCAAGTGGAGATTCGGAGCGCTAAGGGGGTAATAGTGGAAAAAGGAATGTCTCCAAATATAAACTACACAGAATCATTCTGTGAAACTTCTTTCTGATCTGTGCATTCAGCTAACAGAGTTAAACCATACTTTTGATTGAGCAGATCTGAACACTCTTTCTGTAGAAAATGCAACTGGACATTTGGAGCGCTAAGAGAGTAGTAGTGGAAAAAGGAATATATTCAAATATAAACTACACAGAAGCATTCTGTGAAACTTCTTTCTGATCTGAGCATTCAGCTAACAGAGTTAAACCATACTTTTGATTGAGCAGTTTTGAAACACTCTGTCTGTAGAAAATGCAACTGGACATTCGTAGCGCTAAGTGGGTAATAGTGGAAAAAAGAATATGTTCAAATATAAACTACACAGAAGCATTGTATGAAACTTCTTTCTGTTCTGTGCATTCAACTAACAGAGTTAAACCTTACTTTTGATTGAGCCTTTCTGAAACACTCTTTCTGTAGAAACTGCAATTGGACATTCTGAGCGCTAAGAGGCCTCTATTGGGAAAAATAATATCTTCAAATAAAAACTACACAGAAGCATTGTGTGAAACTTATTTCTGATATGTTCATTAAGCTAACAGAGTTAAACCATACTTTTGATTGCGCAGTTCTGAACACTCTTTCTGTAGAAAATGCAAGTGGACATTCGGAGCGCTAAGAGGGTAATAGTGGAAAAAGGAATATATTCAAATATAAACTGCACAGTAGCATTCTGTGAAAATTCTTTCTGTTCTGTGCATTCAACTAACAGAGTTGAACCTTACTTTTGATTGAGCCGTTCTGAAACACTCTTTCTGTAAAAACTGCAATTGGACATGCTAAGCGCTAAGAGGCCTACATTGGGAAAAAGAATATCTTCAAATAAAAACTACACAGATGCATTCTGTGAAACTGATTTCTGATCTGTAAATTCAGTTAACAGAGATAAAACATATTTTTGATTGAGCAGTTATGAAACACTCTTTTTGTAGAAAATGCAAGTGGAGATTCGGAGCGCTAAGATGGTAATAGTGGAAAAAGGAATATATTTAAATATAAACTACACAGTAGCATTCTGTGAAAATTCTTTCTGTTCTGTGCATTCAACTAACAGAGTTGAACCTTACTTTTGATTGAGCCGTTCTGAAACACTCTTTCTGTAGAAACTGCAATTGGACATGCTAAGCGCTAAGAGGCCTACATTGGGAAAAAGAATATCTTCAAATAAAAACTACACAGATGCATTCTGTGAAACTTATTTCTGATCTGTAAATTCAGTTAACAGAGATAAAACATATTTTTGATTGAGCAGTTATGAAACACTCTTTTTGTAGAAAATGCAAGTGGAGATTCGGAGCGCTAAGAGAGTAATAGTGGAAAAAGTAATGTCTTCAAATATAAACTACACAGAATCATTCGGTGAAACTTCCTTCTGATCTGTGCATTCACCTAACAGAGTTAAACCATACTTTTGATTGAGCAGATCTGAACACTCTTTCTGTAGAAAATGCAACTGGACCTTTGGAGCGCTAAGAGCGTAGTAGTGGAAAAAGGAATATATTCAAATATAAACTACACAGAAGCATTCTGTGAAACTTCTTTCTGATCTGAGCATTCAGCTAACAGAGTTAAACCATACTTTTGATTGAGCAGTTTTGAAACACTCTGTCTGTAGAAAATGCAACTGGACATTCGTAGCGCTAAGTGGGTAATAGTGGAAAAAAGAATATGTTCAAATATAAACTACACAGAAGCATTGTATGAAACTTCTTTCTGTTCTGTGCATTCAACTAACAGAGTTGAACCTTACTTTTGACTGAGCCGTTCTGAAACACTCTTTCTGTAGAAACTGCAATTGGACATTCTGAGCGCTAGGAGGCCTATATTGGGAAAAAGAATGTCTACAAATAAAAACTACACAGAAGAATTGTGTGAAACTTCTTTCTGTTCTGTTTGTTCAACTAAAAGAGTTGAACCTTAGTTTTGATTGAGCCGTTCTGAAACACTCTTTCTGTAGAAAATGCAAGTGGAGATTCGGAGCGCTAAGAGGGTAATAGTGGAAAAAGGAATGTCTCCAAATATAAACTACACAGAATCATTCAGTGAAACTTCTTTCTGATCTGTGCATTCAGCTAACAGTGGTAAACCATACTTTTGATTGAGCAGATGTGAACACTCTTTCTGTAGAAAATGCAACTGGACATTTGGAGCGCTAAGAGAGTAGTAGTGGAAAAAGGAATATATTCAAATATAAACTACACAGAAGCATTCTGTGAAACTTCCTTCTGATCTGAGCATTCAGCTAACAGAGTTAAACCATACTTTGGATTGAGCAGTTTTGAAACACTCTGTCTGAAGAAAATGCAACTGGACATTCGTAGCGCTAAGTGGGTAATAGTGGAAAAAAGAATATGTTCAAATATAAACTACACAGAAGCATTTTATGAAACTTTTTTCTGTTCTGTGCATTCAACTAACAGAGTTGAACCTTACTTTTTTTTGAGCCTTTCTGAAACACTCTTTCTGTAGAAACTGCAATTGGACATTCTGAGCGCTAAGAGGCCTCTATTGGGAAAAATAATATCTTCAAATAAAAACTACACAGAAGCATTGTGTGAAACTTATTTCTGATATGTTCATTAAGCTAACAGAGTTAAACCATACTTTTGATTGCGCAGTTCTGAACACTCTTTCTGTAGAAAATGCAAGTGGACATTCGGAGCGCTAAGAGGGTAATAGTGGAAAAAGGAATATATTCAAATATAAACTACACAGTAGCATTCTGTGAAAATTCTTTCTGTTCTGTGCATTCAACTAACAGAGTTGAACCTTACTTTTGATTGAGCCGTTCTGAAACACTCTTTCTGTAGAAACTGCAATTGGACATGCTAAGCGTTAAGAGGCCTACATTGGGAAAAAGAATATCTTCAAATAAAATCTACACAGATGCATTCTATGAAACTTATTTCTGATCTGTAAATTCAGTTAACAGAGATAAAACATATTTTTGATTGAGCAGTTATGAAACACTCTTTTTGTAGAAAATGCAAGTTGAGATTCGGAGCGCTAAGAGGGTAATAGTGGAAAAAGGAACGTCTTCAAATATAAACTACACAGAATCATTTGGTGAAACTTCTTTCTGTTCTGTGCATTCAACTAACAGAGTTAAACCATACTTTTGCTTGAGCAGATCTGAAAACTCTTTCTGTAGAAAATGGAACTGGACATTTGGAGCGCTAAGAGCGTAGTAGTGGAAAAAAGAATATATTCAAATATAAACTACACAGAAGCATTCTGTGAAACTTCTTTCTGATCTGAGCATTCAGCTAACAGAGTTAAACCATACTTTTGATTGAGCAGTTTTGAAACACTCTGTCTGTAGAAAATGCAACTGGACATTCGTAGCGCTAAGTGGGTAATAGTGGAAAAAAGAATATGTTCAAATATAAACTACACAGAAGCATTGTATGAAACTCCTTTCTGTTCTGTGCATTCAACTAACAGAGTTGAACCTTACTTTTGATTGAGCCGTTCTGAAACACTCTTTCTGTAGAAACTGCAATTGGACATTCTGAGCGCTAAGAGGCCTCTAGTGGGAAAAATAATATCTTCAAATAAAAACTACACAGAAGCATTGTGTGAAACTTATTTCTGATATGTTCATTAAGCTAACAGAGTTAAACCATACTTTTGATTGTGCAGTTCTGAACACTCTTTCTGTAGAAAATGCAAGTGGACATTCGGAGCGCTAAGAGGGTAATAGTGGAAAAAGGAATATATTCAAATATAAACTACACAGTAGCATTCTGTGAAAATTCTTTCTGTTCTGTGCATTCAACTAACAGAGTTGAACCTTACTTTTGATTGAGCCGTTCTGAAACACTCTTTCTGTAGAAACTGCAATTGGACATGCTAAGCGCTAAGAGGCCTACATTGGGAAAAAGAATATCTTCAAATAAAAACTACACAGATGCATTCTGTGAAACTGATTTCTGATCTGTAAATTCAGTTAACAGAGATAAAACATATTTTTGATTGAGCAGTTATGAAACACTCTTTTTGTAGAAAATGCAAGTGGAGATTCGGAGCGCTAAGATGGTAATAGTGGAAAAAGGAATATATTTAAATATAAACTACACAGTAGCATTCTGTGAAAATTCTTTCTGTTCTGTGCATTCAACTAACAGAGTTGAACCTTACTTTTGATTGAGCCGTTCTGAAACACTCTTTCTGTAGAAACTGCAATTGGACATGCTAAGCGCTAAGAGGCCTACATTGGGAAAAAAATATCTTCAAATAAAAACTACACAGATGCATTCTGTGAAACTTATTTCTGATCTGTAAATTCAGTTAACAGAGATAAAACATATTTTTGATTGAGCAGTTATGAAACACTCTTTTTGTAGAAAATGCAAGTGGAGATTCGGAGCGCTAAGAGGGTAATAGTGGAAAAAGGAATGTCTTCAAATATAAACTACACAGAATCATTCGGTGAAATTTCTTTCTGTTCTGTGCATTCAGCTAACAGAGTTAAACCATACTTTTGCTTGAGCAGATCTGAACACTCTTTCTGTAGAAAATGGAACTGGACATTTGGAGCGCTAAGAGCGTAGTAGTGGAAAAAGGAATATATTCAAATATAAACTACACAGAAGCATTCTGTGAAACTTCTTTCTGATCTGAGCATTCAGCTAACAGAGTTAAACCATACTTTTGATTGAGCAGTTTTGAAACACTCTGTCTGTAGAAAATGCAACTGGACATTCGTAGCGCTAAGTGGGTAATAGTGGAAAAAAGAATATGTTCAAATATAAACTACACAGAAGCATTGTATGAAACTTCTTTCTGTTCTGTGCATTCAACTAACAGAGTTGAACCTTACTTTTGATTGAGCCGTTCTGAAACACTCTTTCTGTAGAAACTGCAATTGGACATTCTGAGCGCTAAGAGGCCTATATTGGGAAAAAGAATGTCTACAAATAAAAACTACACAGAAGAATTGTGTGAAACTTCTTTCTGTTCTGTTTGTTCAACTAAAAGAGTTGAACCTTAGTTTTGATTGAGCCGTTCTGAAACACTCTTTCTGTAGAAAATGCAAGTGGAGATTCGGAGCGCTAAGAGGGTAATAGTGGAAAAAGGAATGTCTCCAAATATAAACTACACAGAATCATTCTGTGAAACTTCTTTCTGATCTGTGCATTCAGCTAACAGAGTTAAACCATACTTTTGATTGAGCAGATCTGAACACTCTTTCTGTAGAAAATGCAACTGGACATTTGGAGCGCTAAGAGAGTAGTAGTGGAGAAAGGAATATATTCAAATATAAACTACACAGAAGCATTCTGTGAAACTTCTTTCTGATCTGAGCATTCAGCTAACAGAGTTAAACCATACTTTTGATTGAGCAGTTTTGAAACACTCTGTCTGTAGAAAATGCAACTGGACATTCGTAGCGCTAAGTGGGTAATAGTGGAAAAAAGAATATGTTCAAATATAAACTACACAGAAGCATTGTATGAAACTTCTTTCTGTTCTGTGCATTCAACTAACAGAGTTAAACCTTACTTTTGATTGAGCCTTTCTGAAACACTCTTTCTGTAGAAACTGCAATTGGACATTCTGAGCGCTAAGAGGCCTCTATTGGGAAAAATAATATCTTCAAATAAAAACTACACAGAAGCATTGTGTGAAACTTATTTCTGATATGTTCATTAAGCTAACAGAGTTAAACCATACTTTTGATTGCGCAGTTCTGAACACTCTTTCTGTAGAAAATGCAAGTGGACATTCGGAGCGCTAAGAGGGTAATAGTGGAAAAAGGAATATATTCAAATATAAACTGCACAGTAGCATTCTGTGAAAATTCTTTCTGTTCTGTGCATTCAACTAACAGAGTTGAACCTTACTTTTGATTGAGCCGTTCTGAAACACTCTTTCTGTAAAAACTGCAATTGGACATGCTAAGCGCTAAGAGGCCTACATTGGGAAAAAGAATATCTTCAAATAAAAACTACACAGATGCATTCTGTGAAACTGATTTCTGATCTGTAAATTCAGTTAACAGAGATAAAACATATTTTTGATTGAGCAGTTATGAAACACTCTTTTTGTAGAAAATGCAAGTGGAGATTCGGAGCGCTAAGATGGTAATAGTGGAAAAAGGAATATATTTAAATATAAACTACACAGTAGCATTCTGTGAAAATTCTTTCTGTTCTGTGCATTCAACTAACAGAGTTGAACCTTACTTTTGATTGAGCCGTTCTGAAACACTCTTTCTGTAGAAACTGCAATTGGACATGCTAAGCGCTAAGAGGCCTACATTGGGAAAAAGAATATCTTCAAATAAAAACTACACAGATGCATTCTGTGAAACTTATTTCTGATCTGTAAATTCAGTTAACAGAGATAAAACATATTTTTGATTGAGCAGTTATGAAACACTCTTTTTGTAGAAAATGCAAGTGGAGATTCGGAGCGCTAAGAGAGTAATAGTGGAAAAAGGAATGTCTTCAAATATAAACTACACAGAATCATTCGGTGAAACTTCCTTCTGATCTGTGCATTCACCTAACAGAGTTAAACCATACTTTTGATTGAGCAGATCTGAACACTCTTTCTGTAGAAAATGCAACTGGACCTTTGGAGCGCTAAGAGCGTAGTAGTGGAAAAAGGAATATATTCAAATATAAACTACACAGAAGCATTCTGTGAAACTTCTTTCTGATCTGAGCATTCAGCTAACAGAGTTAAACCATACTTTTGATTGAGCAGTTTTGAAACACTCTGTCTGTAGAAAATGCAACTGGACATTCGTAGCGCTAAGTGGGTAATAGTGGAAAAAAGAATATGTTCAAATATAAACTACACAGAAGCATTGTATGAAACTTCTTTCTGTTCTGTGCATTCAACTAACAGAGTTGAACCTTACTTTTGATTGAGCCGTTCTGAAACACTCTTTCTGTAGAAACTGCAATTGGACATTCTGAGCGCTAGGAAGCCTATATTGGGAAAAAGAATGTCTACAAATAAAAACTACACAGAAGAATTGTGTGAAACTTCTTTCTGTTCTGTTTGTTCAACTAAAAGAGTTGAACCTTAGTTTTGATTGAGCCGTTCTGAAACACTCTTTCTGTAGAAAATGCAAGTGGAGATTCGGAGCGCTAAGAGGGTAATAGTGGAAAAAGGAATGTCTCCAAATATAAACTACACAGAATCATTCAGTGAAACTTCTTTCTGATCTGTGCATTCAGCTAACAGTGGTAAACCATACTTTTGATTGAGCAGATGTGAACACTCTTTCTGTAGAAAATGCAACTGGACATTTGGAGCGCTAAGAGAGTAGTAGTGGAAAAAGGAATATATTCAAATATAAACTACACAGAAGCATTCTGTGAAACTTCTTTCTGATCTGAGCATTCAGCTAACAGAGTTAAACGATACTTTGGATTGAGCAGTTTTGAAACACTCTGTCTGAAGAAAATGCAACTGGACATTCGTAGCGCTAAGTGGGTAATAGTGGAAAAAAGAATATGTTCAAATATAAACTACACAGAAGCATTTTATGAAACTTCTTTCTGTTCTGTGCATTCAACTAACAGAGTTGAACCTTACTTTTGATTGAACCTTTCTGAAACACTCTTTCTGTAGAAACTGCAATTGGACATTCTGAGCGCTAAGAGGCCTCTATTGGGAAAAATAATATCTTCAAATAAAAACTACACAGAAGCATTGTGTGAAACTTATTTCTGATATGTTCATTAAGCTAACAGAGTTAAACCATACTTTTGATTGCGCAGTTCTGAACACTCTTTCTGTAGAAAATGCAAGTGGACATTCGGAGCGCTAAGAGGGTAATAGTGGAAAAAGGAATATATTCAAATATAAACTACACAGTAGCATTCTGTGAAAATTCTTTCTGTTCTGTGCATTCAACTAACAGAGTTGAACCTTACTTTTGATTGAGCCGTTCTGAAACACTCTTTCTGTAGAAACTGCAATTGGACATGCTAAGCGCTAAGAGGCCTAAATTGGGAAAAAGAATATCTTCAAATAAAAACTACACAGATGCATTCTGTGAAACTTATTTCTGATCTGTAAATTCAGTTAACAGAGATAAAACATATTTTTGATTGAGCAGTTATGAAACACTCTTTTTGTAGAAAATGTAAGTGGAGATTCGGAGCGCTAAGATGGTAATAGTGGAAAAAGGAATATATTTAAATATAAACTACACAGTAGCATTCTGTGAAAATTCTTTCTGTTCTGTGCATTCAACTAACAGAGTTGAACCTTACTTTTGATTGAGCCGTTCTGAAACACTCTTTCTGTAGAAACTGCAATTGGACATGCTAAGCGTTAAGAGGCCTACATTGGGAAAAAGAATATCTTCAAATAAAATCTACACAGATGCATTCTATGAAACTTATTTCTGATCTGTAAATTCAGTTAACAGAGATAAAACATATTTTTGATTGAGCAGTTATGAAACACTCTTTTTGTAGAAAATGCAAGTTGAGATTGGGAGCGCTAAGAGGGTAATAGTGGAAAAAGGAACGTCTTCAAATATAAACTACACAGAATCATTCGGTGAAACTTCTTTCTGTTCTGTGCATTCAACTAACAGAGTTAAACCATACTTTTGCTTGAGCAGATCTGAACACTCTTTCTGTAGAAAATGGAACTGGACATTTGGAGCGCTAAGAGCGTAGTAGTGGAAAAAAGAATATATTCAAATATAAACTACACAGAAGCATTCTGTGAAACTTCTTTCTGATCTGAGCATTCAGCTAACAGAGTTAAACCATACTTTTGCTTGAGCAGATCTGAACACTCTTTCTGTAGAAAATGGAACTGGACATTTGGAGCGCTAAGAGCGTAGTAGTGGAAAAAAGAATATATTCAAATATAAACTACACAGAAGCATTCTGTGAAACTTCTTTCTGATCTGAGCATTCAGCTAACAGAGTTAAACCATACTTTTGATTGAGCAGTTTTGAAACACTCTGTCTGTAGAAAATGCAACTGGACATTCGTAGCGCTAAGTGGGTAATAGTGGAAAAAAGAATATGTTCAAATAGAAACTACACAGAAGCATTGTATGAAACTTCTTTCTGTTCTGTGCATTCAACTAACAGAGTTGAACCTTACTTTTGATTGAGCCGTTCTGAAACACTCTTTCTGTAGAAACTGCAATTGGACATTCTGAGCGCTAAGAGGCCTATATTGGGAAAAAGAATGTCTACAAATAAAAACTACACAGAAGAAATGTGTGAAACTTCTTTCTGTTCTGTTTGTTCAACTAAAAGAGTTGAACCTTAGTTTTGATTGAGCCGTTCTGAAACACTCTTTCTGTAGAAAATGCAAGTGGAGATTCGGAGCGCTAAGAGGGTAATAGTGGAAAAAGGAATGTCTCCAAATATAAACTACACAGAATCATTCTGTGAAACTTCTTTCTGATCTGTGCATTCAGCTAACAGAGTTAAACCATACTTTTGATTGAGCTGATCTGAACACTCTTTCTGTAGAAAATGCAACTGGACATTTGGAGCGCTAAGAGAGTAGTAGTGGAAAAAGGAATATATTCAAATATAAACTACACAGAAGCATTCTGTGAAACTCCTTTCTGATCTGAGCATTCAGCTAACAGAGTTAAACCATACTTTTGATTGAGCAGTTTTGAAACCCTCTGTCAGTAGAAAATGCAACTGGACATTCGTAGCGCTAAGTGGGTAATAGTGGAAAAAAGAATATGTTCAAATATAAACTACACAGAAGCATTGTATGAAAATTCTTTCTGTTCTGTGCATTCAACTAACAGAGTTGAACCTTACTTTTGATTGAGCCTTTCTGAAACACTCTTTCTGTAGAAACTGCAATTGGACATTCTGAGCGCTAAGAGGCCTCTATTGGGAAAAATAATATCTTCAAATAAAAACTACATGGAAGCATTGTGTGAAACTTATTTCTGATATGTTCATTAAGCTAACAGAGTTAAACCATACTTTTGATTGCGCAGTTCTGAACACTCTTTCTGTAGAAAATGCAAGTGGACATTCGGAGCGCTAAGAGGGTAATAGTGGAAAAAGGAATATATTCAAATATAAACTACACAGTAGCATTCTGTGAAAATTCTTTCTGTTCTGTGCATTCAACTAACAGAGTTGAACCTTACTTTTGATTGAGCCGTTCTGAAACACTCTTTCTGTAGAAACTGCAATTGGACATGCTAAGCGCTAAGAGGCCTACATTGGGAAAAAAATATCTTCAAATAAAAACTACACAGATGCATTCTGTGAAACTTATTTCTGATCTGTAAATTCAGTTAACAGAGATAAAACATATTTTTGATTGGGCAGTTATGAAACACTCTTTTTGTAGAAAATGCAAGTGGAGATTCGGAGCGCTAAGATGGTAATAGTGGAAAAAGGAATATATTTAAATATAAACTACACAGTAGCATTCTGTGAAAATTCCTTCTGTTCTGTGCATTCAAATAACAGAGTTGAACCTTACTTTTGATTGAGCCGTTCTGAAACACTCTTTCTGTAGAAACTGCAATTGGACATGCTAAGCGCTAAGAGGCCTACATTGGGAAAAGGAATATCTTCAAATAAAAACTACACAGATGCATTCTGTGAAACTTATTTCTGATCTGTAAATTCAGTTAACAGAGATAAAACATATTTTTGATTGAGCAGTTATGAAACACTCTTTTTGTAGAAAATGCAAGTGGAGATTCGGAGCGCTAAGAGGGTAATAGTGGAAAAAGGAATGTCTTCAAATATAAACTACACAGAATCATTCGGTGAAACTTCTTTCTGATCTGTGCATTCAGCTAACAGAGTTAAACCATACTTTTGATTGAGCAGATCTGAACACTCTTTCTGTAGAAAATGGAACTGGACATTTGGAGCGCTAAGAGCGTAGTAGTGGAAAAAGGAATATATTCAAATATAAACTAAACAGAAGCATTCTGTGAAACTTCTTTCTGATCTGAGCATTCAGCTAACAGAGTTAAACCATACTTTTGATTGAGCATTTTTGAAACACTCTGTCTGTAGAAAATGCAACTGGATATTCGTAGCGCTAAGTGGGTAATAGTGGAAAAAAGAATATGTTCAAATATAAACTACACAGAAGCATTGTATGAAACTTCTTTCTGTTCTGTGCATTCAACTAACAGAGTTGAACCTTACATTTGATTGAGCCGTTCTGAAACACTCTTTCTGTAGAAACTGCAATTGGACATTCTGAGCGCTAAGAGGCCTATATTGGGAAAAAGAATGTCTACAAATAAAAACTACACAGAAGAATTGTGTGAAACTTCTTTCTGTTCTGTTTGTTCAACTAAAAGAGTTGAACCTTAGTTTTGATTGAGCCGTTCTGAAACACTCTTTCTGTAGAAAATGCAAGTGGAGATTCGGAGCGCTAAGAGGGTAATAGTGGAAAAAGGAATGTCTCCAAATATAAACTACACAGAATCATTCTGTGAAACTTCTTTCTGATCTGTGCATTCAGCTAACAGAGTTAAACCATACTTTTGATTGAGCAGATCTGAACACTCTTTCTGTAGAAAATGCAACTGGACATTTGGAGCGCTAAGAGAGTAGTAGTGGAAAAAGTAATATATTCAAATATAAACTACACAGAAGCATTCTGTGAAACTTCTTTCTGATCTGAGCATTCAGCTAACAGAGTTAAACCATACTTTTGATTGAGCAGTTTTGAAACACTCTGTCTGTAGAAAATGCAACTGGACATTCGTAGCGCTAAGTGGGTAATAGTGGAAAAAAGAATATGTTCAAATATAAACTACACAGAAGCATTGTATGAAACTTCTTTCTGTTCTGTGCATTCAACTAACAGAGTTGAACCTTACTTTTGATTGAGCCTTTCTGAAACACTCTTTCTGTAGAAACTGCAATTGGACATTCTGAGCGCTAAGAATCCTATATTGGGAAAAAGAATGTCTACAAATAAAAACTACACAGAATAATTGTGTGAAACTTCTTTCTGTTCTGTTTGTTCAACTAAAAGAGTTGAACCTTAGTTTTGATTGAGCCGTTCTGAAACACTCTTTCTGTAGAAAATGCAAGTGGAGATTCGGAGCGCTAAGAGGGTAATAGTGGAAAAAGGAATGTCTCCAAATATAAACTACACAGAATCATTCGGTTAAACTTCTTTCTGTTCTGTGCATTCAACTAACAGAGGTAAACCATAGTTTTGATTGAGCAGATCTGAACACTCTTTCTATAGAAAATGCAACTGGACATTTGGAGCGCTAAGAGAGTAGTAGTGGAAAAAGGAATATATTCAAATATAAACTACACAGAAGCATTCTGTGAAACTTCTTTCTGATCTGAGCATTCAGCTAACAGAGTTAAACCATACTTTTGATTGAGCAGTTTTGAAAAACTCTGTCTGTAGAAAATGCAACTGTACATTCGTAGCGCTAAGTGGGTAATAGTGGAAAAAAGAATATGTTCAAATATAAACTACACAGAAGCATTGTATGAAACTTCTTTCTGTTCTGTGCATTCAACTAACAGAGTTGAACCTTACTTTTGATTGAGCCTTTCTGAAACACTCTTTCTGTAGAAACTGCAATTGGACATTCTGAGCGCTATGAGGCCTCTATTGGGAAAAATAATATCTTCAAATAAAAACTACACAGAAGCATTGTGTGAAACTTATTTCTGATATGTTCATTAAGCTAACAGAGTTAAACCATACTTTTGAATGCGCAGTTCTGAACACTCTTTCTGTAGAAAATGCAAGTGGACATTCGGAGCGATAAGAGGGTAATAGTGGAAAAAGGAATATATTCAAATATAAACTACACAGTAGCATTCTGTGAAAATTCTTTCTGTTCTGTGCATTCAACTAACAGAGTTGAACCTTACTTTTGATTGAGCCGTTCTGAAACACTCTTTCTGTAGAAACTGCAATTGGACATGCTAAGCGCTAAGAGGCCTACATTGGGAAAAAGAATATCTTCAAATAAAAACTACACAGATGCATTCTGTGAAACTTATTTCTGATCTGTAAATTCAGTTAACAGAGATAAAACATATTTTTGATTGAGCCGTTCTGAAACACTCTTTCTGTAGAAAATGCAAGTGGAGATTCGGAGCGCTAAGAGGGTAATAGTGGAAAAAGGAATGTCTTCAAATATAAACTACACAGAATCATTCGGTGAAACTTCTTTCTGATCTGTGCATTCAGCTAACAGAGTTAAACCATACTTTTGATTGAGCAGATCTGAACACTCTTTCTGTAGAAAATGGAACTGGACATTTGGAGCGCTAAGAGCGTAGTAGTGGAAAAAGGAATATATTCAAATATAAACTAAACAGAAGCATTCTGTGAAACTTCTTTCTGATCTGAGCATTCAGCTAACAGAGTTAAACCATACTTTTGATTGAGCATTTTTGAAACACTCTGTCTGTAGAAAATGCAACTGGATATTCGTAGCGCTAAGTGGGTAATAGTGGAAAAAAGAATATGTTCAAATATAAACTACACAGAAGCATTGTATGAAACTTCTTTCTGTTCTGTGCATTCAACTAACAGAGTTGAACCTTACATTTGATTGAGCCGTTCTGAAACACTCTTTCTGTAGAAACTGCAATTGGACATTCTGAGCGCTAAGAGGCCTATATTGGGAAAAAGAATGTCTACAAATAAAAACTACACAGAAGAATTGTGTGAAACTTCTTTCTGTTCTGTTTGTTCAACTAAAAGAGTTGAACCTTAGTTTTGATTGAGCCGTTCTGAAACACTCTTTCTGTAGAAAATGCAAGTGGAGATTCGGAGCGCTAAGAGGGTAATAGTGGAAAAAGGAATGTCTCCAAATATAAACTACACAGAATCATTCTGTGAAACTTCTTTCTGATCTGTGCATTCAACTAACAGAGTTGAACCTTACTTTTGATTGAGCCGTTCTGAAACACTCTTTCTGTAGAAACTGCAATTGGCAATGCTAAGCGCTAAGAGGCCTACATTGGGAAAAAAATATCTTCAAATAAAAACTACACAGATGCATTCTGTGAAACTTATTTCTGATCTGTAAATTCAGTTAACAGAGATAAAACATATTTTTGATTGGGCAGTTATGAAACACTCTTTTTGTAGAAAATGCAAGTGGAGATTCGGAGCGCTAAGATGGTAATAGTGGAAAAAGGAATATATTTAAATATAAACTACATAGTAGCATTCTGTGAAAATTCTTTCTGTTCTGTGCATTCAAATAACAGAGTTGAACCTTACTTTTGATTGAGCCGTTCTGAAACACTCTTTCTGTAGAAACTGCAATTGGACATGCTAAGCGCTAAGAGGCCTACATTGGGAAAAAGAATATCTTCAAATAAAAACTACACAGATGCATTCTGTGAAATTTATTTCTGATCTGTAAATTCAGTTAACAGAGATAAAACTTATTTTTGATTGAGCAGTTATGAAACACTCTTTTTGTAGAAAATGCAAGTGGAGATTCGGAGCGCTAAGAGGGTAATAGTGGAAAAAGGAATGTCTTCAAATATAAACTACACAGAATCATTCGGTGAAACTTCTTTCTGATCTGTGCATTCAGCTAACAGAGTTAAACCATACTTTTGATTGAGCAGATCTGAACACTCTTTCTGTAGAAAATGGAACTGGACATTTGGAGCGCTAAGAGCGTAGTAGTGGAAAAAGGAATATATTCAAATATAAACTAAACAGAAGCATTCTGTGAAACTTCTTTCTGATCTGAGCATTCAGCTAACAGAGTTAAACCATACTTTTGATTGAGCATTTTTGAAACACTCTGTCTGTAGAAAATGCAACTGGATATTCGTAGCGCTAAGTGGGTAATAGTGGAAAAAAGAATATGTTCAAATATAAACTACACAGAAGCATTGTATGAAACTTCTTTCTGTTCTGTGCATTCAACTAACAGAGTTGAACCTTACTTTTGATTGAGCCGTTCTGAAACACTCTTTCTGTAGAAACTGCAATTGGACATTCTGAGCGCTAAGAGGCCTATATTGGGAAAAAGAATGTCTACAAATAAAAACTACACAGAAGAATTGTGTGAAACTTCTTTCTGTTCTGTTTGGTCAACTAAAAGAGTTGAACCTTAGTTTTGATTGAGCCGTTCTGAAACACTCTTTCTGTAGAAAATGCAAGTGGAGATTCGGAGCGCTAAGAGGGTAATAGTGGAAAAAGGAATGTCTCCAAATATAAACTACACAGAATCATTCTGTGAAACTTCTTTCTGATCTGTGCATTCAGCTAACAGAGTTAAACCATACTTTTGATTGAGCAGATCTGAACACTCTTTCTGTAGAAAATGCAACTGGACATTTGGAGCGCTAAGAGAGTATTAGTGGAAAAAGAAATATATTCAAATATAAACTACACAGAAGCATTCTGTGAAACTTCTTTCTGATCTGAGCATTCAGCTAACAGAGTTAAACCATACTTTTGATTGAGCAGTTTTGAAACACTCTGTCTGTAGAAAATGCAACTGGACATTCGTAGCGCTAAGTGGGTAATAGTGGAAAAAAGAATATGTTCAAATATAAACTACACAGAAGCATTGTATGAAACTTCTTTCTGTTCTGTGCATTCAACTAACAGAGTTGAACCTTACTTTTGATTGAGCCTTTCTGAAACACTCTTTCTGTAGAAACTGCAATTGGACATTCTGAGCGCTAAGAATCCTATATTGGGAAAAAGAATGTCTACAAATAAAAACTACACAGAAGAATTGTGTGAAACTTCTTTCTGTTCTGTTTGTTCAACTAAAAGAGTTGAACATTAGTTTTGATTGAGCCGTTCTGAAACACTCTTTCTGTAGAAAATGCAAGTGGAGATTCGGAGCGCTAAGAGGGTAATAGTGGAAAAAGGAATGTCTGCAAATATAAACTACACAGAATCATTCGGTTAAACTTCTTTCTGTTCTGTGCATTCAACTAACAGAGGTAAACCATACTTTTGATTGAGCAGATCTGAACACTCTTTCTGTAGAAAATGCAACTGGACATTTGGAGCGCTAAGAGAGTAGTAGTGGAAAAAGGAATATATTCAAATATAAACTACACAGAAGCATTCTGTGAAACTTCTTTCTGATCTGAGCATTCAGCTAACAGAGTTAAACCATACTTTTGATTGAGCAGTTTTGAAACACTCTGTCTGTAGAAAATGCAACTGTACATTCGTAGCGCTAAGTGGGTAATAGTGGAAAAAAGAATATGTTCAAATATAAACTACACAGAAGCATTGTATGAAACTTCTTTCTGTTCTGTGCATTCAACTAACAGAGTTGAACCTTACTTTTGATTGAGCCTTTCTGAAACACTCTTTCTGTAGAAACTGCAATTGGACATTCTGAGCGCTATGAGGCCTCTATTGGGAAAAAAAATATCTTCAAATAAAAACTACACAGAAGCATTGTGTGAAACTTATTTCTGATATGTTCATTAAGCTAACAGAGTTAAACCATACTTTTGAATGCGCAGTTCTGAACACTCTTTCTGTAGAAAATGCAAGTGGACATTCGGAGCGCTAAGAGGGTAATAGTGGAAAAAGGAATATATTCAAATATAAACTACACAGTAGCATTCTGTGAAAATTCTTTCTGTTCTGTGCATTCAACTAACAGAGTTGAACCTTACTTTTGATTGAGCCGTTCTGAAACACTCTTTCTGTAGAAACTGCAATTGGACATGCTAAGCGCTAAGAGGCCTACATTGGGAAAAAGAATATCTTCAAATAAAAACTACACAGATGCATTCTGTGAAACTTATTTCTGATCTGTAAATTCAGTTAACAGAGATAAAACATATTTTTGATTGAGCAGTTGTGAAACACTCTTTTTGTAGAAAATGCAAGTGGAGATTCGGAGCGCTAAGAGGATAATAGTGGAAAAAGGAATGTCTTGAAATATAAACTACACAGAATCATTCGGTGAAACATCTTTCTGATCTGTGCATTCAGCTAACAGAGTTAAACCATACTTTTGATTGAGCAGATCTGAACACTCTTTATGTAGAAAATGGAACTGGACATTTGGAGCGCTAAGAGCGTAGTAGTGGAAAAAGGAATATATTCAAATATAAACTACACAGAAGCATTCTGTGAAACTTCTTTCTGATCTGAGCATTCAGCTAACAGAGTTAAACCATACTTTTGATTGAGCAGTTTTGAAACACTCTGTCTGTAGAAAATGCAACTGGACATTCGTAGCGCTAAGTGGGTAATAGTGGAAAAAAGAATAAGTTCAAATATAAACTACACAGAAGCATTGTATGAAACTTCTTTCTGTTCTGTGCATTCAACTAACAGAGTTGAACCTTACTTTTGATTGAGCCGTTCTGAAACACTCTTTCTGTAGAAACTGCAATTGGACATTCTGAGCGCTAAGAGGCCTATATTGGGAAAAAGAATGTCTACAAATAAAAACTACACAGAAGAATTGTGTGAAACTTCTTTCTGTTCTGTTTGTTCAACTAAAAGAGTTGAACCTTAGTTTTGATTGAGCCGTTCTGAAACACTCTTTCTGTAGAAAATGCAAGTGGAGATTCGGAGCGCTAAGAGGGTAATAGTGGAAAAAGGAATGTCTCCAAATATAAACTACACAGAATCATTCTGTGAAACTTCTTTCTGATCTGTGCATTCAGCTAACAGAGTTAAACCATACTTTTGATTGAGCAGATCTGAACACTCTTTCTGTAGAAAATGCAACTGGACATTTGGAGCGCTAAGATAGTAGTAGTGGAAAAAGGAATATATTCAAATATAAACTACACAGAAGCATTCTGTGAAACTTCTTTCTGATCTGAGCATTCAGCTAACAGAGTTAAACCATACTTTTGATTGAGCAGTTTTGAAACACTCTGTCTGTAGAAAATGCAACTGGACATTCGTAGCGCTAAGTGGGTAAGAGTGGAAAAAAGAATATGTTCAAATATAAACTACACAGAAGCATTGTATGAAACTTCTTTCTGTTCTGTGCATTCAACTAACAGAGTTGAACCTTACTTTTGATTGAGCCTTTCTGAAACACTCTTTCTGTAGAAACTGCAATTGGACATTCTGAGCGCTAAGAGGCCTCTATTGGGAAAAATAATATCTTCAAATAAAAACTACACAGAAGCATTGTGTGAAACTTATTTCTGATATGTTCATTAAGCTAACAGAGTTAAACCCTACTTTTGATTGCGCAGTTCTGAACACTCTTTCTGTAGAAAATGCAAGTGGACATTCGGAGCGCTAAGAGGGTAATAGTGGAAAAAGGAATATATTCAAATATAAACTACACAGTAGCATTCTGTGAAAATTCCTTCTGTTCTGTGCATTCAACTAACAGAGTTGAACCTTACTTTTGATTGAGCCGTTCTGAAACACTCTTTCTGTAGAAACTGCAATTGGACATGCTAAGCGCTAAGAGGCCTACATTGGGAAAAAGAATATCTTCAAATAAAAACTACACAGATGCATTCTGTGAAACTTATTTCTGATCTGTAAATTCAGTTAACAGAGATAAAACATATTTTTGATTGAGCAGTTATGAAACACTCTTTTTGTAGAAAATGCAAGTGGAGATTCGGAGCGCTATGATGGTAATAGTGGAAAAAGGAATATATTTAAATATAAACTACACAGTAGCATTCTGTGAAAAATTTCTGTTCTGTACATTCAACTAACAGAGTTGAACCTTACTTTTGATTGAGCCGTTCTGAAACACTCTTTCTGTAGAAACTGCAATTGGACATGCTAAGCGCTAAGAGGCCTACATTGGGAAAAAGAATATCTTCAAATAAAAACTACACAGATGCATTCTGTGAAACTTATTTCTGATCTGTAAATTCAGTTAACAGAGATAAAACATATTTTTGATTGAGCAGTTATGAAACACTCTTTTTGTAGAAAATCAAGTGGAGATTCGGAGCGCTAAGAGGGTAATAGTGGAAAAAGGAATGTCTTCAAATATAAACTACACAGAATCATTCGGTGAAACTTCTTTCTGATCTGTGCATTCAGCTAACAGAGTTAAACCATACTTTTGATTGAGCAGATCTGAACACTCTTTCTGTAGAAAATGCAACTGGACATTTGGAGCGCTAAGAGCGTAATAGTGGAAAAAGGAATATATTCAAATATAAACTACACAGAAGCATTCTGTGAAACTTCTTTCTGATCTGAGCATTCAGCTAACAGAGTTAAACCATACTTTTGATTGAGCAGTTTTGAAACACTCTGTCTGTAGAAAATGCAACTGGACATTCGTAGCGCTAAGTGGGTAATAGTGGAAAAAAGAATATGTTCAAATATAAACTACACAGAAGCATTGTATGAAACTTCTTTCTGTTCTGTGCATTCAACTAACAGAGTTGAACCTTACTTTTGATTGAGCCGTTCTGAAACACTCTTTCTGTAGAAACTGCAATTGGACATTCTGAGCGCTAAGAGGCCTATATTGGGAAAAAGAATGTCTACAAATAAAAACTACACAGAAGAATTGTGTGAAACTTCTTTCTGTTCTGTTTGTTCAACTAAAAGAGTTGAACCTTAGTTTTGATTGAGCCGTTCTGAAACACTCTTTCTGTAGAAAATGCAAGTGGAGATTCGGAGCGCTAAGAGGGTAATAGTGGAAAAAGGAATGTCTCCAAATATAAACTACACAGAATCATTCTGTGAAACTTCTTTCTGATCTGTGCATTCTGCTAACAGAGTTAAACCATACTTTTGATTGAGCAGATCTGAACACTCTTTCTGTAGAAAATGCAACTGGACATTTGGAGCGCTAAGAGAGTAGTAGTGGAAAAAGGAATATATTCAAATATAAACTACACAGAAGCATTCTGTGAAACTTCTTTCTGATTGAGCATTCAGCTAACAGAGTTAAACCATACTTTTGTTTGAGCAGTTTTGAAACACTCTGTCTGTATAAAATGCAACTGGACATTCGTAGAGCTAAGTGGGTAATAGTGGAAAAAAGAATATATTCAAATATAAACTACACAGAAGCATTGTATGAAACTTCTTTCTGTTCTGTGCATTCAACTAACAGAGTTGAACCTTACCTTTGATTGAGCCGTTCTGAAACACTCTTTCTGTAGAAACTGCAATTGGACATTCTGAGCGCTAAGAGGCCTCTATTGGGAAAAATAATATCTTCAAATAAAAACTACACAGAAGCATTGTGTGAAACTTATTTCTGATATGTTCATTAAGCTAACAGATTTAAACCATACTTTTGATTGCGCAGTTCTGAACACTCTTTCTGTAGAGAATGCAAGTGGACATTCGGAGCGCTAAGAGGGTAATAGTGGAAAAAGGAATATATTTAAATATAAACTACACAGTAGCATTCTGTGAAAATTCTTTCTGTTCTGTGCATTCAACTAACAGAGTTGAACCTTACTTTTGATTGAGCCGTTCTGAAACACTCTTTCTGTAGAAACTGCAATTGGACATGCTAAGCGCTAAGAGGCCTACATTGGGAAAAAGAATATCTTCAAATAAAAACTACACAGATGCATTCTGTGAAACTTATTTCTGATCTGTAAATTCAGTTAACAGAGATAAAACATATTTTTGATTGAGCAGTTATGAAACACTCTTTTTGTAGAAAATGCAAGTGGAGATTCGGAGCGCTAAGTGGGTAATAGTGGAAAAAGGAATGTCTTCAAATATAAACTACACAGAATCATTCGGTGAAACTTCCTTCTGATCTGTGCATTCACCTAACAGAGTTAAACCATACTTTGATTGAGCAGATCTGAACACTCTTTCTGTAGAAAATGCAACTGCACATTTGGAGCGCTAAGAGCGTAGTAGTGGAAAAAGAAATATATTCAAATATAAACTACACAGAAGCATTCTGTGAAACTTCTTTCTGATCTGAGCATTCAGCTAACAGAGTTAAACCATACTTTTGATTGAGCAGTTTTGAAACACTCTGTCTGTAGAAAATGCAACTGGACATTCGTAGCGCTAAGTGGGTAATAGTGGAAAAAAGAATATGTTCAAATATAAACTACACAGAAGCATTGTATGAAACTTCTTTCTGTTCTGTGCATTCAACTAACAGAGTTGAACCTTACTTTTGATTGAGCCGTTCTGAAACACTCTTTCTGTAGAAACTGCAATTGGACATTCTGAGCGCTAGGAGGCCTATATTGGGAAAAAGAATGTCTAAAAATTAAAACTACACAGAAGAATTGTGTGAAACTTCTTTCTGTTCTGTTTGTTGAACTAAAAGAGTTGAACCTTAGTTTTGATTGAGCCGTTCTGAAACACTCTTTCTGTAGAAAATGCAAGTGGAGATTCGGAGCGCTAAGAGGGTAATAGTGGAAAAAGGAATGTCTCCAAATATAAACTACACAGAATCATTCTGTGAAACTTCTTTCTGATCTGTGCATTCAGCTAACAGAGTTAAACCATACTTTTGATTGAGCAGATCTGAACACTCTTTCTGTAGAAAATGCAACTGGACATTTGGAGCGCTAAGAGAGTAGTAGTGGAAAAAGGAATATATTCAAATATAAACTACACAGAAGCATTCTGTGAAACTTCTTTCTGATCTGAGCATTCAGCTAACAGAGTTAAACCATACTTTTGATTGAGCAGTTTTGAAACACTCTGTCTGTAGAAAATGCAACTGGACATTCGTAGCGCTAAGTGGGTAATAGTGGAAAAAAGAATATGTTCAAATATAAACTACACAGAAGCATTGTATGAAACTTCTTTCTGTTCTGTGCATTCAACTAACAGAGTTGAACCTAACTTTTGATTGAGCCTTTCTGAAACACTCTTTCTGTAGAAACTGCAATTGGACATTCTGAGCGCTAAGAGGCCTCTATTGGGAAAAATAATATCTTCAAATAAAAACTACACAGAAGCATTGTGTGAAACTTATTTCTGATATGTTCATTAAGATAACAGAGTTAAACCATACTTTTGATTGCGCAGTTCTGAACACTCTTTCTGTAGAAAATGCAAGTGGACATTCGGAGCGCTAAGAGGGTAATAGTGGAAAAAGGAATATATTCAAATATAAACTACACAGTAGCATTCTGTGAAAATTCTTTCTGTTCTGTGCATTCAACTAACAGAGTTGAACCTTACTTTTGATTGAGCCGTTCTGAAACACTCTTTCTGTAGAAACTGCAATTGGACATGCTAAGCGCTAAGAGGCCTACATTGGGAAAAAGAATATCTTCAAATAAAAACTACACAGATGCATTCTGTGAAACTTATTTCTGATCTGTAAATTCAGTTAACAGAGATAAAACATATTTTTGATTGAGCAGTTATGAAACACTCTTTTTGTAGAAAATGCAAGTGGAGATTCGGAGCGCTAAGATGGTAATAGTGGAAAAAGGAATATATTTAAATATAAACTACACAGTAGCATTCTGTGAAAATTCTTTCTGTTCTGTGCATTCAACTAACAGAGTTGAACCTTACTTTTGATTGAGCCGTTCTGAAACACTCTTTCTGTAGAAACTGCAATTGGACATGCTAAGCGCTAAGAGACCTACATTGGGAAAAAGAATATCTTCAAATAAAAACTACACAGATGCATTCTGTGAAACTTATTTCTGATCTGTAAATTCAGTTAACAGAGATAAAACATATTTTTGATTGAGCAGTTATGAAACACTCTTTTTGTAGAAAATGCAAGTGGAGATTCGGAGCGCTAAGAGGGTAATAGTGGAAAAAGGAATGTCTTCAAATATAAACTACACAGAATCATTCGGTGAAACTTCTTTCTGATCTGTGCATTCAGCTAACAGAGTTAAACCATACTTTTGATTGAGCAGATCTGAACACTCTTTCTGTAGAAAATGGAACTGGACATTTGGAGCGCTAAGAGCGTATTAGTGGAAAAAGGAATATATTCAAATATAAACTACACAGAAGCATTCTGTGAAACTTCTTTCTGATCTGAGCATTCAGCTAACAGAGTTAAACCATACTTTTGATTGAGCAGTTTTGAAACACTCTGTCTGTAGAAAATGCAACTGGACATTCGTAGCGCTAAGTGGGTAATAGTGGAAAAAAGAATATGTTCAAATATAAACTACACAGAAGCATTGTATGAAACTTCTTTCTGTTCTGTGCATTCAACTAACAGAGTTGAACCTTACTTTTGATTGAACCGTTCTGAAACACTCTTTCTGTAGAAACTGCAATTGGACATTCTGAGCGCTAAGAGGCCTATATTGGGAAAAAGAATGTCTACAAATAAAAACTACACAGAAGAATTGTGTGAAACTGCTTTCTGTTCTGTTTGTTCAACTAAAAGAGTTGAACCTTAGTTTTGATTGAGCCGTTCTGAAACACTCTTTCTGTAGAAAATGCAAGTGGAGATTCGGAGCGCTAAGAGGGTAATAGTGGAAAAAGGAATGTCTCCAAATATAAACTACACAGAATCATTCTGTGAAACTTCTTTCTGATCTGTGCATTCAGCTAACAGAGTTAAACCATACTTTTGATTGAGCAGATCTGAACACTCTTTCTGTAGAAAATGCAACTGGACATTTGGAGCGCTAAGAGAGTAGTAGTGGAAAAAGGAATATATTCAAATATAAACTACACAGAAGCATTCTGTGAAACTTCTTTCTGATTGAGCATTCAGCTAACAGAGTTAAACCATACTTTTGATTGAGCAGTTTTGAAACACTCTGTCTGTAGAAAATGCAACTGGACATTTGTAGCGCTAAGTGGGTAATAGTGGAAAAAAGAATATGTTCAAATATAAACTACACAGAAGCATTGTATGAAACTTCTTTCTGTTCTGTGCATTCAACTAACAGAGTTGAACCTTACTTTTGATTGAGCCGTTCTGAAACACTCTTTCTGTAGAAACTGCAATTGGACATTCTGAGCGCTAAGAGGCCTATATTGGGAAAAAGAATGTCTACAAATAAAAACTACACAGAAGAATTGTGTGAAACTTCTTTCTGTTCTGTTTGTTCAACTAAAAGAGTTGAACCTTAGTTTTGATTGAGCCGTTCTGAAACACTCTTTCTGTAGGAAATGCAAGTGGAAATTCGGAGCGCTAAGAGGGTAATAGTGGAAAAAGGAATGTCTCCAAATATAAACTACACAGAATCATTCTGTGAAACTTCTTTCTGATCTGTGCATTCAGCTAACAGAGGTAAACCATACTTTTGATTGAGCAGATCTGAACACTCTTTCTGTAGAAAATGCAACTGGACATTTGGAGCGCTAAGATAGTAGTAGTGGAAAAAGGAATATATTCAAATATAAACTACACAGAAGCATTCTGTGAAACTTCTTTCTGATCTGAGCATTCAGCTAACAGAGTTAAACCATACTTTTTATTGAGCAGTTTTGAAACACTCTGTCTGTAGAAAATGCAACTGGACATTCGTAGCGCTAAGTGGGTAATAGTGGAAAAAAGAATATGTTCAAATATAAACTACACAGAAGCATTGTATGAAACTTCTTTCTGTTCTGTGCATTCAACTAACAGAGTTGAACCTTACTTTTGATTGAGCCTTTCTGAAACACTCTTTCTGTAGAAACTGCAATTGGACATTCTGAGCGCTAAGAGCCCTCTATTGGGAAAAATAATATCTTCAAATAAAAACTACACAGAAGCATTGTGTGAAACTTATTTCTGATATGTTCATTAAGCTAACAGAGTTAAACCATACTTTTGATTGCGCAGTTCTGAACACTCTTTCTGTAGAAAATGCAAGTGGACATTCGGAGCGCTAAGAGGGTAATAGTGGAAAAAGGAATATATTTAAATATAAACTACACAGTAGCATTCTGTGAAAATTCTTTCTGTTCTGTGCATTCAACTAACAGAGTTGAACCTTACTTTTGATTGAGCCGTTCTGAAACACTCTTTCTGTAGAAACTGCAATTGGACATGCTAAGCGCTAAGAGGCCTACATTGGGAAAAAGAATATCTTCAAATAAAAACTACACAGATGCATTCTGTGAAACTTATTTCTGATCTGTAAATTCAGTTAACAGAGATAAAACATATTTTTGATTGAGCAGTTATGAAACACTCTTTTTGTAGAAAATGCAAGTGGAGATTCGGAGCGCTAAGTGGGTAATAGTGGAAAAAGGAATGTCTTCAAATATAAACTACACAGAATCATTCGGTGAAATTTCCTTCTGATCTGTGCATTCACCTAACAGAGTTAAACCATACTTTTGATTGAGCAGATCTGAACACTCTTTCTGTAGAAAATGCAACTGGACATTTGGAGCGCTAAGAGCGTAGTAGTGGAAAAAGGAATATATTCAAATATAAACTACACAGAAGCATTCTGTGAAACTTCTTTCTGATCTGAGCATTCAGCTAACAGAGTTAAACCATACTTTTGATTGAGCAGTTTTGAAACACTCTGTCTGTAGAAAATGCAACTGGACATTCGTAGCGCTAAGTGGGTAATAGTGGAAAAAAGAATATGTTCAAATATAAACTACACAGAAGCATTGTATGAAACTTCTTTCTGTTCTGTGCATTCAACTAACAGAGTTGAACCTTACTTTTGATTGAGCCGTTCTGAAACACTCTTTCTGTAGAAACTGCAATTGGACATTCTGAGCGCTAGGAGGCCTATATTGGGAAAAAGAATGTCTAAAAATAAAAACTACACAGAAGAATTGTGTGAAACGTCTTTCTGTTCTGTTTGTTCAACTAAAAGAGTTGAACCTTAGTTTTGATTGAGCCGTTCTGAAACACTCTTTCTGTAGAAAATGCAAGTGGAGATTCGGAGCGCTAAGAGGGTAATAGTGGAAAAAGGAATGTCTCCAAATATAAACTACACAGAATCATTCTGTGAAACTTCTTTCTGATCTGTGCATTCAGCTAACAGAGTTAAACCATACTTTTGATTGAGCAGATCTGAACACTCTTTCTGTAGAAAATGCAACTGGACATTTGGAGCGCTAAGAGAGTAGTAGTGGAAAAAGGAATATATTCAAATATAAACTACACAGAAGCATTCTGTGAAACTTCTTTCTGATCTGAGCATTCAGCTAACAGAGTTAAACCATACTTTTGATTGAGCAGTTTTGAAACACTCTGTCTGTAGAAAATGCAACTGGACATTCGTAGCGCTAAGTGGGTAATAGTGGAAAAAAGAATATGTTCAAATATAAACTACACAGAAGCATTGTATGAAACTTCTTTCTGTTCTGTGCATTCAACTAACAGAGTTGAACCTTACTTTTGATTGAGCCTTTCTGAAACACTCTTTCTGTAGAAACTGCAATTGGACATTCTGAGCGCTAAGAGGCCTCTATTGGGAAAAATAATATCTTCAAATAAAAACTACACAGAAGCATTGTGTGAAACTTATTTCTGATATGTTCATTAAGCTAACAGAGTTAAACCATACTTTTGATTGCGCAGTTCTGAACACTCTTTCTGTAGAAAATGCAAGTGGACATTCGGAGCGCTAAGAGGGTAATAGTGGAAAAAGGAATATATTCAAATATAAACTACACAGTAGCATTCTGTGAAAATTCTATCTGTTCTGTGCATTCAACTAACAGAGTTGAACCTTACTTTTGATTGAGCCGTTCTGAAACACTCTTTCTGTAGAAACTGCAATTGGACATGCTAAGCGCTAAGAGGCCTACATTGGGAAAAAGAATATCTTCAAATAAAAACTACACAGATGCATTCTGTGAAACTTATTTCTGATCTGTAAATTCAGTTAACAGAGATAAAACATATTTTTGATTGAGCAGTTATGAAACACTCTTTTTGTAGAAAATGCAAGTGGAGATTCGGAGCGCTAAGATGGTAATAGTGGAAAAAGGAATATATTTAAATATAAACTACACAGTAGCATTCTGTGAAAATTCTTTCTGTTCTGTGCATTCAACTAACAGAGTTGAACCTTACTTTTGATTGAGCCGTTCTGAAACACTCTTTCTGTAGAAACTGCAATTGGACATGCTAAGCGCTAAGAGGCCTACATTGGGAAAAAGAATATCTTCAAATAAAAACTACACAGATGCATTCTGTGAAACATATTTCTGATCTGTAAATTCAGTTAACAGAGATAAAACATATTTTTGATTGAGCAGTTATGAAACACTCTTTTTGTAGAAAATGCAAGTGGAGATTCGGAGCGCTAAGAGGGTAATAGTGGAAAAAGGAATGTCTTCAAATATAAACTACACAGAATCATTCGGTGAAACTTCTTTCTGATCTGTGCATTCAGCTAACAGAGTTAAACCATACTTTTGATTGAGCAGATCTGAACACTCTTTCTGTAGAAAATGGAACTGGACATTTGGAGCGCTAAGAGCGTAGTAGTGGAAAAAGGAATATATTCAAATATAAACTACACAGAAGCATTCTGTGAAACTTCTTTCTGATCTGAGCATTCAGCTAACAGAGTTAAACCATACTTTTGATTGAGCAGTTTTGAAACACTCTGTCTGTAGAAAATGCAACTGGACATTCGTAGCGCTAAGTGGGTAATAGTGGAAAAAAGAATATGTTCAAATATAAACTACACAGAAGCATTGTATGAAACTTCTTTCTGTTCTGTGCATTCAACTAACAGAGTTGAACCTTACTTTTGATTGAGCCGTTCTGAAACACTCTTTCTGTAGAAACTGCAATTGGACATTCTGAGCGCTAAGAGGCCTATATTGGGAAAAAGAATGTCTACAAATAAAAACTACACAGAAGAATTGTGTGAAACTTCTTTCTGTTCTGTTTGTTCAACTAAAAGAGATGAACCTTAGTTTTGATTGAGCCGTTCTGAAACACTCTTTCTGTAGAAAATGCAAGTGGAGATTCGGAGCGCTAAGAGGGTAATAGTGGAAAAAGGAATGTCTCCAAATATAAACTACACAGAATCATTCTGTGAAACTTCTTTCTGATCTGTGCATTCAGCTAACAGAGTTAAACCATACTTTTGATTGAGCAGATCTGAACACTCTTTCTGTAGAAAATGCAACTGGACATTTGGAGCGCTAAGAGAGTAGTAGTGGAAAAAGGAATATATTCAAATATAAACTACACAGAAGCATTCTGTGAAACTTCTTTCTGATTGAGCATTCAGCTAACAGAGTTAAACCATACTTTTGATTGAGCAGTTTTGAAACACTCTGTCTGTAGAAAATGCAACTGGACATTTGTAGCGCTAAGTGGGTAATAGTGGAAAAAAGAATATGTTCAAATATAAACTACACAGAAGCATTGTATGAAACTTCTTTCTGTTCTGTGCATTCAACTAACAGAGTTGAACCTTACTTTTGATTGAGCCGTTCTGAAACACTCTTTCTGTAGAAACTGCAATTGGACATTCTGAGCGCTAAGAGGCCTATATTGGGAAAAAGAATGTCTACAAATAAAAACTACACAGAAGAATTGTGTGAAACTTCTTTCTGTTCTGTTTGTTCAACTAAAAGAGTTGAACCTTAGTTTTGATTGAGCCGTTCTGAAACACTCTTTCTGTAGAAAATGCAAGTGGAAATTCGGAGCGCTAAGAGGGTAATAGTGGAAAAAGGAATGTCTCCAAATATAAACTACACAGAATCATTCTGTGAAACTTCTTTCTGATCTGTGCATTCAGCTAACAGAGGTAAACCATACTTTTGATTGAGCAGATCTGAACACTCTTTCTGTAGAAAATGCAACTGGACATTTGGAGCGCTAAGATAGTAGTAGTGGAAAAAGGAATATATTCAAATATAAACTACACAGAAGCATTCTGTGAAACTTCTTTCTGATCTGAGCATTCAGCTAACAGAGTTAAACCATACTTTTGATTGAGCAGTTTTGAAACACTCTGTCTGTAGAAAATGCAACTGGACATTCGTAGCGCTAAGTGGGTAATAGTGGAAAAAAGAATATGTTCAAATATAAACTACACAGAAGCATTGTATGAAACTTCTTTCTGTTCTGTGCATTCAACTAACAGAGTTGAACCTTACTTTTGATTGAGCCTTTCTGAAACACTCTTTCTGTAGAAACTGCAATTGGACATTCTGAGCGCTAAGAGCCCTCTATTGGGAAAAATAATATCTTCAAATAAAAACTACACAGAAGCATTGTGTGAAACTTATTTCTGATATGTTCATTAAGCTAACAGAGTTAAACCATACTTTTGATTGCGCAGTTCTGAACACTCTTTCTGTAGAAAATGCAAGTGGACATTCGGAGCGCTAAGAGGGTAATAGTGGAAAAAGGAATATATTTAAATATAAACTACACAGTAGCATTCTGTGAAAATTCTTTCTGTTCTGTGCATTCAACTAACAGAGTTGAACCTTACTTTTGATTGAGCCGTTCTGAAACACTCTTTCTGTAGAAACTGCAATTGGACATGCTAAGCGCTAAGAGGCCTACATTGGGAAAAAGAATATCTTCAAATAAAAACTACACAGATGCATTCTGTGAAACTTATTTCTGATCTGTAAATTCAGTTAACAGAGATAAAACATATTTTTGATTGAGCAGTTATGAAACACTCTTTTTGTAGAAAATGCAAGTGGAGATTCGGAGCGCTAAGTGGGTAATAGTGGAAAAAGGAATGTCTTCAAATATAAACTACACAGAATCATTCGGTGAAATTTCCTTCTGATCTGTGCATTCACCTAACAGAGTTAAACCATACTTTTGATTGAGCAGATCTGAACACTCTTTCTGTAGAAAATGCAACTGGACATTTGGAGCGCTAAAAGCGTAGTAGTGGAAAAAGGAATATATTCAAATATAAACTACACAGAAGCATTCTGTGAAACTTCTTTCTGATCTGAGCATTCAGCTAACAGAGTTAAACCATACTTTTGATTGAGCAGTTTTGAAACACTCTGTCTGTAGAAAATGCAACTGGACATTCGTAGCGCTAAGTGGGTAATAGTGGAAAAAAGAATATGTTCAAATATAAACTACACAGAAGCATTGTATGAAACTTCTTTCTGTTCTGTGCATTCAACTAACAGAGTTGAACCTTACTTTTGATTGAGCCGTTCTGAAACACTCTTTCTGTAGAAACTGCAATTGGACATTCTGAGCGCTAGGAGGCCTATATTGGGAAAAAGAATGTCTAAAAATAAAAACTACACAGAAGAATTGTGTGAAACGTCTTTCTGTTCTGTTTGTTCAACTAAAAGAGTTGAACCTTAGTTTTGATTGAGCCGTTCTGAAACACTCTTTCTGTAGAAAATGCAAGTGGAGATTCGGAGCGCTAAGAGGGTAATAGTGGAAAAAGGAATGTCTCCAAATATAAACTACACAGAATCATTCTGTGAAACTTCTTTCTGATCTGTGCATTCAGCTAACAGAGTTAAACCATACTTTTGATTGAGCAGATCTGAACACTCTTTCTGTAGAAAATGCAACTGGACATTTGGAGCGCCAAGAGAGTAGTAGTGGAAAAAGGAATATATTCAAATATAAACTACACAGAAGCATTCTGTGAAACTTCTTTCTGATCTGAGCATTCAGCTAACAGAGTTAAACCATACTTTTGATTGAGCAGTTTTGAAACACTCTGTCTGTAGAAAATGCAACTGGACATTCGTAGCGCTAAGTGGGTAATAGTGGAAAAAAGAATATGTTCAAATATAAACTACACAGAAGCATTGTATGAAACTTCTTTCTGTTCTGTGCATTCAACTAACAGAGTTGAACCTTACTTTTGATTGAGCCTTTCTGAAACACTCTTTCTGTAGAAACTGCAATTGGACATTCTGAGCGCAAAGAGGCCTCTATTGGGAAAAATAATATCTTCAAATAAAAACTACACAGAAGCATTGTGTGAAACTTATTTCTGATATGTTCATTAAGCTAACAGAGTTAAACCATACTTTTGATTGCGCAGTTCTGAACACTCTTTCTGTAGAAAATGCAAGTGGACATTCGGAGCGCTAAGAGGGTAATAGTGGAAAAAGGAATATATTCAAATATAAACTACACAGTAGCATTCTGTGAAAATTCTTTCTGTTCTGTGCATTCAACTAACAGAGTTGAACCTTACTTTTGATTGAGCCGTTCTGAAACACTCTTTCTGTAGAAACTGCAATTGGACATGCTAAGCGCTAAGAGGCCTACATTGGGAAAAAGAATATCTTCAAATAAAAACTACACAGATGCATTCTGTGAAACTTATTTCTGATCTGTAAATTCAGTTAACAGAGATAAAACATATTTTTGATTGAGCAGTTATGAAACACTCTTTTTGTAGAAAATGCAAGTGGAGATTCGGAGCGCTAAGATGGTAATAGTGGAAAAAGGAATATATTTAAATATAAACTACACAGTAGCATTCTGTGAAAATTCTTTCTGTTCTGTGCATTCAACTAACAGAGTTGAACCTTACTTTTGATTGAGCCGTTCTGAAACACTCTTTCTGTAGAAACTGCAATTGGACATGCTAAGCGCTAAGAGGCCTACATTGGGAAAAAGAATATCTTCAAATAAAAACTACACAGATGCATTTTGTGAAACTTATTTCTGATCTGTAAATTCAGTTAACAGAGATAAAACATATTTTTGATTGAGCAGTTATGAAACACTCTTTTTGTAGAAAATGCAAGTGGAGATTCGGAGCGCTAAGAGGGTAATAGTGGAAAAAGGAATGTCTTCAAATATAAACTACACAGAATCATTCGGTGAAACTTCTTTCTGATCTGTGCATTCAGCTAACAGAGTTAAACCATACTTTTGATTGAGCAGATCTGAACACTCTTTCTGTAGAAAATGGAACTGGACATTTGGAGCGCTAAGAGCGTAGTAGTGGAAAAAGGAATATATTCAAATATAAACTACACAGAATCATTCTGTGAAACTTCTTTCTGATCTGAGCATTCAGCTAACAGAGTTAAACCATACTTTTGATTGAGCAGTTTTGAAACACTCTGTCTGTAGAAAATGCAACTGGACATTCGTAGCACTAAGTGGGTAATAGTGGAAAAAAGAATATGTTCAAATATAAACTACACAGAAGCATTGTATGAAACTTCTTTCTGTTCTGTGCATTCAACTAACAGAGTTGAACCTTACTTTTGATTGAGCCGTTCTGAAACACTCTTTCTGTAGAAACTGCAATTGGACATTCTGAGCGCTAAGAGGCCTATATTGGGAAAAAGAATGTCTACAAATAAAAACTACACAGAAGAATTGTGTGAAACTTCTTTCTGTTCTGTTTGTTCAACTAAAAGAGTTGAACCTTAGTTTTGATTGAGCCGTTCTGAAACACTCTTTCTGTAGAAAATGCAAGTGGAGATTCGGAGCGCTAAGAGGGTAATAGTGGAAAAAGGAATGTCTCCAAATATAAACTACACAGAATCATTCTGTGAAACTTCTTTCTGATCTGTGCATTCAGCTAACAGAGTTAAACCATACTTTTGATTGAGCAGATCTGAACACTCTTTCTGTAGAAAATGCAACTGGACATTTGGAGCGCTAAGATAGTAGTAGTGGAAAAAGGAATATATTCAAATATAAACTACACAGAAGCATTCTGTGAAACTTCTTTCTGATCTGAGCATTCAGCTAACAGAGTTAAACCATACTTTTGATTGAGCAGTTTTGAAACACTCTGTCTGTAGAAAATGCAACTGGACATTCGTAGCGCTAAGTGGGTAATAGTGGAAAAAAGAATATGTTCAAATATAAACTACACAGAAGCATTGTATGAAACTTCTTTCTGTTCTGTGCATTCAACTAACAGAGTTGAACCTTACTTTTGATTGAGCCTTTCTGAAACACTCTTTCTGTAGAAACTGAAATTGGACATTCTGAGCGCTAAGAGGCCTCTATTGGGAAAAATAATATCTTCAAATAAAAACTACACAGAAGCATTGTGTGAAACTTATTTCTGATATGTTCATTAAGCTAACAGAGTTAAACCATACTTTTGATTGCGCAGTTCTGAACAGTCTTTCTGTAGAAAATTCAAGTGGACATTCGGAGCGCTAAGAGGGTAATAGTGGAAAAAGGAATATATTTAAATATAAACTACACAGTAGCATTCTGTGAAAATTCTTTCTGTTCTGTGCATTCAACTAACAGAGTTGAACCTTACTTTTGATTGAGCCGTTCTGAAACACTCTTTCTGTAGAAACTGCAATTGGACATGCTAAGCGCTAAGAGGCCTACATTGGGAAAAAGAATATCTTCAAATAAAAACTACACAGATGCATTCTGTGAAACTTATTTCTGATCTGTAAATTCAGTTAACAGAGATAAAACATATTTTTGATTGAGCAGTTATGAAACACTCTTTTTGTAGAAAATGCAAGTGGAGATTCGGAGCGCTAAGTGGGTAATAGTGGAAAAAGGAATGTCTTCAAATATAAACTACACAGAATCATTCGGTGAAACTTCCTTCTGATCTGTGCATTCACCTAACAGAGTTAAACCATACTTTTGATTGAGCAGATCTGAACACTCTTTCTGTAGAAAATGCAACTGGACATTTGGAGCGCTAAGAGCGTAGTAGTGGAAAAAGGAATATATTCAAATATAAACTACACAGAAGCATTCTGTGAAACTTCTTTCTGATCTGAGCATTCAGCTAACAGAGTTAAACCATACTTTTGATTGAGCAGTTTTGAAACACTCTGTCTGTAGAAAATGCAACTGGACATTCGTAGCGCTAAGTGGGTAATAGTGGAAAAAAGAATATGTTCAAATATAAACTACACAGAAGCATTGTATGAAACTTCTTTCTGTTCTGTGCATTCAACTAACAGAGTTGAACCTTACTTTTGATTGAGCCGTTCTGAAACACTCTTTCTGTAGAAACTGCAATTGGACATTCTGAGCGCTAGGAGGCCTATATTGGGAAAAAGAATGTCTAAAAATAAAAACTACACAGAAGAATTGTGTGAAACGTCTTTCTGTTCTGTTTGTTCAACTAAAAGAGTTGAACCTTAGTTTTGATTGAGCCGTTCTGAAACACTCTTTCTGTAGAAAATGCAAGTGGAGATTCGGAGTGCTAAGAGGGTAATAGTGGAAAAAGGAATGTCTCCAAATATAAACTACACAGAATCATTCTGTGAAACTTCTTTCTGATCTGTGCATTCAGCTAACAGAGTTAAACCATACTTTTGATTGAGCAGATCTGAACACTCTTTCTGTAGAAAATGCAACTGGACATTTGGAGCGCTAAGATAGTAGTAGTGGAAAAAGGAATATATTCAAATATAAACTACACAGATGCATTCTGTGAAACTTCTTTCTGATCTGAGCATTCAGCTAACAGAGTTAAACCATACTTTTGATTGAGCAGTTTTGAAACACTCTGTCTGTAGAAAATGCAACTGGACATTCGTAGCGCTAAGTGGGTAATAGTGGAAAAAAGAATATGTTCAAATATAAACTACACAGAAGCATTGTATGAAACTTCTTTCTGTTCTGTGCATTCAACTAACAGAGTTGAACCTTACTTTTGATTGAGCCTTTCTGAAACACTCTTTCTGTAGAAACTGCAATTGGACATTCTGAGCGCTAAGAGGCCTCTATTGGGAAAAATAATATCTTCAAATAAAAACTACACAGAAGCATTGTGTGAAACTTATTTCTGATATGTTCATTAAGCTAACAGAGTTAAACCATACTTTTGATTGCGCAGTTCTGAACACTCTTTCTGTAGAAAATGCAAGTGGACATTCGGAGCGCTAAGAGGGTAATAGTGGAAAAAGGAATATATTCAAATATAAACTACACAGTAGCATTCTGTGAAAATTCTTTCTGTTCTGTGCATTCAACTAACAGAGTTGAACCTTACTTTTGATTGAGCTGTTCTGAAACACTCTTTCTGTAGAAACTGCAATTGGACATGCTAAGCGCTAAGAGGCCTACATTGGGAAAGAGAATATCTTCAAATAAAAACTACACAGATGCATTCTGTGAAACTTATTTCTGATCTGTAAATTCAGTTAACAGAGATAAAACATATTTTTGATTGAGCAGTTATGAAACACTCTTTTTGTAGAAAATGCAAGTGGAGATTCGGAGCGTTATGATGGTAATAGTGGAAAAAGGAATATATTTAAATATAAACTACACAGTAGCATTCTGTGAAAATTCTTTCTGTTCTGTGCATTCAACTAACAGAGTTGAACCTTACTTTTGATTGAGCCGTTCTGAAACACTCTTTCTGTAGAAACTGCAATTGGACATGCTAAGCGCTAAGAGGCCTACATTGGGAAAAAGAATATCTTCAAATAAAAACTACACAGATGCATTCTGTGAAACTTATTTCTGATCTGTAAATTCAGTTAACAGAGATAAAACATATTTTTGATTGAGCAGTTATGAAACACTCTTTTTGTAGAAAATGCAAGTGGAGATTCGGAGCGCTAAGAGGGTAATAGTGGAAAAAGGAATGTCTTCAAATATAAACTACACAGAATCATTCGGTGAAACTTCTTTCTGATCTGTGCATTCAGCTAACAGAGTTAAACCATACTTTTGATTGAGCAGATCTGAACACTCTTTCTGTAGAAAATGGAACTGGACATTTGGAGCGCTAAGAGCGTAGTAGTGGAAAAAGGAATATATTCAAATATAAACTACACAGAAGCATTCTGTGAAACTTCTTTCTGATCTGAGCATTCAGCTAACAGAGTTAAACCATACTTTTGATTGAGCAGTTTTGAAACACTCTGTCTGTAGAAAATGCAACTGGACATTCGTAGCACTAAGTGGGTAATAGTGGAAAAAAGAATATGTTCAAATATAAACTACACAGAAGCACTGTATGAAACTTCTTTCTGTTCTGTGCATTCAACTAACAGAGTTGAACCTTACTTTTGATTGAGCCGTTCTGAAACACTCTTTCTGTAGAAACTGCAATTGGACATTCTGAGCGCTAAGAGGCCTATATTGGGAAAAAGAATGTCTACAAATAAAAACTACACAGAAGAATTGTGTGAAACTTCTTTCTGTTCTGTTTGTTCAACTAAAAGAGTTGAACCTTAGTTTTGATTGAGCCGTTCTGAAACACTCTTTCTGTAGAAAATGCAAGTGGAGATTCGGAGCGCTAAGAGGGTAATAGTGGAAAAAGGAATGTCTCCAAATATAAACTACACAGAATCATTCTGTGAAACTTCTTTCTGATCTGTGCATTCAGCTAACAGAGTTAAACCATACTTTTGATTGAGCAGATCTGAACACTCTTTCTGTAGAAAATGCAACTGGACATTTGGAGCGCTAAGATAGTAGTAGTGGAAAAAGGAATATATTCAAATATAAACTACACAGAAGCATTCTGTGAAACTTCTTTCTGATCTGAGCATTCAGCTAACAGAGTTAAACCATACTTTTGATTGAGCAGTTTTGAAACACTCTGTCTGTAGAAAATGCAACTGGACATTCGTAGCGCTAAGTGGGTAATAGTGGAAAAAAGAATATGTTCAAATATAAACTACACAGAAGCATTGTATGAAACTTCTTTCTGTTCTGTGCATTCAACTAACAGAGTTGAACCTTACTTTTGATTGAGCCTTTCTGAAACACTCTTTCTGTAGAAACTGAAATTGGACATTCTGAGCGCTAAGAGGCCTCTATTGGGAAAAATAATATCTTCAAATAAAAACTACACAGAAGCATTGTGTGAAACTTATTTCTGATATGTTCATTAAGCTAACAGAGTTAAACCATACTTTTGATTGCGCAGTTCTGAACAGTCTTTCTGTAGAAAATGCAAGTGGACATTCGGAGCGCTAAGAGGGTAATAGTGGAAAAAGGAATATATTTAAATATAAACTACACAGTAGCATTCTGTGAAAATTCTTTCTGTTCTGTGCATTCAACTAACAGAGTTGAACCTTACTTTTGATTGAGCCGTTCTGAAACACTCTTTCTGTAGAAACTGCAATTGGACATGCTAAGCGCTAAGAGGCCTACATTGGGAAAAAGAATATCTTCAAATAAAAACTACACAGATGCATTCTGTGAAACTTATTTCTGATCTGTAAATTCAGTTAACAGAGATAAAACATATTTTTGATTGAGCAGTTATGAAACACTCTTTTTGTAGAAAATGCAAGTGGAGATTCGGAGCGCTAAGTGGGTAATAGTGGAAAAAGGAATGTCTTCAAATATAAACTACACAGAATCATTCGGTGAAACTTCCTTCTGATCTGTGCATTCACCTAACAGAGTTAAACCATACTTTTGATTGAGCAGATCTGAACACTCTTTCTGTAGAAAATGCAACTGGACATTTGGAGCGCTAAGAGCGTAGTAGTGGAAAAAGGAATATATTCAAATATAAACTACACAGAAGCATTCTGTGAAACTTCTTTCTGATCTGAGCATTCAGCTAACAGAGTTCAACCATACTTTTGATTGAGCAGTTTTGAAACACTCTGTCTGTAGAAAATGCAACTGGACATTCGTAGCGCTAAGTGGGTAATAGTGGAAAAAAGAATATGTTCAAATATAAACTACACAGAAGCATTGTATGAAACTTCTTTCTGTTCTGTGCATTCAACTAACAGAGTTGAACCTTACTTTTGATTGAGCAGTTCTGAAACACTCTTTCTGTAGAAACTGCAATTGGACATTCTGAGCGCTAGGAGGCCTATATTGGGAAAAAGAATGTCTAAAAATAAAAACTACACAGAAGAATTGTGTGAAACTTCTTTCTGTTCTGTTTGTTCAACTAAAAGAGATGAACCTTAGTTTTGATTGAGCCGTTCTGAAACACTCTTTCTGTAGAAAATGTAAGTGGAGATTAGGAGCGCTAAGAGGGTAATAGTGGAAAAAGGAATGTCTCCAAATATAAACTACACAGAATCATTCGGTGAAACTTCTTTCTGATCTGTGCATTCAGCTAACAGAGTTAAACCATACTTTTGATTGAGCAGATCTGAACACTCTTTCTGTAGAAAATGCAACTGAACATTTGGAGCGCTAAGAGAGTAGTAGTGGAAAAAGGAATATATACAAATATAAACTACACAGAAGCATTCTGTGAAACTTCTTTCTGATCTGAGCATTCAGCTAACAGAGTTAAACCATACTTTTGATTGAGCAGTTTTGAAACACTCTGTAGAAAATGCAACTGGACATTCGTAGCGCTAAGTGGGTAATAGTGGAAAAAAGTATATGTTCAAATATAAACTACACAGAAGCATTGTATGAAACTTCTTTCTGTTCTGTGCATTCAACTATCAGAGTTGAACCTTACTTTTTATTGAGCCGTTCTGAAACACTCTTTCTGTAGAAACTGCAATTGGACATTCTGAGTGCTAAGAGGCCTATATTGGGAAAAAGAATGTCTACAAATAAAAACTACACAGAAGAATTGTGTGAAACTTCTTTCTGTTCTGTTTGTTCAACTAAAAGAGTTGAACCTTAGTTTTGATTGAGCCGTTCTGAAACACTCTTTCTGTAGAAAATGCAAGTGGAGATTCGGAGCGCTAAGAGGGTAATAGTGAAAAAAGGGAATGTCTCCAAATATAAACTACACAGGATCATTCGGTGAAACTTCTTTCTGATCTGTGCATTCAGCTAACAGAGTTAAACCATACTTTTGATTGAGCAGATCTGAACACTCTTTCTGTAGAAAATGCAACTGGACATTTGGAGCGCTAAGAGAGTAGTAGTGGAAAAAGGAATATATTCAAATATAAACTACACAGAAGCATTCTGTGAAACTTCTTTCTGATCTGAGCATTCAGCTAACAGAGTTAAACCATACTTTTGATTGAGCAGTTTTGAAACACTCTGTCTGTAGAAAATGCAACTGGACATTCGTAGCGCTAAGTGGGTAATAGTGGAAAAAGAATATGTTCAAATATAAACTACACAGAAGCATTGTATGAAACTTCTTTCTGTTCTGTGCATTCAACTAACAGAGTTGAACCTTACTTTTGATTGAGCCTTTCTGAAACACTCTTTCTGTAGAAACTGCAATTGGACATTCTGAGCGCTAAGAGGCCTCTATTGGGAAAAATAATATCTTCAAATAAAAACTACACAGAAGCATTGTGTGAAACTTATTTCTGATATGTTCAATAAGCTAACAGAGTTAAACCATACTTTTGATTGCGCAGTTCTGAACACTCTTTCTGTAGAAAATGCAAGTGGACATTCGGAGCGCTAAGAGGGTAATAGTGGAAAAAGGAATATATACAAATATAAACTACACAGTAGCATTCTGTGAAAATTCTTTCTGTTCTGTGCATTCAACTAACAGAGTTGAACCTTACTTTTGATTGAGCCATTCTGAAACACTCTTTCTGTAGAAACTGCAATTGGACATGCTAAGCGCTAAGAGGCCTACATTGGGAAAAAGAATATCTTCAAATAAAAACTACACAGATGCATTCTGTGAAACTTATTTCTGATCTGTAAATTCAGTTAACAGAGATAAAACATATTTTTGATTGAGCAGTTATGAAACACTCTTTTTGTAGAAAATGCAAGTGGAGATTCGGAGCACTAAGATGGTAATAGTGGAAAAAGGAATATATTTAAATATAAACTACACAGTAGCATTCTGTGAAAATTCTTTCTGTTCTGTGCATTCAACTAACAGAGTTGAACCTTACTTTTGATTGAGCCGTTCTGAAACACTCTTTCTGTAGAAACTGCAATTGGACATGCTAAGCGCTAAGAGGCCTACATTGGGAAAAAGAATATCTTCAAATAAAAACTACACAGATGCATTCTGTGAAACTTATTTCTGATCTGTAAATTCAGTTAACAGAGATAAAACATATTTTTGATTGAGCAGTTATGAAACACTCTTTTTGTAGAAAATGCAAGTGGAGATTCGGAGCGCTAAGAGGGTAATAGTGGAAAAAGGAATGTCTTCAAATATAAACTACACAGAATCATTCGGTGAAACTTCTTTCTGATCTGTGCATTCAGCTAACAGAGTTAAACCATACTTTTGATTGAGCAGATCTGAACACTCTTTCTGTAGAAAATGGAACTGGACATTTGGAGCGCTAAGAGCGTAGTAGTGGAAAAAGGAATATATTCAAATATAAAGTACACAGAAGCATTCTGTGAAACTTCTTTCTGATCTGAGCATTCAGCAAACAGAGTTAAACCATACTTTTGATTGAGCAGTTTTGAAACACTCTGTCTGTAGAAAATTCAACTGGACATTCGTAGCGCTAAGTGGGTAATAGTGGAAAAAAGAATATGTTCAAATATAAACTACACAGAAGCATTGTATGAAACTTCTTTCTGTTCTGTGCATTCAACTAACAGAGTTGAACCTTACTTTTGATTGAGCCGTTCTGAAACACTCTTTCTGTAGAAACTGCAATTGGACATTCTGAGCGCTAAGAGGCCTATATTGGGAAAAAGAATGTCTACAAATAAAAACTACACAGAAGAATTGTGTGAAACTTCTTTCTGTTCTGTTTGTTCAACTAAAAGAGTTGAACCTTAGTTTTGATTGAGCCGTTCTGAAACACTCTTTCTGTAGAAAATGCAAGTGGAGATTCGGAGCGCTAAGAGGGAAATAGTGGAAAAAGGAATGTCTCCAAATATAAACTACACAGAATCATTCTGTGAAACTTCTTTCTGATCTGTGCATTCAGCTAACAGAGTTAAACCATACTTTTGATTGAGCAGATCTGAACACTCTTTCTGTAGAAAATGCAACTGGACATTTGGAGCGCTAAGATAGTAGTAGTGGAAAAAGGAATATATTCAAATATAAACTACACAGAAGCATTCTGTGAAACTTCTTTCTGATCTGAGCATTCAGCTAACAGAGTTAAACCACACTTTTCATTGAGCAGTTTTGAAACACTCTGTCTGTAGAAAATGCAACTGGACATTCGTAGCGCTAAGTGGGTAATAGTGGAAAAAAGAATATGTTCAAATATAAACTACACAGAAGCATTGTATGAAACTTCTTTCTGTTCTGTGCATTCAACTAACAGAGTTGAACCTTACTTTTGATTGAGCCGTTCTGAAACACTCTTTCTGTAGAAACTGCAATTGGACATTCTGAGCGCTAAGAGGCCTATATTGGGAAAAAGAATGTCTACAAATAAAAACTACACAGAAGAATTGTGTGAAACTACTTTCTGTTCTGTTTGTTCAACTAAAAGAGTTGAACCTTAGTTTTGATTGAGCCGTTCTGAAACACTCTTGCTGTAGAAAATGCAAGTGGAGATTCGGAGCGCTAAGAGGGTAATAGTGGAAAAAGGAATGTCTCCAAATATAAACTACACAGAATCATTCGGTGAAACTTCTTTCTGATCTGTGCATTCAGCTAACAGAGGTAAACCATACTTTTGATTGAGCAGATCTGAACACTCTTTCTGTAGAAAATGCAACTGGACATTTGGAGCGCTAAGATAGTAGTAGTGGAAAAAGGAATATATTCAAATATAAACTACACAGAAGCATTCTGTGAAACTTCTTTCTGATCTGAGCAGTCAGCTAACAGAGTTAAACCATACTTTTGATTGAGCAGTTTTGAAACACTCTGTCTGTAGAAAATGCAACTGGACATTCGTAGCGCTAAGTGGGTAATAGTGGAAAAAAGAATATGTTCAAATATAAACTACACAGAAACATTGTATGAAACTTCTTTCTGTTCTTTGCATTCAACTAACAGAGTTGAACCTTACATTTGATTGAGCCTTTCTGAAACACTCTTTCTGTAGAAACTGCAATTGGACATTCTGAGCGCTAAGAGGCCTCTATTGGGAAAAATAATATCTTCAAATAAAAACTACACAGAAGCATTGTGTGAAACTTATTTCTGATATGTTCATTAAGCTAACAGAGTTAAACCATACTTTTGATTGCGCAGTTCTGAACACTCTTTCTGTAGAAAATGCAAGTGGACATTCGGAGGGCTAAGAGGGTAATAGTGGAAAAAGGAATATATTTAAATATAAACTACACAGTAGCATTCTGTGAAAATTCTTTCTGTTCTGTGCATTCAACTAACAGAGTTGAACCTTACTTTTGATTGAGCCTTTCTGAAACACTCTTTCTGTAGAAACTGCAATTGGACATGCTAAGCGCTAAGAGGCCTACATTGGGAAAAAGAATATCTTCAAATAAAAACTACACAGATGCATTCTGTGAAACTTATTTCTGATCTGTAAATTCAGTTAACAGAGATAAAACATATTATTGATTGAGCAGTTATGAAACACTCTTTTTGTAGAAAATGCAAGTGGAGATTCGGAGCGCTAAGAGGGTAATAGTGGAAAAAGGTATGTCTTCAAATATAAACTACACAGAATCATTCGGTGAAACTTCCTTCTGATCTGTGCATTCACCTAACAGAGTTAAACCATACTTTTGATTGAGCAGATCTGAACACTCTTTCTGTAGAAAATGCAACTGGACATTTGGAGCGCTAAGAGCGTAGTAGTGGAAAAAGGAATATATTCAAATATAAACTACACAGAAGCATTCTGTGAAACTTCTTTCTGATCTGAGCATTCAGCTAACAGAGTTAAACCATACTTTTGATTGAGCAGTTTTGAAACACTCTGTCTGTAGAAAATGCAACTGGACATTCGTAGCGCTAAGTGGGTAATAGTGGAAAAAAGAATATGTTCAAATATAAACTACACAGAAGCATTGTATGAAACTTCTTTCTGTTCTGTGCATTCAACTAACAGAGTTGAACCTTACTTTTGATTGAGCCGTTCTGAAACACTCTTTCTGTAGAAACTGCAATTGGACATTCTGAGCGCTAGGAGGCCTATATTGGGAAAAAGAATGTCTACAAATAAAAACTACACAGAAGAATTGTGTGAAACTTCTTTCTGTTCTGTTTGTTCAACTAAAAGATTTGAACCTTAGTTTTGATTGAGCCGTTCTGAAACACTCTTTCTGTAGAAAATGCAAGTGGAGATTCGGAGCGCTAAGAGGGTAATAGTGGAAAAAGGAATGTCTCCAAATATATACTACACAGAATCATTCTGTGAAACTTATTTCTGATCTGTGCATTCAGCTAACAGAGTTAAACGATACTTTTGATTGAGCAGATCTGAACACTCTTTCTGTAGAAAATGCAACTGAACATTTGGAGCGCTAAGAGAGTAGTAGTGGAAAAAGGAATATATTCAAATATAAACTACACAGAAGCATTCTGTGAAACTTCTTTCTGATCTGAGCATTCAGCTAAGAGAGTTAAACCATACTTTTGATTGAGCAGTTTTGAAACACTCTGTCTGTAGAAAATGCAACTGGACATTCGTAGCGCTAAGTGGGTAATAGTGGAAAAAAGAATATGTTCAAATATAAACTACACAGAAGCATTGTATGAAACTTCTTTCTGTTCTGTGCATTCAACTAACAGAGTTGAACCTTACTTTTGATTGAGCCGTTCTGAAACACTCTTTCTGTAGAAACTGCAATTGGACATTCTGAGCGCTAAGAGGCCTATATTGGGAAAAAGAATGTCTACAAATAAAAACTACACAGAAGAATTGTGTGAAACTTCTTTCTGTTCTCTTTGTTCAACTAAAAGTGTTGAACCTTAGTTTTGATTGAGCCGTTCTGAAACACTCTTTCTGTAGAAAATGCAAGTGGATATTCGGAGCGCTAAGAGGGTAATAGTGGAAAAAGGAATGTCTCCAAATATAAACTACACAGAAACATTCGGTGAAACTTCTTTCTGATCTGTGCATTCAGCTAACAGAGTTAAACCATACTTTTGATTGAGCAGATCTGAACACTCTTTCTGTAGAAAATGCAACTGGACATTTGGAGCGCTAAGAGAAGAGTAGTGGAAAAAGGAATATATTCAAATATAAACTACACAGAAGCATTCTGTGAAACTTCTTTCTGATCTGAGCATTCAGCTAACAGAGTTAAACCATACTTTTGATTGAGCAGTTTTGAAACACTCTGTCTGTAGAAAATGCAACTGGACATGCGTAGCGCTAAGTGGGTAATAGTGGAAAAAAGAATAGGTTCAAATATAAACTACACAGAAGCATTGTATGAAACTTCTTTCTGTTCTGTGCATTCAACTAACAGAGTTGAACCTTACTTTTGATTGAGCCGTTCTGAAACACTCTTTCTGTAGAAACTGCAATTGGACATTCTGAGCGCTAGGAGGCCTATATTGGGAAAAAGAATGTCTACAAATAAAAACTACACAGAAGAATTGTGTGAAACTTCTTTCTGTTCTGTTTGTTCAACTAAAAGAGTTGAACCTTAGTTTTGATTGAGCCGTTCTGAAACACTCTTTCTGTAGAAAATGCAAGTGGAGATTCAGAGCGCTTAGAGGGTAATAGTGGAAAAAGGAATGTCTCCAAATATAAACTACACAGAATCATTCTGTGAAACTTCTTTCTGATCTGTGCATTCAGCTAACAGAATTAAACCATACTTTTGATTGAGCAGATCTGAACACTCTTTCTGTAGAAAATGCAACTGGACATTTGGAGCGCGAAGATAGTAGTAGTGGAAAAGGAATATATTGAAATATAAACTACACAGAAGCATTCTGTGAAACTTCTTTCTGATCTGAGCATTCAGCTAACAGAGTTAAACCATACTTTTGATTGAGCAGTTTTGAAACACTCTGTCTGTAGAAAATGCAACTGGACATTCGTAGCGCTAAGTGGGTAATAGTGGAAAAAAGAATATGTTCAAATATAAACTACACAGAAGCATTGTATGAAACTTCTTTCTGTTCTGTGCATTCAACTAACAGAGTTGAACCTTACTTTTGATTGAGCCTTTCTGAAACACTCTTTCTGTAGAAACTGCAATTGGACATTCTGAGCGCTAAGAGGCCTCTATTGGGAAAAATAATATCTTCAAATAAATACTACACAGAAGCATTGTGTGAAACTTATTTCTGATATGTTCATTAAGCTAACAGAGTTAAACCATACTTTTGATTGCGCAGTTCTGAACACTCTTTCTGTAGAAAATGCAAGTGGACATTCGGAGCGCTAAGAGGGTAATAGTGGAAAAAGGAATATATTCAAATATAAACTACACAGTAGCATTCTGTGAAAATTCTTTCTGTTCTGTGCATTCAACTAACAGAGTTGAACCTTACTTTTGATTGAGCCGTTCTGAAACACTCTTTTTGTAGAAACTGCAATTGGACATGCTAAGCGCTAAGAGGCCTACATTGGGAAAAAGAATATCTTCAAATAAAAACTACACAGATGCATTCTGTGAAACTTATTTCTGATCTGTAAATTCAGTTAACAGAGATAAAACATATTTTTGATTGAGCAGTTATGAAACACTCTTTTTGTAGAAAATGCAAGTGGAGATTCGGAGCGCTAAGAGGGTAATAGTGGAAAAAGGAATGTCTTCAAATATAAACTACACAGAATCATTCGGTGAAACTTCTTTCTGATCTGTGCATTCAGCTAACAGAGTTAAACCATACTTTTGATTGAGCAGATCTGAACACTCTTTCTGTAGAAAATGCAACTGGACATTTGGAGCGCTAAGAGCGTAGTAGTGGAAAAAGGAATATATTGAAATATAAACTACACAGAAGCATTCTGTGAAACTTCTTTCTGATCTGAGCATTCAGCTAACAGAGTTAAACCATACTTTTGATTGAGCAGTTTTGAAACACTCTGTCTGTAGAAAATGCAACTGGACATTCGTAGCGCTAAGTGGGTAATAGTGGAAAAAAGAATATGTTCAAATATAAACTACACAGAAGCATTGTATGAAACTTCTTTCTGTTCTGTGTATTCAACTAACAGAGTTGAACCTTACTTTTGATTGAGCCGTTCTGAAACACTCTTTCTGTAGAAACTGCAATTGGACATTCTGAGCGCTAGCAGGCCTATATTGGGAAAATGAATGTCTACAAATAAAAACTACACAGAAGAATTGTGTGAAACTTCTTTCTGTTCTGTTTGTTCAACTAAAAGAGTTGAACCTTAGTTTTGATTGAGCCGTTCTGAAACACTCTTTCTGTAGAAAATGCAAGTGGAGATTCGGAGCGCTAAGAGGGTAATAGTGGAAAAAGGAATGTCTCCAAATATAAACTACACAGAATAATTCTGTGAAACTTCTTTCTGATCTGTGCATTCAGCTAACAGAGTTAAACCATACTTTTGATTGAGCAGATCTGAACACTCTTTCTGTAGAAAATGCAACTGGACATTTGGAGCGCTAAGAGAGTAGTAGTGGAAAAAGGAATATATTCAAATATAAACTACACAGAAGCATTCTGTGAAACTTCTTTCTGATCTGAGCATTCAGCTAACAGAGTTAAACCATACTTTTGATTGAGCAGTTTTGAAACACTCTGTCTGTAGAAAATGCAACGGGACATTCGTAGCGCTAAGTGGGTAATAGTGGAAAAAAGAATATGTTCAAATATAAACTACACAGAAGCATTGTATGAAACTTCTTTCTGTTCTGTGCATTCAACTAACAGAGTTGAACCTTACTTTTGATTGAGCCTTTCTGAAACACTCTTTCTGTAGAAACTGCAATTGGACATTCTGAGCGCTAAGAGGCCTCTATTGGGAAAAATAATATCTTCAAATAAAAACTACACAGAAGCATTGTGTGAAACTTATTTCTGAAATGTTCATTAAGCTAACAGAGTTAAACCATACTTTTGATTGCGCAGTTCTGAACACTCTTTCTGTAGAAAATGCAAGTGGACATTCAGAGCGCTAAGAGGGTAATAGTGGAAAAAGGAATATATTCAAATATAAACTACACAGTAGCATTCTGTGAAAATTTTTCTGTTCTGTGCATTCAACTAACAGAGTTGAACCTTACTTTTAATTGAGCCGTTCTGAAACACTCTTTCTGTAGAAACTGCAATTGGACATGCTAAGCGCTAAGAGGCCTACATTGGGAAAAAGAATATCTTCAAATAAAAACTACACAGATGCATTCTGTGAAACTTATTTCTGATCTGTAAATTCAGTTAACAGAGATAAAACATATTTTTGATTGAGCAGTTATGAAACACTCTTTTTGTAGAAAATGCAAGTGGAGATTCGCAGCGCTAAGAGGGTACTAGTGGAAAAAGGAATGTCTTCAAATATAAACTACACAGAATCATTCGGTGAAACTTCTTTCTGATCTGTGCATTCAGCTAACACAGTTAAACCATACTTTTGATTGAGCAGATCTGAACACTCTTTCTGTAGAAAATGCAACTGGACATTTGGAGCGCTAAGAGCGTAGTAGTGGAAAAAGGAATATATTGAAATATAAACTACACAGAAGCATTCTGTGAAACTTCTTTCTGATCTGAGCATTCAGCTAACAGAGTTAAACCATACTTTTGATTGAGCAGTTTTGAAACACTCTGTCTGTAGAAAAAGCAACTGGACATTCGTAGCGCTAAGTGGGTAATAGTGGAAAAAAGAATATGTTCAAATATAAACTACACAGAAGCATTGTATGAAACTTCTTTCTGTTCTGTGCATTCAACTAACAGAGTTGAACCTTACTTTTGATTGAGCCGTTCTGAAACACTCTTTCTGTAGAAACTGCAATTGGACATTCTGAGCGCTAGGAGGCCTATATTGGGAAAAAGAATGTCTACAAATAAAAACTACACAGAAGAATTGTGTGAAACTTCTTTCTGTTCTGTTTGTTCAACTAAAAGAGTTGAACCTTAGTTTTGATTGAGCCGTTCTGAAACACTCTTTCTGTAGAAAATGCAAGTGGAGATTCGGAGCGCTAAGAGAGTAATAGTGGAAAAAGGAATGTCTCCAAATATAAACTACACAGAATCATTCTGTGAAACTTCTTTCTGATCTGTGCATTCAGCTAACAGATTTAAACCATACTTTTGATTGAGCAGATCTGAACACTCTTTCTGTAGAAAATGCAACTGGACATTTGGAGCGCTAAGAGAGTAGTAGTGGAAAAAGGAATATATTCAAATATAAACTACACAGAAGCATTCTGTGAAACTTCTTTCTGATCTGAGCATTCAGCTAACAGAGTTAAACCATACTTTTGATTGAGCAGTTTTGAAACACTCTGTCTGTAGAAAATGCAACGGGACATTCGTAGCACTAAGTGGGTAATAGTGGAAAAAAGAATATGTTCAAATATAAACTACACAGAAGCATTGTATGAAACTTCTTTCTCTTGTGTGCATTCAACTAACAGAGTTGAACCTTACTTTTGATTGAGCCTTTCTGAAACACTCTTTCTGTAGAAACTGCAATTGGACATTCTGAGCGCTAAGAGGCCTCTATTGGGAAAAATAATATCTTCAAATAAAAACTACACAGAAGCATTGTGTGAAACTTATTTCTGATATGTTCATTAAGCTAACAGAGTTAAACCATACTTTTGATTGCGCAGTTCTGAACACTCTTTCTGTAGAAAATGCAAGTGGACATTCGGAGCGCTAAGAGGGTAATAGTGGAAAAAGGAATATATTCAAATATAAACTACACAGTAGCATTCTGTGAAAATTCTTTCTGTTCTGTGCATTCAACTAACAGAGTTGAACCTTACTTTTGATTGAGCCGTTCTGAAACACTCTTTCTGTAGAAACTGCAATTGGACATGCTAAGCGCTAAGAGGCCTACATTGGGAAAAAGAATATCTTCAAATAAAAACTACACAGATGCATTCTGTGAAACTTATTTCTGATCTGTAAATTCAGTTAACAGAGATAAAACATATTTTTGATTGAGCAGTTATGAAACACTCTTTTTGTAGAAAATGCAAGTGGAGATTCGGAGCGCTAAGATGGTACTAGTGGAAAAAGGAATGTCTTCAAATATTAACTACACAGAAACATTCGGTGAAACTTCTTTCTGATCTGTGCATTCAGCTAACAGAATTAAACCATTCTTTTGATTGAGCAGATCTGAACACTCTTTCTGTAGAAAATGCAACTGGACATTTGGAGCGCTAAGAGCGTAGTAGTGGAAAAAGGAATATATTCAAATATAAACTACACAGAAGCATTCTGTGAAACTTCTTTCTGATCTGAGCATTCAGCTAACAGAGTTAAACCATACTTTTGATTGAGCAGTTTTGAAACACTCTGTCTGTAGAAAATGCAACTGGACATTCGTAGCGCTAAGTGGGTAATAGTGGAAAAAAGAATATGTTCAAATATAAACTACACAGAAGCATTGTATGAACCTTCTTTCTGTTCTGTGCATTCAACTAACAGTGTTGAACCTTACTTTTGATTGAGCCGTTCTGAAACACTCTTTCTGTAGAAACTGCAATTGGACATTCTGAGCGCTAGGAGGCCTATATTGGGAAAAAGAATGTCTACAAATAAAAACTAAACAGAAGAATTGTGTGAAACTTCTTTCTGTTGTGTTTGTTCAACTAAAAGAGTTGAACCTTAGTTTTGATTGAGCCGTTCTGAAACACTCTTTCTGTAGAAAATGCAAGTGGAGATTCGGAGCGCTAAGAGGGTAATAGTGGAAAAAGGAATGTCTCCAAATATAAACTACACAGAATCATTCTGTGAAACTTCTTTCTGATCTGTGCATTCAGCTAACAGAGTTAAACCATACTTTTGATTGAGCAGATCTGAACACTCTTTCTGTAGAAAATGCAACTGGACATTTGGAGCGCTAAGAGAGTAGTAGTGGAAAAAGGAATGTATTCAAATATAAACTACACAGAAGCATTCTGTGAAACTTCTTTCTGATCTGAGCATTCAGCTAACAGAGTTAAACCATACTTTTGATTGAGCAGTTTTGAAACACTCTGTCTGTAGAAAATGCAACTGGGCATTCGTAGCGCTAAGTGGGTAATAGTGGAAAAAAGAATATGTTCAAATATAAACTACACAGAAGCATTGTATGAAACTGCTTTCTGTTCTGTGCATTCAACTAACAGAGTTGAACCTTACTTTTGATTGAGCCTTTCTGAAACACTCTTTCTGTAGAAACTGCAATTGGACATTCTGAGCGCTAAGAGGCCTCTATTGGGAAAAACAATATCTTCAAATAAAAACTACACAGAAGAATTGTGTTAAACTTATTTCTGATATGTTCATTAGGCTAACAGAGTTAAACCATACTTTTGATTGCGCAGTTCTGAACACTCTTTCTGTAGAAAATGCAAGTGGACATTCGGAGCGCTAAGAGGGTAATAGTGGAAAAAGGAATATATTCAAATATAAACTACACAGTAGCATTCTGTGAAAATTCTTTCTGTTCTGTGCATTCAACTACCAGAGTAGAACCTTACTTTTGATTGAGCCGTTCTGAAACACTCTTTCTGTCGAAACTGCAATTGGACATGCTAAGCGCTAAGAGGCCTACATTGGGAAAAAGAATATCTTCAAATAAAAACTACACAGATGCATTCTGTGAAACTTATTTCTGATCTGTAAATTCAGTGAACAGAGATAAAACATATTTTTGATTGAGCAGTTATGAAACACTCTTTTTGTAGAAAATGCAAGTGGAGATTTGGAGCCCTAAGAGGGTAATAGTGGAAAAAGGAATGTCTTCAAATATAAACTACACAGAATCATTCGGTGAAACTTCTTTCTGATCTGTGCATTCAGCTAACCGAGTTAAACCATACTTTTGATTGAGCAGATCTGAACACTCTTTCTGCAGAAAATGCAACTGGACATTTGGAGCGCTAAGAGCGTAGTAGTGGAAAAAGGAATATATTCAAATATAAACTACACAGAAGCATTCTGTGAAACTTCTTTCTGATCTGAGCATTCAGCTAACAGAGTTAAACCATACTTTTGATTGAGCAGTTTTGAAACACTCTGTCTGTAGAAAATGCAACTGGACATTCGTAGCGCTAAGTGGGTAATAGTGGAAAAAAGAATATGTTAAAATATAAACTACACAGAAGCATTGTATGAAACTTCTTTCTGTTCTGTGCATTCAACTAACAGAGTTGAACCTTACTTTTGATTGAGCCGTTCTGAAACACTCTTTCTGTAGAAACTGCAATTGGACATTCTGAGCGCTAGGAGGCCTATATTGGGAAAAAGAATGTCTACAAATAAAAACTACACAGAAGAATTGTGTGAACCTTCTTTCTGTTCTGTTTGTTCAACTAAAAGAGTTGAACCTTAGTTTTGATTGAGCCGTTCTGAAACACTCTTTCTGTAGAAAATGCAAGTGGAGATTCGGAGCACTAAGAGGGTAATAGTGGAAAAAGGAATGTCTCCAAATATAAACTACACAGAATCATTCTGTGAAACTTCTTTGTGATCTGTGCATTCAGCTAACAGAATTAAACCATACTTTTGATTGAGCAGATCTGAACACTCTTTCTGTAGAAAATGCAACTGGACATTTGGAGCGCTAAGAGAGTAGTAGTGGAAAAAGGAATATATTCAAATATAAACTACACAGAAGCATTCTGTGAAACTTCTTTCTGATCTGAGCATTCAGCTAACAGAGTTAAACCATACTTTGATTGAGCAGTTTTGAAACACTCTGTCTGTAGAAAATGCAACGGGACATTCGTAGCGCTAAGTGGGTAATAGTGGAAAAAAGAATATGTTCAAATATAAACTACACAGAAGCATTGTATGAAACTTATTTCTGTTCTGTGCATTCAACTAACAGAGTTGAATCTTACTTTTGATTGAGCCTTTCTGAAACACTCTTTCTGTAGAAACTGCAATTGGACATTCTGAGCGCTAAGAGGCCTCTATTGGGAAAAATATCTTCAAATAAAAACTACACAGAAGCATTGTGTGAAACTTATTTCTGATATGTTCATTAAGCTAACAGAGTTAAACCATACTTTTGATTGCGCAGTTCTGAACACTCTTTCTGTAGAAAATGCAAGTGGACATTCGGAGCGCTAAGAGGGTAATAGTGGAAAAAGGAATATATTCAAATATAAACTACACAGTAGCATTCTGTGAAAATTCTTTCTGTTCTGTGCATTCAACTAACAGAGTTGAACCTTACTTTTGATTGAGCCGTTCTGAAACACTCTTTCTGTAGAAACTGCAATTGGACATGCTAAGCGCTAAGAGGCCTACATTGGGAAAAAGAATATCTTCAAATAAAAACTACACAGATGCATTCTGTGAAACTTATTTCTGATCTGTAAATTCAGTTAACAGAGATAAAACATATTTTTGATTGAGCAGTTATGAAACACTCTTTTTGTAGAAAATGCAAGTGGAGATTCGGAGCGCTAAGAGGGTACTAGTGGAAAATGGAATGTCTCCAAATATAAACTACACAGAATCATTCGGTGAAACTTCTTTCTTATCTGTGCATTCAGCTAACAGAGTTAAACCATACTTTTGATTGAGCAGATCTGAACACTCTTTCTGTAGAAAATGCAACTGGACATTTGGAGCGCTAAGAGCGTAGTAGTGGAAAAAGGAATATATTCAAATATAAACTACACAGAAGCATTCTGTGAAACTTCTTTCTGATCTGAGCATTCAGCTAACAGAGTTAAACCATACTTTTGATTGAGCAGTTTTGAAACACTCTGCCTGTAGAAAATGCAACTGGACATTCGTAGCGCTAAGTGGGTAATAGTGGAAAAAAGAATATGTTCAAATATAAACTACACAGAAGCATTGTATGAACCTTCTTTCTGTTCTGTGCATTCAACTAACAGTGTTGAACCTTACTTTTGATTGAGCCGTTCTGAAACACTCTTTCTGTAGAAACTGCAATTGGACATTCTGAGCGCTAGGAGGCCTATATTGGGAAAAAGAATGTCTACAAATAAAAACTACACAGAAGAATTGTGTGAAACTTCTTTCTGTTCTGTTTGTTCAATTAAAAGATTTGAACCTTAGTTTTGATTGAGCCGTTCTGAAACACTCTTTCTGTAGAAAATGCAAGTGGAGATTCGGAGCGCTAAGAGGGTAATAGTGGAAAAAGGAATGTCTCCAAATATAAACTACACAGAATCATTCTGTGAAACTTCTTTCTGATCTGTGCATTCAGCTAACAGAGTTAAACCATACTTTTGATTGAGCAGATCTGAACACTCTTTCTGTAGAAAATGCAACTGGACATTTGGAGCGCTAAGAGAGTAGTAGTGGAAAAAGGAATGTATTCAAATATAAACTACACAGAAGCATTCTGTGAAACTTCTTTCTGATCTGAGCATTCAGCTAACAGAGTTAAACCATACTTTTGATTGAGCAGTTTTGAAACACTCTGTCTGTAGAAAATGCAACTGGGCATTCGTAGCGCTAAGTGGGTAATAGTGGAAAAAAGAATATGTTCAAATATAAACTACACAGAAGCATTGTATGAAACTTATTTCTGTTCTGTGCATTCAACTAACAGAGTTGAACCTTACTTTTGATTGAGCCTTTCTGAAACACTCTTTCTGTAGAAACTGCAATTGGACATTCTGAGCGCTAAGAGGTCTCTATTGGGAAAAATAATATCTTCAAATAAAAACTACACAGAAGAATTGTGTTAAACTTATTTCTGATATGTTCATTAGGCTAACAGAGTTAAACCATACTTTTGATTGCGCAGTTCTGAACATTCTTTCTGTAGAAAATGCAAGTGGACATTCGGAGCGCTAAGAGGGTAATAGTGGAAAAAGGAATATATTCAAATATAAACTACACAGTAGCATTCTGTGAAAATTCTTTCTGTTCTGTGCATTCAACTACCAGAGTAGAACCTTACTTTTGATTGAGCCGTTCTGAAACACTCTTTCTGTCGAAACTGCAATTGGACATGCTAAGCGCTAAGAGGCCTACATTGGGAAAAAGAATATCTTCAAATAAAAACTACACAGATGCATTCTGTGAAACTTATTTCTGATCTGTAAATTCAGTGAACAGAGATAAAACATATTTTTGATTGAGCAGTTATGAAACACTCTTTTTGTAGAAAATGCAAGTGGAGATTCGGAGCCCTAAGAGGGTAATAGTGGAAAAAGGAATGTCTTCAAATATAAACTACACAGAATCATTCGGTGAAACTTCTTTCTGATCTGTGCATTCAGCTAACAGAGTTAAACCATACTTTTGATTGAGCAGATCTGAACACTCTTTCTGCAGAAAATGCAACTGGACATTTCGAGCGCTAAGAGCGTAGTAGTGGAAAAAGGAATATATTCAAATATAAACTACACAGAAGCATTCTGTGAAACTTCTTTCTGATCTGAGCATTCAGCTAACAGAGTTAAACCATACATTTGATTGAGCAGTTTTGAAACACTCTGTCTGTAGAAAATGCAACTGGACATTCGTAGCGCTAAGTGGGTAATAGTGGAAAAAAGAATATGTTCAAATATAAACTACACAGAAGCATTGTATGAAACTTCTTTCTGTTCTGTGCATTCAACTAACAGAGTTGAACATTACTTTTGATTGAGCCGTTCTGAAACACTCTTTCTGTAGAAACTGCAATTGGACATTCTGAGCGCTAGGAGGCCGATATTGGGAAAAAGAATGTCTACAAATAAAAACTACACAGAAGAATTGTGTGAAATTTCTTTCTGTTCTGTTTGTTCAACTAAAAGAGTTGAACCTTAGTTTTGATTGAGCCGTTCTGAAACACTCTTTCTGTAGAAAATGCAAGTGGAGATTCGGAGCGCTAAGAGGGTAATAGTGGAAAAAGGAATGTCTCCAAATATAAACTACACAGAATCATTCTGTGAAACTTCTTTCTGATCTGTGCATTCAGCTAACAGAGTTAAACCATACTTTTGATTGAGCAGATCTGAACACGCTTTCTGTAGAAAATGCAACTTGACATTTGGAGCGCTAAGAGAGTAGTAGTGGAAAAAGGAATATATTCAAATATAAACTACACAGAAGAATTCTGTGAAACTTCTTTCTGATCTGAGCATTCAGCTAACAGAGTTAAACCATACTTTGATTAAGCAGTTTTGAAACACTCTGTCTGTAGAAAATGCAACGGGACATTCGTAGCGCTAAGTGGGTAATAGTGAAAAAAGAATATGTTCAAATATAAACTACACAGAAGCATTGTATGAAACTTCTTTCTGTTCTGTGCATTCAAATAACAGAGTTGAACCTTACTTTTGATTGAGCATTTCTGAAACACTCTTTCTGTAGAAACTGCAATTGGACATTCTGAGCGCTAAGAGGCCTCTATTGGGAAATATAATATCTTCAAATAAAAACTACACAGAACCATTGTGTGAAACTTATTTCTGATATGTTCATTAAGCTAACAGAGTTAAACCATACTTTTGATTGCGCAGTTCTGAACACTCTATCCGTGGAAAATGCAAGTGGACATTCGGAGCGCTAAGAGGGTAATAGTGGAAAAAGGAATATATACAAATATAAACTACACGGTAGCATTCTGTGAAAATTCTTTCTGTTCTGTGCATTCAACTAACAGAGTTGAACCTTACTTTTGATTGAGCCTTTCTGAAACACTCTTTCTGTAGAAACTGCAATTGGACATGCTAAGCGCTAAGAGGGCTACATTGGGAAAAAGAATATCTTCAAATAAAAACTACACAGATGCATTCTGTGAAACTTATTTCTGATCTGTAAATTCAGTTAACAGAGATAAAACATATTTTTGATTGAGCAGTTATGAAACACTCTTTTTGTAGAAAATGCAAGTGGAGATTCGGAGCGCTAAGAGGGTACTAGTGGAAAAAGGAATGTCTTCAAATATAAACTACACAGAATCATTCGTTGAAACGTCTTTCTGATCTGTGCATTCAGCTAACAGAGTTAAAACATACTTTTGATTGAGCAGATCTGAACACTCTTTCTGTAGAAAATGCAACTGGACATTTGGAGCGCTAAGAGCGTAGTAGTGGAAAAAGGAATATATTCAAATATAAACTACACAGAAGCATTCTGTGAAACTTCTTTCTGATCTAAGCATTCAGCTAACAGAGTTAAACCATACTTTTGATTGAGCAGTTATGAAACACTCTGTCTGTAGAAAATGCAACTGGACATTCGTAGCGCTAAGTGGGTAATAGTGGAAAAAGAATATGTTCAAATATAAACTACACAGAAGCATTGTATGAAACTACTTTCTGTTCTGTGCATTCAACTAACAGAGTTGAACCTTACTTTTGATTGAGCCGTTCTGAAACACTCTTTCTGTAGAAACTGCAATTGGACATTCTGAGCGCTAAGAGGCCTCTATTGGGAAAAATAATATCTTCAAATAAAAACTACACAGAAGCATTGTGTGAAACTTATTTCTGATATGTTCATTAAGCTAACAGAGTTAAACCATACTTTTGATTGCGCAGTTGTGAACACTCTCTCTGTAGAAAATGCAAGTGGACATTCGGAGCGCTAAGAGGGTAATAGTGGAAAGAGGAATATATTCAAATATAAACTACACAGTAGCATTCTGTGAAAATTCTTTCTGTTCTGTGCATTCAACTAACAGAGTTGAACCTTACTTTTGATTGAGCCGTTCTGAAACACTCTTTCTGTAGAAACTGCAATTGGACATGCTAAGCGCTAGGAGGCCTATATTGGGAAAAAGAATATCTTCAAATAAAAACTTCACAGATGCATTCTGTGAAACTTATTTCTGATCTGTAAATTCAGTTAACAGAGATAAAACATATTTTTGATTGAGCAGTTATGAAACACTCTTTTTGTAGAAAATGCAAGTGGAGATTCGGAGCGCTAAGAGGGTAATAGTGGAAAAAGGAATGTCTTCAAATATAAACTACAGAGAATCATTCGGTGAAACTTCTTTCTGATCTGTGCATTCAGCTAACAGAGTTAAACCATACTTTTGATTGAGCAGATCTGAACACTCTTTCTGTAGAAAATGCAACTGGACATTTGGAGCGCTAAGAGCGTAGTAGTGGAAAAAGGAATATATTCAAATATAAACTACACAGAAGCATACTCTGAAACTTCTTTCTGATCTGAGCATTCAGCTAACAGAGTTAAACCATAGTTTTGATTGAGCAGTTTTGAAACACTCTGTCTGTAGAAAATGCAACGGGACATTCGTAGCGCTAAGTGGGTAATAGTGGAAAAAAGAATAAGTTCAAATATAAACTACACAGAAGCATTGTATGAAACTTCTTTCTGTTCTGTGCATTCAACTAACAGAGTTGAACCTTACTTTTGATTGAGCCTTTCTGAAACACTCTTTCTGTAGAAACTGCAATTGTACATTCTGAGCGCTAACAGGCCTCTATTGGGAAAAATAATATCTTCAAATAATAACTACACAGAAGCATTGTGTGAAACTTATTTCTGATATGTTCATTAAGCTAACAGAGTTAAACCATATATTGATTGCGCAGTTCTGAACACTCTTTCTGTAGAAAATGCAAGTGGACATTCGGAGCGCTAAGAGGGTAATAGTGGAAAAAGGAATATATTCAAATATAAACTACACAGTAGCATTCTGTGAAAATTCTTTCTGTTCTGTGCATTCAACTAACAGAGTAGAACCTTACTTTTGATTGAGCCGTTCTGAAACACTCTTTCTGTCGAAACTGCAATTGGACATGCTAAGCGCTAAGAGGCCTACATTGGGAAAAAGAATATCTTCAAATAAAAACTACACAGATGCATTATGTGAAACTTATTTCTGATCTGTAAATTCAGTTAACAGAGATAAAACATATTTTTGATTGAGCAGTTATGAAACACACTTTTTGTAGAAAATGCAAGTGGAGATTCGGAGCGCTAAGAGGGTACTAGTGGAAAAAGGAATGTCTTCAAATATAAACTACACAGAACCATTCGGTGAAACTTCTTTCTGATCTGTGCATTCAGCTAACAGAGTTAAACCATACTTTTGATTGAGCAGATCTGAACACTCTTTCTGTAGAAAATGCAAATGGACATTTGGAGCGCTAAGAGCGTAGTAGTGGAAAAAGGAATATATTCAAATATAAACTACACAGAAGCATTCTGTGAAACTTCTTTCTGATCTGAGCATTCAGCTAACAGAGTTAAACCATACTTTTGATTGAGCAGTTTTGAAACACTCTGTCTGTAGAAAATGCAACTGGACATTCGTAGCGCTAAGTGGGTAATAGTGGAAAAAAGAATATGTTCAAATATAAACTACACAGAAGCATTGTATGAAACTTCTTTCTGTTCTGTGCATTCAACTAAAAGAGTTGAACCATACTTTTGATTGAGCCGTTCTGAAACACTCTTTCTGTAGAAACTGCAATTGGACATTCTGAGCGCTAAGAGGCCTATATTGGGAAAAAGAATGTCTACAAAAAAAAACTACACAGAAGAATTGTGTGAAACTTCTTTCTGTTCTGTTTGTTCAACTAAAAGAGTTGAACCTTAGTTTTGATTGAGCCGTTCTGAAACACTCTTGCTGTAGAAAATGCAAGTGGAGATTCGGAGCGCTAAGAGGGTAATAGTGGAAAAAGGAATGTCTCCAAATATAAACTACACAGAATCATTCTGTGAAACTTCTTTCTGATCTGTGCATTCAGCTAACAGAGTTAAACCATACTTTTGATTGAGCAGATCTGAACACTCTTTCTGTAGAAAATGCAACTGGACATTTGGAGCGCTAAGAGAGTAGTAGTGGAAAAAGGAATATATTCAAATATAAACTACACAGAAGCATTCTGTGAAACTTCTTTCTGATCTGAGCATTCAGCTAACAGAGTTAAACCATACTTTTGATTGAGCAGTTTTGAAACACTCTGTCTGTAGAAAATGCAACGGGACATTCGTAGCGCTAAGTGGGTAATAGTGGAAAAAAGAATATGTTCAAATATAAACTACACAGAAGCATTGTATGAAACTTCTTTCTGTTCTGTGCATTCAACTAACAGGGTTGAACCTTACTTTTGATTGAGCCTTTCTGAAACACTCTTTCTGTAGAAACTGCAATTGGACATTCGGAGCGCTAAGAGGCCTCTATTGGGAAAAATAATATCTTCAAATAATAACTACACAGAAGCATTGTGTGAAACTTATTTCTGATATGTTCATTAAGCTAACAGAGTTAAACCATATTTTTGATTGCGCAGTTCTGAACACTCTTTCTGTAGAAAATGCAAGTGGACATTCGGAGCGCTAAGAGGGTAATAGTGGAAAAAGGAATATATTCAAATATAAACTACACAGTAGCATTCTGTGAAAATTCTTTCTGTTCTGTGCATTCAACCAACAGAGTTGAACCTTACTTTTGATTGAGCCGTTCTGAAACACCCTTTCTGTAGAAACTGCAATTGGACATGCTAAGCGCTAAGAGGCCTACATTGGGAAAAAGAATATCTTCAAATAAAAACTACACAGATGCATTCTGTGAAACTTATTTCTGATCTGTAAATTCAGTTAACAGAGATAAAACATATTTCTGATTGAGCAGTTATGAAACACTCTTTTTGTAGAAAATGCAAGTGGAGATTCGGAGCGCTAACAGGGTACTAGTGGAAAAAGGAATGTCTTCAAATATAAACTACACAGAATCATTCGGTGAAACTTCCTTCTGATCTGTGCATTCAGCTAACAGAGTTAAACCATACTTTTGATTGAGTAGATCTGAACACACTTTCGGTAGAAAATGCAACTGGACATTTGGAGCGCTAAGAGCGTAGTAGTGGAAAAAGGAATATATTCAAATATAAACTACACAGAAGCATTCTGTGAAACTTCTTTCTGATCTGAGCATTCAGCTAACAGAGTTAAACCATACTTTTGATTGAGCAGTTTTGAAACACTCTGTCTGTAGAAAATGCAACTGGACATTCGTAGCGCTAAGTGGGTAATAGTGGAAAAAAGAATATGTTCAAATATAAACTACACAGAAGCATTGTATGAAACTTCTTTCTGTTCTGTGCATTCAACTAACAGAGTTGAACCTTACTTTTGATTGAGCCGTTCTGAAACACTCTTTCTGTAGAAACTGGAATTGGACATTCTGAGCGCTAAGAGGCCTATATTGGGAAAAAGAATGTCTACAAATTAAAACTACACAGAAGAATTGTGTGAAACTTCTTTCTGTTCTTTTTTTTCAACTAAAAGAGTTGAACCTTAGTTTTGATTGAGCCGTTCTGAAACACTCTTTCTGTAGAAACTGCAATTGGACATTCTGAGCGCTAAGAGGCCTATATTGGGAAAAAGAATGTCTACAAGTAAAAACTACACAGAAGCATTGTATGAAACTTCTTTCTGATCTGTGCATTCAGCTAACAGAGTTAAACCATACTTTTGATTGAGCAGATCTGAACACTCTTTCTGTAGAAAATGCAACTGGACACTTGGAGGGCTAAGAGAGTAGTAGTGGAAAAAGGAATATATTCAAATATAAACTACACAGAAGCATTCTGTGAAACTTCTTTCTGATCTGAGCATTCAGCTAACAGAGTTAAACCATACTTTTATTGAGCAGTTTTGAAACACTCTGTCTGTAGAAAATGCAACTGGACATTCGTAGCGCTAAGTGGGTAATAGTGGAAAAAAGAATATGTTCAAATGTAAACTACACAGAAGCATCGTATGAAACTTCTTTCTGTTCTGTGCATTCAACTAACAGAGTTGAACCTTACATTTGATTGAGCCTTTCTGAAACACTCTTTCTGTAGAAACTGCAATTGGACATTCTGAGCGCTAAGAGGCCTCTATTGGGAAAAATAATATCTTCAAATAAAAACTACACAGAAGAATTGTGTTAAACTTATTTCTGATATGTTCATTAGGCTAACAGAGTTAAACCATACTTTTGATTGCGCAGTTCTGAACACTCTTTCTGTAGAAAATGCAAGTGGACATTCGGAGCGCTAAGAGGGTAATAGTGGAAAAAGGAATATATTCAAATATAAACTACACAGTAGCATTCTGTGAAAATTCTTTCTGTTCTGTGCATTCAACTAACAGAGTAGAACCTTACTTTTGATTGAGCCGTTCTGAAACACTCTTTCTGTCGAAACTGCAATTGGACATGCTAAGCGCTAAGAGGCCTACATTGGGAAAAAGAATATCTTCAAATAAAAACTACACAGATGCATTCTGTGAAACTTATTTCTGATCTGTACATTCAGTTAACAGAGATAAAACATATTTTTGATTGAGCAGTTATGAAACACTCTTTTTGTAGAAAATGCAAGTGGAGATTCGGAGCGCTAAGAGGGTAACAGTGGAAAAAGGAATGTCTTCAAATATAATCTACACAGAATCATTCGGTGAAACTTCTTTCTGATCTGTGCATTCAGCTAACAGAGTTAAACCATACTTTTGATTGAGCAGATCTGAACACTCTTTCTGTAGAAAATGCAACTGGACATTTGGAGCGCTAAGAGCGTAGTAGTGGAAAAAGGAATATATTCAAATATAAACTACACAGAAGCATTCTGTGAAACTTCTTTCTGATCTTAGCATTCAGCTAACAGAGTTAAACCATACTTTTGATTGAGCAGTTTTGAAACACTCTGTCTGTAGAAAATGCAACTGGACATTCGTAGCGCTAAGTGGGTAATAGTGGAAAAAAGAATATGTTCAAATATAAACTACACAGAAGCATTGTATGAAACTTCTTTCTGTTCTGTGCATTCAACTAACAGAGTTGAACCATAATTTTGATTGAGCCGTTCTGAAACACTCTTTCTGTAGAAACTGCAATTGGACATTCTGAGCTCTAAGAGGCCTATATTGGGAAAAAGAATGTCTACAAATAAAAACTACACAGAAGAATTGTGTGAAACTTCTTTCTGTTCTGTTTGTTCAACTAAAAGAGTTGAACCTTAGTTTTGATTGAGCCGTTCTGAAACACTCTTGCTGTAGAAAATGCAAGTGGAGATTCGGAGCGCTAAGAGGGTAATAGTGGAAAAAGGAATGTCTCCAAATATAAACTACACAGAATCATTCTGTGAAACTTCTTTCTGATCTGTGCATTCAGCTAACAGAGTTAAACCATACTTTTGATTGAGCAGATCTGAACACTCTTTCTGTAGAAAATGCCACTGAACTTTTGGAGCGCTAAGAGAGTAGTAGTGGAAAAAGAAATATATTCAAATATAAACTACACAGAAGCATTCTGTGAAACTTCTTTCTGATCTGAGCATTCAGCTAACAGAGTTAAACCATACTTTTGATTGAGCAGTTTTGAAACACTCTGTCTGTAGGAAATGCAACGGGACATTCGTAGCGCTAAGTGGGTAATAGTGGAAAAAAGAATATGTTCAAATATAAACTACACAGAAGCATTGTATGAAACTTCTTTCTCTTCTGTGCATTCAACTAACAGAGTTGAACCTTACTTTTGATTGAGCCTTTCTGAAACACTCTTTCTGTAGAAACTGCAATTGGACATTCTGAGCGCTAAGAGGCCTCTATTGGGAAAAATAATATCTTCAAATAATAACTACACAGAAGCATTGTGTGAAACTTATTTCTGATATGTTCATTAAGCTAAGAGAGTTAAACCATATTTTTGATTGCGCAGTTCTGAACACTCTTTCTGTAGAAAATGCAAGTGGACATTCGGAGCGCTAAGAGGGTAATAGTGGAAAAAGGAATATATTCAAATATAAACTACACAGTAGCATTCTGTGAAAATTCTTTCTCTTCTGTGCATTCAACTAACAGAGTTGAACCTTACTTTTGATTGAGCCGTTCTGAAACACCCTTTCTGTAGAAACTGCAATTGGACATGCTAAGCGCTAAGAGGCCTACATTGGGAAAAAGAATATCTTCAAATAAAAACTACACAGATGCATTCTGTGAAACTTATTTCTGATCTGTAAATTCAGTTAACAGAGATAAAACATATTTTTGATTGAGCAGTTATGAAACACTCTTTTTGTAGAAAATGCAAGTGGAGATTCGGAGCGCTAAGAGGGTACTAGTGGAAAAAAGGAATGTCTTCAAATATAAACTACTCAGAATCATTCGGTGAAACTTCCTTCTGATCTGTGCATTCAGCTAACAGAGTTAAACCATACTTTTGATTGAGTAGATCTGAACACTCTTTCTGTAGAAAATGCAACTGGACATTTGGAGCGCTAAGAGCGTAGTAGTGGAAAAAGGAATATATTCAAATATAAACTACACAGAAGCATTCTGTGAAACTTCTTTCTGATCTGAGCATTCAGCTAACAGAGTTAAACCGTACTTTTGATTGAGCAGTTTTGAAACACTCTGTCTGTAGAAAATGCAACTGGACATTCGTAGCGCTAAGTGGGTAATAGTGGAAAAAAGAATATGTTCAAATATAAACTACACAGAAGCATTGTATGAAACTTCTTTCTGTTCTGTGCATTCAACTAACAGAGTTGAACCTTACTTTTGATTGAGCCGTTCTGAAACACTCTTTCTGTAGAAACTGCAATTGGACATTCTGAGCGCTAAGAGGCCTATATTGGGAAAAAGAATGTCTACAAATTAAAACTACACAGAAGATTTGTGTGAAACTTCTTTCTGTTCTGTTTGTTCAACTAAAAGAGTTGAACCTTAGTTTTGATTGAGCCGTTCTGAAACACTCTTTCTGTAGAAACTGCAATTGGACATTCTGAGCGCTAAGAGGCCTATATTGGGAAAAAGAATGCCTACAAATAAAAACTACACAGAAGCATTGTATGAAACTTCTTTCTGATCTGTGCATTCAGCTAACAGAGTTAAACCATACTTTTGATTGAGCAGATCTGAACACTCTTTCTGTAGAAAATGCAACTGGACATTTGGAGCGCTAAGAGAGTAGTAGTGGAAAAAGGAATATATTCAAATATAAACTACACAGAAGCATTCTGTGAAACTTCTTTCTGATCTGAGCATTCAGCTAACAGAGTTAAACCATACTTTAGATTGAGCAGTTTTGAAACACTCTGTCTGTAGAAAATGCAACTGGACATTCGTAGCGCTAAGTGGGTAATAGTGGAAAAAAGAATATGTTCAAATATAAACTACACAGAAGCATTGTATGAAACTTCTTTCTGTTCTGTGCATTCAACTAACAGAGTTGAACCTTACTTTTGATTGAGACTTTCTGAAACACTCTTTCTGAAGAAACTGCAATTGGACATTCTGAGCGCTAAGAGGCCTCTATTGGGAAAAATAATATCTTCAAATAATAACTACACAGAAGCATTGTGTGAAACTTATTTCTGATATGTTCATTAAGCTAACAGAGTTAAACCATATTTTTGATTGCGCAGTTCTGAACACTCTTTCTGTAGAAAATGCAAGTGGACATTCGGAGCGCTAAGAGGGTAATATTGGAAAAAGGAATATATTCAAATATAAACTACACAGTAGCATTCTGTGAAAATACTTTCTGTTCTGTGCATTCAACTAACAGAGTTGAACCTTACTTTTGATTGAGCCGTTCTGAAACACTCTTTCTGTAGAAACTGCAATTGGACATGCTAAGCGCTAAGAGGCCTACATTGGGAAAAAGAATATCTTCAAATAAAAACTACACAGATGCATTCTGTGAAACTTATTTCTGATCTGTAAATTCAGTTAACAGAGATAAAACATATTTTTGATTGAGCAGTTATGAAAAACTCTTTTTGTAGAAAATGCAAGTGGAGATTCGGAGCGCTAAGACGGTACTAGTGGAAAAAGGAGTGTCTTCAAATATAAACTACACAGAATAATTCGGTGAAACTTCTTTCTGATCTGTGCATTCAGCTAACAGAGTTAAACCATACTTTTGATTGAGCAGATCTGAACACTCTTTCTGTAGAAAATGCAACTGGACATTTGGAGCGCTAAGAGCGTAGTAGTGGAAAAAGGAATATATTCAAATATAAACTACACAGAAGCATTCTGTGAAACTTCTTTCTGATCTTAGCTTTCAGCTAACAGAGTTAAACCATACTTTTGATTGAGCAGTTTTGAAACACTCTGTCTGTAGAAAATGCAACTGGACATTCGTAGCGCTAAGTGGGTAATAGTGGAAAAAAGAATATGTTCAAATATAAACTACACAGAAGCATTGTATGAAACTTCTTTCTGTTCTGTGCATTCAACTAACAGAGTTGAACCATAATTTTGATTGAGCCGTTCTGAAACACTCTTTCTGTAGAAACTGCAATTGGACATTCTGAGCTCTAAGAGGCCTATATTGGGAAAAAGAATTTCTACAAATAAAAACTACACAGAAGAATTGTGTGAAACTTCTTTCTGTTCTGTTTGTTCAACTAAAAGAGTTGAACCTTAGTTTTGATTGAGCCGTTCTGAAACACTCTTGCTGTAGAAAATGCAAGTGGAGATTCGGAGCGCTAAGAGGGTAATAGTGGAAAAAGGAATGTCTCCAAATATAAACTACACAGAATCATTCTGTGAAACTTCTTTCTGATCTGTGCATTCAGCTAACAGAGTTAAACCATACTTTTGATTGAGCAGATCTGAACACTCTTTCTGTAGAAAATGCCACTGAACTTTTGGAGCGCTAAGAGAGTAGTAGTGGAAAAAGAAATATATTCAAATATAAACTACACAGAAGCATTCTGTGAAACTTCTTTCTGATCTGAGCATTCAGCTAACAGAGTTAAACCATACTTTTGATTGAGCAGTTTTGAAACACTCTGTCTGTAGGAAATGCAACGGGACATTCGTAGCGCTAAGTGGGTAATAGTGGAAAAAAGAATATGTTCAAATATAAACTACACAGAAGCATTGTATGAAACTTCTTTCTGTTCTGTGCATTCAACTAACAGAGTTGAACCTTACTTTTGATTGAGCCTTTCTGAAACACTCTTTCTGTAGAAACTGCAATTGGACATTCTGAGCGCTAAGAGGCCTCTATTGGGAAAAATAATATCTTCAAATAATAACTACACAGAAGCATTGTGTGAAACTTATTTCTGATATGTTCATTAAGCTAACAGAGTTAAACCATATTTTTGATTGCGCAGTTCTGAACACTCTTTCTGTAGAAAATGCAAGTGGACATTCGGAGCGCTAAGAGGGTAATAGTGGAAAAAGGAATATATTCAAATATAAACTACACAGTAGCATTCTGTGAAAATTCTTTCTCTTCTGTGCATTCAACTAACAGAGTTGAACCTTACTTTTGATTGAGCCGTTCTGAAACACCCTTTCTGTAGAAACTGCAATTGGACATGCTAAGCGCTAAGAGGCCTACATTGGGAAAAAGAATATCTTCAAATAAAAACTACACAGATGCATTCTGTGAAACTTATTTCTGATCTGTAAATTCAGTTAACAGAGATAAAACATATTTTTGATTGAGCAGTTATGAAACACTCTTTTTGTAGAAAATGCAAGTGGAGATTCGGAGCGCTAAGAGGGTACTAGTGGAAAAAAGGAATGTCTTCAAATATAAACTACTCAGAATCATTCGGTGAAACTTCCTTCTGATCTGTGCATTCAGCTAACAGAGTTAAACCATACTTTTGATTGAGTAGATCTGAACACTCTTTCTGTAGAAAATGCAACTGGACATTTGGAGCGCTAAGAGCGTAGTAGTGGAAAAAGGAGTATATTCAAATATAAACTACACAGAAGCATTCTGTGAAACTTCTTTCTGATCTGAGCATTCAGCTAACAGAGTTAAACCGTACTTTTGATTGAGCAGTTTTGAAACACTCTGTCTGTAGAAAATGCAACTGGACATTCGTAGCGCTAAGTGGGTAATAGTGGAAAAAAGAATATGTTCAAATATAAACTACACAGAAGCATTGTATGAAACTTCTTTCTGTTCTGTGCATTCAACTAACAGAGTTGAACCTTACTTTTGATTGAGCCGTTCTGAAACACTCTTTCTGTAGAAACTGCAATTGGACATTCTGAGCGCTAAGAGGCCTATATTGGGAAAAAGAATGTCTACAAATTAAAACTACACAGAAGAATTGTGTGAAACTTCTTTCTGTTCTGTTTGTTCAACTAAAAGAGTTGAACCTTAGTTTTGATTGAGCCGTTCTGAAACACTCTTTCTGTAGAAACTGCAATTGGACATTCTGAGCGCTAAGAGGCCTATATTGGGAAAAAGAATGCCTACAAATAAAAACTACACAGAAGCATTGTATGAAACTTCTTTCTGATCTGTGCATTCAGCTAACAGATTTAAACCATACTTTTGATTGAGCAGATCTGAACACTCTTTCTGTAGAAAATGCAACTGGACATTTGGAGCGCTAAGAGAGTAGTAGTGGAAAAAGGAATATATTCAAATATAAACTACACAGAAGCATTCTGTGAAACTTCTTTCTGATCTGAGCATTCAGCTAACAGAGTTAAACCATACTTTTGATTGAGCAGTTTTGAAACACTCTGTCTGTAGAAAATGCAACTGGACATTCATAGCGCTAAGTGGGTAATAGTGGAAAAAAGAATATGTTCAAATATAAACTACACAGAAGCATTGTATGAAACTTCTTTCTGTTCTGTGCATTCAACTAACAGAGTTGAACCGTACTTTTGATTGAGACTTTCTGAAACACTCTTTCTGAAGAAACTGCAATTGGACATTCTGAGCGCTAAGAGGCCTCTATTGGGAAAAATAATATCTTCAAATAATAACTACACAGAAGCATTGTGTGAAACTTATTTCTGATATGTTCATTAAGCTAACAGAGTTAAATCATATTTTTGATTGCGCAGTTCTGAACACTCTTTCTGTAGAAAATGCAAGTGGACATTCGGAGCGCTAAGAGGGTAATATTGGAAAAAGGAATATATTCAAATATAAACTACACAGTAGCATTCTGTGAAAATACTTTCTGTTCTGTGCATTCAACTAACAGAGTTGAACCTTACTTTTGATTGAGCCGTTCTGAAACACTCTTTCTGTAGAAACTGCAATTGGACATGCTAAGCGCTAAGAGGCCTACATTGGGAAAAAGAATATCTTCAAATAAAAACTACACAGATGCATTCTGTGAAACTTATTTCTAATCTGTAAATTCAGTTAACAGAGATAAAACATATTTTTGATTGAGCAGTTATGAAACACTCTTTTTGTAGAAAATGCAAGTGGAGATTCGGAGCGCTAAGACGGTACTAGTGGAAAAAGGAATGTCTTCAAATATAAACTACACAGAATCATTCGGTGAAACTTCTTTCTGATCTGTGCATTCAGCTAACAGAGTTAAACCATACTTTTGATTTAGTAGATCTGAACACTCTTTCTGTAGAAAATGCAACTGGACATTTGGAGCGCTAAGAGCGTAGTAGTGGAAAAAGGAATATATTCAAATATAAACTACACAGAAGCATTCTGTGAAACTTCTTTCTGCTCTGAGCATTCAGCTAACAGAGTTAAACCATACTTTTGATTGAGCAGTTTTGAAACACTCTGTCTGTAGAAAATGCAACTGGACATTCGTAGCGCTAAGTGGGTAATAGTGGAAAAAAGAATATGTTCAAATATAAACTACACAGAAGCATTGTATGAAACTTCTTTCTGTTCTGTGCATTCAACTAACAGAGTTGAACCTTACTTTTGATTGAGCCGTTGTGAAACACTCTTTCTGTAGAAACTGTAATTGGACATTCTGAGCGCTAAGAGGCCTATATTGGGAAAAAGAATGTCTACAAATAAAAACTACACAGAAGAATTGTGTGAAACTTCTTTCTGTTCTGTTTGTTCAACTAAAAGAGTTGAACCTTAGTTTTGATTGAGCCGTTCTGAAACACTCTTTCTGTAGAAAATGCAAGTGGAGATTCGGAGCGATAAGAGGGTAATAGTGGAAAAAGGAATGTCTCCAAATATAAACTACACAGAATCATTCTGTGAAACTTCTTTCTGATCTGTGCATTCAGCTAACAGAGTTAAACCATACTTTTGATTGAGCAGATCTGAACACTCTTTCTGTAGAAAATGCAACTGGAAATTTGGAGCGCTAAGAGAGTAGTAGTGGAAAAAGGAATATATTCACATATAAACTACACAGAAGCATTCTCTGAAACTTCTTTCTTATCTGAGCATTCAGCTAACAGAGTTAAACCATACTTTTGATTGAGCAGTTTTGAAACACTCTGTCTGTAGAAAATGCAACGGGACATTCGTAGCGCTAAGTGGGTAATAGTGGAAAAAAAATATGTTCAAATATAAACTACACAGAAGCATTGTATGAAACTTCTTTCTGTTCTGTGCATTCAACTAACAGAGTTGAACATTACTTTTGATTGAGCCGTTCTGAAACACTCTTTCTGTAGAAACTGCAATTGGACATTCTGAGCGCTAGGAGGCCGATATTGGGAAAAAGAATGTCTACAAATAAAAACTACACAGAAGAATTGTGTGAAATTTCTTTCTGTTCTGTTTGTTCAACTAAAAGAGTTGAACCTTAGTTTTGATTGAGCCGTTCTGAAACACTCTTTCTGTAGAAAATGCAAGTGGAGATTCGGAGCGCTAAGAGGGTAATAGTGGAAAAAGGAATGTCTCCAAATATAAACTACACAGAAACATTCTGTGAAACTTCTTTCTGATCTGTGCATTCAGCTAACAGAGTTAAACCATACTTTTGATTGAGCAGATCTGAACACGCTTTCTGTAGAAAATGCAACTTGACATTTGGAGCGCTAAGAGAGTAGTAGTGGAAAAAGGAATATATTCAAATATAAACTACACAGAAGAATTCTGTGAAACTTCTTTCTGATCTGAGCATTCAGCTAACAGAGTTAAACCATACTTTGATTAAGCAGTTTTGAAACACTCTGTCTGTAGAAAATGCAACGGGACATTCGTAGCGCTAAGTGGGTAATAGTGAAAAAAGAATATGTTCAAATATAAACTACACAGAAGCATTGTATGAAACTTCTTTCTGTTCTGTGCATTCAAATAACAGAGTTGAACCTTACTTTTGATTGAGCATTTCTGAAACACTCTTTCTGTAGAAACTGCAATTGGACATTCTGAGCGCTAAGAGGCCTCTATTGGGAAATATAATATCTTCAAATAAAAACTACACAGAACCATTGTGTGAAACTTATTTCTGATATGTTCATTAAGCTAACAGAGTTAAACCATACTTTTGATTGCGCAGTTCTGAACACTCTATCCGTGGAAAATGCAAGTGGACATTCGGAGCGCTAAGAGGGTAATAGCGGAAAAAGGAATATATACAAATATAAACTACACGGTAGCATTCTGTGAAAATTCTTTCTGTTCTGTGCATTCAACTAACAGAGTTGAACCTTACTTTTGATTGAGCCTTTCTGAAACACTCTTTCTGTAGAAACTGCAATTGGACATGCTAAGCGCTAAGAGGGCTACATTGGGAAAAAGAATATCTTCAAATAAAAACTACACAGATGCATTCTGTGAAACTTATTTCTGATCTGTAAATTCAGTTAACAGAGATAAAACATATTTTTGATTGAGCAGTTATGAAACACTCTTTTTGTAGAAAATGCAAGTGGAGATTCGGAGCGCTAAGAGGGTACTAGTGGAAAAAGGAATGTCTTCAAATATAAACTACACAGAATCATTCGTTGAAACGTCTTTCTGATCTGTGCATTCAGCTAACAGAGTTAAAACATACTTTTGATTGAGCAGATCTGAACACTCTTTCTGTAGAAAATGCAACTGGACATTTGGAGCGCTAAGAGCGTAGTAGTGGAAAAAGGAATATATTCAAATATAAACTACACAGAAGCATTCTGTGAAACTTCTTTCTGATCTAAGCATTCAGCTAACAGAGTTAAACCATACTTTTGATTGAGCAGTTATGAAACACTCTGTCTGTAGAAAATGCAACTGGACATTCGTAGCGCTAAGTGGGTAATAGTGGAAAAAGAATATGTTCAAATATAAACTACACAGAAGCATTGTATGAAACTACTTTCTGTTCTGTGCATTCAACTAACAGAGTTGAACCTTACTTTTGATTGAGCCGTTCTGAAACACTCTTTCTGTAGAAACTGCAATTGGACATTCTGAGCGCTAAGAGGCCTCTATTGGGAAAAATAATATCTTCAAATAAAAACTACACAGAAGCATTGTGTGAAACTTATTTCTGATATGTTCATTAAGCTAACAGAGTTAAACCATACTTTTGATTGCGCAGTTGTGAACACTCTCTCTGTAGAAAATGCAAGTGGACATTCGGAGCGCTAAGAGGGTAATAGTGGAAAGAGGAATATATTCAAATATAAACTACACAGTAGCATTCTGTGAAAATTCTTTCTGTTCTGTGCATTCAACTAACAGAGTTGAACCTTACTTTTGATTGAGCCGTTCTGAAACACTCTTTCTGTAGAAACTGCAATTGGACATGCTAAGCGCTAGGAGGCCTATATTGGGAAAAAGAATATCTTCAAATAAAAACTTCACAGATGCATTCTGTGAAACTTATTTCTGATCTGTAAATTCAGTTAACAGAGATAAAACATATTTTTGATTGAGCAGTTATGAAACACTCTTTTTGTAGAAAATGCAAGTGGAGATTCGGAGCGCTAAGAGGGTAATAGTGGAAAAAGGAATGTCTTCAAATATAAACTACAGAGAATCATTCGGTGAAACTTCTTTCTGATCTGTGCATTCAGCTAACAGAGTTAAACCATACTTTTGATTGAGCAGATCTGAACACTCTTTCTGTAGAAAATGCAACTGGACATTTGGAGCGCTAAGAGCGTAGTAGTGGAAAAAGGAATATATTCAAATATAAACTACACAGAAGCATACTCTGAAACTTCTTTCTGATCTGAGCATTCAGCTAACAGAGTTAAACCATAGTTTTGATTGAGCAGTTTTGAAACACTCTGTCTGTAGAAAATGCAACGGGACATTCGTAGCGCTAAGTGGGTAATAGTGGAAAAAAGAATAAGTTCAAATATAAACTACACAGAAGCATTGTATGAAACTTCTTTCTGTTCTGTGCATTCAACTAACAGAGTTGAACCTTACTTTTGATTGAGCCTTTCTGAAACACTCTTTCTGTAGAAACTGCAATTGTACATTCTGAGCGCTAACAGGCCTCTATTGGGAAAAATAATATCTTCAAATAATAACTACACAGAAGCATTGTGTGAAACTTATTTCTGATATGTTCATTAAGCTAACAGAGTTAAACCATATATTGATTGCGCAGTTCTGAACACTCTTTCTGTAGAAAATGCAAGTGGACATTCGGAGCGCTAAGAGGGTAATAGTGGAAAAAGGAATATATTCAAATATAAACTACACAGTAGCATTCTGTGAAAATTCTTTCTGTTCTGTGCATTCAACTAACAGAGTAGAACCTTACTTTTGATTGAGCCGTTCTGAAACACTCTTTCTGTCGAAACTGCAATTGGACATGCTAAGCGCTAAGAGGCCTACATTGGGAAAAAGAATATCTTCAAATAAAAACTACACAGATGCATTATGTGAAACTTATTTCTGATCTGTAAATTCAGTTAACAGAGATAAAACATATTTTTGATTGAGCAGTTATGAAACACACTTTTTGTAGAAAATGCAAGTGGAGATTCGGAGCGCTAAGAGGGTACTAGTGGAAAAAGGAATGTCTTCAAATATAAACTACACAGAACCATTCGGTGAAACTTCTTTCTGATCTGTGCATTCAGCTAACAGAGTTAAACCATACTTTTGATTGAGCAGATCTGAACACTCTTTCTGTAGAAAATGCAAATGGACATTTGGAGCGCTAAGAGCGTAGTAGTGGAAAAAGGAATATATTCAAATATAAACTACACAGAAGCATTCTGTGAAACTTCTTTCTGATCTGAGCATTCAGCTAACAGAGTTAAACCATACTTTTGATTGAGCAGTTTTGAAACACTCTGTCTGTAGAAAATGCAACTGGACATTCGTAGCGCTAAGTGGGTAATAGTGGAAAAAAGAATATGTTCAAATATAAACTACACAGAAGCATTGTATGAAACTTCTTTCTGTTCTGTGCATTCAACTAAAAGAGTTGAACCATACTTTTGATTGAGCCGTTCTGAAACACTCTTTCTGTAGAAACTGCAATTGGACATTCTGAGCGCTAAGAGGCCTATATTGGGAAAAAGAATGTCTACAAAAAAAAACTACACAGAAGAATTGTGTGAAACTTCTTTCTGTTCTGTTTGTTCAACTAAAAGAGTTGAACCTTAGTTTTGATTGAGCCGTTCTGAAACACTCTTGCTGTAGAAAATGCAAGTGGAGATTCGGAGCGCTAAGAGGGTAATAGTGGAAAAAGGAATGTCTCCAAATATAAACTACACAGAATCATTCTGTGAAACTTCTTTCTGATCTGTGCATTCAGCTAACAGAGTTAAACCATACTTTTGATTGAGCAGATCTGAACACTCTTTCTGTAGAAAATGCAACTGGACATTTGGAGCGCTAAGAGAGTAGTAGTGGAAAAAGGAATATATTCAAATATAAACTACACAGAAGCATTCTGTGAAACTTCTTTCTGATCTGAGCATTCAGCTAACAGAGTTAAACCATACTTTTGATTGAGCAGTTTTGAAACACTCTGTCTGTAGAAAATGCAACGGGACATTCGTAGCGCTAAGTGGGTAATAGTGGAAAAAAGAATATGTTCAAATATAAACTACACAGAAGCATTGTATGAAACTTCTTTCTGTTCTGTGCATTCAACTAACAGGGTTGAACCTTACTTTTGATTGAGCCTTTCTGAAACACTCTTTCTGTAGAAACTGCAATTGGACATTCGGAGCGCTAAGAGGCCTCTATTGGGAAAAATAATATCTTCAAATAATAACTACACAGAAGCATTGTGTGAAACTTATTTCTGATATGTTCATTAAGCTAACAGAGTTAAACCATATTTTTGATTGCGCAGTTCTGAACACTCTTTCTGTAGAAAATGCAAGTGGACATTCGGAGCGCTAAGAGGGTAATAGTGGAAAAAGGAATATATTCAAATATAAACTACACAGTAGCATTCTGTGAAAATTCTTTCTGTTCTGTGCATTCAACCAACAGAGTTGAACCTTACTTTTGATTGAGCCGTTCTGAAACACCCTTTCTGTAGAAACTGCAATTGGACATGCTAAGCGCTAAGAGGCCTACATTGGGAAAAAGAATATCTTCAAATAAAAACTACACAGATGCATTCTGTGAAACTTATTTCTGATCTGTAAATTCAGTTAACAGAGATAAAACATATTTCTGATTGAGCAGTTATGAAACACTCTTTTTGTAGAAAATGCAAGTGGAGATTCGGAGCGCTAACAGGGTACTAGTGGAAAAAGGAATGTCTTCAAATATAAACTACACAGAATCATTCGGTGAAACTTCCTTCTGATCTGTGCATTCAGCTAACAGAGTTAAACCATACTTTTGATTGAGTAGATCTGAACACACTTTCGGTAGAAAATGCAACTGGACATTTGGAGCGCTAAGAGCGTAGTAGTGGAAAAAGGAATATATTCAAATATAAACTACACAGAAGCATTCTGTGAAACTTCTTTCTGATCTGAGCATTCAGCTAACAGAGTTAAACCATACTTTTGATTGAGCAGTTTTGAAACACTCTGTCTGTAGAAAATGCAACTGGACATTCGTAGCGCTAAGTGGGTAATAGTGGAAAAAAGAATATGTTCAAATATAAACTACACAGAAGCATTGTATGAAACTTCTTTCTGTTCTGTGCATTCAACTAACAGAGTTGAACCTTACTTTTGATTGAGCCGTTCTGAAACACTCTTTCTGTAGAAACTGGAATTGGACATTCTGAGCGCTAAGAGGCCTATATTGGGAAAAAGAATGTCTACAAATTAAAACTACACAGAAGAATTGTGTGAAACTTCTTTCTGTTCTTTTTTTTCAACTAAAAGAGTTGAACCTTAGTTTTGATTGAGCCGTTCTGAAACACTCTTTCTGTAGAAACTGCAATTGGACATTCTGAGCGCTAAGAGGCCTATATTGGGAAAAAGAATGTCTACAAGTAAAAACTACACAGAAGCATTGTATGAAACTTCTTTCTGATCTGTGCATTCAGCTAACAGAGTTAAACCATACTTTTGATTGAGCAGATCTGAACACTCTTTCTGTAGAAAATGCAACTGGACACTTGGAGGGCTAAGAGAGTAGTAGTGGAAAAAGGAATATATTCAAATATAAACTACACAGAAGCATTCTGTGAAACTTCTTTCTGATCTGAGCATTCAGCTAACAGAGTTAAACCATACTTTTATTGAGCAGTTTTGAAACACTCTGTCTGTAGAAAATGCAACTGGACATTCGTAGCGCTAAGTGGGTAATAGTGGAAAAAAGAATATGTTCAAATGTAAACTACACAGAAGCATCGTATGAAACTTCTTTCTGTTCTGTGCATTCAACTAACAGAGTTGAACCTTACATTTGATTGAGCCTTTCTGAAACACTCTTTCTGTAGAAACTGCAATTGGACATTCTGAGCGCTAAGAGGCCTCTATTGGGAAAAATAATATCTTCAAATAAAAACTACACAGAAGAATTGTGTTAAACTTATTTCTGATATGTTCATTAGGCTAACAGAGTTAAACCATACTTTTGATTGCGCAGTTCTGAACACTCTTTCTGTAGAAAATGCAAGTGGACATTCGGAGCGCTAAGAGGGTAATAGTGGAAAAAGGAATATATTCAAATATAAACTACACAGTAGCATTCTGTGAAAATTCTTTCTGTTCTGTGCATTCAACTAACAGAGTAGAACCTTACTTTTGATTGAGCCGTTCTGAAACACTCTTTCTGTCGAAACTGCAATTGGACATGCTAAGCGCTAAGAGGCCTACATTGGGAAAAAGAATATCTTCAAATAAAAACTACACAGATGCATTCTGTGAAACTTATTTCTGATCTGTACATTCAGTTAACAGAGATAAAACATATTTTTGATTGAGCAGTTATGAAACACTCTTTTTGTAGAAAATGCAAGTGGAGATTCGGAGCGCTAAGAGGGTAACAGTGGAAAAAGGAATGTCTTCAAATATAATCTACACAGAATCATTCGGTGAAACTTCTTTCTGATCTGTGCATTCAGCTAACAGAGTTAAACCATACTTTTGATTGAGCAGATCTGAACACTCTTTCTGTAGAAAATGCAACTGGACATTTGGAGCGCTAAGAGCGTAGTAGTGGAAAAAGGAATATATTCAAATATAAACTACACAGAAGCATTCTGTGAAACTTCTTTCTGATCTTAGCATTCAGCTAACAGAGTTAAACCATACTTTTGATTGAGCAGTTTTGAAACACTCTGTCTGTAGAAAATGCAACTGGACATTCGTAGCGCTAAGTGGGTAATAGTGGAAAAAAGAATATGTTCAAATATAAACTACACAGAAGCATTGTATGAAACTTCTTTCTGTTCTGTGCATTCAACTAACAGAGTTGAACCATAATTTTGATTGAGCCGTTCTGAAACACTCTTTCTGTAGAAACTGCAATTGGACATTCTGAGCTCTAAGAGGCCTATATTGGGAAAAAGAATGTCTACAAATAAAAACTACACAGAAGAATTGTGTGAAACTTCTTTCTGTTCTGTTTGTTCAACTAAAAGAGTTGAACCTTAGTTTTGATTGAGCCGTTCTGAAACACTCTTGCTGTAGAAAATGCAAGTGGAGATTCGGAGCGCTAAGAGGGTAATAGTGGAAAAAGGAATGTCTCCAAATATAAACTACACAGAATCATTCTGTGAAACTTCTTTCTGATCTGTGCATTCAGCTAACAGAGTTAAACCATACTTTTGATTGAGCAGATCTGAACACTCTTTCTGTAGAAAATGCCACTGAACTTTTGGAGCGCTAAGAGAGTAGTAGTGGAAAAAGAAATATATTCAAATATAAACTACACAGAAGCATTCTGTGAAACTTCTTTCTGATCTGAGCATTCAGCTAACAGAGTTAAACCATACTTTTGATTGAGCAGTTTTGAAACACTCTGTCTGTAGGAAATGCAACGGGACATTCGTAGCGCTAAGTGGGTAATAGTGGAAAAAAGAATATGTTCAAATATAAACTACACAGAAGCATTGTATGAAACTTCTTTCTCTTCTGTGCATTCAACTAACAGAGTTGAACCTTACTTTTGATTGAGCCTTTCTGAAACACTCTTTCTGTAGAAACTGCAATTGGACATTCTGAGCGCTAAGAGGCCTCTATTGGGAAAAATAATATCTTCAAATAATAACTACACAGAAGCATTGTGTGAAACTTATTTCTGATATGTTCATTAAGCTAAGAGAGTTAAACCATATTTTTGATTGCGCAGTTCTGAACACTCTTTCTGTAGAAAATGCAAGTGGACATTCGGAGCGCTAAGAGGGTAATAGTGGAAAAAGGAATATATTCAAATATAAACTACACAGTAGCATTCTGTGAAAATTCTTTCTCTTCTGTGCATTCAACTAACAGAGTTGAACCTTACTTTTGATTGAGCCGTTCTGAAACACCCTTTCTGTAGAAACTGCAATTGGACATGCTAAGCGCTAAGAGGCCTACATTGGGAAAAAGAATATCTTCAAATAAAAACTACACAGATGCATTCTGTGAAACTTATTTCTGATCTGTAAATTCAGTTAACAGAGATAAAACATATTTTTGATTGAGCAGTTATGAAACACTCTTTTTGTAGAAAATGCAAGTGGAGATTCGGAGCGCTAAGAGGGTACTAGTGGAAAAAAGGAATGTCTTCAAATATAAACTACTCAGAATCATTCGGTGAAACTTCCTTCTGATCTGTGCATTCAGCTAACAGAGTTAAACCATACTTTTGATTGAGTAGATCTGAACACTCTTTCTGTAGAAAATGCAACTGGACATTTGGAGCGCTAAGAGCGTAGTAGTGGAAAAAGGAATATATTCAAATATAAACTACACAGAAGCATTCTGTGAAACTTCTTTCTGATCTGAGCATTCAGCTAACAGAGTTAAACCGTACTTTTGATTGAGCAGTTTTGAAACACTCTGTCTGTAGAAAATGCAACTGGACATTCGTAGCGCTAAGTGGGTAATAGTGGAAAAAAGAATATGTTCAAATATAAACTACACAGAAGCATTGTATGAAACTTCTTTCTGTTCTGTGCATTCAACTAACAGAGTTGAACCTTACTTTTGATTGAGCCGTTCTGAAACACTCTTTCTGTAGAAACTGCAATTGGACATTCTGAGCGCTAAGAGGCCTATATTGGGAAAAAGAATGTCTACAAATTAAAACTACACAGAAGATTTGTGTGAAACTTCTTTCTGTTCTGTTTGTTCAACTAAAAGAGTTGAACCTTAGTTTTGATTGAGCCGTTCTGAAACACTCTTTCTGTAGAAACTGCAATTGGACATTCTGAGCGCTAAGAGGCCTATATTGGGAAAAAGAATGCCTACAAATAAAAACTACACAGAAGCATTGTATGAAACTTCTTTCTGATCTGTGCATTCAGCTAACAGAGTTAAACCATACTTTTGATTGAGCAGATCTGAACACTCTTTCTGTAGAAAATGCAACTGGACATTTGGAGCGCTAAGAGAGTAGTAGTGGAAAAAGGAATATATTCAAATATAAACTACACAGAAGCATTCTGTGAAACTTCTTTCTGATCTGAGCATTCAGCTAACAGAGTTAAACCATACTTTAGATTGAGCAGTTTTGAAACACTCTGTCTGTAGAAAATGCAACTGGACATTCGTAGCGCTAAGTGGGTAATAGTGGAAAAAAGAATATGTTCAAATATAAACTACACAGAAGCATTGTATGAAACTTCTTTCTGTTCTGTGCATTCAACTAACAGAGTTGAACCTTACTTTTGATTGAGACTTTCTGAAACACTCTTTCTGAAGAAACTGCAATTGGACATTCTGAGCGCTAAGAGGCCTCTATTGGGAAAAATAATATCTTCAAATAATAACTACACAGAAGCATTGTGTGAAACTTATTTCTGATATGTTCATTAAGCTAACAGAGTTAAACCATATTTTTGATTGCGCAGTTCTGAACACTCTTTCTGTAGAAAATGCAAGTGGACATTCGGAGCGCTAAGAGGGTAATATTGGAAAAAGGAATATATTCAAATATAAACTACACAGTAGCATTCTGTGAAAATACTTTCTGTTCTGTGCATTCAACTAACAGAGTTGAACCTTACTTTTGATTGAGCCGTTCTGAAACACTCTTTCTGTAGAAACTGCAATTGGACATGCTAAGCGCTAAGAGGCCTACATTGGGAAAAAGAATATCTTCAAATAAAAACTACACAGATGCATTCTGTGAAACTTATTTCTGATCTGTAAATTCAGTTAACAGAGATAAAACATATTTTTGATTGAGCAGTTATGAAAAACTCTTTTTGTAGAAAATGCAAGTGGAGATTCGGAGCGCTAAGACGGTACTAGTGGAAAAAGGAGTGTCTTCAAATATAAACTACACAGAATAATTCGGTGAAACTTCTTTCTGATCTGTGCATTCAGCTAACAGAGTTAAACCATACTTTTGATTGAGCAGATCTGAACACTCTTTCTGTAGAAAATGCAACTGGACATTTGGAGCGCTAAGAGCGTAGTAGTGGAAAAAGGAATATATTCAAATATAAACTACACAGAAGCATTCTGTGAAACTTCTTTCTGATCTTAGCTTTCAGCTAACAGAGTTAAACCATACTTTTGATTGAGCAGTTTTGAAACACTCTGTCTGTAGAAAATGCAACTGGACATTCGTAGCGCTAAGTGGGTAATAGTGGAAAAAAGAATATGTTCAAATATAAACTACACAGAAGCATTGTATGAAACTTCTTTCTGTTCTGTGCATTCAACTAACAGAGTTGAACCATAATTTTGATTGAGCCGTTCTGAAACACTCTTTCTGTAGAAACTGCAATTGGACATTCTGAGCTCTAAGAGGCCTATATTGGGAAAAAGAATTTCTACAAATAAAAACTACACAGAAGAATTGTGTGAAACTTCTTTCTGTTCTGTTTGTTCAACTAAAAGAGTTGAACCTTAGTTTTGATTGAGCCGTTCTGAAACACTCTTGCTGTAGAAAATGCAAGTGGAGATTCGGAGCGCTAAGAGGGTAATAGTGGAAAAAGGAATGTCTCCAAATATAAACTACACAGAATCATTCTGTGAAACTTCTTTCTGATCTGTGCATTCAGCTAACAGAGTTAAACCATACTTTTGATTGAGCAGATCTGAACACTCTTTCTGTAGAAAATGCCACTGAACTTTTGGAGCGCTAAGAGAGTAGTAGTGGAAAAAGAAATATATTCAAATATAAACTACACAGAAGCATTCTGTGAAACTTCTTTCTGATCTGAGCATTCAGCTAACAGAGTTAAACCATACTTTTGATTGAGCAGTTTTGAAACACTCTGTCTGTAGGAAATGCAACGGGACATTCGTAGCGCTAAGTGGGTAATAGTGGAAAAAAGAATATGTTCAAATATAAACTACACAGAAGCATTGTATGAAACTTCTTTCTGTTCTGTGCATTCAACTAACAGAGTTGAACCTTACTTTTGATTGAGCCTTTCTGAAACACTCTTTCTGTAGAAACTGCAATTGGACATTCTGAGCGCTAAGAGGCCTCTATTGGGAAAAATAATATCTTCAAATAATAACTACACAGAAGCATTGTGTGAAACTTATTTCTGATATGTTCATTAAGCTAACAGAGTTAAACCATATTTTTGATTGCGCAGTTCTGAACACTCTTTCTGTAGAAAATGCAAGTGGACATTCGGAGCGCTAAGAGGGTAATAGTGGAAAAAGGAATATATTCAAATATAAACTACACAGTAGCATTCTGTGAAAATTCTTTCTCTTCTGTGCATTCAACTAACAGAGTTGAACCTTACTTTTGATTGAGCCGTTCTGAAACACCCTTTCTGTAGAAACTGCAATTGGACATGCTAAGCGCTAAGAGGCCTACATTGGGAAAAAGAATATCTTCAAATAAAAACTACACAGATGCATTCTGTGAAACTTATTTCTGATCTGTAAATTCAGTTAACAGAGATAAAACATATTTTTGATTGAGCAGTTATGAAACACTCTTTTTGTAGAAAATGCAAGTGGAGATTCGGAGCGCTAAGAGGGTACTAGTGGAAAAAAGGAATGTCTTCAAATATAAACTACTCAGAATCATTCGGTGAAACTTCCTTCTGATCTGTGCATTCAGCTAACAGAGTTAAACCATACTTTTGATTGAGTAGATCTGAACACTCTTTCTGTAGAAAATGCAACTGGACATTTGGAGCGCTAAGAGCGTAGTAGTGGAAAAAGGAGTATATTCAAATATAAACTACACAGAAGCATTCTGTGAAACTTCTTTCTGATCTGAGCATTCAGCTAACAGAGTTAAACCGTACTTTTGATTGAGCAGTTTTGAAACACTCTGTCTGTAGAAAATGCAACTGGACATTCGTAGCGCTAAGTGGGTAATAGTGGAAAAAAGAATATGTTCAAATATAAACTACACAGAAGCATTGTATGAAACTTCTTTCTGTTCTGTGCATTCAACTAACAGAGTTGAACCTTACTTTTGATTGAGCCGTTCTGAAACACTCTTTCTGTAGAAACTGCAATTGGACATTCTGAGCGCTAAGAGGCCTATATTGGGAAAAAGAATGTCTACAAATTAAAACTACACAGAAGAATTGTGTGAAACTTCTTTCTGTTCTGTTTGTTCAACTAAAAGAGTTGAACCTTAGTTTTGATTGAGCCGTTCTGAAACACTCTTTCTGTAGAAACTGCAATTGGACATTCTGAGCGCTAAGAGGCCTATATTGGGAAAAAGAATGCCTACAAATAAAAACTACACAGAAGCATTGTATGAAACTTCTTTCTGATCTGTGCATTCAGCTAACAGATTTAAACCATACTTTTGATTGAGCAGATCTGAACACTCTTTCTGTAGAAAATGCAACTGGACATTTGGAGCGCTAAGAGAGTAGTAGTGGAAAAAGGAATATATTCAAATATAAACTACACAGAAGCATTCTGTGAAACTTCTTTCTGATCTGAGCATTCAGCTAACAGAGTTAAACCATACTTTTGATTGAGCAGTTTTGAAACACTCTGTCTGTAGAAAATGCAACTGGACATTCATAGCGCTAAGTGGGTAATAGTGGAAAAAAGAATATGTTCAAATATAAACTACACAGAAGCATTGTATGAAACTTCTTTCTGTTCTGTGCATTCAACTAACAGAGTTGAACCGTACTTTTGATTGAGACTTTCTGAAACACTCTTTCTGAAGAAACTGCAATTGGACATTCTGAGCGCTAAGAGGCCTCTATTGGGAAAAATAATATCTTCAAATAATAACTACACAGAAGCATTGTGTGAAACTTATTTCTGATATGTTCATTAAGCTAACAGAGTTAAATCATATTTTTGATTGCGCAGTTCTGAACACTCTTTCTGTAGAAAATGCAAGTGGACATTCGGAGCGCTAAGAGGGTAATATTGGAAAAAGGAATATATTCAAATATAAACTACACAGTAGCATTCTGTGAAAATACTTTCTGTTCTGTGCATTCAACTAACAGAGTTGAACCTTACTTTTGATTGAGCCGTTCTGAAACACTCTTTCTGTAGAAACTGCAATTGGACATGCTAAGCGCTAAGAGGCCTACATTGGGAAAAAGAATATCTTCAAATAAAAACTACACAGATGCATTCTGTGAAACTTATTTCTAATCTGTAAATTCAGTTAACAGAGATAAAACATATTTTTGATTGAGCAGTTATGAAACACTCTTTTTGTAGAAAATGCAAGTGGAGATTCGGAGCGCTAAGACGGTACTAGTGGAAAAAGGAATGTCTTCAAATATAAACTACACAGAATCATTCGGTGAAACTTCTTTCTGATCTGTGCATTCAGCTAACAGAGTTAAACCATACTTTTGATTTAGTAGATCTGAACACTCTTTCTGTAGAAAATGCAACTGGACATTTGGAGCGCTAAGAGCGTAGTAGTGGAAAAAGGAATATATTCAAATATAAACTACACAGAAGCATTCTGTGAAACTTCTTTCTGCTCTGAGCATTCAGCTAACAGAGTTAAACCATACTTTTGATTGAGCAGTTTTGAAACACTCTGTCTGTAGAAAATGCAACTGGACATTCGTAGCGCTAAGTGGGTAATAGTGGAAAAAAGAATATGTTCAAATATAAACTACACAGAAGCATTGTATGAAACTTCTTTCTGTTCTGTGCATTCAACTAACAGAGTTGAACCTTACTTTTGATTGAGCCGTTGTGAAACACTCTTTCTGTAGAAACTGTAATTGGACATTCTGAGCGCTAAGAGGCCTATATTGGGAAAAAGAATGTCTACAAATAAAAACTACACAGAAGAATTGTGTGAAACTTCTTTCTGTTCTGTTTGTTCAACTAAAAGAGTTGAACCTTAGTTTTGATTGAGCCGTTCTGAAACACTCTTTCTGTAGAAAATGCAAGTGGAGATTCGGAGCGATAAGAGGGTAATAGTGGAAAAAGGAATGTCTCCAAATATAAACTACACAGAATCATTCTGTGAAACTTCTTTCTGATCTGTGCATTCAGCTAACAGAGTTAAACCATACTTTTGATTGAGCAGATCTGAACACTCTTTCTGTAGAAAATGCAACTGGAAATTTGGAGCGCTAAGAGAGTAGTAGTGGAAAAAGGAATATATTCAAATATAAACTACACAGAAGCATTCTCTGAAACTTCTTTCTGATCTGAGCATTCAGCTAACAGAGTTAAACCATACTTTTGATTGAGCAGTTTTGAAACACTCTGTCTGTAGAAAATGCAACGGGACATTCGTAGCGCTAAGTGGGTAATAGTGGAAAAAAAATATGTTCAAATATAAACTACACAGAAGCATTGTATGAAAATACTTTCTGTTCTGTGCATTCAACTAACAGAGTTGAACCTTACTTTTGATTGAGCCTTTCTGAAACACTCTTTCTGTAGAAACTGCAGTTGGACATTTTGAGCGCTAAGAGGCCTCTGTTGGGAAAAATAATATCTTCAATAATAACTACACAGAAGCATTGTGTGAAACTTATTTCTGATATGTTCATTAAGCTAACAGAGTTAAACCATATTTTTGATTGCGCAGTTCTGAACACTCTTTCTGTAGAAAATGCAAGTGGACATTCGGAGCGCTAAGAGGGTAATAGTGGAAAAAGGAATATATTCAAATATAAACTACACAGTAGCATTCTGTGAAAATTCTTTCTGTTCTGTGCATTCAACTAACAGAGTTGAACCTTACTTTTGATTGAGCCGTTCTGAAACACTCTTTCTGTAGAAACTGCAATTGGACATGCTAAGCGCTAAGAGGCCTACATTGGGAAAAAGAATATCTTCAAATAAAAACTACACAGATGCATTCTGTGAAACTTATTTCTGATCTGTAAATTCAGTTAACAGAGATAAAATATATTTTTGATTGAGCGGTTATGAAACACTCTTTTTGTAGAAAATGCAAGTGGAGATTCGGAGCGCTTAGAGGGTACTAGTGGAAAAAGGAATGTCTTCAAATATAAACTACACAGAATCATTCGGTGAAACTTCCTTCTGATCTGTGCATTCAGCTAACAGAGTTAAACCATACTTTTGATTGAGTAGATCTGAACACTCTTTCTGTAGAAAATGCAACTGGACATTTGGAGCGCTAAGAGCGTAGTAGTGGAAAAAGAATATATTCAAATATAAACTACACAGAAGCATTCTGTGAAACTTATTTCTGATCTGAGCATTCAGCTAACAGAGTTAAACCATACTTTTGATTGAGCAGTTTTGAAACACTCTGTCTGTAGAAAATGCAACTGGACATTCGTAGCGCTAAGTGGGTAATAGTGGAAAAAAGAATATGTTCAAATATAAACTACACAGAAGCATTGTATGAAACTTCTTTCTGTTCTGTGCATTCAACTAACAGAGTTGAACCTTACTTTTGATTGAGCCGTTCTGAAACACTCTTTCTGTAGAAACTGCAATTGGACATTCTGAGCGCTAAGAGGCCTATATTGGGAAAAAGAATGTCTACAAATAAAAACTACACAGAAGAATTGTGTGAAACTTCTTTCTGTTCGGTTTGTTCAACTAAAAGAGTTGAACCTTAGTTTTGATTGAGCCGTTCTGAAACACTCTTTCTGTAGAAAATGCAAGTGGAGATTCGGAGCGCTAAGAGGGTAATAGTGGAAAAACGAATGTCTCCAAATATAAACTACACAGAATCATTCTGTGAAACTTCTTTCTGATCTGCGCATTCAGCTAACAGAGTTAAACCATACTTTTGATTGAGCAGATCTGAACACTCTTTCTGTAGAAAATGCAACTGGACATTTGGAGCGCTAAGAGTGTAGTAGTGGAAAAAGGAATATATTCAAATATAAACTACACAGAAGCATTCTGTGAAACTTCTTTCTGATCTGAGCATTCAGCTAACAGAGTTAAACCATACTTTTGATTGAGCAGTTTTGAAACACTCTGTCTGTAGAAAATGCAACTGGACATTCGTAGCGCTAAGTGGGTAATAGTGGAAAAAAGAATATGTTCAAATATAAACTACACTGAAGCATTGTATGAAACTTCTTTCTGTTCTGTGCATTCAACTAACAGAGTTGAACCTTACTTTTGATTGAACCTTTCTGAAACACTCTTTCTGTAGAAACTGCAATTGGACATTCTGAGCGCTAAGAGGCCTCTATTGGGAAAAATAATATCTTCAAATAAAAACTACACAGAAGCATTGTGTGAAACTTATTTCTGATATGTTCATTAGGCTAACAGAGTTAAACCATACTTTTGATTGCACAGTTCTGAACACTCTTTCTGTAGAAAATGCAAGTGGACATTCGGAGCGCTAAGAGGGTAATAGTGGAAAAAGGAATATATTCAAATATAAACTACACAGTAGCATTCTGTGAAAATTCTTTCTGTTCTGTGCATTCAACTAACAGAGTTGAACCTTACTTTTGATTGAGCCGTTCTGAAACACTCTTTCTGTAGAAACTGCAATTGGACATGCTAAGCGCTAAGAGGCCTACATTGGGAAAAAGAATATCTTCAAATAAAAACTACACAGATGCATTCTGTGAAACTTATTTCTGATCTGTAAATTCAGTTAACAGAGATAAAACATACTTTTGATTGAGCAGTTATGAAACACTCTTTTTGTAGAAAATGCAAGTGGAGATTCGGAGCGCTAAGAGGGTACTAGTGGAAAAAGGAATGTCTTCAAATATAAACTACACAGAATCATTCGGTGAAACTTCTTTCTGATCTGTGCATTCAGCTAACAGAGTTAAACCATACTTTTGATTGAGTAGATCTGAACACTCTTTCTGTAGAAAATGCAACTGGACATTTGGAGCGCTAAGAGCGTAGTAGTGGAAAAAGGAATATATTCAAATATAAACTACACAGAAGCATTCTGTGAAACTTCTTTCTGATCTGAGCATTCAGCTAACAGAGTTAAACCATACTTTTGATTGAGCAGTTTTGAAACACTCTGTCTGTAGAAAATGCAACGGGACATTCGTAGCGCTAAGTGTGTAATAGTGGAAAAAAGAATATGTTCAAATATAAACTACACAGAAGCATTATATGAAACTTCTTTCTGTTCTGTGCATTCAACTAACAGAGTTGAACCTTACTTTTGATTGAGCCTTTCTGAAACACTCTTTCTGTAGAAACTGCAATTGGACATTCTGAGCGCTAAGAGGCCTCTATGGGGAAAAATAATATCTTCAAATAATAACTACACAGAAGCATTGTGTGAAACTTATTTCTGTTCTGTTTGTTCAACTAAAAGAGTTGAACCTTAGTTTTGATTGAGCCGTTCTGAAACACTCTTTCTGTAGAAAATGCAAGTGGAGATTCGGAGCGCTAAGAGGGTAATAGTGGAAAAAGAAATGTCTATAAATATAAACTACACAGAATCATTCTATGAAACTTCTTTCTGATCTGTGCATTCAGCTAACAGAGTTAAACCATACTTTTGATTGAGCAGATCTGAACACTCTTTCTGTAGAAAATGCAACTGGACATTTGGAGCGCTAAGAGAGTAGTAGTGGAAAAAGGAATATATTCAAATATAAACTACACAGAAGCATTGTATGAAACTTCTTTCTGTTCTGTGCATTCAACTAACAGAGTTGAACCTTACTTTTGATTGAGCCTTTCTGAAACACTCTTTCTGTAGAAACTGCAATTGGACATTCTGAGCGCTAAGAGGACTCTATTGGGAAAAATAATATCTTCAAATAAAAACTACACAGAAGCATTGTGTGAAACTTATTTCTGATATGTTCATTAGGCTAACAGAGTTAAACCATACTTTTGATTGCGCAGTTCTGAACACTCTTTCTGTAGAAAATGCAAGTGCACATTCGGAGCGCTAAGAGGGTAATAGTGGAAAAAGGAATATATTCAAATATAAACTACACAGTAGCATTCTGTGAAAATTCTTTCTGTTCTGTGCATTCAACTAACAGAGTTGAACCTTACTTCTGATTGAGCCGTTCTGAAACACTCTTTCTGTAGAATCTGCAATTGGACATGCTAAGCGCTAAGAGGCCTACATTGGGAAAAAGAATATCTTCAAATAAAAACTACACAGATGCATTCTGTGAAACTTATTTCTGATCTGTAAATTCAGTTAACAGAGATAAAACATATTTTTGATTGAGCAGTTATGAAACACTCTTTTTGTAGAAAATTCAAGTGTAGATTCGGAGCGCTAAGTGGGTAATAGTGGAAAAAGGAATGTCTTCAAATATAAACTACACAGAATCATTCGGTGAAACTTCTTTCTGATGTGTGCATTCAGCTAACAGAGTTAAACCATACTTTTGATTGAGCAGATCTGAACACTCTTTCTGTAGAAAATGCAACTGGACATTTGGAGCGCTAAGAGCGTAGTAGTGGAAAAAGGAATATATTCAAATATAAACTACACAGAAGCATTCTGTGAAACTTCTTTCTGATCTGAGCATTCAGCTAACAGAGTTAAACCATACTTTTGATTGAGCAGTTTTGAAACACTCTGTCTGTAGAAAATGCAACTGGACATTCGTAGCGCTAAGTGGGTAATAGTGGAAAAAAGAATATGTTCAAATATAAACTACACAGAAGCATTGTATGAAACTTCTTTCTGTTCTGTGCATTCAACTAACAGAGTTGAACCTTACTTTTGATTGAGCCGTTCTGAAACACTCTTTCTGTAGAAACTGCAATTGGACATTCTGAGCGCTAAGAGGCCTATATTGGGAAAAAGAATGTCTACAAATAAAAACTACACAGAAGAATTGTGTGAAACTTCTTTCTGTTCTGTTTGTTCAACTAAAAGTTTTGAACCTTAGTTTTGATTGAGCCGTTCTGAAACACTCTTTCTGTAGAAAATGCAAGTGGAGATTCGGAGCGCTAAGAGGGTAATAGTGGAAAAAGGAATGTCTCCAAATATAAACTACACAGAATCATTCTGTGAAACTTCTTTCTGATCAGTGCATTCAGCTAACAGAGTTAAACCATACTTTTGATTGAGCAGATCTGAACACTCTTTCTGTAGAAAATGCAACTGGACATTTGGAGCGCTAAGAGAGTAGTAGTGGAAAAAGGAATATATTCAAATATAAACTACACAGAAGCATTCTGTGAAACTTCTTTCTGACCTGAGCATTCAGCTAACAGAGTTAAACCATACTTTTGATTGAGCAGTTTTGAAACACTCTCTCTGTAGAAAATGCAACTGGACATACGTAGCGCTAAGAGGGTAATAGTGGAAAAAAGAATATGTTCAAATATAAACTACACAGAAGCATTGTATGAAACTTCTTTCTCTTCTGTGCATTCAACTAACAGAATTGAACCTTACTTTTGATTGAGCCGTTCTGAAACACTCTTTCTGTAGAAATTGTAATTGGACATTCTGAGCGCTAAGAGGCCTCTATTGGGAAATATAATATCTTCAAATGAAAACTACACAGAAGCATTGTGTGAAACTTATTTCTGATATGTTCATTAGGCTAACAGAGTTAAACCATACTTTTGATTGCGCAGTTCTGAACACTCTTTCTGTAGAAAATGCAAGTGGACTTTCGGAGCGCTAAGAGGGTAATAGTGGAAAAAGGAATATATTCAAATATAAACTACACAGTAGCATTCTGTGAAAATTCTTTCTGTTCTGTGCATTCAACTAACAGAGTTGAACCTTACTTTTGATTGAGCCATTCTGAAACACTCTTTCTGTCGAAACTGCAATTGGACATGCTAAGCGCTAAGAGGCCTACATTGGGAAAAAGAATATCTTCAAATAAAAACTACACAGATGCATTCTGTGAAACTTATTTCTGATCTGTAAATTCAGTTAACAGAGATAAAACATATTTTTGATTGAGCAGTTATGAAACACTCTTTTTGTAGAAAATGCAAGTGGAGATTCGGAGCGCTAAGAGGGTAATAGTGGAAAAAGGAATGTCTTCAAATATAAACTACACAGAATCATTCGGTGAAACTTCTTTATGATCTGTGCATTCAGCTAACAGAGTTAAACCATACTTTTGATTGAGCAGATCTGAACACTCTTTCTGTAGAAAATGCAACTGGACATTTGGAGCGCTAAGAGCGTAGTAGTGGAAAAAGGAATATATTCAAATATAAACTACACAGAAGCAATCTGTGAAACTTCTTTCTGATCTGAGCATTCAGCTAACAGAGTTAAACCATACTTTTGATTGAGCAGTTTTGAAACACTCTGTCTGTAGAAAATGCAACTGGACATTCGTAGCGCTAAGTGGGTAATAGTGGAAAAAAGAATATGTTCAAATATAAACTACACAGAAGCATTGTATGAAACTTCTTTCTGTTCTGTGCATTCAACTAACAGAGTTGAACCTTACTTTTGATTGAGCCGTTCTGAAACACTCTTTCTGTAGAAACTGCAATTGGACATTCTGAGCGCTAGGAGGCCTATATTGGGAAAAAGAATGTCTACAAATAAAAACTACACAGAAGAATTGTGTGAAACTTCTTTCTGTTCTGTTTGTTCAACTAAAAGAGTTGAACCTTAGTTTTGATTGAGCCGTTCTGAAACACTCTTTCTGTAGAAAATGCAAGTGGAGATTCGGAGCGCTAAGTGGGTAATAGTGGAAAAAGGAATGTCTATAAATATAAACTACACAGAAACATTCTGTGAAACTACTTTCTGATCTGTGCATTCAGCTAACAGAGTTAAACCATACTTTTGATTGAGCAGATCTGAACACTCTTTCTGTAGAAAATGCAACTGGACATTTGGAGCGCTAAGAGAGTAGTAGTGGAAAAAGGAATATATTCAAATATAAACTACACAGAAGCATTCTGTGAAACTTCTTTCTGATCTGAGCATTCAGCTAACAGATTTAAACAATACTATTGATTGAGCAGTTTTGAAACACTCTGTCTGTAGAAAATGCAACTGGACATTCGTAGCGCTAAGTGGGTAATAGTGGAAAAAAGAATATGTTCAAATATAAACTACACAGAAGCATTGTATGAAACTTCTTTCTGTTCTGTGCATTCAACTAACAGAGTTGAACCTTACTTTTGATTGAGCCTTTCTGAAACACTCTTTCTGTAGAAACTGCAATTGGACATTCTGAGCGCTAAGAGGCCTCTATTGGGAAAAATAATATCTTCAAATAAAAACTACACAGAAGCATTGTGTGAAACTTATTTCTGATATGTTCATTAAGCTAACAGAGTTAAACCATACTATTGATTGCGCAGTTCTGAACACTCTTTCTGTAGAAAATGCAAGTGGACATTCGGAGCGCTAAGAGGGTAATAGTGGAAAAAGGAATATATTCAAATATAAACTACACAGTAGCATTCTGTGAAAATTCTTTCTGTTCTGTGCATTCAACTAACAGAGTTGAACCTTACTTTTGATTGAGCCGTTCTGAAACACTCTTTCTGTAGAAACTGCAATTGGACATGCTAAGCGCTAAGAGGCCTACATTGGGAAAAAGAATATCTTCAAATAAAAACTACACAGATGCATTCTGTGAAACTTATTTCTGATCTGTAAATTCAGTTAACAGAGATAAAACATATTTTTGATTGAGCAGTTATGAAACACTCTTTTTGTAGAAAATGCAAGTGGAGATTCGGAGCGCTAAGAGGGTAATAGTGGAAAAAGGAATGTCTTCAAATATAAACTACACAGAATCATTCGGTGAAACTTCTTTCTGATCTGTGCATTCAGCTAACAGAGTTAAACCATACTTTTGATTGAGCAGATCTGAACACTCTTTCTGTAGAAAATGCAACTGGACATTTGGAGCGCTAAGAGCGTAGTAGTGGAAAAAGGAATATATTCAAATATAAACTACACAGAAGCAATCTGTGAAACTTCTTTCTGATCTGAGCATTCAGCTAACAGAGTTAAACCATACTTTTGATTGAGCTGTTTTGAAACACTCTGTCTGTAGAAAATGCAACTGGACATTCGTAGCGCTAAGTGGGTAATAGTGGAAAAAAGAATATGTTCAAATATAAACTACACAGAAGCATTGTATGAAACTTCTTTCTGTTCTGTGCATTCAACTAACAGAGTTGAACCTTACTTTTGATTGAGCCGTTCTGAAACACTCTTTCTGTAGAAACTGCAATTGGACATTCTGAGCGCTAGGAGGCCTATATTGGGAAAAAGAATGTCTACAAATAAAAACTACACAGAAGAATTGTGTGAAACTTCTTTCTGTTCTGTTTGTTCAACTAAAAGAGTTGAACCTTAGTTTTGATTGAGCCGTTCTGAAACACTCTTTCTGTAGAAAATGCAAGTGGAGATTCGGAGCGCTAAGAGGGTAATAGTGGAAAAAGGAATGTCTCCAAATATAAACTACACAGAATCATTCTGTGAAACTTCTTTCTGATCTGTGCATTCAGCTAACAGAGTTAAACCATACTTTTGATTGAGCAGATCTGAACACTCTTTCTGTAGAAAATGCAACTGGACATTTGGAGCGCTAAGAGAGTAGTAGTGGAAAAAGGAATATATTCAAATATAAACTACACAGAAGCATTGTATGAAACTTCTTTCTGTTCTGTGCATTCAACTAACAGAGTTGAACCTTACTTTTGATTGAGCCTTTCTGAAACACTCTTTCTGTAGAAACTGCAATTGGACATTCTGAGCGCTAAGAGGCCTCTATTGGGAAAAATAATATCTTCAAATAAAAACTACACAGAAGCATTGTGTGATACTTATTTCTGATATGTTCATTAGGCTAACAGATTTAAACCATACTTTTGATTGCGCAGTTCTGAACACTCTTTCTGTAGAAAATGCAAGTGGACATTCGGAGCGCTAAGAGGGTAATAGTGGAAAAAGGAATATATTCAAATATAAACTACACAGTAGCATTCTGTGAAAATTCTTTCTGTTCTGTGCATTCAACTAACAGAGTTGAACCTTACTTTTGATTGAGCCGTTCTGAAACACTCTTTCTGTCGAAACTGCAATTGGACATGCTAAGCGCTAAGAGGCCTACATTGGGAAAAAGAATATCTTCAAATAAAAACTACACAGATGCATTCTGTGAAACTTATTTCTGATCTGTAAATTCAGTTAACAGAGATAAAACATATTTTTGATTGAGCAGTTATGAAACACTCTTTTTGTAGAAAATGCAAGTGGAGATTCGGAGCGCTAAGAGGGTACTAGTGGAAAAAGGAATGTCTTCAAATATAAACTACAAAGAATCATTCGGTGAAACTTCTTTCTGATCTGTGCATTCAGCTAACAGAGTTAAACCATACTTTTGATTGAGCAGATCTGAACACTCTTTCTGTAGAAAATGCAACTGGATATTTGGAGCGCTAAGAGCGTAGTAGTGGAAAAAGGAATATATTCAAATATAAACTACACAGAAGCATTCTGTGAAACTTCTTTCTGATCTGACCATTCAGCTAACAGAGTTAAACCATACTTTTGATTGAGCAGTTTTGAAACACTTTGTCTGTAGAAAATGCAACTGGACATTCGTAGCGCTAAGTGGGTAATAGTGGAAAAAAGAATATGTTCAAATATAAACTACACAGAAGCATTGTATGAAACTTCTTTCTGTTCTGTGCATTCAACTAACAGAGTTGAACCTTACTTTTGATTGAGCCGTTCTGAAACACTCTTTCTGTAGAAACTGCAATTGGACATTCTGAGCGCTAGGAGGCCTATATTGGGAAAAAGAATGTCTACAAATAAAAACTACACAGAAGAATTGTGTGAAACTTCTTTCTGTTCTGTTTGTTCAACTAAAAGAGTTGAACCTTAGTTTTGATTGAGCCGTTCTGAAACACTCTTTCTGTAGAAAATGCAAGTGGAGATTCGGAGCGCTAAGAGGGTAATAGTGGAAAAAGGAATGTCTCCAAATATAAACTACACAGAATCATTCTGTGAAACTTCTTTGTGATCTGTGCATTCAGCTAACAGAGTTAAACCATACTTTTGATTGAGCAGATCTGAACACTCTTTCTGTAGAAAATGCAACTGGACATTTGGAGCGCAAAGAGAGTAGTAGTGGAAAAAGGAATATATTCAAATATAAACTACACAGAAGCATTCTGTGAAACTTCTTTCTGATCTGAGCATTCAGCTAACAGAGTTAAACCATACTTTTGATTGAGCAGTTTTGAAACACTCTGTCTGTAGAAAATGCAACGGGACATTCGTAGCGCTAAGTGGGTAATAGTGGAAAAAAGAATATGTTCAAATATAAACTACACAGAAGCATTGTATGAAACTTCTTTCTGTTCTGTGCATTCAACTAACAGAGTTGAACCTTACTTTTGATTGAGCCTTTCTGAAACACTCTTTCTGTAGAAACTGCAATTGGACATTCTGAGCGCTAAGAGGCCTCTATTGGGAAAAATAATATCTTCAAATAAAAACTACACAGAAGCATTGTGTGAAACTTATTTCTGATATGTTCATTAAGCTAACAGAGTTAATCCATATTTTGATTGCGCAGTTCTGAACACTCTTTCTGTAGAAAATGCAATTTTACTTTCGGAGCGCTAAGAGGGTAATAGTGGAAAAAGGAATATATACAAATATAAACTACACAGTAGCATTCTGTGAAAATTCTTTCTGTTCTGTGCATTCAACTAACAGAGTTGAACCTTACTTTTGATTGAGCCGTTCTGAAACACTCTTTCTGTAGAAACTGCAATTGGACATGCTAAGGGCTAAGAGGGCTACATTGGGAAAAAGAATATCTTCAAATAAAAACTACACAGATGCATTCTGTGAAACTTATTTCTGATCTGTAAATTCAGTTAACAGAGATAAAACATATTTTTGATTGAGCAGATATGAAACACTCTTTTTTAGAAAATGCAAGTGGAGATTCGGAGCGCTAAGAGGGTACTAGTGGAAAAAGAAATGTCTTCAAATATAAACTACACAGAATCATTCGGTGAAACGTCTTTCTGATCTGTGCATTCAGCTAACAGATTTAAACCATACTTTTGATTGAGCAGATCTGAACATTCTTTCTGTAGAAAATGCAACTGGACATTTGGAGCGCTAAGAGCGTAGTAGTGGAAAAAGGAATATATTCAAATATAAACTACACAGAAGCATTCTGTGAAACTTCTTTCTGATCTGAGCATTCAGCTAACAGAGTTAAACCATACTTTTGATTGAGCAGTTTTGAAACCCTCTGTCTGTAGAAAATGCAACTGGACATTCGTAGCGCTAAGTGGGTAATAGTGGTAAAAAGAATATGTTCAAATATAAACTACACAGAAGCATTGTATGAAACTTCTTTCTGTTCTGTGCATTCAACTAACAGAGTTGAACCTTACTTTTGATGGAGCCGTTCTCAAACACTCTTTCTGTAGAAACTGCAATTGGACATTCTGAGCGCTAAGAGGCCTATATTGGGAAAAAGAATGTCTACAAATAAAAACTACACAGAAGAATTGTTTGAAACTTCTTTCTGTTCTGTTTTTTCAACTAAAAGAGTTGAACCTTAGTTTTGATTGAGCCGTTCTGAAACACTCTTTCTGTAGAAAATGCAAGTGGAGATTCGGAGCGCTAAGAGGGTAATAGTGGAAAAAGGAATGTCTCCAAATATAAACTACACAGAATCATTCTGTGAAACTTCTTTCTGATCTGTGCATTCAGCTAACAGAGTTAAACCATACTTTTGATTGAGCAGATCTGAACACTCTTTCTGTAGAAAATGCAACTGGACATTTGGAGCGCTAAGAGCGTAGTAGTGGAAAAATGAATATATTCAAATATAAACTACACAGAAGCATTCTCTGAAACTTCTTTCTGATCTGAGCATTCAGCTAACTGAGTTAAACCATACTTTTGATTGAGCAGTTTTGAAACACTCTGTCTGTAGAAAATGCAACGGGACATTCGTAGCGCTAAGTGGGTAATAGTGGAAAAAAGAATATGTTCAAATATAAACTACACAGAAGCATTGTATGAAACTACTTTCTGTTCTGTGCATTCAACTAACAGAGTTGAACCTTAATTTTGATTGAGCCTTTCTGAAACACTCTTTCTGTAGAAACTGCAATTGTACATTCTGAGCGCTAAGAGGCCTCTATTGGGAAAAATAATATCTTCAAATAATAACTACACAGAAGCATTGTGTGAAACTTATTTCTGATATGTTCATTAAGCTAACAGAGTTAAACCATATTTTTGATTGCGCAGTTCTGCACACTCTTTCTGTAGAAAATGCAAGTGGACATTCGGAGCGCTAAGAGGGTAATAGTGGAAAGAGGAATATATTCAAATATAAACTACACAGTAGCATTCTGTGAAAATTCTTTCTCTTCTGTGCATTCAACTAACAGAGTTGAACCTTACTTTTGATTGAGCCGTTCTGAAACACTCTTTCTGTAGAAACTGCAATTGGACATGCTAAGCGCTAAGAGGCCTACATTGGGAAAAAGAATATCTTCAAATAAAAACTTCACAGATGCATTCTGTGAAACTTATTTATGATCTGTAAATTCAGTTAACAGAGATAAAACATATTTTTGATTGAGCAGTTATGAAACACTCTTTTTGTAGAAAATGCAAGTGGAGATTCGGAGCGCTAAGAGGGTACTAGTGGAAAAAGGAATGTCTTCAAATATAAACTACACAGAATCATTCGGTGAAACTTCCTTCTGATCTGTGCATTCAGCTAACAGAGTTAAACCATACTTTTGATTGAGTAGATCTGAACACTCTTTCTGTAGAAAATGCAACTGGACATTTGGAGCGCTAAGAGCGTAGTAGTGGAAAAAGGAATATATTCAAATATAAACTACACAGAAGCATTCTGTGAAACTTCTTTCTGATCTGAGCATTCAGCTAACAGAGTTAAACCATACTTTTGATTGAGCAGTTTTGAAACACTCTGTCTGTAGAAAATGCAACTGGACATTCGTAGCGCTAAGTGGGTAATAGTGGTAAAAAGAATATGTTCAAATATAAACTACACAGAAGCATTGTATGAAACTTCTTTCTGTTCTGTGCATTCAACTAACAGAGTTGAACCTTACTTTTGATTGAGCCGTTCTCAAACACTCTTTCTGTAGAAACTGCAATTGGACATTCTGAGCGCTAAGAGGCCTATATTGGGAAAAAGAATGTCTACAAATAAAAACTACACAGAAGAATTGTGTGAAACTTCTTTCTGTTCTGTTTGTTCAACTAAAAGAGATGAACCTTAGTTTTGATTGAGCCGTTCTGAAACACTCTTTCTGTAGAAAATGCAAGTGGAGATTCGGAGCGCTAAGAGGGTAATAGTGGAAAAAGGAATGTCTCCAAATATAAACTACACAGAATCATTCTGTGAAACTTCTTTCTGATCTGTGCATTCAGCTAACAGAGTTAAACCATACTTTTGATTCAGCAGATCTGAACACTCTTTCTGTAGAAAATGCAACTGGACATTTGGAGCGCTAAGAGCGTAGTAGTGGAAAAAGGAATATATTCAAATATAAACTACACAGAAGCATTCTGTGAAACTTCTTTCTGATCTGAGCATTCAGCTAACAGAGTTAAACCATACTTTTGATTGAGCAGTTTTGAAACACTCTGTCTGTAGAAAATGCAACTGGACATTCGTAGCGCTAAGTGGGTAATAGTGGAAAAAAGAATATGTTCAAATATAAACTACACAGAAGCATTGTATGAAACTTCTTTCTGTTCTGTGCATTCAACTAACAGAGTTGAACCTTACTTTTGATTGAGCCTTTCTGAAACACTCTTTCTGTAGAAACTGCAATTGGACATTCTGAGCACTAAGAGGCCTCTATTGGGAAAAATAATATCTTCAAATAAAAACTACACAGAAGCATTGTGTGAAACTTATTTCTGATATGTTAATTAGGCTAACAGAGTTAAACCATACTTTTGATTGCGCAGTTCTGAACACTCTTTCTGTAGAAAATGCAAGTGGACATTCGGAGCGCTAAGAGGGTAATAGTGGAAAAAGGAATATATTCAAATATAAACTACACAGTAGCATTCTGTGAAAATTCTTTCTGTTCTGTGCATTCAACTAACAGAGTTGAACCTTACTTTTGATTGAGCCGTTCTGAAACACTCTTTCTGTCGAAACTGCAATTGGACATGCTAAGCGCTAAGAGGCCTACATTGGGAAAAAGAATATCTTCAAATAAAAACTACACAGATGCATTCTGTGAAACTTATTTCTGATCTGTAAATTCAGTTAACAGAGATAAAACATATTTTTGATTGAACAGTTATGAAACACTCTTTTTGTAGAAAATGCAAGTGGAGATTCGGAGCGCTAAGAGGGTACTAGTGGAAAAAGGAATGTCTTCAAATATAAACTACACAGAATCATTCTGTGAAACTTCTTTCTGATCTGTGCATTCAGCTAACAGAGTTAAACCATACTTTTGATTGAGCAGATCTGAACACTCTTTATGTAGAAAATGCAACTGGACATTTGGAGCGCTAAGAGCGTAGTAGTGGAAAAAGGAATATATTCAAATATAAACTACACAGAAGCATTCTGTGAAACTTCTTTCTGATCTGAGCATTCAGCTAACAGAGTTAAACCATACTTTTGATTGAGCAGTTTTGAAACACTCTGTCTGTAGAAAATGCAACTGGACATTCGTAGCGCTAAGTGGGTAATAGTGGAAAAAAGAATATGTTCAAATATAAACTACACAGAAGCATTGTATGAAACTTCTTTCTGTTCTGTGCATTCAACTAACAGAGTTGAACCTTACTTTTGATTGAGCCGTTCTGAAACACTCTTTCTGTAGAAACTACAATTGGACATTCTGAGCGCTAAGAGGCCTATATTGGGAAAAAGAATGTCTACAAATAAAAACTACACGGAAGAATTGTGTGAAACTTCTTTCTGTTCTGTTTGTTCAACTAAAAGAGTTGAACCTTAGTTTTGATTGAGCCGTTCTGAAACACTCTTTCTGTAGAAAATGCAAGTGGAGATTCGGAGCGATAAGAGGGTAATAGTGGAAAAAGGAATGTCTCCAAATATAAACTACACAGAATCATTCTGTGAAACTTCTTTCTGATCTGTGCATTCAGCTAACAGAGTTAAACCATACTTTTGATTGAGCAGATCTGAACACTCTTTCTGTAGAAAATGCAACTGGACATTTGGAGCGCTAAGAGAGTAGTAGTGGAAAAAGGAATATATTCAAATATAAACTACACAGAAGCATTCTGTGAAACTTCTTTCTGATCTGTGCATTCAGCTAACAGAGTTAAACCATACTTTTGATTGAGCATTTTTGAAACACTCTGTCTGTAGAAAATGCAACGGGACATTCGTAGCGCTAAGTGGGTAATAGTGGAAAAAAGAATTTGTTCAAATATAAACTACACAGAAGCATTGTATGAAACTTCTTTCTGTTCTTTGCATTCAACTAACAGAGTTGAACCTTACTTTTGATTGAGCCTTTCTGAAACACTCTTTCTGTAGAAACTGCAATTGGACATTCTGAGCGCAAAGAGGCCTCTATTGGGAAAAATAATATCTTCAAATAATAACTACACAGAAGCATTGTGTGAAACTTATTTCTGATATGTTCATTAAGCTAACAGAGTTAAACCATATTTTTGATTGCGCAGTTCTGCACACTCTTTCTGTAGAAAATGCAAGTGGACATTCGGAGCGCTAAGAGGGTAATAGTGGAAAGAGGAATATATTCAAATATAAACTACACAGTAGCATTCTGTGAAAATTCTTTCTGTTCTGTGCATTCAACTAACTGAGTTGAACCTTACTTTTGATTGAGCCGTTCTGAAACACTCTTTCTGTAGAAACTGCAATTGGACATGTTAAGCGCTAAGAGGCCTACATTGGGAAAAAGAATATCTTCAAATAAAAACTTCACAGATGCATTCTGTGAAACTTATTTCTGATCTGTAAATTCAGTTAACAGAGATAAAACATATCTTTGATTGAGCAGTTATGAAACACTCTTTTTGTAGAAAATGCAAGTGGAGATTCGGAGCGCTAAGTGGGTAATAGTGGAAAAAGGAATGTCTTCAAATATAAACTACACAGAATCATTCGGTGAAACTTCCTTCTGATCTGTGCATTCAGCTAACAGAGTTAAACCATACTTTTGATTGAGTAGATCTGAACACTCTTTCCGTAGAAAATGCAACTGGACATTTGGAGCGCTAAGAGCGTAGTAGTGGAAAAAGGAATATATTCAAATATAAACTACACAGAAGCATTCTGTGAAACTTCTTTCTGATCTGAGCATTCAGCTAACAGAGTTAAACCATACTTTTGATTGAGCAGTTTTGAAACACTCTGTCTGTAGAAAATGCAACTGGACATTCGTAGCGCTAAGTGGGTAATAGTGGTAAAAAGAATATGTTCAAATATAAACTACACAGAAGCATTGTATGAAACTTCTTTCTGTTCTGTGCATTCAACTAACAGAGTTGAACCTTACTTTTGATTGAGCCGTTCTCAAACACTCTTTCTGTAGAAACTGCAATTGGACATTCTGAGCGCTAAGAGGCCTATATTGGGAAAAAGAATGTCTACAAATAAAAACTACACAGAAGAATTGTGTGAAACTTCTTTCTGTTCTGTTTGTTCAACTAAAAGAGATGAACCTTAGTTTTGATTGAGCCGTTCTGAAACACTCTTTCTGTAGAAAATGCAAGTGGAGATTCGGAGCGCTAAGAGGGTAATAGTGGAAAAAGGAATGTCTCCAAATATAAACTACACAGAATCATTCTGTGAAACTTCTTTCTGATCTGTGCATTCAGCTAACAGAGTTAAACCATACTTTTGATTCAGCAGATCTGAACACTCTTTCTGTAGAAAATGCAACTGGACATTTGGAGCGCTAAGAGCGTAGTAGTGGAAAAAGGAATATATTCAAATATAAACTACACAGAAGCATTCTGTGAAACTTCTTTCTGATCTGAGCATTCAGCTAACAGAGTTAAACCATACTTTTGATTGAGCAGTTTTGAAACACTCTGTCTGTAGAAAATGCAACTGGACATTCGTAGCGCTAAGTGGGTAATAGTGGAAAAAAGAATATGTTCAAATATAAACTACACAGAAGCATTGTATGAAACTTCTTTCTGTTCTGTGCATTCAACTAACAGAGTTGAACCTTACTTTTGATTGAGCCTTTCTGAAACACTCTTTCTGTAGAAACTGCAATTGGACATTCTGAGCACTAAGAGGCCTCTATTGGGAAAAATAATATCTTCAAATAAAAACTACACAGAAGCATTGTGTGAAACTTATTTCTGATATGTTAATTAGGCTAACAGAGTTAAACCATACTTTTGATTGCGCAGTTCTGAACACTCTTTCTGTAGAAAATGCAAGTGGACATTCGGAGCGCTAAGAGGGTAATAGTGGAAAAAGGAATATATTCAAATATAAACTACACAGTAGCATTCTGTGAAAATTCTTTCTGTTCTGTGCATTCAACTAACAGAGTTGAACCTTACTTTTGATTGAGCCGTTCTGAAACACTCTTTCTGTCGAAACTGCAATTGGACATGCTAAGCGCTAAGAGGCCTACATTGGGAAAAAGAATATCTTCAAATAAAAACTACACAGATGCATTCTGTGAAACTTATTTCTGATCTGTAAATTCAGTTAACAGAGATAAAACATATTTTTGATTGAACAGTTATGAAACACTCTTTTTGTAGAAAATGCAAGTGGAGATTCGGAGCGCTAAGAGGGTACTAGTGGAAAAAGGAATGTCTTCAAATATAAACTACACAGAATCATTCTGTGAAACTTCTTTCTGATCTGTGCATTCAGCTAACAGAGTTAAACCATACTTTTGATTGAGCAGATCTGAACACTCTTTATGTAGAAAATGCAACTGGACATTTGGAGCGCTAAGAGCGTAGTAGTGGAAAAAGGAATATATTCAAATATAAACTACACAGAAGCATTCTGTGAAACTTCTTTCTGATCTGAGCATTCAGCTAACAGAGTTAAACCATACTTTTGATTGAGCAGTTTTGAAACACTCTGTCTGTAGAAAATGCAACTGGACATTCGTAGCGCTAAGTGGGTAATAGTGGAAAAAAGAATATGTTCAAATATAAACTACACAGAAGCATTGTATGAAACTTCTTTCTGTTCTGTGCATTCAACTAACAGAGTTGAACCTTACTTTTGATTGAGCCGTTCTGAAACACTCTTTCTGTAGAAACTACAATTGGACATTCTGAGCGCTAAGAGGCCTATATTGGGAAAAAGAATGTCTACAAATAAAAACTACACGGAAGAATTGTGTGAAACTTCTTTCTGTTCTGTTTGTTCAACTAAAAGAGTTGAACCTTAGTTTTGATTGAGCCGTTCTGAAACACTCTTTCTGTAGAAAATGCAAGTGGAGATTCGGAGCGATAAGAGGGTAATAGTGGAAAAAGGAATGTCTCCAAATATAAACTACACAGAATCATTCTGTGAAACTTCTTTCTGATCTGTGCATTCAGCTAACAGAGTTAAACCATACTTTTGATTGAGCAGATCTGAACACTCTTTCTGTAGAAAATGCAACTGGACATTTGGAGCGCTAAGAGAGTAGTAGTGGAAAAAGGAATATATTCAAATATAAACTACACAGAAGCATTCTGTGAAACTTCTTTCTGATCTGTGCATTCAGCTAACAGAGTTAAACCATACTTTTGATTGAGCATTTTTGAAACACTCTGTCTGTAGAAAATGCAACGGGACATTCGTAGCGCTAAGTGGGTAATAGTGGAAAAAAGAATTTGTTCAAATATAAACTACACAGAAGCATTGTATGAAACTTCTTTCTGTTCTTTGCATTCAACTAACAGAGTTGAACCTTACTTTTGATTGAGCCTTTCTGAAACACTCTTTCTGTAGAAACTGCAATTGGACATTCTGAGCGCAAAGAGGCCTCTATTGGGAAAAATAATATCTTCAAATAATAACTACACAGAAGCATTGTGTGAAACTTATTTCTGATATGTTCATTAAGCTAACAGAGTTAAACCATATTTTTGATTGCGCAGTTCTGCACACTCTTTCTGTAGAAAATGCAAGTGGACATTCGGAGCGCTAAGAGGGTAATAGTGGAAAGAGGAATATATTCAAATATAAACTACACAGTAGCATTCTGTGAAAATTCTTTCTGTTCTGTGCATTCAACTAACTGAGTTGAACCTTACTTTTGATTGAGCCGTTCTGAAACACTCTTTCTGTAGAAACTGCAATTGGACATGTTAAGCGCTAAGAGGCCTACATTGGGAAAAAGAATATCTTCAAATAAAAACTTCACAGATGCATTCTGTGAAACTTATTTCTGATCTGTAAATTCAGTTAACAGAGATAAAACATATCTTTGATTGAGCAGTTATGAAACACTCTTTTTGTAGAAAATGCAAGTGGAGATTCGGAGCGCTAAGTGGGTAATAGTGGAAAAAGGAATGTCTTCAAATATAAACTACACAGAATCATTCGGTGAAACTTCCTTCTGATCTGTGCATTCAGCTAACAGAGTTAAACCATACTTTTGATTGAGTAGATCTGAACACTCTTTCCGTAGAAAATGCAACTGGACATTTGGAGCGCTAAGAGCGTAGTAGTGGAAAAAGGAATATATTCAAATATAAACTACACAGAAGCATTCTGTGAAACTTCTTTCTGATCTGAGAATTCAGCTAACAGAGTTAAACCACACTTTTAATTGAGCAGTTTTGAAACACTCTCTCTGTAGAAAATGCAACTGGACATTCGTAGCGCTAAGTGGGTAATAGTGGTAAAAAGAATATGTTCAAATATAAACTACACAGAAGCATTGTATGAAACTTCTTTCTGTTCTGTGCATTCAACTAACAGAGTTGAACCTTACTTTTGATTGAGCCGTTCTCATACACTCTTTCTGTAGAAACTGCAATTGGACATTCTGAGCGCTAAGAGGCCTATATTGGGAAAAAGAATGTCTACAAATAAAAACTACACAGAAGAATTGAGTGAAACTTCTTTCTGTTCTGTTTGTTCAACTAAAAGAGTTGAACCTTAGTTTTGATTGAGCCGTTCTGAAACACTCTTTCTGTAGAAAATGCAAGTGGAGATTCGGAGCGCTAAGAGGGTAATAGTGGAAAAAGGAATGTCTCCAAATATAAACTACACAGAATCATTCTGTGAAACTTCTTTCTGATCTGTGCATTCAGCTAACAGAGTTAAACCATACTTTTGATTGAGCAGATCTGAACACTCTTTCTGTAGAAAATGCAACTGGACATTTGGAGCGCTAAGAGCGTAGTAGTGGAAAAAGGAATATATTCAAATATAAACTACACAGAAGCATTCTGTGAAACTTCTTTCTGATCTGAGCATTCAGCTAACAGAGTTAAACCATACTTTTGATTGAGCAGTTTTGAAACACTCTGTCTGTAGAAAATGCAACTGGACATTCGTAGCGCTAAGTGGGTAATAGTGGAAAAAAGAATATGTTCAAATATAAACTACACAGAAGCATTGTATGAAACTTCTTTCTGTTCTGTGCATTCAACTAACAGAGTTGAACCTTACTTTTGATTGAGCCTTTCTGAAACACTCTTTCTGTAGAAACTGCAATTGGACATTCTGAGCACTAAGAGGCCTCTATTGGGAAAAATAATATCTTCAAATAAAAACTACACAGAAGCATTGTGTGAAACTTATTTCTGATATGTTAATTAGGCTAACAGAGTTAAACCATACTTTTGATTGCGCAGTTCTGAACACTCTTTCTGTAGAAAATGCAAGTGGACATTCGGAGCGCTAAGAGGGTAATAGTGGAAAAAGGAATATATTCAAATATAAACTACACAGTAGCATTCTGTGAAAATTCTTTCTGTTCTGTGCATTCAACTAACAGAGTTGAACCTTACTTTTGATTGAGCCGTTCTGAAACACTCTTTCTGTCGAAACTGCAATTGGACATGCTAAGCGCTAAGAGGCCTACATTGGGAAAAAGAATATCTTCAAATAAAAACTACACAGATGCATTCTGTGAAACTTATTTCTGATCTGTAAATTCAGTTAACAGAGATAAAACATATTTTTGATTGAGCAGTTATGAAACACTCTTTTTGTAGAAAATGCAAGTGGAGATTCGGAGCGCTAAGAGGGTACTAGTGGAAAAAGGAATGTCTTCAAATATAAACTACACAGAATCATTCTGTGAAACTTCTTTCTGATCTGTGCATTCAGCTAACAGAGTTAAACCATACTTTTGATTGAGCAGATCTGATCACTCTTTATGTAGAAAATGCAACTGGACATTTGGAGTGCTAAGAGCGTAGTAGTGGAAAAAGGAATATATTCAAATATAAACTACACAGAAGCATTCTGTGAAACTTCTTTCTGATCTGAGCATTCAGCTAACAGAGTTAAACCATACTTTTGATTGAGCAGTTTTGAAACACTCTGTCTGTAGAAAATGCACCTGGACATTCGTAGCGCTAAGTGGGTAATAGTGGAAAAAAGAATATGTTCAAATATAAACTACACAGAAGCATTGTATGAAACTTCTTTCTGTTCTGTGCATTCAACTAACAGAGTTGAACCTTACTTTTGATTGAGCCGTTCTGAAACACTCTTTCTGTAGAAACTGCAATTGGACATTCTGAGCGCTAGGAGGCCCATATTGGGAAAAAGAATGTCTACAAATAAAAACTACACAGAAGAATTGTGTGAAACTTCTTTCTGTTCTGTATGTTCAACTAAAAGAGTTGAACCTTAGTTTTGATTGAGCCGTTCTGAAACACTCTTTCTGTAGAAAATGCAATGGAGATTCGGAGCGCTAAGAGGGTAATAGTGGAAAAAGGAATGTCTCCAAATATAAACTACACAGAATCATTCTGTGAAACTTCTTTCTGATCTGTGCATTCAGCTAACAGAGTTAAACCATACTTTTGATTGAGCAGATCTGAACACTCTTTCTGTAGAAAATGCAACTGGACATTTGGAGCGCTAAGAGAGTAGTAGTGGAAAAAGGAATATATTCAAATATAAACTACACTGAAGCATTCTGTGAAACTTCTTTCTGATCTGTGCATTCAGCTAACAAAGTTAAACCATACTTTTGATTGAGCATTTTTGAAACACTCTGTCTGTAGAAAATGCAACGGGACATTCGTAGCGCTAAGTGGGTAATAGTGGAAAAAAGAATATGTTCAAATATAAACTACACAGAAGCATTGTATGAAACTTCTTTCTGTTCTGTGCATTCAACTAACAGAGTTGAACCTTACTTTTGATTGAGCCTTTCTGAAACACTCTTTCTGTAGAAACTGCAATTGGACATTCTGAGCGCAAAGAGGCCTCTATTGGGAAAAATAATATCTTCATATAATAACTACACAAAAGTATTGTGTGAAACTTATTTCTGATATGTTCATTAAGCTAACAGAGTTAAACCATATTTTTGATTGCGCAGTTCTGCACACTCTTTCTGTAGAAAATGCAAGTGGACATTCGGAGCGCTAAGAGGGTAATAGTGGAAAGAGGAATATATTCAAATATAAACTACACAGTAGCATTCTGTGAAAATTCTTTCTGTTCTGTGCATTCAACTAACAGAGTTGAACCTTACTTTTGATTGAGCCGTTCTGAAACACTCTTTCTGTCGAAACTGCAATTGGACATGCTAAGCGCTGAGAGGCCTACATTGGGAGAAAGAATATCTTCAAATAAAAACTACACAGATGCATTCTGTGAAACTTATTTCTGATCTGTAAATTCAGTTAACAGAGATAAAACATATTTTTGATTGAGCAGTTATGAAACACTCTTTTTGTAGAAAATGCAAGTGGAGATTCGGAGCGCTAAGAGGGTACTAGTGGAAAAAGGAATGTCTTCAAATATAAACTACACAGAATCATTCGGTGAAACTTCTTTCTGATCTGTGCATTCAGCTAACAGAGTTAAACCATACTTTTGATTGAGCAGATCTGAACACTCTTTATGTAGAAAATGCAACTGGACAATTGGAGCGCTAAGAGCGTAGTAGTGGAAAAAGGAATATATTCAAATATAAACTACACAGAAGCATTCTGTGAAACTTCTTTCTGATCTGAGCATTCAGCTAACAGAGTTAAACCATACGTTTGATTGAGCAGTTTTGAAACACTCTGTCTGTAGAAAATGCAACTGGACATTCGTAGCGCTAAGTGGGTAATAGTGGAAAAAAGAATATGTTCAAATATAAACTACACAGAAGCATTGTATGAAACTTCTTTCTGTTCTGTGCATTCAACTAAAAGTGTTGAACCTTATTTTGATTGAGCCGTTCTGAAACACTCTTTCTGTAGAAACTGCAATTGGACATTCTGAGCGCTAAGAGGCCTATATTGGGAAAAAGAATGTCTACAAATAAAAACTACACAGAAGAATTGTGTGAAACTTCTTTCTGTTCTGTTTGTTCAACTAAAAGAGTTGAAACTTAGTTTTGATTGAGCCGTTCTGAAACACTCTTTCTGTAGAAAATGCAATGGAGATTCGGAGCGCTAAGAGGGTAATAGTGGAAAAAGGAATGTCTCCAAATATAAACTACACAGAATCATTCTGTGAAACTTCTTTCTGATCTGTGCATTCAGCTAACAGAGTTAAACCATACTTTTGATTGAGCAGATCTGAACACTCTTTCTGTAGAAAATGCAACTGGACATTTGGAGCGCTAAGAGCGTAGTAGTGGAAAAAGGAATATATTCAAATATAAACTACGCAGAAGCATTCTGTGAAACTTCTTTCTGACCTGAGCATTCAGCTAACAGAGTTAAACCATACTTTAGATTGAGCAGTTTTGAAACACTCTGTCTGTAGAAAATGCAACTGGACATTCGTAGCGCTAAGTGGGTAATAGTGGAAAAAAGAATATGTTCAAATATAAACTACACAGAAGCATTGTATGAAACTTCTTTCTGTTCTGTGCATTCAACTAACAGAGTTGAACCTTACTTTTGATTGAGCCTTTCTGAAACACTCTTTCTGTAGAAACTGCAATTGGACATTCTGAGCGCTAAGAGGCCTCTATTGGGAAAAATAATATCTTCAAATAAAAACTACACAGAAGCATTGTGTGAAACTTATTTCTGATATGTTCATTAGGCTAACAGAGTTAAACCATACTTTTGATTGCGCATTTCTGAACACTCTTTCTGTAGAAAATGCAAGTGGACATTCGGAGCGCTAAGAGGGTAATAGTGGAAAAAGGAATATATTCAAATATAAACTACACAGTAGCATTCTGTGAAAATTCTTTCTGTTCTGTGCATTCAACTAACAGAGTTGAACCTTACTTTTGATTGAGCCGTTCTGAAACACTCTTTCTGTCGAAACTGCAATTGGACATGCTAAGCACTGAGAGGCCTACATTGGGAGAAAGAATATCTTCAAATAAAAACTACACAGATGCATTCTGTGAAACTTATTTCTGATCTGTAAATTCAGTTAACAGAGATAAAACATATTTTTGATTGAGCAGTTATGAAACACTCTTTTTGTAGAAAATGCAAGTGGAGATTCGGAGCGCTAAGAGGGTACTAGTGGAAAAATGAATGTCTTCAAATATAAACTACACAGAATCATTCGGTGAAACTTCCTTCTGATCTGTGCATTCAGCTAACAGAGTTAAACCATACTTTTGATTGAGTAGATCTGAACACTCTTTCTGTAGAAAATGCAACTGGACATTTGGAGCACTAAGAGCGTAGTAGTGGAAAAAGGAATATATTCAAATATAAACTACAGAGAAGCATTCTGTGAAACTTCTTTCTGATCTGAGCATTCAGCTAAGAGAGTTAAACCATACTTTTGATTGAGCAGTTTTGAAACACTCTGTCTGTAGAAAATGCAACTGGACATTCGTAGCGCTAAGTGGGTAATAGTGGAAAAAAGAATATGTTCAAATAGAAACTACACAGAAGCATTGTATGAAACTCCTTTCTGTTCTGTGCATTCAACTAACAGAGTTGAACCTTACTTTTGATTGAGCCGTTCTCAAACACACTTTCTGTAGAAACTGCAATTGGACATTCTGAGCGCTAAGAGGCCCATATTGGGAAAAAGAATGTCTACAAATAAAAACTACACAGAAAAATTATGTGAAACTTCTTTCTGTTCTGTTTGTTCAACTAAAAGAGTTGAACCTTAGTTTTGATTGAGCCGTTCTGAAACACTCTTTCTGTAGAAAATGCAAGTGGAGATTCGGAGCGCTAAGAGGGTAATAGTGGAAAAAGGAATGTCTCCAAATATAAACTACACAGAATCATTCTGTGAAACTTCTTTCTGATCTGTGCATTCAGCTAACAGAGTTAAACCATACTTTTGATTGAGCAGATCTGAACACTCTTTCTGTAGAAAATGCAACTGGACATTTGGAGCGCTAAGAGCGTAGTAGTGGAAAAAGTAATATATTCAAATTTAAACTACACAGAAGCATTCTGTGAAACTTCTTTCTGACCTGAGCATTCAGCTAACAGAGTTAAACCATACTTTTGATTGAGCAGTTTTGAAACACTCTGTCTGTAGAAAATGCAACTGGACATTCGTAGCGCTAAGTGGGTAATAGTGGAAAAAAGAATATGTTCAAATATAAACTACACAGAAGCATTTTATGAAACTTCTTTCTGTTCTGTGCATTCAACTAACAGAGTTGAACCTTACTTTTGATTGAGCCTTTCTGAAACACTCTTTCTGTAGAAACTGCAATTGGACATTCTGAGCGCTAAGAGGCCTCTATTGGGAAAAATAATATCTTCAAATAAAAACTACACAGAAGCATTGTGTGAAACTTATCTCTGATATGTTCATTAGGCTAACAGAGTTAAACCATACTTTTGATTGCGCCGTTCTGAACACTCTTTCTGTAGAAAATGCAAGTGGACATTCGGAGCGCTAAGAGGGTAATAGTGGAAAAAGGAATATATTCAAATATAAACTACACAGTAGCATTCGGTGAAAATTCTTTCTGTTCTGTGCATTCAACTAACAGAGTTGAACCTTACTTTTGATTGAGCCGTTCTGAAACACTCTTTCTGTCGAAACTGCAATTGGACATGCTAAGCGCTGAGAGGCCTACATTGGGAGAAAGAATATCTTCAAATAAAAACTACACAGATGCATTCTGTGAAACTTATTTCTGATCTGTAAATTCAGTTAACAGAGATAAAACATATTTTTGATTGAGCAGTTATGAAACACTCTTTTTGTAGAAAATGCAAGTGGAGATTCGGAGCGCTAAGAGGTTACTAGTGGAAAAAGGAATGTCTTCAAATATAAACTACACAGAATCATTCGGTGAAACTTCTTTCTGATCTGTGCATTCAGCTAACAGAGTTAAACCATACTTTTGATTGAGCAGATCTGAACACTCTTTATGTAGAAAATGCAACTGGACATTTGGAGCGCTAAGAGCGTAGTAGTGGAAAAAGGAATATATTCAAATATAAACTACACAGAAGCATTCTGTGAAACTTCTTTCTGATCTGAGCATTCAGCTAACAGAGTTAAACCATACATTTGATTGAGCAGTTTTGAAACACTCTGTCTGTAGAAAATGCAACTGGACATTCGTAGCGCTAAGTGGGTAATAGTGGAAAAAAGAATATGTTCAAATATAAACTACACAGAAGCATTGTATGAAACTTCTTTCTGTTCTGTGCATTCAACTAACAGAGTTGAACCTTACTTTTGATTGAGCCGTTCTGAAACACTCTTTCTTTAGAAACTGAAATTGGACATTCTGAGCGCTAAGAGGCCTATATTGGGAAAAAGAATGTCTACAAATAAAAACTACACAGAAGAATTGTGTGAAACTTCTTTCTGTTCTGTTTGTTCAACTAAAAGAGTTGAACCTTAGTTTTGATTGAGCCGTTCTGAAACACTCTTTCTGTAGAAAATGCAATGGAGATTCGGAGCGCTAAGAGGGTAATAGTGGAAAAAGGAATGTCTCCAAATATAAACTACACAGAATCATTCTGTGAAACTTCTTTCTGATCTGTGCATTCAGCTAACAGAGTTAAACCATACTTTTGATTGAGCAGATCTGAACACTCTTTCTGTAGAAAATGCAACTGGACATTTGGAGCGCTAAGAGCGTAGTAGTGGAAAAAGGAATATATTCAAATATAAACTACACAGAAGCATTCTGTGAAACTTCTTTCTGACCTGAGCATTCAGCTAACAGAGTTAAACCATACTTTAGATTGAGCAGTTTTGAAACACTCTGTCTGTAGAAAATGCAACTGGACATTCGTAGCGCTAAGTGGGTAATAGTGGAAAAAAGAATATGTTCAAATATAAACTACACAGAAGCATTGTATGAAACTTCTTTCTGTTCTGTGCATTCAACTAACAGAGTTGAACCTTACTTTTGATTGAGCCTTTCTGAAACACTCTTTCTGTAGAAACTGCAATTGGACATTCTGAGCGCTAAGAGGCCTCTATTGGGAAAAATAATATCTTCAAATAAAAACTACACAGAAGCATTGTGTGAAACTTATTTCTGATATGTTCATTAGGCTAACAGAGTTAAACCATACTTTTGATTGCGCATTTCTGAACACTCTTTCTGTAGAAAATGCAAGTCGACATTCGGAGCGCTAAGAGGGTAATAGTGGAAAAAGGAATATATTCAAATATAAACTACACAGTAGCATTCTGTGAAAATTCTTTCTGTTCTGTGCATTCAACTAACAGAGTTGAACCTTTCTTTTGATTGAGCCGTTCTGAAACACTCTTTCTGTCGAAACTGCAATTGGACATGCTAAGCGCTGAGAGGCCTACATTGGGAGAAAGAATATCTTCAAATAAAAACTACACAGATGCATTCTGTGAAACTGATTTCTGATCTGTAAATTCAGTTAACAGAGATAAAACATATTTTTGATTGAGCAGTTATGAAACACTCTTTTTGTAGAAAATGCAAGTGGAGATTCGGAGCGCTAAGAGGGTACTAGTGGATAAAGGAATGTCTTCCAATATAAACTACACAGAATCATTCGGTGAAACTTTTTTCTGATCTGTGCATTCAGCTAACAGAGTTAAACCATACTTTTGATTGAGCAGATCTGAACACTCTTTATGTAGAAAATGCAACTGTAAATTTGGAGCGCTAAGAGCGTAGTAGTGGAAAAAGGAATATATTCAAATATAAACTACACAGAAGCATTCTGTGAAACTTCTTTCTGATCTTAGAATTCAGCTAACAGAGTTAAACCATACTTTTGATTGAGAAGTTTTGAAACACTCTGTCTGTAGAAAATGCAACTGGACATTCATAGCGCTAAGTGGGTAATAGTGGAAAAAAGAATATGTTCAAATATAAACTACACAGAAGCATTGTATGAAACTTCTTTCTGTTCTGTGCATTCAACTAACAGAGTTGAACCTTACTTTTGATTGAGCCGTTCTGAAACACTCTTTCTTTAGAAACTGCAATTGGACATTCTGAGCGCTAAGAGGCCTATATTGGGAAAAAGAATGTCTACAAATAAAAACTACACAGAAGAATTGTGTGAAACTTCTTTCTGTTCTGTTTGTTCAACTAAAAGAGTTGAACCTTAGTTTTGATTGAGCCGTTCTGAAACACTCTTTCTGTAGAAAATGCAATGGAGATTCGGAGCACTAAGAGGGTAATAGTGGAAAAAGGAATGTCTCCAAATATAAACTACACAGAATCATTCTGTGAAACTTCTTTCTGATCTGTGCATTCAGCTAACAGAGTTAAACCATACTTTTGATTGAGCAGATCTGAACACTCTTTCTGTAGAAAATGCAACTGGACATTTGGAGCGCTAAGAGCGTAGTAGTGGAAAAAGGAATATATTCAAATATAAACTACACAGAAGCATTCTGTGAAACTTCTTTCTGATCTGAGCATTCAGCTAACAGAGTTAAACCATACGTTTGATTGAGCAGTTTTGAAACACTCTGTCTGTAGAAAATGCAACTGGACATTCGTAGCGCTAAGTGGGTAATAGTGGAAAAAAGAATATGTTCAAATATAAACTACACAGAAGCATTGTATGAAACTTCTTTCTGTTCTGTGCATTCAACTAAAAGTGTTGAACCTTATTTTGATTGAGCCGTTCTGAAACACTCTTTCTGTAGAAACTGCAATTATACATTCTGAGCGCTAAGAGGCCTATATTGGGAAAAAGAATGTCTACAAATAAAAACTACACAGAAGAATTGTGTGAAACTTCTTTCTGTTCTGTTTGTTCAACTAAAAGAGTTGAAACTTAGTTTTGATTGAGCCGTTCTGAAACACTCTTTCTGTAGAAAATGCAATGGAGATTCGGAGCGCTAAGAGGGTAATAGTGGAAAAAGGAATGTCTCCAAATATAAACTACACAGAATCATTCTGTGAAACTTCTTTCTGATCTGTGCATTCAGCTAACAGAGTTAAACCATACTTTTGATTGAGCAGATCTGAACACTCTTTCTGTAGAAAATGCAACTGGACATTTGGAGCGCTAAGAGCGTAGTAGTGGAAAAAGGAATATATTCAAATATAAACTACGCAGAAGCATTCTGTGAAACTTCTTTCTGACCTGAGCATTCAGCTAACAGAGTTAAACCATACTTTAGATTGAGCAGTTTTGAAACACTCTGTCTGTAGAAAATGCAACTGGACATTCGTAGCGCTAAGTGGGTAATAGTGGAAAAAAGAATATGTTCAAATATAAACTACACAGAAGCATTGTATGAAACTTCTTTCTGTTCTGTGCATTCAACTAACAGAGTTGAACCTTACTTTTGATTGAGCCTTTCTGAAACACTCTTTCTGTAGAAACTGCAATTGGACATTCTGAGCGCTAAGAGGCCTCTATTGGGAAAAATAATATCTTCAAATAAAAACTACACAGAAGCATTGTGTGAAACTTATTTCTGATATGTTCATTAGGCTAACAGAGTTAAACCATACTTTTGATTGCGCATTTCTGAACACTCTTTCTGTAGAAAATGCAAGTGGACATTCGGAGCGCTAAGAGGGTAATAGTGGAAAAAGGAATATATTCAAATATAAACTACACAGTAGCATTCTGTGAAAATTCTTTCTGTTCTGTGCATTCAACTAACAGAGTTGAACCTTACTTTTGATTGAGCCGTTCTGAAACACTCTTTCTGTCGAAACTGCAATTGGACATGCTAAGCACTGAGAGGCCTACATTGGGAGAAAGAATATCTTCAAATAAAAACTACACAGATGCATTCTGTGAAACTTATTTCTGATCTGTAAATTCAGTTAACAGAGATAAAACATATTTTTGATTGAGCAGTTATGAAACACTCTTTTTGTAGAAAATGCAAGTGGAGATTCGGAGCGCTAAGAGGGTACTAGTGGAAAAATGAATGTCTTCAAATATAAACTACACAGAATCATTCGGTGAAACTTCCTTCTGATCTGTGCATTCAGCTAACAGAGTTAAACCATACTTTTGATTGAGTAGATCTGAACACTCTTTCTGTAGAAAATGCAACTGGACATTTGGAGCACTAAGAGCGTAGTAGTGGAAAAAGGAATATATTCAAATATAAACTACAGAGAAGCATTCTGTGAAACTTCTTTCTGATCTGAGCATTCAGCTAAGAGAGTTAAACCATACTTTTGATTGAGCAGTTTTGAAACACTCTGTCTGTAGAAAATGCAACTGGACATTCGTAGCGCTAAGTGGGTAATAGTGGAAAAAAGAATATGTTCAAATAGAAACTACACAGAAGCATTGTATGAAACTCCTTTCTGTTCTGTGCATTCAACTAACAGAGTTGAACCTTACTTTTGATTGAGCCGTTCTCAAACACACTTTCTGTAGAAACTGCAATTGGACATTCTGAGCGCTAAGAGGCCCATATTGGGAAAAAGAATGTCTACAAATAAAAACTACACAGAAAAATTGTGTGAAACTTCTTTCTGTTCTGTTTGTTCAACTAAAAGAGTTGAACCTTAGTTTTGATTGAGCCGTTCTGAAACACTCTTTCTGTAGAAAATGCAAGTGGAGATTCGGAGCGCTAAGAGGGTAATAGTGGAAAAAGGAATGTCTCCAAATATAAACTACACAGAATCATTCTGTGAAACTTCTTTCTGATCTGTGCATTCAGCTAACAGAGTTAAACCATACTTTTGATTGAGCAGATCTGAACACTCTTTCTGTAGAAAATGCAACTGGACATTTGGAGCGCTAAGAGCGTAGTAGTGGAAAAAGTAATATATTCAAATATAAACTACACAGAAGCATTCTGTGAAACTTCTTTCTGACCTGAGCATTCAGCTAACAGAGTTAAACCATACTTTTGATTGAGCAGTTTTGAAACACTCTGTCTGTAGAAAATGCAACTGGACATTCGTAGCGCTAAGTGGGTAATAGTGGAAAAAAGAATATGTTCAAATATAAACTACACAGAAGCATTTTATGAAACTTCTTTCTGTTCTGTGCATTCAACTAACAGAGTTGAACCTTACTTTTGATTGAGCCTTTCTGAAACATTCTTTCTGTAGAAACTGCAATTGGACATTCTGAGCGCTAAGAGGCCTCTATTGGGAAAAATAATATCTTCAAATAAAAACTACACAGAAGCATTGTGTGAAACTTATCTCTGATATGTTCATTAGGCTAACAGAGTTAAACCATACTTTTGATTGCGCCGTTCTGAACACTCTTTCTGTAGAAAATGCAAGTGGACATTCGGAGCGCTAAGAGGGTAATAGTGGAAAAAGGAATATATTCAAATATAAACTACACAGTAGCATTCGGTGAAAATTCTTTCTGTTCTGTGCATTCAACTAACAGAGTTGAACCTTACTTTTGATTGAGCCGTTCTGAAACACTCTTTCTGTCGAAACTGCAATTGGACATGCTAAGCGCTGAGAGGCCTACATTGGGAGAAAGAATATCTTCAAATAAAAACTACACAGATGCATTCTGTGAAACTTATTTCTGATCTGTAAATTCAGTTAACAGAGATAAAACATATTTTTGATTGAGCAGTTATGAAACACTCTTTTTGTAGAAAATGCAAGTGGAGATTCGGAGCACTAAGAGGTTACTAGTGGAAAAAGGAATGTCTTCAAATATAAACTACACAGAATCATTCGGTGAAACTTCTTTCTGATCTGTGCATTCAGCTAACAGAGTTAAACCATACTTTTGATTGAGCAGATCTGAACACTCTTTATGTAGAAAATGCAACTGGACATTTGGAGCGCTAAGAGCGTAGTAGTGGAAAAAGGAATATATTCAAATATAAACTACACAGAAGCATTCTGTGAAACTTCTTTCTGATCTGAGCATTCAGCTAACAGAGTTAAACCATACATTTGATTGAGCAGTTTTGAAACACTCTGTCTGTAGAAAATGCAACTGGACATTCGTAGCGCTAAGTGGGTAATAGTGGAAAAAAGAATATGTTCAAATATAAACTACACAGAAGCATTGTATGAAACTTCTTTCTGTTCTGTGCATTCAACTAACAGAGTTGAACCTTACTTTTGATTGAGCCGTTCTGAAACACTCTTTCTTTAGAAACTGAAATTGGACATTCTGAGCGCTAAGAGGCCTATATTGGGAAAAAGAATGTCTACAAATAAAAACTACACAGAAGAATTGTGTGAAACTTCTTTCTGTTCTGTTTGTTCAACTAAAAGAGTTGAACCTTAGTTTTGATTGAGCCGTTCTGAAACACTCTTTCTGTAGAAAATGCAATGGAGATTCGGAGCGCTAAGAGGGTAATAGTGGAAAAAGGAATGTCTCCAAATATAAACTACACAGAATCATTCTGTGAAACTTCTTTCTGATCTGTGCATTCAGCTAACAGAGTTAAACCATACTTTTGATTGAGCAGATCTGAACACTCTTTCTGTAGAAAATGCAACTGGACATTTGGAGCGCTAAGAGCGTAGTAGTGGAAAAAGGAATATATTCAAATATAAACTACACAGAAGCATTCTGTGAAACTTCTTTCTGACCTGAGCATTCAGCTAACAGAGTTAAACCATACTTTAGATTGAGCAGTTTTGAAACACTCTGTCTGTAGAAAATGCAACTGGACATTCGTAGCGCTATGTGGGTAATAGTGGAAAAAAGAATATGTTCAAATATAAACTACACAGAAGCATTGTATGAAACTTCTTTCTGTTCTGTGCATTCAACTAACAGAGTTGAACCTTACTTTTGATTGAGCCTTTCTGAAACACTCTTTCTGTAGAAACTGCAATTGGACATTCTGAGCGCTAAGAGGCCTCTATTGGGAAAAATAATATCTTCAAATAAAAACTACACAGAAGCATTGTGTGAAACTTATTTCTGATATGTTCATTAGGCTAACAGAGTTAAACCATACTTTTGATTGCGCATTTCTGAACACTCTTTCTGTAGAAAATGCAAGTCGACATTCGGAGCGCTAAGAGGGTAATAGTGGAAAAAGGAATATATTCAAATATAAACTACACAGTAGCATTCTGTGAAAATTCTTTCTGTTCTGTGCATTCAACTAACAGAGTTGAACCTTTCTTTTGATTGAGCCGTTCTGAAACACTCTTTCTGTCGAAACTGCAATTGGACATGCTAAGCGCTGAGAGGCCTACATTGGGAGAAAGAATATCTTCAAATAAAAACTACACAGATGCATTCTGTGAAACTGATTTCTGATCTGTAAATTCAGTTAACAGAGATAAAACATATTTTTGATTGAGCAGTTATGAAACACTCTTTTTGTAGAAAATGCAAGTGGAGATTCGGAGCGCTAAGAGGGTACTAGTGGATAAAGGAATGTCTTCCAATATAAACTACACAGAATCATTCGGTGAAACTTCTTTCTGATCTGTGCATTCAGCTAACAGAGTTAAACCATACTTTTGATTGAGCAGATCTGAACACTCTTTATGTAGAAAATGCAACTGTAAATTTGAAGCGCTAAGAGCGTAGTAGTGGAAAAAGGAATATATTCAAATATAAACTACACAGAAGCATTCTGTGAAACTTCTTTCTGATCTTAGAATTCAGCTAACAGAGTTAAACCATACTTTTGATTGAGAAGTTTTGAAACACTCTGTCTGTAGAAAATGCAACTGGACATTCATAGCGCTAAGTGGGTAATAGTGGAAAAAAGAATATGTTCAAATATAAACTACACAGAAGCATTGTATGAAACTTCTTTCTGTTCTGTGCATTCAACTAACAGAGTTGAACCTTACTTTTGATTGAGCCGTTCTGAAACACTCTTTCTTTAGAAACTGCAATTGGACATTCTGAGCGCTAAGAGGCCTATATTGGGAAAAAGAATGTCTACAAATAAAAACTACACAGAAGAATTGTGTGAAACTTCTTTCTGTTCTGTTTGTTCAACTAAAAGAGTTGAACCTTAGTTTTGATTGAGCCGTTCTGAAACACTCTTTCTGTAGAAAATGCAATGGAGATTCGGAGCACTAAGAGGGTAATAGTGGAAAAAGGAATGTCTCCAAATATAAACTACACAGAATCATTCTGTGAAACTTCTTTCTGATCTGTGCATTCAGCTAACAGAGTTAAACCATACTTTTGATTGAGCAGATCTGAACACTCTTTCTGTAGAAAATGCAACTGGACATTTGGAGCGCTAAGAGAGTAGTAGTGGAAAAAGTAATATATTCAAATATAAACTACACAGAAGCATTCTGTGAAACTTCTTTCTGATCTGAGCATTCAGGTAACAGATTTAAACCATACTTTTGATTGAGCAGTTTTGAAACACTCTGTCTGTAGAAAATGCAACTGGACATTCGTAGCGCTAAGTGGGTAATAGTGGAAAAAAGAATATGTTCAAATATAAACTACACAGAAGCATTGTATGAAACTTCTTTCTGTTCTGTGCATTCAACTAACAGAGTTGAACCTTACTTTTGATTGAGCCTTTCTGAAACACTCTTTCTGTAGAAACTGCAATTGGACATTCTGAGCGCTAAGAGGCCTCTATTGGGAAAAATAATATCTTCAAATAAAAACTACACAGAAGCATTGTGTGAAACTTATTTCTGATATGTTCATTAGGCTAACAGAGTTAAACCATACTTTTGATTGCGCAGTTCTGAACACTCTTTCTGTAGAAAATGAAAGTGGACATTCTGAGCGCTAAGAGGGTAATAGTGGAAAAAGGAATATATTCAAATATAAACTACACAGTAGCATTCTGTGAAAATTCTTTCTGTTCTGTGCATTCAACTAACAGAGTTGAACCTTACTTTTGATTGAGCCGTTCTGAAACACTCTTTCTGTAGAAACTGCAATTGGACATGTTAAGCGCTAAGAGGCCTACATTGGGAAAAAGAATATCTTGAAATAAAAACTACACAGATGCATTCTGTGAAACTTATTTCTGATCTGTAAATTCAGTTAACAGAGATAAAACATATTTTTGATTGAGCAGTTATGAAACACTCTTTTTGTAGAAAATGCAAGTGGAGATTCGGAGCGCTAAGAGGGTAATAGTGGAAAAAGGAATGTCTCCAAATATAAACTACACAGAATCATTCTGTGAAACTTCTTTCTGATCTGTGCATTCAGCTAACAGAGTTAAACCATACTTTTGATTGAGCAGATCTGAACACTCTTTCTGTAGAAAATGCAACTGGACATTTGGAGCGCTAAGAGCGTAGTAGTGGAAAAAGGAATATATTCAAATATAAACTACACAGAAGCATTCTGTGAAACTTCTTTCTGACCTGAGCATTCAGCTAACAGAGTTAAACCATACTTTAGATTGAGCAGTTTTGAAACACTCTGTCTGTAGAAAATGCAACTGGACATTCGTAGCGCTAATTGGGTAATAGTGGAAAAAAGAATATGTTCAAATATAAACTACACAGAAGCATTGTATGAAACTTCTTTCTGTTCTGTGCATTCAACTAACAGAGTTGAACCTTACTTTTGATGGAGCCTTTCTGAAACACTCTTTCTGTAGAAACTGCAATTGGACATTCTGAGCGCTAAGAGGCCTCTATTGGGAAAAATAATATCTTCAAATAAAAACTACACAGAAGCATTGTGTGAAACTTATTTCTGATATGTTCATTAGGCTAACAGAGTTAAACCATACTTTTGATTGCGCATTTCTGAACACTCTTTCTGTAGAAAATGCAAGTCGACATTCGGAGCGCTAAGAGGGTAATAGTGGAAAAAGGAATATATTCAAATATAAACTACACAGTAGCATTCTGTGAAAATTCTTTCTGTTCTGTGCATTCAACTAACAGAGTTGAACCTTACTTTTGATTGAGCCGTTCTGAAACACTCTTTCTGTCGAAACTGCAATTGGACATGCTAAGCGCTGAGAGGCCTACATTGGGAGAAAGAATATCTTCAAATAAAAACTACACAGATGCATTCTGTGAAACTTATTTCTGATCTGTAAATTCAGTTAACAGAGATAAAACATATTTTTGATTGAGCAGTTATGAAACACTCTTTTTGTAGAAAATGCAAGTGGAGATTCGGAGCGCTAAGAGGGTACTAGTGGAAAAAGGAATGTCTTCCAATATAAACTACACAGAATCATTCGGTGAAACTTCTTTCTGATCTGTGCATTCAGCTAACAGAGTTAAACCATACTTTTCATTGAGCAGATCTGAACACTCTTTATGTAGAAAATGCAACTGTAAATTTGGAGCGCTAAGAGCGTAGTAGTGGAAAAAGGAATATATTCAAATATAAACTACACAGAAGCATTCTGTGAAACTTCTTTCTGATCTTAGAATTCAGCTAACAGAGTTAAACCATACTTTTGATTGAGAAGTTTTGAAACACTCTGTCTGTAGAAAATGCAACTGGACATTCGTAGCGCTAAGTGGGTAATAGTGGAAAAAAGAATATGTTCAAATATAAACTACACAGAAGCATTGTATGAAACTTCTTTCTGTTCTGTGCATTCAACTAACAGAGTTGAACCTTACTTTTGATTGAGCCGTTCTGAAACACTCTTTCTTTAGAAACTGCAATTGGACATTCTGAGCGCTAAGAGGCCTATATTGGGAAAAAGAATGTCTACAAATAAAAACTACACAGAAGAATTGTGTGAAACTTCTTTCTGTTCTGTTTGTTCAACTAAAAGAGTTGAACATTAGTTTTGATTGAGCCGTTCTGAAACACTCTTTCTGTAGAAAATGCAATGGAGATTCGGAGCACTAAGAGGGTAATAGTGGAAAAAGGAATGTCTCCAAATATAAACTACACAGAATCATTCTGTGAAACTTCTTTCTGATCTGTGCATTCAGCTAACAGAGTTAAACCATACTTTTGATTGAGCAGATCTGAACACTCTTTCTGTAGAAAATGCAACTGGACATTTGGAGCGCTAAGAGAGTAGTAGTGGAAAAAGGAATATATTCAAATATAAACTACACAGAAGCATTCTGTGAAACTTCTTTCTGATCTGAGCATTCAGCTAACAGATTTAAACCATACTTTTGATTGAGCAGTTTTGAAACACTCTGTCTGTAGAAAATGCAACTGGACGTTCGTAGCGCTAAGTGGGTAATAGTGGAAAAAAGAATATGTTCAAATATAAACTACACAGAAGCATTGTATGAAACTTCTTTCTGTTCTGTGCATTCAACTAACAGAGTTGAACCTTACTTTTGATTGAGCCTTTCTGAAACACTCTTTCTGTAGAAACTGCAATTGGACATTCTGAGCGCTAAGAGGCTTCTATTGGGAAAAATAATATCTTCAAATAAAAACTACACAGAAGCATTGTGTGAAACTTATTTCTGATATGTTCATTAGGCTAACAGAGTTAAACCATACTTTTGATTGCGCAGTTCTGAACACTCTTTCTGTAGAAAATGCAAGTGGACATTCTGAGCGCTAAGAGGGTAATAGTGGAAAAAGGAATATATTCAAATATAAACTACACAGTAGCATTCTGTGAAAATTCTTTCTGTTCTGTGCATTCAACTAACAGAGTTGAACCTTACTTTTGATTGAGCCGTTCTGAAACACTCTTTCTGTAGAAACTGCAATTGGACATGCTAAGCGCTAAGAGGCCTACATTGGGAAAAAGAATATCTTCAAATAAAAACTACACAGATGCATTCTGTGAAACTTATTTCTGATCTGTAAATTCAGTTAACAGAGATAAAACATATTTTTGATTGAGCAGTTATGAAACACTCTTTTTGTAGAAAATGCAAGTGGAGATTCGGAGCGCTAAGAGGGTAATAGTGGAAAAAGGAATGTCTTCAAATATAAACTACACAGAATCATTCGGTGAAACTTCCTTCTGATCTGTGCATTCAGCTAACAGAGTTAAACCATACTTTTGATTGAGTAGATCTGAACACTCTTTCTGTAGAAAATGCAACTGGACATTTGGAGCGCTAAGAGCGTAGTAGTGGAAAAAGGAATATATTCAAATATAAACTACAGAGAAGCATTCTGTGAAACTTCTTTCTGATCTGAGCATTCAGCTAACAGAGTTAAACCATACTTTTGATTGAGCAGTTTTGAAACACTCTGTCTGTAGAAAATGCAACTGGACATTCATAGCGCTAAGTGGGTAATAGTGGAAAAAAGAATATGTTCAAATATAAACTACACAGAAGCATTGTATGAAACTTCTTTCTGTTCTGTGCATTCAACTAACAGAGTTGAACCTTACTTTTGATTGAGCCGTTCTCAAACACTCTTTCTGTAGAAACTGCAATTGGACATTCTGAGCGCTAAGAGGCCTATATTGGGAAAAAGAATGTCTACAAATAAAAACTACACAGAAGAATTGTGTGAAACTTCTTTCTGTTCTGTTTGTTCAACTAAAAGAGTTGAACCTTAGTTTTGATTGAGCCGTTCTGAAACACTCTTTCTGTAGAAAATGCAAGTGGAGATTCGGAGCGCTAAGAGGGTAATAGTGGAAAAAGGAATGTCTCCAAATATAAACTACACAGAATCATTCTGTGAAACTTCTTTCTGATCTGTGCATTCAGCTAACAGAGTTAAACCATACTTTTGATTGAGCAGATCTGAACACTCTTTCTGTAGAAAATGCAACTGGACATTTGGAGCGCTAAGAGCGTAGTAGTGGAAAAAGGAATATATTCAAATATAAACTACACAGAAGCATTCTGTGAAACTTCTTTCTGACCTGAGCATTCAGCTAACAGAGTTAAACCATACTTTTGATTGAGCAGTTTTGAAACACTCTGTCTGTAGAAAATGCAACTGGACATTCGTAGCGCTAAGTGGGTAATAGTGGAAAAAAGAATATGTTCAAATATAAACTACACAGAAGCATTGTATGAAACTTCTTTCTGTTCTGTGCATTCAACTAACAGAGTTGAACCTTACTTTTGATTGAGCCTTTCTGAAACACTCTTTCTGTAGAAACTGCAATTGGACATTCTGAGCGCTAAGAGGCCTCTATTGGGAAAAATAATATCTTCAAATAAAAACTACACAGAAGCATTGTGTGAAACTTATTTCTGATATGTTCATTAGGCTAACAGAGTTAAACCATACTTTTGATTGCGCAGTTCTGAAAACTCTTTCTGTAGAAAATGAAAGTGGACATTCGGAGCGCTAAGAGGGTAATAGTGGAAAAAGGAATATATTCAAATATAAACTACACAGTAGCATTCTGTGAAAATTCTTTCTGTTCTGTGCATTCAACTAACAGAGTTGAACCTTACTTTTGATTGAGCCGTTCTGAAACACTCTTTCTGTCGAAACTGCAATTGGACATGCTAAGCGCTGAGAGGCCTACATTGGGAGAAAGAATATCTTCAAATAAAAACTACACAGATGCATTCTGTGAAACTTATTTCTGATCTGTAAATTCAGTTAACAGAGATAAAACATATTTTTGATTGAGCAGTTATGAAACACTCTTTTTGTAGAAAATGCAAGTGGAGATTCGGAGCGCTAAGAGGGTACTAGTGGAAAAAGGAATGTCTTCAAATATAAACTACACAGAATCATTCGGTGAAACTTCTTTCTGATCTGTGCATTCAGCTAACAGAGTTAAACCATACTTTTGATTGAGCAGATCTGAACACTCTTTATGTAGAAAATGCAACTGGACATTTTGAGCGCTAAGAGCGTAGTAGTGGAAAAAGGAATATATTCAAATATAAACTACACAGAAGCATTCTGTGAAACTTCTTTCTGATCTGAGCATTCAGCTAACAGAGTTAAACCATACATTTGATTGAGCAGTTTTGAAACACTCTGTCTGTAGAAAATGCCACTGGACATTCGTAGCGCTAAGTGGGTAATAGTGGAAAAAAGAATATGTTCAAATATAAACTACACAGAAGCATTGTATGAAACTTCTTTCTGTTCTGTGCATTCAACTAACAGAGTTGAACCTTACTTTTGATTGAGCCGTTCTGAAACACTCTTTCTTTAGAAACTGCAATTGGACATTCTGAGCGCTAAGAGGCCTATATTGGGAAAAAGAATGTCTACAAATAAAAACTACACAGAAGAATTGTGTGAAACTTCTTTCTGTTCTGTTTGTTCAACTAAAAGAGTTGAACCTTAGTTTTGATTGAGCCGTTCTGAAACACTCTTTCTGTAGAAAATGCAATTGGACATGCTAAGCGCTGAGAGGCCTACATTGGGAGAAAGAATATCTTCAAATAAAAACTACACAGATGCATTCTGTGAAACTTATTTCTGATCTGTAAATTCAGTTAACAGAGATAAAACATATTTTTGATTGAGCAGTTATGAAACACTCTTTTTGTAGAAAATGCAAGTGGAGATTCGGAGCGCTAAGAGAGTACTAGTGGAAAAAGGAATGTCTTCCAATATAAACTACACAGAATCATTCGGTGAAACTTCTTTCTGATCTGTGCATTCAGCTAACAGAGTTAAACCATACTTTTCATTGAGCAGATCTGAACACTCTTTATGTAGAAAATGCAACTGTAAATTTGGAGCGCTAAGAGCGTAGTAGTGGAAAAAGGAATATATTCAAATATAAACTACACAGAAGCATTCTGTGAAACTTCTTTCTGATCTTAGAATTCAGCTAACAGAGTTAAACCATACTTTTGATTGAGAAGTTTTGAAACACTCTGTCTGTAGAAAATGCAACTGGACATTCGTAGCGCTAAGTGGGTAATAGTGGAAAAAAGAATATGTTCAAATATAAACTACACAGAAGCATTGTATGAAACTTCTTTCTGTTCTGTGCATTCAACTAACAGAGTTGAACCTTACTTTTGATTGAGCCGTTCTGAAACACTCTTTCTTTAGAAACTGCAATTGGACATTCTGAGCGCTAAGAGGCCTATATTGGGAAAAAGAATGTCTAAAAATAAAAACTACACAGAAGAATTGTGTGAAACTACTTTCTGTTCTGTTTGTTCAACTAAAAGAGTTGAACCTTAGTTTTGATTGAGCCGTTCTGAAACACTCTTTCTGTAGAAAATGCAATGGAGATTCGGAGCACTACGAGGGTAATAGTGGAAAAAGGAATGTCTCCAAATATAAACTACACAGAATCATTCTGTGAAACTTCTTTCTGATCTGTGCATTCAGCTAACAGAGTTAAACCATACTTTTGATTGAGCAGATCTGAACACTCTTTCTGTAGAAAATGCAACTGGACATTTGGAGCGCTAAGAGAGTAGTAGTGGAAAAAGTAATATATTCAAATATAAACTACACAGAAGCATTCTGTGAAACTTCTTTCTGTTCTGAGCATTCAGCTAACAGATTTAAACCATACTTTTGATTGAGCAGTTTTGAAACACTCTGTCTGTAGAAAATGCAACAGGACGTTCGTAGCGCTAAGTGGGTAATAGTGGAAAAAAGAATATGTTCAAATATAAACTACACAGAAGCATTGTATGAAACTTCTTTCTGTTCTGTGCATTCAACTAACAGAGTTGAACCTTACTTTTGATTGAGCCTTTCTGAAACACTCTTTCTGTAGAAACTGCAATTGGACATTCTGAGCGCTAAGAGGCTTCTATTGGGAAAAATAATATCTTCAAATAAAAACTACACAGAAGCATTGTGTGAAACTTATTTCTGATATGTTCATTAGGCTAACAGAGTTAAACCATACTTTTGATTGCGCAGTTCTGAACACTCTTTCTGTAGAAAATGCAAGTGGACATTCTGAGCGCTAAGAGGGTAATAGTGGAAAAAGGAATATATTCAAATATAAACTACACAGTAGCATTCTGTGAAAATTCTTTCTGTTCTGTGCATTCAACTAACAGAGTTGAACCTTACTTTTGATTGAGCCGTTCTGAAACACTCTTTCTGTAGAAACTGCAATTGGACATGCTAAGCGCTAAGAGGCCTACATTGGGAAAAAGAATATCTTCAAATAAAAACTACACAGATGCATTCTGTGAAACTTATTTCTGATCTGTAAATTCAGTTAACAGAGATAAAACATATTTTTGATTGAGCAGTTATGAAACACTCTTTTTGTAGAAAATGCAAGTGGAGATTCGGAGCGCTAAGGGGGTAATAGTGGAAAAAGGAATGTCTTCAAATATAAACTACACAGAATCATTCGGTGAAACTTCCTTCTGATCTGTGCATTCAGCTAACAGAGTTAAACCATACTTTTGATTGAGTAGATCTGAACACTCTTTCTGTAGAAAATGCAACTGGACATTTGGAGCGCTAAGAGCGTAGTAGTGGAAAAAGGAATATATTCAAATATAAACTACAGAGAAGCATTCTGTGAAACTTCTTTCTGATCTGAGCATTCAGCTAACAGAGTTAAACCATACTTTTGATTGAGCAGTTTTGAAACACTCTGTCTGTAGAAAATGCAACTGGACATTCGTAGCGCTAAGTGGGTAATAGTGGAAAAAAGAATATGTTCAAATATAAACTACACAGAAGCATTGTATGAAACTTCTTTCTGTTCTGTGCATTCAACTAACAGAGTTGAACCTTACTTTTGATTGAGCCGTTCTCAAACACTCTTTCTGTAGAAACTGCAATTGGACATTCTGAGCGCTAAGAGGCCTATATTGGGAAAAAGAATGTCTACAAATAAAAACTACACAGAAGAATTGTGTGAAACTTCTTTCTGTTCTGTTTGTTCAACTAAAAGAGTTGAACCTTAGTTTTGATTGAGCCGTTCTGAAACACTCTTTCTGTAGAAAATGCAAGTGGAGATTCGGAGCGCTAAGAGGGTAATAGTGGAAAAAGGAATGTCTCCAAATATAAACTACACAGAATCATTCTGTGAAACTTCTTTCTGATCTGTGCATTCAGCTAACAGAGTTAAACCATACTTTTGATTGAGCAGATCTGAACACTCTTTCTGTAGAAAATGCAACTGGACATTTGGAGCGCTAAGAGCGTAGTAGTGGCAAAAGGAATATATTCAAATATAAACTACACAGAAGCATTCTGTGAAACTTCTTTCTGACCTGAGCATTCAGCTAACAGAGTTAAACCATACTTTTGATTGAGCAGTTTTGAAACACTCTGTCTGTAGAAAATGCAACTGGACATTCGTAGCGCTAAGTGGGTAATAGTGGAAAAAAGAATATGTTCAAATATAAACTACACAGAAGCATTGTATGAAACTTCTTTCTGTTCTGTGCATTCAACTAACAGAGTTGAACCTTACTTTTGATTGAGCCTTTCTGAAACACTCTTTCTGTAGAAACTGCAATTGGACATTCTGAGCGCTAAGAGGCCTCTATTGGGAAAAATAATATCTTCAAATAAAAACTACACAGAAGCATTGTGTGAAACTTATTTCTGATATGTTCATTAGGCTAACAGAGTTAAACCATACTTTTGATTGCGCAGTTCTGAAAACTCTTTCAGTAGAAAATGAAAGTGGACATTCGGAGCGCTAAGAGGGTAATAGTGGAAAAAGGAATATATTCAAATATAAACTACACAGTAGCATTCTGTGAAAATTCTTTCTGTTCTGTGCATTCAACTAACAGAGTTGAACCTTACTTTTGATTGAGCCGTTCTGAAACACTCTTTCTGTCGAAACTGCAATTGGACATGCTAAGCGCTGAGAGGCCTACATTGGGAGAAAGAATATCTTCAAATAAAAACTACACAGATGCATTCTGTGAAACTTATTTCTGATCTGTAAATTCAGTTAACAGAGATAAAACATATTTTTGATTGAGCAGTTATGAAACACTCTTTTTGTAGAAAATGCAAGTGGAGATTCGGAGCGCTAAGAGGGTACTAGTGGAAAAAGGAATGTCTTCAAATATAAACTACACAGAATCATTCGGTGAAACTTCTTTCTGATCTGTGCATTCAGCTAACAGAGTTAAACCATACTTTTGATTGAGCAGATCTGAACACTCTTTATGTAGAAAATGCAACTGGACATTTGGAGCGCTAAGAGCGTAGTAGTGGAAAAAGGAATATATTCAAATATAAACTACACAGAAGCATTCTGTGAAACTTCTTTCTGATCTGAGCATTCAGCTAACAGAGTTAAACCATACATTTGATTGAGCAGTTTTGAAACACTCTGTCTGTAGAAAATGCCACTGGACATTCGTAGCGCTAAGTGGGTAATAGTGGAAAAAAGAATATGTTCAAATATAAACTACACAGAAGCATTGTATGAAACTTCTTTCTGTTCTGTGCATTCAACTAACAGAGTTGAACCTTACTTTTGATTGAGCCGTTCTGAAACACTCTTTCTTTAGAAACTGCAATTGGACATTCTGAGCGCTAAGAGGCCTATATTGGGAAAAAGAATGTCTACAAATAAAAACTACACAGAAGAATTGTGTGAAACTTCTTTCTGTTCTGTTTGTTCAACTAAAAGAGTTGAACCTTAGTTTTGATTGAGCCGTTCTGAAACACTCTTTCTGTAGAAAATGCAATGGAGATTCGGAGCACTAAGAGGGTAATAGTGGAAAAAGGAATGTCTCCAAATATAAACTACACAGAATCATTCTGTGAAACTTCTTTCTGATCTGTGCATTCAGCTAACAGAGTTAAACCATACTTTTGATTGAGCAGATCTGAACACTCTTTCTGTAGAAAATGCAACTGGACATTTGGAGCGCTAAGAGAGTAGTAGTGGAAAAAGTAATATATTCAAATATAAACTACACAGAAGCATTCTGTGAAACTTCTTTCTGATCTGAGCATTCAGCTAACAGATTTAAACCATACTTTTGATTGAGCAGTTTTGAAACACTCTGTCTGTAGAAAATGCAACTGGACGTTCGTAGCGCTAAGTGGGTAATAGTGGAAAAAAGAATATGTTCAAATATAAACTACACAGAAGCATTGTATGAAACTTCTTTCTGTTCTGTGCATTCAACTAACAGAGTTGAACCTTACTTTTGATTGAGCCTTTCTGAAACACTCTTTCTGTAGAAACTGCAATTGGACATTCTGAGCGCTAAGAGGCCTCTATTGGGAAAAATAATATCTTCAAATAAAAACTACACAGAAGCATTGTGTGAAACTTATTTCTGATATGTTCATTAGGCTAACAGAGTTAAACCATACTTTTGATTGCGCAGTTCTGAACACTCTTTCTGTAGAAAATGCAAGTGGACATTCTGAGCGCTAAGAGGGTAATAGTGGAAAAAGGAATATATTCAAATATAAACTACACAGTAGCATTCTGTGAAAATTCTTTCTGTTCTGTGCATTCAACTAACAGAGTTGAACCTTACTTTTGATTGAGCCGTTCTGAAACACTCTTTCTGTAGAAACTGCAATTGGACATGTTAAGCGCTAAGAGGCCTACATTGGGAAAAAGAATATCTTCAAATAAAAACTACACAGATGCATTCTGTGAAACTTATTTCTGATCTGTAAATTCAGTTAACAGAGATAAAACATATTTTTGATTGAGCAGTTATGAAACACTCTTTTTGTAGAAAATGCAAGTGGAGATTCGGAGCGCTAAGAGGGTAATAGTGGAAAAAGGAATGTCTCCAAATATAAACTACACAGAATCATTCTGTGAAACTTCTTTCTGATCTGTGCATTCAGCTAACAGAGTTAAACCATACTTTTGATTGAGCAGATCTGAACACTCTTTCTGTAGAAAATGCAACTGGACATTTGGAGCGCTAAGAGCGTAGTAGTGGAAAAAGGAATATATTCAAATATAAACTACACAGAAGCATTCTGTGAAACTTCTTTCTGACCTGAGCATTCAGCTAACAGAGTTAAACCATACTTTAGATTGAGCAGTTTTGAAACACTCTGTCTGTAGAAAATGCAACTGGACATTCGTAGCGCTAATTGGGTAATAGTGGAAAAAAGAATATGTTCAAATATAAACTACACAGAAGCATTGTATGAAACTTCTTTCTGTTCTGTGCATTCAACTAACAGAGTTGAACCTTACTTTTGATGGAGCCTTTCTGAAACACTCTTTCTGTAGAAACTGCAATTGGACATTCTGAGCGCTAAGAGGCCTCTATTGGGAAAAATAATATCTTCAAATAAAAACTACACAGAAGCATTGTGTGAAACTTATTTCTGATATGTTCATTAGGCTAACAGAGTTAAACCATACTTTTGATTGCGCATTTCTGAACACTCTTTCTGTAGAAAATGCAAGTCGACATTCGGAGCGCTAAGAGGGTAATAGGGGAAAAAGGAATATATTCAAATATAAACTACACAGTAGCATTCTGTGAAAATTCTTTCTGTTCTGTGCATTCAACTAACAGAGTTGAACCTTACTTTTGATTGAGCCGTTCTGAAACACTCTTTCTGTCGAAACTGCAATTGGACATGCTAAGCGCTGAGAGGCCTACATTGGGAGAAAGAATATCTTCAAATAAAAACTACACAGATGCATTCTGTGAAACTTATTTCTGATCTGTAAATTCAGTTAACAGAGATAAAACATATTTTTGATTGAGCAGTTATGAAACACTCTTTTTGTAGAAAATGCAAGTGGAGATTCGGAGCGCTAAGAGGGTACTAGTGGAAAAAGGAATGTCTTCCAATATAAACTACACAGAATCATTCGGTGAAACTTCTTTCTGATCTGTGCATTCAGCTAACAGAGTTAAACCATACTTTTCATTGAGCAGATCTGAACACTCTTTATGTAGAAAATGCAACTGTAAATTTGGAGCGCTAAGAGCGTAGTAGTGGAAAAAGGAATATATTCAAATATAAACTACACAGAAGCATTCTGTGAAACTTCTTTCTGATCTTAGAATTCAGCTAACAGAGTTAAACCATACTTTTGATTGAGAAGATTTGAAACACTCTGTCTGTAGAAAATGCAACTGGACATTCGTAGCGCTAAGTGGGTAATAGTGGAAAAAAGAATATGTTCAAATATAAACTACACAGAAGCATTGTATGAAACTTCTTTCTGTTCTGTGCATTCAACTAACAGAGTTGAACCTTACTTTTGATTGAGCCGTTCTGAAACACTCTTTCTTTAGAAACTGCAATTGGACATTCTGAGCGCTAAGAGGCCTATATTGGGAAAAAGAATGTCTAAAAATAAAAACTACACAGAAGAATTGTGTGAAACTACTTTCTGTTCTGTTTGTTCAACTAAAAGAGTTGAACCTTAGTTTTGATTGAGCCGTTCTGAAACACTCTTTCTGTAGAAAATGCAATGGAGATTCGGAGCACTAAGAGGGTAATAGTGGAAAAAGGAATGTCTCCAAATATAAACTACACAGAATCATTCTGTGAAACTTCTTTCTGATCTGTGCATTCAGCTAACAGAGTTAAACCATACTTTTGATTGAGCAGATCTGAACACTCTTTCTGTAGAAAATGCAACTGGACATTTGGAGCGCTAAGAGAGTAGTAGTGGAAAAAGTAATATATTCAAATATAAACTACACAGAAGCATTCTGTGAAACTTCTTTCTGATCTGAGCATTCAGCTAACAGATTTAAACCATACTTTTGATTGAGCAGTTTTGAAACACTCTGTCTGTAGAAAATGCAACAGGACGTTCGTAGCGCTAAGTGGGTAATAGTGGAAAAAAGAATATGTTCAAATATAAACTACACAGAAGCATTGTATGAAACTTCTTTCTGTTCTGTGCATTCAACTAACAGAGTTGAACCTTACTTTTGATTGAGCCTTTCTGAAACACTCTTTCTGTAGAAACTGCAATTGGACATTCTGAGCGCTAAGAGGCTTCTATTGGGAAAAATAATATCTTCAAATAAAAACTACACAGAAGCATTGTGTGAAACTTATTTCTGATATGTTCATTAGGCTAACAGAGTTAAACCATACTTTTGATTGCGCAGTTCTGAACACTCTTTCTGTAGAAAATGCAAGTGGACATTCTGAGCGCTAAGAGGGTAATAGTGGAAAAAGGAATATATTCAAATATAAACTACACAGTAGCATTCTGTGAAAATTCTTTCTGTTCTGTGCATTCAACTAACAGAGTTGAACCTTACTTTTGATTGAGCCGTTCTGAAACACTCTTTCTGTAGAAACTGCAATTGGACATGCTAAGCGCTAAGAGGCCTACATTGGGAAAAAGAATATCTTCAAATAAAAACTACACAGATGCATTCTGTGAAACTTATTTCTGATCTGTAAATTCAGTTAACAGAGATAAAACATATTTTTGATTGAGCAGTTATGAAACACTCTTTTTGTAGAAAATGCAAGTGGAGATTCGGAGCGCTAAGAGGGTAATAGTGGAAAAAGGAATGTCTTCAAATATAAACTACACAGAATCATTCGGTGAAACTTCCTTCTGATCTGTGCATTCAGCTAACAGAGTTAAACCATACTTTTGATTGAGTAGATCTGAACACTCTTTCTGTAGAAAATGCAACTGGACATTTGGAGCGCTAAGAGCGTAGTAGTGGAAAAAGGAATATATTCAAATATAAACTACAGAGAAGCATTCTGTGAAACTTCTTTCTGATCTGAGCATTCAGCTAACAGAGTTAAACCATACTTTTGATTGAGCAGTTTTGAAACACTCTGTCTGTAGAAAATGCAACTGGACATTCGTAGCGCTAAGTGGGTAATAGTGGAAAAAAGAATATGTTCAAATATAAACTACACAGAAGCATTGTATGAAACTTCTTTCTGTTCTGTGCATTCAACTAACAGAGTTGAACCTTACTTTTGATTGAGCCGTTCTCAAACACTCTTTCTGTAGAAACTGCAATTGGACATTCTGAGCGCTAAGAGGCCTATATTGGGAAAAAGAATGTCTACAAATAAAAACTACACAGAAGAATTGTGTGAAACTTCTTTCTGTTCTGTTTGTTCAACTAAAAGAGTTGAACCTTAGTTTTGATTGAGCCGTTCTGAAACACTCTTTCTGTAGAAAATGCAAGTGGAGATTTGGAGCGCTAAGAGGGTAATAGTGGAAAAAGGAATGTCTCCAAATATAAACTACACAGAATCATTCTGTGAAACTTCTTTCTGATCTGTGCATTCAGCTAACAGAGTTAAACCATACTTTTGATTGAGCAGATCTGAACACTCTTTCTGTAGAAAATGCAACTGGACATTTGGAGCCCTAAGAGCGTAGTAGTGGAAAAAGGAATATATTCAAATATAAACTACACAGAAGCATTCTGTGAAACTTCTTTCTGACCTGAGCATTCAGCTAACAGAGTTAAACCATACTTTTGATTGAGCAGTTTTGAAACACTCTGTCTGTAGAAAATGCAACTGGACATTCGTAGCGCTAAGTGGGTAATAGTGGAAAAAAGAATATGTTCAAATATAAACTACACAGAAGCATTGTATGAAACTTCTTTCTGTTCTGTGCATTCAACTAACAGAGTTGAACCTTACTTTTGATTGAGCCTTTCTGAAACACTCTTTCTGTAGAAACTGCAATTGGACATTCTGAGCGCTAAGAGGCCTCTATTGGGAAAAATAATATCTTCAAATAAAAACTACACAGAAGCATTGTGTGAAACTTATTTCTGATATGTTCATTAGGCTAACAGAGTTAAACCATACTTTTGATTGCGCAGTTCTGAAAACTCTTTCAGTAGAAAATGAAAGTGGACATTCGGAGCGCTAAGAGGGTAATAGTGGAAAAAGGAATATATTCAAATATAAACTACACAGTAGCATTCTGTGAAAATTCTTTCTGTTCTGTGCATTCAACTAACAGAGTTGAACCTTACTTTTGATTGAGCCGTTCTGAAACACTCTTTCTGTCGAAACTGCAATTGGACATGCTAAGCGCTGAGAGGCCTACATTGGGAGAAAGAATATCTTCAAATAAAAACTACACAGATGCATTCTGTGAAACTTATTTCTGATCTGTAAATTCAGTTAACAGAGATAAAACATATTTTTGATTGAGCAGTTATGAAACACTCTTTTTGTAGAAAATGCAAGTGGAGATTCGGAGCGCTAAGAGGGTACTAGTGGAAAAAGGAATGTCTTCAAATATAAACTACACAGAATCATTCGGTGAAACTTCTTTCTGATCTGTGCATTCAGCTAACAGAGTTAAACCATACTTTTGATTGAGCAGATCTGAACACTCTTTATGTAGAAAATGCAACTGGACATTTGGAGCGCTAAGAGCGTAGTAGTGGAAAAAGGAATATATTCAAATATAAACTACACAGAAGCATTCTGTGAAACTTCTTTCTGATCTGAGCATTCAGCTAACAGAGTTAAACCATACATTTGATTGAGCAGTTTTGAAACACTCTGTCTGTAGAAAATGCCACTGGACATTCGTAGCGCTAAGTGGGTAATAGTGGAAAAAAGAATATGTTCAAATATAAACTACACAGAAGCATTGTATGAAACTTCTTTCTGTTCTGTGCATTCAACTAACAGAGTTGAACCTTACTTTTGATTGAGCCGTTCTGAAACACTCTTTCTTTAGAAACTGCAATTGGACATTCTGAGCGCTAAGAGGCCTATATTGTGAAAAAGAATGTCTACAAATAAAAACTACACAGAAGAATTGTGTGAAACTTCTTTCTGTTCTGTTTGTTCAACTAAAAGAGTTGAACCTTAGTTTTGATTGAGCCGTTCTGAAACACTCTTTCTGTAGAAAATGCAATGGAGATTCGGAGCACTAAGAGGGTAATAGTGGAAAAAGGAATGTCTCCAAATATAAACTACACAGAATCATTCTGTGAAACTTCTTTCTGATCTGTGCATTCAGCTAACAGAGTTAAACCATACTTTTGATTGAGCAGATCTGAACACTCTTTCTGTAGAAAATGCAACTGGACATTTGGAGCGCTAAGAGAGTAGTAGTGGAAAAAGTAATATATTCAAATATAAACTACACAGAAGCATTCTGTGAAACTTCTTTCTGATCTGAGCATTCAGCTAACAGATTTAAACCATACTTTTGATTGAGCAGTTTTGAAACACTCTGTCTGTAGAAAATGCAACTGGACGTTCGTAGCGCTAAGTGGGTAATAGTGGAAAAAAGAATATGTTCAAATATAAACTACACAGAAGCATTGTATGAAACTTCTTTCTGTTCTGTGCATTCAACTAACAGAGTTGAACCTTACTTTTGATTGAGCCTTTCTGAAACACTCTTTCTGTAGAAACTGCAATTGGACATTCTGAGCGCTAAGAGGCCTCTATTGGGAAAAATAATATCTTCAAATAAAAACTACACAGAAGCATTGTGTGAAACTTATTTCTGATATGTTCATTAGGCTAACAGAGTTAAACCATACTTTTGATTGCGCAGTTCTGAACACTCTTTCTGTAGAAAATGCAAGTGGACATTCTGAGCGCTAAGAGGGTAATAGTGGAAAAAGGAATATATTCAAATATAAACTACACAGTAGCATTCTGTGAAAATTCTTTCTGTTCTGTGCATTCAACTAACAGAGTTGAACCTTACTTTTGATTGAGCCGTTCTGAAACACTCTTTCTGTAGAAACTGCAATTGGACATGTTAAGCGCTAAGAGGCCTACATTGGGAAAAAGAATATCTTCAAATAAAAACTACACAGATGCATTCTGTGAAACTTATTTCTGATCTGTAAATTCAGTTAACAGAGATAAAACATATTTTTGATTGAGCAGTTATGAAACACTCTTTTTGTAGAAAATGCAAGTGGAGATTCGGAGCGCTAAGAGGGTAATAGTGGAAAAAGGAATGTCTCCAAATAAAAACTACACAGAATCATTCTGTGAAACTTCTTTCTGATCTGTGCATTCAGCTAACAGAGTTAAACCATACTTTTGATTGAGCAGATCTGAACACTCTTTCTGTAGAAAATGCAACTGGACATTTGGAGCGCTAAGAGCGTAGTAGTGGAAAAAGGAATATATTCAAATATAAACTACACAGAAGCATTCTGTGAAACTTCTTTCTGACCTGAGCATTCAGCTAACAGAGTTAAACCATACTTTAGATTGAGCAGTTTTGAAACACTCTGTCTGTAGAAAATGCAACTGGACATTCGTAGCGCTAATTGGGTAATAGTGGAAAAAAGAATATGTTCAAATATAAACTACACAGAAGCATTGTATGAAACTTCTTTCTGTTCTGTGCATTCAACTAACAGAGTTGAACCTTACTTTTGATGGAGCCTTTCTGAAACACTCTTTCTGTAGAAACTGCAATTGGACATTCTGAGCGCTAAGAGGCCTCTATTGGGAAAAATAATATCTTCAAATAAAAACTACACAGAAGCATTGTGTGAAACTTATTTCTGATATGTTCATTAGGCTAACAGAGTTAAACCATACTTTTGATTGCGCATTTCTGAACACTCTTTCTGTAGAAAATGCAAGTCGACATTCGGAGCGCTAAGAGGGTAATAGGGGAAAAAGGAATATATTCAAATATAAACTACACAGTAGCATTCTGTGAAAATTCTTTCTGTTCTGTGCATTCAACTAACAGAGTTGAACCTTACTTTTGATTGAGCCGTTCTGAAACACTCTTTCTGTCGAAACTGCAATTGGACATGCTAAGCGCTGAGAGGCCTACATTGGGAGAAAGAATATCTTCAAATAAAAACTACACAGATGCATTCTGTGAAACTTATTTCTGATCTGTAAATTCAGTTAACAGAGATAAAACATATTTTTGATTGAGCAGTTATGAAACACTCTTTTTGTAGAAAATGCAAGTGGAGATTCGGAGCGCTAAGAGGGTACTAGTGGAAAAAGGAATGTCTTCCAATATAAACTACACAGAATCATTCGGTGAAACTTCTTTCTGATCTGTGCATTCAGCTAACAGAGTTAAACCATACTTTTCATTGAGCAGATCTGAACACTCTTTATGTAGAAAATGCAACTGTAAATTTGGAGCGCTAAGAGCGTAGTAGTGGAAAAAGGAATATATTCAAATATAAACTACACAGAAGCATTCTGTGAAACTTCTTTCTGATCTTAGAATTCAGCTAACAGAGTTAAACCATACTTTTGATTGAGAAGATTTGAAACACTCTGTCTGTAGAAAATGCAACTGGACATTCGTAGCGCTAAGTGGGTAATAGTGGAAAAAAGAATATGTTCAAATATAAACTACACAGAAGCATTGTATGAAACTTCTTTCTGTTCTGTGCATTCAACTAACAGAGTTGAACCTTACTTTTGATTGAGCCGTTCTGAAACACTCTTTCTTTAGAAACTGCAATTGGACATTCTGAGCGCTAAGAGGCCTATATTGGGAAAAAGAATGTCTAAAAATAAAAACTACACAGAAGAATTGTGTGAAACTACTTTCTGTTCTGTTTGTTCAACTAAAAGAGTTGAACCTTAGTTTTGATTGAGCCGTTCTGAAACACTCTTTCTGTAGAAAATGCAATGGAGATTCGGAGCACTAAGAGGGTAATAGTGGAAAAAGGAATGTCTCCAAATATAAACTACACAGAATCATTCTGTGAAACTTCTTTCTGATCTGTGCATTCAGCTAACAGAGTTAAACCATACTTTTGATTGAGCAGATCTGAACACTCTTTCTGTAGAAAATGCAACTGGACATTTGGAGCGCTAAGAGAGTAGTAGTGGAAAAAGTAATATATTCAAATATAAACTACACAGAAGCATTCTGTGAAACTTCTTTCTGATCTGAGCATTCAGCTAACAGATTTAAACCATACTTTTGATTGAGCAGTTTTGAAACACTCTGTCTGTAGAAAATGCAACAGGACGTTCGTAGCGCTAAGTGGGTAATAGTGGAAAAAAGAATATGTTCAAATATAAACTACACAGAAGCATTGTATGAAACTTCTTTCTGTTCTGTGCATTCAACTAACAGAGTTGAACCTTACTTTTGATTGAGCCTTTCTGAAACACTCTTTCTGTAGAAACTGCAATTGGACATTCTGAGCGCTAAGAGGCTTCTATTGGGAAAAATAATATCTTCAAATAAAAACTACACAGAAGCATTGTGTGAAACTTATTTCTGATATGTTCATTAGGCTAACAGAGTTAAACCATACTTTTGATTGCGCAGTTCTGAACACTCTTTCTGTAGAAAATGCAAGTGGACATTCTGAGCGCTAAGAGGGTAATAGTGGAAAAAGGAATATATTCAAATATAAACTACACAGTAGCATTCTGTGAAAATTCTTTCTGTTCTGTGCATTCAACTAACAGAGTTGAACCTTACTTTTGATTGAGCCGTTCTGAAACACTCTTTCTGTAGAAACTGCAATTGGACATGCTAAGCGCTAAGAGGCCTACATTGGGAAAAAGAATATCTTCAAATAAAAACTACACAGATGCATTCTGTGAAACTTATTTCTGATCTGTAAATTCAGTTAACAGAGATAAAACATATTTTTGATTGAGCAGTTATGAAACACTCTTTTTGTAGAAAATGCAAGTGGAGATTCGGAGCGCTAAGAGGGTAATAGTGGAAAAAGGAATGTCTTCAAATATAAACTACACAGAATCATTCGGTGAAACTTCCTTCTGATCTGTGCATTCAGCTAACAGAGTTAAACCATACTTTTGATTGAGTAGATCTGAACACTCTTTCTGTAGAAAATGCAACTGGACATTTGGAGCGCTAAGAGCGTAGTAGTGGAAAAAGGAATATATTCAAATATAAACTACAGAGAAGCATTCTGTGAAACTTCTTTCTGATCTGAGCATTCAGCTAACAGAGTTAAACCATACTTTTGATTGAGCAGTTTTGAAACACTCTGTCTGTAGAAAATGCAACTGGACATTCGTAGCGCTAAGTGGGTAATAGTGGAAAAAAGAATATGTTCAAATATAAACTACACAGAAGCATTGTATGAAACTTCTTTCTGTTCTGTGCATTCAACTAACAGAGTTGAACCTTACTTTTGATTGAGCCGTTCTCAAACACTCTTTCTGTAGAAACTGCAATTGGACATTCTGAGCGCTAAGAGGCCTATATTGGGAAAAAGAATGTCTACAAATAAAAACTACACAGAAGAATTGTGTGAAACTTCTTTCTGTTCTGTTTGTTCAACTAAAAGAGTTGAACCTTAGTTTTGATTGAGCCGTTCTGAAACACTCTTTCTGTAGAAAATGCAAGTGGAGATTTGGAGCGCTAAGAGGGTAATAGTGGAAAAAGGAATGTCTCCAAATATAAACTACACAGAATCATTCTGTGAAACTTCTTTCTGATCTGTGCATTCAGCTAACAGAGTTAAACCATACTTTTGATTGAGCAGATCTGAACACTCTTTCTGTAGAAAATGCAACTGGACATTTGGAGCCCTAAGAGCGTAGTAGTGGAAAAAGGAATATATTCAAATATAAACTACACAGAAGCATTCTGTGAAACTTCTTTCTGACCTGAGCATTCAGCTAACAGAGTTAAACCATACTTTTGATTGAGCAGTTTTGAAACACTCTGTCTGTAGAAAATGCAACTGGACATTCGTAGCGCTAAGTGGGTAATAGTGGAAAAAAGAATATGTTCAAATATAAACTACACAGAAGCATTGTATGAAACTTCTTTCTGTTCTGTGCATTCAACTAACAGAGTTGAACCTTACTTTTGATTGAGCCTTTCTGAAACACTCTTTCTGTAGAAACTGCAATTGGACATTCTGAGCGCTAAGAGGCCTCTATTGGGAAAAATAATATCTTCAAATAAAAACTACACAGAAGCATTGTGTGAAACTTATTTCTGATATGTTCATTAGGCTAACAGAGTTAAACCATACTTTTGATTGCGCAGTTCTGAAAACTCTTTCTGTAGAAAATGAAAGTGGACATTCGGAGCGCTAAGAGGGTAATAGTGGAAAAAGGAATATATTCAAATATAAACTACACAGTAGCATTCTGTGAAAATTCTTTCTGTTCTGTGCATTCAACTAACAGAGTTGAACCTTACTTTTGATTGAGCCGTTCTGAAACACTCTTTCTGTCGAAACTGCAATTGGACATGCTAAGCGCTGAGAGGCCTACATTGGGAGAAAGAATATCTTCAAATAAAAACTACACAGATGCATTCTGTGAAACTTATTTCTGATCTGTAAATTCAGTTAACAGAGATAAAACATATTTTTGATTGAGCAGTTATGAAACACTCTTTTTGTAGAAAATGCAAGTGGAGATTCGGAGCGCTAAGAGGGTACTAGTGGAAAAAGGAATGTCTTCAAATATAAACTACACAGAATCATTCGGTGAAACTTCTTTCTGATCTGTGCATTCAGCTAACAGAGTTAAACCATACTTTTGATTGAGCAGATCTGAACACTCTTTATGTAGAAAATGCAACTGGACATTTGGAGCGCTAAGAGCGTAGTAGTGGAAAAAGGAATATATTCAAATATAAACTACACAGAAGCATTCTGTGAAACTTCTTTCTGATCTGAGCATTCAGCTAACAGAGTTAAACCATACATTTGATTGAGCAGTTTTGAAACACTCTGTCTGTAGAAAATGCCACTGGACATTCGTAGCGCTAAGTGGGTAATAGTGGAAAAAAGAATATGTTCAAATATAAACTACACAGAAGCATTGTATGAAACTTCTTTCTGTTCTGTGCATTCAACTAACAGAGTTGAACCTTACTTTTGATTGAGCCGTTCTGAAACACTCTTTCTTTAGAAACTGCAATTGGACATTCTGAGCGCTAAGAGGCCTATATTGGGAAAAAGAATGTCTACAAATAAAAACTACACAGAAGAATTGTGTGAAACTTCTTTCTGTTCTGTTTGTTCAACTAAAAGAGATGAACCTTAGTTTTGATTGAGCCGTTCTGAAACACTCTTTCTGTAGAAAATGCAATGGAGATTCGGAGCGCTAAGAGGGTAATAGTGGAAAAAGGAATGTCTCCAAATATAAACTACACAGAATCATTCTGTGAAACTTCTTTCTGATCTGTGCATTCAGCTAACAGAGTTAAACCATACTTTTGATTGAGCAGATCTGAACACTCTTTCTGTAGAAAATGCAACTGGACATTTGGAGCGCTAAGAGCGTAGTAGTGGAAAAAGTAATATATTCAAATATAAACTACACAGAAGCATTCTGTGAAACTTCTTTCTGACCTGAGCATTCAGCTAACAGAGTTAAACCATACTTTTGATTGAGCAGTTTTGAAACACTCTGTCTGTAGAAAATGCAACTGGACATTCGTAGCGCTAAGTGAGTAATAGTGGAAAAATGAATATGTTCAAATATAAACTACACAGAAGCATTGTATGAAACTTCTTTCTGTTCTGTGCATTCAACTAACAGAGTTGAACCTTACTTTTGATTGAGCCTTTCTGAAACACTCTTTCTGTAGAAACTGCAATTGAACATTCTGAGCGCTAAGAGGCCTCTATTGGGAAAAATAATATCTTCAAATAAAAACTACACAGAAGCATTGTGTGAAACTTATTTCTGATATGTTCATTAGGCTAACAGAGTTAAACCATACTTTTGATTGCGCAGTTCTGAACACTCTTTCTGTAGAAAATGCAAGTGGACATTCGGAGCGCTAAGAGGGTAATAGTGGAAAAAGGAATATATTGAAATATAAACTACACAGTAGCATTCTGTGAAAATTCTTTCTGTTCTGTGCATTCAACTAACAGAGTTGAACCTTACTTTTGATTGAGCCGTTCTGAAACACTCTTTCTGTCGAAACTGCAATTGGACATGCTAAGCGCTGAGAGGCCTACATTGGGAGAAAGAATATCTTCAAATAAAAACTACACAGATGCATTCTGTGAAACTTATTTCTGATCTCTAAATTCAGTTAACAGAGATAAATCATATTTTTGATTGAGCAGTTATGAAACACTCTTTTTGTAGAAAATGCAAGTGGAGATTCGGAGCGCTAAGAGGGTACTAGTGGAAAAAGGAATGTCTTCCAATATAAACTACACAGAATCATTCGGTGAAACTTCTTTCTGATCTGTGCATTCAGCTAACAGAGTTAAACCATATTTTTGATTGAGCAGATCTGAACACTCTTTATGTAGAAAATGCAACTGGAAATTTGGAGCGCTAAGAGCGTAGTAGTGGAAAAAGGAATATATTCAAATATAAACTACACAGAAGCATTCTGTGAAACTTCTTTCTGATCTTAGAATTCAGCTAACAGAGTTAAACCATACTTTTGATTGAGAAGTTTTGAAACACTCTTTTTGTAGAAAATGCAAGTGGAGATTCAGAGCGCTAAGAGGGTAATAGTGGAAAAAGGAATGTCTTCAAATATAAACTACACAGAATCATTCGGTGAAACTTCCTTCTGATCTGTGCATTCAGCTAACAGAGTTAAACCATACTTTTGATTGAGTAGATCTGAACACTCTTTCTGTAGAAAATGCAACTGGACATTTGGAGCGCTAAGAGCGTAGTAGTGGAAAAAGTAATATATTCAAATATAAACTACAGAGAAGCATTCTGTGAAACTTCTTTCTGATCTGAGCATTCAGCTAACAGAGTTAAACCATACTTTTGATTGAGCAGTTTTGAAACACTCTGTCTGTAGAAAATGCAACTGGACATTCGTAGCGCTAAGTGGGTAATAGTGGAAAAAAGAATATGTTCAAATATAAACTACACAGAAGCATTGTATGAAACTTCTTTCTGTTCTGTGCATTCAACTAACAGAGTTGAACCTTACTTTTGATTGAGCCGTTCTCAAACACTCTTTCTGTAGAAACTGCAATTGGACATTCTGAGCGCTAAGAGGCCTATATTGGGAAAAAGAATGTCTACAAATAAAAACTACACAGAAGAATTGTGTGAAACTTCTTTCTGTTCTGTTTGTTCAACTAAAAGAGTTGAACCTTAGTTTTGATTGAGCCGTTCTGAAACACTCTTTCTGTAGAAAATGCAAGTGGAGATTCGGAGCGCTAAGAGGGTAATAGTGGAAAAAGGAATGTCTCCAAATATAAACTACACAGAATCATTCTGTGAAACTTCTTTCTGATCTGTGCATTCAGCTAACAGAGTTAAACCATACTTTTGATTGAGCAGATCTGAACACTCTTTCTGTAGAAAATGCAACTGGACATTTGGAGCGCTAAGAGCGTAGTAGTGGAAAAAGGAATATATTCAAATATAAACTACACAGAAGCATTCTGTGAAACTTCTTTCTGACCTGAGCATTCAGCTAACAGAGTTAAACCATACTTTTGATTGAGCAGTTTTGAAACACTCTGTCTGTAGAAAATGCAACTGGACATTCGTAGCGCTAAGTGGGTAATAGTGGAAAAAAGAATATGTTCAAATATAAACTACACAGAAGCATTGTATGAAACTTCTTTCTGTTCTGTGCATTCAACTAACAGAGTTGAACCTTACTTTTGATTGAGCCTTTCTGAAACACTCTTTCTGTAGAAACTGCAATTGGACATTCTGAGCGCTAAGAGGCCTCTATTGGGAAAAATAATATCTTCAAATAAAAACTACACAGAAGCATTGTGTGAAACTTATTTCTGATATGTTCATTAGGCTAACAGAGTTAAACCATACTTTTGATTGCGCAGTTCTGAAAACTCTTTCTGTAGAAAATGAAAGTGGACATTCGGAGCGCTAAGAGGGTAATAGTGGAAAAAGGAATATATTCAAATATAAACTACACAGTAGCATTCTGTGAAAATTCTTTCTGTTCTGTGCATTCAACTAACAGATTTGAACCTTACTTTTGATTGAGCCGTTCTGAAACACTCTTTCTGTCGAAACTGCAATTGGACATGCTAAGCGCTGAGAGGCCTACATTGGGAGAAAGAATATCTTCAAATAAAAACTACACAGATGCATTCTGTGAAACTTATTTCTGATCTGTAAATTCAGTTAACAGAGATAAAACATATTTTTGATTGAGCAGTTATGAAACACTCTTTTTGTAGAAAATGCAAGTGGAGATTCGGAGCGCTAAGAGGGTACTAGTGGAAAAAGGAATGTCTTCAAATATAAACTACACAGAATCATTCGGTGAAACTTCTTTCTGATCTGTGCATTCAGCTAACAGAGTTAAACCATACTTTTGATTGAGCAGATCTGAACACTCTTTATGTAGAAAATGCAACTGGACATTTGGAGCGCTAAGAGCGTAGTAGTGGAAAAAGGAATATATTCAAATATAAACTACACAGAAGCATTCTGTGAAACTTCTTTCTGATCTGAGCATTCAGGTAACAGAGTTAAACCATACATTTGATTGAGCAGTTTTGAAACACTCTGTCTGTAGAAAATGCCACTGGACATTCGTAGCGCTAAGTGGGTAATAGTGGAAAAAAGAATATGTTCAAATATAAACTACACAGAAGCATTGTATGAAACTTCTTTCTGTTCTGTGCATTCAACTAACAGAGTTGAACCTTACTTTTGATTGAGCCGTTCTGAAACACTCTTTCTTTAGAAACTGCAATTGGACATTCTGAGCGCTAAGAGGCCTATATTGGGAAAAAGAATGTCTACAAATAAAAACTACACAGAAGAATCGTGTGAAACTTCTTTCTGTTCTGTTTGTTCAACTAAAAGAGTTGAACCTTAGTTTTGATTGAGCCGTTCTGAAACACTCTTTCTGTAGAAAATGCAATGGAGATTCGGAGCGCTAAGAGGGTAATAGTGGAAAAAGGAATGTCTCCAAATATAAACTACACTGAATCATTCTGTGAAACTTCTTTCTGATCTGTGCATTCAGCTAACAGAGTTAAACCATACTTTTGATTGAGCAGATCTGAACACTCTTTCTGTAGAAAATGCAACTGGACATTTGGAGCGCTAAGAGCGTAGTAGTGGAAAAAGTAATATATTCAAATATAAACTACCCAGAAGCATTCTGTGAAACTTCTTTCTGACCTGAGCATTCAGCTAACAGAGTTAAACCATACTTTTGATTGAGCAGTTTTGAAACACTCTGTCTGTAGAAAATGCAACTGGACATTCGTAGCGCTAAGTGAGTAATAGTGGAAAAAAGAATATGTTCAAATATAAACTACACAGAAGCATTGTATGAAACTTCTTTCTGTTCTGTGCATTCAACTAACAGAGTTGAACCTTACTTTTGATTGAGCCTTTCTGAAACACTCTTTCTGTAGAAACTGCAATTGAACATTCTGAGCGCTAAGAGGCCTCTATTGGGAAAAATAATATCTTCAAATAAAAACTACACAGAAGCATTGTGTGAAACTTATTTCTGATATGTTCATTAGGCTAACAGAGTTAAACCATACTTTTGATTGCGCAGTTCTGAACACTCTTTCTGTAGAAAATGCAAGTGGACATTCGGAGCGCTAAGAGGGTAATAGTGGAAAAAGGAATATATTGAAATATAAACTACACAGTAGCATTCTGTGAAAATTCTTTCTGTTCTGTGCATTCAACTAACAGAGTTGAACCTTACTTTTGATTGAGCCGTTCTGAAACACTCTTTCTGTCGTAACTGCAATTGGACATGCTAAGCGCTGAGAGGCCTACATTGGGAGAAAGAATATCTTCAAATAAAAACTACACAGATGCATTCTGTGAAACTTATTTCTGATCTCTAAATTCAGTTAACAGAGATAAATCATATTTTTGATTGAGCAGTTATGAAACACTCTTTTTGTAGAAAATGCAAGTGGAGATTCGGAGCGCTAAGAGGGTACTAGTGGAAAAAGGAATGTCTTCCAATATAAACTACACAGAATCATTCGGTGAAACTTCTTTCTGATCTGTGCATTCAGCTAACAGAGTTAAACCATATTTTTGATTGAGCAGATCTGAACACTCTTTATGTAGAAAATGCAACTGGAAATTTGGAGCGCTAAGAGCGTAGTAGTGGAAAAAGGAATATATTCAAATATAAACTACACAGAAGCATTCTGTGAAACTTCTTTCTGATCTTAGAATTCAGCTAACAGAGTTAAACCATACTTTTGATTGAGAAGTTTTGAAACACTCTTTTTGTAGAAAATGCAAGTGGAGATTCAGAGCGCTAAGAGGGTAATAGTGGAAAAAGGAATGTCTTCAAATATAAACTACACAGAATCATTCGGTGAAACTTCCTTCTGATCTGTGCATTCAGCTAACAGAGTTAAACCATACTTTTGATTGAGTAGATCTGAACACTCTTTCTGTAGAAAATGCAACTGGACATTTGGAGCGCTAAGAGCGTAGTAGTGGAAAAAGGAATATATTCAAATATAAACTACAGAGAATCATTCTGTGAAACTTCTTTCTGATCTGAGCATTCAGCTAACAGAGTTAAACCATACTTTTGATTGAGCAGTTTTGAAACACTCTGTCTGTAGAAAATGCAACTGGACATTCGTAGCGCTAAGTGGGTAATAGTGGAAAAAAGAATATGTTCAAATATAAACTACACAGAAGCATTGTATGAAACTTCTTTCTGTTCTGTGCATTCAACTAACAGAGTTGAACCTTACTTTTGATTGAGCCGTTCTCAAACACTCTTTCTGTAGAAACTGCAATTGGACATTCTGAGCGCTAAGAGGCCTATATTGGGAAAAAGAATGTCTACAAATAAAAACTACACAGAAGAATTGTGTGAAACTTCTTTCTGTTCTGTTTGTTCAACTAAAAGAGTTGAACCTTAGTTTTGATTGAGCCGTTCTGAAACACTCTTTCTGTAGAAAATGCAAGTGGAGATTCGGAGCGCTAAGAGGGTAATAGTGGAAAAAGGAATGTCTCCAAATATAAACTACACAGAATCATTCTGTGAAACTTCTTTCTGATCTGTGCATTCAGCTAACAGAGTTAAACCATACTTTTGATTGAGCAGATCTGAACACTCTTTCTGTAGAAAATGCAACTGGACATTTGGAGCGCTAAGAGCGTAGTAGTGGAAAAAGGAATATATTCAAATATAAACTACACAGAAGCATTCTGTGAAACTTCTTTCTGACCTGAGCATTCAGCTAACAGAGTTAAACCATACTTTTGATTGAGCAGTTTTGAAACACTCTGTCTGTAGAAAATGCAACTGGACATTCGTAGCGCTAAGTGGGTAATAGTGGAAAAAAGAATATGTTCAAATATAAACTACACAGAAGCATTGTATGAAACTTCTTTCTGTTCTGTGCATTCAACTAACAGAGTTGAACCTTACTTTTGATTGAGCCTTTCTGAAACACTCTTTCTGTAGAAACTGCAATTGGACATTCTGAGCGCTAAGAGGCCTCTATTGGGAAAAATAATATCTTCAAATAAAAACTACACAGAAGCATTGTGTGAAACTTATTTCTGATATGTTCATTAGGCTAACAGAGTTAAACCATACTTTTGATTGCGCAGTTCTGAAAACTCTTTCTGTAGAAAATGAAAGTGGACATTCGGAGCGCTAAGAGGGTAATAGTGGAAAAAGGAATATATTCAAATATAAACTACACAGTAGCATTCTGTGAAAATTCTTTCTGTTCTGTGCATTCAACTAACAGATTTGAACCTTACTTTTGATTGAGCCGTTCTGAAACACTCTTTCTGTCGAAACTGCAATTGGACATGCTAAGCGCTGAGAGGCCTACATTGGGAGAAAGAATATCTTCAAATAAAAACTACACAGATGCATTCTGTGAAACTTATTTCTGATCTGTAAATTCAGTTAACAGAGATAAAACATATTTTTGATTGAGCAGTTATGAAACACTCTTTTTGTAGAAAATGCAAGTGGAGATTCGGAGCGCTAAGAGGGTACTAGTGGAAAAAGGAATGTCTTCAAATATAAACTACACAGAATCATTCGGTGAAACTTCTTTCTGATCTGTGCATTCAGCTAACAGAGTTAAACCATACTTTTGATTGAGCAGATCTGAACACTCTTTATGTAGAAAATGCAACTGGACATTTGGAGCGCTAAGAGCGTAGTAGTGGAAAAAGGAATATATTCAAATATAAACTACACAGAAGCATTCTGTGAAACTTCTTTCTGATCTGAGCATTCAGGTAACAGAGTTAAACCGTACATTTGATTGAGCAGTTTTGAAACACTCTGTCTGTAGAAAATGCCACTGGACATTCGTAGCGCTAAGTGGGTAATAGTGGAAAAAAGAATATGTTCAAATATAAACTACACAGAAGCATTGTATGAAACTTCTTTCTGTTCTGTGCATTCAACTAACAGAGTTGAACCTTACTTTTGATTGAGCCGTTCTGAAACACTCTTTCTTTAGAAACTGCAATTGGACATTCTGAGCGCTAAGAGGCCTATATTGGGAAAAAGAATGTCTACAAATAAAAACTACACAGAAGAATCGTGTGAAACTTCTTTCTGTTCTGTTTGTTCAACTAAAAGAGTTGAACCTTAGTTTTGATTGAGCCGTTCTGAAACACTCTTTCTGTAGAAAATGCAATGGAGATTCGGAGCGCTAAGAGGGTAATAGTGGAAAAAGGAATGTCTCCAAATATAAACTACACAGAATCATTCTGTGAAACTTCTTTCTGATCTGTGCATTCAGCTAACAGAGTTAAACCATACTTTTGATTGAGCAGATCTGAACACTCTTTCTGTAGAAAATGCAACTGGACATTTGGAGCGCTAAGAGCGTAGTAGTGGAAAAAGTAATATATTCAAATATAAACTACCCAGAAGCATTCTGTGAAACTTCTTTCTGACCTGAGCATTCAGCTAACAGAGTTAAACCATACTTTTGATTGAGCAGTTTTGAAACACTCTGTCTGTAGAAAATGCAACTGGACATTCGTAGCGCTAAGTGAGTAATAGTGGAAAAAAGAATATGTTCAAATATAAACTACACAGAAGCATTGTATGAAACTTCTTTCTGTTCTGTGCATTCAACTAACAGAGTTGAACCTTACTTTTGATTGAGCCTTTCTGAAACACTCTTTCTGTAGAAACTGCAATTGAACATTCTGAGCGCTAAGAGGCCTCTATTGGGAAAAATAATATCTTCAAATAAAAACTACACAGAAGCATTGTGTGAAACTTATTTCTGATATGTTCATTAGGCTAACAGAGTTAAACCATACTTTTGATTGCGCAGTTCTGAACACTCTTTCTGTAGAAAATGCAAGTGGACATTCGGAGCGCTAAGAGGGTAATAGTGGAAAAAGGAATATATTGAAATATAAACTACACAGTAGCATTCTGTGAAAATTCTTTCTGTTCTGTGCATTCAACTAACAGAGTTGAACCTTACTTTTGATTGAGCCGTTCTGAAACACTCTTTCTGTCGTAACTGCAATTGGACATGCTAAGCGCTGAGAGGCCTACATTGGGAGAAAGAATATCTTCAAATAAAAACTACACAGATGCATTCTGTGAAACTTATTTCTGATCTCTAAATTCAGTTAACAGAGATAAATCATATTTTTGATTGAGCAGTTATGAAACACTCTTTTTGTAGAAAATGCAAGTGGAGATTCGGAGCGCTAAGAGGGTACTAGTGGAAAAAGGAATGTCTTCCAATATAAACTACACAGAATCATTCGGTGAAACTTCTTTCTGATCTGTGCATTCAGCTAACAGAGTTAAACCATATTTTTGATTGAGCAGATCTGAACACTCTTTATGTAGAAAATGCAACTGGAAATTTGGAGCGCTAAGAGCGTAGTAGTGGAAAAAGGAATATATTCAAATATAAACTACACAGAAGCATTCTGTGAAACTTCTTTCTGATCTTAGAATTCAGCTAACAGAGTTAAACCATACTTTTGATTGAGAAGTTTTGAAACACTCTTTTTGTAGAAAATGCAAGTGGAGATTCAGAGCGCTAAGAGGGTAATAGTGGAAAAAGGAATGTCTTCAAATATAAACTACACAGAATCATTCGGTGAAACTTCCTTCTGATCTGTGCATTCAGCTAACAGAGTTAAACCATACTTTTGATTGAGTAGATCTGAACACTCTTTCTGTAGAAAATGCAACTGGACATTTGGAGCGCTAAGAGCGTAGTAGTGGAAAAAGGAATATATTCAAATATAAACTACAGAGAAGCATTCTGTGAAACTTCTTTCTGATCTGAGCATTCAGCTAACAGAGTTAAACCATACTTTTGATTGAGCAGTTTTGAAACACTCTGTCTGTAGAAAATGCAACTGGACATTCGTAGCGCTAAGTGGGTAATAGTGGAAAAAAGAATATGTTCAAATATAAACTACACAGAAGCATTGTATGAAACTTCTTTCTGTTCTGTGCATTCAACTAACAGAGTTGAACCTTACTTTTGATTGAGCCGTTCTCAAACACTCTTTCTGTAGAAACTGCAATTGGACATTCTGAGCGCTAAGAGGCCTATATTGGGAAAAAGAATGTCTACAAATAAAAACTACACAGAAGAATTGTGTGAAACTTCTTTCTGTTCTGTTTGTTCAACTAAAAGAGTTGAACCTTAGTTTTGATTGAGCCGTTCTGAAACACTCTTTCTGTAGAAAATGCAAGTGGAGATTCGGAGCGCTAAGAGGGTAATAGTGGAAAAAGGAATGTCTCCAAATATAAACTACACAGAATCATTCTGTGAAACTTCTTTCTGATCTGTGCATTCAGCTAACAGAGTTAAACCATACTTTTGATTGAGCAGATCTGAACACTCTTTCTGTAGAAAATGCAACTGGACATTTGGAGCGCTAAGAGCGTAGTAGTGGAAAAAGGAATATATTCAAATATAAACTACACAGAAGCATTCTGTGAAACTTCTTTCTGACCTGAGCATTCAGCTAACAGAGTTAAACCATACTTTTGATTGAGCAGTTTTGAAACACTCTGTCTGTAGAAAATGCAACTGGACATTCGTAGCGCTAAGTGGGTAATAGTGGAAAAAAGAATATGTTCAAATATAAACTACACAGAAGCATTGTATGAAACTTCTTTCTGTTCTGTGCATTCAACTAACAGAGTTGAACCTTACTTTTGATTGAGCCTTTCTGAAACACTCTTTCTGTAGAAACTGCAATTGGACATTCTGAGCGCTAAGAGGCCTCTATTGGGAAAAATAATATCTTCAAATAAAAACTACACAGAAGCATTGTGTGAAACTTATTTCTGATATGTTCATTAGGCTAACAGAGTTAAACCATACTTTTGATTGCGCAGTTCTGAAAACTCTTTCTGTAGAAAATGAAAGTGGACATTCGGAGCGCTAAGAGGGTAATAGTGGAAAAAGGAATATATTCAAATATAAACTACACAGTAGCATTCTGTGAAAATTCTTTCTGTTCTGTGCATTCAACTAACAGATTTGAACCTTACTTTTGATTGAGCCGTTCTGAAACACTCTTTCTGTCGAAACTGCAATTGGACATGCTAAGCGCTGAGAGGCCTACATTGGGAGAAAGAATATCTTCAAATAAAAACTACACAGATGCATTCTGTGAAACTTATTTCTGATCTGTAAATTCAGTTAACAGAGATAAAACATATTTTTGATTGAGCAGTTATGAAACACTCTTTTTGTAGAAAATGCAAGTGGAGATTCGGAGCGCTAAGAGGGTACTAGTGGAAAAAGGAATGTCTTCAAATATAAACTACACAGAATCATTCGGTGAAACTTCTTTCTGATCTGTGCATTCAGCTAACAGAGTTAAACCATACTTTTGATTGAGCAGATCTGAACACTCTTTATGTAGAAAATGCAACTGGACATTTGGAGCGCTAAGAGCGTAGTAGTGGAAAAAGGAATATATTCAAATATAAACTACACAGAAGCATTCTGTGAAACTTCTTTCTGATCTGAGCATTCAGGTAACAGAGTTAAACCGTACATTTGATTGAGCAGTTTTGAAACACTCTGTCTGTAGAAAATGCCACTGGACATTCGTAGCGCTAAGTGGGTAATAGTGGAAAAAAGAATATGTTCAAATATAAACTACACAGAAGCATTGTATGAAACTTCTTTCTGTTCTGTGCATTCAACTAACAGAGTTGAACCTTACTTTTGATTGAGCCGTTCTGAAACACTCTTTCTTTAGAAACTGCAATTGGACATTCTGAGCGCTAAGAGGCCTATATTGGGAAAAAGAATGTCTACAAATAAAAACTACACAGAAGAATTGTGTGAAACTTCTTTCTGTTCTGTTTGTTCAACTAAAAGAGTTGAACCTTAGTTTTGATTGAGCCGTTCTGAAACACTCTTTCTGTAGAAAATGCAATGGAGATTCGGAGCGCTAAGAGGGTAATAGTGGAAAAAGGAATGTCTCCAAATATAAACTACACAGAATCATTCTGTGAAACTTCTTTCTGATCTGTGCATTCAGCTAACAGAGTTAAACCATACTTTTGATTGAGCAGATCTGAACACTCTTTCTGTAGAAAATGCAACTGGACATTTGGAGAGCTAAGAGCGTAGTAGTGGAAAAAGTAATATATTCAAATATAAACTACCCAGAAGCATTCTGTGAAACTTCTTTCTGACCTGAGCATTCAGCTAACAGAGTTAAACCATACTTTTGATTGAGCAGTTTTGAAACACTCTGTCTGTAGAAAATGCAACTGGACATTCGTAGCGCTAAGTGAGTAATAGTGGAAAAAAGAATATGTTCAAATATAAACTACACAGAAGCATTGTATGAAACTTCTTTCTGTTCTGTGCATTCAACTAACAGAGTTGAACCTTACTTTTGATTGAGCCTTTCTGAAACACTCTTTCTGTAGAAACTGCAATTGAACATTCTGAGCGCTAAGAGGCCTCTATTGGGAAAAATAATATCTTCAAATAAAAACTACACAGAAGCATTGTGTGAAACTTATTTCTGATATGTTCATTAGGCTAACAGAGTTAAACCATACTTTTGATTGCGCAGTTCTGAACACTCTTTCTGTAGAAAATGCAAGTGGACATTCGGAGCGCTAAGAGGGTAATAGTGGAAAAAGGAATATATTGAAATATAAACTACACAGTAGCATTCTGTGAAAATTCTTTCTGTTCTGTGCATTCAACTAACAGAGTTGAACCTTACTTTTGATTGAGCCGTTCTGAAACACTCTTTCTGTCGTAACTGCAATTGGACATGCTAAGCGCTGAGAGGCCTACATTGGGAGAAAGAATATCTTCAAATAAAAACTACACAGATGCATTCTGTGAAACTTATTTCTGATCTCTAAATTCAGTTAACAGAGATAAATCATATTTTTGATTGAGCAGTTATGAAACACTCTTTTTGTAGAAAATGCAAGTGGAGATTCGGAGCGCTAAGAGGGTACTAGTGGAAAAAGGAATGTCTTCCAATATAAACTACACAGAATCATTCGGTGAAACTTCTTTCTGATCTGTGCATTCAGCTAACAGAGTTAAACCATATTTTTGATTGAGCAGATCTGAACACTCTTTATGTAGAAAATGCAACTGGAAATTTGGAGCGCTAAGAGCGTAGTAGTGGAAAAAGGAATATATTCAAATATAAACTACACAGAAGCATTCTGTGAAACTTCTTTCTGATCTTAGAATTCAGCTAACAGAGTTAAACCATACTTTTGATTGAGAAGTTTTGAAACACTCTTTTTGTAGAAAATGCAAGTGGAGATTCAGAGCGCTAAGAGGGTAATAGTGGAAAAAGGAATGTCTTCAAATATAAACTACACAGAATCATTCGGTGAAACTTCCTTCTGATCTGTGCATTCAGCTAACAGAGTTAAACCATACTTTTGATTGAGTAGATCTGAACACTCTTTCTGTAGAAAATGCAACTGGACATTTGGAGCGCTAAGAGCGTAGTAGTGGAAAAAGGAATATATTCAAATATAAACTACAGAGAAGCATTCTGTGAAACTTCTTTCTGATCTGAGCATTCAGCTAACAGAGTTAAACCATACTTTTGATTGAGCAGTTTTGAAACACTCTGTCTGTAGAAAATGCAACTGGACATTCGTAGCGCTAAGTGGGTAATAGTGGAAAAAAGAATATGTTCAAATATAAACTACACAGAAGCATTGTATGAAACTTCTTTCTGTTCTGTGCATTCAACTAACAGAGTTGAACCTTACTTTTGATTGAGCCGTTCTCAAACACTCTTTCTGTAGAAACTGCAATTGGACATTCTGAGCGCTAAGAGGCCTATATTGGGAAAAAGAATGTCTACAAATAAAAACTACACAGAAGAATTGTGTGAAACTTCTTTCTGTTCTGTTTGTTCAACTAAAAGAGTTGAACCTTAGTTTTGATTGAGCCGTTCTGAAACACTCTTTCTGTAGAAAATGCAAGTGGAGATTCGGAGCGCTAAGAGGGTAATAGTGGAAAAAGGAATGTCTCCAAATATAAACTACACAGAATCATTCTGTGAAACTTCTTTCTGATCTGTGCATTCAGCTAACAGAGTTAAACCATACTTTTGATTGAGCAGATCTGAACACTCTTTCTGTAGAAAATGCAACTGGACATTTGGAGCGCTAAGAGCGTAGTAGTGGAAAAAGGAATATATTCAAATATAAACTACACAGAAGCATTCTGTGAAACTTCTTTCTGACCTGAGCATTCAGCTAACAGAGTTAAACCATACTTTTGATTGAGCAGTTTTGAAACACTCTGTCTGTAGAAAATGCAACTGGACATTCGTAGCGCTAAGTGGGTAATAGTGGAAAAAAGAATATGTTCAAATATAAACTACACAGAAGCATTGTATGAAACTTCTTTCTGTTCTGTGCATTCAACTAACAGAGTTGAACCTTACTTTTGATTGAGCCTTTCTGAAACACTCTTTCTGTAGAAACTGCAATTGGACATTCTGAGCGCTAAGAGGCCTCTATTGGGAAAAATAATATCTTCAAATAAAAACTACACAGAAGCATTGTGTGAAACTTATTTCTGATATGTTCATTAGGCTAACAGAGTTAAACCATACTTTTGATTGCGCAGTTCTGAAAACTCTTTCTGTAGAAAATGAAAGTGGACATTCGGAGCGCTAAGAGGGTAATAGTGGAAAAAGAATATATTCAAATATAAACTACACAGTAGCATTCTGTGAAAATTCTTTCTGTTCTGTGCATTCAACTAACAGATTTGAACCTTACTTTTGATTGAGCCGTTCTGAAACACTCTTTCTGTCGAAACTGCAATTGGACATGCTAAGCGCTGAGAGGCCTACATTGGGAGAAAGAATATCTTCAAATAAAAACTACACAGATGCATTCTGTGAAACTTATTTCTGATCTGTAAATTCAGTTAACAGAGATAAAACATATTTTTGATTGAGCAGTTATGAAACACTCTTTTTGTAGAAAATGCAAGTGGAGATTCGGAGCGCTAAGAGGGTACTAGTGGAAAAAGGAATGTCTTCAAATATAAACTACACAGAATCATTCGGTGAAACTTCTTTCTGATCTGTGCATTCAGCTAACAGAGTTAAACCATACTTTTGATTGAGCAGATCTGAACACTCTTTATGTAGAAAATGCAACTGGACATTTGGAGCGCTAAGAGCGTAGTAGTGGAAAAAGGAATATATTCAAATATAAACTACACAGAAGCATTCTGTGAAACTTCTTTCTGATCTGAGCATTCAGGTAACAGAGTTAAACCGTACATTTGATTGAGCAGTTTTGAAACACTCTGTCTGTAGAAAATGCCACTGGACATTCGTAGCGCTAAGTGGGTAATAGTGGAAAAAAGAATATGTTCAAATATAAACTACACAGAAGCATTGTATGAAACTTCTTTCTGTTCTGTGCATTCAACTAACAGAGTTGAACCTTACTTTTGATTGAGCCGTTCTGAAACACTCTTTCTTTAGAAACTGCAATTGGACATTCTGAGCGCTAAGAGGCCTATATTGGGAAAAAGAATGTCTACAAATAAAAACTACACAGAAGAATTGTGTGAAACTTCTTTCTGTTCTGTTTGTTCAACTAAAAGAGTTGAACCTTAGTTTTGATTGAGCCGTTCTGAAACACTCTTTCTGTAGAAAATGCAATGGAGATTCGGAGCGCTAAGAGGGTAATAGTGGAAAAAGGAATGTCTCCAAATATAAACTACACAGAATCATTCTGTGAAACTTCTTTCTGATCTGTGCATTCAGCTAACAGAGTTAAACCATACTTTTGATTGAGCAGATCTGAACACTCTTTCTGTAGAAAATGCAACTGGACATTTGGAGCGCTAAGAGCGTAGTAGTGGAAAAAGTAATATATTCAAATATAAACTACACAGAAGCATTCTGTGAAACTTCTTTCTGACCTGAGCATTCAGCTAACAGAGTTAAACCATACTTTTGATTGAGCAGTTTTGAAACACTCTGTCTGTAGAAAATGCAACTGGACATTCGTAGCGCTAAGTGAGTAATAGTGGAAAAAAGAATATGTTCAAATATAAACTACACAGAAGCATTGTATGAAACTTCTTTCTGTTCTGTGCATTCAACTAACAGAGTTGAACCTTACTTTTGATTGAGCCTTTCTGAAACACTCTTTCTGTAGAAACTGCAATTGGACATTCTGAGCGCTAAGAGGCCTCTATTGGGAAAAATAATATCTTCAAATAAAAACTACACAGAAGCATTGTGTGAAACTTATTTCTGATATGTTCATTAAGCTAACAGAGTTAAACCATACTTTTGATTGCGCAGTTCTGAACACTCTTTCTGTAGAAAATGCAAGTGGACATTCGGAGCGCTAAGAGGGTAATAGTGGAAAAAGGAATATATACAAATATAAAATACACAGTAGCATTCTGTGAAAATTCTTTCTGTTCTGTGCATTCAACTAACAGAGTTGAACCTTACTTTTGATTGAGCCGTTCTGAAACACTCTTTCTGTAGAAACTGCAATTGGACATGCTAAGCGCTAAGAGGCCTACATTGGGAAAAAGAATATCTTCAAATAAAAACTACACAGATGCATTCTGTGAAACTTATTTCTGATCTGTAAATTCAGTTAACAGAGATAAAACATATTTTTGATTGAGCAGTTATGAAACACTCTTTTTGTAGAAAATGCAAGTGGAGATTCGGAGCGCTAAGAGGGTACTAGTGGAAAAAGGAATGTCTTCAAATATAAACTACACAGAATCATTCGGTGAAACTTCTTTCTGATCTGTGCATTCAGCTAACAGAGTTAAACCATACTTTTGATTGAGCAGATCTGAACACTCTTTATGTAGAAAATGCAACTGGACATTTGGAGCGCTAAGAGCGTAGTAGTGGAAAAAGGAATATATTCAAATATAAACTACACAGAAGCATTCTGTGAAACTTCTTTCTGATCTGAGCATTCAGCTAACAGAGTTAAACCATACTTTTGATTGAGCAGTTTTGAAACACTCTGTCTGTAGAAAATGCAACTGGACATTCGTAGCGCTAAGTGGGTAATAGTGGAAAAAAGAATATGTTCAAATATAAACTACACAGAAGCATTGTATGAAACTTCTTTCTGTTCTGTGCATTCAACTAACAGAGTTGAACCTTACTTTTGATTGAGCCGTTCTGAAACACTCTTTCTGTAGAAACTGCAATTGGACATTCTGAGCGCTAAGAGGCCTATATTGGGAAAAAGAATGTCTACAAATAAAAACTACACAGAAGAATTCTGTGAAACTTCTTTCTGTTCTGTTTGTTCAACTAAAAGAGTTGAACCTTAGTTTTGATTGAGCCGTTCTGAAACACTCTTTCTGTAGAAAATGCAATGGAGATTCGGAGCGCTAAGAGGGTAATAGTGGAAAAAGGAATGTCTCCAAATCTATACTACACAGAATCGTTCTGTGAAACTTCTTTCTGATCTGTGCATTGAGCTAACAGAGTTAAACCATACTTTTGATTGAGCAGATCTGAACACTCTTTCTGTAGAAAATGCAACTGGACATTTGGAGCGCTAAGAGAGTAGTAGTGGAAAAAGGAATATATTCAAATATAAACTACACAGAAGCATTCTGTGAAACTTCTTTCTGATCTGAGCATTCAGCTAACAGAGTTAAACCATACTTTTGATTGAGCAGTTTTGAAACACTCTGTCTGTAGAAAATGCAACTGGACATTCGTAGCGCTAAGTGGGTAATAGTGGAAAAAAGAATATGTTCAAATATAAACTACACAGAAGCATTGTATGAAACTTCTTTCTGTTCTGTGCATTCAACTAACAGAGTTGAACCTTACTTTTGATTGAGCCTTTCTGAAACACTCTTTCTGTAGAAACTGCAATTGGACATTCTGAGCGCTAAGAGGCCTCTATTGGGAAAAATAATATCTTCAAATAAAAACTACACAGAAACATTGTGTGAAACTTATTTCTGATATGTTCATTAAGCTAACAGAGTTAAACCATACTTTTGATTGCGCAGTTCTGAACACTCTTTCTGTAGAAAATGCCAGTGGACATTCGGAGCGCTAAGAGGGTAATAGTGGAAAAAAGAATATATTCAAATATAAACTACACAGTAGCATTCTGTGAAAATTCTTTCTGTTCTGTGCATTCAACTAACAGAGTTGAACCTTACTTTTGATTGAGCCGTTCTGAAACACTCTTTCTGTAGAAACTGCAATTGGACATGCTTAGCGCTAAGAGGCCTACATTGGGAAAAAGAATATCTTCAAATAAAAACTACACAGATGCATTCTGTGAAACTTATTTCTGATCTGTAAATTCAGTTAACAGAGATAAAACATATTTTTGATTGAGCAGTTATGAAACACTCTTTTTGTAGAAAATGCAAGTGGAGATTCGGAGCGCTAAGAGGGTACTAGTGGAAAAAGGAATGTCTTCAAATATAAACTACACAGAATCATTCGGTGAAAATTCCTTCTGCTCTGTGCATTCAGCTAACAGAGTTAAACCATACTTTTGATTGAGTAGATCTGAACACTCTTTCTGTAGAAAATGCAACTGGACATTTGGAGCGCTAAGAGAGTAGTAGTGGAAAAAGGAATATATTCAAATATAAACTACAGAGAAGCATTCTGTGAAACTTCTTTCTGATCTGAGCATTCAGCTAACAGAGTTAAACCATACTTTTGATTGAGCAGTTTTGAAACACTCTGTCTGTAGAAAATGCAACTGGACATTCGTAGCGCTAAGTGGGTAATAGTGGAAAAAAGATTATGTTCAAATATAAACTACACAGAAGCATTGTATGAAACTTCTTTCTGTTCTGTGCATTCAACTAACAGAGTTGAACCTTACTTTTGATTGAGCCGTTCTGAAACTCTCTTTCTGTAGAAACTGCAATTGGACATTCTGAGCGCTAAGAGGCCTATATTGGGAAAAAGAATGTCTACAAATAAAAACTACACAGAAGAATTGTGTGAAACTTCTTTCTGTTCTGTTTGTACAACTAAAAGAGTTGAACCTTAGTTTTGATTGAGCCGTTCTGAAACACTCTTTCTGTAGAAAACGCAAGTGGAGATGCGGAGCGCTAAGAGGGTAATAGTGGAAAAAGGAATGTCTCCAAATATAAACTACACAGAATCATTCTGTGAAACTTCTTTCTGATCTGTGCATTCAGCTAACAGAGTTAAACCATACTTTTGATTGAGCAGATCTGAACACTCTTTCTGTAGAAAATGCAACTGGACATTTGGAGCGCTAAGAGAGTAGTAGTGGAAAAAGGAATATATTCAAATATAAACTACACAGAAGCATTCTGTGAAACTTCTTTCTGACCTGAGCATTCAGCTAACAGAGTTAAACCATACTTTTGATTGAGCAGTTTTGAAACACTCTCTCTGTAGAAAATGCAACTGGACATTCGTAGCGCTAAGTGGGTAATAGTGGAAAAAAGAATATGTTCAAATATAAACTACACAGAAGCATTGTATGAAACTTCTTTCTGTTCTGTGCATTCAACTAACAGATTTGAACCTTACTTTTGATTGAGCCGTTCTGAAACACTCTTTCTGTAGAAACTGCAATTGGACATTCTGAGCGCTAAGAGGCCTCTATTGGGAAAAATAATATCTTCAAATAAAAACTACACAGAAGCATTGTGTGAAACTTATTTCTGATATGTTCATTAGGCTAACAGAGTTAAACCATACTTTTGATTTCGCAGTTCGGAACACTCTTTCTGTAGAAAATGCAAGTGGACATTCGGAGCGCTAAGAGGGTAATAGTGGAAAAAGGAATATATTCAAATATAAACTACACAGAAGCATTCTGTGAAACTTCTTTCTGATATGTGCATTCAGCTAACAGAGTTAAACCATACTTTTGATTGAGCAGATCTGAACCCTCTTTCTGTAGAAAATGCAACTGGACATTTGGAGCGCTAAGAGAGTAGTAGTGGAAAAAGGAATATATTCAAATATAAACTACACAGAAGCATTCTGTGAAACTTCTTTCTGATCTGAGCATTCAGCTAACAGAGTTAAACCATACTTTTGATTGAGCAGTTTTGAAACACTCTGTCTGTAGAAAATGCAACTGGACATTCGTAGCGCTAAGTGGGTAATAGTGGAAAAAAGAATATGTTCAAATATAAACTACACAGAAGCATTGTATGAAACTTCTTTCTGTTCTTTGCATTCAACTAACAGAGTTGAACCTTACTTTTGATTGAGCCGTTCTCAAACACTCTTTCTGTAGAAACTGCAATTGGACATTCTGAGCGCTAAGAGGCCTATATTGGGAAAAAGAATGTCTACAAATAAAAACTACACAGAAGAATTGTGTGAAACTTCTTTCTGTTCTGTTTGTTCAACTAAAAGAGTTGAACCTTAGTTTTGATTGAGCCGTTCTGAAACACTCTTTCTGTAGAAAATGCAAGTGGAGATTCGGAGCGCTAAGAGGGTAATAGTGGAAAAAGGAATGTCTCCAAATATAAACTACACAGAATCATTCTGTGAAACTTCTTTCTGATCTGTGCATTCAGCTAACAGAGTTAAACCATACTTTTGATTGAGCAGATCTGAACACTCTTTCTGTAGAAAATGCAACTGGACATTTGGAGCGCTAAGAGCGTAGTAGTGGAAAAAGGAATATATTCAAATATAAACTACACAGAAGCATTCTGTGATACTTCTTTCTGATCTGAGCATTCAGCTAACAGAGTTAAACCATACTTTTGATTGAGCAGTTTTGAAACACTCTGTCTGTAGAAAATGCAACTGGACATTCATAGCGCTAAGTGGGTAATAGTGGAAAAAAGAATATGTTCAAATATAAACTACACAGAAGCATTGTATGAAACTTCTTTCTGTTCTGTGCATTCAACTAACAGAGTTGAACCTTACTTTTGATTGAGCCTTTCTGAAACACTCTTTCAGTAGAAACTGCAATTGGACATTCTGAGCGCTAAGAGGCCTCTATTGGGAAAAATAATATCTTCAAATAAAAACTACACAGAAGCATTGTGTGAAACTTATTTCTGATATGTTCATTAGGCTAACAGAGTTAAACCATACTTTTAATTGCGCAGTTCTGAACACTCTTTCTGTAGAAAATGCAAGTGGACATTCGGAGCGCTAAGAGGGTAAGAGTGGAAAAAGGAATATATTCAAATATAAACTACACAGTAGCATTCTGTGAAAATTCTTTCTGTTCTGTGCATTCAACTAACAGAGTTGAACCTTACTTTTGATTGAGCCGTTCTGAAACACTCTTTCTCTCGAAACTGCAATTGGACATGCTAAGCGCTAAGAGGCCTACATTGGGAAAAAAATATCTTCAAATAAAAACTACACAGATGCATTCTGTGAAACTTATTTCTGATCTGTAAATTCAGTTAACAGAGATAAAACATATTTTTGATTGAGCAGTTATGAAACACTCTTTTTGTAGAAAACGCAAGTGGAGATTCGGAGCGCTAAGTGGGTAATAGTGGAAAAAGGAATGTCTTCAAATATAAACTACACAGAATCATTCGGTGAAACTTCTTTCTGATCTGTGCATTCAGCTAACAGAGTTAAACCATACTTTTGATTGAGCAGATCTGAACACTCTTTCTGTAGAAAATGCAACTGGACATTTGGAGCGCTAAGAGAGTAGTAGTGGAAAAAGGAATATATTCAAATATAAACTACACAGAAGCATTCTGTGAAACTTCTTTCTGATCTGAGCATTCAGCTAATAGAATTAAACCATACTTTTGATTGAGCAGTTTTGAAACACTCTGTCTGTAGGAAATGCAACTGGACATTCGTAGCGCTAAGTGGGTAATAGTGGAAAAAAGAATATGTTCAAATATAAACTACACAGAAGCATTGTATGAAACTTCTTTCTGTTCTGTGCATTCAACTAACAGAGTTGAACCTTACTTTTGATTGAGCCTTTCTGAAACACTCTTTCTGTAGAAACTGCAATTGGACATTCTGAGCGCTAAGAGGCCTCTATTGGGAAAAATAATATCTTCAAATAAAAACTACACAGAAGCATTGTGTGAAACTTATTTCTGATATGTTCATTAAGCTAACAGAGTTAAACCATACTTTTGATTGCGCAGTTCTGAACACTCTTTCTGTAGAAAATGCAAGTGGACATTCGGAGCGCTAAGAGGGTAATAGTGGAAAAAGGAATATATACAAATATAAAATACACAGTAGCATTCTGTGAAAATTCTTTCTGTTCTGTGCATTCAACTAACAGAGTTGAACCTTACTTTTGATTGAGCCGTTCTGAAACACTCTTTCTGTAGAAACTGCAATTGGACATGCTAAGCGCTAAGAGGCCTACATTGGGAAAAAGAATATCTTCAAATAAAAACTACACAGATGCATTCTGTGAAACTTATTTCTGATCTGTAAATTCAGTTAACAGAGATAAAACATATTTTTGATTGAGCAGTTATGAAACACTCTTTTTGTAGAAAATGCAAGTGGAGATTCGGAGCGCTAAGAGGGTACTAGTGGAAAAAGGAATGTCTTCAAATATAAACTACACAGAATCATTCGGTGAAACTTCTTTCTGATCTGTGCATTCAGCTAACAGAGTTAAACCATACTTTTGATTGAGCAGATCTGAACACTCTTTATGTAGAAAATGCAACTGGACATTTGGAGCGCTAAGAGCGTAGTAGTGGAAAAAGGAATATATTCAAATATAAACTACACAGAAGCATTCTGTGAAACTTCTTTCTGATCTGAGCATTCAGCTAACAGAGTTAAACCATACTTTTGATTGAGCAGTTTTGAAACACTCTGTCTGTAGAAAATGCAACTGGACATTCGTAGCGCTAAGTGGGTAATAGTGGAAAAAAGAATATGTTCAAATATAAACTACACAGAAGCATTGTATGAAACTTCTTTCTGTTCTGTGCATTCAACTAACAGAGTTGAACCTTACTTTTGATTGAGCCGTTCTGAAACACTCTTTCTGTAGAAACTGCAATTGGACATTCTGAGCGCTAAGAGGCCTATATTGGGAAAAAGAATGTCTACAAATAAAAACTACACAGAAGAATTCTGTGAAACTTCTTTCTGTTCTGTTTGTTCAACTAAAAGAGTTGAACCTTAGTTTTGATTGAGCCGTTCTGAAACACTCTTTCTGTAGAAAATGCAATGGAGATTCGGAGCGCTAAGAGGGTAATAGTGGAAAAAGGAATGTCTCCAAATCTATACTACACAGAATCGTTCTGTGAAACTTCTTTCTGATCTGTGCATTGAGCTAACAGAGTTAAACCATACTTTTGATTGAGCAGATCTGAACACTCTTTCTGTAGAAAATGCAACTGGACATTTGGAGCGCTAAGAGAGTAGTAGTGGAAAAAGGAATATATTCAAATATAAACTACACAGAAGCATTCTGTGAAACTTCTTTCTGATCTGAGCATTCAGCTAACAGAGTTAAACCATACTTTTGATTGAGCAGTTTTGAAACACTCTGTCTGTAGAAAATGCAACTGGACATTCGTAGCGCTAAGTGGGTAATAGTGGAAAAAAGAATATGTTCAAATATAAACTACACAGAAGCATTGTATGAAACTTCTTTCTGTTCTGTGCATTCAACTAACAGAGTTGAACCTTACTTTTGATTGAGCCTTTCTGAAACACTCTTTCTGTAGAAACTGCAATTGGACATTCTGAGCGCTAAGAGGCCTCTATTGGGAAAAATAATATCTTCAAATAAAAACTACACAGAAACATTGTGTGAAACTTATTTCTGATATGTTCATTAAGCTAACAGAGTTAAACCATACTTTTGATTGCGCAGTTCTGAACACTCTTTCTGTAGAAAATGCCAGTGGACATTCGGAGCGCTAAGAGGGTAATAGTGGAAAAAAGAATATATTCAAATATAAACTACACAGTAGCATTCTGTGAAAATTCTTTCTGTTCTGTGCATTCAACTAACAGAGTTGAACCTTACTTTTGATTGAGCCGTTCTGAAACACTCTTTCTGTAGAAACTGCAATTGGACATGCTTAGCGCTAAGAGGCCTACATTGGGAAAAAGAATATCTTCAAATAAAAACTACACAGATGCATTCTGTGAAACTTATTTCTGATCTGTAAATTCAGTTAACAGAGATAAAACATATTTTTGATTGAGCAGTTATGAAACACTCTTTTTGTAGAAAATGCAAGTGGAGATTCGGAGCGCTAAGAGGGTACTAGTGGAAAAAGGAATGTCTTCAAATATAAACTACACAGAATCATTCGGTGAAAATTCCTTCTGCTCTGTGCATTCAGCTAACAGAGTTAAACCATACTTTTGATTGAGTAGATCTGAACACTCTTTCTGTAGAAAATGCAACTGGACATTTGGAGCGCTAAGAGAGTAGTAGTGGAAAAAGGAATATATTCAAATATAAACTACAGAGAAGCATTCTGTGAAACTTCTTTCTGATCTGAGCATTCAGCTAACAGAGTTAAACCATACTTTTGATTGAGCAGTTTTGAAACACTCTGTCTGTAGAAAATGCAACTGGACATTCGTAGCGCTAAGTGGGTAATAGTGGAAAAAAGATTATGTTCAAATATAAACTACACAGAAGCATTGTATGAAACTTCTTTCTGTTCTGTGCATTCAACTAACAGAGTTGAACCTTACTTTTGATTGAGCCGTTCTGAAACTCTCTTTCTGTAGAAACTGCAATTGGACATTCTGAGCGCTAAGAGGCCTATATTGGGAAAAAGAATGTCTACAAATAAAAACTACACAGAAGAATTGTGTGAAACTTCTTTCTGTTCTGTTTGTACAACTAAAAGAGTTGAACCTTAGTTTTGATTGAGCCGTTCTGAAACACTCTTTCTGTAGAAAACGCAAGTGGAGATGCGGAGCGCTAAGAGGGTAATAGTGGAAAAAGGAATGTCTCCAAATATAAACTACACAGAATCATTCTGTGAAACTTCTTTCTGATCTGTGCATTCAGCTAACAGAGTTAAACCATACTTTTGATTGAGCAGATCTGAACACTCTTTCTGTAGAAAATGCAACTGGACATTTGGAGCGCTAAGAGAGTAGTAGTGGAAAAAGGAATATATTCAAATATAAACTACACAGAAGCATTCTGTGAAACTTCTTTCTGACCTGAGCATTCAGCTAACAGAGTTAAACCATACTTTTGATTGAGCAGTTTTGAAACACTCTCTCTGTAGAAAATGCAACTGGACATTCGTAGCGCTAAGTGGGTAATAGTGGAAAAAAGAATATGTTCAAATATAAACTACACAGAAGCATTGTATGAAACTTCTTTCTGTTCTGTGCATTCAACTAACAGATTTGAACCTTACTTTTGATTGAGCCGTTCTGAAACACTCTTTCTGTAGAAACTGCAATTGGACATTCTGAGCGCTAAGAGGCCTCTATTGGGAAAAATAATATCTTCAAATAAAAACTACACAGAAGCATTGTGTGAAACTTATTTCTGATATGTTCATTAGGCTAACAGAGTTAAACCATACTTTTGATTTCGCAGTTCGGAACACTCTTTCTGTAGAAAATGCAAGTGGACATTCGGAGCGCTAAGAGGGTAATAGTGGAAAAAGGAATATATTCAAATATAAACTACACAGAAGCATTCTGTGAAACTTCTTTCTGATATGTGCATTCAGCTAACAGAGTTAAACCATACTTTTGATTGAGCAGATCTGAACCCTCTTTCTGTAGAAAATGCAACTGGACATTTGGAGCGCTAAGAGAGTAGTAGTGGAAAAAGGAATATATTCAAATATAAACTACACAGAAGCATTCTGTGAAACTTCTTTCTGATCTGAGCATTCAGCTAACAGAGTTAAACCATACTTTTGATTGAGCAGTTTTGAAACACTCTGTCTGTAGAAAATGCAACTGGACATTCGTAGCGCTAAGTGGGTAATAGTGGAAAAAAGAATATGTTCAAATATAAACTACACAGAAGCATTGTATGAAACTTCTTTCTGTTCTTTGCATTCAACTAACAGAGTTGAACCTTACTTTTGATTGAGCCGTTCTCAAACACTCTTTCTGTAGAAACTGCAATTGGACATTCTGAGCGCTAAGAGGCCTATATTGGGAAAAAGAATGTCTACAAATAAAAACTACACAGAAGAATTGTGTGAAACTTCTTTCTGTTCTGTTTGTTCAACTAAAAGAGTTGAACCTTAGTTTTGATTGAGCCGTTCTGAAACACTCTTTCTGTAGAAAATGCAAGTGGAGATTCGGAGCGCTAAGAGGGTAATAGTGGAAAAAGGAATGTCTCCAAATATAAACTACACAGAATCATTCTGTGAAACTTCTTTCTGATCTGTGCATTCAGCTAACAGAGTTAAACCATACTTTTGATTGAGCAGATCTGAACACTCTTTCTGTAGAAAATGCAACTGGACATTTGGAGCGCTAAGAGCGTAGTAGTGGAAAAAGGAATATATTCAAATATAAACTACACAGAAGCATTCTGTGATACTTCTTTCTGATCTGAGCATTCAGCTAACAGAGTTAAACCATACTTTTGATTGAGCAGTTTTGAAACACTCTGTCTGTAGAAAATGCAACTGGACATTCATAGCGCTAAGTGGGTAATAGTGGAAAAAAGAATATGTTCAAATATAAACTACACAGAAGCATTGTATGAAACTTCTTTCTGTTCTGTGCATTCAACTAACAGAGTTGAACCTTACTTTTGATTGAGCCTTTCTGAAACACTCTTTCAGTAGAAACTGCAATTGGACATTCTGAGCGCTAAGAGGCCTCTATTGGGAAAAATAATATCTTCAAATAAAAACTACACAGAAGCATTGTGTGAAACTTATTTCTGATATGTTCATTAGGCTAACAGAGTTAAACCATACTTTTAATTGCGCAGTTCTGAACACTCTTTCTGTAGAAAATGCAAGTGGACATTCGGAGCGCTAAGAGGGTAAGAGTGGAAAAAGGAATATATTCAAATATAAACTACACAGTAGCATTCTGTGAAAATTCTTTCTGTTCTGTGCATTCAACTAACAGAGTTGAACCTTACTTTTGATTGAGCCGTTCTGAAACACTCTTTCTCTCGAAACTGCAATTGGACATGCTAAGCGCTAAGAGGCCTACATTGGGAAAAAAATATCTTCAAATAAAAACTACACAGATGCATTCTGTGAAACTTATTTCTGATCTGTAAATTCAGTTAACAGAGATAAAACATATTTTTGATTGAGCAGTTATGAAACACTCTTTTTGTAGAAAACGCAAGTGGAGATTCGGAGCGCTAAGTGGGTAATAGTGGAAAAAGGAATGTCTTCAAATATAAACTACACAGAATCATTCGGTGAAACTTCTTTCTGATCTGTGCATTCAGCTAACAGAGTTAAACCATACTTTTGATTGAGCAGATCTGAACACTCTTTCTGTAGAAAATGCAACTGGACATTTGGAGCGCTAAGAGAGTAGTAGTGGAAAAAGGAATATATTCAAATATAAACTACACAGAAGCATTCTGTGAAACTTCTTTCTGATCTGAGCATTCAGCTAATAGAATTAAACCATACTTTTGATTGAGCAGTTTTGAAACACTCTGTCTGTAGGAAATGCAACTGGACATTCGTAGCGCTAAGTGGGTAATAGTGGAAAAAAGAATATGTTCAAATATAAACTACACAGAAGCATTGTATGAAACTTCTTTCTGTTCTGTGCATTCAACTAACAGAGTTGAACCTTACTTTTGATTGAGCCTTTCTGAAACACTCTTTCTGTAGAAACTGCAATTGGACATTCTGAGCGCTAAGAGGCCTCTATTGGGAAAAATAATATCTTCAAATAAAAACTACACAGAAGCATTGTGTGAAACTTATTTCTGATATGTTCATTAAGCTAACAGAGTTAAACCATACTTTTGATTGCGCAGTTCTGAACACTCTTTCTGTAGAAAATGCAAGTGGACATTCGGAGCGCTAAGAGGGTAATAGTGGAAAAAGGAATATATACAAATATAAAATACACAGTAGCATTCTGTGAAAATTCTTTCTGTTCTGTGCATTCAACTAACAGAGTTGAACCTTACTTTTGATTGAGCCGTTCTGAAACACTCTTTCTGTAGAAACTGCAATTGGACATGCTAAGCGCTAAGAGGCCTACATTGGGAAAAAGAATATCTTCAAATAAAAACTACACAGATGCATTCTGTGAAACTTATTTCTGATCTGTAAATTCAGTTAACAGAGATAAAACATATTTTTGATTGAGCAGTTATGAAACACTCTTTTTGTAGAAAATGCAAGTGGAGATTCGGAGCGCTAAGAGGGTACTAGTGGAAAAAGGAATGTCTTCAAATATAAACTACACAGAATCATTCGGTGAAACTTCTTTCTGATCTGTGCATTCAGCTAACAGAGTTAAACCATACTTTTGATTGAGCAGATCTGAACACTCTTTATGTAGAAAATGCAACTGGACATTTGGAGCGCTAAGAGCGTAGTAGTGGAAAAAGGAATATATTCAAATATAAACTACACAGAAGCATTCTGTGAAACTTCTTTCTGATCTGAGCATTCAGCTAACAGAGTTAAACCATACTTTTGATTGAGCAGTTTTGAAACACTCTGTCTGTAGAAAATGCAACTGGACATTCGTAGCGCTAAGTGGGTAATAGTGGAAAAAAGAATATGTTCAAATATAAACTACACAGAAGCATTGTATGAAACTTCTTTCTGTTCTGTGCATTCAACTAACAGAGTTGAACCTTACTTTTGATTGAGCCGTTCTGAAACACTCTTTCTGTAGAAACTGCAATTGGACATTCTGAGCGCTAAGAGGCCTATATTGGGAAAAAGAATGTCTACAAATAAAAACTACACAGAAGAATTCTGTGAAACTTCTTTCTGTTCTGTTTGTTCAACTAAAAGAGTTGAACCTTAGTTTTGATTGAGCCGTTCTGAAACACTCTTTCTGTAGAAAATGCAATGGAGATTCGGAGCGCTAAGAGGGTAATAGTGGAAAAAGGAATGTCTCCAAATCTATACTACACAGAATCGTTCTGTGAAACTTCTTTCTGATCTGTGCATTGAGCTAACAGAGTTAAACCATACTTTTGATTGAGCAGATCTGAACACTCTTTCTGTAGAAAATGCAACTGGACATTTGGAGCGCTAAGAGAGTAGTAGTGGAAAAAGGAATATATTCAAATATAAACTACACAGAAGCATTCTGTGAAACTTCTTTCTGATCTGAGCATTCAGCTAACAGAGTTAAACCATACTTTTGATTGAGCAGTTTTGAAACACTCTGTCTGTAGAAAATGCAACTGGACATTCGTAGCGCTAAGTGGGTAATAGTGGAAAAAAGAATATGTTCAAATATAAACTACACAGAAGCATTGTATGAAACTTCTTTCTGTTCTGTGCATTCAACTAACAGAGTTGAACCTTACTTTTGATTGAGCCTTTCTGAAACACTCTTTCTGTAGAAACTGCAATTGGACATTCTGAGCGCTAAGAGGCCTCTATTGGGAAAAATAATATCTTCAAATAAAAACTACACAGAAACATTGTGTGAAACTTATTTCTGATATGTTCATTAAGCTAACAGAGTTAAACCATACTTTTGATTGCGCAGTTCTGAACACTCTTTCTGTAGAAAATGCCAGTGGACATTCGGAGCGCTAAGAGGGTAATAGTGGAAAAAAGAATATATTCAAATATAAACTACACAGTAGCATTCTGTGAAAATTCTTTCTGTTCTGTGCATTCAACTAACAGAGTTGAACCTTACTTTTGATTGAGCCGTTCTGAAACACTCTTTCTGTAGAAACTGCAATTGGACATGCTTAGCGCTAAGAGGCCTACATTGGGAAAAAGAATATCTTCAAATAAAAACTACACAGATGCATTCTGTGAAACTTATTTCTGATCTGTAAATTCAGTTAACAGAGATAAAACATATTTTTGATTGAGCAGTTATGAAACACTCTTTTTGTAGAAAATGCAAGTGGAGATTCGGAGCGCTAAGAGGGTACTAGTGGAAAAAGGAATGTCTTCAAATATAAACTACACAGAATCATTCGGTGAAAATTCCTTCTGCTCTGTGCATTCAGCTAACAGAGTTAAACCATACTTTTGATTGAGTAGATCTGAACACTCTTTCTGTAGAAAATGCAACTGGACATTTGGAGCGCTAAGAGAGTAGTAGTGGAAAAAGGAATATATTCAAATATAAACTACAGAGAAGCATTCTGTGAAACTTCTTTCTGATCTGAGCATTCAGCTAACAGAGTTAAACCATACTTTTGATTGAGCAGTTTTGAAACACTCTGTCTGTAGAAAATGCAACTGGACATTCGTAGCGCTAAGTGGGTAATAGTGGAAAAAAGATTATGTTCAAATATAAACTACACAGAAGCATTGTATGAAACTTCTTTCTGTTCTGTGCATTCAACTAACAGAGTTGAACCTTACTTTTGATTGAGCCGTTCTGAAACTCTCTTTCTGTAGAAACTGCAATTGGACATTCTGAGCGCTAAGAGGCCTATATTGGGAAAAAGAATGTCTACAAATAAAAACTACACAGAAGAATTGTGTGAAACTTCTTTCTGTTCTGTTTGTACAACTAAAAGAGTTGAACCTTAGTTTTGATTGAGCCGTTCTGAAACACTCTTTCTGTAGAAAACGCAAGTGGAGATGCGGAGCGCTAAGAGGGTAATAGTGGAAAAAGGAATGTCTCCAAATATAAACTACACAGAATCATTCTGTGAAACTTCTTTCTGATCTGTGCATTCAGCTAACAGAGTTAAACCATACTTTTGATTGAGCAGATCTGAACACTCTTTCTGTAGAAAATGCAACTGGACATTTGGAGCGCTAAGAGAGTAGTAGTGGAAAAAGGAATATATTCAAATATAAACTACACAGAAGCATTCTGTGAAACTTCTTTCTGACCTGAGCATTCAGCTAACAGAGTTAAACCATACTTTTGATTGAGCAGTTTTGAAACACTCTCTCTGTAGAAAATGCAACTGGACATTCGTAGCGCTAAGTGGGTAATAGTGGAAAAAAGAATATGTTCAAATATAAACTACACAGAAGCATTGTATGAAACTTCTTTCTGTTCTGTGCATTCAACTAACAGATTTGAACCTTACTTTTGATTGAGCCGTTCTGAAACACTCTTTCTGTAGAAACTGCAATTGGACATTCTGAGCGCTAAGAGGCCTCTATTGGGAAAAATAATATCTTCAAATAAAAACTACACAGAAGCATTGTGTGAAACTTATTTCTGATATGTTCATTAGGCTAACAGAGTTAAACCATACTTTTGATTTCGCAGTTCGGAACACTCTTTCTGTAGAAAATGCAAGTGGACATTCGGAGCGCTAAGAGGGTAATAGTGGAAAAAGGAATATATTCAAATATAAACTACACAGAAGCATTCTGTGAAACTTCTTTCTGATATGTGCATTCAGCTAACAGAGTTAAACCATACTTTTGATTGAGCAGATCTGAACCCTCTTTCTGTAGAAAATGCAACTGGACATTTGGAGCGCTAAGAGAGTAGTAGTGGAAAAAGGAATATATTCAAATATAAACTACACAGAAGCATTCTGTGAAACTTCTTTCTGATCTGAGCATTCAGCTAACAGAGTTAAACCATACTTTTGATTGAGCAGTTTTGAAACACTCTGTCTGTAGAAAATGCAACTGGACATTCGTAGCGCTAAGTGGGTAATAGTGGAAAAAAGAATATGTTCAAATATAAACTACACAGAAGCATTGTATGAAACTTCTTTCTGTTCTTTGCATTCAACTAACAGAGTTGAACCTTACTTTTGATTGAGCCGTTCTCAAACACTCTTTCTGTAGAAACTGCAATTGGACATTCTGAGCGCTAAGAGGCCTATATTGGGAAAAAGAATGTCTACAAATAAAAACTACACAGAAGAATTGTGTGAAACTTCTTTCTGTTCTGTTTGTTCAACTAAAAGAGTTGAACCTTAGTTTTGATTGAGCCGTTCTGAAACACTCTTTCTGTAGAAAATGCAAGTGGAGATTCGGAGCGCTAAGAGGGTAATAGTGGAAAAAGGAATGTCTCCAAATATAAACTACACAGAATCATTCTGTGAAACTTCTTTCTGATCTGTGCATTCAGCTAACAGAGTTAAACCATACTTTTGATTGAGCAGATCTGAACACTCTTTCTGTAGAAAATGCAACTGGACATTTGGAGCGCTAAGAGCGTAGTAGTGGAAAAAGGAATATATTCAAATATAAACTACACAGAAGCATTCTGTGATACTTCTTTCTGATCTGAGCATTCAGCTAACAGAGTTAAACCATACTTTTGATTGAGCAGTTTTGAAACACTCTGTCTGTAGAAAATGCAACTGGACATTCATAGCGCTAAGTGGGTAATAGTGGAAAAAAGAATATGTTCAAATATAAACTACACAGAAGCATTGTATGAAACTTCTTTCTGTTCTGTGCATTCAACTAACAGAGTTGAACCTTACTTTTGATTGAGCCTTTCTGAAACACTCTTTCAGTAGAAACTGCAATTGGACATTCTGAGCGCTAAGAGGCCTCTATTGGGAAAAATAATATCTTCAAATAAAAACTACACAGAAGCATTGTGTGAAACTTATTTCTGATATGTTCATTAGGCTAACAGAGTTAAACCATACTTTTAATTGCGCAGTTCTGAACACTCTTTCTGTAGAAAATGCAAGTGGACATTCGGAGCGCTAAGAGGGTAAGAGTGGAAAAAGGAATATATTCAAATATAAACTACACAGTAGCATTCTGTGAAAATTCTTTCTGTTCTGTGCATTCAACTAACAGAGTTGAACCTTACTTTTGATTGAGCCGTTCTGAAACACTCTTTCTCTCGAAACTGCAATTGGACATGCTAAGCGCTAAGAGGCCTACATTGGGAAAAAAATATCTTCAAATAAAAACTACACAGATGCATTCTGTGAAACTTATTTCTGATCTGTAAATTCAGTTAACAGAGATAAAACATATTTTTGATTGAGCAGTTATGAAACACTCTTTTTGTAGAAAACGCAAGTGGAGATTCGGAGCGCTAAGTGGGTAATAGTGGAAAAAGGAATGTCTTCAAATATAAACTACACAGAATCATTCGGTGAAACTTCTTTCTGATCTGTGCATTCAGCTAACAGAGTTAAACCATACTTTTGATTGAGCAGATCTGAACACTCTTTCTGTAGAAAATGCAACTGGACATTTGGAGCGCTAAGAGAGTAGTAGTGGAAAAAGGAATATATTCAAATATAAACTACACAGAAGCATTCTGTGAAACTTCTTTCTGATCTGAGCATTCAGCTAATAGAATTAAACCATACTTTTGATTGAGCAGTTTTGAAACACTCTGTCTGTAGGAAATGCAACTGGACATTCGTAGCGCTAAGTGGGTAATAGTGGAAAAAAGAATATGTTCAAATATAAACTACACAGAAGCATTGTATGAAACTTCTTTCTGTTCTGTGCATTCAACTAACAGAGTTGAACCTTACTTTTGATTGAGCCTTTCTGAAACACTCTTTCTGTAGAAACTGCAATTGGACATTCTGAGCGCTAAGAGGCCTCTATTGGGAAAAATAATATCTTCAAATAAAAACTACACAGAAGCATTGTGTGAAACTTATTTCTGATATGTTCATTAAGCTAACAGAGTTAAACCATACTTTTGATTGCGCAGTTCTGAACACTCTTTCTGTAGAAAATGCAAGTGGACATTCGGAGCGCTAAGAGGGTAATAGTGGAAAAAGGAATATATACAAATATAAAATACACAGTAGCATTCTGTGAAAATTCTTTCTGTTCTGTGCATTCAACTAACAGAGTTGAACCTTACTTTTGATTGAGCCGTTCTGAAACACTCTTTCTGTAGAAACTGCAATTGGACATGCTAAGCGCTAAGAGGCCTACATTGGGAAAAAGAATATCTTCAAATAAAAACTACACAGATGCATTCTGTGAAACTTATTTCTGATCTGTAAATTCAGTTAACAGAGATAAAACATATTTTTGATTGAGCAGTTATGAAACACTCTTTTTGTAGAAAATGCAAGTGGAGATTCGGAGCGCTAAGAGGGTACTAGTGGAAAAAGGAATGTCTTCAAATATAAACTACACAGAATCATTCGGTGAAACTTCTTTCTGATCTGTGCATTCAGCTAACAGAGTTAAACCATACTTTTGATTGAGCAGATCTGAACACTCTTTATGTAGAAAATGCAACTGGACATTTGGAGCGCTAAGAGCGTAGTAGTGGAAAAAGGAATATATTCAAATATAAACTACACAGAAGCATTCTGTGAAACTTCTTTCTGATCTGAGCATTCAGCTAACAGAGTTAAACCATACTTTTGATTGAGCAGTTTTGAAACACTCTGTCTGTAGAAAATGCAACTGGACATTCGTAGCGCTAAGTGGGTAATAGTGGAAAAAAGAATATGTTCAAATATAAACTACACAGAAGCATTGTATGAAACTTCTTTCTGTTCTGTGCATTCAACTAACAGAGTTGAACCTTACTTTTGATTGAGCCGTTCTGAAACACTCTTTCTGTAGAAACTGCAATTGGACATTCTGAGCGCTAAGAGGCCTATATTGGGAAAAAGAATGTCTACAAATAAAAACTACACAGAAGAATTCTGTGAAACTTCTTTCTGTTCTGTTTGTTCAACTAAAAGAGTTGAACCTTAGTTTTGATTGAGCCGTTCTGAAACACTCTTTCTGTAGAAAATGCAATGGAGATTCGGAGCGCTAAGAGGGTAATAGTGGAAAAAGGAATGTCTCCAAATCTATACTACACAGAATCGTTCTGTGAAACTTCTTTCTGATCTGTGCATTGAGCTAACAGAGTTAAACCATACTTTTGATTGAGCAGATCTGAACACTCTTTCTGTAGAAAATGCAACTGGACATTTGGAGCGCTAAGAGAGTAGTAGTGGAAAAAGGAATATATTCAAATATAAACTACACAGAAGCATTCTGTGAAACTTCTTTCTGATCTGAGCATTCAGCTAACAGAGTTAAACCATACTTTTGATTGAGCAGTTTTGAAACACTCTGTCTGTAGAAAATGCAACTGGACATTCGTAGCGCTAAGTGGGTAATAGTGGAAAAAAGAATATGTTCAAATATAAACTACACAGAAGCATTGTATGAAACTTCTTTCTGTTCTGTGCATTCAACTAACAGAGTTGAACCTTACTTTTGATTGAGCCTTTCTGAAACACTCTTTCTGTAGAAACTGCAATTGGACATTCTGAGCGCTAAGAGGCCTCTATTGGGAAAAATAATATCTTCAAATAAAAACTACACAGAAACATTGTGTGAAACTTATTTCTGATATGTTCATTAAGCTAACAGAGTTAAACCATACTTTTGATTGCGCAGTTCTGAACACTCTTTCTGTAGAAAATGCCAGTGGACATTCGGAGCGCTAAGAGGGTAATAGTGGAAAAAAGAATATATTCAAATATAAACTACACAGTAGCATTCTGTGAAAATTCTTTCTGTTCTGTGCATTCAACTAACAGAGTTGAACCTTACTTTTGATTGAGCCGTTCTGAAACACTCTTTCTGTAGAAACTGCAATTGGACATGCTTAGCGCTAAGAGGCCTACATTGGGAAAAAGAATATCTTCAAATAAAAACTACACAGATGCATTCTGTGAAACTTATTTCTGATCTGTAAATTCAGTTAACAGAGATAAAACATATTTTTGATTGAGCAGTTATGAAACACTCTTTTTGTAGAAAATGCAAGTGGAGATTCGGAGCGCTAAGAGGGTACTAGTGGAAAAAGGAATGTCTTCAAATATAAACTACACAGAATCATTCGGTGAAAATTCCTTCTGCTCTGTGCATTCAGCTAACAGAGTTAAACCATACTTTTGATTGAGTAGATCTGAACACTCTTTCTGTAGAAAATGCAACTGGACATTTGGAGCGCTAAGAGAGTAGTAGTGGAAAAAGGAATATATTCAAATATAAACTACAGAGAAGCATTCTGTGAAACTTCTTTCTGATCTGAGCATTCAGCTAACAGAGTTAAACCATACTTTTGATTGAGCAGTTTTGAAACACTCTGTCTGTAGAAAATGCAACTGGACATTCGTAGCGCTAAGTGGGTAATAGTGGAAAAAAGATTATGTTCAAATATAAACTACACAGAAGCATTGTATGAAACTTCTTTCTGTTCTGTGCATTCAACTAACAGAGTTGAACCTTACTTTTGATTGAGCCGTTCTGAAACTCTCTTTCTGTAGAAACTGCAATTGGACATTCTGAGCGCTAAGAGGCCTATATTGGGAAAAAGAATGTCTACAAATAAAAACTACACAGAAGAATTGTGTGAAACTTCTTTCTGTTCTGTTTGTACAACTAAAAGAGTTGAACCTTAGTTTTGATTGAGCCGTTCTGAAACACTCTTTCTGTAGAAAACGCAAGTGGAGATGCGGAGCGCTAAGAGGGTAATAGTGGAAAAAGGAATGTCTCCAAATATAAACTACACAGAATCATTCTGTGAAACTTCTTTCTGATCTGTGCATTCAGCTAACAGAGTTAAACCATACTTTTGATTGAGCAGATCTGAACACTCTTTCTGTAGAAAATGCAACTGGACATTTGGAGCGCTAAGAGAGTAGTAGTGGAAAAAGGAATATATTCAAATATAAACTACACAGAAGCATTCTGTGAAACTTCTTTCTGACCTGAGCATTCAGCTAACAGAGTTAAACCATACTTTTGATTGAGCAGTTTTGAAACACTCTCTCTGTAGAAAATGCAACTGGACATTCGTAGCGCTAAGTGGGTAATAGTGGAAAAAAGAATATGTTCAAATATAAACTACACAGAAGCATTGTATGAAACTTCTTTCTGTTCTGTGCATTCAACTAACAGATTTGAACCTTACTTTTGATTGAGCCGTTCTGAAACACTCTTTCTGTAGAAACTGCAATTGGACATTCTGAGCGCTAAGAGGCCTCTATTGGGAAAAATAATATCTTCAAATAAAAACTACACAGAAGCATTGTGTGAAACTTATTTCTGATATGTTCATTAGGCTAACAGAGTTAAACCATACTTTTGATTTCGCAGTTCGGAACACTCTTTCTGTAGAAAATGCAAGTGGACATTCGGAGCGCTAAGAGGGTAATAGTGGAAAAAGGAATATATTCAAATATAAACTACACAGAAACATTCTGTGAAACTTCTTTCTGATATGTGCATTCAGCTAACAGAGTTAAACCATACTTTTGATTGAGCAGATCTGAACCCTCTTTCTGTAGAAAATGCAACTGGACATTTGGAGCGCTAAGAGAGTAGTAGTGGAAAAAGGAATATATTCAAATATAAACTACACAGAAGCATTCTGTGAAACTTCTTTCTGATCTGAGCATTCAGCTAACAGAGTTAAACCATACTTTTGATTGAGCAGTTTTGAAACACTCTGTCTGTAGAAAATGCAACTGGACATTCGTAGCGCTAAGTGGGTAATAGTGGAAAAAAGAATATGTTCAAATATAAACTACACAGAAGCATTGTATGAAACTTCTTTCTGTTCTTTGCATTCAACTAACAGAGTTGAACCTTACTTTTGATTGAGCCGTTCTCAAACACTCTTTCTGTAGAAACTGCAATTGGACATTCTGAGCGCTAAGAGGCCTATATTGGGAAAAAGAATGTCTACAAATAAAAACTACACAGAAGAATTGTGTGAAACTTCTTTCTGTTCTGTTTGTTCAACTAAAAGAGTTGAACCTTAGTTTTGATTGAGCCGTTCTGAAACACTCTTTCTGTAGAAAATGCAAGTGGAGATTCGGAGCGCTAAGAGGGTAATAGTGGAAAAAGGAATGTCTCCAAATATAAACTACACAGAATCATTCTGTGAAACTTCTTTCTGATCTGTGCATTCAGCTAACAGAGTTAAACCATACTTTTGATTGAGCAGATCTGAACACTCTTTCTGTAGAAAATGCAACTGGACATTTGGAGCGCTAAGAGCGTAGTAGTGGAAAAAGGAATATATTCAAATATAAACTACACAGAAGCATTCTGTGATACTTCTTTCTGATCTGAGCATTCAGCTAACAGAGTTAAACCATACTTTTGATTGAGCAGTTTTGAAACACTCTGTCTGTAGAAAATGCAACTGGACATTCATAGCGCTAAGTGGGTAATAGTGGAAAAAAGAATATGTTCAAATATAAACTACACAGAAGCATTGTATGAAACTTCTTTCTGTTCTGTGCATTCAACTAACAGAGTTGAACCTTACTTTTGATTGAGCCTTTCTGAAACACTCTTTCAGTAGAAACTGCAATTGGACATTCTGAGCGCTAAGAGGCCTCTATTGGGAAAAATAATATCTTCAAAAAAAACTACACAGAAGCATTGTGTGAAACTTATTTCTGATATGTTCATTAGGCTAACAGAGTTAAACCATACTTTTAATTGCGCAGTTCTGAACACTCTTTCTGTAGAAAATGCAAGTGGACATTCGGAGCGCTAAGAGGGTAAGAGTGGAAAAAGGAATATATTCAAATATAAACTACACAGTAGCATTCTGTGAAAATTCTTTCTGTTCTGTGCATTCAACTAACAGAGTTGAACCTTACTTTTGATTGAGCCGTTCTGAAACACTCTTTCTCTCGAAACTGCAATTGGACATGCTAAGCGCTAAGAGGCCTACATTGGGAAAAAAATATCTTCAAATAAAAACTACACAGATGCATTCTGTGAAACTTATTTCTGATCTGTAAATTCAGTTAACAGAGATAAAACATATTTTTGATTGAGCAGTTATGAAACACTCTTTTTGTAGAAAACGCAAGTGGAGATTCGGAGCGCTAAGTGGGTAATAGTGGAAAAAGGAATGTCTTCAAATATAAACTACACAGAATCATTCGGTGAAACTTCTTTCTGATCTGTGCATTCAGCTAACAGAGTTAAACCATACTTTTGATTGAGCAGATCTGAACACTCTTTCTGTAGAAAATGCAACTGGACATTTGGAGCGCTAAGAGAGTAGTAGTGGAAAAAGGAATATATTCAAATATAAACTACACAGAAGCATTCTGTGAAACTTCTTTCTGATCTGAGCATTCAGCTAATAGAATTAAACCATACTTTTGATTGAGCAGTTTTGAAACACTCTGTCTGTAGGAAATGCAACTGGACATTCGTAGCGCTAAGTGGGTAATAGTGGAAAAAAGAATATGTTCAAATATAAACTACACAGAAGCATTGTATGAAACTTCTTTCTGTTCTGTGCATTCAACTAACAGAGTTGAACCTTACTTTTGATTGAGCCTTTCTGAAACACTCTTTCTGTAGAAACTGCAATTGGACATTCTGAGCGCTAAGAGGCCTCTATTGGGAAAAATAATATCTTCAAATAAAAACTACACAGAAGCATTGTGTGAAACTTATTTCTGATATGTTCATTAAGCTAACAGAGTTAAACCATACTTTTGATTGCGCAGTTCTGAACACTCTTTCTGTAGAAAATGCAAGTGGACATTCGGAGCGCTAAGAGGGTAATAGTGGAAAAAGGAATATATACAAATATAAAATACACAGTAGCATTCTGTGAAAATTCTTTCTGTTCTGTGCATTCAACTAACAGAGTTGAACCTTACTTTTGATTGAGCCGTTCTGAAACACTCTTTCTGTAGAAACTGCAATTGGACATGCTAAGCGCTAAGAGGCCTACATTGGGAAAAAGAATATCTTCAAATAAAAACTACACAGATGCATTCTGTGAAACTTATTTCTGATCTGTAAATTCAGTTAACAGAGATAAAACATATTTTTGATTGAGCAGTTATGAAACACTCTTTTTGTAGAAAATGCAAGTGGAGATTCGGAGCGCTAAGAGGGTACTAGTGGAAAAAGGAATGTCTTCAAATATAAACTACACAGAATCATTCGGTGAAACTTCTTTCTGATCTGTGCATTCAGCTAACAGAGTTAAACCATACTTTTGATTGAGCAGATCTGAACACTCTTTATGTAGAAAATGCAACTGGACATTTGGAGCGCTAAGAGCGTAGTAGTGGAAAAAGGAATATATTCAAATATAAACTACACAGAAGCATTCTGTGAAACTTCTTTCTGATCTGAGCATTCAGCTAACAGAGTTAAACCATACTTTTGATTGAGCAGTTTTGAAACACTCTGTCTGTAGAAAATGCAACTGGACATTCGTAGCGCTAAGTGGGTAATAGTGGAAAAAAGAATATGTTCAAATATAAACTACACAGAAGCATTGTATGAAACTTCTTTCTGTTCTGTGCATTCAACTAACAGAGTTGAACCTTACTTTTGATTGAGCCGTTCTGAAACACTCTTTCTGTAGAAACTGCAATTGGACATTCTGAGCGCTAAGAGGCCTATATTGGGAAAAAGAATGTCTACAAATAAAAACTACACAGAAGAATTCTGTGAAACTTCTTTCTGTTCTGTTTGTTCAACTAAAAGAGTTGAACCTTAGTTTTGATTGAGCCGTTCTGAAACACTCTTTCTGTAGAAAATGCAATGGAGATTCGGAGCGCTAAGAGGGTAATAGTGGAAAAAGGAATGTCTCCAAATCTATACTACACAGAATCGTTCTGTGAAACTTCTTTCTGATCTGTGCATTGAGCTAACAGAGTTAAACCATACTTTTGATTGAGCAGATCTGAACACTCTTTCTGTAGAAAATGCAACTGGACATTTGGAGCGCTAAGAGAGTAGTAGTGGAAAAAGGAATATATTCAAATATAAACTACACAGAAGCATTCTGTGAAACTTCTTTCTGATCTGAGCATTCAGCTAACAGAGTTAAACCATACTTTTGATTGAGCAGTTTTGAAACACTCTGTCTGTAGAAAATGCAACTGGACATTCGTAGCGCTAAGTGGGTAATAGTGGAAAAAAGAATATGTTCAAATATAAACTACACAGAAGCATTGTATGAAACTTCTTTCTGTTCTGTGCATTCAACTAACAGAGTTGAACCTTACTTTTGATTGAGCCTTTCTGAAACACTCTTTCTGTAGAAACTGCAATTGGACATTCTGAGCGCTAAGAGGCCTCTATTGGGAAAAATAATATCTTCAAATAAAAACTACACAGAAACATTGTGTGAAACTTATTTCTGATATGTTCATTAAGCTAACAGAGTTAAACCATACTTTTGATTGCGCAGTTCTGAACACTCTTTCTGTAGAAAATGCCAGTGGACATTCGGAGCGCTAAGAGGGTAATAGTGGAAAAAAGAATATATTCAAATATAAACTACACAGTAGCATTCTGTGAAAATTCTTTCTGTTCTGTGCATTCAACTAACAGAGTTGAACCTTACTTTTGATTGAGCCGTTCTGAAACACTCTTTCTGTAGAAACTGCAATTGGACATGCTTAGCGCTAAGAGGCCTACATTGGGAAAAAGAATATCTTCAAATAAAAACTACACAGATGCATTCTGTGAAACTTATTTCTGATCTGTAAATTCAGTTAACAGAGATAAAACATATTTTTGATTGAGCAGTTATGAAACACTCTTTTTGTAGAAAATGCAAGTGGAGATTCGGAGCGCTAAGAGGGTACTAGTGGAAAAAGGAATGTCTTCAAATATAAACTACACAGAATCATTCGGTGAAAATTCCTTCTGCTCTGTGCATTCAGCTAACAGAGTTAAACCATACTTTTGATTGAGTAGATCTGAACACTCTTTCTGTAGAAAATGCAACTGGACATTTGGAGCGCTAAGAGAGTAGTAGTGGAAAAAGGAATATATTCAAATATAAACTACAGAGAAGCATTCTGTGAAACTTCTTTCTGATCTGAGCATTCAGCTAACAGAGTTAAACCATACTTTTGATTGAGCAGTTTTGAAACACTCTGTCTGTAGAAAATGCAACTGGACATTCGTAGCGCTAAGTGGGTAATAGTGGAAAAAAGATTATGTTCAAATATAAACTACACAGAAGCATTGTATGAAACTTCTTTCTGTTCTGTGCATTCAACTAACAGAGTTGAACCTTACTTTTGATTGAGCCGTTCTGAAACTCTCTTTCTGTAGAAACTGCAATTGGACATTCTGAGCGCTAAGAGGCCTATATTGGGAAAAAGAATGTCTACAAATAAAAACTACACAGAAGAATTGTGTGAAACTTCTTTCTGTTCTGTTTGTACAACTAAAAGAGTTGAACCTTAGTTTTGATTGAGCCGTTCTGAAACACTCTTTCTGTAGAAAACGCAAGTGGAGATGCGGAGCGCTAAGAGGGTAATAGTGGAAAAAGGAATGTCTCCAAATATAAACTACACAGAATCATTCTGTGAAACTTCTTTCTGATCTGTGCATTCAGCTAACAGAGTTAAACCATACTTTTGATTGAGCAGATCTGAACACTCTTTCTGTAGAAAATGCAACTGGACATTTGGAGCGCTAAGAGAGTAGTAGTGGAAAAAGGAATATATTCAAATATAAACTACACAGAAGCATTCTGTGAAACTTCTTTCTGACCTGAGCATTCAGCTAACAGAGTTAAACCATACTTTTGATTGAGCAGTTTTGAAACACTCTCTCTGTAGAAAATGCAACTGGACATTCGTAGCGCTAAGTGGGTAATAGTGGAAAAAAGAATATGTTCAAATATAAACTACACAGAAGCATTGTATGAAACTTCTTTCTGTTCTGTGCATTCAACTAACAGATTTGAACCTTACTTTTGATTGAGCCGTTCTGAAACACTCTTTCTGTAGAAACTGCAATTGGACATTCTGAGCGCTAAGAGGCCTCTATTGGGAAAAATAATGTCTTCAAATAAAAACTACACAGAAGCATTGTGTGAAACTTATTTCTGATATGTTCATTAGGCTAACAGAGTTAAACCATACTTTTGATTTCGCAGTTCGGAACACTCTTTCTGTAGAAAATGCAAGTGGACATTCGGAGCGCTAAGAGGGTAATAGTGGAAAAAGGAATATATTCAAATATAAACTACACAGAAGCATTCTGTGAAACTTCTTTCTGATATGTGCATTCAGCTAACAGAGTTAAACCATACTTTTGATTGAGCAGATCTGAACCCTCTTTCTGTAGAAAATGCAACTGGACATTTGGAGCGCTAAGAGAGTAGTAGTGGAAAAAGGAATATATTCAAATATAAACTACACAGAAGCATTCTGTGAAACTTCTTTCTGATCTGAGCATTCAGCTAACAGAGTTAAACCATACTTTTGATTGAGCAGTTTTGAAACACTCTGTCTGTAGAAAATGCAACTGGACATTCGTAGCGCTAAGTGGGTAATAGTGGAAAAAAGAATATGTTCAAATATAAACTACACAGAAGCATTGTATGAAACTTCTTTCTGTTCTTTGCATTCAACTAACAGAGTTGAACCTTACTTTTGATTGAGCCGTTCTCAAACACTCTTTCTGTAGAAACTGCAATTGGACATTCTGAGCGCTAAGAGGCCTATATTGGGAAAAAGAATGTCTACAAATAAAAACTACACAGAAGAATTGTGTGAAACTTCTTTCTGTTCTGTTTGTTCAACTAAAAGAGTTGAACCTTAGTTTTGATTGAGCCGTTCTGAAACACTCTTTCTGTAGAAAATGCAAGTGGAGATTCGGAGCGCTAAGAGGGTAATAGTGGAAAAAGGAATGTCTCCAAATATAAACTACACAGAATCATTCTGTGAAACTTCTTTCTGATCTGTGCATTCAGCTAACAGAGTTAAACCATACTTTTGATTGAGCAGATCTGAACACTCTTTCTGTAGAAAATGCAACTGGACATTTGGAGCGCTAAGAGCGTAGTAGTGGAAAAAGGAATATATTCAAATATAAACTACACAGAAGCATTCTGTGATACTTCTTTCTGATCTGAGCATTCAGCTAACAGAGTTAAACCATACTTTTGATTGAGCAGTTTTGAAACACTCTGTCTGTAGAAAATGCAACTGGACATTCGTAGCGCTAAGTGGGTAATAGTGGAAAAAAGAATATGTTCAAATATAAACTACACAGAAGCATTGTATGAAACTTCTTTCTGTTCTGTGCATTCAACTAACAGAGTTGAACCTTACTTTTGATTGAGCCTTTCTGAAACACTCTTTCAGTAGAAACTGCAATTGGACATTCTGAGCGCTAAGAGGCCTCTATTGGGAAAAATAATATCTTCAAATAAAAACTACACAGAAGCATTGTGTGAAACTTATTTCTGATATGTTCATTAGGCTAACAGAGTTAAACCATACTTTTAATTGCGCAGTTCTGAACACTCTTTCTGTAGAAAATGCAAGTGGACATTCGGAGCGCTAAGAGGGTAAGAGTGGAAAAAGGAATATATTCAAATATAAACTACACAGTAGCATTCTGTGAAAATTCTTTCTGTTCTGTGCATTCAACTAACAGAGTTGAACCTTACTTTTGATTGAGCCGTTCTGAAACACTCTTTCTCTCGAAACTGCAATTGGACATGCTAAGCGCTAAGAGGCCTACATTGGGAAAAAAATATCTTCAAATAAAAACTACACAGATGCATTCTGTGAAACTTATTTCTGATCTGTAAATTCAGTTAACAGAGATAAAACATATTTTTGATTGAGCAGTTATGAAACACTCTTTTTGTAGAAAACGCAAGTGGAGATTCGGAGCGCTAAGTGGGTAATAGTGGAAAAAGGAATGTCTTCAAATATAAACTACACAGAATCATTCGGTGAAACTTCTTTCTGATCTGTGCATTCAGCTAACAGAGTTAAACCATACTTTTGATTGAGCAGATCTGAACACTCTTTCTGTAGAAAATGCAACTGGACATTTGGAGCGCTAAGAGAGTAGTAGTGGAAAAAGGAATATATTCAAATATAAACTACACAGAAGCATTCTGTGAAACTTCTTTCTGATCTGAGCATTCAGCTAATAGAATTAAACCATACTTTTGATTGAGCAGTTTTGAAACACTCTGTCTGTAGGAAATGCAACTGGACATTCGTAGCGCTAAGTGGGTAATAGTGGAAAAAAGAATATGTTCAAATATAAACTACACAGAAGCATTGTATGAAACTTCTTTCTGTTCTGTGCATTCAACTAACAGAGTTGAACCTTACTTTTGATTGAGCCTTTCTGAAACACTCTTTCTGTAGAAACTGCAATTGGACATTCTGAGCGCTAAGAGGCCTCTATTGGGAAAAATAATATCTTCAAATAAAAACTACACAGAAGCATTGTGTGAAACTTATTTCTGATATGTTCATTAAGCTAACAGAGTTAAACCATACTTTTGATTGCGCAGTTCTGAACACTCTTTCTGTAGAAAATGCAAGTGGACATTCGGAGCGCTAAGAGGGTAATAGTGGAAAAAGGAATATATACAAATATAAAATACACAGTAGCATTCTGTGAAAATTCTTTCTGTTCTGTGCATTCAACTAACAGAGTTGAACCTTACTTTTGATTGAGCCGTTCTGAAACACTCTTTCTGTAGAAACTGCAATTGGACATGCTAAGCGCTAAGAGGCCTACATTGGGAAAAAGAATATCTTCAAATAAAAACTACACAGATGCATTCTGTGAAACTTATTTCTGATCTGTAAATTCAGTTAACAGAGATAAAACATATTTTTGATTGAGCAGTTATGAAACACTCTTTTTGTAGAAAATGCAAGTGGAGATTCGGAGCGCTAAGAGGGTACTAGTGGAAAAAGGAATGTCTTCAAATATAAACTACACAGAATCATTCGGTGAAACTTCTTTCTGATCTGTGCATTCAGCTAACAGAGTTAAACCATACTTTTGATTGAGCAGATCTGAACACTCTTTATGTAGAAAATGCAACTGGACATTTGGAGCGCTAAGAGCGTAGTAGTGGAAAAAGGAATATATTCAAATATAAACTACACAGAAGCATTCTGTGAAACTTCTTTCTGATCTGAGCATTCAGCTAACAGAGTTAAACCATACTTTTGATTGAGCAGTTTTGAAACACTCTGTCTGTAGAAAATGCAACTGGACATTCGTAGCGCTAAGTGGGTAATAGTGGAAAAAAGAATATGTTCAAATATAAACTACACAGAAGCATTGTATGAAACTTCTTTCTGTTCTGTGCATTCAACTAACAGAGTTGAACCTTACTTTTGATTGAGCCGTTCTGAAACACTCTTTCTGTAGAAACTGCAATTGGACATTCTGAGCGCTAAGAGGCCTATATTGGGAAAAAGAATGTCTACAAATAAAAACTACACAGAAGAATTCTGTGAAACTTCTTTCTGTTCTGTTTGTTCAACTAAAAGAGTTGAACCTTAGTTTTGATTGAGCCGTTCTGAAACACTCTTTCTGTAGAAAATGCAATGGAGATTCGGAGCGCTAAGAGGGTAATAGTGGAAAAAGGAATGTCTCCAAATCTATACTACACAGAATCGTTCTGTGAAACTTCTTTCTGATCTGTGCATTGAGCTAACAGAGTTAAACCATACTTTTGATTGAGCAGATCTGAACACTCTTTCTGTAGAAAATGCAACTGGACATTTGGAGCGCTAAGAGAGTAGTAGTGGAAAAAGGAATATATTCAAATATAAACTACACAGAAGCATTCTGTGAAACTTCTTTCTGATCTGAGCATTCAGCTAACAGAGTTAAACCATACTTTTGATTGAGCAGTTTTGAAACACTCTGTCTGTAGAAAATGCAACTGGACATTCGTAGCGCTAAGTGGGTAATAGTGGAAAAAAGAATATGTTCAAATATAAACTACACAGAAGCATTGTATGAAACTTCTTTCTGTTCTGTGCATTCAACTAACAGAGTTGAACCTTACTTTTGATTGAGCCTTTCTGAAACACTCTTTCTGTAGAAACTGCAATTGGACATTCTGAGCGCTAAGAGGCCTCTATTGGGAAAAATAATATCTTCAAATAAAAACTACACAGAAACATTGTGTGAAACTTATTTCTGATATGTTCATTAAGCTAACAGAGTTAAACCATACTTTTGATTGCGCAGTTCTGAACACTCTTTCTGTAGAAAATGCCAGTGGACATTCGGAGCGCTAAGAGGGTAATAGTGGAAAAAAGAATATATTCAAATATAAACTACACAGTAGCATTCTGTGAAAATTCTTTCTGTTCTGTGCATTCAACTAACAGAGTTGAACCTTACTTTTGATTGAGCCGTTCTGAAACACTCTTTCTGTAGAAACTGCAATTGGACATGCTTAGCGCTAAGAGGCCTACATTGGGAAAAAGAATATCTTCAAATAAAAACTACACAGATGCATTCTGTGAAACTTATTTCTGATCTGTAAATTCAGTTAACAGAGATAAAACATATTTTTGATTGAGCAGTTATGAAACACTCTTTTTGTAGAAAATGCAAGTGGAGATTCGGAGCGCTAAGAGGGTACTAGTGGAAAAAGGAATGTCTTCAAATATAAACTACACAGAATCATTCGGTGAAAATTCCTTCTGCTCTGTGCATTCAGCTAACAGAGTTAAACCATACTTTTGATTGAGTAGATCTGAACACTCTTTCTGTAGAAAATGCAACTGGACATTTGGAGCGCTAAGAGAGTAGTAGTGGAAAAAGGAATATATTCAAATATAAACTACAGAGAAGCATTCTGTGAAACTTCTTTCTGATCTGAGCATTCAGCTAACAGAGTTAAACCATACTTTTGATTGAGCAGTTTTGAAACACTCTGTCTGTAGAAAATGCAACTGGACATTCGTAGCGCTAAGTGGGTAATAGTGGAAAAAAGATTATGTTCAAATATAAACTACACAGAAGCATTGTATGAAACTTCTTTCTGTTCTGTGCATTCAACTAACAGAGTTGAACCTTACTTTTGATTGAGCCGTTCTGAAACTCTCTTTCTGTAGAAACTGCAATTGGACATTCTGAGCGCTAAGAGGCCTATATTGGGAAAAAGAATGTCTACAAATAAAAACTACACAGAAGAATTGTGTGAAACTTCTTTCTGTTCTGTTTGTACAACTAAAAGAGTTGAACCTTAGTTTTGATTGAGCCGTTCTGAAACACTCTTTCTGTAGAAAACGCAAGTGGAGATGCGGAGCGCTAAGAGGGTAATAGTGGAAAAAGGAATGTCTCCAAATATAAACTACACAGAATCATTCTGTGAAACTTCTTTCTGATCTGTGCATTCAGCTAACAGAGTTAAACCATACTTTTGATTGAGCAGATCTGAACACTCTTTCTGTAGAAAATGCAACTGGACATTTGGAGCGCTAAGAGAGTAGTAGTGGAAAAAGGAATATATTCAAATATAAACTACACAGAAGCATTCTGTGAAACTTCTTTCTGACCTGAGCATTCAGCTAACAGAGTTAAACCATACTTTTGATTGAGCAGTTTTGAAACACTCTCTCTTTAGAAAATGCAACTGGACATTCGTAGCGCTAAGTGGGTAATAGTGGAAAAAAGAATATGTTCAAATATAAACTACACAGAAGCATTGTATGAAACTTCTTTCTGTTCTGTGCATTCAACTAACAGATTTGAACCTTACTTTTGATTGAGCCGTTCTGAAACACTCTTTCTGTAGAAACTGCAATTGGACATTCTGAGCGCTAAGAGGCCTCTATTGGGAAAAATAATATCTTCAAATAAAAACTACACAGAAGCATTGTGTGAAACTTATTTCTGATATGTTCATTAGGCTAACAGAGTTAAACCATACTTTTGATTTCGCAGTTCGGAACACTCTTTCTGTAGAAAATGCAAGTGGACATTCGGAGCGCTAAGAGGGTAATAGTGGAAAAAGGAATATATTCAAATATAAACTACACAGAAGCATTCTGTGAAACTTCTTTCTGATATGTGCATTCAGCTAACAGAGTTAAACCATACTTTTGATTGAGCAGATCTGAACCCTCTTTCTGTAGAAAATGCAACTGGACATTTGGAGCGCTAAGAGAGTAGTAGTGGAAAAAGGAATATATTCAAATATAAACTACACAGAAGCATTCTGTGAAACTTCTTTCTGATCTGAGCATTCAGCTAACAGAGTTAAACCATACTTTTGATTGAGCAGTTTTGAAACACTCTGTCTGTAGAAAATGCAACTGGACATTCGTAGCGCTAAGTGGGTAATAGTGGAAAAAAGAATATGTTCAAATATAAACTACACAGAAGCATTGTATGAAACTTCTTTCTGTTCTTTGCATTCAACTAACAGAGTTGAACCTTACTTTTGATTGAGCCGTTCTCAAACACTCTTTCTGTAGAAACTGCAATTGGACATTCTGAGCGCTAAGAGGCCTATATTGGGAAAAAGAATGTCTACAAATAAAAACTACACAGAAGAATTGTGTGAAACTTCTTTCTGTTCTGTTTGTTCAACTAAAAGAGTTGAACCTTAGTTTTGATTGAGCCGTTCTGAAACACTCTTTCTGTAGAAAATGCAAGTGGAGATTCGGAGCGCTAAGAGGGTAATAGTGGAAAAAGGAATGTCTCCAAATATAAACTACACAGAATCATTCTGTGAAACTTCTTTCTGATCTGTGCATTCAGCTAACAGAGTTAAACCATACTTTTGATTGAGCAGATCTGAACACTCTTTCTGTAGAAAATGCAACTGGACATTTGGAGCGCTAAGAGCGTAGTAGTGGAAAAAGGAATATATTCAAATATAAACTACACAGAAGCATTCTGTGATACTTCTTTCTGATCTGAGCATTCAGCTAACAGAGTTAAACCATACTTTTGATTGAGCAGTTTTGAAACACTCTGTCTGTAGAAAATGCAACTGGACATTCATAGCGCTAAGTGGGTAATAGTGGAAAAAAGAATATGTTCAAATATAAACTACACAGAAGCATTGTATGAAACTTCTTTCTGTTCTGTGCATTCAACTAACAGAGTTGAACCTTACTTTTGATTGAGCCTTTCTGAAACACTCTTTCAGTAGAAACTGCAATTGGACATTCTGAGCGCTAAGAGGCCTCTATTGGGAAAAATAATATCTTCAAATAAAAACTACACAGAAGCATTGTGTGAAACTTATTTCTGATATGTTCATTAGGCTAACAGAGTTAAACCATACTTTTAATTGCGCAGTTCTGAACACTCTTTCTGTAGAAAATGCAAGTGGACATTCGGAGCGCTAAGAGGGTAAGAGTGGAAAAAGGAATATATTCAAATATAAACTACACAGTAGCATTCTGTGAAAATTCTTTCTGTTCTGTGCATTCAACTAACAGAGTTGAACCTTACTTTTGATTGAGCCGTTCTGAAACACTCTTTCTCTCGAAACTGCAATTGGACATGCTAAGCGCTAAGAGGCCTACATTGGGAAAAAAATATCTTCAAATAAAAACTACACAGATGCATTCTGTGAAACTTATTTCTGATCTGTAAATTCAGTTAACAGAGATAAAACATATTTTTGATTGAGCAGTTATGAAACACTCTTTTTGTAGAAAACGCAAGTGGAGATTCGGAGCGCTAAGTGGGTAATAGTGGAAAAAGGAATGTCTTCAAATATAAACTACACAGAATCATTCGGTGAAACTTCTTTCTGATCTGTGCATTCAGCTAACAGAGTTAAACCATACTTTTGATTGAGCAGATCTGAACACTCTTTCTGTAGAAAATGCAACTGGACATTTGGAGCGCTAAGAGAGTAGTAGTGGAAAAAGGAATATATTCAAATATAAACTACACAGAAGCATTCTGTGAAACTTCTTTCTGATCTGAGCATTCAGCTAATAGAATTAAACCATACTTTTGATTGAGCAGTTTTGAAACACTCTGTCTGTAGGAAATGCAACTGGACATTCGTAGCGCTAAGTGGGTAATAGTGGAAAAAAGAATATGTTCAAATATAAACTACACAGAAGCATTGTATGAAACTTCTTTCTGTTCTGTGCATTCAACTAACAGAGTTGAACCTTACTTTTGATTGAGCCTTTCTGAAACACTCTTTCTGTAGAAACTGCAATTGGACATTCTGAGCGCTAAGAGGCCTCTATTGGGAAAAATAATATCTTCAAATAAAAACTACACAGAAGCATTGTGTGAAACTTATTTCTGATATGTTCATTAAGCTAACAGAGTTAAACCATACTTTTGATTGCGCAGTTCTGAACACTCTTTCTGTAGAAAATGCAAGTGGACATTCGGAGCGCTAAGAGGGTAATAGTGGAAAAAGGAATATATACAAATATAAAATACACAGTAGCATTCTGTGAAAATTCTTTCTGTTCTGTGCATTCAACTAACAGAGTTGAACCTTACTTTTGATTGAGCCGTTCTGAAACACTCTTTCTGTAGAAACTGCAATTGGACATGCTAAGCGCTAAGAGGCCTACATTGGGAAAAAGAATATCTTCAAATAAAAACTACACAGATGCATTCTGTGAAACTTATTTCTGATCTGTAAATTCAGTTAACAGAGATAAAACATATTTTTGATTGAGCAGTTATGAAACACTCTTTTTGTAGAAAATGCAAGTGGAGATTCGGAGCGCTAAGAGGGTACTAGTGGAAAAAGGAATGTCTTCAAATATAAACTACACAGAATCATTCGGTGAAACTTCTTTCTGATCTGTGCATTCAGCTAACAGAGTTAAACCATACTTTTGATTGAGCAGATCTGAACACTCTTTATGTAGAAAATGCAACTGGACATTTGGAGCGCTAAGAGCGTAGTAGTGGAAAAAGGAATATATTCAAATATAAACTACACAGAAGCATTCTGTGAAACTTCTTTCTGATCTGAGCATTCAGCTAACAGAGTTAAACCATACTTTTGATTGAGCAGTTTTGAAACACTCTGTCTGTAGAAAATGCAACTGGACATTCGTAGCGCTAAGTGGGTAATAGTGGAAAAAAGAATATGTTCAAATATAAACTACACAGAAGCATTGTATGAAACTTCTTTCTGTTCTGTGCATTCAACTAACAGAGTTGAACCTTACTTTTGATTGAGCCGTTCTGAAACACTCTTTCTGTAGAAACTGCAATTGGACATTCTGAGCGCTAAGAGGCCTATATTGGGAAAAAGAATGTCTACAAATAAAAACTACACAGAAGAATTCTGTGAAACTTCTTTCTGTTCTGTTTGTTCAACTAAAAGAGTTGAACCTTAGTTTTGATTGAGCCGTTCTGAAACACTCTTTCTGTAGAAAATGCAATGGAGATTCGGAGCGCTAAGAGGGTAATAGTGGAAAAAGGAATGTCTCCAAATCTATACTACACAGAATCGTTCTGTGAAACTTCTTTCTGATCTGTGCATTGAGCTAACAGAGTTAAACCATACTTTTGATTGAGCAGATCTGAACACTCTTTCTGTAGAAAATGCAACTGGACATTTGGAGCGCTAAGAGAGTAGTAGTGGAAAAAGGAATATATTCAAATATAAACTACACAGAAGCATTCTGTGAAACTTCTTTCTGATCTGAGCATTCAGCTAACAGAGTTAAACCATACTTTTGATTGAGCAGTTTTGAAACACTCTGTCTGTAGAAAATGCAACTGGACATTCGTAGCGCTAAGTGGGTAATAGTGGAAAAAAGAATATGTTCAAATATAAACTACACAGAAGCATTGTATGAAACTTCTTTCTGTTCTGTGCATTCAACTAACAGAGTTGAACCTTACTTTTGATTGAGCCTTTCTGAAACACTCTTTCTGTAGAAACTGCAATTGGACATTCTGAGCGCTAAGAGGCCTCTATTGGGAAAAATAATATCTTCAAATAAAAACTACACAGAAACATTGTGTGAAACTTATTTCTGATATGTTCATTAAGCTAACAGAGTTAAACCATACTTTTGATTGCGCAGTTCTGAACACTCTTTCTGTAGAAAATGCCAGTGGACATTCGGAGCGCTAAGAGGGTAATAGTGGAAAAAAGAATATATTCAAATATAAACTACACAGTAGCATTCTGTGAAAATTCTTTCTGTTCTGTGCATTCAACTAACAGAGTTGAACCTTACTTTTGATTGAGCCGTTCTGAAACACTCTTTCTGTAGAAACTGCAATTGGACATGCTTAGCGCTAAGAGGCCTACATTGGGAAAAAGAATATCTTCAAATAAAAACTACACAGATGCATTCTGTGAAACTTATTTCTGATCTGTAAATTCAGTTAACAGAGATAAAACATATTTTTGATTGAGCAGTTATGAAACACTCTTTTTGTAGAAAATGCAAGTGGAGATTCGGAGCGCTAAGAGGGTACTAGTGGAAAAAGGAATGTCTTCAAATATAAACTACACAGAATCATTCGGTGAAAATTCCTTCTGCTCTGTGCATTCAGCTAACAGAGTTAAACCATACTTTTGATTGAGTAGATCTGAACACTCTTTCTGTAGAAAATGCAACTGGACATTTGGAGCGCTAAGAGAGTAGTAGTGGAAAAAGGAATATATTCAAATATAAACTACAGAGAAGCATTCTGTGAAACTTCTTTCTGATCTGAGCATTCAGCTAACAGAGTTAAACCATACTTTTGATTGAGCAGTTTTGAAACACTCTGTCTGTAGAAAATGCAACTGGACATTCGTAGCGCTAAGTGGGTAATAGTGGAAAAAAGATTATGTTCAAATATAAACTACACAGAAGCATTGTATGAAACTTCTTTCTGTTCTGTGCATTCAACTAACAGAGTTGAACCTTACTTTTGATTGAGCCGTTCTGAAACTCTCTTTCTGTAGAAACTGCAATTGGACATTCTGAGCGCTAAGAGGCCTATATTGGGAAAAAGAATGTCTACAAATAAAAACTACACAGAAGAATTGTGTGAAACTTCTTTCTGTTCTGTTTGTACAACTAAAAGAGTTGAACCTTAGTTTTGATTGAGCCGTTCTGAAACACTCTTTCTGTAGAAAACGCAAGTGGAGATGCGGAGCGCTAAGAGGGTAATAGTGGAAAAAGGAATGTCTCCAAATATAAACTACACAGAATCATTCTGTGAAACTTCTTTCTGATCTGTGCATTCAGCTAACAGAGTTAAACCATACTTTTGATTGAGCAGATCTGAACACTCTTTCTGTAGAAAATGCAACTGGACATTTGGAGCGCTAAGAGAGTAGTAGTGGAAAAAGGAATATATTCAAATATAAACTACACAGAAGCATTCTGTGAAACTTCTTTCTGACCTGAGCATTCAGCTAACAGAGTTAAACCATACTTTTGATTGAGCAGTTTTGAAACACTCTCTCTGTAGAAAATGCAACTGGACATTCGTAGCGCTAAGTGGGTAATAGTGGAAAAAAGAATATGTTCAAATATAAACTACACAGAAGCATTGTATGAAACTTCTTTCTGTTCTGTGCATTCAACTAACAGATTTGAACCTTACTTTTGATTGAGCCGTTCTGAAACACTCTTTCTGTAGAAACTGCAATTGGACATTCTGAGCGCTAAGAGGCCTCTATTGGGAAAAATAATATCTTCAAATAAAAACTACACAGAAGCATTGTGTGAAACTTATTTCTGATATGTTCATTAGGCTAACAGAGTTAAACCATACTTTTGATTTCGCAGTTCGGAACACTCTTTCTGTAGAAAATGCAAGTGGACATTCGGAGCGCTAAGAGGGTAATAGTGGAAAAAGGAATATATTCAAATATAAACTACACAGAAGCATTCTGTGAAACTTCTTTCTGATATGTGCATTCAGCTAACAGAGTTAAACCATACTTTTGATTGAGCAGATCTGAACCCTCTTTCTGTAGAAAATGCAACTGGACATTTGGAGCGCTAAGAGAGTAGTAGTGGAAAAAGGAATATATTCAAATATAAACTACACAGAAGCATTCTGTGAAACTTCTTTCTGATCTGAGCATTCAGCTAACAGAGTTAAACCATACTTTTGATTGAGCAGTTTTGAAACACTCTGTCTGTAGAAAATGCAACTGGACATTCGTAGCGCTAAGTGGGTAATAGTGGAAAAAAGAATATGTTCAAATATAAACTACACAGAAGCATTGTATGAAACTTCTTTCTGTTCTTTGCATTCAACTAACAGAGTTGAACCTTACTTTTGATTGAGCCGTTCTCAAACACTCTTTCTGTAGAAACTGCAATTGGACATTCTGAGCGCTAAGAGGCCTATATTGGGAAAAAGAATGTCTACAAATAAAAACTACACAGAAGAATTGTGTGAAACTTCTTTCTGTTCTGTTTGTTCAACTAAAAGAGTTGAACCTTAGTTTTGATTGAGCCGTTCTGAAACACTCTTTCTGTAGAAAATGCAAGTGGAGATTCGGAGCGCTAAGAGGGTAATAGTGGAAAAAGGAATGTCTCCAAATATAAACTACACAGAATCATTCTGTGAAACTTCTTTCTGATCTGTGCATTCAGCTAACAGAGTTAAACCATACTTTTGATTGAGCAGATCTGAACACTCTTTCTGTAGAAAATGCAACTGGACATTTGGAGCGCTAAGAGCGTAGTAGTGGAAAAAGGAATATATTCAAATATAAACTACACAGAAGCATTCTGTGATACTTCTTTCTGATCTGAGCATTCAGCTAACAGAGTTAAACCATACTTTTGATTGAGCAGTTTTGAAACACTCTGTCTGTAGAAAATGCAACTGGACATTCATAGCGCTAAGTGGGTAATAGTGGAAAAAAGAATATGTTCAAATATAAACTACACAGAAGCATTGTATGAAACTTCTTTCTGTTCTGTGCATTCAACTAACAGAGTTGAACCTTACTTTTGATTGAGCCTTTCTGAAACACTCTTTCAGTAGAAACTGCAATTGGACATTCTGAGCGCTAAGAGGCCTCTATTGGGAAAAATAATATCTTCAAATAAAAACTACACAGAAGCATTGTGTGAAACTTATTTCTGATATGTTCATTAGGCTAACAGAGTTAAACCATACTTTTAATTGCGCAGTTCTGAACACTCTTTCTGTAGAAAATGCAAGTGGACATTCGGAGCGCTAAGAGGGTAAGAGTGGAAAAAGGAATATATTCAAATATAAACTACACAGTAGCATTCTGTGAAAATTCTTTCTGTTCTGTGCATTCAACTAACAGAGTTGAACCTTACTTTTGATTGAGCCGTTCTGAAACACTCTTTCTCTCGAAACTGCAATTGGACATGCTAAGCGCTAAGAGGCCTACATTGGGAAAAAAATATCTTCAAATAAAAACTACACAGATGCATTCTGTGAAACTTATTTCTGATCTGTAAATTCAGTTAACAGAGATAAAACATATTTTTGATTGAGCAGTTATGAAACACTCTTTTTGTAGAAAACGCAAGTGGAGATTCGGAGCGCTAAGTGGGTAATAGTGGAAAAAGGAATGTCTTCAAATATAAACTACACAGAATCATTCGGTGAAACTTCTTTCTGATCTGTGCATTCAGCTAACAGAGTTAAACCATACTTTTGATTGAGCAGATCTGAACACTCTTTCTGTAGAAAATGCAACTGGACATTTGGAGCGCTAAGAGAGTAGTAGTGGAAAAAGGAATATATTCAAATATAAACTACACAGAAGCATTCTGTGAAACTTCTTTCTGATCTGAGCATTCAGCTAATAGAATTAAACCATACTTTTGATTGAGCAGTTTTGAAACACTCTGTCTGTAGGAAATGCAACTGGACATTCGTAGCGCTAAGTGGGTAATAGTGGAAAAAAGAATATGTTCAAATATAAACTACACAGAAGCATTGTATGAAACTTCTTTCTGTTCTGTGCATTCAACTAACAGAGTTGAACCTTACTTTTGATTGAGCCTTTCTGAAACACTCTTTCTGTAGAAACTGCAATTGGACATTCTGAGCGCTAAGAGGCCTCTATTGGGAAAAATAATATCTTCAAATAAAAACTACACAGAAGCATTGTGTGAAACTTATTTCTGATATGTTCATTAAGCTAACAGAGTTAAACCATACTTTTGATTGCGCAGTTCTGAACACTCTTTCTGTAGAAAATGCAAGTGGACATTCGGAGCGCTAAGAGGGTAATAGTGGAAAAAGGAATATATACAAATATAAAATACACAGTAGCATTCTGTGAAAATTCTTTCTGTTCTGTGCATTCAACTAACAGAGTTGAACCTTACTTTTGATTGAGCCGTTCTGAAACACTCTTTCTGTAGAAACTGCAATTGGACATGCTAAGCGCTAAGAGGCCTACATTGGGAAAAAGAATATCTTCAAATAAAAACTACACAGATGCATTCTGTGAAACTTATTTCTGATCTGTAAATTCAGTTAACAGAGATAAAACATATTTTTGATTGAGCAGTTATGAAACACTCTTTTTGTAGAAAATGCAAGTGGAGATTCGGAGCGCTAAGAGGGTACTAGTGGAAAAAGGAATGTCTTCAAATATAAACTACACAGAATCATTCGGTGAAACTTCTTTCTGATCTGTGCATTCAGCTAACAGAGTTAAACCATACTTTTGATTGAGCAGATCTGAACACTCTTTATGTAGAAAATGCAACTGGACATTTGGAGCGCTAAGAGCGTAGTAGTGGAAAAAGGAATATATTCAAATATAAACTACACAGAAGCATTCTGTGAAACTTCTTTCTGATCTGAGCATTCAGCTAACAGAGTTAAACCATACTTTTGATTGAGCAGTTTTGAAACACTCTGTCTGTAGAAAATGCAACTGGACATTCGTAGCGCTAAGTGGGTAATAGTGGAAAAAAGAATATGTTCAAATATAAACTACACAGAAGCATTGTATGAAACTTCTTTCTGTTCTGTGCATTCAACTAACAGAGTTGAACCTTACTTTTGATTGAGCCGTTCTGAAACACTCTTTCTGTAGAAACTGCAATTGGACATTCTGAGCGCTAAGAGGCCTATATTGGGAAAAAGAATGTCTACAAATAAAAACTACACAGAAGAATTCTGTGAAACTTCTTTCTGTTCTGTTTGTTCAACTAAAAGAGTTGAACCTTAGTTTTGATTGAGCCGTTCTGAAACACTCTTTCTGTAGAAAATGCAATGGAGATTCGGAGCGCTAAGAGGGTAATAGTGGAAAAAGGAATGTCTCCAAATCTATACTACACAGAATCGTTCTGTGAAACTTCTTTCTGATCTGTGCATTGAGCTAACAGAGTTAAACCATACTTTTGATTGAGCAGATCTGAACACTCTTTCTGTAGAAAATGCAACTGGACATTTGGAGCGCTAAGAGAGTAGTAGTGGAAAAAGGAATATATTCAAATATAAACTACACAGAAGCATTCTGTGAAACTTCTTTCTGATCTGAGCATTCAGCTAACAGAGTTAAACCATACTTTTGATTGAGCAGTTTTGAAACACTCTGTCTGTAGAAAATGCAACTGGACATTCGTAGCGCTAAGTGGGTAATAGTGGAAAAAAGAATATGTTCAAATATAAACTACACAGAAGCATTGTATGAAACTTCTTTCTGTTCTGTGCATTCAACTAACAGAGTTGAACCTTACTTTTGATTGAGCCTTTCTGAAACACTCTTTCTGTAGAAACTGCAATTGGACATTCTGAGCGCTAAGAGGCCTCTATTGGGAAAAATAATATCTTCAAATAAAAACTACACAGAAACATTGTGTGAAACTTATTTCTGATATGTTCATTAAGCTAACAGAGTTAAACCATACTTTTGATTGCGCAGTTCTGAACACTCTTTCTGTAGAAAATGCCAGTGGACATTCGGAGCGCTAAGAGGGTAATAGTGGAAAAAAGAATATATTCAAATATAAACTACACAGTAGCATTCTGTGAAAATTCTTTCTGTTCTGTGCATTCAACTAACAGAGTTGAACCTTACTTTTGATTGAGCCGTTCTGAAACACTCTTTCTGTAGAAACTGCAATTGGACATGCTTAGCGCTAAGAGGCCTACATTGGGAAAAAGAATATCTTCAAATAAAAACTACACAGATGCATTCTGTGAAACTTATTTCTGATCTGTAAATTCAGTTAACAGAGATAAAACATATTTTTGATTGAGCAGTTATGAAACACTCTTTTTGTAGAAAATGCAAGTGGAGATTCGGAGCGCTAAGAGGGTACTAGTGGAAAAAGGAATGTCTTCAAATATAAACTACACAGAATCATTCGGTGAAAATTCCTTCTGCTCTGTGCATTCAGCTAACAGAGTTAAACCATACTTTTGATTGAGTAGATCTGAACACTCTTTCTGTAGAAAATGCAACTGGACATTTGGAGCGCTAAGAGAGTAGTAGTGGAAAAAGGAATATATTCAAATATAAACTACAGAGAAGCATTCTGTGAAACTTCTTTCTGATCTGAGCATTCAGCTAACAGAGTTAAACCATACTTTTGATTGAGCAGTTTTGAAACACTCTGTCTGTAGAAAATGCAACTGGACATTCGTAGCGCTAAGTGGGTAATAGTGGAAAAAAGATTATGTTCAAATATAAACTACACAGAAGCATTGTATGAAACTTCTTTCTGTTCTGTGCATTCAACTAACAGAGTTGAACCTTACTTTTGATTGAGCCGTTCTGAAACTCTCTTTCTGTAGAAACTGCAATTGGACATTCTGAGCGCTAAGAGGCCTATATTGGGAAAAAGAATGTCTACAAATAAAAACTACACAGAAGAATTGTGTGAAACTTCTTTCTGTTCTGTTTGTACAACTAAAAGAGTTGAACCTTAGTTTTGATTGAGCCGTTCTGAAACACTCTTTCTGTAGAAAACGCAAGTGGAGATGCGGAGCGCTAAGAGGGTAATAGTGGAAAAAGGAATGTCTCCAAATATAAACTACACAGAATCATTCTGTGAAACTTCTTTCTGATCTGTGCATTCAGCTAACAGAGTTAAACCATACTTTTGATTGAGCAGATCTGAACACTCTTTCTGTAGAAAATGCAACTGGACATTTGGAGCGCTAAGAGAGTAGTAGTGGAAAAAGGAATATATTCAAATATAAACTACACAGAAGCATTCTGTGAAACTTCTTTCTGACCTGAGCATTCAGCTAACAGAGTTAAACCATACTTTTGATTGAGCAGTTTTGAAACACTCTCTCTGTAGAAAATGCAACTGGACATTCGTAGCGCTAAGTGGGTAATAGTGGAAAAAAGAATATGTTCAAATATAAACTACACAGAAGCATTGTATGAAACTTCTTTCTGTTCTGTGCATTCAACTAACAGATTTGAACCTTACTTTTGATTGAGCCGTTCTGAAACACTCTTTCTGTAGAAACTGCAATTGGACATTCTGAGCGCTAAGAGGCCTCTATTGGGAAAAATAATATCTTCAAATAAAAACTACACAGAAGCATTGTGTGAAACTTATTTCTGATATGTTCATTAGGCTAACAGAGTTAAACCATACTTTTGATTTCGCAGTTCGGAACACTCTTTCTGTAGAAAATGCAAGTGGACATTCGGAGCGCTAAGAGGGTAATAGTGGAAAAAGGAATATATTCAAATATAAACTACACAGAAGCATTCTGTGAAACTTCTTTCTGATATGTGCATTCAGCTAACAGAGTTAAACCATACTTTTGATTGAGCAGATCTGAACCCTCTTTCTGTAGAAAATGCAACTGGACATTTGGAGCGCTAAGAGAGTAGTAGTGGAAAAAGGAATATATTCAAATATAAACTACACAGAAGCATTCTGTGAAACTTCTTTCTGATCTGAGCATTCAGCTAACAGAGTTAAACCATACTTTTGATTGAGCAGTTTTGAAACACTCTGTCTGTAGAAAATGCAACTGGACATTCGTAGCGCTAAGTGGGTAATAGTGGAAAAAAGAATATGTTCAAATATAAACTACACAGAAGCATTGTATGAAACTTCTTTCTGTTCTTTGCATTCAACTAACAGAGTTGAACCTTACTTTTGATTGAGCCGTTCTCAAACACTCTTTCTGTAGAAACTGCAATTGGACATTCTGAGCGCTAAGAGGCCTATATTGGGAAAAAGAATGTCTACAAATAAAAACTACACAGAAGAATTGTGTGAAACTTCTTTCTGTTCTGTTTGTTCAACTAAAAGAGTTGAACCTTAGTTTTGATTGAGCCGTTCTGAAACACTCTTTCTGTAGAAAATGCAAGTGGAGATTCGGAGCGCTAAGAGGGTAATAGTGGAAAAAGGAATGTCTCCAAATATAAACTACACAGAATCATTCTGTGAAACTTCTTTCTGATCTGTGCATTCAGCTAACAGAGTTAAACCATACTTTTGATTGAGCAGATCTGAACACTCTTTCTGTAGAAAATGCAACTGGACATTTGGAGCGCTAAGAGCGTAGTAGTGGAAAAAGGAATATATTCAAATATAAACTACACAGAAGCATTCTGTGATACTTCTTTCTGATCTGAGCATTCAGCTAACAGAGTTAAACCATACTTTTGATTGAGCAGTTTTGAAACACTCTGTCTGTAGAAAATGCAACTGGACATTCATAGCGCTAAGTGGGTAATAGTGGAAAAAAGAATATGTTCAAATATAAACTACACAGAAGCATTGTATGAAACTTCTTTCTGTTCTGTGCATTCAACTAACAGAGTTGAACCTTACTTTTGATTGAGCCTTTCTGAAACACTCTTTCAGTAGAAACTGCAATTGGACATTCTGAGCGCTAAGAGGCCTCTATTGGGAAAAATAATATCTTCAAATAAAAACTACACAGAAGCATTGTGTGAAACTTATTTCTGATATGTTCATTAGGCTAACAGAGTTAAACCATACTTTTAATTGCGCAGTTCTGAACACTCTTTCTGTAGAAAATGCAAGTGGACATTCGGAGCGCTAAGAGGGTAAGAGTGGAAAAAGGAATATATTCAAATATAAACTACACAGTAGCATTCTGTGAAAATTCTTTCTGTTCTGTGCATTCAACTAACAGAGTTGAACCTTACTTTTGATTGAGCCGTTCTGAAACACTCTTTCTCTCGAAACTGCAATTGGACATGCTAAGCGCTAAGAGGCCTACATTGGGAAAAAAATATCTTCAAATAAAAACTACACAGATGCATTCTGTGAAACTTATTTCTGATCTGTAAATTCAGTTAACAGAGATAAAACATATTTTTGATTGAGCAGTTATGAAACACTCTTTTTGTAGAAAACGCAAGTGGAGATTCGGAGCGCTAAGTGGGTAATAGTGGAAAAAGGAATGTCTTCAAATATAAACTACACAGAATCATTCGGTGAAACTTCTTTCTGATCTGTGCATTCAGCTAACAGAGTTAAACCATACTTTTGATTGAGCAGATCTGAACACTCTTTCTGTAGAAAATGCAACTGGACATTTGGAGCGCTAAGAGAGTAGTAGTGGAAAAAGGAATATATTCAAATATAAACTACACAGAAGCATTCTGTGAAACTTCTTTCTGATCTGAGCATTCAGCTAATAGAATTAAACCATACTTTTGATTGAGCAGTTTTGAAACACTCTGTCTGTAGGAAATGCAACTGGACATTCGTAGCGCTAAGTGGGTAATAGTGGAAAAAAGAATATGTTCAAATATAAACTACACAGAAGCATTGTATGAAACTTCTTTCTGTTCTGTGCATTCAACTAACAGAGTTGAACCTTACTTTTGATTGAGCCTTTCTGAAACACTCTTTCTGTAGAAACTGCAATTGGACATTCTGAGCGCTAAGAGGCCTCTATTGGGAAAAATAATATCTTCAAATAAAAACTACACAGAAGCATTGTGTGAAACTTATTTCTGATATGTTCATTAAGCTAACAGAGTTAAACCATACTTTTGATTGCGCAGTTCTGAACACTCTTTCTGTAGAAAATGCAAGTGGACATTCGGAGCGCTAAGAGGGTAATAGTGGAAAAAGGAATATATACAAATATAAAATACACAGTAGCATTCTGTGAAAATTCTTTCTGTTCTGTGCATTCAACTAACAGAGTTGAACCTTACTTTTGATTGAGCCGTTCTGAAACACTCTTTCTGTAGAAACTGCAATTGGACATGCTAAGCGCTAAGAGGCCTACATTGGGAAAAAGAATATCTTCAAATAAAAACTACACAGATGCATTCTGTGAAACTTATTTCTGATCTGTAAATTCAGTTAACAGAGATAAAACATATTTTTGATTGAGCAGTTATGAAACACTCTTTTTGTAGAAAATGCAAGTGGAGATTCGGAGCGCTAAGAGGGTACTAGTGGAAAAAGGAATGTCTTCAAATATAAACTACACAGAATCATTCGGTGAAACTTCTTTCTGATCTGTGCATTCAGCTAACAGAGTTAAACCATACTTTTGATTGAGCAGATCTGAACACTCTTTATGTAGAAAATGCAACTGGACATTTGGAGCGCTAAGAGCGTAGTAGTGGAAAAAGGAATATATTCAAATATAAACTACACAGAAGCATTCTGTGAAACTTCTTTCTGATCTGAGCATTCAGCTAACAGAGTTAAACCATACTTTTGATTGAGCAGTTTTGAAACACTCTGTCTGTAGAAAATGCAACTGGACATTCGTAGCGCTAAGTGGGTAATAGTGGAAAAAAGAATATGTTCAAATATAAACTACACAGAAGCATTGTATGAAACTTCTTTCTGTTCTGTGCATTCAACTAACAGAGTTGAACCTTACTTTTGATTGAGCCGTTCTGAAACACTCTTTCTGTAGAAACTGCAATTGGACATTCTGAGCGCTAAGAGGCCTATATTGGGAAAAAGAATGTCTACAAATAAAAACTACACAGAAGAATTCTGTGAAACTTCTTTCTGTTCTGTTTGTTCAACTAAAAGAGTTGAACCTTAGTTTTGATTGAGCCGTTCTGAAACACTCTTTCTGTAGAAAATGCAATGGAGATTCGGAGCGCTAAGAGGGTAATAGTGGAAAAAGGAATGTCTCCAAATCTATACTACACAGAATCGTTCTGTGAAACTTCTTTCTGATCTGTGCATTGAGCTAACAGAGTTAAACCATACTTTTGATTGAGCAGATCTGAACACTCTTTCTGTAGAAAATGCAACTGGACATTTGGAGCGCTAAGAGAGTAGTAGTGGAAAAAGGAATATATTCAAATATAAACTACACAGAAGCATTCTGTGAAACTTCTTTCTGATCTGAGCATTCAGCTAACAGAGTTAAACCATACTTTTGATTGAGCAGTTTTGAAACACTCTGTCTGTAGAAAATGCAACTGGACATTCGTAGCGCTAAGTGGGTAATAGTGGAAAAAAGAATATGTTCAAATATAAACTACACAGAAGCATTGTATGAAACTTCTTTCTGTTCTGTGCATTCAACTAACAGAGTTGAACCTTACTTTTGATTGAGCCTTTCTGAAACACTCTTTCTGTAGAAACTGCAATTGGACATTCTGAGCGCTAAGAGGCCTCTATTGGGAAAAATAATATCTTCAAATAAAAACTACACAGAAACATTGTGTGAAACTTATTTCTGATATGTTCATTAAGCTAACAGAGTTAAACCATACTTTTGATTGCGCAGTTCTGAACACTCTTTCTGTAGAAAATGCCAGTGGACATTCGGAGCGCTAAGAGGGTAATAGTGGAAAAAAGAATATATTCAAATATAAACTACACAGTAGCATTCTGTGAAAATTCTTTCTGTTCTGTGCATTCAACTAACAGAGTTGAACCTTACTTTTGATTGAGCCGTTCTGAAACACTCTTTCTGTAGAAACTGCAATTGGACATGCTTAGCGCTAAGAGGCCTACATTGGGAAAAAGAATATCTTCAAATAAAAACTACACAGATGCATTCTGTGAAACTTATTTCTGATCTGTAAATTCAGTTAACAGAGATAAAACATATTTTTGATTGAGCAGTTATGAAACACTCTTTTTGTAGAAAATGCAAGTGGAGATTCGGAGCGCTAAGAGGGTACTAGTGGAAAAAGGAATGTCTTCAAATATAAACTACACAGAATCATTCGGTGAAAATTCCTTCTGCTCTGTGCATTCAGCTAACAGAGTTAAACCATACTTTTGATTGAGTAGATCTGAACACTCTTTCTGTAGAAAATGCAACTGGACATTTGGAGCGCTAAGAGAGTAGTAGTGGAAAAAGGAATATATTCAAATATAAACTACAGAGAAGCATTCTGTGAAACTTCTTTCTGATCTGAGCATTCAGCTAACAGAGTTAAACCATACTTTTGATTGAGCAGTTTTGAAACACTCTGTCTGTAGAAAATGCAACTGGACATTCGTAGCGCTAAGTGGGTAATAGTGGAAAAAAGATTATGTTCAAATATAAACTACACAGAAGCATTGTATGAAACTTCTTTCTGTTCTGTGCATTCAACTAACAGAGTTGAACCTTACTTTTGATTGAGCCGTTCTGAAACTCTCTTTCTGTAGAAACTGCAATTGGACATTCTGAGCGCTAAGAGGCCTATATTGGGAAAAAGAATGTCTACAAATAAAAACTACACAGAAGAATTGTGTGAAACTTCTTTCTGTTCTGTTTGTACAACTAAAAGAGTTGAACCTTAGTTTTGATTGAGCCGTTCTGAAACACTCTTTCTGTAGAAAACGCAAGTGGAGATGCGGAGCGCTAAGAGGGTAATAGTGGAAAAAGGAATGTCTCCAAATATAAACTACACAGAATCATTCTGTGAAACTTCTTTCTGATCTGTGCATTCAGCTAACAGAGTTAAACCATACTTTTGATTGAGCAGATCTGAACACTCTTTCTGTAGAAAATGCAACTGGACATTTGGAGCGCTAAGAGAGTAGTAGTGGAAAAAGGAATATATTCAAATATAAACTACACAGAAGCATTCTGTGAAACTTCTTTCTGACCTGAGCATTCAGCTAACAGAGTTAAACCATACTTTTGATTGAGCAGTTTTGAAACACTCTCTCTGTAGAAAATGCAACTGGACATTCGTAGCGCTAAGTGGGTAATAGTGGAAAAAAGAATATGTTCAAATATAAACTACACAGAAGCATTGTATGAAACTTCTTTCTGTTCTGTGCATTCAACTAACAGATTTGAACCTTACTTTTGATTGAGCCGTTCTGAAACACTCTTTCTGTAGAAACTGCAATTGGACATTCTGAGCGCTAAGAGGCCTCTATTGGGAAAAATAATATCTTCAAATAAAAACTACACAGAAGCATTGTGTGAAACTTATTTCTGATATGTTCATTAGGCTAACAGAGTTAAACCATACTTTTGATTTCGCAGTTCGGAACACTCTTTCTGTAGAAAATGCAAGTGGACATTCGGAGCGCTAAGAGGGTAATAGTGGAAAAAGGAATATATTCAAATATAAACTACACAGAAGCATTCTGTGAAACTTCTTTCTGATATGTGCATTCAGCTAACAGAGTTAAACCATACTTTTGATTGAGCAGATCTGAACCCTCTTTCTGTAGAAAATGCAACTGGACATTTGGAGCGCTAAGAGAGTAGTAGTGGAAAAAGGAATATATTCAAATATAAACTACACAGAAGCATTCTGTGAAACTTCTTTCTGATCTGAGCATTCAGCTAACAGAGTTAAACCATACTTTTGATTGAGCAGTTTTGAAACACTCTGTCTGTAGAAAATGCAACTGGACATTCGTAGCGCTAAGTGGGTAATAGTGGAAAAAAGAATATGTTCAAATATAAACTACACAGAAGCATTGTATGAAACTTCTTTCTGTTCTTTGCATTCAACTAACAGAGTTGAACCTTACTTTTGATTGAGCCGTTCTCAAACACTCTTTCTGTAGAAACTGCAATTGGACATTCTGAGCGCTAAGAGGCCTATATTGGGAAAAAGAATGTCTACAAATAAAAACTACACAGAAGAATTGTGTGAAACTTCTTTCTGTTCTGTTTGTTCAACTAAAAGAGTTGAACCTTAGTTTTGATTGAGCCGTTCTGAAACACTCTTTCTGTAGAAAATGCAAGTGGAGATTCGGAGCGCTAAGAGGGTAATAGTGGAAAAAGGAATGTCTCCAAATATAAACTACACAGAATCATTCTGTGAAACTTCTTTCTGATCTGTGCATTCAGCTAACAGAGTTAAACCATACTTTTGATTGAGCAGATCTGAACACTCTTTCTGTAGAAAATGCAACTGGACATTTGGAGCGCTAAGAGCGTAGTAGTGGAAAAAGGAATATATTCAAATATAAACTACACAGAAGCATTCTGTGATACTTCTTTCTGATCTGAGCATTCAGCTAACAGAGTTAAACCATACTTTTGATTGAGCAGTTTTGAAACACTCTGTCTGTAGAAAATGCAACTGGACATTCATAGCGCTAAGTGGGTAATAGTGGAAAAAAGAATATGTTCAAATATAAACTACACAGAAGCATTGTATGAAACTTCTTTCTGTTCTGTGCATTCAACTAACAGAGTTGAACCTTACTTTTGATTGAGCCTTTCTGAAACACTCTTTCAGTAGAAACTGCAATTGGACATTCTGAGCGCTAAGAGGCCTCTATTGGGAAAAATAATATCTTCAAATAAAAACTACACAGAAGCATTGTGTGAAACTTATTTCTGATATGTTCATTAGGCTAACAGAGTTAAACCATACTTTTAATTGCGCAGTTCTGAACACTCTTTCTGTAGAAAATGCAAGTGGACATTCGGAGCGCTAAGAGGGTAAGAGTGGAAAAAGGAATATATTCAAATATAAACTACACAGTAGCATTCTGTGAAAATTCTTTCTGTTCTGTGCATTCAACTAACAGAGTTGAACCTTACTTTTGATTGAGCCGTTCTGAAACACTCTTTCTCTCGAAACTGCAATTGGACATGCTAAGCGCTAAGAGGCCTACATTGGGAAAAAAATATCTTCAAATAAAAACTACACAGATGCATTCTGTGAAACTTATTTCTGATCTGTAAATTCAGTTAACAGAGATAAAACATATTTTTGATTGAGCAGTTATGAAACACTCTTTTTGTAGAAAACGCAAGTGGAGATTCGGAGCGCTAAGTGGGTAATAGTGGAAAAAGGAATGTCTTCAAATATAAACTACACAGAATCATTCGGTGAAACTTCTTTCTGATCTGTGCATTCAGCTAACAGAGTTAAACCATACTTTTGATTGAGCAGATCTGAACACTCTTTCTGTAGAAAATGCAACTGGACATTTGGAGCGCTAAGAGAGTAGTAGTGGAAAAAGGAATATATTCAAATATAAACTACACAGAAGCATTCTGTGAAACTTCTTTCTGATCTGAGCATTCAGCTAATAGAATTAAACCATACTTTTGATTGAGCAGTTTTGAAACACTCTGTCTGTAGGAAATGCAACTGGACATTCGTAGCGCTAAGTGGGTAATAGTGGAAAAAAGAATATGTTCAAATATAAACTACACAGAAGCATTGTATGAAACTTCTTTCTGTTCTGTGCATTCAACTAACAGAGTTGAACCTTACTTTTGATTGAGCCTTTCTGAAACACTCTTTCTGTAGAAACTGCAATTGGACATTCTGAGCGCTAAGAGGCCTCTATTGGGAAAAATAATATCTTCAAATAAAAACTACACAGAAGCATTGTGTGAAACTTATTTCTGATATGTTCATTAAGCTAACAGAGTTAAACCATACTTTTGATTGCGCAGTTCTGAACACTCTTTCTGTAGAAAATGCAAGTGGACATTCGGAGCGCTAAGAGGGTAATAGTGGAAAAAGGAATATATACAAATATAAAATACACAGTAGCATTCTGTGAAAATTCTTTCTGTTCTGTGCATTCAACTAACAGAGTTGAACCTTACTTTTGATTGAGCCGTTCTGAAACACTCTTTCTGTAGAAACTGCAATTGGACATGCTAAGCGCTAAGAGGCCTACATTGGGAAAAAGAATATCTTCAAATAAAAACTACACAGATGCATTCTGTGAAACTTATTTCTGATCTGTAAATTCAGTTAACAGAGATAAAACATATTTTTGATTGAGCAGTTATGAAACACTCTTTTTGTAGAAAATGCAAGTGGAGATTCGGAGCGCTAAGAGGGTACTAGTGGAAAAAGGAATGTCTTCAAATATAAACTACACAGAATCATTCGGTGAAACTTCTTTCTGATCTGTGCATTCAGCTAACAGAGTTAAACCATACTTTTGATTGAGCAGATCTGAACACTCTTTATGTAGAAAATGCAACTGGACATTTGGAGCGCTAAGAGCGTAGTAGTGGAAAAAGGAATATATTCAAATATAAACTACACAGAAGCATTCTGTGAAACTTCTTTCTGATCTGAGCATTCAGCTAACAGAGTTAAACCATACTTTTGATTGAGCAGTTTTGAAACACTCTGTCTGTAGAAAATGCAACTGGACATTCGTAGCGCTAAGTGGGTAATAGTGGAAAAAAGAATATGTTCAAATATAAACTACACAGAAGCATTGTATGAAACTTCTTTCTGTTCTGTGCATTCAACTAACAGAGTTGAACCTTACTTTTGATTGAGCCGTTCTGAAACACTCTTTCTGTAGAAACTGCAATTGGACATTCTGAGCGCTAAGAGGCCTATATTGGGAAAAAGAATGTCTACAAATAAAAACTACACAGAAGAATTCTGTGAAACTTCTTTCTGTTCTGTTTGTTCAACTAAAAGAGTTGAACCTTAGTTTTGATTGAGCCGTTCTGAAACACTCTTTCTGTAGAAAATGCAATGGAGATTCGGAGCGCTAAGAGGGTAATAGTGGAAAAAGGAATGTCTCCAAATCTATACTACACAGAATCGTTCTGTGAAACTTCTTTCTGATCTGTGCATTGAGCTAACAGAGTTAAACCATACTTTTGATTGAGCAGATCTGAACACTCTTTCTGTAGAAAATGCAACTGGACATTTGGAGCGCTAAGAGAGTAGTAGTGGAAAAAGGAATATATTCAAATATAAACTACACAGAAGCATTCTGTGAAACTTCTTTCTGATCTGAGCATTCAGCTAACAGAGTTAAACCATACTTTTGATTGAGCAGTTTTGAAACACTCTGTCTGTAGAAAATGCAACTGGACATTCGTAGCGCTAAGTGGGTAATAGTGGAAAAAAGAATATGTTCAAATATAAACTACACAGAAGCATTGTATGAAACTTCTTTCTGTTCTGTGCATTCAACTAACAGAGTTGAACCTTACTTTTGATTGAGCCTTTCTGAAACACTCTTTCTGTAGAAACTGCAATTGGACATTCTGAGCGCTAAGAGGCCTCTATTGGGAAAAATAATATCTTCAAATAAAAACTACACAGAAGCATTGTGTGAAACTTATTTCTGATATGTTCATTAAGCTAACAGAGTTAAACCATACTTTTGATTGCGCAGTTCTGAACACTCTTTCTGTAGAAAATGCAAGTGGACATTCGGAGCGCTAAGAGGGTAATAGTGGAAAAAGGAATATATACAAATATAAAATACACAGTAGCATTCTGTGAAAATTCTTTCTGTTCTGTGCATTCAACTAACAGAGTTGAACCTTACTTTTGATTGAGCCGTTCTGAAACACTCTTTCTGTAGAAACTGCAATTGGACATGCTAAGCGCTAAGAGGCCTACATTGGGAAAAAGAATATCTTCAAATAAAAACTACACAGATGCATTCTGTGAAACTTATTTCTGATCTGTAAATTCAGTTAACAGAGATAAAACATATTTTTGATTGAGCAGTTATGAAACACTCTTTTTGTAGAAAATGCAAGTGGAGATTCGGAGCGCTAAGAGGGTACTAGTGGAAAAAGGAATGTCTTCAAATATAAACTACACAGAATCATTCGGTGAAACTTCTTTCTGATCTGTGCATTCAGCTAACAGAGTTAAACCATACTTTTGATTGAGCAGATCTGAACACTCTTTATGTAGAAAATGCAACTGGACATTTGGAGCGCTAAGAGCGTAGTAGTGGAAAAAGGAATATATTCAAATATAAACTACACAGAAGCATTCTGTGAAACTTCTTTCTGATCTGAGCATTCAGCTAACAGAGTTAAACCATACTTTTGATTGAGCAGTTTTGAAACACTCTGTCTGTAGAAAATGCAACTGGACATTCGTAGCGCTAAGTGGGTAATAGTGGAAAAAAGAATATGTTCAAATATAAACTACACAGAAGCATTGTATGAAACTTCTTTCTGTTCTGTGCATTCAACTAACAGAGTTGAACCTTACTTTTGATTGAGCCGTTCTGAAACACTCTTTCTGTAGAAACTGCAATTGGACATTCTGAGCGCTAAGAGGCCTATATTGGGAAAAAGAATGTCTACAAATAAAAACTACACAGAAGAATTCTGTGAAACTTCTTTCTGTTCTGTTTGTTCAACTAAAAGAGTTGAACCTTAGTTTTGATTGAGCCGTTCTGAAACACTCTTTCTGTAGAAAATGCAATGGAGATTCGGAGCGCTAAGAGGGTAATAGTGGAAAAAGGAATGTCTCCAAATCTATACTACACAGAATCGTTCTGTGAAACTTCTTTCTGATCTGTGCATTGAGCTAACAGAGTTAAACCATACTTTTGATTGAGCAGATCTGAACACTCTTTCTGTAGAAAATGCAACTGGACATTTGGAGCGCTAAGAGAGTAGTAGTGGAAAAAGGAATATATTCAAATATAAACTACACAGAAGCATTCTGTGAAACTTCTTTCTGATCTGAGCATTCAGCTAACAGAGTTAAACCATACTTTTGATTGAGCAGTTTTGAAACACTCTGTCTGTAGAAAATGCAACTGGACATTCGTAGCGCTAAGTGGGTAATAGTGGAAAAAAGAATATGTTCAAATATAAACTACACAGAAGCATTGTATGAAACTTCTTTCTGTTCTGTGCATTCAACTAACAGAGTTGAACCTTACTTTTGATTGAGCCTTTCTGAAACACTCTTTCTGTAGAAACTGCAATTGGACATTCTGAGCGCTAAGAGGCCTCTATTGGGAAAAATAATATCTTCAAATAAAAACTACACAGAAACATTGTGTGAAACTTATTTCTGATATGTTCATTAAGCTAACAGAGTTAAACCATACTTTTGATTGCGCAGTTCTGAACACTCTTTCTGTAGAAAATGCCAGTGGACATTCGGAGCGCTAAGAGGGTAATAGTGGAAAAAAGAATATATTCAAATATAAACTACACAGTAGCATTCTGTGAAAATTCTTTCTGTTCTGTGCATTCAACTAACAGAGTTGAACCTTACTTTTGATTGAGCCGTTCTGAAACACTCTTTCTGTAGAAACTGCAATTGGACATGCTTAGCGCTAAGAGGCCTACATTGGGAAAAAGAATATCTTCAAATAAAAACTACACAGATGCATTCTGTGAAACTTATTTCTGATCTGTAAATTCAGTTAACAGAGATAAAACATATTTTTGATTGAGCAGTTATGAAACACTCTTTTTGTAGAAAATGCAAGTGGAGATTCGGAGCGCTAAGAGGGTACTAGTGGAAAAAGGAATGTCTTCAAATATAAACTACACAGAATCATTCGGTGAAAATTCCTTCTGCTCTGTGCATTCAGCTAACAGAGTTAAACCATACTTTTGATTGAGTAGATCTGAACACTCTTTCTGTAGAAAATGCAACTGGACATTTGGAGCGCTAAGAGAGTAGTAGTGGAAAAAGGAATATATTCAAATATAAACTACAGAGAAGCATTCTGTGAAACTTCTTTCTGATCTGAGCATTCAGCTAACAGAGTTAAACCATACTTTTGATTGAGCAGTTTTGAAACACTCTGTCTGTAGAAAATGCAACTGGACATTCGTAGCGCTAAGTGGGTAATAGTGGAAAAAAGATTATGTTCAAATATAAACTACACAGAAGCATTGTATGAAACTTCTTTCTGTTCTGTGCATTCAACTAACAGAGTTGAACCTTACTTTTGATTGAGCCGTTCTGAAACTCTCTTTCTGTAGAAACTGCAATTGGACATTCTGAGCGCTAAGAGGCCTATATTGGGAAAAAGAATGTCTACAAATAAAAACTACACAGAAGAATTGTGTGAAACTTCTTTCTGTTCTGTTTGTACAACTAAAAGAGTTGAACCTTAGTTTTGATTGAGCCGTTCTGAAACACTCTTTCTGTAGAAAACGCAAGTGGAGATGCGGAGCGCTAAGAGGGTAATAGTGGAAAAAGGAATGTCTCCAAATATAAACTACACAGAATCATTCTGTGAAACTTCTTTCTGATCTGTGCATTCAGCTAACAGAGTTAAACCATACTTTTGATTGAGCAGATCTGAACACTCTTTCTGTAGAAAATGCAACTGGACATTTGGAGCGCTAAGAGAGTAGTAGTGGAAAAAGGAATATATTCAAATATAAACTACACAGAAGCATTCTGTGAAACTTCTTTCTGACCTGAGCATTCAGCTAACAGAGTTAAACCATACTTTTGATTGAGCAGTTTTGAAACACTCTGTCTGTAGAAAATGCAACTGGACATTCGTAGCGCTAAGTGGGTAATAGTGGAAAAAAGAATATGTTCAAATATAAACTACACAGAAGCATTGTATGAAACTTCTTTCTGTTCTGTGCATTCAACTAACAGATTTGAACCTTACTTTTGATTGAGCCGTTCTGAAACACTCTTTCTGTAGAAACTGCAATTGGACATTCTGAGCGCTAAGAGGCCTCTATTGGGAAAAATAATATCTTCAAATAAAAACTACACAGAAGCATTGTGTGAAACTTATTTCTGATATGTTCATTAGGCTAACAGAGTTAAACCATACTTTTGATTTCGCAGTTCGGAACACTCTTTCTGTAGAAAATGCAAGTGGACATTCGGAGCGCTAAGAGGGTAATAGTGGAAAAAGGAATATATTCAAATATAAACTACACAGAAGCATTCTGTGAAACTTCTTTCTGATATGTGCATTCAGCTAACAGAGTTAAACCATACTTTTGATTGAGCAGATCTGAACCCTCTTTCTGTAGAAAATGCAACTGGACATTTGGAGCGCTAAGAGAGTAGTAGTGGAAAAAGGAATATATTCAAATATAAACTACACAGAAGCATTCTGTGAAACTTCTTTCTGATCTGAGCATTCAGCTAACAGAGTTAAACCATACTTTTGATTGAGCAGTTTTGAAACACTCTGTCTGTAGAAAATGCAACTGGACATTCGTAGCGCTAAGTGGGTAATAGTGGAAAAAAGAATATGTTCAAATATAAACTACACAGAAGCATTGTATGAAACTTCTTTCTGTTCTTTGCATTCAACTAACAGAGTTGAACCTTACTTTTGATTGAGCCGTTCTCAAACACTCTTTCTGTAGAAACTGCAATTGGACATTCTGAGCGCTAAGAGGCCTATATTGGGAAAAAGAATGTCTACAAATAAAAACTACACAGAAGAATTGTGTGAAACTTCTTTCTGTTCTGTTTGTTCAACTAAAAGAGTTGAACCTTAGTTTTGATTGAGCCGTTCTGAAACACTCTTTCTGTAGAAAATGCAAGTGGAGATTCGGAGCGCTAAGAGGGTAATAGTGGAAAAAGGAATGTCTCCAAATATAAACTACACAGAATCATTCTGTGAAACTTCTTTCTGATCTGTGCATTCAGCTAACAGAGTTAAACCATACTTTTGATTGAGCAGATCTGAACACTCTTTCTGTAGAAAATGCAACTGGACATTTGGAGCGCTAAGAGCGTAGTAGTGGAAAAAGGAATATATTCAAATATAAACTACACAGAAGCATTCTGTGATACTTCTTTCTGATCTGAGCATTCAGCTAACAGAGTTAAACCATACTTTTGATTGAGCAGTTTTGAAACACTCTGTCTGTAGAAAATGCAACTGGACATTCATAGCGCTAAGTGGGTAATAGTGGAAAAAAGAATATGTTCAAATATAAACTACACAGAAGCATTGTATGAAACTTCTTTCTGTTCTGTGCATTCAACTAACAGAGTTGAACCTTACTTTTGATTGAGCCTTTCTGAAACACTCTTTCAGTAGAAACTGCAATTGGACATTCTGAGCGCTAAGAGGCCTCTATTGGGAAAAATAATATCTTCAAATAAAAACTACACAGAAGCATTGTGTGAAACTTATTTCTGATATGTTCATTAGGCTAACAGAGTTAAACCATACTTTTAATTGCGCAGTTCTGAACACTCTTTCTGTAGAAAATGCAAGTGGACATTCGGAGCGCTAAGAGGGTAAGAGTGGAAAAAGGAATATATTCAAATATAAACTACACAGTAGCATTCTGTGAAAATTCTTTCTGTTCTGTGCATTCAACTAACAGAGTTGAACCTTACTTTTGATTGAGCCGTTCTGAAACACTCTTTCTCTCGAAACTGCAATTGGACATGCTAAGCGCTAAGAGGCCTACATTGGGAAAAAAATATCTTCAAATAAAAACTACACAGATGCATTCTGTGAAACTTATTTCTGATCTGTAAATTCAGTTAACAGAGATAAAACATATTTTTGATTGAGCAGTTATGAAACACTCTTTTTGTAGAAAACGCAAGTGGAGATTCGGAGCGATAAGTGGGTAATAGTGGAAAAAGGAATGTCTTCAAATATAAACTACACAGAATCATTCGGTGAAACTTCTTTCTGATCTGTGCATTCAGCTAACAGAGTTAAACCATACTTTTGATTGAGCAGATCTGAACACTCTTTCTGTAGAAAATGCAACTGGACATTTGGAGCGCTAAGAGAGTAGTAGTGGAAAAAGGAATATATTCAAATATAAACTACACAGAAGCATTCTGTGAAACTTCTTTCTGATCTGAGCATTCAGCTAATAGAATTAAACCATACTTTTGATTGAGCAGTTTTGAAACACTCTGTCTGTAGGAAATGCAACTGGACATTCGTAGCGCTAAGTGGGTAATAGTGGAAAAAAGAATATGTTCAAATATAAACTACACAGAAGCATTGTATGAAACTTCTTTCTGTTCTGTGCATTCAACTAACAGAGTTGAACCTTACTTTTGATTGAGCCTTTCTGAAACACTCTTTCTGTAGAAACTGCAATTGGACATTCTGAGCGCTAAGAGGCCTCTATTGGGAAAAATAATATCTTCAAATAAAAACTACACAGAAGCATTGTGTGAAACTTATTTCTGATATGTTCATTAAGCTAACAGAGTTAAACCATACTTTTGATTGCGCAGTTCTGAACACTCTTTCTGTAGAAAATGCAAGTGGACATTCGGAGCGCTAAGAGGGTAATAGTGGAAAAAGGAATATATACAAATATAAAATACACAGTAGCATTCTGTGAAAATTCTTTCTGTTCTGTGCATTCAACTAACAGAGTTGAACCTTACTTTTGATTGAGCCGTTCTGAAACACTCTTTCTGTAGAAACTGCAATTGGACATGCTAAGCGCTAAGAGGCCTACATTGGGAAAAAGAATATCTTCAAATAAAAACTACACAGATGCATTCTGTGAAACTTATTTCTGATCTGTAAATTCAGTTAACAGAGATAAAACATATTTTTGATTGAGCAGTTATGAAACACTCTTTTTGTAGAAAATGCAAGTGGAGATTCGGAGCGCTAAGAGGGTACTAGTGGAAAAAGGAATGTCTTCAAATATAAACTACACAGAATCATTCGGTGAAACTTCTTTCTGATCTGTGCATTCAGCTAACAGAGTTAAACCATACTTTTGATTGAGCAGATCTGAACACTCTTTATGTAGAAAATGCAACTGGACATTTGGAGCGCTAAGAGCGTAGTAGTGGAAAAAGGAATATATTCAAATATAAACTACACAGAAGCATTCTGTGAAACTTCTTTCTGATCTGAGCATTCAGCTAACAGAGTTAAACCATACTTTTGATTGAGCAGTTTTGAAACACTCTGTCTGTAGAAAATGCAACTGGACATTCGTAGCGCTAAGTGGGTAATAGTGGAAAAAAGAATATGTTCAAATATAAACTACACAGAAGCATTGTATGAAACTTCTTTCTGTTCTGTGCATTCAACTAACAGAGTTGAACCTTACTTTTGATTGAGCCGTTCTGAAACACTCTTTCTGTAGAAACTGCAATTGGACATTCTGAGCGCTAAGAGGCCTATATTGGGAAAAAGAATGTCTACAAATAAAAACTACACAGAAGAATTCTGTGAAACTTCTTTCTGTTCTGTTTGTTCAACTAAAAGAGTTGAACCTTAGTTTTGATTGAGCCGTTCTGAAACACTCTTTCTGTAGAAAATGCAATGGAGATTCGGAGCGCTAAGAGGGTAATAGTGGAAAAAGGAATGTCTCCAAATCTATACTACACAGAATCGTTCTGTGAAACTTCTTTCTGATCTGTGCATTGAGCTAACAGAGTTAAACCATACTTTTGATTGAGCAGATCTGAACACTCTTTCTGTAGAAAATGCAACTGGACATTTGGAGCGCTAAGAGAGTAGTAGTGGAAAAAGGAATATATTCAAATATAAACTACACAGAAGCATTCTGTGAAACTTCTTTCTGATCTGAGCATTCAGCTAACAGAGTTAAACCATACTTTTGATTGAGCAGTTTTGAAACACTCTGTCTGTAGAAAATGCAACTGGACATTCGTAGCGCTAAGTGGGTAATAGTGGAAAAAAGAATATGTTCAAATATAAACTACACAGAAGCATTGTATGAAACTTCTTTCTGTTCTGTGCATTCAACTAACAGAGTTGAACCTTACTTTTGATTGAGCCTTTCTGAAACACTCTTTCTGTAGAAACTGCAATTGGACATTCTGAGCGCTAAGAGGCCTCTATTGGGAAAAATAATATCTTCAAATAAAAACTACACAGAAACATTGTGTGAAACTTATTTCTGATATGTTCATTAAGCTAACAGAGTTAAACCATACTTTTGATTGCGCAGTTCTGAACACTCTTTCTGTAGAAAATGCCAGTGGACATTCGGAGCGCTAAGAGGGTAATAGTGGAAAAAAGAATATATTCAAATATAAACTACACAGTAGCATTCTGTGAAAATTCTTTCTGTTCTGTGCATTCAACTAACAGAGTTGAACCTTACTTTTGATTGAGCCGTTCTGAAACACTCTTTCTGTAGAAACTGCAATTGGACATGCTTAGCGCTAAGAGGCCTACATTGGGAAAAAGAATATCTTCAAATAAAAACTACACAGATGCATTCTGTGAAACTTATTTCTGATCTGTAAATTCAGTTAACAGAGATAAAACATATTTTTGATTGAGCAGTTATGAAACACTCTTTTTGTAGAAAATGCAAGTGGAGATTCGGAGCGCTAAGAGGGTACTAGTGGAAAAAGGAATGTCTTCAAATATAAACTACACAGAATCATTCGGTGAAAATTCCTTCTGCTCTGTGCATTCAGCTAACAGAGTTAAACCATACTTTTGATTGAGTAGATCTGAACACTCTTTCTGTAGAAAATGCAACTGGACATTTGGAGCGCTAAGAGAGTAGTAGTGGAAAAAGGAATATATTCAAATATAAACTACAGAGAAGCATTCTGTGAAACTTCTTTCTGATCTGAGCATTCAGCTAACAGAGTTAAACCATACTTTTGATTGAGCAGTTTTGAAACACTCTGTCTGTAGAAAATGCAACTGGACATTCGTAGCGCTAAGTGGGTAATAGTGGAAAAAAGATTATGTTCAAATATAAACTACACAGAAGCATTGTATGAAACTTCTTTCTGTTCTGTGCATTCAACTAACAGAGTTGAACCTTACTTTTGATTGAGCCGTTCTGAAACTCTCTTTCTGTAGAAACTGCAATTGGACATTCTGAGCGCTAAGAGGCCTATATTGGGAAAAAGAATGTCTACAAATAAAAACTACACAGAAGAATTGTGTGAAACTTCTTTCTGTTCTGTTTGTACAACTAAAAGAGTTGAACCTTAGTTTTGATTGAGCCGTTCTGAAACACTCTTTCTGTAGAAAACGCAAGTGGAGATGCGGAGCGCTAAGAGGGTAATAGTGGAAAAAGGAATGTCTCCAAATATAAACTACACAGAATCATTCTGTGAAACTTCTTTCTGATCTGTGCATTCAGCTAACAGAGTTAAACCATACTTTTGATTGAGCAGATCTGAACACTCTTTCTGTAGAAAATGCAACTGGACATTTGGAGCGCTAAGAGAGTAGTAGTGGAAAAAGGAATATATTCAAATATAAACTACACAGAAGCATTCTGTGAAACTTCTTTCTGACCTGAGCATTCAGCTAACAGAGTTAAACCATACTTTTGATTGAGCAGTTTTGAAACACTCTCTCTGTAGAAAATGCAACTGGACATTCGTAGCGCTAAGTGGGTAATAGTGGAAAAAAGAATATGTTCAAATATAAACTACACAGAAGCATTGTATGAAACTTCTTTCTGTTCTGTGCATTCAACTAACAGATTTGAACCTTACTTTTGATTGAGCCGTTCTGAAACACTCTTTCTGTAGAAACTGCAATTGGACATTCTGAGCGCTAAGAGGCCTCTATTGGGAAAAATAATATCTTCAAATAAAAACTACACAGAAGCATTGTGTGAAACTTATTTCTGATATGTTCATTAGGCTAACAGAGTTAAACCATACTTTTGATTTCGCAGTTCGGAACACTCTTTCTGTAGAAAATGCAAGTGGACATTCGGAGCGCTAAGAGGGTAATAGTGGAAAAAGGAATATATTCAAATATAAACTACACAGAAGCATTCTGTGAAACTTCTTTCTGATATGTGCATTCAGCTAACAGAGTTAAACCATACTTTTGATTGAGCAGATCTGAACCCTCTTTCTGTAGAAAATGCAACTGGACATTTGGAGCGCTAAGAGAGTAGTAGTGGAAAAAGGAATATATTCAAATATAAACTACACAGAAGCATTCTGTGAAACTTCTTTCTGATCTGAGCATTCAGCTAACAGAGTTAAACCATACTTTTGATTGAGCAGTTTTGAAACACTCTGTCTGTAGAAAATGCAACTGGACATTCGTAGCGCTAAGTGGGTAATAGTGGAAAAAAGAATATGTTCAAATATAAACTACACAGAAGCATTGTATGAAACTTCTTTCTGTTCTTTGCATTCAACTAACAGAGTTGAACCTTACTTTTGATTGAGCCGTTCTCAAACACTCTTTCTGTAGAAACTGCAATTGGATATTCTGAGCGCTAAGAGGCCTATATTGGGAAAAAGAATGTCTACAAATAAAAACTACACAGAAGAATTGTGTGAAACTTCTTTCTGTTCTGTTTGTTCAACTAAAAGATTTGAACCTTAGTTTTGATTGAGCCGTTCTGAAACACTCTTTCTGTAGAAAATGCAAGTGGAGATTCGGAGCGCTAAGAGGGTAATAGTGGAAAAAGGAATGTCTCCAAATATAAACTACACAGAATCATTCTGTGAAACTTCTTTCTGATCTGTGCATTCAGCTAACAGAGTTAAACCATACTTTTGATTGAGCAGATCTGAACACTCTTTCTGTAGAAAATGCAACTGGACATTTGGAGCGCTAAGAGCGTAGTAGTGGAAAAAGGAATATATTCAAATATAAACTACACAGAAGCATTCTGTGATACTTCTTTCTGATCTGAGCATTCAGCTAACAGAGTTAAACCATACTTTTGATTGAGCAGTTTTGAAACACTCTGTCTGTAGAAAATGCAACTGGACATTCATAGCGCTAAGTGGGTAATAGTGGAAAAAAGAATATGTTCAAATATAAACTACACAGAAGCATTGTATGAAACTTCTTTCTGTTCTGTGCATTCAACTAACAGAGTTGAACTTTACTTTTGATTGAGCCTTTCTGAAACACTCTTTCAGTAGAAACTGCAATTGGACATTCTGAGCGCTAAGAGGCCTCTATTGGGAAAAATAATATCTTCAAATAAAAACTACACAGAAGCATTGTGTGAAACTTATTTCTGATATGTTCATTAGGCTAACAGAGTTAAACCATACTTTTAATTGCGCAGTTCTGAACACTCTTTCTGTAGAAAATGCAAGTGGACATTCGGAGCGCTAAGAGGGTAAGAGTGGAAAAAGGAATATATTCAAATATAAACTACACAGTAGCATTCTGTGAAAATTCTTTCTGTTCTGTGCATTCAACTAACAGAGTTGAACCTTACTTTTGATTGAGCCGTTCTGAAACACTCTTTCTCTCGAAACTGCAATTGGACATGCTAAGCGCTAAGAGGCCTACATTGGGAAAAAAATATCTTCAAATAAAAACTACACAGATGCATTCTGTGAAACTTATTTCTGATCTGTAAATTCAGTTAACAGAGATAAAACATATTTTTGATTGAGCAGTTATGAAACACTCTTTTTGTAGAAAACGCAAGTGGAGATTCGGAGCGCTAAGTGGGTAATAGTGGAAAAAGGAATGTCTTCAAATATAAACTACACAGAATCATTCGGTGAAACTTCTTTCTGATCTGTGCATTCAGCTAACAGAGTTAAACCATACTTTTGATTGAGCAGATCTGAACACTCTTTCTGTAGAAAATGCAACTGGACATTTGGAGCGCTAAGAGAGTAGTAGTGGAAAAAGGAATATATTCAAATATAAACTACACAGAAGCATTCTGTGAAACTTCTTTCTGATCTGAGCATTCAGCTAATAGAATTAAACCATACTTTTGATTGAGCAGTTTTGAAACACTCTGTCTGTAGGAAATGCAACTGGACATTCGTAGCGCTAAGTGGGTAATAGTGGAAAAAAGAATATGTTCAAATATAAACTACACAGAAGCATTGTATGAAACTTCTTTCTGTTCTGTGCATTCAACTAACAGAGTTGAACCTTACTTTTGATTGAGCCTTTCTGAAACACTCTTTCTGTAGAAACTGCAATTGGACATTCTGAGCGCTAAGAGGCCTCTATTGGGAAAAATAATATCTTCAAATAAAAACTACACAGAAGCATTGTGTGAAACTTATTTCTGATATGTTCATTAAGCTAACAGAGTTAAACCATACTTTTGATTGCGCAGTTCTGAACACTCTTTCTGTAGAAAATGCAAGTGGACATTCGGAGCGCTAAGAGGGTAATAGTGGAAAAAGGAATATATACAAATATAAAATACACAGTAGCATTCTGTGAAAATTCTTTCTGTTCTGTGCATTCAACTAACAGAGTTGAACCTTACTTTTGATTGAGCCGTTCTGAAACACTCTTTCTGTAGAAACTGCAATTGGACATGCTAAGCGCTAAGAGGCCTACATTGGGAAAAAGAATATCTTCAAATAAAAACTACACAGATGCATTCTGTGAAACTTATTTCTGATCTGTAAATTCAGTTAACAGAGATAAAACATATTTTTGATTGAGCAGTTATGAAACACTCTTTTTGTAGAAAATGCAAGTGGAGATTCGGAGCGCTAAGAGGGTACTAGTGGAAAAAGGAATGTCTTCAAATATAAACTACACAGAATCATTCGGTGAAACTTCTTTCTGATCTGTGCATTCAGCTAACAGAGTTAAACCATACTTTTGATTGAGCAGATCTGAACACTCTTTATGTAGAAAATGCAACTGGACATTTGGAGCGCTAAGAGCGTAGTAGTGGAAAAAGGAATATATTCAAATATAAACTACACAGAAGCATTCTGTGAAACTTCTTTCTGATCTGAGCATTCAGCTAACAGAGTTAAACCATACTTTTGATTGAGCAGTTTTGAAACACTCTGTCTGTAGAAAATGCAACTGGACATTCGTAGCGCTAAGTGGGTAATAGTGGAAAAAAGAATATGTTCAAATATAAACTACACAGAAGCATTGTATGAAACTTCTTTCTGTTCTGTGCATTCAACTAACAGAGTTGAACCTTACTTTTGATTGAGCCGTTCTGAAACACTCTTTCTGTAGAAACTGCAATTGGACATTCTGAGCGCTAAGAGGCCTATATTGGGAAAAAGAATGTCTACAAATAAAAACTACACAGAAGAATTCTGTGAAACTTCTTTCTGTTCTGTTTGTTCAACTAAAAGAGTTGAACCTTAGTTTTGATTGAGCCGTTCTGAAACACTCTTTCTGTAGAAAATGCAATGGAGATTCGGAGCGCTAAGAGGGTAATAGTGGAAAAAGGAATGTCTCCAAATCTATACTACACAGAATCGTTCTGTGAAACTTCTTTCTGATCTGTGCATTGAGCTAACAGAGTTAAACCATACTTTTGATTGAGCAGATCTGAACACTCTTTCTGTAGAAAATGCAACTGGACATTTGGAGCGCTAAGAGAGTAGTAGTGGAAAAAGGAATATATTCAAATATAAACTACACAGAAGCATTCTGTGAAACTTCTTTCTGATCTGAGCATTCAGCTAACAGAGTTAAACCATACTTTTGATTGAGCAGTTTTGAAACACTCTGTCTGTAGAAAATGCAACTGGACATTCGTAGCGCTAAGTGGGTAATAGTGGAAAAAAGAATATGTTCAAATATAAACTACACAGAAGCATTGTATGAAACTTCTTTCTGTTCTGTGCATTCAACTAACAGAGTTGAACCTTACTTTTGATTGAGCCTTTCTGAAACACTCTTTCTGTAGAAACTGCAATTGGACATTCTGAGCGCTAAGAGGCCTCTATTGGGAAAAATAATATCTTCAAATAAAAACTACACAGAAACATTGTGTGAAACTTATTTCTGATATGTTCATTAAGCTAACAGAGTTAAACCATACTTTTGATTGCGCAGTTCTGAACACTCTTTCTGTAGAAAATGCCAGTGGACATTCGGAGCGCTAAGAGGGTAATAGTGGAAAAAAGAATATATTCAAATATAAACTACACAGTAGCATTCTGTGAAAATTCTTTCTGTTCTGTGCATTCAACTAACAGAGTTGAACCTTACTTTTGATTGAGCCGTTCTGAAACACTCTTTCTGTAGAAACTGCAATTGGACATGCTTAGCGCTAAGAGGCCTACATTGGGAAAAAGAATATCTTCAAATAAAAACTACACAGATGCATTCTGTGAAACTTATTTCTGATCTGTAAATTCAGTTAACAGAGATAAAACATATTTTTGATTGAGCAGTTATGAAACACTCTTTTTGTAGAAAATGCAAGTGGAGATTCGGAGCGCTAAGAGGGTACTAGTGGAAAAAGGAATGTCTTCAAATATAAACTACACAGAATCATTCGGTGAAAATTCCTTCTGCTCTGTGCATTCAGCTAACAGAGTTAAACCATACTTTTGATTGAGTAGATCTGAACACTCTTTCTGTAGAAAATGCAACTGGACATTTGGAGCGCTAAGAGAGTAGTAGTGGAAAAAGGAATATATTCAAATATAAACTACAGAGAAGCATTCTGTGAAACTTCTTTCTGATCTGAGCATTCAGCTAACAGAGTTAAACCATACTTTTGATTGAGCAGTTTTGAAACACTCTGTCTGTAGAAAATGCAACTGGACATTCGTAGCGCTAAGTGGGTAATAGTGGAAAAAAGATTATGTTCAAATATAAACTACACAGAAGCATTGTATGAAACTTCTTTCTGTTCTGTGCATTCAACTAACAGAGTTGAACCTTACTTTTGATTGAGCCGTTCTGAAACTCTCTTTCTGTAGAAACTGCAATTGGACATTCTGAGCGCTAAGAGGCCTATATTGGGAAAAAGAATGTCTACAAATAAAAACTACACAGAAGAATTGTGTGAAACTTCTTTCTGTTCTGTTTGTACAACTAAAAGAGTTGAACCTTAGTTTTGATTGAGCCGTTCTGAAACACTCTTTCTGTAGAAAACGCAAGTGGAGATGCGGAGCGCTAAGAGGGTAATAGTGGAAAAAGGAATGTCTCCAAATATAAACTACACAGAATCATTCTGTGAAACTTCTTTCTGATCTGTGCATTCAGCTAACAGAGTTAAACCATACTTTTGATTGAGCAGATCTGAACACTCTTTCTGTAGAAAATGCAACTGGACATTTGGAGCGCTAAGAGAGTAGTAGTGGAAAAAGGAATATATTCAAATATAAACTACACAGAAGCATTCTGTGAAACTTCTTTCTGACCTGAGCATTCAGCTAACAGAGTTAAACCATACTTTTGATTGAGCAGTTTTGAAACACTCTCTCTGTAGAAAATGCAACTGGACATTCGTAGCGCTAAGTGGGTAATAGTGGAAAAAAGAATATGTTCAAATATAAACTACACAGAAGCATTGTATGAAACTTCTTTCTGTTCTGTGCATTCAACTAACAGATTTGAACCTTACTTTTGATTGAGCCGTTCTGAAACACTCTTTCTGTAGAAACTGCAATTGGACATTCTGAGCGCTAAGAGGCCTCTATTGGGAAAAATAATATCTTCAAATAAAAACTACACAGAAGCATTGTGTGAAACTTATTTCTGATATGTTCATTAGGCTAACAGAGTTAAACCATACTTTTGATTTCGCAGTTCGGAACACTCTTTCTGTAGAAAATGCAAGTGGACATTCGGAGCGCTAAGAGGGTAATAGTGGAAAAAGGAATATATTCAAATATAAACTACACAGAAGCATTCTGTGAAACTTCTTTCTGATATGTGCATTCAGCTAACAGAGTTAAACCATACTTTTGATTGAGCAGATCTGAACCCTCTTTCTGTAGAAAATGCAACTGGACATTTGGAGCGCTAAGAGAGTAGTAGTGGAAAAAGGAATATATTCAAATATAAACTACACAGAAGCATTCTGTGAAACTTCTTTCTGATCTGAGCATTCAGCTAACAGAGTTAAACCATACTTTTGATTGAGCAGTTTTGAAACACTCTGTCTGTAGAAAATGCAACTGGACATTCGTAGCGCTAAGTGGGTAATAGTGGAAAAAAGAATATGTTCAAATATAAACTACACAGAAGCATTGTATGAAACTTCTTTCTGTTCTTTGCATTCAACTAACAGAGTTGAACCTTACTTTTGATTGAGCCGTTCTCAAACACTCTTTCTGTAGAAACTGCAATTGGACATTCTGAGCGCTAAGAGGCCTATATTGGGAAAAAGAATGTCTACAAATAAAAACTACACAGAAGAATTGTGTGAAACTTCTTTCTGTTCTGTTTGTTCAACTAAAAGAGTTGAACCTTAGTTTTGATTGAGCCGTTCTGAAACACTCTTTCTGTAGAAAATGCAAGTGGAGATTCGGAGCGCTAAGAGGGTAATAGTGGAAAAAGGAATGTCTCCAAATATAAACTACACAGAATCATTCTGTGAAACTTCTTTCTGATCTGTGCATTCAGCTAACAGAGTTAAACCATACTTTTGATTGAGCAGATCTGAACACTCTTTCTGTAGAAAATGCAACTGGACATTTGGAGCGCTAAGAGCGTAGTAGTGGAAAAAGGAATATATTCAAATATAAACTACACAGAAGCATTCTGTGATACTTCTTTCTGATCTGAGCATTCAGCTAACAGAGTTAAACCATACTTTTGATTGAGCAGTTTTGAAACACTCTGTCTGTAGAAAATGCAACTGGACATTCATAGCGCTAAGTGGGTAATAGTGGAAAAAAGAATATGTTCAAATATAAACTACACAGAAGCATTGTATGAAACTTCTTTCTGTTCTGTGCATTCAACTAACAGAGTTGAACCTTACTTTTGATTGAGCCTTTCTGAAACACTCTTTCAGTAGAAACTGCAATTGGACATTCTGAGCGCTAAGAGGCCTCTATTGGGAAAAATAATATCTTCAAATAAAAACTACACAGAAGCATTGTGTGAAACTTATTTCTGATATGTTCATTAGGCTAACAGAGTTAAACCATACTTTTAATTGCGCAGTTCTGAACACTCTTTCTGTAGAAAATGCAAGTGGACATTCGGAGCGCTAAGAGGGTAAGAGTGGAAAAAGGAATATATTCAAATATAAACTACACAGTAGCATTCTGTGAAAATTCTTTCTGTTCTGTGCATTCAACTAACAGAGTTGAACCTTACTTTTGATTGAGCCGTTCTGAAACACTCTTTCTCTCGAAACTGCAATTGGACATGCTAAGCGCTAAGAGGCCTACATTGGGAAAAAAATATCTTCAAATAAAAACTACACAGATGCATTCTGTGAAACTTATTTCTGATCTGTAAATTCAGTTAACAGAGATAAAACATATTTTTGATTGAGCAGTTATGAAACACTCTTTTTGTAGAAAACGCAAGTGGAGATTCGGAGCGCTAAGTGGGTAATAGTGGAAAAAGGAATGTCTTCAAATATAAACTACACAGAATCATTCGGTGAAACTTCTTTCTGATCTGTGCATTCAGCTAACAGAGTTAAACCATACTTTTGATTGAGCAGATCTGAACACTCTTTCTGTAGAAAATGCAACTGGACATTTGGAGCGCTAAGAGAGTAGTAGTGGAAAAAGGAATATATTCAAATATAAACTACACAGAAGCATTCTGTGAAACTTCTTTCTGATCTGAGCATTCAGCTAATAGAATTAAACCATACTTTTGATTGAGCAGTTTTGAAACACTCTGTCTGTAGGAAATGCAACTGGACATTCGTAGCGCTAAGTGGGTAATAGTGGAAAAAAGAATATGTTCAAATATAAACTACACAGAAGCATTGTATGAAACTTCTTTCTGTTCTGTGCATTCAACTAACAGAGTTGAACCTTACTTTTGATTGAGCCTTTCTGAAACACTCTTTCTGTAGAAACTGCAATTGGACATTCTGAGCGCTAAGAGGCCTCTATTGGGAAAAATAATATCTTCAAATAAAAACTACACAGAAGCATTGTGTGAAACTTATTTCTGATATGTTCATTAAGCTAACAGAGTTAAACCATACTTTTGATTGCGCAGTTCTGAACACTCTTTCTGTAGAAAATGCAAGTGGACATTCGGAGCGCTAAGAGGGTAATAGTGGAAAAAGGAATATATACAAATATAAAATACACAGTAGCATTCTGTGAAAATTCTTTCTGTTCTGTGCATTCAACTAACAGAGTTGAACCTTACTTTTGATTGAGCCGTTCTGAAACACTCTTTCTGTAGAAACTGCAATTGGACATGCTAAGCGCTAAGAGGCCTACATTGGGAAAAAGAATATCTTCAAATAAAAACTACACAGATGCATTCTGTGAAACTTATTTCTGATCTGTAAATTCAGTTAACAGAGATAAAACATATTTTTGATTGAGCAGTTATGAAACACTCTTTTTGTAGAAAATGCAAGTGGAGATTCGGAGCGCTAAGAGGGTACTAGTGGAAAAAGGAATGTCTTCAAATATAAACTACACAGAATCATTCGGTGAAACTTCTTTCTGATCTGTGCATTCAGCTAACAGAGTTAAACCATACTTTTGATTGAGCAGATCTGAACACTCTTTATGTAGAAAATGCAACTGGACATTTGGAGCGCTAAGAGCGTAGTAGTGGAAAAAGGAATATATTCAAATATAAACTACACAGAAGCATTCTGTGAAACTTCTTTCTGATCTGAGCATTCAGCTAACAGAGTTAAACCATACTTTTGATTGAGCAGTTTTGAAACACTCTGTCTGTAGAAAATGCAACTGGACATTCGTAGCGCTAAGTGGGTAATAGTGGAAAAAAGAATATGTTCAAATATAAACTACACAGAAGCATTGTATGAAACTTCTTTCTGTTCTGTGCATTCAACTAACAGAGTTGAACCTTACTTTTGATTGAGCCGTTCTGAAACACTCTTTCTGTAGAAACTGCAATTGGACATTCTGAGCGCTAAGAGGCCTATATTGGGAAAAAGAATGTCTACAAATAAAAACTACACAGAAGAATTCTGTGAAACTTCTTTCTGTTCTGTTTGTTCAACTAAAAGAGTTGAACCTTAGTTTTGATTGAGCCGTTCTGAAACACTCTTTCTGTAGAAAATGCAATGGAGATTCGGAGCGCTAAGAGGGTAATAGTGGAAAAAGGAATGTCTCCAAATCTATACTACACAGAATCGTTCTGTGAAACTTCTTTCTGATCTGTGCATTGAGCTAACAGAGTTAAACCATACTTTTGATTGAGCAGATCTGAACACTCTTTCTGTAGAAAATGCAACTGGACATTTGGAGCGCTAAGAGAGTAGTAGTGGAAAAAGGAATATATTCAAATATAAACTACACAGAAGCATTCTGTGAAACTTCTTTCTGATCTGAGCATTCAGCTAACAGAGTTAAACCATACTTTTGATTGAGCAGTTTTGAAACACTCTGTCTGTAGAAAATGCAACTGGACATTCGTAGCGCTAAGTGGGTAATAGTGGAAAAAAGAATATGTTCAAATATAAACTACACAGAAGCATTGTATGAAACTTCTTTCTGTTCTGTGCATTCAACTAACAGAGTTGAACCTTACTTTTGATTGAGCCTTTCTGAAACACTCTTTCTGTAGAAACTGCAATTGGACATTCTGAGCGCTAAGAGGCCTCTATTGGGAAAAATAATATCTTCAAATAAAAACTACACAGAAACATTGTGTGAAACTTATTTCTGATATGTTCATTAAGCTAACAGAGTTAAACCATACTTTTGATTGCGCAGTTCTGAACACTCTTTCTGTAGAAAATGCCAGTGGACATTCGGAGCGCTAAGAGGGTAATAGTGGAAAAAAGAATATATTCAAATATAAACTACACAGTAGCATTCTGTGAAAATTCTTTCTGTTCTGTGCATTCAACTAACAGAGTTGAACCTTACTTTTGATTGAGCCGTTCTGAAACACTCTTTCTGTAGAAACTGCAATTGGACATGCTTAGCGCTAAGAGGCCTACATTGGGAAAAAGAATATCTTCAAATAAAAACTACACAGATGCATTCTGTGAAACTTATTTCTGATCTGTAAATTCAGTTAACAGAGATAAAACATATTTTTGATTGAGCAGTTATGAAACACTCTTTTTGTAGAAAATGCAAGTGGAGATTCGGAGCGCTAAGAGGGTACTAGTGGAAAAAGGAATGTCTTCAAATATAAACTACACAGAATCATTCGGTGAAAATTCCTTCTGCTCTGTGCATTCAGCTAACAGAGTTAAACCATACTTTTGATTGAGTAGATCTGAACACTCTTTCTGTAGAAAATGCAACTGGACATTTGGAGCGCTAAGAGAGTAGTAGTGGAAAAAGGAATATATTCAAATATAAACTACAGAGAAGCATTCTGTGAAACTTCTTTCTGATCTGAGCATTCAGCTAACAGAGTTAAACCATACTTTTGATTGAGCAGTTTTGAAACACTCTGTCTGTAGAAAATGCAACTGGACATTCGTAGCGCTAAGTGGGTAATAGTGGAAAAAAGATTATGTTCAAATATAAACTACACAGAAGCATTGTATGAAACTTCTTTCTGTTCTGTGCATTCAACTAACAGAGTTGAACCTTACTTTTGATTGAGCCGTTCTGAAACTCTCTTTCTGTAGAAACTGCAATTGGACATTCTGAGCGCTAAGAGGCCTATATTGGGAAAAAGAATGTCTACAAATAAAAACTACACAGAAGAATTGTGTGAAACTTCTTTCTGTTCTGTTTGTACAACTAAAAGAGTTGAACCTTAGTTTTGATTGAGCCGTTCTGAAACACTCTTTCTGTAGAAAACGCAAGTGGAGATGCGGAGCGCTAAGAGGGTAATAGTGGAAAAAGGAATGTCTCCAAATATAAACTACACAGAATCATTCTGTGAAACTTCTTTCTGATCTGTGCATTCAGCTAACAGAGTTAAACCATACTTTTGATTGAGCAGATCTGAACACTCTTTCTGTAGAAAATGCAACTGGACATTTGGAGCGCTAAGAGAGTAGTAGTGGAAAAAGGAATATATTCAAATATAAACTACACAGAAGCATTCTGTGAAACTTCTTTCTGACCTGAGCATTCAGCTAACAGAGTTAAACCATACTTTTGATTGAGCAGTTTTGAAACACTCTCTCTGTAGAAAATGCAACTGGACATTCGTAGCGCTAAGTGGGTAATAGTGGAAAAAAGAATATGTTCAAATATAAACTACACAGAAGCATTGTATGAAACTTCTTTCTGTTCTGTGCATTCAACTAACAGATTTGAACCTTACTTTTGATTGAGCCGTTCTGAAACACTCTTTCTGTAGAAACTGCAATTGGACATTCTGAGCGCTAAGAGGCCTCTATTGGGAAAAATAATATCTTCAAATAAAAACTACACAGAAGCATTGTGTGAAACTTATTTCTGATATGTTCATTAGGCTAACAGAGTTAAACCATACTTTTGATTTCGCAGTTCGGAACACTCTTTCTGTAGAAAATGCAAGTGGACATTCGGAGCGCTAAGAGGGTAATAGTGGAAAAAGGAATATATTCAAATATAAACTACACAGAAGCATTCTGTGAAACTTCTTTCTGATATGTGCATTCAGCTAACAGAGTTAAACCATACTTTTGATTGAGCAGATCTGAACCCTCTTTCTGTAGAAAATGCAACTGGACATTTGGAGCGCTAAGAGAGTAGTAGTGGAAAAAGGAATATATTCAAATATAAACTACACAGAAGCATTCTGTGAAACTTCTTTCTGATCTGAGCATTCAGCTAACAGAGTTAAACCATACTTTTGATTGAGCAGTTTTGAAACACTCTGTCTGTAGAAAATGCAACTGGACATTCGTAGCGCTAAGTGGGTAATAGTGGAAAAAAGAATATGTTCAAATATAAACTACACAGAAGCATTGTATGAAACTTCTTTCTGTTCTTTGCATTCAACTAACAGAGTTGAACCTTACTTTTGATTGAGCCGTTCTCAAACACTCTTTCTGTAGAAACTGCAATTGGACATTCTGAGCGCTAAGAGGCCTATATTGGGAAAAAGAATGTCTACAAATAAAAACTACACAGAAGAATTGTGTGAAACTTCTTTCTGTTCTGTTTGTTCAACTAAAAGAGTTGAACCTTAGTTTTGATTGAGCCGTTCTGAAACACTCTTTCTGTAGAAAATGCAAGTGGAGATTCGGAGCGCTAAGAGGGTAATAGTGGAAAAAGGAATGTCTCCAAATATAAACTACACAGAATCATTCTGTGAAACTTCTTTCTGATCTGTGCATTCAGCTAACAGAGTTAAACCATACTTTTGATTGAGCAGATCTGAACACTCTTTCTGTAGAAAATGCAACTGGACATTTGGAGCGCTAAGAGCGTAGTAGTGGAAAAAGGAATATATTCAAATATAAACTACACAGAAGCATTCTGTGATACTTCTTTCTGATCTGAGCATTCAGCTAACAGAGTTAAACCATACTTTTGATTGAGCAGTTTTGAAACACTCTGTCTGTAGAAAATGCAACTGGACATTCATAGCGCTAAGTGGGTAATAGTGGAAAAAAGAATATGTTCAAATATAAACTACACAGAAGCATTGTATGAAACTTCTTTCTGTTCTGTGCATTCAACTAACAGAGTTGAACCTTACTTTTGATTGAGCCTTTCTGAAACACTCTTTCAGTAGAAACTGCAATTGGACATTCTGAGCGCTAAGAGGCCTCTATTGGGAAAAATAATATCTTCAAATAAAAACTACACAGAAGCATTGTGTGAAACTTATTTCTGATATGTTCATTAGGCTAACAGAGTTAAACCATACTTTTAATTGCGCAGTTCTGAACACTCTTTCTGTAGAAAATGCAAGTGGACATTCGGAGCGCTAAGAGGGTAAGAGTGGAAAAAGGAATATATTCAAATATAAACTACACAGTAGCATTCTGTGAAAATTCTTTCTGTTCTGTGCATTCAACTAACAGAGTTGAACCTTACTTTTGATTGAGCCGTTCTGAAACACTCTTTCTCTCGAAACTGCAATTGGACATGCTAAGCGCTAAGAGGCCTACATTGGGAAAAAAATATCTTCAAATAAAAACTACACAGATGCATTCTGTGAAACTTATTTCTGATCTGTAAATTCAGTTAACAGAGATAAAACATATTTTTGATTGAGCAGTTATGAAACACTCTTTTTGTAGAAAACGCAAGTGGAGATTCGGAGCGCTAAGTGGGTAATAGTGGAAAAAGGAATGTCTTCAAATATAAACTACACAGAATCATTCGGTGAAACTTCTTTCTGATCTGTGCATTCAGCTAACAGAGTTAAACCATACTTTTGATTGAGCAGATCTGAACACTCTTTCTGTAGAAAATGCAACTGGACATTTGGAGCGCTAAGAGAGTAGTAGTGGAAAAAGGAATATATTCAAATATAAACTACACAGAAGCATTCTGTGAAACTTCTTTCTGATCTGAGCATTCAGCTAATAGAATTAAACCATACTTTTGATTGAGCAGTTTTGAAACACTCTGTCTGTAGGAAATGCAACTGGACATTCGTAGCGCTAAGTGGGTAATAGTGGAAAAAAGAATATGTTCAAATATAAACTACACAGAAGCATTGTATGAAACTTCTTTCTGTTCTGTGCATTCAACTAACAGAGTTGAACCTTACTTTTGATTGAGCCTTTCTGAAACACTCTTTCTGTAGAAACTGCAATTGGACATTCTGAGCGCTAAGAGGCCTCTATTGGGAAAAATAATATCTTCAAATAAAAACTACACAGAAGCATTGTGTGAAACTTATTTCTGATATGTTCATTAAGCTAACAGAGTTAAACCATACTTTTGATTGCGCAGTTCTGAACACTCTTTCTGTAGAAAATGCAAGTGGACATTCGGAGCGCTAAGAGGGTAATAGTGGAAAAAGGAATATATACAAATATAAAATACACAGTAGCATTCTGTGAAAATTCTTTCTGTTCTGTGCATTCAACTAACAGAGTTGAACCTTACTTTTGATTGAGCCGTTCTGAAACACTCTTTCTGTAGAAACTGCAATTGGACATGCTAAGCGCTAAGAGGCCTACATTGGGAAAAAGAATATCTTCAAATAAAAACTACACAGATGCATTCTGTGAAACTTATTTCTGATCTGTAAATTCAGTTAACAGAGATAAAACATATTTTTGATTGAGCAGTTATGAAACACTCTTTTTGTAGAAAATGCAAGTGGAGATTCGGAGCGCTAAGAGGGTACTAGTGGAAAAAGGAATGTCTTCAAATATAAACTACACAGAATCATTCGGTGAAACTTCTTTCTGATCTGTGCATTCAGCTAACAGAGTTAAACCATACTTTTGATTGAGCAGATCTGAACACTCTTTATGTAGAAAATGCAACTGGACATTTGGAGCGCTAAGAGCGTAGTAGTGGAAAAAGGAATATATTCAAATATAAACTACACAGAAGCATTCTGTGAAACTTCTTTCTGATCTGAGCATTCAGCTAACAGAGTTAAACCATACTTTTGATTGAGCAGTTTTGAAACACTCTGTCTGTAGAAAATGCAACTGGACATTCGTAGCGCTAAGTGGGTAATAGTGGAAAAAAGAATATGTTCAAATATAAACTACACAGAAGCATTGTATGAAACTTCTTTCTGTTCTGTGCATTCAACTAACAGAGTTGAACCTTACTTTTGATTGAGCCGTTCTGAAACACTCTTTCTGTAGAAACTGCAATTGGACATTCTGAGCGCTAAGAGGCCTATATTGGGAAAAAGAATGTCTACAAATAAAAACTACACAGAAGAATTCTGTGAAACTTCTTTCTGTTCTGTTTGTTCAACTAAAAGAGTTGAACCTTAGTTTTGATTGAGCCGTTCTGAAACACTCTTTCTGTAGAAAATGCAATGGAGATTCGGAGCGCTAAGAGGGTAATAGTGGAAAAAGGAATGTCTCCAAATCTATACTACACAGAATCGTTCTGTGAAACTTCTTTCTGATCTGTGCATTGAGCTAACAGAGTTAAACCATACTTTTGATTGAGCAGATCTGAACACTCTTTCTGTAGAAAATGCAACTGGACATTTGGAGCGCTAAGAGAGTAGTAGTGGAAAAAGGAATATATTCAAATATAAACTACACAGAAGCATTCTGTGAAACTTCTTTCTGATCTGAGCATTCAGCTAACAGAGTTAAACCATACTTTTGATTGAGCAGTTTTGAAACACTCTGTCTGTAGAAAATGCAACTGGACATTCGTAGCGCTAAGTGGGTAATAGTGGAAAAAAGAATATGTTCAAATATAAACTACACAGAAGCATTGTATGAAACTTCTTTCTGTTCTGTGCATTCAACTAACAGAGTTGAACCTTACTTTTGATTGAGCCTTTCTGAAACACTCTTTCTGTAGAAACTGCAATTGGACATTCTGAGCGCTAAGAGGCCTCTATTGGGAAAAATAATATCTTCAAATAAAAACTACACAGAAACATTGTGTGAAACTTATTTCTGATATGTTCATTAAGCTAACAGAGTTAAACCATACTTTTGATTGCGCAGTTCTGAACACTCTTTCTGTAGAAAATGCCAGTGGACATTCGGAGCGCTAAGAGGGTAATAGTGGAAAAAAGAATATATTCAAATATAAACTACACAGTAGCATTCTGTGAAAATTCTTTCTGTTCTGTGCATTCAACTAACAGAGTTGAACCTTACTTTTGATTGAGCCGTTCTGAAACACTCTTTCTGTAGAAACTGCAATTGGACATGCTTAGCGCTAAGAGGCCTACATTGGGAAAAAGAATATCTTCAAATAAAAACTACACAGATGCATTCTGTGAAACTTATTTCTGATCTGTAAATTCAGTTAACAGAGATAAAACATATTTTTGATTGAGCAGTTATGAAACACTCTTTTTGTAGAAAATGCAAGTGGAGATTCGGAGCGCTAAGAGGGTACTAGTGGAAAAAGGAATGTCTTCAAATATAAACTACACAGAATCATTCGGTGAAAATTCCTTCTGCTCTGTGCATTCAGCTAACAGAGTTAAACCATACTTTTGATTGAGTAGATCTGAACACTCTTTCTGTAGAAAATGCAACTGGACATTTGGAGCGCTAAGAGAGTAGTAGTGGAAAAAGGAATATATTCAAATATAAACTACAGAGAAGCATTCTGTGAAACTTCTTTCTGATCTGAGCATTCAGCTAACAGAGTTAAACCATACTTTTGATTGAGCAGTTTTGAAACACTCTGTCTGTAGAAAATGCAACTGGACATTCGTAGCGCTAAGTGGGTAATAGTGGAAAAAAGATTATGTTCAAATATAAACTACACAGAAGCATTGTATGAAACTTCTTTCTGTTCTGTGCATTCAACTAACAGAGTTGAACCTTACTTTTGATTGAGCCGTTCTGAAACTCTCTTTCTGTAGAAACTGCAATTGGACATTCTGAGCGCTAAGAGGCCTATATTGGGAAAAAGAATGTCTACAAATAAAAACTACACAGAAGAATTGTGTGAAACTTCTTTCTGTTCTGTTTGTACAACTAAAAGAGTTGAACCTTAGTTTTGATTGAGCCGTTCTGAAACACTCTTTCTGTAGAAAACGCAAGTGGAGATGCGGAGCGCTAAGAGGGTAATAGTGGAAAAAGGAATGTCTCCAAATATAAACTACACAGAATCATTCTGTGAAACTTCTTTCTGATCTGTGCATTCAGCTAACAGAGTTAAACCATACTTTTGATTGAGCAGATCTGAACACTCTTTCTGTAGAAAATGCAACTGGACATTTGGAGCGCTAAGAGAGTAGTAGTGGAAAAAGGAATATATTCAAATATAAACTACACAGAAGCATTCTGTGAAACTTCTTTCTGACCTGAGCATTCAGCTAACAGAGTTAAACCATACTTTTGATTGAGCAGTTTTGAAACACTCTCTCTGTAGAAAATGCAACTGGACATTCGTAGCGCTAAGTGGGTAATAGTGGAAAAAAGAATATGTTCAAATATAAACTACACAGAAGCATTGTATGAAACTTCTTTCTGTTCTGTGCATTCAACTAACAGATTTGAACCTTACTTTTGATTGAGCCGTTCTGAAACACTCTTTCTGTAGAAACTGCAATTGGACATTCTGAGCGCTAAGAGGCCTCTATTGGGAAAAATAATATCTTCAAATAAAAACTACACAGAAGCATTGTGTGAAACTTATTTCTGATATGTTCATTAGGCTAACAGAGTTAAACCATACTTTTGATTTCGCAGTTCGGAACACTCTTTCTGTAGAAAATGCAAGTGGACATTCGGAGCGCTAAGAGGGTAATAGTGGAAAAAGGAATATATTCAAATATAAACTACACAGAAGCATTCTGTGAAACTTCTTTCTGATATGTGCATTCAGCTAACAGAGTTAAACCATACTTTTGATTGAGCAGATCTGAACCCTCTTTCTGTAGAAAATGCAACTGGACATTTGGAGCGCTAAGAGAGTAGTAGTGGAAAAAGGAATATATTCAAATATAAACTACACAGAAGCATTCTGTGAAACTTCTTTCTGATCTGAGCATTCAGCTAACAGAGTTAAACCATACTTTTGATTGAGCAGTTTTGAAACACTCTGTCTGTAGAAAATGCAACTGGACATTCGTAGCGCTAAGTGGGTAATAGTGGAAAAAAGAATATGTTCAAATATAAACTACACAGAAGCATTGTATGAAACTTCTTTCTGTTCTTTGCATTCAACTAACAGAGTTGAACCTTACTTTTGATTGAGCCGTTCTCAAACACTCTTTCTGTAGAAACTGCAATTGGACATTCTGAGCGCTAAGAGGCCTATATTGGGAAAAAGAATGTCTACAAATAAAAACTACACAGAAGAATTGTGTGAAACTTCTTTCTGTTCTGTTTGTTCAACTAAAAGAGTTGAACCTTAGTTTTGATTGAGCCGTTCTGAAACACTCTTTCTGTAGAAAATGCAAGTGGAGATTCGGAGCGCTAAGAGGGTAATAGTGGAAAAAGGAATGTCTCCAAATATAAACTACACAGAATCATTCTGTGAAACTTCTTTCTGATCTGTGCATTCAGCTAACAGAGTTAAACCATACTTTTGATTGAGCAGATCTGAACACTCTTTCTGTAGAAAATGCAACTGGACATTTGGAGCGCTAAGAGCGTAGTAGTGGAAAAAGGAATATATTCAAATATAAACTACACAGAAGCATTCTGTGATACTTCTTTCTGATCTGAGCATTCAGCTAACAGAGTTAAACCATACTTTTGATTGAGCAGTTTTGAAACACTCTGTCTGTAGAAAATGCAACTGGACATTCATAGCGCTAAGTGGGTAATAGTGGAAAAAAGAATATGTTCAAATATAAACTACACAGAAGCATTGTATGAAACTTCTTTCTGTTCTGTGCATTCAACTAACAGAGTTGAACCTTACTTTTGATTGAGCCTTTCTGAAACACTCTTTCAGTAGAAACTGCAATTGGACATTCTGAGCGCTAAGAGGCCTCTATTGGGAAAAATAATATCTTCAAATAAAAACTACACAGAAGCATTGTGTGAAACTTATTTCTGATATGTTCATTAGGCTAACAGAGTTAAACCATACTTTTAATTGCGCAGTTCTGAACACTCTTTCTGTAGAAAATGCAAGTGGACATTCGGAGCGCTAAGAGGGTAAGAGTGGAAAAAGGAATATATTCAAATATAAACTACACAGTAGCATTCTGTGAAAATTCTTTCTGTTCTGTGCATTCAACTAACAGAGTTGAACCTTACTTTTGATTGAGCCGTTCTGAAACACTCTTTCTCTCGAAACTGCAATTGGACATGCTAAGCGCTAAGAGGCCTACATTGGGAAAAAAATATCTTCAAATAAAAACTACACAGATGCATTCTGTGAAACTTATTTCTGATCTGTAAATTCAGTTAACAGAGATAAAACATATTTTTGATTGAGCAGTTATGAAACACTCTTTTTGTAGAAAACGCAAGTGGAGATTCGGAGCGCTAAGTGGGTAATAGTGGAAAAAGGAATGTCTTCAAATATAAACTACACAGAATCATTCGGTGAAACTTCTTTCTGATCTGTGCATTCAGCTAACAGAGTTAAACCATACTTTTGATTGAGCAGATCTGAACACTCTTTCTGTAGAAAATGCAACTGGACATTTGGAGCGCTAAGAGAGTAGTAGTGGAAAAAGGAATATATTCAAATATAAACTACACAGAAGCATTCTGTGAAACTTCTTTCTGATCTGAGCATTCAGCTAATAGAATTAAACCATACTTTTGATTGAGCAGTTTTGAAACACTCTGTCTGTAGGAAATGCAACTGGACATTCGTAGCGCTAAGTGGGTAATAGTGGAAAAAAGAATATGTTCAAATATAAACTACACAGAAGCATTGTATGAAACTTCTTTCTGTTCTGTGCATTCAACTAACAGAGTTGAACCTTACTTTTGATTGAGCCTTTCTGAAACACTCTTTCTGTAGAAACTGCAATTGGACATTCTGAGCGCTAAGAGGCCTCTATTGGGAAAAATAATATCTTCAAATAAAAACTACACAGAAGCATTGTGTGAAACTTATTTCTGATATGTTCATTAAGCTAACAGAGTTAAACCATACTTTTGATTGCGCAGTTCTGAACACTCTTTCTGTAGAAAATGCAAGTGGACATTCGGAGCGCTAAGAGGGTAATAGTGGAAAAAGGAATATATACAAATATAAAATACACAGTAGCATTCTGTGAAAATTCTTTCTGTTCTGTGCATTCAACTAACAGAGTTGAACCTTACTTTTGATTGAGCCGTTCTGAAACACTCTTTCTGTAGAAACTGCAATTGGACATGCTAAGCGCTAAGAGGCCTACATTGGGAAAAAGAATATCTTCAAATAAAAACTACACAGATGCATTCTGTGAAACTTATTTCTGATCTGTAAATTCAGTTAACAGAGATAAAACATATTTTTGATTGAGCAGTTATGAAACACTCTTTTTGTAGAAAATGCAAGTGGAGATTCGGAGCGCTAAGAGGGTACTAGTGGAAAAAGGAATGTCTTCAAATATAAACTACACAGAATCATTCGGTGAAACTTCTTTCTGATCTGTGCATTCAGCTAACAGAGTTAAACCATACTTTTGATTGAGCAGATCTGAACACTCTTTATGTAGAAAATGCAACTGGACATTTGGAGCGCTAAGAGCGTAGTAGTGGAAAAAGGAATATATTCAAATATAAACTACACAGAAGCATTCTGTGAAACTTCTTTCTGATCTGAGCATTCAGCTAACAGAGTTAAACCATACTTTTGATTGAGCAGTTTTGAAACACTCTGTCTGTAGAAAATGCAACTGGACATTCGTAGCGCTAAGTGGGTAATAGTGGAAAAAAGAATATGTTCAAATATAAACTACACAGAAGCATTGTATGAAACTTCTTTCTGTTCTGTGCATTCAACTAACAGAGTTGAACCTTACTTTTGATTGAGCCGTTCTGAAACACTCTTTCTGTAGAAACTGCAATTGGACATTCTGAGCGCTAAGAGGCCTATATTGGGAAAAAGAATGTCTACAAATAAAAACTACACAGAAGAATTCTGTGAAACTTCTTTCTGTTCTGTTTGTTCAACTAAAAGAGTTGAACCTTAGTTTTGATTGAGCCGTTCTGAAACACTCTTTCTGTAGAAAATGCAATGGAGATTCGGAGCGCTAAGAGGGTAATAGTGGAAAAAGGAATGTCTCCAAATCTATACTACACAGAATCGTTCTGTGAAACTTCTTTCTGATCTGTGCATTGAGCTAACAGAGTTAAACCATACTTTTGATTGAGCAGATCTGAACACTCTTTCTGTAGAAAATGCAACTGGACATTTGGAGCGCTAAGAGAGTAGTAGTGGAAAAAGGAATATATTCAAATATAAACTACACAGAAGCATTCTGTGAAACTTCTTTCTGATCTGAGCATTCAGCTAACAGAGTTAAACCATACTTTTGATTGAGCAGTTTTGAAACACTCTGTCTGTAGAAAATGCAACTGGACATTCGTAGCGCTAAGTGGGTAATAGTGGAAAAAAGAATATGTTCAAATATAAACTACACAGAAGCATTGTATGAAACTTCTTTCTGTTCTGTGCATTCAACTAACAGAGTTGAACCTTACTTTTGATTGAGCCTTTCTGAAACACTCTTTCTGTAGAAACTGCAATTGGACATTCTGAGCGCTAAGAGGCCTCTATTGGGAAAAATAATATCTTCAAATAAAAACTACACAGAAACATTGTGTGAAACTTATTTCTGATATGTTCATTAAGCTAACAGAGTTAAACCATACTTTTGATTGCGCAGTTCTGAACACTCTTTCTGTAGAAAATGCCAGTGGACATTCGGAGCGCTAAGAGGGTAATAGTGGAAAAAAGAATATATTCAAATATAAACTACACAGTAGCATTCTGTGAAAATTCTTTCTGTTCTGTGCATTCAACTAACAGAGTTGAACCTTACTTTTGATTGAGCCGTTCTGAAACACTCTTTCTGTAGAAACTGCAATTGGACATGCTTAGCGCTAAGAGGCCTACATTGGGAAAAAGAATATCTTCAAATAAAAACTACACAGATGCATTCTGTGAAACTTATTTCTGATCTGTAAATTCAGTTAACAGAGATAAAACATATTTTTGATTGAGCAGTTATGAAACACTCTTTTTGTAGAAAATGCAAGTGGAGATTCGGAGCGCTAAGAGGGTACTAGTGGAAAAAGGAATGTCTTCAAATATAAACTACACAGAATCATTCGGTGAAAATTCCTTCTGCTCTGTGCATTCAGCTAACAGAGTTAAACCATACTTTTGATTGAGTAGATCTGAACACTCTTTCTGTAGAAAATGCAACTGGACATTTGGAGCGCTAAGAGAGTAGTAGTGGAAAAAGGAATATATTCAAATATAAACTACAGAGAAGCATTCTGTGAAACTTCTTTCTGATCTGAGCATTCAGCTAACAGAGTTAAACCATACTTTTGATTGAGCAGTTTTGAAACACTCTGTCTGTAGAAAATGCAACTGGACATTCGTAGCGCTAAGTGGGTAATAGTGGAAAAAAGATTATGTTCAAATATAAACTACACAGAAGCATTGTATGAAACTTCTTTCTGTTCTGTGCATTCAACTAACAGAGTTGAACCTTACTTTTGATTGAGCCGTTCTGAAACTCTCTTTCTGTAGAAACTGCAATTGGACATTCTGAGCGCTAAGAGGCCTATATTGGGAAAAAGAATGTCTACAAATAAAAACTACACAGAAGAATTGTGTGAAACTTCTTTCTGTTCTGTTTGTACAACTAAAAGAGTTGAACCTTAGTTTTGATTGAGCCGTTCTGAAACACTCTTTCTGTAGAAAACGCAAGTGGAGATGCGGAGCGCTAAGAGGGTAATAGTGGAAAAAGGAATGTCTCCAAATATAAACTACACAGAATCATTCTGTGAAACTTCTTTCTGATCTGTGCATTCAGCTAACAGAGTTAAACCATACTTTTGATTGAGCAGATCTGAACACTCTTTCTGTAGAAAATGCAACTGGACATTTGGAGCGCTAAGAGAGTAGTAGTGGAAAAAGGAATATATTCAAATATAAACTACACAGAAGCATTCTGTGAAACTTCTTTCTGACCTGAGCATTCAGCTAACAGAGTTAAACCATACTTTTGATTGAGCAGTTTTGAAACACTCTCTCTGTAGAAAATGCAACTGGACATTCGTAGCGCTAAGTGGGTAATAGTGGAAAAAAGAATATGTTCAAATATAAACTACACAGAAGCATTGTATGAAACTTCTTTCTGTTCTGTGCATTCAACTAACAGATTTGAACCTTACTTTTGATTGAGCCGTTCTGAAACACTCTTTCTGTAGAAACTGCAATTGGACATTCTGAGCGCTAAGAGGCCTCTATTGGGAAAAATAATATCTTCAAATAAAAACTACACAGAAGCATTGTGTGAAACTTATTTCTGATATGTTCATTAGGCTAACAGAGTTAAACCATACTTTTGATTTCGCAGTTCGGAACACTCTTTCTGTAGAAAATGCAAGTGGACATTCGGAGCGCTAAGAGGGTAATAGTGGAAAAAGGAATATATTCAAATATAAACTACACAGAAGCATTCTGTGAAACTTCTTTCTGATATGTGCATTCAGCTAACAGAGTTAAACCATACTTTTGATTGAGCAGATCTGAACCCTCTTTCTGTAGAAAATGCAACTGGACATTTGGAGCGCTAAGAGAGTAGTAGTGGAAAAAGGAATATATTCAAATATAAACTACACAGAAGCATTCTGTGAAACTTCTTTCTGATCTGAGCATTCAGCTAACAGAGTTAAACCATACTTTTGATTGAGCAGTTTTGAAACACTCTGTCTGTAGAAAATGCAACTGGACATTCGTAGCGCTAAGTGGGTAATAGTGGAAAAAAGAATATGTTCAAATATAAACTACACAGAAGCATTGTATGAAACTTCTTTCTGTTCTTTGCATTCAACTAACAGAGTTGAACCTTACTTTTGATTGAGCCGTTCTCAAACACTCTTTCTGTAGAAACTGCAATTGGACATTCTGAGCGCTAAGAGGCCTATATTGGGAAAAAGAATGTCTACAAATAAAAACTACACAGAAGAATTGTGTGAAACTTCTTTCTGTTCTGTTTGTTCAACTAAAAGAGTTGAACCTTAGTTTTGATTGAGCCGTTCTGAAACACTCTTTCTGTAGAAAATGCAAGTGGAGATTCGGAGCGCTAAGAGGGTAATAGTGGAAAAAGGAATGTCTCCAAATATAAACTACACAGAATCATTCTGTGAAACTTCTTTCTGATCTGTGAATTCCGCTAACAGAGTTAAACCATACTTTTGATTGAGCAGATCTGAACACTCTTTCTGTAGAAAATGCAACTGGACATTTGGAGCGCTAAGAGCGTAGTAGAGGAAAAAGGAATATATTCAAATATAAACTACACAGAAGCATTCTGTGATACTTCTTTCTGATCTGAGCATTCAGCTAACAGAGTTAAACCATACTTTTGATTGAGCAGTTTTGAAACACTCTGTCTGTAGAAAATGCAACTGGACATTCATAGCGCTAAGTGGGTAATAGTGGAAAAAAGAATATGTTCAAATATAAACTACACAGAAGCATTGTATGAAACTTCTTTCTGTTCTGTGCATTCAACTAACAGAGTTGAACCTTACTTTTGATTGAGCCTTTCTGAAACACTCTTTCAGTAGAAACTGCAATTGGACATTCTGAGCGCTAAGAGGCCTCTATTGGGAAAAATAATATCTTCAAATAAAAACTACACAGAAGCATTGTGTGAAACTTATTTCTGATATGTTCATTAGGCTAACAGAGTTAAACCATACTTTTAATTGCGCAGTTCTGAACACTCTTTCTGTAGAAAATGCAAGTGGACATTCGGAGCGCTAAGAGGGTAAGAGTGGAAAAAGGAATATATTCAAATATAAACTACACAGTAGCATTCTGTGAAAATTCTTTCTGTTCTGTGCATTCAACTAACAGAGTTGAACCTTACTTTTGATTGAGCCGTTCTGAAACACTCTTTCTGTAGAAACTGCAATTGGACATTCTGAGCGCTAGGAGGCTTATATTGGGAAAAAGAATGTCTACAAATAAAAACTACACAGAAGAATTGTGTGAAACTTCTTTCTGTTCTGTTTGATCAACTAAAAGAGTTGAACCTTAGTTTTGATTGAGCCGTTCTGAAACACTCTTTCTGTAGAAAATGCAATGGAGATTCGTAGCGCTAAGAGGGTAATAGTGGAAAAAGGAATGTCTCCAAATATAAACTACACAGAATCATTCTGTGAAACTTCTTTCTGATCTGTGCATTCAGCTAACAGAGTTAAACCATACTTTTGATTGAGCAGATCTGAACACTCTTTCTGTAGAAAATGCAACTGGACATTTTGAGCGCTAAGAGAGTAGTAGTGGAAAAAGGAATATATTCAAATATAAACTACACAGAAGCATTCTGTGAAACATCTTTCTGATCTGAGCATTCAGCTAACAGAGTTAAACCATACTTTTGATTGAGCAGTTTTGAAACACTCTGTCTGTAGAAAATGCAACTGGACATTCGTAGCGCTAAGTGGGTAATAGTGGAAAAAAGAATATGTTCAAATATAAACTACACAGAAGCATTGTATGAAACTTCTTTCTGTTCTGTGCATTCAACTAACAGAGTTGAACCTTACTTTTGATTGAGCCTTTCTGAAACACTCTTTCTGTAGAAACTGCAATTGGACATTCTGAGCGCTAAGAGGCCTCTATTGGGAAAAATAATATCTTCAAATAAAAACTACACAGAAGCATTGTGTGAAACTTATTTCTGATATGTTCATTAAGCTAATAGAGTTAAACTATACTTTTGATTGCGCAGTTCTGAACACTCTTTCTGTAGAAAATGCAAGTGGACATTCGGAGCGCTAAGAGGGTAATAGTGGAAAAAGGTATATATTCAAATATAAACTACACAGTAGCATTCTTTGAAAATTCTTTCTGTTCTGTGCATTCAACTAACAGAGTTGAACCTTACTTTTGATTGAGCCGTTCTGAAACACTCTTTCTGTAGAAACTGCAATTGGACATGCTAAGCGCTAAGAGGCCTACATTGGGAAAAAGAATATCTTCAAATAAAAACTACACAGATGCATTCTGTGAAACTTATTTCTGATCTGTAAATTCAGTTAACAGAGATAAAACATATTTTTGATTGAGCAGTTATGAAACACTCTTTTTGTAGAAAATGCAAGTGGAGATTCGGAGCGCTAAGAGGGTAATATTGGAAAAAGGAATGTCTTCAAATATAAACTACACAGAATCATTCGGTGAAACTTCTTTCTGATCTGTGCATTCAGCTAACAGAGTTAAATCATACTTTTGATTGAGCAGATCTGAACACTCTTTCTGTAGAAAATGCAACTGGACATTTGGAGCGCTAAGAGCGTAGTAGTGGAAAAATGAATATATTCAAATATAAACTACACAGAAGCATTCTGTGAAACTTATTTCTGATCTGAGCATTCAGCTAACAGAGTTAAACCATACTTTTGATTGAGCAGTTTTGAAACACTCTGTCTGTAGAAAATGCAACTGGACATTCGTAGCGCTAAGTGGGTAATAGTGGAAAAAAGAATATGTTCAAATATAAACTACACAGAAGCATTGTATGAAACTTCTTTCTGTTCTGTGCATTCAACTAACAGAGTAGAACCTTACTTTTGATTGGGCCGTTCTGAAACACTCTTTCTGTAGAAACTGCAATTGGACATTCTGAGCGCTAGGAGGCCTATATTGGGAAAAAGAATGTCTACAAATAAAAACTACACAGAAGAATTGTGTGAAACTTCTTTCTGTTCTGTTTGTTCAACTAAAAGAGTTGAACCTTAGTTTTGATTGAGCCGTTCTGAAACACTCTTTCTGTAGAAAATGCAAGAGGAGATTCGGAGAGCTAAGAGGGTAATAGTGGAAAAAGGAATGTCTCCAAATATAAAGTACACAGAATAATTCTGTGAAACTTCTTTCTGATCTGTGCATTGAGCTAACAGAGTTAAACCATACTTTTGATTGAGCAGATCTGAACACTCTTTCTGTAGAAAATGCAACTGGACATTTGGAGCGCTAAGAGAGTAGTAGTGGAAAAAGGAATATATTCAAATATAAACTACACAGAAGCATTCTGTGAAACTTCTTTCTGATCTGAGCATTCAGCTAACAGAGTTAAACCATATTTTTGATTGAGCAGTTTTGAAACACTCTGTCTGTAGAAAATGCAACGGGACATTCGTAGCGCTAAGTGGGTAATAGTGGAAAAAAGAATATGTTCAAATATAAACTACACAGAAGCATTGTATGAAACTTCTTTCTGTTCTGTGCATTCAACTAACAGAGTTGAACCTTACTTTTGATTGAGCCGTTCTGAAACACTCTTTCTGTAGAAACTGCAATTGGACATTCTGAGCGCTAAGAGGCCTCTATTGCGAAAAATAATATCTTCAAATAAAAACTACACAGAAGCATTGTGTGATACTTATTTCTGATATGTTCATTAAGCTAACAGAGTTAAACCATACTTTTGATTGCGCAGTTCTTAACACTCTTTCTGTAGAAAATGCAAGTGGACCTTCGGAGCGCTAAGAGGGTAATAGTGGAAAAAGGAATATATTCAAATATAAACTACACAGTAGCATTTTGTGAAAATTCTTTCTGTTCTGTGTATTCAACTAACAGAGTTGAACCTTACTTTTGATTGAGCCATTCTGAAACTCTCTTTCTGTAGAAACTGCAATTGGACATTCTAAGCGCTAAGAGGCCTACATTGGGAAAAAGAATATCTTCAAATAAAAACTACACAGATGCATTCGGTGAAACTTATTTCTGATCTGTAAATTCAGTTAACAGAGATAAAACATATTTTTGATTGAGCAGTTATGAAACACCCTTTTTGTAGAAAATGCAAGTGGAGATTCGGAGCGCTAAGAGGGTAATAGTGGAAAAAGGAATGTCTTCAAATATAAACTACACAGAATCATTCGGTGAAACTTCTTTCTGATCTGTGCATTCAGCTAACAGAGTTAAATCATACTTTTGATTGAGCAGATCTGAACACTCTTTCTGTAGAAAATGCAACTGGACATTTGGAGCGCTAAGAGCGTAGTAGTGGAAAAAGGAATATATTCAAATATAAACTACACAGAAGCATTCTGTGAAACTTCTTTCTGATCTGAGCATTCAGCTAACATAGTTAAACCGTTCTTTTGATTGAGCAGTTTTGAAACACTCTGTCTGTAGAAAATGCAACTGGACATTCATAGCGCTAAGTGGGTAATAGTGGAAAAAAGAATATGTTCAAATATAAACTACACAGAAGCATTGTATGAAACTACTTTCTGTTCTGTGCATTCAACTAACAGAGTTGAACCTTACTTTTGATTGAGCCGTTCTGAAACACTCTTTCTGTAGAAACTGCAATTGGGCATTCTGAGCGATAGGAGGCCTATATTGGGAAAAAGAATGTCTACAAAAAAAACTACACAGAAGAATTTTGTGAAACTTCTTTCTGTTCTGTTTGTTCAACTAAAAGATTTGAAGCTTAGTTTTGATTGAGCCGTTCTGAAACACTCTTTCTGTAGAAAATGCAAGTGGAGATTCGGAGCGCTAAGAGGGTAATAGTGGAAAAAGGAATGTCTCCAAATATAAACTACACGGAATCATTCGGTGAAACTTCTTTCTGATCTGTGCATTCAGCTAACAGAGTTAAACCATACTTTTGATTGAGCAGATCTGAACACTCTTTCTGTAGAAAATGCAACTGGACATTTGGAGCGCTAAGAGCGTAGTAGTGGAAAAAGGAATATATTCAAATATAAACTACACAGAAGCATTCTGTGAAACTTATTTCTGATCTGAGCATTCAGCTAACAGAGTTAAACCATACTTTTGATTGAGCAGTTTTGAAACACTCTGTCTGTAGAAAATGCAACTGGACATTCGTAGCGCTAAGTGGGTAATAGTGGAAAAAAGAATATGTTCAAATATAAACTACACAGAAGCATTGTATGAAACTACTTTCTGTTCTGTGCATTCAACTAACAGAGTTGAACCTTACTTTTGATTGAGCCGTTCTGAAACACTCTTTCTGTAGAAACTGCAATTGGACATTCTGAGCGCTAGGAGGCCTATATTGGGAAAAAGAATGTCTACAAATAAAAACTACACAGAAGAATTGTGTGAAAATTCTTTCTGTTCTGTTTGTTCAACAAAAAGAGTTGAACCTTAGTTTTGATTGAGTCGTTCTGAAACACTCTTTCTGTAGAAAATGCAAGTGGAGATTCGGAGAGCTAAGAGGGTAATAGTGGAAAAAGGAATGTCTCCAAATATAAACTACACAGAATCATTCTGTGAAACTTCTTTCTGATCAGTGCATTGAGCTAACAGAGTTAAACCATACTTTTGATTGAGCAGATCTGAACACTCTTTCTGTAGAAAATGCAACTGGACATTTGGAGCGCTAAGAGCGTAGTAGTGGAAAAAGGAATATATTCAAATATAAACTACACAGAAGCATTCTGTGAAACTTTTTTCTGATCTGAGCATTCAGCTAACACAGTTAAACCATACTTTTGATTGAGCAGTTTTGAAACACTCTCTCTGTAGAAAATGAAACGGGACATTCGTAGCGCTAAGTTGGTAATAGTGGAAAAAAGAATATGTTCAAATATAAACTACACAGAAGCATTGTATGAAACTTCTTTCTGTTCTGTGCATTCAACTAACAGAGTTGAACCTTACTTTTGATTGAGCCGTTCTGAAACACCCTTTCTGTAGAAACTGCAATTGGACATTCTGAGCGCTAAGAGGCCTCTATTGGGAAAAATAATATCTTCAAATAAAAACTACACAGAAGCATTGTGTGAAACTTATTTCTGATATGTTCATTAAGCTAACAGAGTTAAACCATACTTTTGATTGCACAGTTCTGAACACTCTTTCTGTAGAAAATGCAAGTGGACATTTGGAGCGCTAAGAGGGTAATAGTGGAAAAAGGAATATATTCAAATATAAACTACACAGTAGCATTCTGTGAAAATTCTTTCTGTTCTGTGCATTCAACTAACAGAGTTGAACCTTACTTTTGATTGAGCCGTTCTGAAACACTCTTTCTGTAGAAACTGCAATTGGACATGCTAAGCGCTAAGAGGCCTACATTGGGAAAAAGAATATCTTCAAATAAAAACTACACAGATGCATTCTGTGAAACTTATTTCTGATCTGTAAATTCAGTTAACAGAGATAAAACATATTTTCGATTGAGCAGTTATGAAACACTCTTTTTGTAGAAAATGCAGGTGGAGATTCGGAGCGCTAAGAGGGTAATAGTGGAAAAAGGAATGTTTTCAAATATAAACTACACAGAATCATTCGGTGAAACTTCTTTCTGATCTGTGCATTCAGCTAACAGAGTTAAACCATACTTTTGATTGAGCAGATCTGAACACTCTTTCTGTAGAAAATGCAACTGGACAATTGGAGCGCTAAGAGCGTAGTAGTGGAAAAAGGAATATATTCAAATATAAACTACACAGAAGCATTCTGTGAAACTTATTTCTGATCTGAGCATTCAGCTAACAGAGTTAAACCATACTTTTGATTGAGCAGTTTTGAAACACTCTGTCTGTAGAAAATGCAACTGGACATTCGTAGCGCTAAGTGGGTAATAGTGGAAAAAAGAATATGTTCAAATATAAACTACACAGAAGCATTGTATGAAACTACTTTCTGTTCTGTGCATTCAACTAACAGAGTTGAACCTTACTTTTGATTGAGCCGTTCTGAAACACTCTTTCTGTAGAAACTGCAATTGGACATTCTGAGCGCTAGGAGGCCTATATTGGGAAAAAGAATGTCTACAAATAAAAACTACACAGAAGCATTGTGTGAAACTTATTTCTGATATGTTCATTAAGCTAACAGAGTTAAACCATACTTTTGATTGCGCAGTTCTTAACACTCTTTCTGTAGAAAATGCAAGTGGACCTTCGGAGCGCTAAGAGGGTAATTGTGGAAAAAGGAATATATTCAAATATAAACTACACAGTAGCATTCTGTGAAAATTCTTTCTGTTCTGTGCATTCAACTAACAGAGTTGAACCTTACTTTTGATTGAGCCGTTCTGAAACTCTCTTTCTGTAGAAACTGCAATTGGACATTCTAAGCGCTAAGAGGCCTACATTGGGAAAAAGAATATCTTCAAATAAAAACTACACAGATGCATTCTGTGAAACTTATTTCTGATCTGTAAATTCAGTTAACAGAGATAAAACATATTTTTGATTGAGCAGTTATGAAACACTCTTTTTGTAGAAAATGCAAGTGGAGATTCGGAGCGCTAAGAGGGTAATAGTGGAAAAAGGAATGTCTTCAAATATAAACTACACAGAATCATTCGGTGAAACTTCTTTCTGATCTGTGCATTCAGCTAACAGAGTTAAATCATACTTTTGATTGAGCAGATCTGAACACTCTTTCTGTAGAAAATGCAACTGGACATTTGGAGCGCTAAGAGCGTAGTAGTGGAAAAAGGAATATATTCAAATATAAACTACACAGAAGCATTCTGTGAAACTTCTTTCTGATCTGAGCATTCAGCTAACATAGTTAAACCGTTCTTTTGATTGAGCAGTTTTGAAACACTCTGTCTGTAGAAAATGCAACTGGACATTCATAGCGCTAAGTGGGTAATAGTGGAAAAAAGAATATGTTCAAATATAAACTACACAGAAGCATTGTATGAAACTACTTTCTGTTCTGTGCATTCAACTAACAGAGTTGAACCTTACTTTTGATTGAGCCGTTCTGAAACACTCTTTCTGTAGAAACTGCAATTGGGCATTCTGAGCGATAGGAGGCCTATATTGGGAAAAAGAATGTCTACAAAAAAAACTACACAGAAGAATTTTGTGAAACTTCTTTCTGTTCTGTTTGTTCAACTAAAAGATTTGAAGCTTAGTTTTGATTGAGCCGTTCTGAAACACTCTTTCTGTAGAAAATGCAAGTGGAGATTCGGAGCGCTAAGAGGGTAATAGTGGAAAAAGGAATGTCTCCAAATATAAACTACACAGAATCATTCTGTGAAACTTCTTTCTGATCTGTGCATTCAGCTAACAGAGTTAAACCATACTTTTGATTGAGCAGATCTGAACACTCTTTCTGTAGAAAATGCAACTGGACATTTGGAGCGCTAAGAGAGTAGTAGTGGAAAAAGGAATATATTCAAATATAAACTACACAGAAGCATTCTGTGAAACTTCTTTCTGATCTGAGCATTCAGCTAACAGAGTTAAACCATACTTTTGATTGAGCAGATTTGAAACACTCTGTCTGTAGAAAATGCAACGCGACATTCGTAGCGCTAAGTGGGTAATAGTGGAAAAAAGAATATGTTCAAATATAAACTACACAGAAGCATTGTATGAAACTTCTTTCTGTTCTGTGCATTCAACTAACAGAGTTGAACCTTACTTTTGATTGAGCCGTTCTGAAACACTCTTTCTGTAGAAACTGCAATTGGACATTCTGAGCGCTAAGAGGCCTATATTGGGAAAAAGAATGTCTACAAATAAAAACTACACAGAAGAATTCTGTGAAACTTCTTTCTGTTCTGTTTGTTCAACTAAAAGAGTTGAACCTTAGTTTTGATTGAGCCGTTCTGAAACACTCTTTCTGTAGAAAATGCAATGGAGATTCGGAGCGCTAAGAGGGTAATAGTGGAAAAAGGAATGTCTCCAAATCTATACTACACAGAATCGTTGTGTGAAACTTCTTTCTGATCTGTGCATTCAGCTAACAGAGTTAAACCATACTTTTCATTGAGCAGATCTGAACACTCTTTCTGTAGAAAATGCAACTGGACATTTGGAACGCTAAGAGAGTAGTAGTGGAAAAAGGAATATATTCAAATATAAACTACACAGAAGCATTCTGTGAAACTTCTTTCTGATCTGAGCATTCAGCTAACAGAGTTAAACCATACTTTTGATTGAGCAGTTTTGAAACACTCTGTCTGTAGAAAATGCAACTGGACATTCGTAGCGCTAAGTGGGTAATAGTGGAAAAAAGAATATGTTCAAATATAAACTACACAGAAGCATTGTATGAAACTTCTTTCTGTTCTGTGCATTCAACTAACAGAGTTGAACCTTACTTTTGATTGAGCCTTTCTGAAACACTCTTTCTGTAGAAACTGCAATTGGACATTCTGAGCGCTAAGAGGCCTCTATTGGGAAAAATAATATCTTCAAATAAAAACTACACAGAAACATTGTGTGAAACTTATTTCTGATATGTTCATTAAGCTAACAGAGTTAAACCATACTTTTGATTGCGCAGTTCTGAACACTGTTTCTGTAGAAAATGCCAGTGGACATTCGGAGCGCTAAGAGGGTAATAGTGGAAAAAAGAATATATTCAAATATAAACTACACAGTAGCATTCTGTGAAAATTCTTTCTGTTCTGTGCATTCAACTAACAGAGTTGAACCTTACTTTTGATTGAGCCGTTCTGAAACACTCTTTCTGTAGAAACTGCAATTGGACATGCTAAGCGCTAAGAGGCCTACATTGGGAAAAAGAATATCTTCAAATAAAAACTACACAGATGCATTCTGTGAAACTTATTTCTGATCTGTAAATTCAGTTAACAGAGATAAAACATATTTTTGATTGAGCAGTTATGAAACACTCTTTTTGTAGAAAATGCAAGTGGAGATTCGGAGCGCTAAGAGGGTACTAGTGGAAAAAGGAATGTCTTCAAATATAAACTACACAGAATCATTCGGTGAAAATTCCTTCTGATCTGTGCATTCAGCTAACAGAGTTAAACCATACTTTTGATTGAGTAGATCTGAACACTCTTTCTGTAGAAAATGCAACTGGACATTTGGAGCGCTAAGAGCGTAGTAGTGGAAAAAGGAATATATTCAAATATAAACTACAGAGAAGCATTCTGTGAAACTTCTTTCTGATCTGAGCATTCAGCTAACAGAGTTAAACCATACTTTTGATTGAGCAGTTTTGAAACACTCTGTCTGTAGAAAATGCAACTGGACATTCGTAGCGCTAAGTGGGTAAGAGTGGAAAAAAGATTATGTTCAAATATAAACTACACAGAAGCATTGTATGAAACTTCTTTCTGTTCTGTGCATTCAACTAACAGAGTTGAACCTTACTTTTGATTGAGCCGTTCTCAAACACTCTTTCTGTAGAAACTGCAATTGGACATTCTGAGTGCTAAGAGGCCTATATTGGGAAAAAGAATGTCTACAAATAAAAACTACACAGAAGAATTGTGTGAAACTACTTTCTGTTCTGTTTGTTCAACTAAAAGAGTTGAACCTTAGTTTTGATTGAGCCGTTCTGAAACACTCTTTCTGTAGAAAATGCAAGTGGAGATTCGGAGCGCTAAGAGGGTAATAGTGGAAAAAGGAATGTCTCCAAATATAAACTACACAGAATCATTCTGTGAAACTTCTTTCTGATCTGTGCATTCAGCTAACAGAGTTAAACCATACTTTTGATTGAGCAGTTTTGTAACACTCTGTCTGTAGAAAATGCAACTGGACATTCGTAGCGCTAAGTGGGTAATAGTGGAAAAAAGAATATGTTCAAATATAAACTACACAGAAGCATTGTATGAAACTTCTTTCTGTTCTGTGCATTCAACTAACAGAGTTGAACCTTACTTTTGATTGAGCCTTTCTGAAACACTCTTTCTGTAGAAACTGCAATTGGACATTCTGAGCGCTAAGAGGCCTCTATTGGGAAAAATAATATCTTCAAATAAAAACTACACAGAAGCATTGTGTGAAACTTATTTCTGATATGTTCATTAAGCTAACAGAGTTAAACCATACTTTTGATTGCGCAGTTCTGAACACTCTTTCTGTAGAAAATGCAAGTGGACATTCGGAGCGCTAAGAGGGTAATAGTGGAAAAAATAATATATTCAAATATAAACTACACAGTAGCATTCTGTGAAAATTCTTTCTGTTCTGTGCATTCAACTAACAGAGTTGAACCTTACTTTTGATTGAGCCGTTCAGAAACACTCTTTCTGTAGAAACTGCAATTGGACATGCTAAGCGCTAAGAGGCCTACATTGGGAAAAAGAATATCTTCAAATAAAAACTACACAGATGCATTCTGTGAAACTTATTTCTGATCTGTAAATTCAGTTAACATAGATAAAACATATTTTTGATTGAGCAGTTATGAAACACTCTTTTTGTAGAAAATGCAAGTGGAGATTCGGAGCGCTAAGAGGGTACTAGTGGAAAAAGGAATGTCTTCAAATATAAACTACACAGAATCATTCGGTGAAAATTCCTTCTGATCTGTGCATTCAGCTAACAGAGTTAAACCATACTTTTGATTGAGTAGATCTGAACACTCTTTCTGTAGAAAATGCAACTGGACATTTGGAGCGCTAAGAGCGTAGTAGTGGAAAAAGGAATATATTCAAATATAAACTACAGAGAAGCATTCTGTGAAACTTCTTTCTGATCTGAGCATTCAGCTAACAGAGTTAAACCATACTTTTGATTGAGCAATTTTGAAACACTCTGTCTGTAGAAAATGCAACTGGACATTCGTAGCGCTAAGTGGGTAATAGTGGAAAAAAGAATATGTTCAAATATAAACTACACAGAAGCATTGTATGAAACTTCTTTCTGTTCTGTGCATTCAACTAACAGAGTTGAACCTTACTTTTGATTGAGCCGTTCTCAAACACTCTTTCTGTAGAAACTGCAATTGGACATTCTGAGCGCTAAGAGGCCTATATTGGGAAAAAGAATGTCTACAAATAAAAACTACACAGAAGAATTGTGTGAAACTACTTTCTGTTCTGTTTGTTCTACTAAAAGAGTTGAACCTTAGTTTTGATTGAGCCGTTCTGAAACACTCTTTCTGTAGAAAATGCAAGTGGAGATTCGGAGCGCTAAGAGGGTAATAGTGGAAAAAGGAATGTCTCCAAATATAAACTACACAGAATCATTCTGTGAAACTTCTTTCTGATCTGTGCATTCAGCTAACAGAGTTAAACCATACTTTTGATTGAGCAGATCTGAACACTCTTTCTGTAGAAAATGCAACTGGACATTTGGAGCGCTAAGAGGGTAGTAGTGGAAAAAGGAATATATTCAAATATAAACTACACAGAAGCATTCTGTGAAAATTCTTTCTGATCTGAGCATTCAGCTAACAGAGTTAAACCATACTTTTGATTGAGCAGTTTTGAAACACTCTGTCTGTAGAAAATGCAACGGGACATTCGTAGCGCTAAGTGGGTAATAGTGGAAAAAAGAATATGTTCAAATATAAACTACACAGAAGCATTTTATGAAACTTCTTTCTGTTCTGTGCATTCAACTAACAGAGTTGAACCTTACTTTTGATTGAGCCGTTCTGAAACACTCTTTCTGTAGAAACTGCAATTGGACATTCTGAGCGCTAAGAGGCCTCTATTGCGAAAAATAATATCTTCAAATAAAAACTACACAGAAGCATTGTGTGAAACTTATTTCTGATATGTTCATTAAGCTAACAGAGTTAAACCATACTTTTGATTGCGCAGTTCTTAACACTCTTTCTGTAGAAAATGCAAGTGGACCTTCGGAGCGCTAAGAGGGTAATAGTGGAAAAAGGAATATATTCAAATATAAACTACACAGTAGCATTCTGTGAAAATTCTTTCTGTTCTGTGCATTCAACTAACAGAGTTGAACCTTACTTTTGATTGAGCCGTTCTGAAACTCTCTTTCTGTAGAAACTGCAATTGGACATTCTAAGCGCTAAGAGGCCTACATTGGGAAAAAGAATATCTTCAAATAAAAACTACACAGATGCATTCTGTGAAACTTATTTCTGATCTGTAAATTCAGTTAACAGAGATAAAACATATTTTTGATTGAGCAGTTATGAAACACTCTTTTTGTAGAAAATGCAAGTGGAGATTCGGAGCGCTAAGAGGGTAATAGTGGAAAAAGGAATGTCTTCAAATATAAACTACACAGAATCATTCGGTGAAACTTCTTTCTGATCTGTGCATTCAGCTAACAGAGTTAAATCATACTTTTGATTGAGCAGATCTGAACACTCTTTCTGTAGAAAATGCAACTGGACATTTGGAGCGCTAAGAGCGTAGTAGTGGAAAAAGGAATATATTCAAATATAAACTACACAGAAGCATTCTGTGAAACTTCTTTCTGATCTGAGCATTCAGCTAACATAGTTAAACCGTTCTTTTGATTGAGCAGTTTTGAAACACTCTGTCTGTAGAAAATGCAACTGGACATTCATAGCGCTAAGTGGGTAATAGTGGAAAAAAGAATATGTTCAAATATAAACTACACAGAAGCATTGTATGAAACTACTTTCTGTTCTGTGCATTCAACTAACAGAGTTGAACCTTACTTTTGATTGAGCCGTTCTGAAACACTCTTTCTGTAGAAACTGCAATTGGGCATTCTGAGCGATAGGAGGCCTATATTGGGAAAAAGAATGTCTACAAAAAAAACTACACAGAAGAATTTTGTGAAACTTCTTTCTGTTCTGTTTGTTCAACTAAAAGATTTGAAGCTTAGTTTTGATTGAGCCGTTCTGAAACACTCTTTCTGTAGAAAATGCAAGTGGAGATTCGGAGCGCTAAGAGGGTAATAGTGGAAAAAGGAATGTCTCCAAATATAAACTACACAGAATCATTCTGTGAAACTTCTTTCTGATCTGTGCATTCAGCTAACAGAGTTAAACCATACTTTTGATTGAGCAGATCTGAACACTCTTTCTGTAGAAAATGCAACTGGACATTTGGAGCGCTAAGAGAGTAGTAGTGGAAAAAGGAATATATTCAAATATAAACTACACAGAAGCATTCTGTGAAACTTCTTTCTGATCTGAGCATTCAGCTAACAGAGTTAAACCATACTTTTGATTGAGCAGATTTGAAACACTCTGTCTGTAGAAAATGCAACGCGACATTCGTAGCGCTAAGTGGGTAATAGTGGAAAAAAGAATATGTTCAAATATAAACTACACAGAAGCATTGTATGAAACTTCTTTCTGTTCTGTGCATTCAACTAACAGAGTTGAACCTTACTTTTGATTGAGCCGTTCTGAAACACTCTTTCTGTAGAAACTGCAATTGGACATTCTGAGCGCTAAGAGGCCTATATTGGGAAAAAGAATGTCTACAAATAAAAACTACACAGAAGAATTCTGTGAAACTTCTTTCTGTTCTGTTTGTTCAACTAAAAGAGTTGAACCTTAATTTTGATTGAGCCGTTCTGAAACACTCTTTCTGTAGAAAATGCAATGGAGATTCGGAGCGCTAAGAGGGTAATAGTGGAAAAAGGAAAGTCTCCAAATCTATACTACACAGAATCGTTCTGTGAAACTTCTTTCTGATCTGTGCATTCAGCTAACAGAGTTAAACCATACTTTTGATTGAGCAGATCTGAACACTCTTTCTGTAGAAAATGCAACTGGACATTTGGAGCGCTAAGAGAGTAGTAGTGGAAAAAGGAATATATTCAAATATAAACTACACAGAAGCATTCTGTGAAACTTCTTTCTGATCTGAGCATTCAGCTAACAGAGTTAAACCATACTTTTGATTGAGCAGTTTTGAAACACTCTGTCTGTAGAAAATGCAACTGGACATTCGTAGCGCTAAGTGGGTAATAGTGGAAAAAAGAATATGTTCAAATATAAACTACACAGAAGCATTGTATGAAACTTCTTTCTGTTCTGTGCATTCAACTAACAGAGTTGAACCTTACTTTTGATTGAGCCTTTCTGAAACACTCTTTCTGTAGAAACTGCAATTGGACATTCTGAGCGCTAAGAGGCCTCTATTGGGAAAAATAATATCTTCAAATAAAAACTACACAGAAACATTGTGTGAAACTTATTTCTGATATGTTCATTAAGCTAACAGAGTTAAACCATACTTTTGATTGCGCAGTTCTGAACACTGTTTCTGTAGAAAATGCCAGTGGACATTTGGAGCGCTAAGAGGGTAATAGTGGAAAAAAGAATATATTCAAATATAAACTACACAGTAGCATTCTGTGAAAATTCTTTCTGTTCTGTGCATTCAACTAACAGAGTTGAACCTTACTTTTGATTGAGCCGTTCTGAAACACTCTTTCTGTAGAAACTGCAATTGGACATGCTAAGCGCTAAGAGGCCTACATTGGGAAAAAGAATATCTTCAAATAAAAACTACACAGATGCATTCTGTGAAACTTATTTCTGATCTGTAAATTCAGTTAACAGAGATAAAACATATTTTTGATTGAGCAGTTATGAAACACTCTTTTTGTAGAAAATGCAAGTGGAGATTCGGAGCGCTAAGAGGGTACTAGTGGAAAAAGGAATGTCTTCAAATATAAACTACACAGAATCATTCGGTGAAAATTCCTTCTGATCTGTGCATTCAGCTAACAGAGTTAAACCATACTTTTGATTGAGTAGATCTGAACACTCTTTCTGTAGAAAATGCAACTGGACATTTGGAGCGCTAAGAGCGTAGTAGTGGAAAAAGGAATATATTCAAATATAAACTACAGAGAAGCATTCTGTGAAACTTCTTTCTGATCTGAGCATTCAGCTAACAGAGTTAAACCATACTTTTGATTGAGCAGTTTTGAAACACTCTGTCTGTAGAAAATGCAACTGGACATTCGTAGCGCTAAGTGGGTAATAGTGGAAAAAAGATTATGTTCAAATATAAACTACACAGAAGCATTGTATGAAACTTCTTTCTGTTCTGTGCATTCAACTAACAGAGTTGAACCTTACTTTTGATTGAGCCGTTCTCAAACACTCTTTCTGTAGAAACTGCAATTGGACATTCTGAGTGCTAAGAGGCCTATATTGGGAAAAAGAATGTCTACAAATAAAAACTACACAGAAGAATTGTGTGAAACTACTTTCTGTTCTGTTTGTTCAACTAAAAGAGTTGAACCTTAGTTTTGATTGAGCCGTTCTGAAACACTCTTTCTGTAGAAAATGCAAGTGGAGATTCGGAGTGCTAAGAGGGTAATAGTGGAAAAAGGAATGTCTCCAAATATAAACTACACAGAATCATTCTGTGAAACTTCTTTCTGATCTGTGCATTCAGCTAACAGAGTTAAACCATACTTTTGATTGAGCAGTTTTGTAACACTCTGTCTGTAGAAAATGCAACTGGACATTCGTAGCGCTAAGTGGGTAATAGTGGAAAAAAGAATATGTTCAAATATAAACTACACAGAAGCATTGTATGAAACTTCTTTCTGTTCTGTGCATTCAACTAACAGAGTTGAACCTTACTTTTGATTGAGCCTTTCTGAAACACTCTTTCTGTAGAAACTGCAATTGGACATTCTGAGCGCTAAGAGGCCTCTATTGGGAAAAATAATATCTTCAAATAAAAACTACACAGAAGCATTGTGTGAAACTTATTTCTGATATGTTCATTAAGCTAACAGAGTTAAACCATACTTTTGATTGCGCAGTTCTGAACACTCTTTCTGTAGAAAATGCAAGTGGACATTCGGAGCGCTAAGAGGGTAATAGTGGAAAAAATAATATATTCAAATATAAACTACACAGTAGCATTCTGTGAAAATTCTTTCTGTTCTGTGCATTCAACTAACAGAGTTGAACCTTACTTTTGATTGAGCCGTTCAGAAACACTCTTTCTGTAGAAACTGCAATTGGACATGCTAAGCGCTAAGAGGCCTACATTGGGAAAAAGAATATCTTCAAATAAAAACTACACAGATGCATTCTGTGAAACTTATTTCTGATCTGTAAATTCAGTTAACATAGATAAAACATATTTTTGATTGAGCAGTTATGAAACACTCTTTTTGTAGAAAATGCAAGTGGAGATTCGGAGCGCTAAGAGGGTACTAGTGGAAAAAGGAATGTCTTCAAATATAAACTACACAGAATCATTCGGTGAAAATTCCTTCTGATCTGTGCATTCAGCTAACAGAGTTAAACCATACTTTTGATTGAGTAGATCTGAACACTCTTTCTGTAGAAAATGCAACTGGACATTTGGAGCGCTAAGAGCGTAGTAGTGGAAAAAGGAATATATTCAAATATAAACTACACAGAAGCATTCTGTGAAACTTCTTTCTGATCTGAGCATTCAGCTAACAGAGTTAAACCATACTTTTGATTGAGCAGTTTTGAAACACTCTGTCTGTAGAAAATGCAACTGGACACTCGTAGCGCTAAGTGGGTAATAGTGGAAAAAAGAATATGTTCAAATATAAACTACACAGAAGCATTGTATGAAACTTCTTTCTGTTCTGTGCATTCAACTAACAGAGTTGAACCTTACTTTTGATTGAGCCTTTCTGAAACACTCTTTCTGTAGAAACTGCAATTGGACATTCTGAGCGCTAAGAGGCCTCTATTGGGAAAAATAATATCTTCAAATAAAAACTACACAGAAGCATTGTGTGAAACTTATTTCTGATATGTTCATTAGGCTAACAGAGTTAAACCATACTTTTGATTGCGCAGTTCTGAACACTCTTTCTGTAGAAAATGCAAGTGGACATTCGGAGCGCTAAGAGGGTAATAGTGGAAAAAGGAATATATTCAAATATAAACTACACAGTAGCATTCTGTGAAAATTCTTTCTGTTCTGTGCATTCAACTAACAGATTTGAACCTTACTTTTGATCGAGCCGCTCTGAAACACTCTTTCTGTCGAAACTGCAATTGGACATGCTAAGCGCTAAGAGGCCTACATTGGGAAAAAGAATATCTTCAAATAAAAATTACACAGATGCATTCTGTGAATCTTATTTCTGATCTGTAAATTCAGTTAACAGAGATAAAACATATTTTTGATTGAGCAGTTATGAAACACTCTTTTTGTAGAAAATGCAAGTGGAGATTCGGAGCTATAAGAGGGTACTAGTGGAAAAAGGAATGTCTTCAAATATAAACTACACAGAATCATTCGGTGAAACTTCTTTCTGATCTGTGCATTCAGCTAACAGAGTTAAACCATACTTTTGATTGAGCAGATCTGAACACTCTTTATCTAGAAAATGCAACTGGACATTTGGAGCGCTAAGAGCGTAGTAGTGGAAAAAGGAATATATTCAAATATAAACTACACAGAAGCATTCTGTGAAACTTCTTTCTGATCTGAGCATTCAGCTAACAGAGTTAAACCATACTTCTGATTGAGCAGTTTTGAAACACTCTGTCTGTAGAAAATGCAACTGGACATTCGTAGCACTAAGTGGGTAATAGTGGAAAAAAGAATATGTTCAAATATAAACTACACAGAAGCATTGTATGAAACTTCTTTCTGTTCTGTGCATTCAACTAACAGAGTTGAACCTTACTTTTGATTGAGCCGTTCTCAAACACTCTTTCTGTAGAAACTGCAATTGGACATTCTGAGCGCTAAGAGGCCTATATTGGGAAAAAGAATGTCTACAAATAAAAACTACACAGAAGAATTGTGTGAAACTTCTTTCTGTTCTGTTTGTTCAACTAAAAGAGTTGAACCTTAGTTTTGATTGAGCCGTTCTGAAACACTCTTTCTGTAGAAAACGCAAGTGGAGATGCGGAGCGCTAAGAGGGTAATAGTGGAAAAAGTAATGTCTCCAAATATAAACTACACAGAATCATTCTGTGAAACTTCTTTCTGATCTGTGCATTCAGCTAACAGAGTTAAACCATACTTTTGATTGAGCACATCTGAACACTCTTTCTGTAGAAAATGCAACTGGACATTTGGAGCGCTAAGAGAGTAGTAGTGGAAAAAGGAATATATTCAAATATAAACTACACAGAAGCATTCTGTGAAACTTCTTTCTGACCTGAGCATTCAGCTAACAGAGTTAAACCATACTTTTGATTGAGCAGTTTTGAAACACTCTCACTGTAGAAAATGCAACTGGACATTCGTAGCGTTAAGTGGGTAATAGTGGAAAAAAGAATATGTTCAAATATAAACTACACAGAAGCATTGTATGAAACTTCTTTCTGTTCTGTGCATTCAACTAACAGATTTGAACCTTACTTTTGATTGAGCCGTTCTGAAACACTCTTTCTGTAGAAACTGCAATTGGACATTCTGAGCGCTAAGAGGCCTCTATTGGGAAAAATAATATCTTCAAATAAAAACTACACAGAAGCATTGTGTGAAACTTATTTCTGATATGTTAATTAGGCTAACAGAGTTAAACCATACTTTTGATTGCGCAGTTCGGAACACTCTTTCTGTAGAAAATGCAAGTGGACATTCGGAGCGCTAAGAGGGTAATAGTGGAAAAAGGAATATATTCAAATATAAACTACACAGAAGCATTCTGTGAAACTTCTTTCTGATCTGTGCATTCAGCTAACAGAGTTAAACCATACTTTTGATTGAGCAGATCTGAACACTCTTTCTGTAGAAAATGCAACTGGACATTTGGAGCGCTAAGAGAGTAGTAGTGGAAAAAGGAATATATTCAAATATAAACTACACAGAAGAATTCTGTGAAACTTCTTTCTGATCTGAGCATTCAGCTAACAGAGTTAAACCATACTTTTGATTGAGCAGTTTTGAAACACTCTGTCTGTAGAAAATGCAACTGGACATTCGTAGCGCTAAGTGGGTAATAGTGGAAAAAAGAATATGTTCAAATATAAACTACACAGAAGCATTGTATGAAACTTCTTTCTGTTCTGTGCATTCAACTAACAGAGTTGAACCTTACTTTTGATTGAGCCGTTCTCAAACACTCTTTCTGTAGAAACTGCAATTGGACATTCTGAGCGCTAAGAGGCCTATATTGGGAAAAAGAATGTCTACAAATAAAAACTACACAGAAGAATTGTGTGAAACTTCTTTCTGTTCTGTTTGTTCTACTAAAAGAGTTGAACCTTAGTTTTGATTGAGCCGTTCTGAAACACTCTTTCTGTAGAAAATGCAAGTGGAGATTCGGAGCGCTAAGAGGGTAATAGTGGAAAAAGGAATGTCTCCAAATATAAACTACACAGAATCATTCTGTGAAACTTCTTTCTGATCTGTGCATTCAGCTAACAGAGTTAAACCATACTTTTGATTGAGCAGATCTGAACACTCTTTCTGTAGAAAATGCAACTGGACATTTGGAGCGCTAAGAGCGTAGTAGTGGAAAAAGGAATATATTCAAATATAAACTACACAGAAGCATTCTGTGAAACTTCTTTCCGATCTGAGCATTCAGCTAACAGAGTTAAACCATACTTTTGATTGAGCAGTTTTGAAACACTCTGTCTGTAGAAAATGCAACTGGACACTCGTAGCGCTAAGTGGGTAATAGTGGAAAAAAGAATATGTTCAAATATAAACTACACAGAAGCATTGTATGAAACTTCTTTCTGTTCTGTGCATTCAACTAACAGAGTTGAACCTTACTTTTGATTGAGCCTTTCTGAAACACTCTTTCTGTAGAAACTGCAATTGGACATTCTGAGCGCTAAGAGGCCTCTATTGGGAAAAATAATATCTTCAAATAAAAACTACACAGAAGCATTGTGTGAAACTTATTTCTGATATGTTCATTAGGCTAACAGAGTTAAACCATACTTTTGATTGCGCAGTTCTGAACACTCTTTCTGTAGAAAATGCAAGTGGACATTCGGAGCGCTAAGAGGGTAATAGTGGAAAAAGGAATATATTCAAATATAAACTACACAGTAGCATTCTGTGAAAATTCTTTCTGTTCTGTGCATTCAACTAACAGATTTGAACCTTACTTTTGATCGAGCCGCTCTGAAACACTCTTTCTGTCGAAACTGCAATTGGACATGCTAAGCGCTAAGAGGCCTACATTGGGAAAAAGAATATCTTCAAATAAAAATTACACAGATGCATTCTGTGAATCTTATTTCTGATCTCTAAATTCAGTTAACAGAGATAAAACATATTTTTGATTGAGCAGTTATGAAACACTCTTTTTGTAGAAAATGCAAGTGGAGATTCGGAGCGCTAAGAGGGTACTAGTGGAAAAAGGAATGTCTTCAAATATAAACTACACAGAATCATTCGGTGAAACTTCTTTCTGATCTGTGCATTCAGCTAACAGAGTTAAACCATACTTTTGATTGAGCAGATCTGAACACTCTTTATCTAGAAAATGCAACTGGACATTTGGAGCGCTAAGAGCGTAGTAGTGGAAAAAGGAATATATTCAAATATAAACTACACAGAAGCATTCTGTGAAACTTCTTTCTGATCTGAGCATTCAGCTAACAGAGTTAAACCATACTTCTGATTGAGCAGTTTTGAAACACTCTGTCTGTAGAAAATGCAACTGGACATTCGTAGCCCTAAGTGGGTAATAGTGGAAAAAAGAATATGTTCAAATATAAACTACACAGAAGCATTGTATGAAACTTCTTTCTGTTCTGTGCATTCAACTAACAGAGTTGAACCTTACTTTTGATTGAGCCGTTCTGAAACACTCTTTCTGTAGAAACTGCAATTGGACATTCTGAGCGCTAAGAGGCCTATATTGGGAAAAAGAATGTCTACAAATAAAAACTACACAGAAGAATTGTGTGAAACTTCTTTCTGTTCTGTTTGTTCAACTAAAAGAGTTGAACCTTAGTTTTGATTGAGCCGTTCTGAAACACTCTTTCTGTAGAAAACGCAAGTGGAGATGCGGAGCGCTAAGAGGGTAATAGTGGAAAAAGTAATGTCTCCAAATATAAACTACACAGAATCATTCTGTGAAACTTCTTTCTGATCTGTGCATTCAGCTAACAGAGTTAAACCATACTTTTGATTGAGCAGATCTGAACACTCTTTCTGTAGAAAATGCAACTGGACATTTGGAGCGCTAAGAGAGTAGTAGTGGAAAAAGGAATATATTCAAATATAAACTACACAGAAGCATTCTGTGAAACTTCTTTCTGACCTGAGCATTCAGCTAACAGAGTTAAACCATACTTTTGATTGAGCAGTTTTGAAACACTCTCACTGTAGAAAATGCAACTGGACATTCGTAGCGTTAAGTGGGTAATAGTGGAAAAAAGAATATGTTCAAATATAAACTACACAGAAGCATTGTATGAAACTTCTTTCTGTTCTGTGCATTCAACTAACAGATTTGAACCTTACTTTTGATTGAGCCGTTCTGAAACACTCTTTCTGTAGAAACTGCAATTGGACATTCTGAGCGCTAAGAGGCCTCTATTGGGAAAAATAATATCTTCAAATAAAAACTACACAGAAGCATTGTGTGAAACTTATTTCTGATATGTTCATTAGGCTAACAGAGTTAAACCATACTTTTGATTGCGCAGTTCGGAACACTCTTTCTGTAGAAAATGCAAGTGGACATTCGGAGCGCTAAGAGGGTAATAGTGGAAAAAGGAATATATTCAAATATAAACTACACAGAAGCATTCTGTGAAACTTCTTTCTGATCTGTGCATTCAGCTAACAGAGTTAAACCATACTTTTGATTGAGCAGATCTGAACACTCTTTCTGTAGAAAATGCAACTGGACATTTGGAGCGCTAAGAGAGTAGTAGTGGAAAAAGGAATATATTCAAATATAAACTACACAGAAGAATTCTGTGAAACTTCTTTCTGATCTGAGCATTCAGCTAACAGAGTTAAACCATACTTTTGATTGAGCAGTTTTGAAACACTCTGTCTGTAGAAAATGCAACTGGACATTCGTAGCGCTAAGTGGGTAATAGTGGAAAAAAGAATATGTTCAAATATAAACTACACAGAAGCATTGTATGAAACTTCTTTCTGTTCTGTGCATTCAACTAACAGAGTTGAACCTTACTTTTGATTGAGCCGTTCTCAAACACTCTTTCTGTAGAAACTGCAATTAGACATTCTGAGCGCTAAGAGGCCTATATTGGGAAAAAGAATGTCTACAAATAAAAACTACACAGAAGAATTGTGTGAAACTTCTTTCTGTTCTGTTTGTTCAACTAAAAGAGTTGAACCTTAGTTTTGATTGAGCCGTTCTGAAACACTCTTTCTGTAGAAAATGCAAGTGGAGATTCGGAGCGCTAAGAGGGTAATAGTGGAAAAAGGAATGTCTCCAAATATAAACTACACAGAATCATTCTGTGAAACTTCTTTCTGATCTGTGCATTCAGCTAACAGAGTTAAACCATACTTTTGATTGAGCAGATCTGAACACTCTTTCTGTAGAAAATGCAACTGGACATTTGGAGCGCTAAGAGCGTAGTAGTGGAAAAAGGAATATATTCAAATATAAACTACACAGAAGCATTCTGTGATACTTCTTTCTGATCTGAGCATTCAGCTAACAGAGTTAAACCATACTTTTGATTGAGCAGTTTTGAAACACTCTGTCTGTAGAAAATGCAACTGGACATTCATAGCGCTAAGTGGGTAATAGTGGAAAAAAGAATATGTTCAAATATAAACTACACAGAAGCATTGTATGAAACTTCTTTCTGTTCTGTGCATTCAACTAACAGAGTTGAACCTTACTTTTGATTGAGCCTTTCTGAAACACTCTTTCTGTAGAAACTGCAATTGGACATTCTGAGCGCTAAGAGGCCTCTATTGGGAAAAATAATATCTTCAAATAAAAACTACACAGAAGCATTGTGTGAAACTTATTTCTGATATGTTCATTAGGCTAACAGAGTTAAACCATACTTTTGATTGCGCAGTTCTGAACACTCTTTCTGTAGAAAATGCAAGTGGACATTCGGAGCGCTAAGAGGGTAATAGTGGAAAAAGGAATATATTCAAATATAAACTACACAGTAGCATTATGTGAAAATTCTTTCTGTTCTGTGCATTCAACTAACAGAGTTGAACCTTACTTTTGATTGAGCCGTTCTGAAACACTCTTTCTCTCGAAACTGCAATTGCACATGCTAAGCGCTAAGAGGCCTACATTGGGAAAAAGAATATCTTCAAATAAAAACTACACAGATGCATTCTGTGAAACTTATTTCTGATCTGTAAATTCAGTTAACAGAGATAAAACATATTTTTGATTGAGCAGTTATGAAACACTCTTTTTGTATAAAACGCAAGTGGAGATTCGGAGCGCTAAGTGGGTAATAGTGGAAAAAGGAATGTCTTCAAATATAAACTACACAGAATCATTCGGTGAAACTTCTTTCTGATCTGTGCATTCAGCTAACAGAGTTAAACCATACTTTTGATTGAGCAGATCTGAACACTCTTTCTGTAGAAAATGCAACTGGACATTTGGAGCGCTAAGAGCGTAGTAGTGGAAAAAGGAATATATTCAAATATAAACTACACAGAAGCATTCTGTGAAACTTCTTTCTGATCTGAGCATTCAGCTAACAGAGTTAAACCATACTTTTGATTGAGCAGTTTTGAAACACTCTGTCTGTAGAAAATGCAACTGGACATTCATAGCGCTAAGTGGGTAATAGTGGAAAAATGAATATGTTCAAATATAAACTACACAGAAGCATTGTATGAAACTTCTTTCTGTTCTGTGCATTCAACTAACAGAGTTGAACCTTACTTTTGATTGAGCCGTTCTGAAACACTCTTTCTGTAGAAACTGCAATTGGACATTCTGAGCGCCAAGAGGCCTATATTGGAAAAAAGAATGTCTACAAATAAAAACTACACAGAAGAATTGTGTGAAACTTCTTTCTGTCCTGTTTGTTCAACTAAAAGAGTTGAACCTTAGTTTTGATTGAGCCGTTCTGAAACACTCTTTCTGTAGAAAATGCAAGTGGAGATTCGGAGCGCTAAGAGGGTAATAGTGGAAAAAGGAATGTCTCCAAATATAAACTACACAGAATCATTCTGTGAAACTTCTTTCTGATCTGTGCATTCAGCTAACAGAGTTAAACCATACTTTTGATTGAGCAGATCTGAACACTCTTTCTGTAGAAAATGCAACTGGACATTTGGAGCGCTAAGAGAGTAGTAGTGGAAAAAGGAATATATTCAAATATAAACTACACAGAAGCATTCTGTGAAACTTCTTTCTGACCTGAGCATTCAGCTAACAGAGTTAAACCATACTTTTGATTGAGCAGTTTTGAAACACTCTCTCTGTAGAAAATGCAACTGGACATTCGTAGCGCTAAGTGGGTAATAGTGGAAAAAAGAATATGTTCAAATATAAACTACACAGAAGCATTGTATGAAATTTCTTTCTGTTCTGTGCATTCAACTAACAGATTTGAACCTTAATATTGATTGAGCCGTTCTGAAACACTCTTTCTGTAGAAACTGCAATTGGACATTCTGAGCGCTAAGAGGCCTCTATTGGGAAAAATAATATCTTCAAATAAAAACTACACAGAAGCATTGTGTGAAACTTATTTCTGATATGTTCATTAGGCTAACAGAGTTAAACCATACTTTTGATTGCGCAGTTCTGAACACTCTTTCTGTAGAAAATGCAAGTGGACATTCGGAGCGCTAAGAGGGTAATAGTGGAAAAAGGAATATATTCAAATATAAACTACACAGTAGCATTCTGTGAAAATTCTTTCTGTTCGGTGCATTCAACTAACAGAGTTGAACCTTACTTTTGATTGAGCCGTTCTGAAACACTCTTTCTGTCGAAACTGCAATTGGACATGCTAAGCGCTAAGAAGCCTACTTTGGGAAAAAGAATATCTTCAAATAAAAACTACACAGATGCATTCTGTGAAACTTATTTCTGATCTGTAAATTCAGTTAACAGAGATAAAACATATTTTTGATTGAGCAGTTATGAAACACTCTTTTTGTAGAAAATGCAAGTGGAGATTCGGAGCGCTAAGAGAGTAATAGTGGAAAAAGGAATGTCTTCAAATATAAACTACACAGAATCATTCGGTGAAACTTCTTTCTGATCTGTGCATTCAGCTAACAGAGTTAAACCATACTTTTGATTGAGCAGATTTGAACACTCTTTCTGTAGAAAATGCAACTGGAGATTTGGAGCGCTAAGAGCGTAGTAGTGGAAAAAGGAATATATTCAAATATAAACTAGACAGAAACATTCTGTGAAACTTCTTTCTGATCTGAGCATTCAGCTAACAGAGTTAAACCATACTTTTGATAGAGCAGTTTTGAAACACTCTGTCTGTAGAAAATGCAACTGGACATTCGTAGCGCTAAGTGGGTAATAGTGGAAAAAAGAATATGTTCAAATATAAACTACACAGAAGCATTGTATGAAACTTCTTTCTGTTCTGTGCATTCAACTAACAGAGTTGAACCTTACTTTTGATTGAGCCGTTCTGAAACACTCTTTCTGTAGAAACTGCAATTGGACATTCTGAGCGCTAGGAGGCCTATATTGGGAAAAAGAATGTCTACAAATAAAAACTACACAGAAGAATTGTGTGAAACTTCTTTCTGTTCTGTTTGTTCAACTAAAAGAGTTGAACCTTAGTTTTGATTGAGCCGTTCTGAAACACTCTTTCTGTAGAAAATGCAATGGAGATTCGGAGCGCTAAGAGGGTAATAGTGGAAAAAGGAATGTCTCCAAATATAAACTACACAGAATCATTCTGTGAAACTTCTTTCTGATCTGTGCATTCAGCTAACAGAGTTAAACCATACTTTTGATTGAGCAGATCTGAACACTCTTTCTGTAGAAAATGCAACTGGACATTTGGAGCGCTAAGAGTGTAGTAGTGGAAAAAGGAATATATTCAAATATAAACTACACAGAAGCATTCTGTGAAACATCTTTCTGATCTGAGCATTCAGCTAACAGAGTTAAACCATACTTTTGATTGAGCAGTTTTGAAACACTCTGTCCGTAGAAAATGCAACTGGACATTCGTAGCGCTAAGTGGGTAATAGTGGAAAAAAGAATATGTTCAAATATAAAGTACACAGAAGCATTGTATGAAACTTCTTTCTGTTCTGTGCATTCAACTAACAGAGTTGAACCTTACTTTTGATTGAGCCTTTCTGAAACACTCTTTCTGTAGAAACTGCAATTGGACATTCTGAGCGCTAAGAGGCCTCTATTGGGAAAAATAATATCTTCAAATAAAAACTACACAGAAGCATTGTGTGAAACTTATTTCTGATATGTTCATTAAGCTAACAGAGTTAAACCATACTTTTGATTGCGCAGTTCTGAACACTCTTTCTGGAGAAAATGCAAGTGGACATTCGGAGCGCTAAGAGGGTAATAGTGGAAAAAGGAATATATTCAAATATAAACTACACAGTAGCATTCTGTGAAAATTCTTTCTGTTCTGTGCATTCAACTAACAGAGTTGAACCTTACTTTTGATTGAGCCGTTCTGAAACACTCTTTCTGTAGAAACTGCAATTGGACATGCTAAGCGCTAAGAGGCCTACATTGAGAAAAAGAATATCTTCAAATAAAAACTACACAGATGCATTCTGTGAAACTTATTTCTGATGTGTAAATTCAGTTAGCAGAGATAAAACATATTTTTGATTGTGCAGTTATGAAACACTCTTTTTGTAGAAAATGCAAGTGGAGATTCGGAGCGCTAAGAGGGTACTAGTGGAAAAAGGAATGTCTTCAAATATAAACTACACTGAATCATTCGGTGAAACTTCCTTCTGATCTGTGCATTCAGCTAACAGAGTTAAACCATACTATTGATTGAGTAGATCTGAACACTCTTTCTGTAGAAAATGCAACTGGACATTTGGAGCGCTAAGAGCGTAGTAGTGGAAAAAGGAATATATTCAAATATAAACTACACAGAAGCATTCTGTGAAACTTCTTTCTGATCTGAGCATTCAGCTAACAGAGTTAAACCATACTTTTTATTGAGCAGTTTTGAAACACTCTGTCTGTAGATAATGCAACTGGACATTCGTAGCGCTAAGTGGGTAATAGTGGAAAAAAGAATATGTTCAAATATAAACTACACAGAAGCATTGTATGAAACTTCTTTCTGTTCTGTGCATTCAACTAACAGAGTTGAACCTTACTTTTGATTGAGCCGTTCTCAAACACTCTTTCTGTAGAAACTGCAATTGGACATTCTGAGCGCTAAGAGGCGTATATTGGGAAAAAGAATGTCTACAAATAAAAACTACACAGAAGAATTTTGTGAAACTACTTTCTGTTCTGTTTGTTCAACTAAAAGAGTTGAACCTTAGTTTTGATTGAGCCGTTCTGAAACACTCTTTCTGTAGAAAATGCAAGTGGAGATTCGGAGCGCTAAGAGGGTAATAGAGGAAAAAGGAATATATTCAAATATAAACTACACAGAATCATTCTGTGAAACTTCTTTCTGATCTGTGCATTCAGCTAACAGAGTTAAACCATACTTTTGATTGAGCAGATCTGAACACTCTTTCTGTAGAAAATGCAACTGGACATTTGGAGCGCTAAGAGCGTAGTAGTGGAAAAAGGATTATATTCAAATATAAACTAAACAGAAGCATTCTGTGAAACTTCTTTCTGATCTGAGCATTCAGCTAACAGAGTTAAACCATACTTTTGATTGAGCAGTTTTGAAACACTCTGTCTGTAGAAAATGCTACTGGACATTCGTAGCGCTAAGTGGGTAATAGTGGAAAAAAGAATATGTTCAAATATAAACTACACAGAAGCATTGTATGAAACTTCTTTCTGTTCTGTGCATTCAACTAACAGAGTTGAACCTTACTTTTGATTGAGCCTTTCTGAAACACTCTTTCTGTAGAAACTGCAATTGGACATTCTGAGCGCTAAGAGGCCTCTATTGGGAAAAATAATATCTTCAAATAAAAACTACACAGAAGCATTGTGTGAAACTTATTTCTGATATGTTCATTAGGCTAACAGAGTTAAACCATACTTTTGATTGCGCAGTTCTGAACACCCTTTCTGTAGAAAATGCAAGTGGACATTCGGAGCGCTAAGAGGGTAATAGTGGAAAAAGGAATATATTCAAATATAAACTACACAGTAGCATTCTGTGAAAATCCTTTCTGTTCTGTGCATTCAACTAACAGAGTTGAACCTTACTTTTGATTGAGCCGTTCTGAAACACTCTTTCTGTAGAAACTGCAATTGGACATTCTGAGCGCTAGGAGGCTTATATTGGGAAAAAGAATGTCTACAAATAAAAACTACACAGAAGAATTGTGTGAAACTTCTTTCTGTTCTGTTTGATCAACTAAAAGAGTTGAACCTTAGTTTTGATTGAGCCGTTCTGAAACACTCTTTCTGTAGAAAATGCAATGGAGATTCGTAGCTCTAAGAGGGTAATAGTGGAAAAAGGAATGTCTCTAAATATAAACTACACAGAATCATTCTGTGAAACTTCTTTCTGATCTGTGCATTCAGCTAACAGAGTTAAACCATACTTTTGATTGAGCAGATCTGAACACTCTTTCTGTAGAAAATGCAACTGGACATTTGGAGCGCTAAGAGAGTAGTAGTGGAAAAAGGAATATATTCAAATATAAACTACACAGAAGCATTCTGTGAAACATCTTTCTGATCTGAGCATTCAGCTAACAGAGTTAAACCATACTTTTGATTGAGCAGTTTTGAAACACTCTGTCTGTAGAAAATGCAACTGGACATTCGTAGCGCTAAGTGGGTAATAGTGGAAAAAAGAATATGTTCAAATATAAACTACACAGAAGCATTGTATGAAACTTCTTTCTGTTCTGTGCATTCAACTAACAGAGTTGAACCTTACTTTTGATTGAGCCTTTCTGAAACACTCTTTCTGTAGAAACTGCAATTGGACATTCTGAGCGCTAAGAGGCCTCTATTGGGAAAAATAATATCTTCAAATAAAAACTACACAGAAGCATTGTGTGAAACTTATTTCTGATATGTTCATTAAGCTAATAGAGTTAAACTATACTTTTGATTGCGCAGTTCTGAACACTCTTTCTGTAGAAAATGCAAGTGGACATTCGGAGCGCTAAGAGGGTAATAGTGGAAAAAGGTATATATTCAAATATAAACTACACAGTAGCATTCTTTGAAAATTCTTTCTGTTCTGTGCATTCAACTAACAGAGTTGAACCTTACTTTTGATTGAGCCGTTCTGAAACACTCTTTCTGTAGAAACTGCAATTGGACATGCTAAGCGCTAAGAGGCCTACATTGGGAAAAAGAATATCTTCAAATAAAAACTACACAGATGCATTCTGTGAAACTTATTTCTGATCTGTAAATTCAGTTAACAGAGATAAAACATATTTTTGATTGAGCAGTTATGAAACACTCTTTTTGTAGAAAATGCAAGTGGAGATTCGGAGCGCTAAGAGGGTAATATTGGAAAAAGGAATGTCTTCAAATATAAACTACACAGAATCATTCGGTGAAACTTCTTTCTGATCTGTGCATTCAGCTAACAGAGTTAAACCATACTTTTGATTGAGCAGATCTGAACACTCTTTCTGTAGAAAATGCAACTGGACATTTGGAGCGCTAAGAGTGTAGTAGTGGAAAAAGGAATATATTCAAATATAAACTACACAGAAGCATTCTGTGAAACATCTTTCTGATCTGAGCATTCAGCTAACAGAGTTAAACCATACTTTTGATTGAGCAGTTTTGAAACACTCTGTCCGTAGAAAATGCAACTGGACATTCGTAGCGCTAAGTGGGTAATAGTGGAAAAAAGAATATGTTCAAATATAAAGTACACAGAAGCATTGTATGAAACTTCTTTCTGTTCTGTGCATTCAACTAACAGAGTTGAACCTTACTTTTGATTGAGCCTTTCTGAAACACTCTTTCTGTAGAAACTGCAATTGGACATTCTGAGCGCTAAGAGGCCTCTATTGGGAAAAATAATATCTTCAAATAAAAACTACACAGAAGCATTGTGTGAAACTTATTTCTGATATGTTCATTAAGCTAACAGAGTTAAACCATACTTTTGATTGCGCAGTTCTGAACACTCTTTCTGGAGAAAATGCAAGTGGACATTCGGAGCGCTAAGAGGGTAATAGTGGAAAAAGGAATATATTCAAATATAAACTACACAGTAGCATTCTGTGAAAATTCTTTCTGTTCTGTGCATTCAACTAACAGAGTTGAACCTTACTTTTGATTGAGCCGTTCTGAAACACTCTTTCTGTAGAAACTGCAATTGGACATGCTAAGAGCTAAGAGGCCTACATTGAGAAAAAGAATATCTTCAAATAAAAACTACACAGATGCATTCTGTGAAACTTATTTCTGATGTGTAAATTCAGTTAGCAGAGATAAAACATATTTTTGATTGTGCAGTTATGAAACACTCTTTTTGTAGAAAATGCAAGTGGAGATTCGGAGCGCTAAGAGGGTACTAGTGGAAAAAGGAATGTCTTCAAATATAAACTACACTGAATCATTCGGTGAAACTTCCTTCTGATCTGTGCATTCAGCTAACAGAGTTAAACCATACTATTGATTGAGTAGATCTGAACACTCTTTCTGTAGAAAATGCAACTGGACATTTGGAGCGCTAAGAGCGTAGTAGTGGAAAAAGGAATATATTCAAATATAAACTACACAGAAGCATTCTGTGAAACTTCTTTCTGATCTGAGCATTCAGCTAACAGAGTTAAACCATACTTTTTATTGAGCAGTTTTGAAACACTCTGTCTGTAGATAATGCAACTGGACATTCGTAGCGCTAAGTGGGTAATAGTGGAAAAAAGAATATGTTCAAATATAAACTACACAGAAGCATTGTATGAAACTTCTTTCTGTTCTGTGCATTCAACTAACAGAGTTGAACCTTACTTTTGATTGAGCCGTTCTCAAACACTCTTTCTGTAGAAACTGCAATTGGACATTCTGAGCGCTAAGAGGCGTATATTGGGAAAAAGAATGTCTACAAATAAAAACTACACAGAAGAATTTTGTGAAACTACTTTCTGTTCTGTTTGTTCAACTAAAAGAGTTGAACCTTAGTTTTGATTGAGCCGTTCTGAAACACTCTTTCTGTAGAAAATGCAAGTGGAGATTCGGAGCGCTAAGAGGGTAATAGAGGAAAAAGGAATATATTCAAATATAAACTACACAGAATCATTCTGTGAAACTTCTTTCTGATCTGTGCATTCAGCTAACAGAGTTAAACCATACTTTTGATTGAGCAGATCTGAACACTCTTTCTGTAGAAAATGCAACTGGACATTTGGAGCGCTAAGAGCGTAGTAGTGGAAAAAGGATTATATTCAAATATAAACTAAACAGAAGCATTCTGTGAAACTTCTTTCTGATCTGAGCATTCAGCTAACAGAGTTAAACCATACTTTTGATTGAGCAGTTTTGAAACACTCTGTCTGTAGAAAATGCTACTGGACATTCGTAGCGCTAAGTGGGTAATAGTGGAAAAAAGAATATGTTCAAATATAAACTACACAGAAGCATTGTATGAAACTTCTTTCTGTTCTGTGCATTCAACTAACAGAGTTGAACCTTACTTTTGATTGAGCCTTTCTGAAACACTCTTTCTGTAGAAACTGCAATTGGACATTCTGAGCGCTAAGAGGCCTCTATTGGGAAAAATAATATCTTCAAATAAAAACTACACAGAAGCATTGTGTGAAACTTATTTCTGATATGTTCATTAGGCTAACAGAGTTAAACCATACTTTTGATTGCGCAGTTCTGAACACCCTTTCTGTAGAAAATGCAAGTGGACATTCGGAGCGCTAAGAGGGTAATAGTGGAAAAAGGAATATATTCAAATATAAACTACACAGTAGCATTCTGTGAAAATCCTTTCTGTTCTGTGCATTCAACTAACAGAGTTGAACCTTACTTTTGATTGAGCCGTTCTGAAACACTCTTTCTGTAGAAACTGCAATTGGACATTCTGAGCGCTAGGAGGCTTATATTGGGAAAAAGAATGTCTACAAATAAAAACTACACAGAAGAATTGTGTGAAACTTCTTTCTGTTCTGTTTGATCAACTAAAAGAGTTGAACCTTAGTTTTGATTGAGCCGTTCTGAAACACTCTTTCTGTAGAAAATGCAATGGAGATTCGTAGCTCTAAGAGGGTAATAGTGGAAAAAGGAATGTCTCTAAATATAAACTACACAGAATCATTCTGTGAAACTTCTTTCTGATCTGTGCATTCAGCTAACAGAGTTAAACCATACTTTTGATTGAGCAGATCTGAACACTCTTTCTGTAGAAAATGCAACTGGACATTTGGAGCGCTAAGAGAGTAGTAGTGGAAAAAGGAATATATTCAAATATAAACTACACAGAAGCATTCTGTGAAACATCTTTCTGATCTGAGCATTCAGCTAACAGAGTTAAACCATACTTTTGATTGAGCAGTTTTGAAACACTCTGTCTGTAGAAAATGCAACTGGACATTCGTAGCGCTAAGTGGGTAATAGTGGAAAAAAGAATATGTTCAAATATAAACTACACAGAAGCATTGTATGAAACTTCTTTCTGTTCTGTGCATTCAACTAACAGAGTTGAACCTTACTTTTGATTGAGCCTTTCTGAAACACTCTTTCTGTAGAAACTGCAATTGGACATTCTGAGCGCTAAGAGGCCTCTATTGGGAAAAATAATATCTTCAAATAAAAACTACACAGAAGCATTGTGTGAAACTTATTTCTGATATGTTCATTAAGCTAATAGAGTTAAACTATACTTTTGATTGCGCAGTTCTGAACACTCTTTCTGTAGAAAATGCAAGTGGACATTCGGAGCGCTAAGAGGGTAATAGTGGAAAAAGGTATATATTCAAATATAAACTACACAGTAGCATTCTTTGAAAATTCTTTCTGTTCTGTGCATTCAACTAACAGAGTTGAACCTTACTTTTGATTGAGCCGTTCTGAAACACTCTTTCTGTAGAAACTGCAATTGGACATGCTAAGCGCTAAGAGGCCTACATTGGGAAAAAGAATATCTTCAAATAAAAACTACACAGATGCATTCTGTGAAACTTATTTCTGATCTGTAAATTCAGTTAACAGAGATAAAACATATTTTTGATTGAGCAGTTATGAAACACTCTTTTTGTAGAAAATGCAAGTGGAGATTCGGAGCGCTAAGAGGGTAATATTGGAAAAAGGAATGTCTTCAAATATAAACTACACAGAATCATTCGGTGAAACTTCTTTCTGATCTGTGCATTCAGCTAACAGAGTTAAATCATACTTTTGATTGAGCAGATCTGAACACTCTTTCTGTAGAAAATGCAACTGGACATTTGGAGCGCTAAGAGCGTAGTAGTGGAAAAATGAATATATTCAAATATAAACTACACAGAAGCATTCTGTGAAACTTCTTTCTGATCTGAGCATTCAGCTAACAGAGTTAAACCATACTTTTGATTGAGCAGTTTTGAAACACTCTGTCTGTAGAAAATGCAACTGGACATTCGTAGCGCTAAGTGGGTAATAGTGGAAAAAAGAATATGTTCAAATATAAACTACACAGAAGCATTGTATGAAACTTCTTTCTGTTCTGTGCATTCAACTAACAGAGTAGAACCTTACTTTTGATTGGGCCGTTCTGAAACACTCTTTCTGTAGAAACTGCAATTGGACATTCTGAGCGCTAGGAGGCCTATATTGGGAAAAAGAATGTCTACAAATAAAAACTACACAGAAGAATTGTGTGAAACTTCTTTCTGTTCTGTTTGTTCAACTAAAAGAGTTGAACCTTAGTTTTGATTGAGCCGTTCTGAAACACTCTTTCTGTAGAAAATGCAAGAGGAGATTCGGAGAGCTAAGAGGGTAATAGTGGAAAAAGGAATGTCTCCAAATATAAAGTACACAGAATAATTCTGTGAAACTTCTTTCTGATCTGTGCATTGAGCTAACAGAGTTAAACCATACTTTTGATTGAGCAGATCTGAACACTCTTTCTGTAGAAAATGCAACTGGACATTTGGAGCGCTAAGAGAGTAGTAGTGGAAAAAGGAATATATTCAAATATAAACTACACAGAAGCATTCTGTGAAACTTCTTTCTGATCTGAGCATTCAGCTAACAGAGTTAAACCATACTTTTGATTGAGCAGTTTTGAAACACTCTCTCTGTAGAAAATGAAACGGGACATTCGTAGCGCTAAGTGGGTAATAGTGGAAAAAAGAATATGTTCAAATATAAACTACACAGAAGCATTGTATGAAACTTCTTTCTGTTCTGTGCATTCAACTAACAGAGTTGAACCTTACTTTTGATTGAGCCGTTCTGAAAAACCCTTTCTGTAGAAACTGCAATTGGACATTCTGAGCGCTAAGAGGCCTCTATTGGGAAAAATAATATCTTCAAATAAAAACTACACAGAAGCATTGTGTGAAACTTATTTCTGATATGTTCATTAAGCTAACAGAGTTAAACCATACTTTTGATTGCACAGTTCTGAACACTCTTTCTGTAGAAAATGCAAGTGGACATTCGGAGCGCTAAGAGGGTAATAGTGGAAAAAGGAATATATTCAAATATAAACTACACAGTAGCATTCTGTGAAAATTCTTTCTGTTCTGTGCATTCAACTAACAGAGTTGAACCTTACTTTTGATTGAGCCGTTCTGAAACACTCTTTCTGTAGAAACTGCAATTGGACATGCTAAGCGCTAAGAGGCCTACATTGGGAAAAAGAATATCTTCAAATAAAAACTACACAGATGCATTCTGTGAAACTTATTTCTGATCTGTAAATTCAGTTAACAGAGATAAAACATATTTTTGATTGAACAGTTATGAAACACTCTTTTTGTAGAAAATGCAAGTGGAGATTCGGAGCGCTAAGAGGGTAATAGTGGAAAAAGGAATGTCTTCAAATATAAACTACACAGAATCATTCGGTGAAACTTCTTTCTGATCTGTGCATTCAGCTAACAGAGTTAAACCATACTTTTGATTGAGCAGAACTGAACACTCTTTTTGTAGAAAATGCAACTGGACATTTGGAGCGCTAAGAGCGTAGTAGTGGAAAAAGGAATATATTCAAATATAAACTACACAGAAGCATTCTGTGAAACTTATTTCTGATCTGAGCATTCAGCTAACAGAGTTAAACCATACTTTTGATTGAGCAGTTTTGAAACACTCTGTCTGTAGAAAATGCAACTGGACATTCGTAGCGCTAAGTGGGTAATAGTGGAAAAAAGAATATGTTCAAATATAAACTACACAGAAGCATTGTATGAAACTACTTTCTGTTCTGTGCATTCAACTAACAGAGTTGAACCTTACTTTTGATTGAGCCGTTCTGAAACACTCTTTCTGTAGAAACTGCAATTGGACATTCTGAGCGCTAGGAGGCCTATATTGGGAAAAAGAATGTCTACAAATAAAAACTACACAGAAGAATTGTGTGAAAATTCTTTCTGTTCTGTTTGTTCAACAAAAAGAGTTGAACCTTAGTTTTGATTGAGTCGTTCTGAAACACTCTTTCTGTAGAAAATGCAAGTGGAGATTCGGAGAGCTAAGAGGGTAATAGTGGAAAAAGGAATGTCTCCAAATATAAACTACACAGAATCATTCTGTGAAACTTCTTTCTGATCTGTGCATTGAGCTAACAGAGTTAAACCATACTTTTGATTGAGCAGATCTGAACACTCTTTCTGTAGAAAATGCAACTGGACATTTGGAGCGCTAAGAGCGTAGTAGTGAAAAAAGGAATATATTCAAATATAAACTACACAGAAGCATTCTGTGAAACTTTTTTCTGATCTGAGCATTCAGCTAACAGAGTTAAACCATACTTTTGATTGAGCAGTTTTGAAACACTCTCTCTGTAGAAAATGAAACGGGACATTCGTAGCGCTAAGTGGGTAATAGTGGAAAAAAGAATATGTTCAAATATAAACTACACAGAAGCATTGTATGAAACTTCTTTCTGTTCTGTGCATTCAACTAACAGAGTTGAACCTTACTTTTGATTGAGCCGTTCTGAAACACCCTTTCTGTAGAAACTGCAATTGGACATTCTGAGCGCTAAGAGGCCTCTATTGGGAAAAATAATATCTTCAAATAAAAACTACACAGAAGCATTGTGTGAAACTTATTTCTGATATGTTCATTAAGCTAACAGAGTTAAACCATACTTTTGATTGCACAGTTCTGAACACTCTTTCTGTAGAAAATGCAAGTGGACATTTGGAGCGCTAAGAGGGTAATAGTGGAAAAAGGAATATATTCAAATATAAACTACACAGTAGCATTCTGTGAAAATTCTTTCTGTTCTGTGCATTCAACTAACAGAGTTGAACCTTACTTTTGATTGAGCCGTTCTGAAACACTCTTTCTGTAGAAACTGCAATTGGACATGCTAAGCGCTAAGAGGCCTACATTGGGAAAAAGAATATCTTCAAATAAAAACTACACAGATGCATTCTGTGAAACTTATTTCTGATCTGTAAATTCAGTTAACAGAGATAAAACATATTTTCGATTGAGCAGTTATGAAACACTCTTTTTGTAGAAAATGCAGGTGGAGATTCGGAGCGCTAAGAGGGTAATAGTGGAAAAAGGAATGTTTTCAAATATAAACTACACAGAATCATTCGGTGAAACTTCTTTCTGATCTGTGCATTCAGCTAACAGAGTTAAACCATACTTTTGATTGAGCAGATCTGAACACTCTTTCTGTAGAAAATGCAACTGGACATTTGGAGCGCTAAGAGCGTAGTAGTGGAAAAAGGAATATATTCAAATATAAACTACACAGAAGCATTCTGTGAAACTTATTTCTGATCTGAGCATTCAGCTAACAGAGTTAAACCATACTTTTGATTGAGCAGTTTTGAAACACTCTGTCTGTAGAAAATGCAACTGGACATTCGTAGCGCTAAGTGGGTAATAGTGGAAAAAAGAATATGTTCAAATATAAACTACACAGAAGCATCGTATGAAACTAATTTCTGTTCTGTGCATTCAACTAACAGAGTTGAACCTTACTTTTGATTGAGCCGTTCTGAAACACTCTTTCTGTAGAAACTGCAATTGGACATTCTGAGCGCTAGGAGGCCTATATTGGGAAAAAGAATGTCTACAAATAAAAACTACACAGAAGCATTGTGTGAAACTTATTTCTGATATGTTCATTAAGCTAACAGAGTTAAACCATACTTTTGATTGCGCAGTTCTTAACACTCTTTCTGTAGAAAATGCAAGTGGACCTTCGGAGCGCTAAGAGGGTAATAGTGGAAAAAGGAATATATTCAAATATAAACTACACAGTAGCATTCTGTGAAAATTCTTTCTGTTCTGTGCATTCAACTAACAGAGTTGAACCTTACTTTTGATTGAGCCGTTCTGAAACTCTCTTTCTGTAGAAACTGCAATTGGACATTCTAAGCGCTAAGAGGCCTACATTGGGAAAAAGAATATCTTCAAATAAAAACTACACAGATGCATTCTGTGAAACTTATTTCTGATCTGTAAATTCAGTTAACAGAGATAAAACATATTTTTGATTGAGCAGTTATGAAACACTCTTTTTGTAGAAAATGCAAGTGGAGATTCGGAGCGCTAAGAGGGTAATAGTGGAAAAAGGAATGTCTTCAAATATAAACTACACAGAATCATTCGGTGAAACTTCTTTCTGATCTGTGCATTCAGCTAACAGAGTTAAATCATACTTTTGATTGAGCAGATCTGAACACTCTTTCTGTAGAAAATGCAACTGGACATTTGGAGCGCTAAGAGCGTAGTAGTGGAAAAAGGAATATATTCAAATATAAACTACACAGAAGCATTCTGTGAAACTTCTTTCTGATCTGAGCATTCAGCTAACATAGTTAAACCGTTCTTTTGATTGAGCAGTTTTGAAACACTCTGTCTGTAGAAAATGCAACTGGACATTCATAGCGCTAAGTGGGTAATAGTGGAAAAAAGAATATGTTCAAATATAAACTACACAGAAGCATTGTATGAAACTACTTTCTGTTCTGTGCATTCAACTAACAGAGTTGAACCTTACTTTTGATTGAGCCGTTCTGAAACACTCTTTCTGTAGAAACTGCAATTTGGCATTCTGAGCGATAGGAGGCCTATATTGGGAAAAAGAATGTCTACAAAAAAAACTACACAGAAGAATTTTGTGAAACTTCTTTCTGTTCTGTTTGTTCAACTAAAAGGTTTGAAGCTTAGTTTTGATTGAGCCGTTCTGAAACACTCTTTCTGTAGAAAATGCAAGTGGAGATTCGGAGCGCTAAGAGGGTAATAGTGGAAAAAGGAATGTCTCCAAATATAAACTACACAGAATCATTCTGTGAAACTTCTTTCTGATCTGTGCATTCAGCTAACAGAGTTAAACCATACTTTTGATTGAGCAGATCTGAACACTCTTTCTGTAGAAAATGCAACTGGACATTTGGAGCGCTAAGAGAGTAGTAGTGGAAAAAGGAATATATTCAAATATAAACTACACAGAAGCATTCTGTGAAACTTCTTTCTGATCTGAGCATTCAGCTAACAGAGTTAAACCATACTTTTGATTGAGCAGATTTGAAACACTCTGTCTGTAGAAAATGCAACGCGACATTCTTAGCGCTAAGTGGGTAATAGTGGAAAAAAGAATATGTTCAAATATAAACTACACAGAAGCATTGTATGAAACTTCTTTCTGTTCTGTGCATTCAACTAACAGAGTTGAACCTTACTTTTGATTGAGCCGTTCTGAAACACTCTTTCTGTAGAAACTGCAATTGGACATTCTGAGCGCTAAGAGGCCTATATTGGGAAAAAGAATGTCTACAAATAAAAACTACACAGAAGAATTCTGTGAAACTTCTTTCTGTTCTGTTTGTTCAACTAAAAGAGTTGAACCTTAGTTTTGATTGAGCCGTTCTGAAACACTCTTTCTGTAGAAAATGCAATGGAGATTCGGAGCGCTAAGAGGGTAATAGTGGAAAAAGGAATGTCTCCAAATCTATACTACACAGAATCGTTCTGTGAAACTTCTTTCTGATCTGTGCATTCAGCTAACAGAGTTAAACCATACTTTTGATTGAGCAGATCTGAACACTCTTTCTGTAGAAAATGCAACTGGACATTTGGAGCGCTAAGAGAGTAGTAGTGGAAAAAGGAATATATTCAAATATAAACTACACAGAAGCATTCTGTGAAACTTCTTTCTGATCTGAGCATTCAGCTAACAGAGTTAAACCATACTTTTGATTGAGCAGTTTTGAAACACTCTGTCTGTAGAAAATGCAACTGGACATTCGTAGCGCTAAGTGGGTAATAGTGGAAAAAAGAATATGTTCAAATATAAACTACACAGAAGCATTGTATGAAACTTCTTTCTGTTCTGTGCATTCAACTAACAGAGTTGAACCTTACTTTTGATTGAGCCTTTCTGAAACACTCTTTCTGTAGAAACTGCAATTGGACATTCTGAGCGCTAAGAGGCCTCTATTGGGAAAAATAATATCTTCAAATAAAAACTACACAGAAACATTGTGTGAAACTTATTTCTGATATGTTCATTAAGCTAACAGAGTTAAACCATACTTTTGATTGCGCAGTTCTGAACACTCTTTCTGTAGAAAATGCCAGTGGACATTCGGAGCGCTAAGAGGGTAATAGTGGAAAAAAGAATATATTCAAATATAAACTACACAGTAGCATTCTGTGAAAATTCTTTCTGTTCTGTGCATTCAACTAACAGAGTTGAACCTTACTTTTGATTGAGCCGTTCTGAAACACTCTTTCTGTAGAAACTGCAATTGGACAAGCTAATCGCTAAGAGGCCTACATTGGGAAAAAGAATATCTTCAAATAAAAACTACACAGATGCATTCTGTGAAACTTATTTCTGATCTGTAAATTCAGTTAACAGAGATAAAACATATTTTTGATTGAGCAGTTATGAAACACTCTTTTTGTAGAAAATGCAAGTGGAGATTCGGAGCGCTAAGAGGGTACTAGTGGAAAAAGGAATGTCTTCAAATATAAACTACACAGAATCATTCGGTGAAAATTCCTTCTGATCTGTGCATTCAGCTAACAGAGTTAAACCATACTTTTGATTGAGTAGATCTGAACACTCTTTCTGTAGAAAATGCAACTGGACATTTGGAGCGCTAAGAGCGTAGTAGTGGAAAAAGGAATATATTCAAATATAAACTACAGAGAAGCATTCTGTGAAACTTCTTTCTGATCTGAGCATTCAGCTAACAGAGTTAAACCATACTTTTGATTGAGCAGTTTTGAAACACTCTGTCTGTAGAAAATGCAACTGGACATTCGTAGCGCTAAGTGGGTAATAGTGGAAAAAAGATTATGTTCAAATATAAACTACACAGAAGCATTGTATGAAACTTCTTTCTGTTCTGTGCATTCAACTAACAGAGTTGAACCTTACTTTTGATTGAGCCGTTCTCAAACACTCTTTCTGTAGAAACTGCAATTGGACATTCTGAGCGCTAAGAGGCCTATATTGGGAAAAAGAATGTCTACAAATAAAAACTACACAGAAGAATTGTGTGAAACTACTTTCTGTTCTGTTTGTTCAACTAAAAGAGTTGAACCTTAGTTTTGATTGAGCCGTTCTGAAACACTCTTTCTGTAGAAAATGCAAGTGGAGATTCGGAGCGCTAAGAGGGTAATAGTGGAAAAAGGAATGTCTCCAAATATAAACTACACAGAATCATTCTGTGAAACTTCTTTCTGATCTGTGCATTCAGCTAACAGAGTTAAACCATACTTTTGATTGAGCAGTTTTGTAACACTCTGTCTGTAGAAAATGCAACTGGACATTCGTAGCGCTAAGTGGGTAATAGTGGAAAAAAGAATATGTTCAAATATAAACTACACAGAAGCATTGTATGAAACTTCTTTCTGTTCTGTGCATTCAACTAACAGAGTTGAACCTTACTTTTGATTGAGCCTTTCTGAAACACTCTTTCTGTAGAAACTGCAATTGGACATTCTGAGCGCTAAGAGGCCTCTATTGGGAAAAATAATATCTTCAAATAAAAACTACACAGAAGCATTGTGTGAAACTTATTTCTGATATGTTCATTAAGCTAACAGAGTTAAACCATACTTTTGATTGCGCAGTTCTGAACACTCTTTCTGTAGAAAATGCAAGTGGACATTCGGAGCGCTAAGAGGGTAATAGTGGAAAAAATAATATATTCAAATATAAACTACACAGTAGCATTCTGTGAAAATTCTTTCTGTTCTGTGCATTCAACTAACAGAGTTGAACCTTACTTTTGATTGAGCCGTTCAGAAACACTCTTTCTGTAGAAACTGCAATTGGACATGCTAAGCGCTAAGAGGCCTACATTGGGAAAAAGAATATCTTCAAATAAAAACTACACTGATGCATTCTGTGAAACTTATTTCTGATCTGTAAATTCAGTTAACATAGATAAAACATATTTTTGATTGAGCAGTTATGAAACACTCTTTTTGTAGAAAATGCAAGTGGAGATTCGGAGCGCTAAGAGGGTACTAGTGGAAAAAGGAATGTCTTCAAATATAAACTACACAGAATCATTCGGTGAAAATTCCTTCTGATCTGTGCATTCAGCTAACAGAGTTAAACCATACTTTTGATTGAGTAGATCTGAACACTCTTTCTGTAGAAAATGCAACTGGACATTTGGAGCGCTAAGAGCGTAGTAGTGGAAAAAGGAATATATTCAAATATAAACTACAGAGAAGCATTCTGTGAAACTTCTTTCTGATCTGAGCATTCAGCTAACAGAGTTAAACCATACTTTTGATTGAGCAGTTTTGAAACACTCTGTCTGTAGAAAATGCAACTGGACATTCGTAGCACTAAGTGGGTAATAGTGGAAAAAAGAATATGTTCAAATATAAACTACACAGAAGCATTGTATGAAACTTCTTTCTGTTCTGTGCATTCAACTAACAGAGTTGAACCTTACTTTTGATTGAGCCGTTCTGAAACACTCTTTCTGTAGAAACTGCAATTGGACATTCTGAGCGCTAAGAGGCCTATATTGGGAAAAAGAATGTCTACAAATAAAAACTACACAGAAGAATTGTGTGAAACTTATTTCTGTTCTGTTTGTTCAACTAAAAGAGTTGAACCTTAGTTTTGATTGAGCCGTTCTGAAACACTCTTTCTGTAGAAAACGCAAGTGGAGATGCGGAGCGCTAAGATTGTAATAGTGGAAAAAGTAATGTCTCCAAATATAAACTACACAGAATCATTCTGTGAAACTTCTTTCTGATCTGTGCATTCAGCTAACAGAGTTAAACCATACTTTTGATTGAGCAGATCTGAACACTCTTTCTGTAGAAAATGCAACTGGACATTTGGAGCGCTAAGAGAGTAGTAGTGGAAAAAGGAATATATTCAAATATAAACTACACAGAAGCATTCTGTGAAACTTCTTTCTGACCTGAGCATTCAGCTAACAGAGTTAAACCATACTTTTGATTGAGCAGTTTTGAAACACTCTCACTGTAGAAAATGCAACTGGACATTCGTAGCGTTAAGTGGGTAATAGTGGAAAAAAGAATATGTTCAAATATAAACTACACAGAAGCATTGTATGAAACTTCTTTCTGTTCTGTGCATTCAACTAACAGATTTGAACCTTACATTTGATTGAGCCGTTCTGAAACACTCTTTCTGTAGAAACTGCAATTGGACATTCTGAGCGCTAAGAGGCCTCTATTGGGAAAAATAATATCTTCAAATAAAAACTACACAGAAGCAGTGTGTGAAACTTATTTCTGATATGTTCATTAGGCTAACAGAGTTAAACCATACTTTTGATTGCGCAGTTCGGAACACTCTTTCTGTAGAAAATGCAAGTGGACATTCGGAGCGCTAAGAGGGTAATAGTGGAAAAAGGAATATATTCAAATATAAACTACAAAGAAGCATTCTGTGAAACTTCTTTCTGATCTGTGCATTCAGCTAACAGAGTTAAACCATACTTTTGATTGAGCAGATCTGAACACTCTTTCTGTAGAAAATGCAACTGGACATTTGGAGCGCTAAGAGAGTAGTAGTGGAAAAAGGAATATATTCAAATATAAACTACACAGAAGCATTCTGTGAAACTTCTTTCTGATCTGAGCATTCAGCTAACAGAGTTAAACCATACTTTTGATTGAGCAGTTTTGAAACACTCTGTCTGTAGAAAATGCAACTGGACATTCGTAGCGCTAAGTGGGTAATAGTGGAAAAAAGAATATGTTCAAATATAAACTACACAGAAGCATTGTATGAAACTTCTTTCTGTTCTGTGCATTCAACTAACAGAGTTGAACCTTACTTTTGATTGAGCCTTTCTGAAACACTCTTTCTGTAGAAACTGCAATTGGACATTCTGAGCGCTATGAGGCCTCTATTGGGAAAAATAATATCTTCAAATAAAAACTACACAGAAACATTGTGTGAAACTTATTTCTGATATGTTCATTAAGCTAACAGAGTTAAACCATACTTTTGATTGCGCAGTTCTGAACACTCTTTCTGTAGAAAATGCCAGTGGACATTCGGAGCGCTAAGAGGGTAATAGTGGAAAAAAGAATATATTCAAATATAAACTACACAGTAGCATTCTGTGAAAATTCTTTCTGTTCTGTGCATTCAACTAACAGAGTTGAACCTTACTTTTGATTGAGCCGTTCTGAAACACTCTTTCTGTAGAAACTGCAATTGGACATGCTAAGCGCTAAGAGGCCTACATTGGGAAAAAGAATATCTTCAAATAAAAACTACACAGATGCATTCTGTGAAACTTATTTCTGATCTGTAAATTCAGTTAACAGAGATAAAACATATTTTTGATTGAGCAGTTATGAAACACTCTTTTTGTAGAAAATGCAAGTGGAGATTCGGAGCGCTAAGAGGGTACTAGTGGAAAAAGGAATGTCTTCAAATATAAACTACACAGAATCATTCGGTGAAAATTCCTTCTGATCTGTGCATTCAGCTAACAGAGTTAAACCATACTTTTGATTGAGTAGATCTGAACACTCTTTCTGTAGAAAATGCAACTGGACATTTGGAGCGCTAAGAGCGTAGTAGTGGAAAAAGGAATATATTCAAATATAAACTACAGAGAAGCATTCTGTGAAACTTCTTTCTGATCTGAGCATTCAGCTAACAGAGTTAAACCATACTTTTGATTGAGCAGTTTTGAAACACTCTGTCTGTAGAAAATGCAACTGGACATTCGTAGCGCTAAGTGGGTAATAGTGGAAAAAAGATTATGTTCAAATATAAACTACACAGAAGCATTGTATGAAACTTCTTTCTGTTCTGTGCATTCAACTAACGGAGTTGAACCTTACTTTTGATTGAGCCGTTCTCAAACACTCTTTCTGTAGAAACTGCAATTGGACATTCTGAGCGCTAAGAGGCCTATATTGGGAAAAAGAATGTCTACAAATAAAAACTACACAGAAGAATTGTGTGAAACTACTTTCTGTTCTGTTTGTTCAACTAAAAGAGTTGAACCTTAGTTTTGATTGAGCCGTTCTGAAACACTCTTTCTGTAGAAAATGCAAGTGGAGATTCGGAGCGCTAAGAGGGTAATAGTGGAAAAAGGAATGTCTCCAAATATAAACTACACAGAATCATTCTGTGAAACTTCTTTCTGATCTGTGCATTCAGCTAACAGAGTTAAACCATACTTTTGATTGAGCAGTTTTGTAACACTCTGTCTGTAGAAAATGCAACTGGACATTCGTAGCGCTAAGTGGGTAATAGTGGAAAAAAGAATATGTTCAAATATAAACTACACAGAAGCATTGTATGAAACTTCTTTCTGTTCTGTGCATTCAACTAACAGAGTTGAACCTTACTTTTGATTGAGCCTTTCTGAAACACTCTTTCTGTAGAAACTGCAATTGGACATTCTGAGCGCTAAGAGGCCTCTATTGGGAAAAATAATATCTTCAAATAAAAACTACACAGAAGCATTGTGTGAAACTTATTTCTGATATGTTCATTAAGCTAACAGAGTTAAACCATACTTTTGATTGCGCAGTTCTGAACACTCTTTCTGTAGAAAATGCAAGTGGACATTCGGAGCGCTAAGAGGGTAATAGTGGAAAAAATAATATATTCAAATATAAACTACACAGTAGCATTCTGTGAAAATTCTTTCTGTTCTGTGCATTCAACTAACAGAGTTGAACCTTACTTTTGATTGAGCCGTTCAGAAACACTCTTTCTGTAGAAACTGCAATTGGACATGCTAAGCGCTAAGAGGCCTACATTGGGAAAAAGAATATCTTCAAATAAAAACTACACAGATGCATTCTGTGAAACTTATTTCTGATCTGTAAATTCAGTTAACATAGATAAAACATATTTTTGATTGAGCAGTTATGAAACACTCTTTTTGTAGAAAATGCAAGTGGAGATTCGGAGCGCTAAGAGGGTACTAGTGGAAAAAGGAATGTCTTCAAATATAAACTACACAGAATCATTCGGTGAAAATTCCTTCTGATCTGTGCATTCAGCTAACAGAGTTAAACCATACTTTTGATTGAGTAGATCTGAACACTCTTTCTGTAGAAAATGCAACTGGACATTTGGAGCGCTAAGAGCGTAGTAGTGGAAAAAGGAATATATTCAAATATAAACTACAGAGAAGCATTCTGTGAAACTTCTTTCTGATCTGAGCATTCAGCTAACAGAGTTAAACCATACTTTTGATTGAGCAGTTTTGAAACACTCTGTCTGTAGAAAATGCAACTGGACATTCGTAGCGCTAAGTGGGTAATAGTGGAAAAAAGAATATGTTCAAATATAAACTACACAGAAGCATTGTATGAAACTTCTTTCTGTTCTGTGCATTCAACTAACAGAGTTGAACCTTACTTTTGATTGAGCCGTTCTCAAACACTCTTTCTGTAGAAACTGCAATTGGACATTCTGAGCGCTAAGAGGCCTATATTGGGAAAAAGAATGTCTACAAATAAAAACTACACAGAAGAATTGTGTGAAACTTCTTTCTGTTCTGTTTGTTCTACTAAAAGAGTTGAACCTTAGTTTTGATTGAGCCGTTCTGAAACACTCTTTCTGTAGAAAATGCAAGTGGAGATTCGGAGCGCTAAGAGGGTAATAGTGGAAAAAGGAATGTCTCCAAATATAAACTACACAGAATCATTCTGTGAAACTTCTTTCTGATCTGTGCATTCAGCTAACAGAGTTAAACCATACTTTTGATTGAGCAGATCTGAACACTCTTTCTGTAGAAAATGCAACTGGACATTTGGAGCGCTAAGAGCGTAGTAGTGGAAAAAGGAATATATTCAAATATAAACTACACAGAAGCATTCTGTGAAACTTCTTTCTGATCTGAGCATTCAGCTAACAGAGTTAAACCATACTTTTGATTGAGCAGTTTTGAAACACTCTGTCTGTAGAAAATGCAACTGGACATTCGTAGCGCTAAGTGGGTAATAGTGGAAAAAAGAATATGTTCAAATATAAACTACACAGAAGCATTGTATGAAACTTCTTTCTGTTCTGTGCATTCAACTAACAGAGTTGAACCTTACTTTTGATTGAGCCTTTCTGAAACACTCTTTCTGTAGAAACTGCAATTGGACATTCTGAGCGCTAAGAGGCCTCTATTGGGAAAAATAATATCTTCAAATAAAAACTACACAGAAGCATTGTGTGAAACTTATTTCTGATATGTTCATTAGGCTAACAGAGTTAAACCATACTTTTGATTGCGCAGTTCTGAACACTCTTTCTGTAGAAAATGCAAGTGGACATTCGGAGCGCTAAGAGGGTAATAGTGGAAAAAGGAATATATTCCAATATAAACTACACAGTAGCATTCTGTGAAAATTCTTTCTGTTCTGTGCATTCAACTAACAGATTTGAACCTTACTTTTGATCGAGCTGCTCTGAAACACTCTTTCTGTCGAAACTGCAATTGGACATGCTAAGCGCTAAGAGGCCTACATTGGGAAAAAGAATATCTTCAAATAAAAATTACACAGATGCATTCTGTGAATCTTATTTCTGATCTGTAAATTCAGTTAACAGAGATAAAACATATTTTTGATTGAGCAGTTATGAAACACTCTTTTTGTAGAAAATGCAAGTGGAGATTCGGAGCGCTAAGAGGGTACTAGTGGAAAAAGGAATGTCTTCAAATATAAACTACACAGAATCATTCGGTGAAACTTCTTTCTGATCTGTGCATTCAGCTAACAGAGTTAAACCATACTTTTGATTGAGCAGATCTGAACACTCTTTATCTAGAAAATGCAACTGGACATTTGGAGCGCTAAGAGCGTAGTAGTGGAAAAAGGAATATATTCAAATATAAACTACACAGAAGCATTCTGTGAAACTTCTTTCTGATCTGAGCATTCAGCTAACAGAGTTAAACCATACTTCTGATTGAGCAGTTTTGAAACACTCTGTCTGTAGAAAATGCAACTGGACATTCGTAGCACTAAGTGGGTAATAGTGGAAAAAAGAATATGTTCAAATATAAACTACACAGAAGCATTGTATGAAACTTCTTTCTGTTCTGTGCATTCAACTAACAGAGTTGAACCTTACTTTTGATTGAGCCGTTCTGAAACACTCTTTCTGTAGAAACTGCAATTGGACATTCTGAGCGCTAAGAGGCCTATATTGGGAAAAAGAATGTCTACAAATAAAAACTACACAGAAGAATTGTGTGAAACTTCTTTCTGTTCTGTTTGTTCAACTAAAAGAGTTGAACCTTAGTTTTGATTGAGCCGTTCTGAAACACTCTTTCTGTAGAAAACGCAAGTGGAGATGCGGAGCGCTAAGAGGGTAATAGTGGAAAAAGTAATGTCTCCAAATATAAACTACACAGAATCATTCTGTGAAACTTCTTTCTGATCTGTGCATTCAGCTAACAGAGTTAAACCATACTTTTGATTGAGCAGATCTGAACACTCTTTCTGTAGAAAATGCAACTGGACATTTGGAGCGCTAAGAGAGTAGTAGTGGAAAAAGGAATATATTCAAATATAAACTACACAGAAGCATTCTGTGAAACTTCTTTCTGACCTGAGCATTCAGCTAACAGAGTTAAACCATACTTTTGATTGAGCAGTTTTGAAACACTCTCACTGTAGAAAATGCAACTGGACATTCGTAGCGTTAAGTGGGTAATAGTGGAAAAAAGAATATGTTCAAATATAAACTACACAGAAGCATTGTATGAAACTTCTTTCTGTTCTGTGCATTCAACTAACAGATTTGAACCTTACATTTGATTGAGCCGTTCTGAAACACTCTTTCTGTAGAAACTGCAATTGGACATTCTGAGCGCTAAGAGGCCTCTATTGGGAAAAATAATATCTTCAAATAAAAACTACACAGAAGCAGTGTGTGAAACTTATTTCTGATATGTTCATTAGGCTAACAGAGTTAAACCATACTTTTGATTGCGCAGTTCGGAACACTCTTTCTGTAAAAAATGCAAGTGGACATTCGGAGCGCTAAGAGGGTAATAGTGGAAAAAGGAATATATTCAAATATAAACTACAAAGAAGCATTCTGTGAAACTTCTTTCTGATCTGTGCATTCAGCTAACAGAGTTAAACCATACTTTTGATTGAGCAGATCTGAACACTCTTTCTGTAGAAAATGCAACTGGACATTTGGAGCGCTAAGAGCGTAGTAGTGGAAAAAGGAATATATTCAAATATAAACTACACAGAAGCATTCTGTGAAACTTCTTTCTGATCTGAGCATTCAGGTAACAGAGTTAAACCATACTTTTGATTGAGCAGTTTTGAAACACTCTGTCTGTAGATAATGCAACTGGACATTCGTAGCGCTAAGTGGGTAATAGTGGAAAAAAGAATATGTTCAAATATAAACTACACAGAAGCACTGTATGAAACTTCTTTCTGTTCTGTGCATTCAACTAACAGAGTTGAACCTTACTTTTGATTGAGCCGTTCTCAAACACTCTTTCTGTAGAAACTGCAATTGGACATTCTGAGCGCTAGGAGGCCTATATTGGGAAAAAGAATGTCTACAAATAAAAACTACACAGAAGAATTGTGTGAAAATTCTTTCTGTTCTGTTTGTTCAACAAAAAGAGTTGAACCTTAGTTTTGATTGAGTCGTTCTGAAACACTCTTTCTGTAGAAAATGCAAGTGGAGATTCGGAGAGCTAAGAGGGTAATAGTGGAAAAAGGAATGTCTCCAAATATAAACTACACAGAATCATTCTGTGAAACTTCTTTCTGATCTGTGCATTGAGCTAACAGAGTTAAACCATACTTTTGATTGAGCAGATCTGAACACTCTTTCTGTAGAAAATGCAACTGGACATTTGGAGCGCTAAGAGCGTAGTAGTGGAAAAAGGAATATATTCAAATATAAACTACACAGAAGCATTCTGTGAAACTTTTTTCTGATCTGAGCATTCAGCTAACAGAGTTAAACCATACTTTTGATTGAGCAGTTTTGAAACACTCTCTCTGTAGAAAATGAAACGGGACATTCGTAGCGCTAAGTGGGTAATAGTGGAAAAAAGAATATGTTCAAATATAAACTACACAGAAGCATTGTATGAAACTTCTTTCTGTTCTGTGCATTCAACTAACAGAGTTGAACCTTACTTTTGATTGAGCCGTTCTGAAACACCCTTTCTGTAGAAACTGCAATTGGACATTCTGAGCGCTAAGAGGCCTCTATTGGGAAAAATAATATCTTCAAATAAAAACTACACAGAAGCATTGTGTGAAACTTATTTCTGATATGTTCATTAAGCTAACAGAGTTAAACCATACTTTTGATTGCACAGTTCTGAACACTCTTTCTGTAGAAAATGCAAGTGGACATTCGGAGCGCTAAGAGGGTAATAGTGGAAAAAGGAATATATTCAAATATAAACTACACAGTAGCATTCTGTGAAAATTCTTTCTGTTCTGTGCATTCAACTAACAGAGTTGAACCTTACTTTTGATTGAGCCGTTCTGAAACACTCTTTCTGTAGAAACTGCAATTGGACATGCTAAGCGCTAAGAGGCCTACATTGGGAAAAAGAATATCTTCAAATAAAAACTACACAGATGCATTCTGTGAAAATTATTTCTGATCTGTAAATTCAGTTAACAGAGATAAAACATATTTTCGATTGAGCAGTTATGAAACACTCTTTTTGTAGAAAATGCAGGTGGAGATTCGGAGCGCTAAGAGGGTAATAGTGGAAAAAGGAATGTTTTCAAATATAAACTACACAGAATCATTCGGTGAAACTTCTTTCTGATCTGTGCATTCAGCTAACAGAGTTAAACCATACTTTTGATTGAGCAGATCTGAACACTCTTTCTGTAGAAAATGAAACTGGACATTTGGAGCGCTAAGAGCGTAGTAGTGGAAAAAGGAATATATTCAAATATAAACTACACAGAAGCATTCTGTGAAACTTATTTCTGATCTGAGCATTCAGCTAACAGAGTTAAACCATACTTTTGATTGAGCAGTTTTGAAACACTCTGTCTGTAGAAAATGCAACTGGACATTCGTAGCGCTAAGTGGGTAATAGTGGAAAAAAGAATATGTTCAAATATAAACTACACAGAAGCATTGCATGAAACTACTTTCTGTTCTGTGCATTCAACTAACAGAGTTGAACCTTACTTTTGATTGAGCCGTTCTGAAACACTCTTTCTGTAGAAACTGCAATTGGACATTCTGAGCGCTAGGAGGCCTATATTGGGAAAAAGAATGTCTACAAATAAAAACTACACAGAAGAATTGTGTGAAACTTCTTTCTGTTCTGTTTGTTCAACTAAAAGAGTTGAACCTTAGTTTTGATTGAGCCGTTCTGAAACACTCTTTCTGTAGAAAATGCAGGTGGAGATTCGGAGAGCTAAGAGGGTAATAGTGGAAAAAGGAATGTCTCCAAATATAAACTACACAGAATCATTCGGTGAAACTTCTTTCTGATCTGTGCATTCAGCTAACAGAGTTAAACCATACTTTTGATTGAGCAGATCTGAACACTCTTTCTGTAGAAAATGCAACTGAACATTTGGAGCGCTAAGAGGGTAGTAGTGGAAAAAGGAATATATTCAAATATAAACTACACAGAAGCATTCTGTGAAAATTCTTTCTGATCTGAGCATTCAGCTAACAGAGTTAAACCATACTTTTGATTGAGCAGTTTTGAAACACTCTGTCTGTAGAAAATGCAACGGGACATTCGTAGCGCTAAGTGGGTAATAGTGGAAAAAAGAATATGTTCAAATATAAACTACACAGAAGCATTGTATGAAACTTCTTTCTGTTCTGTGCATTCAACTAACAGAGTTGAACCTTACTTTTGATTGAGCCGTTCTGAAACACTCTTTCTGTAGAAACTGCAATTGGACATTCTGAGCGCTAAGAGGCCTCTATTGCGAAAAATAATATCTTCAAATAAAAACTACACAGAAGCATTGTGTGAAACTTATTTCTGATATGTTCATTAAGCTAACAGAGTTAAACCATACTTTTGATTGCGCAGTTCTGAACACTCTTTCTGTAGAAAATGCAAGTGGACCTTCGGAGCGCTAAGAGGGTAATAGTGGAAAAAGGAATATATTCAAATATAAACTACACAGTAGCATTCAGTGAAAATTCTTTCTGTTCTGTGCATTCAACTAACAGAGTTGAACCTTACTTTTGATTGAGCCGTTCTGAAACTCTCTTTCTGTAGAAACTGCAATTGGACATTCTAAGCGCTAAGAGGCCTACATTGGGAAAAAGAATATCTTCAAATAAAAACTACACAGATGCATTCTGTGAAACTTATTTCTGATCTGTAAATTCAGTTAACAGAGATAAAACATATTTTTGATTGAGCAGTTATGAAACACTCTTTTTGTAGAAAATGCAAGTGGAGATTCGGAGCGCTAAGAGGGTAATAGTGGAAAAAGGAATGTCTTCAAATATAAACTACACAGAATCATTCGGTGAAACTTCTTTCTGATCTGTGCATTCAGCTAACAGAGTTAAATCATACTTTTGATTGAGCAGATCTGAACACTCTTTCTGTAGAAAATGCAACTGGACATTTGGAGCGCTAAGAGCGTAGTAGTGGAAAAAGGAATATATTCAAATATAAACTACACAGAAGCATTCTGTGAAACTTCTTTCTGATCTGAGCATTCAGCTAACATAGTTAAACCGTTCTTTTGATTGAGCAGTTTTGAAACACTCTGTCTGTAGAAAATGCAACTGGACATTCATAGCGCTAAGTGGGTAATAGTGGAAAAAAGAATATGTTCAAATATAAACTACACAGAAGCATTGTATGAAACTACTTTCTGTTCTGTGCATTCAACTAACAGAGTTGAACCTTACTTTTGATTGAGCCGTTCTGAAACACTCTTTCTGTAGAAACTGCAATTGGGCATTCTGAGCGATAGGAGGCCTATATTGGGAAAAAGAATGTCTACAAATAAAAACTACACAAAAGAATTTTGTGAAACTTCTTTCTGTTCTGTTTGTTCAACTAAAAGATTTGAAGCTTAGTTTTGATTGAGCCGTTCTGAAACACTCTTTCTGTAGAAAATGCAAGTGGAGATTCGGAGCGCTAAGAGGGTAATAGTGGAAAAAGGAATGTCTCCAAATATAAACTACACAGAATCATTCTGTGAAACTTCTTTCTGATCTGTGCATTCAGCTAACAGAGTTAAACCATACTTTTGATTGAGCAGATCTGAACACTCTTTCTGTAGAAAATGCAACTGGACATTTGGAGCGCTAAGAGAGTAGTAGTGGAAAAAGGAATATATTCAAATATAAACTACACAGAAGCATTCTGTGAAACCTCTTTCTGATCTGAGCATTCAGCTAACAGAGTTAAACCATACTTTTGATTGAGCAGATTTGAAACACTCTGTCTGTAGAAAATGCAACGCGACATTCGTAGCGCTAAGTGGGTAATAGTGGAAAAAAGAATATGTTCAAATATAAACTACACAGAAGCATTGTATGAAACTTCTTTCTGTTCTGTGCATTCAAATAACAGAGTTGAACCTTACTTTTGATTGAGCCGTTCTGAAACACTCTTTCTGTAGATACTGCAATTGGACATTCTGAGCGCTAAGAGGCCTCTATTGCGAAAAATAATATCTTCAAATAAAAACTACACAGAAGCATTGTGTGAAACTTATTTCTGATATGTTCCTTAAGCTAACAGAGTTAAACCATACTTTTGATAGCGCAGTTCTGAACACTCTTTCTGTAGAAAATGCAAGTGGACATTCGGAGCGCTAAGAGGGTAATAGTGGAAAAAGGAATATATTTAAATATAAACTACACAGTAGCATTCTGTGAAAATTCTTTCTGTTCTGTGCATTCAACTAACAGAGTTGAACCTTACTTTTGATTGAGCCGTTCTGAAACACTCTTTCTGTAGAAACTGCAATTGGACATGCTAAGCGCTAAGAGGCCTACATTGGGAAAAAGAATATCTTCAAATAAAAACTACACAGATGCATTCTGTGAAACTTATTTCTGATCTGTAAATTCAGTTAACAGAGATAAAACATATTTTTGATTGAGCAGTTATGAAACACTCTTTTTGTGGAAAATGCAAGTGGAGATTCGGAGCGCTAATTGGGTAATAGTGGAAAAAGGAATGTCTTCAAATATAAACTACACAGAATCATTCGGTGAAACTTCTTTCTGATCTGTGCATTCAGCTAACAGAGTTAAACCATACTTTTGATTGAGCAGATCTGAACACTCTTTCTGTAGAAAATGCAACTGGACATTTGGAGCGCTAAGAGCGTAGTAGTGGAAAAAGGAATATATTCAAATATAAACTACAGAGAAGCATTCTGTGAAACTTCTTTCTGATCTGAGCATTCAGCTAACAGAGTTAAACCATACTTTTGATTGAGCAGATCTGAACACTCTTTCTGTAGAAAATGCAACTGGACATTTGGAGCGCTAAGAGCGTAGTAGTGGAAAAAGGAATATATTCAAATATAAACTACACAGAAGCATTCTGTGAAACTTCTTTCTGATCTGAGCATTCAGCTAACAGAGTTAAACCATACTTTGGATTGAGCAGTTTTGAAACACTCTGTCTCTAGAAAATGCAACTGGACATTCGTAGCGCTAAGTGGGTAATAGTGGAAAAAAGAATATGTTCAAATATAAACTACACAGAAGCATTGTATGAAACTTCTTTCTGTTCTGTGCATTCAACTAACAGAGTTGAACCTTACTTTTGATTGAGCCGTTCTGAAACACTCTTTCTGTAGAAACTGCAATTGGACATTCTGAGCGCTAGGAGGCCTATATTGGGAAAAAGAATGTCTACAAATAAAAACTACACAGAAGAATTGTGTGAAACTTCTTTCTGTTCTGTTTGTTCAACTAAAAGAGTTGAACCTTAGTTTTGATTGAGCCGTTCTGAAACACTCTTTCTGTATAAAATGCAAGAGGAGATTCGGAGAGCTAAGAGGGTAATAGTGGAAAAAGGAATGTCTCCAAATATAAACTACACAGAATCATTCTGTGAAACTTCTTTCTGATCTGTGCATTGAGCTAACAGAGTTAAACCATACTTTTGATTGAGCAGATCTGAACACTCTTTCTGTAGAAAATGCAACTGGACATTTGGAGCGCTAAGAGAGTAGTAGTGGAAAAAGGAATATATTCAAATATAAACTACACAGAAGCATTCTGTGAAACTTCTATCTGATCTGAGCATTCAGCTAACAGAGTTAAACCATACTTTTGATTGAGCAGTTTTGAAACACTCTGTCTGTAGAAAATGCAACGGGACATTCGTAGCGCTAAGTGACTAATAGTGGAAAAAAGAATATGTTCAAATATAAACTACACAGAAGCATTGTATGAAACTTCTTTCTGTTCTGTGCATTCAACTAACAGAGTTGAACCTTACTTTTGATTGAGCCGTTCTGAAACACTCTTTCTGTAGAAACTGCAATTGGACATTCTGAGCGCTAAGAGGCCTCTATTGGGAAAAATAATATCTTCAAATAAAAACTACACAGAAGCATTGTGTGAAACTTATTTCTGATATGTTCATTAAGCTAACAGAGTTAAACCATACTTTTGATTGCGCCGTTCTTAACACTCTTTCTGTAGAAAATGCAAGTGGACCTTCGGAGCGCTAAGAGGGTAATAGTGGAAAAAGGAATATATTCAAATATAAACTACACAGTAGCATTCTGTGAAAATTCTTTCTGTTCTGTGCATTCAACTAACAGAGTTGAACCTTACTTTTGATTGAGCCGTTCTGAAACTCTCTTCCTGTAGAAACTGCAATTGGACATGCTAAGCGATAAGAGGCCTACATTGGGAAAAAGAATATCTTCAAATAAAAACTACACAGATGCATTCTGTGAAACTTATTTCTGATCTGTAAATTCAGTTAACAGAGATGAAACATATTTTTGATTGAGCAGTTATGAAACACTCTTTTTGTAGAAAATGCAAGTGGAGATTCGGAGCGCTAAGGGGGTAATAGTGGAAAAAGGAATGTCTTCAAATATAAACTACACAGAATCATTCGGTGAAACTTCTTTCTGATCTGTGCATTCAGCTAACAGAGTTAAATCATACTTTTGATTGAGCAGATCTGAACACTCTTTCTGTAGAAAATGCAACTGGACATTTGGAGCGCTAAGAGCGTAGTAGTGGAAAAAGGAATATATTCAAATATAAACTACACAGAAGCATTCTGTGAAACTTCTTTCTGATCTGAGCATTCAGCTAACATAGTTAAACCGTACTTTTGATTGAGCAGTTTTGAAACACTCTGTCTGTAGAAAATGCAACTGGACATTCATAGCGCTAAGTGGGTAATAGTGGAAAAAAGAATATGTTCAAATATAAACTACACAGAAGCATTGTATGAAACTACTTTCTGTTCTGTGCATTCAACTAACAGAGTTGAACCTTACTTTTGATTGAGCCGTTCTGAAACACTCTTTCTGTAGAAACTGCAATTGGACATTCTGAGCGATAGGAGGCCTATATTGGGAAAAAGAATGTCTACAAATAAAAACTACACAGGAGAATTTTGTGAAACTTCTTTCTGTTCTGTTTGTTCAACTAAAAGATTTGAAGCTTAGTTTTGATTGAGCCGTTCTGAAACACTCTTTCTGTAGAAAATGCAAGTGGAGATTCGGAGCGCTAAGAGGGTAATAGTGGAAAAAGGAATGTCTCCAAATATAAACTACACAGAATCATTCTGTGAAACGTCTTTCTGATCTGTGCATTCAGCTAACAGAGTTAAACCATACTTTTGATTGAGCAGATCTGAACACTCTTTCTGTAGAAAATGCAACTGGACATTTGGAGCGCTAAGAGAGTAGTAGTGGAAAAAGGAATATATTCAAATATAAACTACACAGAAGCATTCTGTGAAACTTCTTTCTGATCTGAGCATTCAGCTAACAGAGTTAAACCATACTTTTGATTGAGCAGATTTGAAACACTCTGTCTGTAGAAAATGCAACGCGACATTCGTAGCGCTAAGTGGGTAATAGTGGAAAAAAGAATATGTTCAAATATAAACTACACAGAAGCATTGTATGAAACTTCTTTCTGTTCTGTGCATTCAAATAACAGAGTTGAACCTTACTTTTGATTGAGCCGTTCTGAAACACTCTTTCTGTAGATACTGCAATTGGACATTCTGAGCGCTAAGAGGCCTCTATTGCGAAAAATAATATCTTCAAATAAAAACTACACAGAAGAATTGTGTGAAACTTATTTCTGATATGTTCATTAAGCTAACAGAGTTAAACCATACTTTTGATTGCGCAGTTCTGAACACTCTTTCTGTAGAAAATGCAAGTGGACATTCGGAGCGCTAAGAGGGTAATAGTGGAAAAAGGAATATATTTAAATATAAACTACACAGTAGCATTCTGTGAAAATTCTTTCTGTTCTGTGCATTCAACTAACAGAGTTGAACCTTACTTTTGATTGAGCCGTTCTGAAACACTCTTTCTGTAGAAACTGCAATTGGACATGCTAAGCGCTAAGAGGCCTACATTGGGAAAAAGAATATCTTCAAATAAAAACTACACAGATGCATTCTGTGAAACTTATTTCTGATCTGTAAATTCAGTTAACAGAGATAAAATATATTTTTGATTGAGCAGTTATGAAACACTCTTTTTGTGGAAAATGCAAGTGGAGATTCGGAGCGCTAAGTGGGTAATAGTGGAAAAAGGAATGTCTTCAAATATAAACTACACAGAATCATTCGGTGAAACTTCTTTCTGATCTGTGCATTCAGCTAACAGAGTTAAACCATACTTTTGATTGAGCAGATCTGAACACTCTTTCTGTAGAAAATGCAACTGGACATTTGGAGCGCTAAGAGCGTAGTAGTGGAAAAAGGAATATATTCAAATATAAACTACACAGAAGCATTCTGTGAAACTTCTTTCTGATCTGAGCATTCAGCTAACAGAGTTAAACCATACTTTTGATTGAGCAGATCTGAACACTCTTTCTGTAGAAAATGCAACTGGACATTTGGAGCGCTAAGAGCGTAGTAGTGGAAAAAGGAATATATTCAAATATAAACTACACAGAAGCATTCTGTGAAACTTCTTTCTGATCTGAGCATTCAGCTAACAGAGTTAAACCATACTTTGGATTGAGCAGTTTTGAAACACTCTGTCTGTAGAAAATGCAACTGGACATTCGTAGCGCTAAGTGGGTAATAGTGGAAAAAAGAATATGTTCAAATATAAACTACACAGAAGCATTGTATGAAACTTCTTTCTGTTCTGTGCATTCAACTAACAGAGTTGAACCTTACTTTTGATTGAGCCGTTCTGAAACACTCTTTCTGTAGAAACTGCAATTGGACATTCTGAGCGCTAGGAGGCCTATATTGGGAAAAAGAATGTCTACAAATAAAAACTTCACAGAAGAATTGTGTGAAACTTCTTTCTGTTCTGTTTGTTCAACTAAAAGAGTTGAACCTTAGTTTTGATTGAGCCGTTCTGAAACACTCTTTCTGTAAAAAATGCAAGAGGAGATTCGGAGAGCTAAGAGGGTAATAGTGGAAAAAGGAATGTCTCCAAATATAAACTACATAGAATCATTCTGTGAAACTTCTTTCTGATCTGTGCATTCAGCTAACAGAGTTAAACCATACTTTTGATTGAGCAGATCTGAACACTCTTTCTGTAGAAAATGCAACTGGACATTTGGATCGCTAAGAGAGTAGTAGTGGAAAAAGGAATATATTCAAATATAAAATACACAGAAGCATTCTGTGAAACTTCTTTCTGATCTGAGCATTCAGCTAACAGAGTTAAACCATACTTTTGATTGAGCAGTTGTGAAACACTCTGTCTGTAGAAAATGCAACGGGACATTCGTAGCGCTAAGTGAGTAATAGTGGAAAAAATAATATGTTCAAATATAAACTACACAGAAGCATTGTATGAAACTTCTTTCTGTTCTGTGCATTCAACTAACAGAGTTGAACCTTACTTTTGATTGAGCCGTTCTGAAACACTCTTTCTGTAGAAACTGCAATTGGACATTCTGAGCGCTAAGAGGCCTCTATTGGGAAAAATAATATCTTCAAATAAAAACTACACAGAAGCATTGTGTGAAACTTATTTCTGATATGTTCATTAAGCTAACAGAGTTAAACCATACTTTGATTGCGCAGTTCTTAACACTCTTTCTGTAGAAAATGCAAGTGGACCTTCGGAGCGCTAAGAGGGTAATAGAGGAAAAAGGAATATATTCAAATATAAACTACACAGTAGCATTCTGTGAAAATTCTTTCTGTTCTGTGCATTCAACTAACAGAGTTGAACCTTACTTTTGATTGAGCCGTTCTGAAACTCTCTTCCTGTAGAAACTGCAATTGGACATGCTAAGCGATAAGAGGCCTACATTGGGAAAAATAATATCTTCAAATAAAAACTACACAGATGCATTCTGTGAAACTTATTTCTGATCTGTAAATTCAGTTAACAGAGATAAAACATATTTTTGATTGAGCAGTTATGAAACACTCTTTTTGTAGAAAATGCAAGTGGAGATTCGGAGCGCTAAGTGGGTAATAGTGGAAAAAGGAATGTCTTCAAATATAAACTACACAGAATCATTCGGTGAAACTTCTTTCTGATCTGTGCATTCAGCTAACAGAGTTAAATCATACTTTTGATTGAGCAGATCTGAACACTCTTTCTGTAGAAAATGCAACTGGACATTTGGAGCGCTAAGAGCGTAGTAGTGGAAAAAGGAATATATTCAAATATAAACTACACAGAAGCATTCTGTGAAACTTCTTTCTGATCTGAGCATTCAGCTAACATAGTTAAACCGTACTTTTGATTGAGCAGTTTTGAAACACTCTGTCTGTAGAAAATGCAACTGGACATTCATAGCGCTAAGTGGGTAATAGTGGAAAAAAGAATATGTTCAAATATAAACTACACAGAAGCATTGTATGAAACTACTTTCTGTTCTGTGCATTCAACTAACAGAGTTGAACCTTACTTTTGATTGAGCCGTTCTGAAACACTCTTTCTGTAGAAACTGCAATTGGACATTCTGAGCGATAGGAGGCCTATATTGGGAAAAAGAATGTCTACAAATAAAAACTACACAGAAGAATTTTGTGAAACTTCTTTCTGTTCTGTTTGTTCAACTAAAAGATTTGAAGCTTAGTTTTGATTGAGCCGTTCTGAAACACTCTTTCTGTAGAAAATGCAAGTGGAGATTCGGAGCGCTAAGAGGGTAATAGTGGAAAAAGGAATGTCTCCAAATATAAACTACACAGAATCATTCTGTGAAACTTCTTTCTGATCTGTGCATTCAGCTAACAGAGTTAAACCATACTTTTGATTGAGCAGATCTGAACACTCTTTCTGTAGAAAATGCAACTGGACATTTGGAGCGCTAAGAGAGTAGTAGTGGAAAAAGGAATATATTCAAATATAAACTACACAGAAGCATTCTGTGAAACTTCTTTCTGATCTGAGCATTCAGCTAACAGAGTTAAACCATACTTTTGATTGAGCAGATTTGAAACACTCTGTCTGTAGAAAATGCAACGCGACATTCGTAGCGCTAAGTGGGTAATAGTGGAAAAAAGAATATGTTCAAATATAAACTACACAGAAGCATTGTATGAAACTTCTTTCTGTTCTGTGCATTCAAATAACAGAGTTGAACCTTACTTTTGATTGAGCCGTTCTGAAACACTCTTTCTGTAGATACTGCAATTGGACATTCTGAGCGCTAAGAGGCCTCTATTGCGAAAAATAATATCTTCAAATAAAAACTACACAGAAGCATTGTGTGAAACTTATTTCTGATATGTTCATTAAGCTAACAGAGTTAAACCATACTTTTGATTGCGCAGTTCTGAACACTCTTTCTGTAGAAAATGCAACTGGACATTCATAGCGCTAAGTGGGTAATAGTGGAAAAAAGAATATGTTCAAATATAAACTACACAGAAGCATTGTATGAAACTTCTTTCTGTTCTGTGCATTCAACTAACAGAGTTGAACCTTACTTTTGATTGAGCCGTTCTGAAACACTCTTTCTGTAGAAACTGCAATTGGACATTCTGAGCGATAGGAGGCCTATATTGGGAAAAAGAATGTCTACAAATAAAAACTACACAGAAGAATTTTGTGAAACTTCTTTCTGTTCTGTTTGTTCAACTAAAAGAGTTGAACCTTAGTTTTGATTGAGCCGTTCTGAAACACTCTTTCTGTAGAAAATGCAAGTGGAGATTCGGAGCGCTAAGAGGGTAATAGTGGAAAAAGGAATGTCTCCAAATATAAACTACACAGAATCATTCTGTGAAACTTCTTTCTGATCTGTGCATTCAGCTAACAGAGTTAAACCATACTTTTGATTGAGCAGATCTGAACACTCTTTCTGTAGAAAATGCAACTGGACATTTGGAGCGCTAAGAGCGTAGTAGCGGAAAAAGGAATATATTCAAATATAAACTACACAGAAGCATTCTGTGAAACTTCTTTCTGATCTGAGCATTCAGCTAACAGAGTTAAACCATACTTTTGATTGAGCAGATCTGAACACTCTTTCTGTAGAAAATGCAACTGGACATTTGGAGCGCTAAGAGCGTAGTAGTGGAAAAAGGAATATATTCAAATATAAACTACACAGAAGCATTCTGTGAAACTTCTTTCTGATCTGAGCATTCAGCTAACAGAGTTAAACCATACTTTTGATTGAGCAGTTTTGAAACACTCTGTCTGTAGAAAATGCAACTGGACATTCGTAGCGCTAAGTGGGTAATAGTGGAAAAAATAATATGTTCAAATATAAACTACACAGAAGCATTGTATGAAACTTCTTTCTGTTCTGTGCATTCAAATAACAGAGTTGAACCTTACTTTTGATTGAGCCGTTCTGAAACACTCTTTCTGTAGATACTGCAATTGGACTTTCTGAGCGCTAAGAGGCCTCTATTGCGAAAAATAATATCTTCAAATAAAAACTACACAGAAGCATTGTGTGAAACTTATTTCTGATATGTTCATTAAGCTAATAGAGTTAAACCATACTTTTGATTGCGCAGTTCTGAACACTCTTTCTGTAGAAAATGCAAGTGGACATTCGGAGTGCTAAGAGGGTAATAATGGAAAAAAGAATATATTTAAATATAAACTACACAGTAGCATTCTGTGAAAATTCTTTCTGTTCTGTGCATTCAACTAACAGAGTTGAACCTTACTTTTGATTGAGCCGTTCTGAAACACTCTTTCTGTAGAAACTGCAATTGGACATGCTAAGCGCTAAGAGGCCTACATTGGGAAAAAGAATATCTTCAAATAAAAACTACACGGATGCATTCTGTGAAACTTATTTCTGATCTGTAAATTCAGTTAACAGAGATAAAACATATTTTTGATTGAGCAGTTATGAAACACTCTTTTTGTGGAAAATGCAAGTGGAGATTCGGAGCGCTAAGTGGGTAATAGTGGAAAAAGGAATGTCTTCAAATATAAACTACACAGAATCATTCGGTGAAACTTCTTTCTGATCTGTGCATTCAGCTAACAGAGTTAAACCATACTTTTGATTGAGCAGATCTGAACACTCTTTCTGTAGAAAATGCAACTGGACATTTGGAGCGCTAAGAGCGTAGTAGTGGAAAAAGGAATATATTCAAATATAAACTACACAGAAGCATTCTGTGAAACTTCTTTCTGATCTGAGCATTCAGCTAACAGAGTTAAACCATACTTTTGATTGAGCAGATCTGAACACTCTTTCTGTAGAAAATGCAACTGGACATTTGGAGCGCTAAGAGCGTAGTAGTGGAAAAAGGAATATATTCAAATATAAACTACACAGAAGCATTCTGTGAAACTTCTTTCTGATCTGAGCATTCAGCTAACAGAGTTAAACCATACTTTTGATTGAGCAGTTTTGAAACACTCTGTCTGTAGAAAATGCAACTGGACATTCGTAGCGCTAAGTGGGTAATAGTGGAAAAAAGAATATGTTCAAATATAAACTACACAGAAACATTGTATGAAACTTCTTTCTGTTCTGTGCATTCAACTAACAGAGTTGAACCTTACTTTTGATTGAGCCGTTCTGAAACACTCTTTCTGTAGAAACTGCAATTGGACATTCTGAGCGCTAGGAGGCCTATATTGGGAAAAAGAATGTCTACAAATAAAAACTACACAGAAGAATTGTGTGAAACTTCTTTCTGTTCTGTTTGTTCAACTAAAAGAGTTGAACCTTAGTTTTGATTGAGCCGTTCTGAAACACTCTTTCTGTAGAAAATGCAAGAGGAGATTCGGAGAGCTAAGAGGGTAATAGTGGAAAAAGGAATGTCTCCAAATATAAACTACACAGAATCATTCTGTGAAACTTCTTTCTGATCTGTGCATTGAGCTAACAGAGTTAAACCATACTTTTGATTGAGCAGATCTGAACACTCTTTCTGTAGAAAATGCAACTGGACATTTGGAGCGCTAAGAGAGTAGTAGTGGAAAAAGGAATATATTCAAATATAAACTACACAGAAGCATTCTGTGAAACTTCTTTCTGATCTGAGCATTCAGCTAAAAGAGTTACACCATACTTTTGATTGAGCAGTTTTGAAACACTCTCTCTGTAGAAAATGAAACGGGACATTCGTAGCGCTAAGTGGGTAATAGTGGAAAAAAGAATATGTTCAAATATAAACTACACAGAAGCATTGTATGAAACTTCTTTCTGTTCTGTGCATTCAACTAACAGAGTTGAACCTTACTTTTGATTGAGCCGTTCTGAAACACTCTTTCTGTAGAAACTGCAATTGGACATTCTGAGCGCTAAGAGGCCTCTATTGGGAAAAATAATATCTTCAAATAAAAACTACACAGAAGCATTGTGTGAAACTTATTTCTGATATGTTCATTAAGCTAACAGAGTTAAACCATGCTTTTCATTGCACAGTTCTGAACACTCTTTCTGTAGAAAATGCAAGTGGACATTCGGAGCGCTAAGAGGGTAATAGTAGAAAAAGGAATATATTCAAATATAAACTACACAGTAGCATTTTGTGAAAATTCTTTCTGTTCTGTGCATTCAACTAACAGAGTTGAACCTTACTTTTGATTGAGCCGTTCTGAAACACTCTTTCTGTAGAAACTGCAATTGGACATTGTAAGCGCTAAGAGGCCTATATTGGGAAAAAGAATATCTTCAAATAAAAACTACACAGATGCATTCTGTGAAACTTATTTCTGATCTGTAAATTCAGTTAACAGAGATAAAACATATTTTTGATTGAGCAGTTATGAAACACTCTTTTTGTAGAAAATGCAAGTGGAGATTCGGAGCGCTAAGAGGGTAATAGTGGAAAAAGGAATGTCTTCAAATATAAACTACACAGAATCATTCGGTGAAACTTCTTTCTGATCTGTGCATGCAGCTAACAGAGTTAAACCATACTTTTGATTGAGCAGATCTGAACACTCTTTCTGTAGAAAACGCAACTGGACATTTGGAGCGCTAAGAGCGTAGTAGTGGAAAAAGGAATATATTCAAATATAAACTACACAGAAGCATTCTGTGAAACTTCTTTCTGATCTGAGCATTCAGCTAACAGAGTTAAACCATACTTTTGATTGAGCAGTTTTGAAACACTCTGTCTGTAGAAAATGCAACTGGACATTCGTAGCGCTAAGTGGGTAATAGTGGAAAAAAGAATATGTTCAAATATAAACTACACAGAAGCATTGTATGAAACTACTTTCTGTTCTGTGCATTCAACTAACAGAGTTGAACCTTACTTTTGATTGAGCCGTTCTGAAACACTCTTTCTGTAGAAACTGCAATTGGACATTCTGAGCGCTAGGAGGCCTATATTGGGAAAAAGAATGTCTACAAATAAAAACTACACAGAAGAATTGTGTGAAACTTCTTTCTGTTCTGTTTGTTCAACTGAAAGAGTTGAAGCTTAGTTTTGATTGAGCCGTCCTGAAACACTCTTTCTGTAGAAAATGCAAGTGGAGATTCGGAGAGCTAAGAGGGTAATAGTGGAAAAAGGAATGTCTCCAAATATAAACTACACAGAATCATTCTGTGAAACTTCTTTCTGATCTGTGCATTCAGCTAACAGAGTTAAACCATACTTTTGATTGAGCAGATCTGAACACTCTTTCTGTAGAAAATGCAACTGGACATTTGGAGCGCTAAGAGGGTAGTAGTGGAAAAAGGAATATATTCAAATATAAACTTCACAGAAGCATTCTGTGAAACTTCTTTCTGATCTGAGCATTCAGCTAACAGAGTTAAACCATACTTTTGATTGAGCAGTTTTGAAACACTCTGTCTGTAGAAAATGCAACGGGACATTCGTAGCGCTAAGTGGGTAATAGTGGAAAAAAGGATATGTTCAAATATAAACTACACAGAAGCATTGTATGAAACTTCTTTCTGTTCTGTGCATTCAACTAACAGAGTTGAAACTTACTTTTGATTGAGCCGTTCTGAAACACTCTTTCTGTAGAAACTGCAATTGGACATTCTGAGCGCTAAGAGGCCTCTATTGCGAAAAATAATATCTTCAAATAAAAACTACACAGAAGCATTGTGTGAAACTTATTTCTGATATGTTCATTAAGCTAACAGAGTTAAACCATACTTTTGATTGCGCAGTTCTTAACACTCTTTCTGTAGAAAATGCAAGTGGACCTTCGGAGCGCTAAGAGTGTAATAGTGGAAAAAGGAATATATTCAAATATAAACTACACAGTAGCATTCTGTGAAAATTCTTTCTGTTCTGTGCATTCAACTAACAGAGTTGAACCTTACTTTTGATTGAGCCGTTCTGAAACTCTCTTTCTGTATAAACTGCAATTGGACATGCTAAGCGCTAAGAGGCCTACATTGGGAAAAAGAATATCTTCAAATAAAAACTACACAGATGCATTCTGTGAAACTTATTTCTGATCTGTAAATTCAGTTAACAGAGATAAAACATATCTTTGATTGAGCAGTTATGAAACACTCTTTTTGTAGAAAATGCAAGTGGAGATTCGGAGCGCTAAGAGGGTAATAGTGGAAAAAGGAATGTCTTCAAATATAAACTACACAGAATCATTCGGTGAAACTTCTTTCTGATCTGTGCATTCAGCTAACAGAGTTAAACCATACTTTTGATTGAGCAGATCTGAACACTCTTTCTGTAGAAAATGCAACTGGACATTTGGAGCGCAAAGAGCGTTGTAGTGGAAAAAGGAATATATTCAAATATAAACTACACAGAAGCATTCTGTGAAACTTCTTTCTGATCTGAGCATTCAGCTAACAGAGTTAAAAAGTACTATTGATTGAGCAGTTTTGAAACACTCTGTCTGTAGAAAATGCAACTGGACATTCATAGCGCTAAGTGGGTAATAGTGGAAAAAAGAATATGTTCAAATATAAACTACACAGAAGCATTGTATGAAACTTCTTTCTGTTCTGTGCATTCAACTAACAGAGTTGAACCTTACTTTTGATTGAGCCGTTCTGAAACACTCTTTCTGTAGAAACTGCAATTGGACATTCTGAGCGATAGGAGGCCTATATTGGGAAAAAGAATGTCTACAAATAAAAACTACACAGAAGAATTTTGTGAAACTTCTTTCTGTTCTGTTTGTTCAACTAAAAGAGTTGAACCTTAGTTTTGATTGAGCCGTTCTGAAACACTCTTTCTGTAGAAAATGCAAGTGGAGATTCGGAGCGCTAAGAGGGTAATAGTGGAAAAAGGAATGTCTCCAAATATAAACTACACAGAATCATTCTGTGAAACTTCTTTCTGATCTGTGCATTCAGGTAACAGAGTTAAACCATACTTTTGATTGAGCAGATCTGAACACTCTTTCTGTAGAAAATGCAACTGGACATTTGGAGCGCTAAGAGGGTAGAAGTGGAAAAAGGAATATATTCAAATATAAACTACACAGAAGCATTCTGTGAAACTTCTTTCTGATCTGAGCATTCAGCTAACAGATTTAAACCATACTTTTGATTGAGCAGTTTTGAAACACTCTGTCTGTAGAAAATGCAACGGGACATTCGTAGCGCTAAGTGGGTAATAGTGGAAAAAAGAATATGTTCAAATATAAACTACACAGAAGCATTGTATGAAACTTCTTTCTGTTCTGTGCATTCAACTAACAGAGTTGAACCTTACTTTTGATTGAGCCGTTCTGAAACACTCTTTCTGTAGAAACTGCAATTGGACATTCTGAGCGCTAAGAGGCATCTATTGCGTAAAATAATATCTTCAAATAAAAACTACACAGAAGCATTGTGTGAAACTTATTTCTGATATGTTCATTAAGCTAACAGAGTTAAACCATACTTTTGATTGCGCAGTTCTTAACACTCTTTCTGTAGAAAATGCAAGTGGACATTCCGAACGCTAAGAGGGTAATAGTGGAAAAAGGAATATATTCAAATATAAACTACACAGCAGCATTCTGTGAAAATTCTTTCTGTTCTGTGCATTCAACTAACAGAGTTGAACCTTACTTTTGATTGAGCCGTTCCTAAACACTCTTTCTGTAGAAACTGCAATTGGACATGCTAAGCGCTAAGAGGCCTACATTGGGAAAAAGAATATCTTCAAATAAAAACTACACAGATGCATTCTGTGAAACTTATTTCTGATCTGTAAATTCAGTTAACAGAGATAAAACATATTTTTGATTGAGCAGTTATGAAACACTCTTTTTGTAGAAAATGCAAGTGGAGATTCGGAGCGCTAAGTGGGTAATAGTGGAAAAAGGAATGTCTTCAAATATAAACTACACAGAATCATTCGGTGAAACTTCTTTCTGATCTGTGCATTCAGCTAACAGAGTTAAACCATACTTTTGATTGAGCAGATCTGAACACTCTTTCTGTAGAAAATGCAACTGGACATTTGGAGCGCTAAGAGCGTAGTAGTGGAAAAAGGAATATATTCAAATATAAACTACACAGAAGCATTCTGTGAAACTTCTTTCTGATCTGAGCATTCAGCTAACAGAGTTAAACCATACTTTTGATTGAGCAGTTTTGAAACACTCTGTCTGTAGAAAATGCAACTGGACATTCGTAGCGCTAAGTGGGTAATAGTGGAAAAAAGAATATGTTCAAATATAAACTACACAGAAGCATTGTATGAAACTTCTTTCTGTTCTGTGCATTCAACTAACAGAGTTGAACCTTACTTTTGATTGAGCCGTTCTGAAACACTCTTTCTGTAGAAACTGCAATTGGACATTCTGAGAGCTAGGAGGCCTATATTGGGAAAAAGAATGTCTACAAATAAAAACTACACAGAAGAATTGTGTGAAACTTCTTTCTGTTCTGTTTGTTCAACTAAAAGAGTTGAACCTTAGTTTTGATTGAGCCGTTCTGAAACACTCTTTCGGTAGAAAATGCAAGTGGAGATTCGGAGAGCTAAGAGGGTAATAGTGGAAAAAGGAATGTCTCCAAATATAAACTACACAGAATCATTCTGTGAAACTTCTTTCTGATCTGTGCATTGAGCTAACAGAGTTAAACCATACTTTTGATTGAGCAGACCTGAACACTCTTTCTGTAGAAAATGCAACTGGACATTTGGAGCGCTAAGAGAGTAGTAGTGGAAAAAGGAATATATTCAAATATAAACTACACAGAAGCATTCTGTGAAACTTCTTTCTGATCTGAGCATTCAGCTAACAGAGTTAAACCATACTTTTGATTGAGCAGATTTGAAACACTCTGTCTGTAGAAAATGAAACGGGACATTCGTAGCGCTAAGTGGGTAATAGTGGAAAAAAGAATATGTTCAAATATAAACTACACAGAAGCATTGTATGAAACTTCTTTCTGTTCTGTGCATTCAACTAACAGAGTTGAACCTTACTTTTGATTGAGCCGTTCTGAAACACTCTTTCTGTAGAAACTGCAATTGGACATTGTGAGCGCTAAGAGGCCTCTATTGGGAAAAATAATATCTTCAAATAAAAACTACACAGAAGCATTGTGTGAAACTTATTTCTGATATGTTCATTAAGCTAACAGAGTTAAACCATACTTTTGATTGCGCAGTTCTGAACACTCTTTCTGTAGAAAATGCAAGTGGACATTCGGAGCGCTAAGAGGGTAATAGTGGAAAAAGGAATATATTCAAATATAAACTACACAGTAGCATTCTGTGAAAATTCTTTCTGTTCTGTGCATTCAACTAACAGAGTTGAACCTTACTTTTGATTGAGCCGTTCTGAAACACTCTTTCTGTAGAAACTGCAATTGGACATGCTAAGCGCTAAGAGGCCTACATTGGGAAAAAGAATATCTTCAAATAAAAACTACACAGATGCATTCTGTGAAACTTATTTCTGATCTGTAAATTCAGTTAACAGAGATAAAACATATTTTTGATTGAGCAGTTATGAAACACTCTTTTTGTAGAAAATGCAAGTGGAGATTCGGAGCGCTAAGAGGGTAATAGTGGAAAAAGGAATGTCTTCAAATATAAACTACACAGAATCATTCGGTGAAACTTCTTTCTGATCTGTGCATTCAGCTAACAGAGTTAAACCATACTTTTGATTGAGCAGATCTGAACACTCTTTCTGTAGAAAATGCAACTGGACATTTGGAGCGCTAAGAGCGTAGTAGTGGAAAAAGGAATATATTCAAATATAAACTACACAGAAGCATTCTGTGAAACTTCTTTCTGATCTGAGCATTCAGCTAACAGAGTTAAACCGTACTTTTGATTGAGCAGTTTTGAAACACTCTGTCTGTAGAAAATGCAACTGGACATTCATAGCGCTAAGTGGGTAATAGTGGAAAAAAGAATATGTTCAAATATAAACTACACAGAAGCATTGTATGAAACTTCTTTCTGTTCTGTGCATTCAACTAACAGAGTTGAACCTTACTTTTGATTGAGCCGTTCTGTAACACTCTTTCTGTAGAAACTGCAATTGGACATTCTGAGCGCTAGGAGGCCTATATTGGGAAAAAGATTGTCTACAAATAAAATCTACACAGAAGAATTGTGTGAAACTTCTTTCTGTTCTGTTTGTTCAACTAAATGTGTTGAACCTTAGTTTTGATTGAGCCGTTCTGAAACACTCTTTCTGTAGAAAATGCAAGTGGAGATTCGGAGAGCTAAGAGGGTAATAGTGGAAAAAGGAATGTCTCCAAATATAAACTACACAGAATCATTCTGTGAAAATTCTTTCTGATCTGTGCATTGAGCTAACAGAGTTAAACCATACTTTTGATTTAGCAGATCTGAACACTCTTTCTGTAGAAAATGCAACTGGACATTTGGAGCGCTAAGAGGGTAGTAGTGGAAAAAGGAATATATTCAAATATAAACTACACAGAAGCATTCTGTGAAACTTCTTTCTGATCTGAGCATTCAGCTAACAGAGTTAAACCATACTTTTGATTGAGCAGTTTTGAAACACTCTGTCTGTAGAAAATGCAACGGGACATTCGTAGCGCTAAGTGGGTAATAGTGGAAAAAAGAATATGTTCAAATATAAACTACACAGAAGCATTGTATGAAACTTCTTTCTGTTCTGTGCATTCAACTAACAGAGTTGAACCTTACTTTTGATTGAGCCGTTCTGAAACACTCTTTCTGTAGAAACTGCAATTGGACATTCTGAGCGCTAAGAGGCCTCTATTGCGAAAAATAATATCTTCAAATAAAAACTACACAGAAGCATTGTGTGAAACTTATTTCTGATATGTTCATTAAGCTAACAGAGTTAAACCATACTTTTGATTGCGCAGTTCTGAACACTCTTTCTGTAGAAAATGCAAGTGGACATTCGGAGCGCTAAGAGGGTAATAGTGGAAAAAGGAATATATTTAAATATAAACTACACAGTAGCATTCTGTGAAAATTCTTTCTGTTCTGTGCATTCAACTAACAGAGTTGAACCTTACTTTTGATTGAGCCGTTCTGAAACACTCTTTCTGTAGAAACTGCAATTGGACATGCAAAGCGCTAAGAGGCCTACATTAGGAAAAAGAATATCTTCAAATAAAAACTACACAGATGCATTCTGTGAAACTTATTTCTGATCTGTAAATTCAGTTAACAGAGATAAAACATATTTTTCATTGAGCAGTTATGAAACACTCTTTTTGTAGAAAATGCAAGTGGAGATTCGGAGCGCTAAGTGGGTAATAGTGGAAAAAGGAATGTCTTCAAATATAAACTACACAGAATCATTCGGTGAAACTTCTTTCTGATCTGTGCATTCAGCTAACAGTGTTAAACCATACTTTTGATTGAGCAGATCTGAACACTCTTTCTGTAGAAAATGCAAATGGACATTTGGAGCGCTAAGAGCGTAGTAGTGGAAAAAGGAATATATTCAAATATAAACTACACAGAAGCATTCTGTGAAACTTCTTTCTGATCTGAGCATTCAGCTAACAGAGTTAAACCATACTTTTGATTGAGCAGTTTTGAAACACTCTGTCTGTAGAAAATGCAACTGGACATTCGTAGCGCTAAGTGGGTAATAGTGGAAAAAAGAATATGTTCAAATATAAACTACACAGAAGCATTGTATGAAACTTCTTTCTCTTCTGTGCATTCAACTAACAGAGTTGAACCTTACTTTTGATTGAGCCGTTCTGAAACACTCTTTCTGTAGAAACTGCAATTGGACATTCTGAGAGCTAGGAGGCCTATATTGGGAAAAAGAATGTCTACAAATAAAAACTACACAGAAGAATTGTGTGAAACTTCTTTCTGTTCTGTTTGTTCAACTAAAAGAGTTGAACCTTAGTTTTGATTGAGCCGTTCTGAAACACTCTTTCGGTAGAAAATGCAAGTGGAGATTCGGAGAGCTAAGAGGGTAATAGTGGAAAAAGGAATGTCTCCAAATATAAACTACACAGAATCATTCTGTGAAACTTCTTTCTGATCTGTGCATTGAGCTAACAGAGTTAAACCATACTTTTGATTGAGCAGATCTGAACACTCTTTCTGTAGAAAATGCAACTGGACATTTGGAGCGCTAAGAGAGTAGTAGTGGAAAAAGGAATATATTCAAATATAAACTACACAGAAGCATTCTGTGAAACTTCTTTCTGATCTGAGCATTCAGCTAACAGAGTTAAACCATACTTTTGATTGAGCAGATTTGAAACACTCTGTCTGTAGAAAATGAAACGGGACATTCGTAGCGCTAAGTGGGTAATAGTGGAAAAAAGAATATGTTCAAATATAAACTACACAGAAGCATTGTATGAAACTTCTTTCTGTTCTGTGCATTCAACTAACAGAGTTGAACCTTACTTTTGATTGAGCCGTTCTGAAACACTCTTTCTGTAGAAACTGCAATTGGACATTGTGAGCGCTAAGAGGCCTCTATTGGGAAAAATAATATCTTCAAATAAAAACTACACAGAAGCATTGTGTGAAACTTATTTCTGATATGTTCATTAAGCTAACAGAGTTAAACCATACTTTTGATTGCGCAGTTCTGAACACTCTTTCTGTAGAAAATGCAAGTGGACATTCGGAGCGCTAAGAGGGTAATAGTGGAAAAAGGAATATATTCAAATATAAACTACACAGTAGCATTCTGTGAAAATTCTTTCTGTTCTGTGCATTCAACTAACAGAGTTGAACCTTACTTTTGATTGAGCCGTTCTGAAACACTCTTTCTGTAGAAACTGCAATTGGACATGCTAAGCGCTAAGAGGCCTACATTGGGAAAAAGAATATCTTCAAATAAAAACTACACAGATGCATTCTGTGAAACTTATTTCTGATCTGTAAATTCATTTAACAGAGATAAAACATATTTTTGATTGAGCAGTTATGAAACACTCTTTTTGTAGAAAATGCAAGTGGAGATTCGGAGCGCTAAGAGGGTAATAGTGGAAAAAGGAATGTCTTCAAATATAAACTACACAGAATCATTCGGTGAAACTTCTTTCTGATCTGTGCATTCAGCTAACAGAGTTAAACCATACTTTTGATTGAGCATATCTGAACACTCTTTCTGTAGAAAATGCAACTGGACATTTGGAGCGCTAAGAGCGTAGTAGTGGAAAAAGGAATATATTCAAATATAAACTACACAGAAGCATTCTGTGAAACTTCTTTCTGATCTGAGCATTCAGCTAACAGAGTTAAACCGTACTTTTGATTGAGCAGTTTTGAAACACTCTGTCTGTAGAAAATGCAACTGGACATTCATAGCGCTAAGTGGGTAATAGTGGAAAAAAGAATATGTTCAAATATAAACTACACAGAAGCATTGTATGAAACTTCTTTCTGTTCTGTGCATTCAACTAACAGAGTTGAACCTTACTTTTGATTGAGCCGTTCTGTAACACTCTTTCTGTAGAAACTGCAATTGGACATTCTGAGCGCTAGGAGGCCTATATTGGGAAAAAGATTGTCTACAAATAAAAACTACACAGAAGAATTGTGTGAAACTTCTTTCTGTTCTGTTTGTTCAACTAAAAGTGTTGAACCTTAGTTTTGATTGAGCCGTTCTGAAACACTCTTTCTGTAGAAAATGCAAGTGGAGATTCGGAGAGCTAAGAGGGTAATTTTTTAAAAAGGAATGTCTCCAAATATAAACTACACAGAACCATTCTGTGAAAATTCTTTCTGATCTGTGCATTGAGCTAACAGAGTTAAACCATACTTTTGATTTAGCAGATCTGAACACTCTTTCTGTAGAAAATGCAACTGGACATTTGGAGCGCTAAGAGGGTAGTAGTGGAAAAAGGAATATATTCAAATATAAACTACACAGAAGCATTCTGTGAAACTTCTTTCTGATCTGAGCATTCAGCTAACAGAGTTAAACCATACTTTTGATTGAGCAGTTTTGAAACACTCTGTCTGTAGAAAATGCAACGGGACATTCGTAGCGCTAAGTGGGTAATAGTGGAAAAAAGAATATGTTCAAATATAAACTACACAGAAGCATTGTATGAAACTTCTTTCTGTTCTGTGCATTCAACTAACAGAGTTGAACCTTACTTTTGATTGAGCCGTTCTGAAACACTCTTTCTGTAGAAACTGCAATTGGACATTCTGAGCGCTAAGAGGCCTCTATTGCGAAAAATAATATCTTCAAATAAAAACTACACAGAAGCATTGTGTGAAACTTATTTCTGATATGTTCATTAAGCTAACAGAGTTAAACCATACTTTTGATTGCGCAGTTCTGAACACTCTTTCTGTAGAAAATGCAAGTGGACATTCGGAGCGCTAAGAGGGTAATAGTGGAAAAAGGAATATATTTAAATATAAACTACACAGTAGCATTCTGTGAAAATTCTTTCTGTTCTGTGCATTCAACTAACAGATTTGAACCTTACTTTTGATTGAGCCGTTCTGAAACACTCTTTCTGTAGAAACTGCAATTGGACATGCAAAGCGCTAAGAGGCCTACATTGGGAAAAAGAATATCTTCAAATAAAAACTACACAGATGCATTCTGTGAAACTTATTTCTGATCTGTAAATTCAGTTAACAGAGATAAAACATATTTTTCATTGAGCAGTTATGAAACACTCTTTTTGTAGAAAATGCAAGTGGAGATTCGGAGCGCTAAGTGGGTAATAGTGGAAAAAGGAATGTCTTCAAATATAAACAACACAGAATCATTCGGTGAAACTTCTTTCTGATCTGTGCATTCAGCTAACAGTGTTAAACCATACTTTTGATTGAGCAGATCTGAACACTCTTTCTGTAGAAAATGCAACTGGACATTTGGAGCGCTAAGAGGGTAGTAGTGGAAAAAGGAATATATTCAAATATAAACTACACAGAAGCATTCTGTGAAACTTCTTTCTGATCTGAGCATTCAGCTAACAGAGTTAAACCATACTTTTGATTGAGCAGTTTTGAAACACTCTGTCTGTAGAAAATGCAACGGGACATTCGTAGCGCTAAGTGGGTAATAGTGGAAAAAAGAATATGTTCAAATATAAACTACACAGAAGCATTGTATGAAACTTCTTTCTGTTCTGTGCATTCAACTAACAGAGTTGAACCTTACTTTTGATTGAGCCGTTCTGAAACACTCTTTCTGTAGAAACTGCAATTGGACATTCTGAGCGCTAAGAGGCCTCTATTGCGAAAAATAATATCTTCAAATAAAAACTACACAGAAGCATTGTGTGAAACTTATTTCTGATATGCTCATTAAGCTAACAGAGTTAAACCATACTTTTGATTGCGCAGTTCTGAACACTCTTTCTGTAGAAAATGCAAGTGGACATTCGGAGCGCTAAGAGGGTAATAGTGGAAAAAGGAATATATTTAAATATAAACTACACAGTAGCATTCTGTGAAAATTCTTTCTGTTCTGTGCATTCAACTAACAGAGTTGAACCTTACTTTTGATTGAGCCGTTCTGAAACACTCTTTCTGTAGAAACTGCAATTGGACATGCAAAGCGCTAAGAGGCCTACATTGGGAAAAAGAATATCTTCAAATAAAAACTACACAGATGCATTCTGTGAAACTTATTTCTGATCTGTAAATTCAGTTAACAGAGATAAAACATATTTTTCATTGAGCAGTTATGAAACACTCTTTTTGTAGAAAATGCAAGTGGAGATTCGGAGCGCTAAGTGGGTAATAGTGGAAAAAGGAATGTCTTCAAATATAAACTACACAGAATCATTCGGTGAAACTTCTTTCTGATCTGTGCATTCAGCTAACAGAGTTAAACCATACTTTTGATTGAGCAGATCTGAACACTCTTTCTGTAGAAAATGCAACTGGACATTTGGAGCGCTAAGAGCGTAGTAGTGGAAAAAGGAATATATTCAAATATAAACTACACAGAAGCATTTTGTGAAACTTCTTTCTGATCTGAGCATTCAGCTAACAGAGTTAAAACATACTTTTGATTGAGCAGTTTTGAAACCCTCTGTCTGTAGAAAATGCAACTGGACATTCGTAGCGCTAAGTGGGTAATAGTGGAAAAAAGAATATGTTCAAATATAAACTACACAGAAGCATTGTATGAAACTTCTATCTGTTCTGTGCATTCAACTAACAGAGTTGAACCTTACTTTTGATTGAGCCGTTCTGAAACACTCTTTCTGTAGAAACTGCAATTGGACATTCTGAGCGCTAGGAGGCCTATATTGGGAAAAAGAATGTCTACAAATAAAAACTACACAGAAGTATTGTGTGAAACTTCTTTCTGTTCTGTTTGTTCAACTAAAAGAGTTGAACCTTAGTTTTGATTGAGCCGTTCTGAAACACTCTTTCTGTAGAAAATGCAAGTGGAGTTTCGGAGAGCTAAGAGGGTAATAGTGGAAAAAGGAATGTCTCCAAATATAAACTACACAGAATCATTCTGTGAAACTTCTTTCTGATCTGTGCATTGAGCTAACAGAGTTAAACCATACTTTTGATTGAGCAGATCTGAACACTCTTTCTGTAGAAAATGCAACTGGACATTTGGAGCGCTAAGAGAGTAGTAGTGGAAAAAGGAATATATTCAAATATAAACTACACAGAAGCATTCTGTGAAACTTCTTTCTGATCTGAGCATTCAGCTAACAGAGTTAAACCATACTTTTGATTGAGCAGTTTTGAAACACTCTGTCTGTAGAAAATGAAACGGGACATTCGTAGCGCTAAGTGGGTAATAGTGGAAAAAAGAATATGTTCAAATATAAACTACACAGAAGCATTGTATGAAACTTCTTTCTGTTCTGTGCATTCAACTAACAGAGTTGAACCTTACTTTTGATTGAGCCGTTCTGAAACACTCTTTCTGTAGAAACTGCAATTGGACATTCTGAGCGCTAAGAGGCCTCTATTGGGAAAAATAATATCTTCAAATAAAAACTACACAGAAGCATTGTGTGAAACTTATTTCTGATCTGAGCATTCAGCTAACAGAGTTAAACCATACTTTTGATTGAGCAGATTTGAAACACTCTGTCTGTAGAAAATGAAACGGGACATTCGTAGCGCTAAGTGGGTAATAGTGGAAAAAAGAATATGTTCAAATATAAACTACACAGAAGCATTGTATGAAACTTCTTTCTGTTCTGTGCATTCAACTAACAGAGTTGAACCTTACTTTTGATTGAGCCGTTCTGAAACACTCTTTCTGTAGAAACTGCAATTGGACATTCTGAGCGCTAGGAGACCTACATTGGGAAAAAGAATATCTTCAAATAAAAACTACACAGATGCATTCTGTGAAACTTATTTCTGATCTGTAAATTCAGTTAACAGAGATAAAACATATTTTTGATTGAGCAGTTATGAAACACACTTTTTGTAGAAAATGCAAGTGGAGATTCGGAGCGCTAAGTGGGTAATAGTGGAAAAAGGAATGTCTTCAAATATAAACTACACAGAATCATTCGGTGAAACTTCTTTCTGATCTGTGCATTCAGCTAACAGAGTTAAACCATACTTTTGATTGAGCAGATCTGAACACTCTTTCTGTAGAAAATGCAACTGGACATTTGGAGCGCTAAGAGCGTAGTAGTGGAAAAAGGCATATATTCAAATTTAAACTACACAGAAGCATTCTGTGAAACTTCTTTCTGATCTGAGCATTCAGCAAACAGAGTTAAACCATACTTTTGATTGAGCAGTTTTGAAACACTCTGTCTGTAGAAAATGCAACTGGACATTCGTAGCGCTAAGTGGGTAATAGTGGAAAAAAGAATATGTTCAAATATAAACTACACAGAAGCATTGTATGAAACTACTTTCTGTTCTGTGCATTCAACTAACAGAGTTGAACCTTACTTTTGATTGAGCCGTTCTGAAACACTCTTTCTGTAGAAACTGCAATTGGACATTCTGAGCGCTAGGAGGCCTATATTGGGAAAAAGAATGTCTACAAATAAAAACTACACAGAAGAATTGTGTGAAACTTCTTTCTGTTCTGTTTGTTCAACTAAAAGAGTTGAACCTTAGTTTTGATTGAGCCGTTCTGAAACACTCTTTCTGTAGAAAATGCAAGTGGAGATTCGGAGAGCTAAGAGGTTAATAGTGGAAAAAGGAATGTCTCCAAATATAAACTACACAGAATCATTCTGTGAAACTTCCTTCTGATCTGTGCATTCAGCTAACAGAGTTAAACCATACTTTTGATTGAGCATTTCTGAACACTCTTTCTGTAGAAAATGCAACTGGACATTTGGAGCGCTAAGAGGGTAGTAGTGGAAAAAGGAATATATTCAAATATAAACTACACAGAAGCATTCTGTGAAACTTCTTTCTGATCTGAGCATTCAGCTAACAGAGTTAAACCATACTTTTGATTGAGCAGTTTTGAAACACTCTGTCTGTAGAAAATGCAACGGGACATTCGTAGCGCTAAGTGGGTAATAGTGGAAAAAAGAATATGTTCAAATATAAACTACACAGAAGCATTGTATGAAACTTCTTTCTGTTCTGTGCATTCAACTAACAGAGTTTAACCTTAATTTTGATTGAGCCGTTCTGAAACACTCTTTCTGTAGAAACTGCAATTGGACGTTATGAGCGCTAAGAGGCCTCTATTGGGAAAAATAATATCTTCAAATAAAAACTACACAGAAACATTGTGTGAAACTTATTTCTGATATGTTCATTAAGCTAACAGAGTTAAACCATACTTTTGATTGCGCAGTTCTGAACACTCTTTCTGTAGAAAATGCAAGTGGACATTCGGAGCGCTAAGAGGGTAATAGTGGAAAAAGGAATATATTCAAATATAAACTACACAGTAGCATTCTGTGAAAACTCTTTATGTTCTGTGCATTCAACTAACAGAGTTGAACCTTACTTTTGATTGAGCCGTTCTGAAACACTCTTTCTGTAGAAACTGCAATTGGACATGCTAAGCGCTAAGAGGCCTACATTGGGAAAAGGAATATCTTCAAATAAAAACTACACAGATGCATTCTGTGAAACTTATTTCTGATCTGTAAATTCAGTTAACAGAGATAAAACATATTTTTGATTGAGCAGTTATGAAACACTCTTTTTGTAGAAAATGCAAGTGGAGACTCGGAGCGCTAAGAAGGTACTAGTGGAAAAAGGAATGTCTTCAAATATAAACTACACAGAATCATTCGGTGAAACTTCTTTCTGATCTGTGCATTCAGCTAACAGAGTTAAACCATACTTTTGATTGAGCAGTTTTGAAACACTCTGTCTGTAGAAAATGCAACTGGACATTCGTAGCGCTAAGTGGGTAATAGTGGAAAAAAGAATATGTTCAAATATAAACTACACAGAAGCATTGTATGAAACATCTTTCTGTTCTGTGCATTCAACTAACAGAGTTGAACCTTACTTTTGATTGAGCCGTTCTGAAACACTCTTTCTGTAGAAACTGCAATTGGACATTCTGAGCGCTAAGAGGCCTATATTGGGAAAACGAATGTCTACAAATAAAAACTACACAGAAGAATTGTGTGAAACTTCTTTCTGTTCTGTTTGTTCAACTAAAAGAGTTGAACCTTAGTTTTCATTGAGCCGTTCTGAAACACTCTTTCTGTAGAAAATGCAAGTGGAGATTCGGAGCGCTAAGAGGGTTATAGTGGAAAAAGTAATGTCTCCAAATATAAACTACACAGAATCATTCTGTGAAACATCTTTCTGATATGTGCATTCAGCTAACAGAGTTAAACCATACTTTTGATTGAGCAGATCTGAACACTCTTTCTGTAGAAAATGCAACTGGACATTTGGAGCGCTAAGAGAGTAGTAGTGGAAAAAGGAATATATTCAAATATAAACTACACAGAAGCATTATGTGAAACTTCTTTCTGATCTGAGCATTCAGCTAACAGAGTTAAACCATACTTTTGATTGAGCAGTTTTGAAACACTCTGTCTGTAGAAAATGCAACTGGACATTCATAGCGCTAAGTGGGTAATAGTGGAAAAAAAATATGTTCAAATATAAACTACACAGAAGCATTGTATGAAACTTCTTTCTGTTCTGTGCATTCAACTAACAGAGTTGAAACTTACTTTTGATTGAGCCTTTCTGAAACACTCTTTCTGTAGAAACTGCAATTGGACATTCTGAGCACTAAGATGCCTCTATTGGGAAAAATAATATCTTCACATAAAAACTACACAGAAGCATTGTGTGAAACTTATTTCTGATATGTTCATTAAGCTAACAGAGTTAAACCATACTTTTGATTGCGCAGTTCTGAACACCCTTTCTGTAGAAAATGCAAGTGGACATTCGGAGCGCTAAGAGGGTAATAGTGGAAAAAGGAATATATTCAAATATAAACTACACAGAAGCATTCTGTGAAACTTCTTTCTGATCTGAGCATTCAGCTAACAGAGTTAAACCATACTTTTGATTGAGCAGTTTTGAAACACTCTGTCTGTAGAAAATGCAACTGGACATTCGTAGCGCTAAGTGGGTAATAGTGGAAAAAAGAATATGTTCAAATAAAAACTACACAGAAGCATTGTATGAAACTTCTTTCTGTTCTGTGCATTCAACTAACAGAGTTGAACCTTACTTTTGATTGAGCCGTTCTGAAACACTCTTTCTGTAGAAACTGCAATTGGACATTCTGAGCGCTAGGAGGCCTATATTGGGAAAAAGAATGTCTACAAATAAAAACTACACAGAAGAATTGTGTGAAACTTCTTTCTGTTCTGTTTGTTCAACTAAAAGAGTTGAACCTTAGTTTTGATTGAGCCGTTCTGAAACACTCTTTCTGTAGAAAATGCAAGTGGAGATTCGGAGCGCTAAGAGGGTAATAGTGGAAAAAGGAATGTCTCCAAATATAAACTACACAGAATCATTCTGTGAAACTTCTTTCTGATCTGTGCATTCAGCTAACAGAGTTAAACCATACTTTTGATTGAGAAGATCTGAACACTCTTTCTGTAGAAAATGCAACTGGACATTTGGAGCGCTAAGAGAGTAGTAGTGGAAAAAGGAATATATTCAAATATAAACTACACAGAAGCATTCTGTGAAACTTCTTTCTGATCTGAGCATTCAGCTAACAGAGTTAAACCATACTTTTGATTGAGCAGTTTTGAAACACTCTGTCTGTAGAAAATGCAACTGGACATTCGTAGCGCTAAGTGGGTAATAGTGGAAAAAAGAATATGTTCAAATATAAACTACACAGAAGCATTGTATGAAACTTCTTTCTGTTCTGTGCATTCAACTAACAGAGTTGAACCTTACTTTTGATTGAGCCTTTCTGAAACACTCTTTCTGTAGAAACTGCAATTGGACATTCTGAGCACTAAGAGGCCTCTATTGGGAAAAATAATATCTTCAAATAAAAACTACACAGAAGCATTGTGTGAAACTTATTTCTGATATGTTCATTAAGCTAACAGAGTTAAACCATACTTTTGATTGCGCAGTTCTGAACACTCTTTCTGTAGAAAATGCAAGTTGACATTCGGAGCGCTAAGAGGGTAATAGTGGAAAAAGGAATATATTCAAATATAAACTACACAGTAGCATTCTGTGAAAATTCTTTCTGTTCTGTGCATTCAACTAACAGAGTTGAACTTTACTTTTGATTGAGCCGTTCTGAAACACTCTTTCTGTAGAAACTGCAATTGGACATGCTAAGCGCTAAGAGGCCTACATTGGGAAAAAGAATATCTTCAAATAAAAACTACACAGATGCATTCTGTGAAACTTATTTCTGATCTGTAAATTCAGTTAACAGAGATAAAACATATTTTTGATTGAGCAGTTATGAAACACTCTTTTTGTAGAAAATGAAAGTTGAGTTTCGGAGCGCTAAGAGGGTAATAGTGGAAAAAGGAATGTCTTCAAATATAAACTACACAGAATCATTCGATGAAACTTCTTTCTGATCTGTGCATTCAGCTAACAGAGTTAAACCATACTTTTGATTGAGCAGATCTGAACACTCTTTCTGTAGAAAATGCAACTGGACATTTGGAGCGCTAAGAGCGTAGTAGTTTAAAAAGGAATATATTCAAATATAAACTACACAGAAGCATTCTGTGAAACTTCTTTCTGATCTGAGCATTCAGCTAACAGAGTTAAACCATACATTTGATTGAGCAGTTTTGAAACACTCTGTCTGTAGAAAATGCAACTGGACATTCGTAGCGCTAAGTGGGTAATAGTGGAAAAAAGAATATGTTCAAATATAAACTACACAGAAGCATTGTATGAAACTTCTTTCTGTTCTGTGCATTCAACTAACAGAGTTGAACCTTACTTTTGATTGAGCCGTTCTGAAACACTCTTTCTGTAGAAACTGCAATTGGACATTCTGAGCGCTAAGAGGCCTATATTGGGAAAAAGAATGTCTACAAATAAAAACTACACAGAAGAATTGTGTGAAACTTCTTTCTGTTCTGTTTGTTCAACTAAAAGAGTTGAACCTTAGTTTTGATTGAGCCGTTCTGAAACACTCTTTCTGTAGAAAATGCAAGTGGAGATTCGGAGCGCTAAGAGGGTAATAGTGGAAAAAGGAATGTCTCCAAATATAAACTACACAGAATCATTCTATAAAACTTCTTTCTGATCTGTGCATTCAGCTAACAGAGTTAAACCATACTTTTGATTGAGCAGATCTGAACACTCTTTCTGTAGAAAATGCAACTGGACATTTGGAGCGCTAAGAGAGTAGTAGTGGAAAAAGGAATATATTCAAATATAAACTACACAGAAGCATTCTGTGAAACTTCTTTCTGATCTGAGCATTCAGCTAACAGAGTTAAACCATACTTTTGATTGAGCAGTTTTGAATCACTCTGTCTGTAGAAAATGCAACTGGAAATTCGTAGCGCTAAGTGCGTAATAGTGGAAAAAAGAATATGTTCAAATATAAACTACACAGAAGCATTCTGTGAAACTTCTTTCTGATCTGAGCATTCAGCTAACAGAGATAAACCATGCTTTTGATTGTGCAGTTTTGAAACACTCTGTCTGTAGAAAATGCAACTGGACATTCGTAGCGCTAAGTGGGTAATAGTGGAAAAAAGAATATGTTCAAATATAAACTACACAGAAGCATTGTATGAAACTTCTTTCTGTTCTGTGCATTCAACTAACAGAGTTGAACCTGACTTTTGATTGAGCCTTTCTGAAACACTCTTTCTGTAGAAACTGCAATTGGACATTCTGAGCGCTAAGAGGCCTCTATTGGGAAAAATAATATCTTCAAATAAAAACTACACAGAAGCATTGTGTGAAACTTATTTCTGATATGTTCATTAAGCTAACAGAGTTAAACCATACTTTTGATTGCGCAGTTCTGAACACTCTTTCTGTAGAAAATGCAAGTGGACATTCGGAGCGCTAAGAGGGTAATAGTGGAAAAAGGAATATATTCAAATATAAACTACACAGTAGCATTCTGTGAAAATTCTTTCTGTTCTGTGCATTCAACTAACAGAGTTGAACCTTACTTTTGATTGAGCCGTTCTGAAACACTCTTTCTGTAGAAACTGCAATTGGACATGCTAAGCGCTAAGAGGCCTACATTGGGAAAAAGAATATCTTCAAATAAAAACTACACAGATGCATTCTGTGAAACTTATTTCTGATCTGTAAATTCAGTTAACAGAGATAAAACATATTTTTGATTGAGCAGTTATGAAACACTCTTTTTGTAGAAAATGCAAGTGGAGATTCGGAGCGCTAAGAGGGTAATAGTGGAAAAAGGAATTTCTTCAAATATAAACTACACAGAATCATTCGGTGAAACTTCTTTCTGATCTGTGCATTCAGCTAACAGAGTTAAACCATACTTTTGATTGAGCAGATCTGAACACTCTTTCTGTAGAAAATGCAACTGGACATTTGGAGCGCTAAGAGAGTAGTAGTGGAAAAAGGAATATATTAAAATATAAACTACACAGAAGCATTCTGTGAAACTTCTTTCGGATCTGAGCATTCAGCTAACAGAGTTAAACCATACTTTTGATTGAGCAGTTTTGAAACACTCTGTCTGTAGAAAATGCAACTGGACATTCGTACCGCTAAGTGGGTAATAGTGGAAAAAAGAAAATGTTCAAATATAAACTACACAGAAGCATTGTATGAAACTTCTTTCTGTTCTGTGCATTCAACTAACAGAGTTGAACCTTACTTTTGATTGAGCCGTTCTGAAACAGTCTTTCTGTAGAAACTGCAATTGGACATTCTGAGCGCTAAGAGGGCTCTATTGGGAAAAATAATATCTTCAAATAAAAACTACACAGAAGAATTGTGTGAAACTTATTTCTGATATGTTCATTAAGCTAACAGAGTTAAACCATACTTTTGATTGCGCAGTTCTGAACACTCTTTCTGTAGAAAATGCAAGTGGACATTCGGAGCGCTAAGAGGGTAATAGTGGAAAAAGGAATATATTCAAATATAAACTACACAGTAGCATTCTGTGAAAATTCTTTCTGTTCTGTGCATTCAACTAACAGAGTTGAACCTTACTTTTGATTGAGCCGTTCTGAAACACTCTTTCTGTAGAAACTGCAATTGGACTTGCTAAGCGCTAAGAGGCCTACATTGGGAAAAAGAATATCTTCAAATAAAAACTACACAGATGCATTCTGTGAAACTTATTTCTGATCTGTAAATTCAGTTAACAGAGATAAAACATATTTTTGATTGAGCAGTTATGAAACACTCTTTTTGTAGAAAATGCAAGTGGAGATTCGGAGCGCTAAGAGGGTAATAGTGGAAAAAGGAAAGTCTTCAAATATAAACTACACAGAATCATTCGGTGAAACTTCTTTCTGATCTGTGCATTCAGCTAACAGAGTTAAACCATACTTTTGATTGAGCAGATCTGAACACTCTTTCTGTAGAAAATGCAACTGGACATTTGGAGCGCTAAGAGCGTAGCAGTGGAAAAAGGAATATATTCAAATATAAACCACACAGAAGCATTCTGTGAAACTTCTTTCTGATCTGAGCATTCAGCTAACAGAGTTAAACCATACATTTGATTGAGCAGTTTTGAAACACTCTGTCTGTAGAAAATGCAACTGGACATTCGTAGCGCTAAGTGGGTAATAGTGGAAAAAAGAATATGTTCAAATATAAACTACACAGAAGCATTGTATGAAACTTCTTTCTGTTCTGTGCATTCAACTAACAGAGTTGAACCTTACTTTGATTGAGCCTTTCTGAAACACTCTTTCTGTAGAAACTGCAATTGGACATTCTGAGCGCTAAGAGGCCTCTATTGGGAAAAATAATATCTTCAAATAAAAACTACACAGAAGCATTGTGTGAAACTTATTTCTGATATGTTCATTAAGCTAACAGAGTTAAACCATACTTTTGATTGCGCAGTTCTGAACACTCTTTCTGTAGAAAATGCAAGTTGACATTCGGAGCGCTAAGAGGGTAATAGTGGAAAAAGGAATATATTCAAATATAAACTACACAGTAGCATTCTGTGAAAATTCTTTCTGTTCTGTGCATTCAACTAACAGAGTTGAACTTTACTTTTGATTGAGCCGTTCTGAAACACTCTTTCTGTAGAAACTGCAATTGGACATGCTAAGCGCTAAGAGGCCTACATCGGGAAAAAGAATATCTTCAAATAAAAACTACACAGATGCATTCTGTGAAACTTATTTCTGATCTGTAAATTCAGTTAACAGAGATAAAACATATTTTTGATTGAGCAGTTATGAAACACTCTTTTTGTAGAAAATGCAAGTTGAGATTCGGAGCGCTAAGAGGGTAATAGTGGAAAAAGGAATGTCTTCAAATATAAACTACACAGAATCATTCGATGAAACTTCTTTCTGATCTGTGCATTCAGCTAACAGAGTTAAACCATACTTTTGATTGAGCAGATCTGAACACTCTTTCTGTAGAAAATGCAACTGGACATTTGGAGCGCTAAGAGCGTAGTAGTGGAAAAAGGAATATATTTAAATATAAACTACACAGAAGCATTCTGTGAAACTTCTTTCTGATCTGAGCATTCAGCTAACAGAATTAAAGCATACTTTTGATTGAGCAGTTTTGAAACACTCTGTCTGTAGAAAATGCAACTGGACATTCGTAGCGCTAAGTGGGAAATAGTGGAAAAAAAAATATGTTCAAATATAAACTACACAGAAGCATTGTATGAAACTTCTTTCTGTTCTGTGCATTCAACTAACAGAGTTGAACCTTACTTTTGATTGAGCCGTTCTGAAACACTCTTTCTGTAGAAACTGCAATTGGACATTCTGAGCGCTAAGAGGCCTATATTGGGAAAAAGAATGTCTACAAATAAAAACTACACAGAAGAATTGTGTGAAACTTCTTTCTGTTCTGTTTGTTCAACTAAAAGAGTTGAACCTTAGTTTTGATTGAGCCGTTCTGAAACACTCTTTCTGTAGAAAATGCAAGTGGAGATTCGGAGCGCTACGAGGGTAATAGTGGAAAAAGGAATGTCTCCAAATATAAACTACACAGAATCATTCTGTGAAACTTCTTTCTGATCTGTGCATTCAGCTAACAGAGTTAAACCATACTTTTGATTGAGCAGATCTGAACACTCTTTCTGTAGAAAATGCAACTGGACATTTGGAGCGCTAAGAGAGTAGTAGTGGAAAAAGGAATATATTCAAATATAAACTACACAGAAGCATTCTGTGAAACTTCTTTCTGATCTGAGCATTCAGCTAACAGAGTTAAACCATACTTTTGATTGAGCAGTTTTGAAACACTCTGTCTGTAGAAAATGCAACTGGACATTCGTAGCGCTAAGTGGGTAATAGTGGAAAAAAGAATATGTTCAAATATAAACTACACAGAAGCATTGTATGAAACTTCTTTCTGTTCTGTGCATTCAACTAACAGAGTTGAACCTGACTTTTGATTGAGCCTTTCTGAAACACTCTTTCTGTAGAAACTGCAATTGGACATTCTGAGCGCTAAGAGGCCTATATTGGGAAAAATAATATCTTCAAATAAAAACTACACAGAAGCATTGTGTGAAACTTATTTCTGATATGTTCATTAAGCTAACAGAGTTAAACCATACTTTTGATTGCGCAGTTCTGAACACTCTTTCTGTAGAAAATGCAAGTGGACATTCGGAGCGCTAAGAGGGTAATAGTGGAAAAAGGAATATATTCAAATATAAACTACACAGTAGCATTCTGTGAAAATTCTTTCTGTTCTGTGCATTCAACTAACAGAGTTGAACCTTACTTTTGATTGAGCCGTTCTGAAACACTCTTTCTGTAGAAACTGCAATTGGACATGCTAAGCGCTAAGAGGCCTACATTGGGAAAAAGAATATCTTCAAATAAAAACTACACAGATGCATTCTGTGAAACTTATTTCTGATCTGTAAATTCAGTTAACAGAGATAAAACATATTTTTGATTGAGCAGTTATGAAACACTCTTTTTGTAGAAAATGCAAGTGGAGATTCGGAGCGCTAAGAGGGTAATAGTGGAAAAAGTAATGTCTTCAAATATAAACTACACAGAATCATTCGGTGAAACTTCTTTCTGATCTGTGCATTCAGCTAACAGAGTTAAACCATACTTTTGATTGAGCAGATCTGAACACTCTTTCTGTAGAAAATGCAACTGGACATTTGGAGCGCTAAGAGCGTAGTAGTGGAAAAAGGAATATATTCAAATATAAACTACACAGAAGCATTCTGTGAAACTTCTTTCGGATCTGAGCATTCAGCTAACAGAGTTAAACCATACTTTTGATTGAGCAGTTCTGAACACTCTTTCTGTAGAAAATGCAAGTGTACATTCGGAGCGCTAAGAGGGTATTAGTGGAAAAAGGAATATATTCAAATATAAACTACACAGTAGCATTCTGTGAAAATTCTTTCTGTTCTGTGCATTCAACTAACAGAGTTGAACCTTACTTTTGATTGAGCCGTTCTGAAACACTCTTTCTGTAGAAACTGCAATTGGACATGCTAAGCGCTAAGAGGCCTACCTTGGGAAAAAGAATATCTTCAAATAAAAACTACACAGATGCATTCTGTGAAACTTATTTCTGATTTGTAAATTCAGTTAACAGAGATAAAACATATTTTTGATTGAGCAGTTATGAAACACTCTTTTTGTAGAAAATGCAAGTGGAGATTCGGAGCGCTAAGAGGGTAATAGTGGAAAAAGGAATGTCTCCAAATATAAATTACACAGAATCATTAGGTGAAACTTCTTTCTGATCTGTGCATTCTGCTAACAGAGTTAAAACATACTTTTGATTGGGCAGATCTGAACACTCTTTCTGTAGAAAATGCAACTGGACATTTGGAGCGCTAAGAGCGTAGTAGTGGAAAAAGGAATATATTCAAATATAAACTACACAGAAGCATTCTGTGAAACTTCTTTCTGATCTGAGCATTCAGATAACGGAGTTAAACCATACTTTTGATTGAGCAGTTTTGAAACACTCTGTCTGTAGAAAATGCAACTGGACATTCGTAGCGCTAAGTGGGTAATAGTGGAAAAAAGTATATGTTCAAATATAAACTACACAGAAGCCTTGTATGAAATTTCTTTCTGTTCTGTGCATTCAACTAACAGAGTTGAACCTTACTTTTGATTGAGCCTTTCTGAAACACTCTTTCTGTAGAAACTGCAATTGGACATTCAGAGCGCTAAGAGGCCTATATTGGGAAAAATAATATCTTCAAATAAAAACTACACAGAAGCATTGTGTGAAACTTATTTCTGATATGTTCATTAAGCTAGCCGAGTTAAACCATACTTTTGATTGTGCAGTTCTGAACACTCTTTCTGTAGAAAATGCAAGTGGACATTCGGAGCGCTAAGAGGGTAATAGTGGAAAAAGGAATATATTCAAATATAAACTACACAGTAGCATTCTGTGAAAATTCTTTCTGTTCTGTGCATTCAACTAACAGAGTTGAACCTTACTTTTGATTGAGCCGTTCTGAAACACTCTTTCTGTAGAAACTGCAATTGGACATGCTAAGCGCAAAGAGGCCTACATTGGGAAAAAGAATATCTTCAAATAAAAACTACACAGATGCATTCTGTGAAACTTATTTCTGATCTGTAAATTCAGTTAGAAGAGATAAAACATATTTTTGATTGAGCAGTTATGAAACACTCTTTTTGTAGAAAATGCAAGTGGATATTCGGAGCGCTAACAGGGTAATAGTGGAAAAAGGAATGTCTTCAAATATAAACTACACAGAATCATTCGGTGAAACTTCTTTCTGATCTGTGCATTCAGCTAACAGAGTTAAACCATACTTTTGATTGAGCAGATCTGAACACTCTTTCTGTAGAAAATGCAACTGGACATTTGGAGCGCTAAGAGCGTAGTAGTGGAAAAAGGAATATATTCAAATATAAACTACACAGAAGCATTCTGTGAAACTTCTTTCTGATCTGAGCATTCAGCTAACAGAGTTAAACCATACTTTTCATTGAGCAGTTTTGAAACACTCTGTCTGTAGAAAATGCAACTGGACATTCGTAGCGCTAAGTGGGTAATAGTGGACAAAAGAATATGTTCAAATATAAACTACACAGAATCATTGTATGAAACTTCTTTCTGTTCTGTGCATTCAACTAACAGAGTTGAACCTTACTTTTGATTGAGCCGTTCTGAAACACTCTTTCTGTAGAAACTGCAATTGGACATTCTGAGCGCTAAGAGGTCTATATTGGGAAAAAGAATGTCTACAAATAAAAACTACACAGAAGAATTGTGTAAAACTTCTTTCTGTTCTGTTTGTTCAACTAAAAGAGTTGAACCTTAGTTTTGATTGAGCCGTTCTGAAACACTCTTTCTGTAGAAAATGCAAGTGGAGATTCGGAGCGCTAAGAGGGTAATAGTGGAAAAAGGAATGTCTCCAAATATAAACTACACAGAATCATTCTGTGAAACTTCTTTCTGATCTGTGCATTCAGCTAACAGAGTTAAACCATACTTTTGATTGAGCAGATCTGAACACTCTTTCTGTAGAAAATGCAACTGGACATTTGGAGCGCTAAGAGAGTAGTAGTGGAAAAAGAAATATATTCAAATATAAACTACACAGAAGCACTCTGTGAAACTTCTTTCTGATCTGAGCATTCAGCTAACAGAGTTAAAACATACTTTTGATTGAGCAGTTTTGAAACACTCTGTCTGTAGAAAATGCAACTGGACATTCGTAGCGCTAAGTGGGTAATAGTGGAAAAAAGAATATGTTCAAATATAAACTACACAGAAGCAATGTATGAAACTTCTTTCTGTTCTGTGCATTCAACTAACAGAGTTGAACCTTACATTGATTGAGCCTTTCTGAAACACACTTTCTGTAGAAACTGCAATTGGACATTCTGAGCGCTAAGAGGCCTCTATTGGGAAAAATAATATCTTCAAATAAAAACTACACAGAAGCATTGTGTGAAACTTATTTCTGATATGTTCATTAAGCTAACAGAGTTAAACCATACTTTTGATTGCGCAGTTCTGAACACTCTTTCTGTAGAAAATGCAAGTGTACATTCGGAGCGCTAAGAGGGTATTAGTGGAAAAAGGAATATATTCAAATATAAACTACACAGTAGCATTCTGTGAAAATTCTTTCTGTTCTGTGCATTCAACTAACAGAGTTGAACCTTACTTTTGATTGAGCCGTTCTGAAACACTCTTTCTGTAGAAACTGCAATTGGACATGCTAAGCGCTAAGAGGCCTACCTTGGGAAAAAGAATATCTTCAAATAAAAACTACACAGATGCATTCTGTGAAACTTATTTCTGATTTGTAAATTCAGTTAACAGAGATAAAACATATTTTTGATTGAGCAGTTATGAAACACTCTTTTTGTAGAAAATGCAAGTGGAGATTCGGAGCGCTAAGAGGGTAATAGTGGAAAAAGGAATGTCTCCAAATATAAATTACACAGAATCATTAGGTGAAACTTCTTTCTGATCTGTGCATTCTGCTAACAGAGTTAAAACATACTTTTGATTGGGCAGATCTGAACACTCTTTCTGTAGAAAATGCAACTGGACATTTGGAGCGCTAAGAGCGTAGTAGTGGAAAAAGGAATATATTCAAATATAAACTACACAGAAGCATTCTGTGAAACTTCTTTCTGATCTGAGCATTCAGATAACGGAGTTAAACCATACTTTTGATTGAGCAGTTTTGAAACACTCTGTCTGTAGAAAATGCAACTGGACATTCGTAGCGCTAAGTGGGTAATAGTGGAAAAAAGTATATGTTCAAATATAAACTACACAGAAGCCTTGTATGAAATTTCTTTCTGTTCTGTGCATTCAACTAACAGAGTTGAACCTTACTTTTGATTGAGCCTTTCTGAAACACTCTTTCTGTAGAAACTGCAATTGGACATTCAGAGCGCTAAGAGGCCTATATTGGGAAAAATAATATCTTCAAATAAAAACTACACAGAAGCATTGTGTGAAACTTATTTCTGATATGTTCATTAAGCTAGCCGAGTTAAACCATACTTTTGATTGTGCAGTTCTGAACACTCTTTCTGTAGAAAATGCAAGTGGACATTCGGAGCGCTAAGAGGGTAATAGTGGAAAAAGGAATATATTCAAATATAAACTACACAGTAGCATTCTGTGAAAATTCTTTCTGTTCTGTGCATTCAACTAACAGAGTTGAACCTTACTTTTGATTGAGCCGTTCTGAAACACTCTTTCTGTAGAAACTGCAATTGGACATGCTAAGCGCAAAGAGGCCTACATTGGGAAAAAGAATATCTTCAAATAAAAACTACACAGATGCATTCTGTGAAACTTATTTCTGATCTGTAAATTCAGTTAGAAGAGATAAAACATATTTTTGATTGAGCAGTTATGAAACACTCTTTTTGTAGAAAATGCAAGTGGATATTCGGAGCGCTAACAGGGTAATAGTGGAAAAAGGAATGTCTTCAAATATAAACTACACAGAATCATTCGGTGAAACTTCTTTCTGATCTGTGCATTCAGCTAACAGAGTTAAACCATACTTTTGATTGAGCAGATCTGAACACTCTTTCTGTAGAAAATGCAACTGGACATTTGGAGCGCTAAGAGCGTAGTAGTGGAAAAAGGAATATATTCAAATATAAACTACACAGAAGCATTCTGTGAAACTTCTTTCTGATCTGAGCATTCAGCTAACAGAGTTAAACCATACTTTTCATTGAGCAGTTTTGAAACACTCTGTCTGTAGAAAATGCAACTGGACATTCGTAGCGCTAAGTGGGTAATAGTGGACAAAAGAATATGTTCAAATATAAACTACACAGAATCATTGTATGAAACTTCTTTCTGTTCTGTGCATTCAACTAACAGAGTTGAACCTTACTTTTGATTGAGCCGTTCTGAAACACTCTTTCTGTAGAAACTGCAATTGGACATTCTGAGCGCTAAGAGGTCTATATTGGGAAAAAGAATGTCTACAAATAAAAACTACACAGAAGAATTGTGTAAAACTTCTTTCTGTTCTGTTTGTTCAACTAAAAGAGTTGAACCTTAGTTTTGATTGAGCCGTTCTGAAACACTCTTTCTGTAGAAAATGCAAGTGGAGATTCGGAGCGCTAAGAGGGTAATAGTGGAAAAAGGAATGTCTCCAAATATAAACTACACAGAATCATTCTGTGAAACTTCTTTCTGATCTGTGCATTCAGCTAACAGAGTTAAACCATACTTTTGATTGAGCAGATCTGAACACTCTTTCTGTAGAAAATGCAACTGGACATTTGGAGCGCTAAGAGAGTAGTAGTGGAAAAAGAAATATATTCAAATATAAACTACACAGAAGCACTCTGTGAAACTTCTTTCTGATCTGAGCATTCAGCTAACAGAGTTAAAACATACTTTTGATTGAGCAGTTTTGAAACACTCTGTCTGTAGAAAATGCAACTGGACATTCGTAGCGCTAAGTGGGTAATAGTGGAAAAAAGAATATGTTCAAATATAAACTACACAGAAGCAATGTATGAAACTTCTTTCTGTTCTGTGCATTCAACTAACAGAGTTGAACCTTACATTGATTGAGCCTTTCTGAAACACACTTTCTGTAGAAACTGCAATTGGACATTCTGAGCGCTAAGAGGCCTCTATTGGGAAAAATAATATCTTCAAATAAAAACTACACAGAAGCATTGTGTGAAACTTATTTCTGATATGTTCATTAAGCTAACAGAGTTAAACCATACTTTTGATTGCGCAGTTCTGAACACTCTTTCTGTAGAAAATGCAAGTGTACATTCGGAGCGCTAAGAGGGTATTAGTGGAAAAAGGAATATATTCAAATATAAACTACACAGTAGCATTCTGTGAAAATTCTTTCTGTTCTGTGCATTCAACTAACAGAGTTGAACCTTACTTTTGATTGAGCCGTTCTGAAACACTCTTTCTGTAGAAACTGCAATTGGACATGCTAAGCGCTAAGAGGCCTACCTTGGGAAAAAGAATATCTTCAAATAAAAACTACACAGATGCATTCTGTGAAACTTATTTCTGATTTGTAAATTCAGTTAACAGAGATAAAACATATTTTTGATTGAGCAGTTATGAAACACTCTTTTTGTAGAAAATGCAAGTGGAGATTCGGAGCGCTAAGAGGGTAATAGTGGAAAAAGGAATGTCTCCAAATATAAATTACACAGAATCTTTCGGTGAAACTTCTTTCTGATCTGTGCATTCAGCTAACAGAGTTAAAACATACTTTTGATTGGGCAGATCTGAACACTCTTTCTGTAGAAAATGCAACTGGACATTTGGAGCGCTAAGAGCGTAGTAGTGGAAAAAGGAATATATTCAAATATAAACTACACAGAAGCATTCTGTGAAACTTCTTTCTGATCTGAGCATTCAGATAACGGAGTTAAACCATACTTTTGATTGAGCAGTTTTGAAACACTCTGTCTGTAGAAAATGCAACTGGACATTCGTAGCGCTAAGTGGGTAATAGTGGAAATAAGAATATGTTCAAATATAAACTACACAGAAGCCTTGTATGAAATTTCTTTCTGTTCTGTGCATTCAACTAACAGAGTTGAACCTTACTTTTGATTGAGCCTTTCTGAAACACTCTTTCTGTAGAAACTGCAATTGGACATTCAGAGCGCTAAGAGGCCTATATTGGGAAAAATAATATCTTCAAATAAAAACTACACAGAAGCATTGTGTGAAACTTATTTCTGATATGTTCATTAAGCTAGCAGAGTTAAACCATACTTTTGATTGTGCAGTTCTGAACACTCTTTCTGTAGAAAATGCAAGTGGACATTCGGAGCGCTAAGAGGGTAATAGTGGAAAAAGGAATATATTCAAATATAAACTACACAGTAGCATTCTGTGAAAATTCTTTCTGTTCTGTGCATTCAACTAACAGAGTTGAACCTTACTTTTGATTGAGCCGTTCTGAAACACTCTTTCTGTAGAAACTGCAATTGGACATGCTAAGCGCAAAGAGGCCTACATTGGGAAAAAGAATATCTTCAAATAAAAACTACACAGATGCATTCTGTGAAACTTATTTCTGATCTGTAAATTCAGTTAGAAAAGATAAAACATATTTTTGATTGAGCAGTTATGAAACACTCTTTTTGTAGAAAATGCAAGTGGATATTCGGAGCGCTAAGAGGGTAATAGTGGAAAAAGGAATGTCTTCAAATATAAACTACACAGAATCATTCGGTGAAACTTCTTTCTGATCTGTGCATTCAGCTAACAGAGTTAAACCATACTTTTGATTGAGCAGATCTGAACACTCTTTCTGTAGAAAATGCAACTGGACATTTGGAGCGCTAAGAGCGTAGTAGTGGAAAAAGGAATATATTCAAATATAAACTACACAGAAGCATTCTGTGAAACTTCTTTCTGATCTGAGCATTCAGCTAACAGAGTTAAACCATACTTTTGATTGAGCAGTTTTGAAACACTCTGTCTGTAGAAAATGCAACTGGACATTCGTAGCGCTAAGTGGGTAATAGTGGACAAAAGAATATGTTCAAATATAAACTACACAGAATCATTGTATGAAACTTCTTTCTGTTCTGTGCATTCAACTAACAGAGTTGAACCTTACTTTTGATTGAGCCGTTCTGAAACACTCTTTCTGTAGAAACTGCAATTGGACATTCTGAGCGCTAAGAGGTCTATATTGGGAAAAAGAATGTCTACAATTAAAAACTACACAGAAGAATTGTGTGAAACTTCTTTCTGTTCTGTTTGTTCAACTAAAAGAGTTGAACCTTAGTTTTGATTGAGCCGTTCTGAAACACTCTTTCTGTAGAAAATGCAAGTGGAGATTCGGAGCGCTAAGAGGGTAATAGTGGAAAAAGGAATGTCTCCAAATATAAACTACACAGAATCATTCTGTGAAACTTCTTTCTGATCTGTGCATTCAGCTAACAGAGTTAAACCATACTTTTGATTGAGCAGATCTGAACACTCTTTCTGTAGAAAATGCAACTGGACATTTGGAGCGCTAAGAGAGTAGTAGTGGAAAAAGGAATATATTCAAATATAAACTACACAGAAGCATTCTGTGAAACTTCTTTCTGATCTGAGCATTCAGCTAACAGAGTTAAAACATACTTTTGATTGAGCAGTTTTGAAACACTCTGTCTGTAGTAAATGCAACTGGACATTCGTAGCGCTAAGTGGGTAATAGTGGAAAAAAGAATATGTTCAAATATAAACTACACAGAAGCATTGTATGAAACTTCTTTCTGTTCTGTGCATTCAACTAACAGAGTTGAACCTTACTTTTGATTGAGCCTTTCTGAAACACTCTTTCTGTAGAGACTGCAATTGGACATTCTGAGCGCTAAGAGGCCTCTATTGGGAAAAATAATATCTTCAAATAAAAACTACACAGAAGCATTGTGTGAAACTTATTTCTGATATGTTCATTAAGCTGACAGAGTTAAACCATACTTTTGATTGCGCAGTTCTGAACACTCTTTCTGTAGAAAATGCAAGTGGACATTCGGAGCGCTAAGAGGGTAATAGTGGAAAAAGGAATATATTCAAATATAAACTACACAGTAGCATTCTGTGAAAATACTTTCTGTTCTGTGCATTCAACTAACAGAGTAGAACCTTACTTTTGATTGAGCCGTTCTGAAACACTCTTTCTGTAGAAACTGCAATTGGACATGCTAAGCGCTAAGAGGCCTACATTGGGGAAAAGAATATCTTCAAATAAAAACTACACAGATGCATTCTGTGAAACTTATTTCTGATCTGTAAATTCAGTTAACAGAGATAAAACATATTTTTGATTGAGCAGTTATGAAACACTCTTTTTGTAGAAAATGCAAGTGGAGATTCGGAGCGCTAAGAGGGTAATAGTGGAAAAAGGAATGTCTCCAAATATAAACTACACAGAATCATTCGGTGAAACTTCTTTCTGATCTCTGCATTCAGCTAACAGAGTTAAACCATACTTTTGATTGAGCAGATCTGAACACTCTTTCTGTAGAAAATGCAACTGGACATTTGGAGCGCTAAGAGCGTAGTAGTGGAAAAAGGAATATATTCAAATATAAACTACACAGAAGCATTCTGTGAAACTTCTTTCTGATCTGAGCATTCAGCTAACAGAGTTAAACCATACTTTTGATTGAGCAGTTTTGAAACACTCTGTCTGTAGAAAATGCAACTGGACATTCGTAGCGCTAAGTGGGTAATAGTGGAAAAAAGAATATGTTCAAATATAAACTACACAGAAGCATTGTATGAAACTTCTTTCTGTTCTGTGCATTCAACTAACAGAGTTGAACCTTACTTTTGATTGAGCCTTTCTGAAACACTCTTTCTGTAGAAACTGCAATTGGACATTCTGAGCGCTAAGAGGCCTATATTGGGAAAAATAATATCTTCAAATAAAAACTACACAGAAGCATTGTGTGAAACTTATTTCTGATATGTTCATTAAGCTAACAGAGTTAAACCATACTTTTGATTGCGCAGTTCTGAACACTCTTTCTGTAGAAAATGCAAGTGGACATTCGGAGCGCTAAGAGGGTAATAGTGGAAAAAGGAATATATTCAAATATAAACTACTCAGTAGCATTCTGTGAAAATTCTTTCTGTTCTGTGCATTCAACTAACAGAGTTGAACCTTACTTTTGATTGAGCCGTTCTGAAACACTCTTTCTGTAGAAACTGCAATTGGACATGCTAAGCGCTAAGAGGCCTACATTGGGGAAAAGAATATCTTCAAATAAAAACTACACAGATGCATTCTGTGAAACTTATTTCTGATCTGTAAATTCAGTTAACAGAGATAAAACATATTTTTGATTGAGCAGTTATGAAACACTCTTTTTGTAGAAAATGCAAGTGGAGATTCGGAGCGCTAAGAGGGTAATAGTGGAAAAAGGAATGTCTTCAAATATAAACTACACAGAATCATTCGGTGAAACTTCTTTCTGATCTGTGCATTCAGCTAACAGAGTTAAACCATACTTTTGATTGAGCAGATCTGAACACTCTTTCTGTAGAAAATGCAACTGGACATTTGGAGCGCTAAGAGCGTAGTAGTGGAAAAAGGAATATATTCAAATATAAACTACACAGAAGCATTCTGTGAAACTTCTTTCTGATCTGAGCATTCAGCTAACAGAGTTAAAGCATACTTTTGATTGAGCAGATTTGAAACACTCTGTCTGTAGAAAATGCAACTAGACATTCGTAGCGCTAAGTGGGTAATAGTGGAAAAAAAATATGTTCAAATATAAACTACACAGAAGCATTGTATGAAACTTCTTTCTGTTCTGTGCATTCAACTAACAGAGTTGAACCTTACTTTTGATTGAGCCTTTCTGAAACACTCTTTCTGTAGAAACTGCAATTGGACATTCTGAGCGCTAAGAGGCCTATATTGGGAAAAATAATATCTTCAAATAAAAACTTCACAGAAGCATTGTGTGAAACTTATTTCTGATATGTTCATTAAGCTAACAGAGTTTAACCATACTTTTGATTGCGCAGTTCTGAACACTCTTTCTGTAGAAAATGCAAGTGGACATTCGGAGCGCTAAGAGGGTAATAGTGGAAAAAGGAATATATTCAAATATAAACTACACAGTAGCATTCTGTGAAAATACTTTCTGTTCTGTGCATTCAACTAACAGAGTTGAACCTTACTTTTGATTGAGCCGTTCTGAAACACTCTTTCTGTAGAAACTGCAATTGGACATGCTAAGCGCTAAGAGGCCTACATTGAGGAAAAGAATATCTTCAAATAAAAACTACACAGATGCATTCTGTGAAACTTATTTCTGATCTGTAAATTCAGTTAACAGAGATAAAACATATTTTTGATTGAGCAGTTATGAAACACTCTTTTTGTAGAAAATGCAAGTGGAGATTCGGAGCGCTAAGAGGTTAATAGTGGAAAAAGGAATGTCTCCAAATATAAACTACACAGAATCATTCTGTGAAACTTCTTTCTGATCTGTGCATTCAGCTAACAGAGTTAAACCACACTTTGATTGAGCAGATCTGAACACTCTTTCTGTAGAAAATGCAACTGGACATTTGGAGCGCTAAGAGCGTAGCAGTGGAAAAAGGAATATATTCAAATATAAACTACACAGAAGCATTCTGTGAAACTTCTTTCTGATCTGAGCATTCAGCTAACAGAGTTAAACCATACTTTTGATTGAGCAGTTTTGAAACACTCTGTCTGTAGAAAATGCAACTGGACATTCGTAGCGCTAAGTGGGTAATAGTGGATAAAAGAATATGTTCAAATAGAAACTACACAGAAGCATTGTATGAAACTTCTTTCTGTTCTGTGCATTCAACTAACAGAGTTGAACCTTACTTTTGATTGAGCCGTTCTGAAACACTCTTTCTGTAGAAACTGCAATTGGACATTCTGAGCGCTAACAGGCCTACATTGGGAAAAAGAATTTCTACAAATAAAAACTACACAGAAGAATTGTGTGAAACTTCTTTCTGTTCTGTTTGTTCAACTAAAAGAGTTGAACCTTAGTTTTGATTGAGCCGTTCTGAAACACTCTTTCTGTAGAAAATGCAAGTGGAGATTCGGAGCGCTAAGACGGTAATAGTGGAAAAAGGAATGTCTCCAAATATAAACTACACAGAATCATTCTGTGAAACTTCTTTCTGATCTGTGCATTCAGCTAACAGAGTTAAACCATACTTTTGATTGAGTAGATCTGAGCACTCTTTCTGTAGAAAATGCAACTGGACATTTGGAGCGCTAAGAGAGTAGTAGTGGAAAAAGGAATATATTCAAATATAAACTACACAGAAGCATTCTGTGAAATTTCTTTCTGATCTGAGCATTCAGCTAACAGAGTTAAACCATACTTTTGATTGAGCAGTTTTGAAACACTCTGTCTGTAGAAAATGCAACTGGACATTCGTAGCGCTAAGTGGGTAATAGTGGAAAAAAGAATATGTTCAAATAGAAACTACACAGAAGCATTGTATGAAACTTCTTTCTGTTCTGTGCATTCAACTAACAGAGTTGAACCTTACTTTTGATTGAGCCTTTCTGAAACACTCTTTCTGTAGAAACTGCAATTGGACATTCTGAGCGCTAAGAGGCTTCTATTGGGAAAAATAATATCTTCAAATAAAAACTACACAGAACCATTGTTTTAAACTTATTTCTGATATGTTCATTAAGCTAACAGAGTTAAACCATACTTTTGATTCCGCAGTTCTGAACACTCTTTCTGTAGAAAATGCAAGTGGACATTCGGAGCGCTAAGAGGGTAATAGTGGAAAAAGGAATATATTAAAATATAAACTACACAGTAGCATTCTGTGAAAATTCTTTCTGTTCTGTGCATTCAACTAACAGAGTTGAACCTTACTTTTGATTGAGCCGTTCTGAAACACTCTTTCTGTAGAAAATGCAATTGGACATGCTAAGCGCTAAGAGGCCTACATTGGGAAAAAGAATATCTTCAAATAAAAACTACACAGATGCATTCTGTGAAACTTATTTCTGTTCTGTAAATTCAGTTAACAGTGATAAAACATGTTTTTGATTGAGCAGTTATGAAACACTCTTTTTGTAGAAAATGCAAGTGGAGATTCGGAGCGCTAAGAGGGTAATAGTGGAAAAAGGAATGTCTTCAAATATAAACTACACAGAATCATTCGGTGAAACTTCTTTCTGATCTGTGCATTCAGCTAACAGAGTTAAACCATACTTTTGATTGAGCAGATCTGAACACTCTTTCTGTAGAAAATGCAACTGGACATTTGGAGCGCTAAGAGCGTAGTAGGGGAAAAAGGAATATATTCAAATATAAACTACACAGAAGCATTCTGTGAAACTTCTTTCTGATCTGAGCATTCAGCTAACAGAGTTAAACCATACTTTTGATTGAGCAGTTTTGAAACACTCTGTCTGTAGAAAATGCAACTGGACATTCATAGCGCTAAGTGGGTAATAGTTGAAAAAAGAATGTGTTCAAATATAAACTACACAGAAGCATTGTATGAAACTTCTTTCTGTTCTGTGCATTCAACTAACAGAGTTGAACCTTACTTTTGATTGAGCCTTTCTGAAACACTCTTTCTGTAGAAACTGCAATTGGACATTCTGAGCGCTAAGAGGCCTATATTGGGAAAAATAATATCTTCAAATAAAAACTACACAGAAGCATTGTGTGAAACTTATTTCTGATATGTTCATTAAGCTAACAGAGTTAAACCATACTTTTGATTGCGCAGTTCTGAACACTCTTTCTGTAGAAAATGCAAGTGGACATTCGGAGCGCTAAGAGGGTAATAGTGGAAAAAGGAATATATTCAAATATAAACTACACAGTAGCATTCTGTGAAAATTCTTTCTGTTCTGTGCATTCAACTAACAGAGTTGAACCTTACTTTTGATTGAGCCGTTCTGAAACACTCTTTCTGTAGAAACTGCAATTGGACATGCTAAGCGCTAAGAGGCCTACATTGGGAAAAAGAATATCTTCAAATAAAAACTACACAGATGCATTCTGTGAAACTAATTTCTGGTCTGTAAATTCAGTTAACAGAGATAAAACTTATTTTTGATTGAGCAGTTTTGAAACACTCTTTTTGTAGAAAATGCAAGTGGACATTCGTAGCGCTAAGTGGGTAATAGTGGAAAAAAGAATATGTTGAAATATAAACTACACAGAAGCATTGTATGAAACTTCTTTCTGATCTGTGCATTCAGCTAACAGAGTTGAACCTTACTTTGGATTGAGCCTTTCTGAAACACTCTTTCTGTAGAAAATGCAACTGGACATTTTGAGCGCTAAGAGCGTAGTAGTGGAAAAAGGAATATATTCAAATATAAACTACACAGAAGCATTCTGTGAAACTTCTTTCTGATCTGAGCATTCAGCTAACAGAGTTAAACCATACTTTTGATTGAGCAGTTTTGAAACACTCTGTCTGTAGAAAATGCAACTGGACATTCGTAGCGCTAAGTGGGTAATAGTGGAAAAAAGAATATGTTCAAATATAAACTACACAGAAGCATTGTATGAAACTTCTTTCTGTTCTGTGCATTCAACTAACAGAGTTGAACCTTACTTTTGATTGAGCCGTTCTGAAACACTCTTTCTGTAGAAACTGCAATTGGACATTCTGAGCGCTAAGAGGCCTATATTGGGAAAAAGAATGTCTACAAATAAAAACTACACAGAAGAATTGTGTGAAACTTCTTTCTGTTCTGTTTGTTCAACTAAAAGAGTTGAACCTTAGTTTGGATTGAGCCGTTCTGAAACACTCTTTCTGTAGAAAATGCAAGTGGAGATTCGGAGAGCTAAGAGGGTAATACTGGAAAAAGGAATGTTTCCAAATATAAACTACACAGAATCATTCTGTGAAACTTATTTCTGATCTGTGCATTCAGCTAACAGAGTTAAACCATACTTTTGATTGAGCAGATCTGAACACTCTTTCTGTAGAAAATGCAACTGGACATTTGGAGCGCTAAGAGAGTAGTAGTGGAAAAAGGAATATATTTAAATATAAACTACACAGAAGCATTCTGTGAAACTTCTTTCTGATCTGAGCATTCAGCTAACAGAGTTAAACCATACTTTTGATTGAGCAGTTTTGAAACACTCTGTCTGTAGAAAATGCAACTGGACATTCGTAGCGCTAAGTGGGTAATAGTGGAAAAAAGAATATGTTCAAATATAAACTACACAGAAGCATTGTATGAAACTTCTTTCTGTTCTGTGCATTCAACTAACAGAGTTGAACCTGACTTTTGATTGAGCCTTTCTGAAACAGTCTTTCTGTAGAAACTGCAATTGGACATTCTGAGCGCTAAGAGGCCTATATTGGGAAAAAAAAATCTTCAAATAAAAACTACACAGAAACATTATGTGAAACTTATATCTGATATGTTCATTAAGCTAACAGAGTTAAACCATACTTTTGATTGCTAAGTTCTGAACACTCTTTCTGTAGAAAATGCAAGTGGACATTCGGAGCGCTAAGAGGGTAATAGTGGAAAAAGGAATATATTCAAATATAAACTACACAGTAGCATTCTGTGAAAATTCTTTCTGTTCTGTGCATTCAACTAACAGAGTTGAACCTTACTTTTGATTGAGCCGTTCTGAAACACTCTTTCTGTAGAAACTGCAATTGGACATGCTAAGCGCTAAGAGGCCTACATTGGGGAAAAGAATATCTTCAAATAAAAACTACACAGATGCATTCTGTGAAACTTATTTCTGATCTGTAAATTCAGTTAACAGAGATAAAACATATTTTTGATTGAGCAGTTATGAAACACTCTTTTTGTAGAAAATGCAAGTGGAGATTCGGAGCGCTAAGAGGGTAATAGTGGAAAAAGGAATGTCTTCAAATATAAACTACACAGAATCATTCGGTGAAACTTCTTTCTGATCTGTGCATTCAGCTAACAGAGTTAAACCATACTTTTGATTGAGCAGATCTGAACACTCTTTCTGTAGAAAATGCAACTGGACATTTGGAGCGCTAAGAGCGTAGTAGTGGAAAAAGGAATATGTTCAAATATAAACTACACAGAAGCATTCTGTGAAACTTCTTTCTGATCTGAGCATTCAGCTAACAGAGTTAAACCATACTTTTCATTGAGCAGTTTTGAAACACTCTGTCTGTAGAAAATGCAACTGGACATTCGTAGCGCTAATTGGGTAATAGTGGAAAAAAGAATATGTTCAAATAGAAACTACACAGAAGCATTGTATGAAACTTCTTTCTGTTCTGTGCATTCAACTAACAGAGTTGAACCTTACTTTTGATTGAGCTGTTCTGAAACACTCTTTCTGTAGAAACTGCAATTGGACATTCTGAGCGCTAAGAGGCCTACATTGGGAAAAAGAATGTCTACAAATAAAAACTACACAGAAGAATTGTGTGAAACTTCTTTCTGTTCTGTTTGTTCAACTAAAAGAGTTGAACCTTAGTTTTGATTGAGCCGTTCTGAAACACTCTTTCTGTAGAAAATGCAAGTGGAGATTCGGAGCGCTAAGACGGTAATAGTGGAAAAAGGAATGTCTCCAAATATAAACTACACAGAATCATTCTGTGAAACTTCTTTCTGATCTGTGCATTCAGCTAACAGAGTTAAACCATACTTTTGATTGAGCAGATCTGAACACTCTTTCTGTAGAAAATGCAACTGGACATTTGGAGCGCTAAGAGAGTAGTAGTGGAAAAAGGAATATATTCAAATATAAACTACACAGAAGCATTCTGTGAAATTTCTTTCTGATCTGAGCATTCAGCTAACAGAGTTAAACCATACTTTTGATTGAGCAGTTTTGAAACACTCTGTCTGTAGAAAATGCAACTGGACATTCGTAGCGCTAAGTGGGTAATAGTGGAAAAAAGAATATGTTCAAATAGAAACTACACAGAAGCATTGTATGAAACAACTTTCTGTTCTGTGCATTCAACTAACAGAGTTGAACCTTACTTTTGATTGAGCCTTTCTGAAACACTCTTTCTGTAGAAACTGCAATTGGACATTCTGAGCGCTAAGAGGCTTCTATTGGGAAAAATAATATCTTCAAATAAAAACTACACAGAACCATTGTTTGAAACTTATTTCTGATATGTTCATTAAGCTAACAGAGTTAAACCATACTTTTGATTGCGCAGTTCTGAACACTCTTTCTGTAGAAAATGCAAGTGGACATTCGGAGCGCTAAGAGGGTAATAGTGGAAAAAGGAATATATTCAAATATAAACTACTCAGTAGCATTCTGTGAAAATACTTTCTGTTCTGTGCATTCGACTAACAGAGATGAACCTTACTTTTGATTGAGCCGTTCTGAAACACTCTTTCTGTAGAAACTGCAATTGGACATGCTAAGCGCTAAGAGGCCTACAATGGGGAAAAGTATATCTTCAAATAAAAACTACACAGATGCATTCTGTGAAACTTATTTCTGATCTGTAAATTCAGTTAACAGAGAAAAAACATATTTTTGATTGAGCAGTTATGAAACACTCTTTTTGTAGAAAATGCAAGTGGAGATTCGGAGCGCTAAGAGGGTAATAGTGGAAAAAGGAATGTCTTCAAATATAAACTACACAGAATCATTCGGTGAAACTTCTTTCTGATCTGTGCATTCAGCTAACAGAGTTAAACCATACTTTTGATTGAGCAGATCTGAACACTCTTTCTGTAGAAAATGCAACTGGACATTTGGAGCGCTAAGAGTGTAGTAGTGGAAAAAGGAATATATTCAAATATAAACTACACAGAAGCATTCTGTGAAACTTCTTTCTGATCTGAGCATTCAGCTAACAGAGTTAAAGCATACTTTTGATTGAGCAGTTTTGAAACACTCTGTCTGTAGAAAATGCAACTGGACATTCGTAGCGCTAAGTGGGTAATAGTGGAAAAAAGAATATGTTCAAATATAAACTACACAGAACCATTGTATGAAACTTCTTTCTGTTCTGTGCATTCAACTAACAGAGTTGAACCTTACTTTTGATTGAGCGTTTCTGAAACACTCTTTCTGTAGAAACTGCAATTGGACATTCTGAGCGCTAAGAGGCCTATATTGGGAAAAATAATATCTTCAAATAAAAACTACACAGAAGCATTGTGTGAAACTTATTTTTGATATGTTCATTAAGCTAACAGAGTTAAACCATACTTTTGATTGCGCAGTTCTGAACACTCTTTCTGTAGAAAATGCAAGTGGACATTCGGAGCGCTAAGAGGGTAATAGTGGAAAAAGGAATATATTCAAATATAAACTACACAGTAGCATTCTGTGAAAATTCTTTCTGTTCTGTGCATTCAACTAACAGAGTTGAACCTTACTTTTGATTGAGCCGTTCTGAAACACTCTTTCTGTAGAAACTGCAATTGGACATGCTAAGCGCTAAGAGGCCTACATTGGGGAAAAGAATATCTTCAAATAAAAACTACACAGATGCATTCTGTGAAACTTATTTCTGATCTGTAAATTCAGTTAACAGAGATAAAACATATTTTTGATTGAGCAGTTATGAAACACTCTTTTTGTAGAAAATGCAAGTGGAGATTCGGAGCGCTAAGAGGGTAATAGTGGAAAAAGGAATGTCTTCAAATATAAACTACACAGAATCATTCGGTGAAACTTCTTTCTGATCTGTGCATTCAGCTAACAGAGTTAAACCATACTTTTGATTGAGCAGATCTGAACACTCTTTCTGCAGAAAATGCAACTGGACATTTGGAGCGCTAAGAGCGTAGTAGTGGAAAAAGGAATATATTCAAATATAAACTACACAGAAGCATTCTGTGAAACTTCTTTCTGATCTGAGCATTCAGCTAACAGAGTTAAACCATACTTTTGATTGAGCAGTTTTGAAACACTCTGTCTGTAGAAAATGCAACTGGACATTCGTAGCGCTAAGTGGGTAATAGTGGAAAAAAGAATATGTTCAAATAGAAACTACACAGAAGCATTGTATGAAACTACTTTCTGTTCTGTGCATTCAACTAACAGAGTTGAACCTTACTTTTGATTGAGCCGTTCTCAAACACTCTTTCTGTAGAAACTGCAATTGGACATTCTGAGCGCTAAGAGGCCTCCATTGGGAAAAAGAATGTCTACAAATAAAAACTACACAGAAGAATTGTGTGAAACTTCTTTCTGTTCTGTTTGTTCAACTAAAAGAGTTGAACCTTAGTTTTGATTGAGCCGTTCTGAAACACTCTTTCTGTGGAAAATGCAAGTGGAGATTCGGAGCGCTAAGACGGTAATAGTGGAAAAAGGAATGTCTCCAAATATAAACTACACAGAATCATTCTGTGAAACTTCTTTCTGATCTGTGCATTCAGCTAACAGAGTTAAACCACACTTTTGATTGAGCAGATCTGAACACTCTTTCTGTAGAAAATGCAACTGGACATTTGGAGCGCTAAGAGAGTAGTAGTGGAAAAAGGAATATATTCAAATATAAACTACACAGAAGCATTCTGTGAAATTTCTTTCTGATGTGAGCATTCAGCTAACAGAGTTAAACCATACTTTTGATTGAGCAGTTTTGAAACACTCTGTCTGTAGGAAATGCAACTGGACATTCGTAGCGCTAAGTGGGTAATAGTGGAAAAAAGAATATGTTCAAATAGAAACTACACAGAAGCATTGTATGAAACTTCTTTCTGTTCTGTGCATTCAACTAACAGAGTTGAACTTTACTTTTGATTAAGGCTTTCTGAAACACTCTTTCTGTAGAAACTGCAATTGGACATTCTGAGCGCTAAGAGGCTTCTATTGGGAAAAATAATATCTTCAAATAAAAACTACACAGAACCATTGTTTGAAACTTATTTCTGATATGTTCATTAAGCTAACAGAGTTAAACCATACTTTTGATTGCGCAGTTCTGAACACTCTTTCTGTAGAAAATGCAAGTGGACATTCGGAGCGCTAAGAGGGTAATAGTGGAAAAAGGAATATATTCAAATATAAACTACACAGTAGCATTCTGTGAAAATTCTTTCTCTTCTGTGCATTCAACTAACAGAGTTGAACCTTATTTTGATTGAGCCGTTCTGAAACACTCTTTCTGTAGAAACTGCAATTGGACATGCTAAGCGCTAAGAGGCCTACATTGGGAAAAAGAATATCTTCAAATAAAAAATACACAGATGCATTCTGTGAAACTTATTTCTGGTCTGTAAATTCAGTTAACAGAGATAAAACATATTTTTGATTGAGCAGTTTTGAAACACTCTTTTTGTAGAAAATGCAAGTGGACATTCGTAGCGCTAAGTGGGTAATAGTGGAAAAAAGAATATGTTGAAATATAAACTACAGAGAAGCATTTTATGAAACTTCTTTCTGATCGGTGCATTCAGCTAACAGAGTTGAACCTTACTTTGGATTGAGCCTTTCTGAAACACTCTTTCTGTAGAAAATGCAACTGGACATTTGGAGCGCTAAGAGCGTAGTAGTGGAAAAAGGAATATATTCAAATATAAACTACACAGAAGCATTGTGTTAAAATTATTTCTGATGTGAGCATTCAGCTAACAGAGTTAAACCATACTTTTGATTGCGCAGTTTTGAAACACTCTGTCTGTAGAAAATGCAACTGGACATTCGTAGCGCTAAGTGGGTAATAGTGGAAAAAATAATATGTTCAAATATAAACTACACAGAAGCATTGTATGAAACTTCTTTCTGTTCTGTGCATTCAACTAACAGAGTTGAACCTTACTTTTGATTGAGCCGTTCTGAAACACTCTTTCTGTGGAAACTGCAATTGGACATTCTGAGCGCTAAGAGGCCTATATTGGAAAAAAGAATGTCTACAAATAAAAACTACACAGAAGAATTGTGTGAAACTTCTTTCTGTTCTGTTTGTTCAACTAAAAGAGTTGAACCTTAGTTTTGATTGAGCCGTTCTGAAACACTCTTTCTGTAGAAAATGCAAGTGGTGATTCGGAGCGCTAATTGGGTAATAGTGGAAAAAGAATGTCTCCAAATATAAACTACACAGAATCATTTTGTGAAACTTCTTTCTGATCTGTGCATTCAGCTAACAGAGTTAAACCATACTTTTGATTGAGCAGATCTGAACACTCTTTCTGTAGAAAATGCAACTGGACATTTGGAGCGCTAAGAGAGTAGTAGTGGATAAAGGAATATATTTAAATATAAACTACACAGAAGCATTCTGTGAAACTTCTTTCTGATCTGAGCATTCAGCTAACAGAGTTAAACCATACTTTTGATTGAGCAGTTTTGAAACACTCTGTCTGTAGAAAATGCAACTGGACATTCGTAGCGCTAAGTGGGTAATAGTGGAAAAAAGAATATGTTCAAATATAAACTACACAGAAGCATTGTATGAAACTTCTTTCTGTTCTGTGCATTCAACTAACAGAGTTGAACCTTACTTTTGATTGAGCCTTTCTGAAACACTCTTTCTGTAGAAACTGCAATTGGACATTCTGAGCGCTAAGAGGCTTCTATTGGGAAAAATAATATCTTCAAATAAAAACTACACAGAACCATTGTTTGAAACTTATTTCTGATATGTTCATTAAGCTAACAGAGTTAAACCATACTTTTGATTGCGCAGTTCTGAACACTCTTTCTGTAGAAAATGCAAGTGGACATTCGGAGCGCTAAGAGGGTAATAGTGGAAAAAGGAATATATTCAAATATAAACTACACAGTAGCATTCTGTGAAAATTCTTTCTGTTCTGTGCATTCAACTAACAGAGTTGAACCTTACTTTTGATTGAGCCGTTCTGAAACACTCATTCTGTAGAAACTGCAATTGGACATGCTAAGCGCTAAGAGGCCTACATTGGGAAAAACAATATCTTCAAATAAAAACTACACAGATGCATTCTGTGAAACTTATTTCTGTTCTGTAAATTCGGTTAACAGAGATAAAACATATTTTTGATTGAGCAGTTATGAAACACTCTTTTTGTAGAAAATGCAAGTGGAGATTCGGAGCGCTAAGAGGGGAATAGTGGAAAATGGAATGTCTTCAAATATAAACTACACAGAATCATTCGGTGAAACTTCTTTCTGATCTGTGCATTCAGCTAACAGAGTTAAACCATACTTTTGATTGAGCAGATCTGAACACTCTTTCTGTAGAAAATGCAACTGGACATTTGGAGCGCTAAGAGCGTAGTAGGGGAAAAAGGAATATATTCAAATATAAACTACACAGAAGCATTCTGTGAAACTTCTTTCTGATCTGAGCATTCAGCTAACAGAGTTAAACCATACTTTTGATTGAGCAGTTTTGAAAAACTCTGTCTGTAGAAAATGCAACTGGACATTCGTAGCGCTAAGTGGGTAATAGTGGAAAAAAGAATATGTTCAAATATAAACTACACAGAAGCATTGTATGAAACTTCTTTCTGTTCTGTGCATTCAACTAACAGAGTTGAACCTTACTTTTGATTGAGCCTTTTTGAAACACTCTTTCTGTAGAAACTGCAATTGGACCTTCTGAGCGCTAAGAGGCCTATATTGGGAAAAATAATATCTTCAAATAAAAACTACACAGAAGCATTGTGTGAAACTTATTTCTGATATGTTCATTAAGCTAACAGAGTTAATCCATACTTTTGATTGCGCAGTTCTGAACCCTCTTTCTGTAGAAAATGCAAGTGGACATTCGGAGCGCTAAGAGGGTAATAGTGGAAAAAGGAATATATTCAAATATAAACTACACAGTAGCATTCTGTGAAAATTCTTTCTGTTCTGTGCATTCAACTAACAGAGTTGAACCTTACTTTTGATTGAGCCGTTCTGAAACACTCTTTCTGTAGAAACTGCAATTGGACATGCTAAGCGCTAAGAGGCCTACATTGGGAAAAAGAATATCTTCAAATAAAAAATACACAGATGCATTCTGTGAAACTTATTTCTGGTCTGTAAATTCAGTTAACAGAGATAAAACATATTTTTGATTGAGCAGTTTTGAAACACTCTTTTTGTAGAAAATGCAAGTGGACATTCGTAGCGCTAAGTGGGTAATAGTGGAAAAAAGAATATGTTGAAATATAAACTACACAGAAGCATTGTATGAAACTTCTTTCTGATCGGTGCATTCAGCTAACAGAGTTGAACCTTACTTTGGATTGAGCCTTTCTGAAACACTCTTTCTGTAGAAAATGCAACTGGACATTTGGAGCGCTAAGAGCGTAGTAGTGGAAAAAGGAATATATTCAAATATAAACTACACGGAAGCATTGTGTTAAAATTATTTCTGATCTGAGCATTCGGCTAACAGAGTTAAACCATACTTTTGATTGCGCAGTTTTGAAACACTCTGTCTGTAGAAAATGCAACTGGACATTCGTAGCACTAAGTGGGTAATAGTGGAAAAAAGAATATGTTCAAATATAAACTACACAGAAGCATTGTATGAAACTTCTTTCTGTTATGTGCATTCAACTAACAGAGTTGAACCTTACTTTTGATTGAGCCGTTCTGAAACACTCTTTCTGTAGAAACTGCAATTGGACATTCTGAGCGCTAAGAGGCCTATATTGGAAAAAAGAATGTCTACAAATAAAAACTACACAGAAGAATTGTGTGAAACTTCTTTCTGTTCTGTTTGTTCAACTAAAAGAGTTGAACCTTAGTTTTGATTGAGCCGTTCTGAAACACTCTTTCTGTAGAAAATGCAAGTAGAGATTCGGAGCGCTAATTGGGTAATAGTGGAAAAAGAATGTCTCCAAATATAAACTACACAGAATCATTCTGTGAAACTTCTTTCTGATCTGTGCATTCAGCTAACAGAGTTAAACCATACTTTTGATTGAGCAGATCTGAACACTCTTTCTGTAGAAAATGCAACTGGACATTTGGAGCGCTAAGAGAGTAGTAGTGGAAAAAGGAATATATTTAAATATAAACTACACAGAAGCATTCTGTGAAACTTCTTTCTGATCTGAGCATTCAGCTAACAGAGTTAAACCATACTTTTGATTGAGCAGTTTTGAAACACTCTGTCTGTAGAAAATGCAACTGGACATTCGTAGCGCTAAGTGGGTAATAGTGGAAAAAAGAATATGTTCAAATATAAACTACACAGAAGCATTGTATGAAACTTCTTTCTGTTCTGTGCATTCAACTAACAGAGTTGAACCTTACTTTTGATTGAGCCTTTCTGAAACACTCTATCTGTAGAAACTGCAATTGGACATTCTGAGCGCTAAGATTCCTATATTGGGAAAAATAATATCGTCAAATAAAAACTACACAGAAGCATTATGTGAAACTTATTTCTGATATGTTCATTAAGCTAACAGAGTTAAACCATACTTTTGAATGCGCAGTTCTGAACACTCTTTCTGTAGAAAATGCAAGTGGACATTCGGAGCGCTAAGAGGGTAATAGTGGAAAAAGGAATATATTCAAATATAAACTACACAGTAGCATTCTGTGAAAATTCTTTCTGTTCTGTGCATTCAACTAACAGAGTTGAACCTTACTTTTGATTGAGCCGTTCTGAAACACTCTTTCTGTAGAAATTGCAATTGGACATGCTAAGGGCTAAGAGGCCTTCATTATGAAAAAGAATATCTTCAAATAAATACTACACAGATGCATTCTGTGAAACTTATTTCTGATCTGTAAATTCAGTTAACAGAGATAAAACATATTTTTGATTGAGCAGTTATGAAACACTCTTTTTGTAGAAAATGCAAGTGGAGATTCGGAGCGCTAAGAGGGTAATAGTGGAAAAAGGAATGTCTTCATCTATAAACTACACAGAATCATTCGGTGAAACTTCTTTCTGATCTGTGCATTCAGCTAACAGGGTTAAACCACACTTTTAATTGAGCAGATCTGAACACTCTTTCTGTAGAAAATGCAACTGGACATTTGGAGCGCTAAGAGCGTTGTAGTGGAAAAAGGAATATATTCAAATATAAACTACACAGAAGCATTCTGTGAAACTTCTTTCTGATCTGAGCATTCAGCTAACAGAGTTAAACCATACTTTTGATTGAGCAGTTTTGAAACACTCTGTCTGTAGAAAATGCAACTGGACATTCGTAGCGCTAAGTGGGTGTTAGTGGAAAAAAGAATATGTTCAAATATAAACTACACAGAAGCATTGTATGAAACTTCTTTCTGTTCTTTGCATTCAACTAACAGAGTTGAACCTTACTTTTGATTGAGCCGTTCTGAAACACTCATTCTGTAGAAACTGCAATTGGACATTCAGAGCGCTAAGAGGCCTATATTGGGATAAAGAATGTCTACAAATAAAAACTACACAGAAGAATTGTGTGAAACTTCTTTCTGTTCTGTTTGTTCAACTAAAAGAGTTGAACCTTACTTTTGATTGAGCCTTTCTGAAACACTCTTTCTGTAGAAACTGCAATTGGACATTCCGAGCGCTAAGAGGCCTCTATTGGGAAAAATAATATCTTCAAATAAAAACTACACAGAAGCATTGTGTGAAACTTATTTCTGATATGTTCATTAAGCTAACAGAGTTAAACCATACTTTTGATTGGGCAGTTCTGAACACTCTTTCTGTAGAAAATGCAAGTGGACATTCGGAGCGCTAAGAGGGTAATAGTGGAAAAGGAATATATTCAAATATAAACTACACAGTAGCATTCTGTGAAAATTCTTTCTGTTCTGTGCATTCAACTAACAGATTTGAACCTTACTTTTGATTGAGCCGTTCTGAAACACTCTTTCTGTAGAAACTGCAATTGGAAATGCTAAGCGCTAAGAGGCCTACATTGGGAAAAAGAATATCTTGAAATAAAAACTACACAGATGCATTCTGTGAAACTTATTTCTGATCTGTAAATTCAGTTAACAGAGATAAAACATATTTTTGATTGAGCAGTTATGAAACACTCTTTTTGTAGAAAATGCAAGTGGAGATTCGGAGCGCTAAGAGGGCAATAGTGGAAAAAGGAATGTCTTCAAATATAAACTGCACAGAATCATTCGGTGAAACTTCTTTCTGATCTGTGCATTCAGCTAACAGAGTTAAACCATACTTTTGATTGAGCAGATCTGAACACTCTTTCTGTAGAAAATGCAACTGGACATTTGGAGCGCTAAGAGCGTAGTAGTGGAAAAAGGAATATATTCAAATATAAACTACACAGAAGCATTCTGTGAAACTTCTTTCTGATCTGAGCATTCAGCTAAGAGAGTTAAACCATACTTTTGATTGAGAAGTTTTGAAACACTCTGTCTGTAGAAAATGCAACTGGACATTCGTAGCGCTAAGTGGGTAATAGTGGACAAAAGAATATGTTCAAATATAAACTACACAGAAGCATTGTATGAAACTACTTTCTGTTCTGTGCATTCAACTAACAGAGTTGAACCTTACTTTTGATTGAGCCTTTCTGAAACACTCTTTCTGTAGAAACTGCAATTGGACATTCTGACCGCTAGGAGGCCTATATTGGGAAAAAGAATGTCTACAAATAAAAACTACACAGAAGAATTGTGTGAAACTTATTTCTGTTGTGTTTGTTCAACTAAAAGTGTTGAACCTTAGTTTTGATTGAGCCGTTCTGAAACACTCTTTCTGTAGAAAATGCAAGTGGAGATTCGGAGCGCTAAGAGGGTAATAGTGGAAAAAGGAATGTCTCCAAATATAAACTACACAGAATCATTCTGTGAAACTTCTTTCTGATCTGTGCATTCAGCTAACAGAGTTAAACCAAACTTTTGATTGAGCAGATCTGAACACTCTTTCTGTAGAAAATGCAATTGGACATTTGGAGCACTAAGAGAGTAGTAGTGGAAAAAGGAATATATTCAAATATAAACTACACAGAAGCATTCTGTGAAACTTCTTTCTGATCTGAGCATTCAGCTAACAGAGTTAAACCATACTTTTGATTGAGCAGTTTTGAAACACTCTGTCTGTAGAAAATGCAACTGGACATTCGTAGCGCTAAGTTGGTAATAGTGGAAAAAAGAATATGTTCAAATATAAACTACACAGAAGCATTGTATGAAACTTCTTTCTGTTCTGTGCATTCAACTAACAGAGTTGAACCTTACATTTGATTGAGCCTTTCTGAAACACTCTTTCTGTAGAAACTGCAATTGGACATTCTGAGCGCTAAGAGGCCTCTATTGGGAAAAATAATATCTTCAAATAAAAACTACACAGAAGCATTGTTTGAAACTTATTTCTGATATGTTCATTAAGCTAACAGAGTTAAACCATACTTTTGATTGAGCCGTTCTGAAACACTCTTTCTGTAGAAACTGCAATTGGACATGCTAAGCGCTAAGAGGCCTACATTGGGAAAAAGAATATCTTCAAATAAAAACTACACAGATGCATTCTGTGAAACTTATTTCTGATCTGTAAATTCAGTTAACAGAGATAAAACATATTTTCGATTGAGCAGTTATGAAACACTCTTTTTGTAGAAAATGCAAGTGGAGATTCGGAGCGCTAAGAGGGTAATAGTGGAAAAAGGAATGTCTTCAAATATAAACTACACGGAATCATTCGGTGAAACTTCTTTCTGATCTGTGCATTCAGCTAACAGAGTTAAACCATACTTTTGATTGAGCAGATCTGAACACTCTTTCTGTAGAAAATGCAACTGGACATTTGGAGCGCTAAGAGCATAGTAGTGGAAAAAGGAATATATTCAAATATAAACTACACAGAAGCATTCTGTGAAACTTCTTTCTGATCTGAGCATTCAGCTAACAGAGTTAAACCATACTTTTGATTGAGCAGTTTTGAAACACTCTGTCTGTAGAAAATGCAACTGGACATTCGTAGCGCTAAGTGGGTAATAGTGGAAAAAAGAATATGTTCAAATATAAACTACACAGAAGCATTGTATGAAACTTCTTTCTGTTCTGTGCATTCAACTAACAGAGTTGAACCTTAATTTTGATTGAGCCTTTCTGAAACACTCTTTCTGTAGAAACTGCAGTTGGGCATTCTGAGCGCTAAGAGGCCTCTATTGGGAAAAATAATATCTTCAAATAAAAACTACACAGAAGCATTGTGTGAAACTTATTTCTGATATGTTCATTAAGCTAACAGAGGTAAACCATACTTTTGATTGCGCAGTTCTGAACACTCTTTCTGTAGAAAATGCAAGTGGACATTCGGAGCGCTAAGAGGGTAATAGTGGAAAAAGGAATATATTCAAATATAAACTACACAGTAGCATTCTGTGAAAATTCTTTCTGTTCTGCGCATTCAACTAACAGAGTTGAACCTGACTTTTGATTGAGCCGTTCTGAAACACTCTTTCTGTAGAAACTGCAATTGGACATGCTAAGCGCTAAGAGGCCTACATTGGGAAAAAGAATATCTTCAAATAAAAACTACACAGATGCATTCTGTGAAACTTATTTCTGATCTGTAAATTCAGTTAACAGAGATAAAACATATTTTTGATTGAGCAGTTATGAAACACACTTTTTGTAGAAAATACAAGTGGAGATTCGGAGCGCTAAGAGGGTAATATTGGAAAAAGGAATGTCTTCAAATATAAACTACACAGAATCATTCGGTGAAACTTCTTTCTGATCTGTGCATTCAGCTAACAGAGTTAAACCATACATTTGATTGAGCAGATCTGAACACTCTTTCTGTAGAAAATGCAACTGGACATTTGGAGCGCTAAGAGCGTAGTAGTGGAAAAAGGAATATATTCAAATATAAACTACACAGAAGCATTCTGTGAAACTTCTTTCTGATCTGAGCATTCAGCTAACAGAGTTAAACCATACTTTTGATTGAGCAGCTTTGAAACACTCTGTCTGTAGAAAATGAAACTGGACATTCGTAGCGCTAAGTGGGTAATAGTGGAAAAAACAATATGTTCAAATATAAACTACACAGAAGCATTGTATGAAACTTCTTTCTGTTCTGTGCATTCAAATAACAGAGTTGAACCTTACTTTTGATTGAGCCGTTCTGAAACACTCTTTCTGTAGAAACTGCAATTGGACATTCTGAGCGCTAAGAGGCCTATATTGGGAAAAAGAATGTCTACAAATAGAAACTACACAGAAGAATTGTGTGAAACTTCTTTCTGTTCTGTTTGTTCAACTAAAAGAGTTGAACCTTAGTTTTGATTGAGCCGTTCTGAAACACTCTTTCTGTAGAAAATGCAAGTGGAGATTCGGAGCGCTAAGAGGGTAATAGTGGAAAAAGGAATGTCTCCAAATATAAACTACACAGAATCATTCTGTGAAACTTCTTTCTGATCTGTGCATTCAGCTAACAGAGTTAAACCATACTTTTGATTGAGCAGATCTGAACACTCTTTCTGTAGAAAATGCAACTGGACATTTGGAGCGCTAAGAGAGTAGTAGTGGAAAAAGTAATATAATCAAATATAAACTACACAGAAGCATTCTGTGAAACTTCTTTCTGATCTGAGCATTCAGCTAACAGAGTTAAACCATACTTTTGATTGAGCAGTTATGAAACACTGTGTCTGTAGAAAATGCAACTGGACATTCGTAGCGCTAAGTGGGTAATAGTGGAAAAATAATATGTTCAAATATAAACTACACAGAAGCATTGTATGAAACTTCTTTCTGTTCTGTGCATTCAACTAACAGAGTTGAACCTTACTTTTGATTGAGCCGTTCTGAAACACTCTTTCTGTAGAAACTGCAATTGGACATTCTGAGCGCTAAGAGGCCTCTATTGGGAAAAATAATATCTTCAAATAAAAACTACACAGAAGCATTGTGTGAAACTTATTTCTGATATGTTCATTAAGCTAACAGAGTTAAACCATACTTTTGATTGCGCAGTTCTGAACACTCTTTCTGTAGAAAATGCAAGTGGACATTCGGAGCGCTAAGAGGGTAATAGTGGAAAAAGGAATATATTCAAATATAAACTACGCAGTAGCATTCTGTGAAAATTCTTTCTGTTCTGTGCATTCAACTAACAGAGTTGAACCTTACTTTTGATTGAGCCGTTCTGAAACACTCTTTCTGTAGAAACTGCAATTGGACATGCTAAGCGCTAAGAGGCCTACATTGGGAAAAAGAATATCTTCAAATAAAAACTACACAGATGCATTCTGTGAAACTTATTTCTGATCTGTAAATTCAGTTAACAGAGATAAAACATATTTTTGATTGAGCAGTTATGAAACACTCTTTTTGTAGAAAATGCAATGGAGATTCGGAGCGCTAAGAGGGTAATAGTGGAAAAAGGAATGTCTTCAAATATAAACTACACAGAATCATTCGGTGAAACTTCTTTCTGATCTGTGCATTCAGCTAACAGAGTTAAACCATACTTTTGATTGAGCAGATCTGAACACTCTTTCTGTAGAAAATGCAACTGGACATTTGGAGCGCTAAGAGCGTAGTAGTGGAAAAAGGAATATATTCAAATATAAACTACACAGAAGCATTCTGTGAAACTCCTTTCTGATCTGAGCATTCAGCTAACAGAGTTAAAACATACTTTTGATTGAGCAGTTTTGAAACACTCTGTCTGTAGAAAATGCAACTGGACATTCGTAGCGCTAAGTGGGTAATAGTGGAAAAAAGAATATGTACAAATATAAACTATACAGAAGCATTGTATGAAACTTCTTTCTTTTCTGTGCATTCAACTAACAGAGTTGAACCTTACTTTTGATTGAGCCTTTCTGAAACACTCTTTCTGTAGAAACTGCAATTGGTCATTCTGAGCGCTAAGAGGCCTCTATTGGGAAAAATAATATCTTCAAATAAAAACTACACAGAAGCATTGTGTGAAACTTATTTCTGATATGTTCATTCAGCTAACAGAGTTAAACCATTCTTTTGATTGCTCAGTTCTGAACACTCTTTCTGTAGAAAATGCAAGTGGACATTCGGAGCGCTAAGAGGGTAATAGTGGAAAAAGGAATATATTCAAATATAAACTACACAGTAGCATTCTGTGAAAATTCTTTCTGTTCTGTGCATTCAACTAACAGAGTTGAACCTTACTTTTGATTGAGCCGTTCTGAAACACTCTTTCTGTAGAAACTGCAATTGGACATGCTAAGCGCTAAGAGGCCTACATTGGGAAAAAGAATATCTTCAAATAAAAACTACACAGATGCATTCTGTGAAACTTATTTCTGATCTGTAAATTCAGTTAACAGAGATAAAACATATTTTTGATTGAGCAGTTATGAAACACTCTTTTTGTAGTAAATGCAAGTGGAGATTCGGAGCGCTAAGAGGGTAATAGTGGAAAAAGGAATGTCTTCAAATATAAACTACACAGAATCATTCGGTGAAACTTCTTTCTGATCTGTGCATTCAGCTAACAGAGTTAAACCATACTTTTGATTGAGCAGATCTGAACACTCTTTCTGTAGAAAATGCAACTGGACATTTGGAGCCCTAAGAGCGTAGTAGTGGAAAAAGGAATATATTCAAATATAAACTACACAGAAGCATTCTGTGAAACTTCTTTCTGATCTGAGCATTCAGCTAACAGAGTTAAACCATACTTTTGATTCAGCAGTTTTGAAACACTCTGTCTGTAGAAAATGCAACTGGACATTCGTAGCGCTAAGTGGGTAATAGTGGAAAAAAGAATATGTTCAAATATAAACTACACAGAAGCATTGTATGAAACTTCTTTCTGTTCTGTGCATTCAACTAACAGAGTTGAACCTTACTTTTGATTGAGTCGTTCTGAAACACTCTATCTGTAGAAATTGCAATTGGACATTCTGAGCGCTAAGAGGCCTCTATTGGGAAAAAGAATGTCTACAAATAAAAACTACACAGAAGAATTGTGTGAAACTTCTTTCTGTTCTGTTTGTTCAACTAAAAGAGTTGAACCTTAGTTTTGATTGAGCCGTTCTGAAACACTCTTTCTGTAGAAAATGCAAGTGGAGATTCGGAGCGCTAAGAGGGTAATAGTGGAAAAAGGAATGTCTCCAAATATAAACTACACAGAATCATTCTGTGAAACTTCTTTCTGATCTGTGCATTCAGCTAACAGAGTTAAACCATACTTTTGATTGAGCAGATCTGAACACTCTTTCTGTAGAAAATGCAACTGGACATTTGGAGCGCTAAGAGAGTAGTAGTGGAAAAAGGAATATATTCAAATATAAACTACACAGAAGCATTCTGTGAAACTTCTCTCTGATCTGAGCATTCAGCTAACAGAGTAAAACCATACTTTTGATTGAGCAGTTTTGAAACACTCTGTCTGTAGAAAATGCAACTGGACATTCGTAGCGCTAAGTGGGTAATAGTGGAAAAAAGAATATGTTCAAATATAAACTACACAGAAGCATTGTATGAAACTACTTTCTGTTCTGTGCATTCAACTAACAGAGTTGAACCTTACTTTTGATTGAGCCTTTCTGAAACACTCTTTCTGTAGAAACTGCAATTGGACATTCTGAGCGCTAAGAGGCCTATATTGGAAAAATAATATCTTCAAATAAAAACTACACAGAAGCATTGTGTGAAACTTATTTCTGATATGTTCATTAAGCTAACAGAGTTAAACCATACTTTTGATTGCGCAGTTCTGAACACTCGTTCTGTAGAAAATGCAAGTGGACATTCGGAGCGCTAAGAGGGTAATAGTGGAAAAAGGAATATATTCAAATATAAGTTACACAGTAGCATTCTGTGAAAATTCTTTCTGTTCTGTGCATTCAACTAACAGAGTTGAACCTTACTTTTGATTGAGCCGTTCTGAAACACTCTTTCTGTAGAAACTGCAATTGGACATGCTAAGGCTAAGAGGCCTACATTGGGGAAAAGAATATCTTCAAATAAACACTACACAGATGCATTCTGTGAAACTTATTTCTGATCTGTAAATTCAGTTAACAGAGATAAAACATATTTTTGATTGAGCAGTTATGAAACACTCTTTTTGTAGAAAATGCAATGGAGATTCGGAGCGCTAAGAGGGTAATAGTGGAAAAAGGAATGTCTTCAAATATAAACTACACAGAATCATTCGGTGAAACTTCTTTCTGATCTGTGCATTCAGCTAACAGAGTTAAACCATACTTTTGATTGAGCAGATCTGAACACTCTTTCTGTAGAAAATGCAACTGGACATTTGGAGCGCTAAGAGCGTAGTAGTGGAAAAAGGAATATATTCAAATATAAACTACACAGAAGCATTCTGTGAAACTTCTTTCTGATCTGAGCATTCAGCTAACAGAGTTAAACCATACTTTTGATTCAGCAGTTTTGAAACACTCTGTCTGTAGAAAATGCAACTGGACATTCGTAGCGCTAAGTGGGTAATAGTGGAAAAAAGAATATGTTCAAATATAAACTACACAGAAGCATTGTATGAAACTTCTTTCTGTTCTGTGCATTCAACTAACAGAGTTGAACCTTACTTTTGATTGAGTCGTTCTGAAACACTCTATCTGTAGAAATTGCAATTGGACATTCTGAGCGCTAAGAGGCCTCTATTGGGAAAAAGAATGTCTACAAATAAAAACTACACAGAAGAATTGTGTGAAACTTCTTTCTGTTCTGTTTGTTCAACTAAAAGAGTTGAACCTTAGTTTTGATTGAGCCGTTCTGAAACACTCTTTCTGTAGAAAATGCAAGTGGAGATTCGGAGCGCTAAGAGGGTAATAGTGGAAAAAGGAATGTCTCCAAATATAAACTACACAGAATCATTCTGTGAAACTTCTTTCTGATCTGTGCATTCAGCTAACAGAGTTAAACCATAGTTTTGATTGAGCAGATCTGAACACTCTTTCTGTAGAAAATGCAACTGGACATTTGGAGCACTAAGAGAGTAGTAGTGGAAAAAGGAATATATTCAAATATAAACTACACAGAAGCATTCTGTGAAACTTCTCTCTGATCTGAGCATTCAGCTAACAGAGTAAAACCATACTTTTGATTGAGCAGTTTTGAAACACTCTGTCTGTAGAAAATGCAACTGGACATTCGTAGCGCTAAGTGGGTAATAGTGGAAAAAAGAATATGTTCAAATATAAACTACACAGAAGCATTGTATGAAACTACTTTCTGTTCTGTGCATTCAACTAACAGAGTTGAACCTTACTTTTGATTGAGCCTTTCTGAAACACTCTTTCTGTAGAAACTGCAATTGGACATTCTGAGCGCTAAGAGGCCTATATTGGAAAAATAATATCTTCAAATAAAAACTACACAGAAGCATTGTGTGAAACTTATTTCTGATATGTTCATTAAGCTAACAGAGTTAAACCATACTTTTGATTGCGCAGTTCTGAACACTCGTTCTGTAGAAAATGCAAGTGGACATTCGGAGCGCTAAGAGGGTAATAGTGGAAAAAGGAATATATTCAAATATAAGTTACACAGTAGCATTCTGTGAAAATTCTTTCTGTTCTGTGCATTCAACTAACAGAGTTGAACCTTACTTTTGATTGAGCCGTTCTGAAACACTCTTTCTGTAGAAACTGCAATTGGACATGCTAAGGCTAAGAGGCCTACATTGGGGAAAAGAATATCTTCAAATAAACACTACACAGATGCATTCTGTGAAACTTATTTCTGATCTGTAAATTCAGTTAACAGAGATAAAACATATTTTTGATTGAGCAGTTATGAAACACTCTTTTTGTAGAAAATGCAATGGAGATTCGGAGCGCTAAGAGGGTAATAGTGGAAAAAGGAATGTCTTCAAATATAAACTACACAGAATCATTCGGTGAAACTTCTTTCTGATCTGTGCATTCAGCTAACAGAGTTAAACCATACTTTTGATTGAGCAGATCTGAACACTCTTTCTGTAGAAAATGCAACTGGACATTTGGAGCGCTAAGAGAGTAGTAGTGGAAAAAGGAATGTATTCAAATATAAACTACACAGAAGCATTCTGTGAAACTTCTTTCTGATCTGAGCATTCAGCTAACAGAGTTAAACCACACTTTTGATTGAGCAGTTTTGAAACACTCTGTCTGTAGAAAATGCAACTGGACATTCGTAGCGCTAAGTGGGTAATAGTGGAAAAAAGAATATGTTGACATAGAAACTACACAGAAACATTGTATGAAACTACTTTCTGTTCTGTGCATTCAACTAACAGAGTTGAACCTTACTTTTGATTGAGCCGTTCTGAAACACTCTTTCTGTAGAAACTGCAATTGGACATTCTGAGCGCTAAGAGGCCTATATTGGGAAAAAGAATGTCTACAAATAAAAACTACACAGAAGCATTGTGTGAAACTTATTTCTGATATGTTCATTAAGCTAACAGAGTTAAACCATACTTTTGATTGCGCAGTTCTGAACACTCCTTCCGTAGAAAATGCAAGTGGACATTCGGAGCGCTAAGAGGGTAATAGTGGAAAAGGGAATATATTCAAATATAAACTACACAGTAGCATTCTGTGAAAATTCTTTCTGTTCTGTGCATTCAACTAACAGAGTTGAACCTTACTTTTGATTGAGCCGTTCTGAAACACTCTTTCTGTAGAAACTGCAATTGGACATGCTAAGCGCTAAGAGGCCTACATTGGGAAAAAGAATATCTTCAAATAAAAACTACACAGATGCATTCTGTGAAACTTATTTCTGATCTGTAAATTCAGTTAACAGAGATAAAACATATTTTTGATTGAGCAGTTATGAAACACTCTTTTTGTAGAAAATGCAAGTGGAGATTCGGAGCGCTAAGAGGGTAATAGTGGAAAAAGAAATGTCTTCAAATATAAACTACACAGAATCATTCGGTGAAACTTCTTTCTGATCTGTGCATTCAGCTAACAGAGTTAAACCATACTTTTGATTGAGCAGATCTGAACACTCTTTCTGTAGAAAATGCAACTGGACATTTTGAGCGCTAAGAGCGTAGTAGTGGAAAAAGGAATATATTCAAATATAAACTACACAGAAGCATTCTGTGAAACTTCTTTCTGATCTGAGGATTCAGCTAACAGAGTTAAACCATACTTTTGATTGAGCAGTTTTGAAACACTCTGTCTGTAGAAAATGCAACTGGACATTCGTAGCGCTAAGTGGGTAATAGTGGACAAAAGAATATGTTCAAATATAAACTACACAGAAGCATTGTATGAAACTTCTTTCTGTTCTGTGCATTCAACTAACAGAGTTGAACCTTACTTTTGATTGAGCCGTGCTGAAACTCTCTTTCTGTAGAAACTGCAATTGGTCATTCTGAGCGCTAAGAGGCCTATATTGGGAAAAAGAATGTCTACAAATAAAAACTACACAGAAGAATTGTGTGAAACTTCTTTCTGTTCTGTTTGTTCAACTAAAAGAGTTGAACCTTAGTTTTGATTGAGCCGTTCTGAAACACTCTTTCTGTAGAAAATGCAAGTGGAGATTCGGAGCGCTAAGAGGGTAATAGTGGAAAAAGGAATGTCTCCAAATATAAACTCCACACAATCATTCTGTGAAACTTCTTTCTGATCTGTGCATTCAGCTAACAGAGTTAAACCATACTTTTGATTGAGCAGATCTGAACACTCTTTCTGTAGAAAATGCAACTGGACATTTGGAGCGCTAAGAGAGTAGTAGTGGAAAAAGGAATATATTCAAATATAAACTACACAGAAGCATTCTGTGAAACTTCTTTCTGATCTGAGCATTCCGCTAACAGAGTTAAACCATACTTTTGATTGAGCAGTTTTGAAACACTCTGTCTGTAGAAAATGCAACTGGACATTCGTAGCGCTAAGTGGGTAATAGTGGACAAAAGAATATGTTCAAATATAAACTACACAGAAGCATTGTATGAAACTTCTTTCTGTTCTGTGCATTCAACTAACAGAGTTGAACCTTACTTTTGATTGAGCCGTGCTGAAACTCTCTTTCTGTAGAAACGGCAATTGGTCATTCTGAGCGCTAAGAGGCCTATATTGGGAAAAAGAATGTCTACAAATAAAAACTACACAGAAGAATTGTGTGAAACTTCTTTCTGTTCTGTTTGTTCAACTAAAAGAGTTGAACCTTAGTTTTGATTGAGCCGTTCTGAAACACTCTTTCTGTAGAAAATGCAAGTGGAGATTCGGAGCGCTAAGAGGGTAATAGTGGAAAAAGGAATGTCTCCAAATATAAACTCCACACAATCATTCTGTGAAACTTCTTTCTGATCTGTGCATTCAGCTAACAGAGTTAAACCATACTTTTGATTGAGCAGATCTGAACACTCTTTCTGTGGAAAATGCAACTGGACATTTGGAGCGCTAAGAGAGTAGTAGTGGAAAAAGGAATATATTCAAATATAAACTACACAGAAGCATTCTGTGAAACTTCTTTCTGATCTGAGCATTCCGCTAACAGAGTTAAACCATACTTTTGATTGAGCAGTTTTGAAACACTCTGTCTGTAGAAAATGCAACTGGACATTCGTAGCGCTAAGTGGGTAATAGTGGAAAAAAGAATATGTTCAAATATAAACTACACAGAAGCATTGTATGAAACTTCTTTCTGTTCTGTGCATTCAACTAACAGAGTTGAACCTTACTTTTGATTGAGCCTTTCTGAAACACTCTTTCTGTAGAAACTGCAATTGGACATTCTGAGCGCTAAGAGGCCTATATTGGGAAAAATAATATCTTCAAATAAAAACTACACAGAAGCATTGTGTGAAACTTATTTCTGATATGTTCATTAAGCTAACAGAGTTAAACCATACTTTTGATTGTGCAGTTCTGAACACTCTTTCTGTAGAAAATGCAAGTGGACATTCGGAGCGCTAAGAGGGTAATAGTGGAAAAAGGAATATATTCAAATATAAACTACACAGTAGCATTCTGTGAAAATCCTTTCTGTTCTGTGCATTCAACTAACAGAGTTGAACCTTACTTTTGATTGAGCCGTTCTGAAACACTCTTTCTGTAGAAACTGCAATTGGACATGCTAAGCGCTAAGAGGCCTACATTGGGAAAAAGAATATCTTCAAATAAAAACTACACAGATGCATTCTGTGAAACTTATTTCTGATCTGTAAATTCAGTTAACAGAGATAAAACATATTTTTGATTGAGCAGTTATGAAACACTCTTTTTGTAGAAAATGCAAGTGGACATTCGGAGCGCTAAGAGGGTAATTGTGGAAAAAGGAATGTCTTCAAATATAAACTACACAGAATCATTCGGTGAAACTTCTTTCTGATCTGTGCATTCAGCTAACAGAGTTAAACCATACTTTTGATTGAGCAGATCTGAACACTCTTTCTGTAGAAAATGCAACTGGACATTTGGAGCGCTAAGTGCGTAGTAGTGGAAAAAGGAATATATTCAAATATAAACTACACAGAAGCATTCTGTGAAACTTCTTTCTGATCTGAGCATTCAGCTAACAGAGTTAAACCATACTTTTGATTGAGCAGTTTTGAAACACTCTGTCTGTAGAAAATGCAACTGGACATTCGTATCGCTAAGTGGGTAATAGTGGAAAAAAGAATATGTTCAAATATAAACTACACAGAAGCATTTTATGAAACTTCTTTCTATTCTGTGCATTCAACTAACAGAGTTGAACCTTAATTTTGATTGAGCCGTTCTGAAACACTCTTTCTGTAGAAACTGCAATTGGACATTCAGAGCGCTAAGAGTCCTATATTAGGAAAAAGAATGTCTACAAATAAAAACTACACAGAAGCATTGTGTGAAACTTCTTTCTGTTCTGTTTGTTCAACTAAAAGAGTTGAACCTTAGTTTTGATTGAGCCGTTCTGAAACACTCTTTCTGTAGAAAATGCAAGTGGAGATTCGGAGCGCTAAGAGTGTAATAGTGGAAAAAGGAATGTCTCCAAATATAAACTACACAGAATCATTCTGTGAAACTTCTTTCTGATCTGTACATTCAGCAAACAGAGTTAAACCATACTTTTGATTGAGCAGATCTGAACACTCTTTCTGTAGAAAATGCAACTGGACATTTGGAGCTCTAAGAGAGTTGTAGTGGAAAAAGGAATATATTCAAATATAAACTACACAGAAGCATTCTGTGAAACTTCTTTCTGATCTGAGCATTCAGCTAACAGGGTTAAACCATACTTTTGATTGAGCAGTTTTGAAACACTCTGTCTGTAGAAAATGCAACTGGACATTCGTAGCGCTAAGTGGGTAATAGTGGAAAAAAGAATATGTTCAAATAAAAACTACACAGAAGCATTGTATGAAACTTCTTTCTGTTCTGTGCATTCAACTAACAGAGTTGAACCTTACTTTTGATTGAGCCGTTCTGAAACACTCTTTCTGTAGAAACTGCAATTGGACATTCTGAGCGCTAAGAGGCCTATATTGGGAAAACGAATGTCTACAAATAAAAACTACACAGAAGAATTGTGTGAAACTTCTTTCTGTTCTGTTTGTTCAACTAAAAGAGTTGAACCTCAGTTTTGATTGAGCCGTTCTGAAACACTCTTTCTGTAGAAAATGCAAGTGGAGATTCGGAGCGCTAAGAGGGTAATAGTGGAAAAAGGAATGTCTCCAAATATAAACTACACAGAATCATTCGGTGAAACTTCTTTCTGATCTGTGCATTCAGCTAACAGAGTTAAACCATACTTTTGATTGAGCAGATCTGAACACTCTTTCTGTAGAAAATGCAACTGGACATTTGGAGCGCAAAGTGCGTAGTAGTGGAAAAAGGAATATATTCAAATATAAACTACACAGAAGCATTCTGTGAAACTTCTTTCTGATCTGAGCATTCAGCTAACAGAGTTAAACCATACTTTTGATTGAGCAGTTTTGAAACACTCTGTCTGTAGAAAATGCAACTGGACATTCGTATCGCTAAGTGGGTAATAGTGGAAAAAAGAATATGTTCAAATATAAACTACACAGAAGCATTTTATGAAACTTCTTTCTGTTCTGTGCATTCAACTAACAGAGTTGAACCTTACTTTTGATTGAGCCGTTCTGAAACACTCTTTCTGTAGAAACTGCAATTGGACATTCAGAGCGCTAAGAGTCCTATATTGGGAAAAAGAATGTCTACAAATAAAAACTACACAGAAGCATTGTGTGAAACTTCTTTCTGTTCTGTTTGTTCAACTAAAACAGTTGAACCTTAGTTTTGATTGAGCCGTTCTGAAACACTCTTTCTGTAGACAATGCAAGTGGAGATTCGGAGCGCTAAGAGTGTAATAGTGGAAAAAGGAATGTCTCCAAATATAAACTACACAGAATCATTCTGTGAAACTTCTTTCTGATCTGTACATTCAGCAAACAGAGTTAAACCATACTTTTGATTGAGCAGATCTGAACACTCTTTCTGTAGAAAATGCAACTGGACATTTGGAGCTCTAAGAGAGTTGTAGTGGAAAAAGGAATATATTCAAATATAAACTACACAGAAGCATTCTGTGAAACTTCTTTCTGATCTGAGCATTCAGCTAACAGAGTTAAACCATACTTTTGATTGAGCAATTTTGAAACACTCTGTCTGTAGAAAATGCAAGTGGACATTCGTAGCGCTAAGTGGGTAATAGTGGAAAAAAGAATATGTTCAAATATAAACTACACAGAAGCATTGTATGAAACTTCTTTCTGTTCTGTGCATTCAACTAACAGAGTTGAACCTTACTTTTGATTGAGCCTTTCCGAAACACTCTTTCTGTAGAAACTGCAATTGGACATTCTGAGCGCTAAGAGGCCTCTATTGGGAAAAATAATATCTTCAAATAAAAACTACACAGAAGCATTGTGTGAAACTTATTTCTGATATGTTCATTAAGCTAACAGAGTTAAACAATACTTTTGATTGCGCAGTTCTGAACACTCTTTCTGTAGAAAATGCAAGTGGACATTCGGAGCGCTAAGAGGGTAATAGTGGAAAAAGGAATATATTCAAATATAAACTACACAGTAGCATTCTGTGAAAATTCTTTCTGTTCTGTGCATTCAACTAACAGAGTTGAACCTTACTTTTGATTGAGCCGTTCTGAAACACTCTTTCTGTAGAAACTGCAATTGGACATGCTAAGCGCTAAGAGGCCAACATTGGGAAAAAGAATATCTTCAAATAAAAACTACACAGATGCATTCTGTGAAACTTATTTCTGATCTGTAAATTCAGTTAACAGAGATAAAACATATTTTTGTTTGAGCAGTTATGAAACACTCTTTTTGTAGAAAATGCAACTGGAGATTCGGAGCGCTAAGAGGGTAATAGTGGAAAAAGGAATGTCTTCAAATATAAACTACACAGAATCATTCGGTGAAACTTTTTTCTGATCTGTGCATTCAGCTAACAGAGTTAAACCATACTTTTGATTGAGCAGATCTGAACACTCTTTCTGTAGAAAATGCAACTGGACATTTGGAGCGCTAAGAGCGTAGTAGTGGAAAAAGGAATATATTCAAATATAAACTACACAGAAGCATTCTGTGAAACTTCTTTCTGATCTGAGGATTCAGCTAACAGAGTTAAACCATACTTTTGATTGAGCAGTTTTGAAACACTCTGTCTGTAGAAAATGCAACTGGACATTCGTAGCGCTAAGTGGGTAATAGTGGACAAAAGAATATGTTCAAATATAAACTACACAGAAGCATTGTATGAAACTTCTTTCTGTTCTGTGCATTCAACTAACAGAGTTGAACCTTACTTTTGATTGAGCCGTGCTGAAACTCTCTTTCTGTAGAAACTGCAATTGGTCATTCTGAGCGCTAAGAGGCCTATATTGGGAAAAAGAATGTCTACAAATAAAAACTACACAGAAGAATTGTGTGAAACTTCTTTCTGTTCTGTTTGTTCAACTAAAAGAGTTGAACCTTAGTTTTGATTGAGCCGTTCTGAAACACTCTTTCTGTAGAAAATGCAAGTGGAGATTCGGAGCGCTAAGAGGGTAATAGTGGAAAAAGGAATGTCTCCAAATATAAACTCCACACAATCATTCTGTGAAACTTCTTTCTGATCTGTGCATTCAGCTAACAGAGTTAAACCATACTTTTGATTGAGCAGATCTGAACACTCTTTCTGTAGAAAATGTAACTGGACATTTGGAGCGCTAAGAGAGTAGTAGTGGAAAAAGGAATATATTCAAATATAAACTACACAGAAGCATTCTGTGAAACTTCTTTCTGATCTGAGCATTCCGCTAACAGAGTTAAACCATACTTTTGATTGAGCAGTTTTGAAACACTCTGTCTGTAGAAAATGCAACTGGACATTCGTAGCGCTAAGTGGGTAATAGTGGACAAAAGAATATGTTCAAATATAAACTACACAGAAGCATTGTATGAAACTTCTTTCTGTTCTGTGCATTCAACTAACAGAGTTGAACCTTACTTTTGATTGAGCCGTGCTGAAACTCTCTTTCTGTAGAAACGGCAATTGGACATTCTGAGCGCTAAGAGGCCTATATTGGGAAAAATAATATCTTCAAATAAAAACTACACAGAAGCATTGTGTGAAACTTATTTCTGATATGTTCATTAAGCTAACAGAGTTAAACCATACTTTTGATTGTGCAGTTCTGAACACTCTTTCTGTAGAAAATGCAAGTGGACATTCGGAGCGCTAAGAGGGTAATAGTGGAAAAAGGAATATATTCAAATATAAACTACACAGTAGCATTCTGTGAAAATCCTTTCTGTTCTGTGCATTCAACTAACAGAGTTGAACCTTACTTTTGATTGAGCCGTTCTGAAACACTCTTTCTGTAGAAACTGCAATTGGACATGCTAAGCGCTAAGAGGCCTACATTGGGAAAAAGAATATCTTCAAATAAAAACTACACAGATGCATTCTGTGAAACTTATTTCTGATCTGTAAATTCAGTTAACAGAGATAAAACATATTTTTGATTGAGCAGTTATGAAACACTCTTTTTGTAGAAAATGCAAGTGGACATTCGGAGCGCTAAGAGGGTAATTGTGGAAAAAGGAATGTCTTCAAATATAAACTACACAGAATCATTCGGTGAAACTTCTTTCTGATCTGTGCATTCAGCTAACAGAGTTAAACCATACTTTTGATTGAGCAGATCTGAACACTCTTTCTGTAGAAAATGCAACTGGACATTTGGAGCGCTAAGTGCGTAGTAGTGGAAAAAGGAATATATTCAAATATAAACTACACAGAAGCATTCTGTGAAACTTCTTTCTGATCTGAGCATTCAGCTAACAGAGTTAAACCATACTTTTGATTGAGCAGTTTTGAAACACTCTGTCTGTAGAAAATGCAACTGGACATTCGTATCGCTAAGTGGGTAATAGTGGAAAAAAGAATATGTTCAAATATAAACTACACAGAAGCATTTTATGAAACTTCTTTCTATTCTGTGCATTCAACTAACAGAGTTGAACCTTACTTTTGATTGAGCCGTTCTGAAACACTCTTTCTGTAGAAACTGCAATTGGACATTCAGAGCGCTAAGAGTCCTATATTAGGAAAAAGAATGTCTACAAATAAAAACTACACAGAAGCATTGTGTGAAACTTCTTTCTGTTCTGTTTGTTCAACTAAAAGAGTTGAACCTTAGTTTTGATTGAGCCGTTCTGAAACACTCTTTCTGCAGAAAATGCAAGTGGAGATTCGGAGCGCTAAGAGTGTAATAGTGGAAAAAGGAATGTCTCCAAATATAAACTACACAGAATCATTCTGTGAAACTTCTTTCTGATCTGTACATTCAGCAAACAGAGTTAAACCATACTTTTGATTGAGCAGATCTGAACACTCTTTCTGTAGAAAATGCAACTGGACATTTGGAGCTCTAAGAGAGTTGTAGTGGAAAAAGGAATATATTCAAATATAAACTACACAGAAGCATTCTGTGAAACTTCTTTCTGATCTGAGCATTCAGCTAACAGAGTTAAACCATACTTTTGATTGAGCAGTTTTGAAACACTCTGTCTGTAGAAAATGCAACTGGACATTCGTAGCGCTAAGTGGGTAATAGTGGAAAAAAGAATATGTTCAAATAAAAACTACACAGAAGCATTGTATGAAACTTCTTTCTGTTCTGTGCATTCAACTAACAGAGTTGAACCTTACTTTTGATTGTGCCGTTCTGAAACACTCTTTCTGTAGAAACTGCAATTGGACATTCTGAGCGCTAAGAGGCCTATATTGGGAAAACGAATGTCTACAAATAAAAACTACACAGAAGAATTGTGTGAAACTTCTTTCTGTTCTGTTTGTTCAACTAAAAGAGTTGAACCTCAGTTTTGATTGAGCCGTTCTGAAACACTCTTTCTGTAGAAAATGCAAGTGGAGATTCGGAGCGCTAAGAGGGTAATAGTGGAAAAAGGAATGTCTCCAAATATAAACTACACAGAATCATTCGGTGAAACTTCTTTCTGATCTGTGCATTCAGCTAACAGAGTTAAACCATACTTTTGATTGAGCAGATCTGAACACTCTTTCTGTAGAAAATGCAACTGGACATTTGGAGCGCAAAGTGCGTAGTAGTGGAAAAAGGAATATATTCAAATATAAACTACACAGAAGCATTCTGTGAAACTTCTTTCTGATCTGAGCATTCAGCTAACAGAGTTAAACCATACTTTTGATTGAGCAGTTTTGAAACACTCTGTCTGTAGAAAATGCAACTGGACATTCGTATCGCTAAGTGGGTAATAGTGGAAAAAAGAATATGTTCAAATATAAACTACACAGAAGCATTTTATGAAACTTCTTTCTGTTCTGTGCATTCAACTAACAGAGTTGAACCTTACTTTTGATTGAGCCGTTCTGAAACACTCTTTCTGTAGAAACTGCAATTGGACATTCAGAGCGCTAAGAGTCCTATATTGGGAAAAAGAATGTCTACAAATAAAAACTACACAGAAGCATTGTGTGAAACTTCTTTCTGTTCTGTTTGTTCAACTAAAACAGTTGAACCTTAGTTTTGATTGAGCCGTTCTGAAACACTCTTTCTGTAGACAATGCAAGTGGAGATTCGGAGCGCTAAGAGTGTAATAGTGGAAAAAGGAATGTCTCCAAATATAAACTACACAGAATCATTCTGTGAAACTTCTTTCTGATCTGTACATTCAGCAAACAGAGTTAAACCATACTTTTGATTGAGCAGATCTGAACACTCTTTCTGTAGAAAATGCAACTGGACATTTGGAGCTCTAAGAGAGTTGTAGTGGAAAAAGGAATATATTCAAATATAAACTACACAGAAGCATTCTGTGAAACTTCTTTCTGATCTGAGCATTCAGCTAACAGAGTTAAACCATACTTTTGATTGAGCAATTTTGAAACACTCTGTCTGTAGAAAATGCAAGTGGACATTCGTAGCGCTAAGTGGGTAATAGTGGAAAAAAGAATATGTTCAAATATAAACTACACAGAAGCATTGTATGAAACTTCTTTCTGTTCTGTGCATTCAACTAACAGAGTTGAACCTTACTTTTGATTGAGCCTTTCCGAAACACTCTTTCTGTAGAAACTGCAATTGGACATTCTGAGCGCTAAGAGGCCTCTATTGGGAAAAATAATATCTTCAAATAAAAACTACACAGAAGCATTGTGTGAAACTTATTTCTGATATGTTCATTAAGCTAACAGAGTTAAACAATACTTTTGATTGCGCAGTTCTGAACACTCTTTCTGTAGAAAATGCAAGTGGACATTCGGAGCGCTAAGAGGGTAATAGTGGAAAAAGGAATATATTCAAATATAAACTACACAGTAGCATTCTGTGAAAATTCTTTCTGTTCTGTGCATTCAACTAACAGAGTTGAACCTTACTTTTGATTGAGCCGTTCTGAAACACTCTTTCTGTAGAAACTGCAATTGGACATGCTAAGCGCTAAGAGGCCTACATTGGGAAAAAGAATATCTTCAAATAAAAACTACACAGATGCATTCTGTGAAACTTATTTCTGATCTGTAAATTCAGTTAACAGAGATAAAACATATTTTTGATTGAGCAGTTATGAAACAGTCTTTTTGTAGAAAATGCAAGTGGAGATTCGGAGCGCTAAGAGGGTAATAGTGGAAAAAGGAATGTCTTCAAATATAAACTACACAGAATCAATCGGTGAAACTTCTTTCTGATCTGTGCATTCAGCTAACAGAGTTAAACCATACTTTTGATTGAGCAGATCTGAACACTCTTTCTGTAGAAAATGCAACTGGACATTTGGAGCGCTAAGAGCGTAGTAGTGGAAAAAGGAATATATTCAAATATAAACTACACAGAAGCATTCTGTGAAACTTCTTTCTGATCTGAGCATTCAGCTAACAGAGTTAAACCATACTTTTGATTGAGCAGTTTTGAAACACTCTGTCTGTAGAAAATGCAACTGGACATTCGTAGCGCTAAGTGGGTAATACTGGAAAAAAGAATATGTTCAAATATAAACTACACAGAATCATTGTATGAAACTTCTTTCTGTTCTGTGCATTCAACTAACGGAGTTGGACCTTACTTTTGATTGAGCCTTTCTGAAACACTCTTTCTGTAGAAACTGCAATTGGACATTCTGAGCGCTAAGAGGCCTATATTGGGAAAAATCATATCTTCAAATAAAAACTACACAGAAGCATTGTGTGAAACTTATTTCTGATATGCTCATTAAGCTAACAGAGTTAAACCATACTTTTGATTGCGCAGTTCTGAACACTCTTTCTGTAGAAAATGCAAGTGGACATTCGGAGCGCTAAGAGGGTAATAGTGGAAAAAGGAATATATTCAAATATAAACTACACAGTAGCATTCTGTGAAAATTCTTTCTGTTCTGTGCATTCAACTAACAGAGTTGAACCTTACTTTTGATTGAGCCGTTCTGAAACACTCTTTCTGTAGAAACTGCAATTGGACATGCTAAGCGCTAAGAGGCCTACATTGGGAAAAAGAATATCTTCAAATAAAAACTACACAGATGCATTCTGTGAAACTTATTTCTGATCTGTAAATTCAGTTAACAGAGATAAAACATATTTTTGATTGAGCAGTTATGAAACACTCTTTTTGTAGAAAATGCAAGTGGAGATTCGGAGCGCTAAGAGGGTAATAGTGGAAAAAGGAATGTCTTCAAATATAAACTACACAGAATCATTCGGTGAAACTTCTTTCTGATCTGTGCATTCAGCTAACAGAGTTAAACCATACTTTTGATTGAGCAGATCTGAACACTCTTTCTGTAGAAAATGCAACTGGACATTTGGAGCGCTAAGAGCGTAGTAGTGGAAAAAGGAATATATTCAAATATAAACTACACAGAAGCATTCTGTGAAACTTCTTTCTGATCTGAGCATTCAGCTAACAGAGTTAAACCATACTTTTGATTGAGCAGTTTTGAAACACTCTGTCTGTAGAAAATGCAACTGGACATTCGTAGCGCTAAGTGGGTAATACTGGAAAAAAGAATATGTTCAAATATAAACTACACAGAATCATTGTATGAAACTTCTTTCTGTTCTGTGCATTCAACTAACGGAGTTGGACCTTACTTTTGATTGAGCCTTTCTGAAACACTCTTTCTGTAGAAACTGCAATTGGACATTCTGAGCGCTAAGAGGCCTATATTGGGAAAAATCATATCTTCAAATAAAAACTACACAGAAGCATTGTGTGAAACTTATTTCTGATATGTTCATTAAGCTAACAGAGTTAAACCATACTTTTGATTGAGCAGTTCTGAACACTCTTTCTGTAGAAAATGCAAGTGGACATTCGGAGCGCTAAGAGGGTAATAGTGGAAAAAGGAATATATTCAAATATAAACTACACAGTAGCATTCTGTGAAAATTCTTTCTGTTCTGTGCATTCAACTAACAGAGTTGAACCTTACTTTTGATTGAGCCGTTCTGAAACACTCTTTCTGTAGAAACTGCAATTGGACATGCTAAGCGCTAAGAGGCCTACATTGGGAAAAAGAATATCTTCAAATAAAAACTACACAGATGCATTCTGTGAAACTTATTTCTGATCTGTAAATTCAGTTAACAGAGATAAAACATATTTTTGATTGAGCAGTTATGAAACACACTTTTTGTAGAAAATGCAAGTGGAGATTCGGAGCGCTAAGAGGGTAATAGTGGAAAAAGGAATGTCTCCAAATATAAACTACACAGAATCATTCGGTGAAACTTCTTTCTGATCTGTGCATTCAGCTAACAGAGTTAAACCATACTTTTGATTGAGCAGATCTGAACACTCTTTCTGTAGAAAATGCAACTGGACATTTGGAGCGCTAAGAGCGTAGTAGTGGAAAAAGGAATATATTCAAATATAAACTACACAGAAGCAGTCAGTGAAACTTCTTTCTGATCTGAGCATTCAGCTAACAGAGTTAAACCATACTTTTGATTGAGCAGTTTTGAAACACTCTGTCTGTAGAAAATGCAACTGGACATTCGTAGCGCTAAGTGGGTAATAGTGGAAAAAAGAATATGTTCGAATATAAACTACACAGAAGCATTGTATGAAACTTCTTTCTGTTCTGTGCATTCAACTAACAGAGTTGAACCTTACTTTTGATTGAGCCGTTCTGAAACACTCTTTCTGTAGAAACTGCAATTGGACATTCTGAGCGCTAAGAGGCCTATATTGGGAAAAAGAATGTCTACAAATAAAAACTAGACAGAAGAATTGTGTGAAACTTCTTTCTGTTCTGTTTGTTCAACTAAAAGAGTAGAACCTTAGTTTTGATTGAGCCGTTCTGAAACACTCTTTCTGTAGAAAATGCAAGTGGAGATTCGGAGCACTAAGAGGGCAATAGTGGAAAAAGGAATGTCTCCAAATATAAACTACACAGAATCATTCTGTGAAACTTCTTTCTGATCTGTGCATTCAGCTAACAGAGTTAAACCATACTTTTGATTGAGCAGATCTGAACACTCTTTCTGTAGAAAATGCAACTGGACATTTGGAGCGCTAAGAGAGTAGTAGTGGAAAAAGGAATATATTCAAATATAAACTACACAGAAGCATTCTGTGAAACTTCTTTCTGATCTGAGCATTCAGCTAACAGAGTTAAACCATACTTTTGTTTGAGCAGTTTTGAAACAATCTGTCTGTAGAAAATGCAACTGGACATTCGTAGCGCTAAGTGGGTAATAGTGGAAAAAAGAATATGTTCAAATATAAACTACACAGAAGCATTGTATGAAACTTCTTTCTGTTCTGTGCATTCAACTAACAGAGTTGAACCTTACTTTTGATTGAGCCTTTCTGAAACACTCTTTCTGTAGAAACTGCAATTGGACATTCTTAGCGCTAAGAGGACTATAAATCATGCTGCTATAAAGACACATGCACACGTATGTTTATTGCGGCACTATTCACAATAGCAAAGAGTTGGAACCAACCCAAATGTCCAACAACGATAGACTGGATTAAGAAAATGTGGCACATATACACCATGGAATACTATGCAGCCATAAAAAATGATGAGTTCGTGTCTTTGTAGGGACAGGGATGAAACTGGAAAACATCACTCTCAGTAAACTATCGCAAGGACAAAAAACCAAACACCGCATGTTCTCACTCATAGGTGGGAATTGAACAATGAGGACTCATGGACACAGGAAGGGGAACATCACACTCCGGGGACTGTTGTGGGGTGGGGGGAGGGGGGAGGGACAGCATTAGGAGATACACCTAATGCTAAATGACGAGTTAATGGGTGCAGGATATCAACATGGCATATGGATACATATGTAACAAAACTGCACATTGTGCACATGTACCCTAAAACCCTAAAGTATAATAAAAAAAAAAAAAAAAAAAAAAAAAAAAAAAAAAAAAAAAAAAAAAGAGGCCTATATTGGGAAAAATAATATCTTCAAATAAAAACTACACAGAAGCATTGTGTGAAACTTATTACTGATATGTTCATTAAGCTAACAGAGTTAAACCATACTTTTGATTGCGCAGTTCTGAACACTCTTTCTGTAGAAAATTCAAGTGGACATTCGGAGCGCTAAGAGGGTAATAGTGGAAAAATGAATATATTCAAATATAAACTACACAGTAGCATTCTGTGAAAATTCTTTCTGTTCTGTGCATTCAACTAACAGAGTTGAACCTTACTTTTGATTGAGCCGTTCTGAAACACTCTTTCTGTAGAAACTGCAATTGGACATGCTAAGCACTAAGAGGCCTACATTGGGAAAAAGAATATCTTCAAATAAAAACTACACAGATGCATTCTGTGAAATTTATTTCTGATCTGTAAATTCAGTTAACAGAGATAAAACATATTTTTGATTGAGCAGTTATGAAACACTCTTTTTGTAGAAAATGCAAGTGGAGATTCGGAGCGCTAAGAGGGTAATAGTGGAGAAAGGAATGTTTTCAAATATAAACTACACAGAATCATTCGGTGAAACTTCTTTCTGATCTGTGCATTCAGCTAACAGAGTTAAACCATACTTTTGATTGAGCAGATCTGAACACTCTTTCTGTAGAAAATGCAACTGGACATTTGGAGCGCTAAGAGAGTAGTAGTGGAAAAAGGAATATATTCAAATATAAACTACACAGAAGCATTCTGTGAAACTTCTTTCTGATCTGAGCATTCAGCTAACAGAGTTAAACCATACTTTTGATTGAGCAGTTTTGAAACACTCTGTCTGTAGAAAATGCAACTGGACATTCGTATCGCTAAGTGGGTAATAGTGGAAAAAAGAATATGTTCAAATATAAACTACACAGAAGCATTTTATGAAACTTCTTTCTGTTCTGTGCATTCAACTAACAGAGTTGAACCTTACTTTTGATTGAGCCGTTCTGAAACACTCTTTCTGTAGAAACTGCAATTGGACATTCAGAGCGCTAAGAGTCCTATATTGGGAAAAAGAATGTCTACAAATAAAAACTACACAGAAGCATTGTGTGAAACTTCTTTCTGTTCTGTTTGTTCAACTAAAAGAGTTGAACCTTAGTTTTGATTGAGCCGTTCTGAAACACTCTTTCTGTAGAAAATGCAAGTGGAGATTCGGAGCGCTAAGAGTGTAATAGTGGAAAAAGGAATGTCTCCAAATATAAACTACACAGAATCATTCTGTGAAACTTCTTTCTGATCTGTACATTCAGCAAACAGAGTTAAACCATACTTTTGATTGAGCAGATCTGAACACTCTTTCTGTAGAAAATGCAACTGGACATTTGGAGCTCTAAGAGAGTTGTAGTGGAAAAAGGAATATATTCAAATATAAACTACACAGAAGCATTCTGTGAAACTTCTTTCTGATCTGAGCATTCAGCTAACAGAGTTAAACCATACTTTTGATTGAGCAATTTTGAAACACTCTGTCTGTAGAAAATGCAACTGGACATTCGTAGCGCTAAGTGGGTAATAGTGGAAAAAAGAATATGTTCAAATATAAACTACACAGAAGCATTGTATGAAACTTCTTTCTGTTCTGTGCATTCAACTAACAGAGTTGAACCTTACTTTTGATTGAGCCTTTCCGAAACACTCTTTCTGTAGAAACTGCAATTGGACATTCTGAGCGCTAAGAGGCCTCTATTGGGAAAAATAATATCTTCAAATAAAAACTACACAGAAGCATTGTGTGAAACTTATTTCTGATATGTTCATTAAGCTAACAGAGTTAAACAATACTTTTGATTGCGCAGTTCTGAACACTCTTTCTGTAGAAAATGCAAGTGGACATTCGGAGCGCTAAGAGGGTAATAGTGGAAAAAGGAATATATTCAAATATAAACTACACAGTAGCATTCTGTGAAAATTCTTTCTGTTCTGTGCATTCAACTAACAGAGTTGAACCTTACTTTTGATTGAGCCGTTCTGAAACACTCTTTCTGTAGAAACTGCAATTGGACATGCTAAGGGCTAAGAGGCCAACATTGGGAAAAAGAATATCTTCAAATAAAAACTACACAGATGCATTCTGTGAAACTTATTTCTGATCTGTAAATTCAGTTAACAGAGATAAAACATATTTTTGTTTGAGCAGTTATGAAACACTCTTTTTGTAGAAAATGCAACTGGAGATTCGGAGCGCTAAGAGGGTAATAGTGGAAAAAGGAATGTCTTCAAATATAAACTACACAGAATCATTCGGTGAAACTTCTTTCTGATCTGTGCATTCAGCTAACAGATTTAAACCATACTTTTGATTGAGCAGATCTGAACACTCTTTCTGTAGAAAATGCAACTGGACATTTGGAGCGCTAAGAGCGTAGTAGTGGAAAAAGGAATATATTCAAATATAAACTACACAGAAGCATTCTGTGAAACTTCTTTCTGATCTGAGAATTCAGCTAACAGAGTTAAACCATACTTTTGATTGAGCAGTTTTGAAACACTCTGTCTGTAGAAAATGCAACTGGACATTCGTAGCGCTAAGTGGGTAATAGTGGAAAAAAGAATATGTTCAAATAAAAACTACACAGAAGCATTGTATGAAACTTCTTTCTGTTCTGTGCATTCAACTAACAGAGTTGAACCTTACTTTTGATTGAGCCGTTCTGAAACACTCTTTCTGTAGAAACTGCAATTGGACATTCTGAGCGCTAAGAGGCCTATATTGGGAAAACGAATGTCTACAAATAAAAACTACACAGAAGAATTGTGTGAAACTTCTTTCTGTTCTGTTTGTTCAACTAAAAGAGTTGAACCTCAGTTTTGATTGAGCCGTTCTGAAACACTCTTTCTGTAGAAAATGCAAGTGGAGATTCGGAGCGCTAAGAGGGTAATAGTGGAAAAAGGAATGTCTCCAAATATAAACTACACAGAATCATTCGGTGAAACTTCTTTCTGATCTGTGCATTCAGCTAACAGAGTTAAACCATACTTTTGATTGAGCAGATCTGAACACTCTTTCTGTAGAAAATGCAACTGGACATTTGGAGCGCTAAGAGAGTAGTAGTGGAAAAAGGAATATATTCAAATATAAACTACACAGAAGCATTCTGTGAAACTTCTTTCTGATCTGAGCATTCAGCTAACAGAGTTAAACCATACTTTTGATTGAGCAGTTTTGAAACACTCTGTCTGTAGAAAATGCAACTGGACATTCGTAGCGCTAAGTGGGTAATAGTGGAAAAAAGAATATGTTCAAATATAAACTACACAGAAACATTGTATGAAACTTCTTTCTGTTCTGTGCATTCAACTAACAGAGTTGAACCTTACTTTTGATTGAGCCTTTCTGAAACACTCTTTCTGTAGAAACTGCAATTGGACATTCTGATCGCTAAGAGGCCTATATTGGGAAAAATAATATCTTCAAATAAAAACTACACAGAAGCATTGTGTGAAACTTTTTTCTGATATGTTCATTAAGCTAACAGAGTTAAACCATACTTTTGATTGCGCAGTTCTGAACACTCTTTCTGTAGAAAATGCAAGTGGACTTTCGGAGCGCTAAGAGGGTAATAGTGGAAAAAGGAATATATTCAAATATAAACTACACAGTAGCATTCTGTGAAAATTCTTTCTGTTCTGTGCATTCAACTAACAGAGTTGAACCTTACTTTTGATTGAGCCGTTCTGAAACACTCTTTCTGTAGAAACTGCAATTGGACATGCTAAGCGCTAAGAGGCCTACATTGGGAAAAAGAATATCTTCAAATAAAAACTACACAGATGCATTCTGTGAAACTTATTTCTGATCTGTAAATTCAGTTAACAGAGATAAAACATATTTTTGATTGAGCAGTTATGAAACAGTCTTTTTGTAGAAAATGCAAGTGGAGATTCGGAGCGCTAAGAGGGTAATAGTGGAAAAAGGAATGTCTTCAAATATAAACTACACAGAATCATTCGGTGAAACTTCTTTCTGATCTGTGCATTCAGCTAACAGAGTTAAACCATACTTTTGATTGAGCAGATCTGAACACTCTTTCTGTAGAAAATGCAACTGGACATTTGGAGCGCTAAGAGCGTAGTAGTGGAAAAAGGAATATATTCAAATATAAACTACACAGAAGCATTCTGTGAAACTTCTTTCTGATCTGAGCATTCAGCTAACAGAGTTAAACCATACTTTTGATTGAGCAGTTTTGAAACACTCTGTCTGTAGAAAATGCAACTGGACATTCGTAGCGCTAAGTGGGTAATACTGGAAAAAAGAATATGTTCAAATATAAACTACACAGAATCATTGTATGAAACTTCTTTCTGTTCTGTGCATTCAACTAACGGAGTTGGACCTTACATTTGATTGAGCCTTTCTGAAACACTCTTTCTGTAGAAACTGCAATTGGACATTCTGAGCGCTAAGAGGCCTCTATTGGGAAAAATAATATCTTCAAATAAAAACTACACAGAAGCATTGTGTGAAACTTATTTCTGATATGTTCATTAAGCTAACAGAGTTAAACCATACTTTTGATTGCGCAGTTCTGAACACTCTTTCTGTAGAAAATGCAAGGGGACATTCGGAGCGCTAAGAGGGTAATAGTGGAAAAAGGAATATATTCAAATATAAACTACGCAGTAGCATTCTGTGAAAATTCTTTCTGTTCTGTGCATTCAACTAACAGAGTTGAACCTTACTTTTGATTGAGCCGTTCTGAAACACTCTTTCTGTAGAAACTGCAATTGGACATGCTAAGCGCTAAGAGGCCTACATTGGGAAAAAGAATATCTTCAAATAAAAACTACACAGATGCATTCTGTGAAACTTATTTCTGATCTGTAAATTCAGTTAACAGAGATAAAACATATTTTTGATTGAGCAGTTATGAAACACTCTTTTTGTAGAAAATGCAAGTGGAGATTCGGAGCGCTAAGAGGGTAATAGTGGAAAAAGGAATGTCTTCAAATATAAACTACACAGAATCATTCGGTGAAACTTCTTTCTGATCTGTGCATTCAGCTAACAGAGTTAAACCATACTTTTGATTGAGCAGATCTGAACACTCTTTCTGTAGAAAATGCAACTGGACATTTGGGGCGCTAAGAGCGTAGTAGTGGAAAAAGGAATATATTCAAATATAAACTACACAGAAGCATTCTGTGAAACTCCTTTCTGATCTGAGCATTCAGCTATCAGAGTTAAACCATACTTTTGATTGAGCAGTTTTGAAACACTCTGTCTGTAGAAAATGCAACTGGACATTCGTAGCGCTAAGTGGGTAATAGTGGAAAAAAGAATATGTTCAAATATAAACTATACAGAAGCATTGTATGAAACTTCTTTCTTTTCTGTGCATTCAACTAACAGAGTTGAACCTTACTTTTGATTGAGCCTTTCTGAAACACTCTTTCTGTAGAAACTGCAATTGGACATTCTGAGCGCTAAGAGGCCTCTATTGGGAAAAATAATATCTTCAAATAAAAACTACACCGAAGCATTGTGTGAAACTTATTTCTGATATGTTCATTAAGCTAACAGAGTTAAACCATTCTTTTGATTGCTCAGTTCTGAACACTCTTTCTGTAGAAAATGCAAGTGCACATTCGGAGCGCTAAGAGGGTAATAGTGGAAAAAGGAATATATTCAAATATAAACTACACAGTAGCATTCTGTGAAAATTCTTTCTGTTCTGTGCATTCAACTAACAGAGTTGAACCTTACTTTTGATTGAGCCGTTCTGAAACACTCTTTCTGTAGAAACTGCAATTGGACATGCTAAGCGCTAAGAGGCCTACATTGGGAAAAAGAATATCTTCAAATAAAAACTACACAGATGCATTCTGTGAAACTTATTTCTGATCTGCAAATTCAGTTAACAGAGATAAAACATATTTTTGATTGAGCAGTTATGAAACACTCTTTTTGTATTAAATGCAAGTGGAGATTCGGAGCGCTAAGAGGGTAATAGTGGAAAAAGGAATGTCTTCAAATATAAACTACACAGAATCATTCGGTGAAACTTCTTTCTGATCTGTGCATTCAGCTAACAGAGTTAAACCATACTTTTGATTGAGCAGATCTGAACACTCTTTCTGTAGAAAATGCAACTGGACATTTGGAGCGCTAAGAGCGTACTAGTGGAAAAAGGAATATATTCAAATATAAACTACACAGAAGCATTCTGTGAAACTTCTTTCTGATCTGAGCATTCAGCTAACAGAGTTAAACCATACTTTTGATTCAGCAGTTTTGAAACACTCTGTCTGTAGAAAATGCAACTGGACATTCGTAGCGCTAAGTGGGTAATAGTGGAAAAAAGAATATGTTCAAATATAAACTACACAGAAGCATTGTATGAAACTCCTTTCTGTTCTGTGCATTCAACTAACAGAGTTGAACCTTACTTTTGATTGAGTCGTTCTGAAACACTCTATCTGTAGAAATTGCAATTGGACATTCTGAGCGCTAAGAGCCCTCTATTGGGAAAAAGAATGTCTACAAATAAAAACTACACAGAAGAATTGTGTGAAACTTCTTTCTGTTCTGTTTGTTCAACTAAAAGAGTTGAACCTTAGTTTTGATTGAGCCGTTCTGAAACACTCTTTCTGTAGAAAATGCAAGTGGAGATTCGGAGCGCTAAGAGGGTAATAGTGGAAAAAGGAATGTCTCCAAATATAAACTACACAGAATCTTTCTGTGAAACTTCTTTCTGATCTGTGCATTCAGCTAACAGAGTTAAACCATAGTTTTGATTGAGCAGATCTGAACACTCTTTCTGTAGAAAATGCAACTGGACATTTGGAGCGCTAAGAGAGTAGTAGTGGAAAAAGAAATATATTCAAATATAAACTACACAGAAGCATTCTGTGAAACTTCTCTCTGATCTGAGCATTCAGCTAACAGAGTTAAACCATACTTTTGATTGAGCAGTTTTGAAACACTCTGTCTGTAGAAAATGCAACTGGACATTCGTAGCGCTAAGTGGGTAATAGTGGAAAAAAGAATATGTTCAAATATAAACTACACAGAAGCATTGTATGAAACTTCTTTCTGTTCTGTGCATTCAACTAACAGAGTTGAACCTTATTTTTGATTGAGCCTTTCTGAAACACTCTTTCTGTAGAAACTGCAATTGGACATTCTGAGCGCTAAGAGGCCTATATTGGAAAAATAATATCTTCAAATAAAAACTACACAAAAGCATTGTGTGAAACTTATTTCTGATATGTTCATTAAGCTAACAGAGTTAAACCATACTTTTGATTGCGCAGTTCTGAACACTCTTTCTTTAGAAAATGCAAGTGGACATTCGGAGCGCTAAGAGGGTAATAGTGGAAAAAGGAATATATTCAAATATAAGTTACACAGTAGCATTCTGTGAAAATTCTTTCTGTTCTGTGCATTCAACTAACAGAGTTGAACCTTACTTTTGATTGAGCCGTTCTGAAACACTCTTTCTGTAGAAACTGCAATTGGACATGCTAAGGCTAAGAGGCCTACATTGGGGAAAAGAATATCTTCAAATAAAAACTACACAGATGCATTCTGTGAAACTTATTTCTGATCTGTAAATTCAGTTAACAGAGATAAAACATATTTTTGATTGAGCAGTTATGAAACACTCTTCTTGTAGAAAATGCAAGTGGACATTCTGAGCGCTAAGAGGGTAATAGTGGAAAAAGTAATGTCTTCAAATATAAACTACACAGAATCATTCGGTGAAACTTCTTTCTGATCTGTGCATTCAGCTAACAGAGTTAAACCATACTTTTGATTGAGCAGATCTGAACACTCTTTCTGTAGAAAATGCAACTGGACATTTGGAGCGCTAAGAGCGTAGTAATGGAAAAAGGAATATATTCAAATATAAACTACACAGAAGCATTCTGTGAAACTTCTTTCTGATCTGAGCATTCAGCTAACAGAGTTAAACCATATTTTTGATTGAGCAGTTTTGAAACACTCTGTCTGTAGAAAATGCAACTGGACATTCGTAGCGCTAAGTGGGTAATAGTGGAAAAAAGAATATGTTGACATAGAAACTACACAGAAGCATTGTATGAAACTACTTTCTGTTCTGTGCATTCAACTAACAGAGTTGAACCTTACTTTTGATTGAGCCGTTCTGAAACACTCTTTCTGTAGAAACTGCAATTGGACATTCTGAGCGCTAAGAGGCCTATATTGGGAAAAAGAATGTCTACAAATAAAAACTACACAGAAGCATTGTGTGAAACTTATTTCTGATATGTTCATTAAGCTAACAGAGTTAAACCATACTTTTGATTGCGCAGTTCTGAACACTCCTTCTGTAGAAAATGCAAGTGGACATTCGGAGCGCTAAGAGGGTAATAGTGGAAAAGGGAATATATTCAAATATAAACTACACAGTAGCATTCTGTGAAAATTCTTTCTGTTCTGTGCATTCAACTAACAGAGTTGAATCTTACTTTTGATTGAGCCGTTCTGAAACACTCTTTCTGTAGAAACTGCAATTGGACATGCTAAGCGCTAAGAGGCCTCTATTGGGAAAAAGAATATCTTCAAATAAAAACTACACAGATGCATTCTGTGAAACTTATTTCTGATCTGTAAATTCAGTTAACAGAGATAAAACATATTTTTGATTGAGCAGTTATGAAACACTCTTTTTGTAGAAAATGCAAGTGGAGATTCGGAGCGCTAAGAGGGTAATTGTGGAAAAAGGAATGTCTTCAAATATAAACTACACAGAATCATTCGGTGAAACTTCTTTCTGATCTGTGCATTCAGCTAACAGAGTTAAACCATACTTTTGATTGAGCAGATCTGAACACTCTTTCTGTAGAAAATGCAACTGGACATTTGGAGCGCTAAGTGCGTAGTAGTGGAAAGAGGAATATATTCAAATATAAACTACACAGAAGCATTCTGTGAAACTTCTTTCTGATCTGAGCATTCAGCTAACAGAGTTAAACCATACTTTTGATTGAGCAGTTTTGAAACACTCTGTCTGTAGAAAATGCAACTGGACATTCGTATCGCTAAGTGGGTAATAGTGGAAAAAAGAATATGTTCAAATATAAACTACACAGAAGCATTTTATGAAACTTCTTTCTGTTCTGTGCATTCAACTAACAGAGTTGAACCTTACTTTTGATTGAGCCGTTCTGAAACACTCTTTCTGTAGAAACTGCAATTGGACATTCAGAGCGCTAAGAGTCCTATATTGGGAAAAAGAATGTCTACAAATAAAAACTACACAGAAGCATTGTGTGAAACTTCTTTCTGTTCTGTTTGTTCAACTAAAAGAGTTGAACCTTAGTTTTGATTGAGCCGTTCTGAAACACTCTTTCTGTAGAAAATGCAAGTGGAGATTCGGAGCGCTAAGAGTGTAATAGTGGAAAAAGGAATGTCTCCAAATATAAACTACACAGAATCATTCTGTGAAACTTCTTTCTGATCTGTACATTCAGCAAACAGAGTTAAACCATACTTTTGATTGAGCAGATCTGAACACTCTTTCTGTAGAAAATGCAACTGGACATTTGGAGCGCTAAGAGAGTTGTAGTGGAAAAAGGAATATATTCAAATATAAACTACACAGAAGCATTCTGTGAAACTTCTTTCTGATCTGAGCATTCAGCTAACAGAGTTAAACCATACTTTGATTGAGCAATTTTGAAACACTCTGTCTGTAGAAAATGCAACTGGACATTCGTAGCGCTAAGTGGGTAATAGTGGAAAAAAGAATATGTTCAAATATAAACTACACAGAAGCATTGTATGAAACTTCTTTCTGTTCTGTGCATTCAACTAACAGAGTTGAACCTTACTTTTGATTGAGCCTTTCCGAAACACTCTTTCTGTAGAAACTGCAATTGGACATTCTGAGCGCTAAGAGGCCTCTATTGGGAAAAATAATATCTTCAAATAAAAACTACACAGAAGCATTGTGTGAAACTTATTTCTGATATGTTCATTAAGCTAACAGAGTTAAACAATACTTTTGATTGCGCAGTTCTGAACACTCTTTCTGTAGAAAATGCAAGTGGACATTCGGAGCGCTAAGAGGGTAATAGTGGAAAAAGGAATATATTCAAATATAAACTACACAGTAGCATTCTGTGAAAATTCTTTCTGTTCTGTGCATTCAACTAACAGAGTTGAACCTTACTTTTGATTGAGCCGTTCTGAAACACTCTTTCTGTAGAAACTGCAATTGGACATGCTAAGCGCTAAGAGGCCTACATTGGGAAAAAGAATATCTTCAAATAAAAACTACACAGATGCATTCTGTGAAACTTATTTCTGATCTGTAAATTCAGTTAACAGAGATAAAACATATTTTTGTTTGAGCAGTTATGAAACACTCTTTTTGTAGAAAATGCAACTGGAGATTCGGAGCGCTAAGAGGGTAATAGTGGAAAAAGGAATGTCTTCAAATATAAACTACACAGAATCATTCGGTGAAACTTCTTTCTGATCTGTGCATTCAGCTAACAGAGTTAAACCATACTTTTGATTGAGCAGATCTGAACACTCTTTCTGTAGAAAATGCAACTGGACATTTGGAGCGCTAAGAGAGTAGTAGTGGAAAAAGGAATATATTCAAATATAAACTACACAGAAGCATTCTGTGAAACTTCTTTCTGATCTGAGCATTCAGCTAACAGAGTTAAACCATACTTTTGATTGAGCAGTTTTGAAACACTCTGTCTGTAGAAAATGCAACTGGACATTCGTAGCGCTAAGTGGGTAATAGTGGAAAAAAGAATATGTTCAAATATAAACTACACAGAAACATTGTATGAAACTTCTTTCTGTTCTGTGCATTCAACTAACAGAGTTGAACCTTACTTTTGATTGAGCCTTTCTGAAACACTCTTTCTGTAGAAACTGCAATTGGACATTCTGAGCGCTAAGAGGCCTATATTGGGAAAAATAATATCTTCAAATAAAAACTACACAGAAGCATTGTGTGAAACTTTTTTCTGATATTTTCATTAAGCTAACAGAGTTAAACCATACTTTTGATTGCGCAGTTCTGAACACTCTTTCTGTAGAAAATGCAAGTGGACTTTCGGAGCGCTAAGAGGGTAATAGTGGAAAAAGGAATATATTCAAATATAAACTACACAGTAGCATTCTGTGAAAATTCTTTCTGTTCTGTGCATTCAACTAACAGAGTTGAACCTTACTTTTGATTGAGCCGTTCTGAAACACTCTTTCTGTAGAAACTGCAATTGGACATGCTAAGCGCTAAGAGGCCTACATTGGGAAAAAGAATATCTTCAAATAAAAACTACACAGATGCATTCTGTGAAACTTATTTCTGATCTGTAAATTCAGTTAACAGAGATAAAACATATTTTTGATTGAGCAGTTATGAAACAGTCTTTTTGTAGAAAATGCAAGTGGAGATTCGGAGCGCTAAGAGGGTAATAGTGGAAAAAGGAATGTCTTCAAATATAAACTACACAGAATCATTCGGTGAAACTTCTTTCTGATCTGTGCATTCAGCTAACAGAGTTAAACCATACTTTTGATTGAGCAGATCTGAACACTCTTTCTGTAGAAAATGCAACTGGACATTTGGAGCGCTAAGAGCGTAGTAGTGGAAAAAGGAATATATTCAAATATAAACTACACAGAAGCATTCTGTGAAACTTCTTTCTGATCTGAGCATTCAGCTAACAGAGTTAAACCATACTTTTGATTGAGCAGTTTTGAAACACTCTGTCTGTAGAAAATGCAACTGGACATTCGTAGCGCTAAGTGGGTAATACTGGAAAAAAGAATATGTTCAAATATAAACTACACAGAATCATTGTATGAAACTTCTTTCTGTTCTGTGCATTCAACTAACGGAGTTGGACCTTACATTTGATTGAGCCTTTCTGAAACACTCTTTCTGTAGAAACTGCAATTGGACATTCTGAGCGCTAAGAGGCCTCTATTGGGAAAAATAATATCTTCAAATAAAAACTACACAGAAGCATTGTGTGAAACTTATTTCTGATATGTTCATTAAGCTAACAGATTTAAACCATACTTTTGATTGCGCAGTTCTGAACACTCTTTCTGTAGAAAATGCAAGTGGACATTCGGAGCGCTAAGAGGGTAATAGTGGAAAAAGGAATATATTCAAATATAAACTACACAGTAGCATTCTGTGAAAATTCTTTCTGTTCTGTGCATTCAACTAACAGAGTTGAACCTTACTTTTGATTGAGCCGTTCTGAAACACTCTTTCTGTAGAAACTGCAATTGGACATGCTAAGCGCTAAGAGGCCTACATTGGGAAAAAGAATATCTTCAAATAAAAACTACACAGATGCATTCTGTGAAACTTATTTCTGATCTGTAAATTCAGTTAACAGAGATAAAACATATTTTTGATTGAGCAGTTATGAAACACTCTTTTTGTAGAAAATGCAAGTGGAGATTCGGAGCGCTAAGAGGGTAATAGTGGAAAAAGGAATGTCTCCAAATATAAAGTACACAGAATCATTCGGTGAAACTTCTTTCTGATCTGTGCATTCAGCTAACAGAGTTAAACCATACTTTTGATTGAGCAGATCTGAACACTCTTTCTGTAGAAAATGCAACTGGACATTTGGAGCGCTAAGAGCGTAGTAGTGGAAAAAGGAATATATTCAAATATAAACTACACAGAAGCAGTCTGTGAAACTTCTTTCTGATCTGAGCATTCAGCTAACAGAGTTAAACCATACTTTTGATTGAGCAGTTTTGAAACACTCTGTCTGTAGAAAATGCAACTGGACATTCGTAGCGCTAAGTGGGTAATAGTGGAAAAAAGAATATGTTCGAATATAAACTACACAGAAGCATTGTATGAAACTTCTTTCTGTTCTGTGCATTCAACTAACAGAGTTGAACCTTACTTTTGATTGAGCCGTTCTCAAACACTCTTTCTGTAGAAACTGCAATTGGACCTTCTGAGCGCTAAGAGGCCTATATTGGGAAAAAGAATGTCTACAAATAAAAACTAGACAGAAGAATTGTGTGAAACTTCTTTCTGTTCTGTTTGTTCAACTAAAAGAGTTGAACCTTAGTTTTGATTGAGCCGTTCTGAAACACTCTTTCTGTAGAAAATGCAAGTGGAGATTCGGAGCGCTAAGAGGGTAATAGTGGAAAAAGGAATGTCTCCAAATATAAACTACACAGAATCATTCTGTGAAACTTCTTTCTGATCTGTGCATTCAGCTAACAGAGTTAAACCATACTTTTGATTGAGCAGATCTGAACACTCTTTCTGTAGAAAATGCAACTGGACATTTGGAGCGCTAAGAGAGTAGTAGTGGAAAAAGGAATATATTCAAATATAAACTACACAGAAGCATTCTGTGAAACTTCTTTCTGATCTGAGCATTCAGCTAACAGAGTTAAACCATACTTTTGTTTGAGCAGTTTTGAAACAATCTGTCTGTAGAAAATGCAACTGGACATTCGTAGCGCTAAGTGGGTAATAGTGGAAAAAAGAATATGTTCAAATATAAACTACACAGAAGCATTGTATGAAACTTCTTTCTGTTCTGTGCATTCAACTAACAGAGTTGAACCTTACTTTTGATTGAGCCTTTCTGAAAGACTCTTTCTGTAGAAACTGCAATTGGACATTCTGAGCGCTAAGAGGACTATAAATCATGCTGCTATAAAGACACATGCACACGTATGTTTATTGCGGCACTATTCACAATAGCAAAGAGTTGGAACCAACCCAAATGTCCAACAACGATAGACTGGATTAAGAAAATGTGGCACATATACACCATGGAATACTATGCAGCCATAAAAAATGATGAGTTCGTGTCTTTGTAGGGACATGGATGAAACTGGAAAACATCATTCTCAGTAAACTATCGCAAGGACAAAAAACCAAACACCGCATGTTCTCACTCATAGGTGGGAATTGAACAATGAGGACTCATGGACACAGGAAGGGGAACATCACACTCCGGGGACTGTTGTGGGGTGGGGGTGGGGGGAGGGACTGCATTAGGAGATACACCTAATGCTAAATGACGAGTTAATGGGTGCAGGATATCAACATGGCATATGGATACATATGTAACAAAACTGCACATTGTGCACATGTACCCTAAAACCCTAAAGTATAATTAAAAAAAAAAAAAAAAAAAAAAAAAAAAAAAAAAAAAAAAGAGGCCTATATTGGGAAAAATAATATCTTCAAATAAAAACTACACAGAAGCATTGTGTGAAACTTATTACTGATATGTTCATTAAGCTAACAGAGTTAAACCATACTTTTGATTGCGCAGTTCTGGACACTCTTTCTGTAGAAAATTCAAGTGGACATTCGGAGCGCTAAGAGGGTAATAGTGAAAAATGAATATATTCAAATATAAACTACACAGTAGCATTCTGTGAAAATTCTTTCTGTTCTGTGCATTCAACTAACAGAGTTGAACCTTACTTTTGATTGAGCCGTTCTGAAACACTCTTTCTGTAGAAACTGCAATTGGACATGCTAAGCACTAAGAGGCCTACATTGGGAAAAAGAATATCTTCAAATAAAAACTACACAGATGCATTCTGTGAAACTTATTTCTGATCTGTAAATTCAGTTAACAGAGATAAAACATATTTTTGATTGAGCAGTTATGAAACACTCTTTTTGTAGAAAATGCAAGTGGAGATTCGGAGCGCTAAGAGGGTAATAGTGGAAAAAGGAATGTCTTCAAATATAAACTACACAGAATCATTCGGTGAAACTTCTTTCTGATCTGTGCATTCAGCTAACAGAGTTAAACCATACTTTTGATTGAGCAGATCTGAACACTCTTTCTGTAGAAAATGCAACTGGACATTTGGAGCGCTAAGAGCGTAGTAGTGGAAAAAGGAATATATTCAAATATAAACTACACAGAAGCATTCTGTGAAACTTCTTTCTGATCTGAGCATTCAGCTAACAGAGTTAAACCATACTTTTGATTGAGCAGTTTTGAAACACTCTGTCTGTAGAAAATGCAACTGGACATTCGTAGCGCTAAGTGGGTAATAGTGGAAAAAAGAATATGTTCAAATATAAACTACACAGAAGCATTGTATGAAACTTCTTTCTGTTCTGTGCATTCAACTAACAGAGTTGAACCTTACTTTTGATTGAGCCGTTCTGAAACACTCTTTCTGTAGAAACTGCAATTGGACATTCTGAGCGCTAAGAGGCCTATATTGGGAAAAAGAATGTCTACAAATAAAAACTACACAGAAGAATTGTGTGAAACTTCTTTCTGTTCTGTTTGTTCAACTAAAAGAGTTGAACCTTAGTTTTGATTGAGCCGTTCTGAAACTTTCTCTCTGTAGAAAATGCAAGTGGAGATTCGGAGCGCTAAGAGGGTAATAGTGGAAAAAGGAATGTCTCCAAATATAAACTACACAGAATCATTCTGTCAAACGTCTTTCTGATCTGTGCATTCAGCTAACAGAGTTAAACCATACTTTTGATTGAGCAGATCTGAACACTCTTTCTGTAGAAAATGCAACTGGACATTTGGAGCGCTAAGAGAGTAGTAGTGGAAAAAGGAATATATTCAAATATAAACTACACAGAAGCATTCTGTGCAACTTCTTTCTGATCTGAGCATTCAGCTAACAGAGTTAAACCATACTTTTGATTGAGCAGTTTTGAAACACTCTGTCTGTAGAAAATGCAACTGGACATTCGTAGCGCTAAGTGGGTAATAGTGGAAAAAAGAATATTTTCAAATATAAACTACACAGAAGCATTGTATGAAACTACTTTCTGTTCTGTGCATTCAACTAACAGAGTTGAACCTTACATTTGATTGAGCCTTTCTGAAACACTCTTTCTGTGGAAACTGCAATTGGACATTCTGAGCGCTAAGAGGCCTATATTGGGAAAAATAATATCTTCAAATAAAAACTACACAGAAGCATTGTGTGAAACTTATTACTGATATGTTCATTAAGCTAACAGAGTTAAACCATACTTTTGATTGCGCAGTTCTGAACACTCTTTCTGTAGAAAATGCAAGTGGACATTAGGAGCGCTAAGAGGGTAAGAGTGGAAAAAGGAATATATTCAAATACAAACTACACAGTAGCATTCTGTGAAAATTCTTTCTGTTCTGTGCATTCAACTAACAGAGTTGAACCTTACTTTTGATTGAGCAGTTCTGAAACACTCTTTCTGTCGAAACTGCAATTGGACATGTTAAGCGCTAAGAGGCCTACATTGGGAAAAAAAAATCTTCAAATAAAAACTACACAGATGCATTCTGTGAAACTTATTTCTGATCTGTAAATTCAGTTAACAGAGATAAAACATATTTTTGATTGAGCAGTTATGAAACACTCTTTTTTTAGAAAATGCAAGTGGAGATTCGGAGCGCTAAGAGGGTAATAGTGGAAAAAGGAATGTCTTCAAATATAAACTACACAGAAACATTCGGTGAAACATCTTTCTGATCTGTGCATTCAGCTAACAGAGTTAAAACATACTTTTGATTGAGCAGATCTGAACACTCTTTCTGTAGAAAATGCAACTGGACATTTGGAGCGCTAAGAGCGTACTAGTGGAAAAAGGAATATATTCAAACATAAACTACACAGAAGCATTCTGTGAAACTTCTTTCTGATCTGAGCATTCAGCTAACAGAGTTAAACTATACTTTTGATTGAGCAGTTTTGAAACACTCTGTCTGTAGAAAATGCAACTGGACATTCGTAGCGCTAAGTGGGTAATAGTGGAAAAAAGAATATGTTCAAATATAAACTACACAGAAGCATTGTATGAAACTCCTTTCTGTTCTGTGCATTCAACTAACAGAGTTGAACCTTACTTTTGATTGAGCCGTTCTGAAACACTCTTTCTGTAGAAACTGCAATTGGACATTCTGAGCGCTAAGAGGCCTATATTGGGAAAAAGCATGTCTACAAATAAAAACTACACAGAAGAATTGTGTGAAACTTCTTTCTGTTCTGTTTGTTCAACTAAAAGAGTTGAACCTTAGTTTTGATTGAGCCGTTCTGAAACACTCTTTCTGTAGAAAATGCAAGTGGAGATTCGGAGCGCTAAGAGGGTAATAGTGGAAAAAGGAATGTCTCCAAATATAAACTACACAGAATCATTCTGTGAAACTTCTTTCTGATCTGTGCATTCAGCTAACAGAGTTAAACCATACTTTTGATTGAGCAGATCTGAACACTCTTTCTGTAGAAAATGCAACTGGACATTTGGAGCGCTAAGAGAGTAGTAGTGGAAAAAGGAATATATTCAAATATAAACTACACAGAAGCATTCTGTGAAACTTCTTTCTGATCTGAGCATTCAGCTAACAGAGTTAAACCATACTTTTGATTGAGCAGTTTTGAAACAATCTGTCTGTAGAAAATGCAACTGGACATTCGTAGCGCTAAGTGGGTAATAGTTGAAAAAAGAATATGTTCAAATATAAACTACACAGAAGCATTGTATGAAACTTCTTTCTGTTCTGTGCATTCAACTAACAGAGTTGAACCTTACTTTTGATTGAGCCTTTCTGAAACACTCTTTCTGTAGAAACTGCAATTGGACATTCTGAGCGCTAAGAGGCCTCTATTGGGAAATATAACATCTTCAAATAAAAACTACACAGAAGCATTGTGTGAAACTTATTACTGATATGTTCATTAAGCTAACAGAGTTAAACCATACTTTTGATTGCGCAGTTCTGAACACTCTTTCTGTAGAAAATGCAAATGGACATTCGGAGCGGTAAGAGGGGAATAGTGGAAAAAGGAATATATTCAAATATAAACTACACAGTAGCATTCTGTGAAAATTCTTTCTGTTCTGTGCATTCATCTAACAGAGTTGAACCCTACTTTTGATTGAGCCGTTCTGAAACACTCTTTCTGTAGAAACTGCAATTGGACATTGTAAGCGCTAAGAGGCCTATATTGGGAAAAAGAATATATTCAAATAAAAACTACACAGATGCATTCTGTGAAACTTATTTCTGATCTGTAAATTCAGTTAACAGAGATAAAACATATTTTTGATTGAGCAGTTATGAAACACTCTTTTTGTAGAAAATGCAAGTGGAGATTCGGAGCGCTAAGAGGGTAATAGTGGAAAAAGGAATGTCTTCAAATATAAACTACACAGAATCATTCGGTGAAACTTCTTTCTGATCTGTGCATGCAGCTAACAGAGTTAAACCATACTTTTGATTGAGCAGATCTGAACACTCTTTCTGTAGAAAATGCAACTGGACATTTTGAGCGCTAAGAGCGTAGTAGTGGAAAAAGGAATATATTCAAATATAAACTACACAGAAGCATTCTGTGAAACTTCCTTCTGATCTGAGCATTCAGCTAACAGAGTTAAACCATACTTTTGATTGAGCAATTTTGAAACACTCTGTCTGTAGAAAATGCAACTGGACATTCGTAGCACTAAGTGGGTAATAGTGGAAAAAAGAATATGTTCAAATATAAACTACACAGAAGCATTGTATGAAACTTCTCTCTGTTCTGTGCATTCAAATAACAGAGTTGAACCTTACTTTTGATTGAGCCGTTCTGAAACACTCTTTCTGTAGAAACTGCAATTGGACATTCTGAGCCCTAAGAGGCCTATATTGGGAAAAAGAATGTCTACAAATAAAAACTACACAGAAGAATTGTGTGAAACTTCTTTCTGTTCTGTTTGTTCAACTAAAAGAGTTGAACCTTAGTTTTGATTGAGCCGTTCTGAAACACTCTTTCTGTAGAAAATGCAAGTGGAGATTCGGAGCGCTAAGAGGGTAATAGTGGAAAAAGGAATGTCTCCAAATATAAACTACACAGAATCATTCTGTGAAACTTCTTTCTGATCTGTGCATTCAGCTAACAGAGTTAAACCATACTTTTGATTGAGCAGATCTGAACACTCTTTCTGTAGAAAATGCAACTGGACATTTGGAGCGCTAAGAGAGTAGTAGTGGAAAAAGGAATATATTCAAATATAAACTACACAGAAGCATTCTGTGAAACTTCTTTCTGATCTGAGCATTCAGCTAACAGAGTTAAACCATACTTTTGATTGAGCAGTTTTGAAACACTGTCTGTAGAAAATGCAACTGGACATTCGTAGCGCTAAGTGGGTAATAGTGCAAAAAAGAATATGTTCAAATATAAACTACACAGAAGCATTGTATGAAACTTATATCTGTTCTGTGCATTCAACTAACAGAGTTGAACCTGACTTTTGATTGAGCGTTTCTGAAACACTCTTTCTGTAGAAACTGCAATTTTACATTCTGAGCGCTAAGAGGCCTATTTTGGGAAAAATAATATCTTCAAATAAAAACTACACAGAAGCATTGTGTGAAACTTATTTCTGATATGTTCATTAAGCTAACAGAGTTAAACCATACTTTTGATTGCGCAGTTCTGAACATTCTTTCTGTAGAAAATGCAAGTGGACATTGGGAGCGCTAAGAGGGTAATAGTGGAAAAAGGAATATATTCAAATATAAACTACACAGTAGCATTCTGTGAAAATTCTTTCTGTTCTGTGCATTCAACTAACAGAGTTGAACCTTACTTTTGATTGAGCCGTTCTGAAACACTCTTTCTGTAGAAACTGCAATTGGACATGCTAAGCGCTAAGAGGCCTACATTGGGAAAAAGAATATCTTCAAATAAAAACTACACAGATGCATTCTGTGAAACTTATTTCTGATCTGTAAATTCAGTTAACAGAGATAAAACATATTTTTGATTGAGCAGTTATGAAACACTCTTTTTGTAGAAAATGCAAGTGGAGATTCGGAGCGCTAAGAGGGTAATAGTGGAAAAAGGAATGTCTTCAAATATAAACTACACAGAATCATTCGGTGAAACTTCTTTCTGATCTGTGCATGCAGCTAACAGAGTTAAAACATACTTTTGATTGAGCAGATCTGAACACTCTTTCTGTAGAAAATGCAACTGGACATTTGGAGCGCTAAGAGCGTAGTAGTGGAAAAAGGAATATATTCAAATATAAACTACACAGAAGCATTCTGTGAAACTTCTTTCTGATCTGAGCATTCAGCTAACAGAGTTAAACCATACTTTTGATTGAGCAGTTTTGAAACACACTGTCTGTAGAAAATGCAACTGGACAATCGTAGCGCTAAGTGGGTAATAGTGGAAAAAAGAATATGTTCAAATAGAAACTACACAGAAGCATTGTATGAAACTTCTTTCTGTTCTGTGCATTCAACTAACAGAGTTGAACCTTACTTTTGATTGAGCCGTTCTGAAACACTCTTTCTGTAGAAACTGCAATTGGACATTCTGAGCGCTAAGAGGCCTATATTGGGAAAAAGAATGTCTACAAATAAAAACTACACAGAAGAATTGTGTGAAACTTCTTTCCGTTCTCTTTGTTCAAATAATGTGTTGAACCTTAGTTTTGATTGAGCCGTTCTGAAACACTATTTCTGTAGAAAATGCAAGTGGAGATTCGGAGCGCTAAGAGGGTAATAGTGGAAAAAGGAATGTCTCCAAATATAAACTACACAGAATCATTCTGTGAAACTTCTTTCTGATCTGTGCATTCAGCTAACAGAGTTAAACCATACTTTTGATTGAGCAGATCTGAACACTCTTTCTGTAGAAAATGCAACTGGACATTTGGAGCGCTAAGAGAGTAGTAGTGGAAAAAGGAATATATTCAAATATAAACTACACAGAAGCATTCTGTGAAACTTTTTTCTGATCTGAGCATTTAGCTAACAGAGTTAAACCATACTTTTGATTGAGCAGTTTTGAAACACTCTGTCTGTAGAAAATGCAACTGGACATTCGTAGCGCTAAGTGGGTAATAGTGGAAAAAAGAATATGTTCAAATATAAACTACACAGAAGCATTGTATGAAATTTCTTTCTGTTCTGTGCATTCAACTAACAGAGTTGAACCTTACTTTTGATTGAGCCTTTCTGAAACACTCTTCCTGTAGAAATTGCAATTGGACATTCTGAGCGCTAAGAGGCCTATATTGGGAAAAATAATATCTTCAAATAAAAACTACAAAAAAGCATTGTGTGAAACTTATTTCTGATATGTTCATTAAGCTAACAGAGTTAAACCATACTTTTGATTGTGCAGTTCTGAACACTCTTTCTGTAGAAAATGCAAGTGGACATTCGGAGCGCTAAGAGGGTAATAGTGGAAAAAGGAATATATTCAAATATAAACTACACAGTAGCATTCTGTGAAAATTCTTTCTGTTCTGTGCATTCAACTAACAGAGTTGAACCTTACTTTTGATTGAGCCGTTCTGAAACACTCTTTCTGTAGAAATTGCAATTGGACATGCTAAGCGCTAAGAGGCCTATATTGGGAAAAAGAATATCTTCAAATAAAAACTACACAGATACATTCTGTGAAACTTATTTCTGATCTGTAAATTCAGTTAACAGAGATAAAACATATTTTTGATTGAGCAGTTATGAAACACTCTTTTTGTAGAAAATGCAAGTGGAGATTCGGAGCACTAAGAGGGTAATAGTGGAAAAAGGATTGTCTTCAAATATAAACTACACAGAATCATTCGGTGAAACTTCTTTCTGATCTGTGCATTCAGCTAACAGAGTTAAAGCATACTTTTGATTGAGCAGATCTGAACACTCTTTCTGTAGAAAATGCAACTGGACATTTGGAGCGCTAAGAGCGTAGTAGTGGAAAAAGGAATATATTCATACATAAACTACACAGAAGCATTCTGTGAAACTTCTTTCTGATCTGAGCATTCAGCTAACAGAGTTAAACCATACTTTTGATTGAGCGGTTTTGAAACACTCTGTCTGTAGAAAATGCAACTGGACATTCGTAGCGCTAAGTGGGTAATAGTGGAAAAAAGAATATGTTCAAATATAAACTACACAGAAGCATTGTATGAAACTACTTTCTGTTCTGTGCATTCAACTAACAGAGTTGAACCTTACTTTTGATTGAGCCGTTCTGAAACACTCTTTCTGTAGAAACTGCAATTGGACATTCTGAGCGCTAAGAGGCCTATATTGGGAAAAAGCATGTCTACAAATAAAAACTACACAGAAGAATTGTGTGAAACTTCTTTCTGTTCTGTTTGTTCAACTAAAAGAGTTGAACCTTAGTTTTGATTGAGCCGTTCTGAAACACTCTTTCTGTAGAAAATGCAAGTGGATATTCGGAGCGCTAAGAGGGTAATAGTGGAAAAAGTAATGTCTCCAAATATAAACTACACAGAATCATTCTGTCAAACGTCTTTCTGATCTGTGCATTCAGCTAACAGAGTTAAACCATACTTTTGATTGAGCAGATCTGAACACTCTTTCTGTAGAAAATGCAACTGGACATTTGGAGCGCTAAGAGAGTAGTAGTGGAAAAAGGAATATATTCAAATATAAACTACACAGAAGCATTCTGTGCAACTTCTTTCTGATCTGAGCATTCAGCTAACAGAGTTAAACCATACTTTTGATTGAGCAGTTTTGAAACACTCTGTCTGTAGAAAATGCAACTGGACATTCGTAGCGCTAAGTGGGTAATAGTGGAAAAAAGAATATTTTCAAATATAAACTACACAGAAGCATTGTATGAAACTTCTTTCTGTTCTGTGCATTCAACTAACAGAGTTGAACCTTACTTTTGATTGAGCCGTTCTGAAACACTTTTTCTGTAGAAACTGCAATTGGACATTCTGAGCGCTAAGAGGCCTATATTGGGAAAAAGAATGTCTACAAATAAAAACTACACAGAAGAATTGTGTGAAACTTCTTTCTGTTCTGTTCGTTCAACTAAAAGAGTTGAACCTTAGTTTTGATTGAGCCGTTCTGAAACACTCTTTCTGTAGAAAATGCAAGTGGAGATTCGGAGCGCTAAGAGGGTAATAGTGGAAAAAGGAATGTCTCCAAATATAAACTACACAGAATCATTCTGTGAAACTTCTTTCTGATCTGTGCATTCAGCTAACAGAGTTAAACCATACTTTTGATTGAGCAGATCTGAACACTCTTTCTGTAGAAAATGCAACTGGACATTTGGAGCGCTAAGAGAGTAGTAGTGGAAAAAGGAATATATTCAAATATAAACTACACAGAAGCATTCTGTGAAACTTCTTTCTGATCTGAGCATTCAGCTAACAGAGTTAAACCATACTTTTGATTGAGCAGTTTTGAAACACTGTCTGTAGAAAATGCAACTGGACATTCGTAGCGCTAAGTGGGTAATAGTGCAAAAAAGAATATGTTCAAATATAAACTACACAGAAGCATTGTATGAAACTTATATCTGTTCTGTGCATTCAACTAACAGAGTTGAACCTGACTTTTGATTGAGCGTTTCTGAAACACTCTTTCTGTAGAAAGTGCAATTTTACATTCTGAGCGCTAAGAGGCCTATTTTGGGAAAAATAATATCTTCAAATAAAAACTACACAGAAGCATTGTGTGAAACTTATTTCTGATATGTTCATTAAGCTAACAGAGTTAAACCATACTTTTGATTGCGCAGTTCTGAACATTCTTTCTGTAGAAAATGCAAGTGGACATTGGGAGCGCTAAGAGGGTAATAGTGGAAAAAGGAATATATTCAAATATAAACTACACAGTAGCATTCTGTGAAAATTCTTTCTGTTCTGTGCATTCAACTAACAGAGTTGAACCTTACTTTTGATTGAGCCGTTCTGAAACACTCTTTCTGTAGAAACTGCAATTGGACATGCTAAGCGCTAAGAGGCCTACATTGGGAAAAAGAATATCTTCAAATAAAAACTACACAGATGCATTCTGTGAAACTTATTTCTGATCTGTAAATTCAGTTAACAGAGATAAAACATATTTTTGATTGAGCAGTTATGAAACACTCTTTTTGTAGAAAATGCAAGTGGAGATTCGGAGCGCTAAGAGGGTAATAGTGGAAAAAGGAATGTCTTCAAATATAAACTACACAGAATCATTCGGTGAAACTTCTTTCTGATCTGTGCATGCAGCTAACAGAGTTAAAACATACTTTTGATTGAGCAGATCTGAACACTCTTTCTGTAGAAAATGCAACTGGACATTTGGAGCGCTAAGAGCGTAGTAGTGGAAAAAGGAATATATTCAAATATAAACTACACAGAAGCATTCTGTGAAACTTCTTTCTGATCTGAGCATTCAGCTAACAGAGTTAAACCATACTTTTGATTGAGCAGTTTTGAAACACACTGTCTGTAGAAAATGCAACTGGACAATCGTAGCGCTAAGTGGGTAATAGTGGAAAAAAGAATATGTTCAAATAGAAACTACACAGAAGCATTGTATGAAACTTCTTTCTGTTCTGTGCATTCAACTAACAGAGTTGAACCTTACTTTTGATTGAGCCGTTCTGAAACACTCTTTCTGTAGAAACTGCAATTGGACATTCTGAGCGCTAAGAGGCCTATATTGGGAAAAAGAATGTCTACAAATAAAAACTACACAGAAGAATTGTGTGAAACTTCTTTCCGTTCTCTTTGTTCAAATAATGAGTTGAACCTTAGTTTTGATTGAGCCGTTCTGAAACACTCTTTCTGTAGAAAATGCAAGTGGAGATTCGGAGCGCTAAGAGGGTAATAGTGGAAAAAGGAATGTCTCCAAATATAAACTACACAGAATCATTCTGTGAAACTTCTTTCTGATCTGTGCATTCAGCTAACAGAGTTAAACCATACTTTTGATTGAGCAGATCTGAACACTCTTTCTGTAGAAAATGCAACTGGACATTTGGAGCGCTAAGAGAGTAGTAGTGGAAAAAGGAATATATTCAAATATAAACTACACAGAAGCATTCTGTGAAACTTTTTTCTGATCTGAGCATTTAGCTAACAGAGTTAAACCATACTTTTGATTGAGCAGTTTTGAAACACTCTGTCTGTAGAAAATGCAACTGGACATTCGTAGCGCTAAGTGGGTAATAGTGGAAAAAAGAATATGTTCAAATATAAACTACACAGAAGCATTGTATGAAATTTCTTTCTGTTCTGTGCATTCAACTAACAGAGTTGAACCTTACTTTTGATTGAGCCTTTCTGAAACACTCTTTCTGTAGAAATTGCAATTGGACATTCTGAGCGCTAAGAGGCCTATATTGGGAAAAATAATATCTTCAAATAAAAACTACAAAAAAGCATTGTGTGAAACTTATTTCTGATATGTTCATTAAGCTAACAGAGTTAAACCATACTTTTGATTGTGCAGTTCTGAACACTCTTTCTGTAGAAAATGCAAGTGGACATTCGGAGCGATAAGAGGGTAATAGTGGAAAAAGGAATACATTCAAATATAAACTACACAGTAGCATTCTGTGAAAATTCTTTCTGTTCTGTGCATTCAACTAACAGAGTTGAACCTTACTTTTGATTGAGCCGTTCTGAAACACTCTTTCTGTAGAAACTGCAATTGGACATGCTAAGCGCTAAGAGGCCTACATCGGGAAAAAGAATATCTTCAAATAAAAACTACACAGATGCATTCTGTGAAACTTATTTCTGATCTGTAAATTCAGTTAACAGAGATAAAACATATTTTTGATTGAGCAGTTATGAAACACTCTTTTTGTAGAAAATGCAAGTGGAGATTCGGAGCGCTAAGTGGGTAATAGTGGAAAAAGGAATGTCTTCAAATATAAACTACACAGAATCATTTGGTGAAACTCCTTTCTGATCTGTGCATTCAGCTAACAGAATTAAACCATACTTTTGATTGAGCAGATCTGAACACTCTCTCTGTAGGAAATGCAGCTGGCCATTTGGAGCGCTAAGAGCGTAGTAGTGGAAAAAGGAATATATTCAAATATAAACTACACAGAAACATTGTGTGAAACTTATTTCTGATCTGAGCATTCAGCTAACAGAGTTAAACCATACTTTTGTTTGAGCAGTTTTGAAACACTCTGTCTGTAAAAAATGCAACTGGACATTCGTAGCGCTAAGTGGGTAATAGTGGAAAAAGAATATGTTCAAATATAAACTACACAGAAGCATTGTATGAAACTTCTTTCTGTTCTGTGCATTCAACTATCAGAGTTGAACCTTACTTTTGATTGAGCCGTTCTGAAACACTCTTTCTGTAGAAACTGCAATTGGACATTCTGAGCGCTAAGAGGCCTATATTGGGAAAAAGAATGTCTACAAATAAAAACTACACAGAAGAATTGTGTGAAACTTCTTTCTGTTCTGTTTGTTCAACTAAAAGAGTTGAACCTTAGTTTTGATTGAGCCGTTCTGAAACACTCTTTCTGTAGAAAATGCAAGTGGAGATTCGGAGCGCTAAGAGGGTATTAGTGGAAAAAGGAATGTCTCCAAATATAAACTACACAGAATCATTCTGTGAAACTTCTTTCTGATCTGTGCATTCAGCTAACAGAGTTAAACCATACTTTTGATTGAGCAGATCTGAACACTCTTTCTGTAGAAAATGCAACTGGACATTTGGAGCGCTAAGAGAGTAGTAGTGGAAAAAGGAATATATTCAAATATAAACTACACAGAAGCATTCTGTGAAACTTCTTTCTGATCTGAGCATTCAGCTAACAGAGTTAAACTATACTTTTGATTGAGCAGTTTTGAAACACTCTGTCTGTAGAAAATGCAACTGGACATTCGTAGCACTATGTGGGTAATAGTGGAAAAAAGAATATGTTCAAATATAAACTACACAGAAGCATTGTATGAAACTTCTTTCTGTTCTGTGCATTCAACTAACAGAGTTGAACCTTACTTTTGATTGAGCCTTTCTGAAACACTCTTTCTGTAGAAACTGCAATTGGACATTCTGAGCGCTAAGAGGCCTATATTGGGAAAAATAATATATTCAAATAAAAACTACACAGAAGCATTGTGTGAAACTTATTATTGATATGTTCATTAAGCTAACAGAGTTAAACCATACTTTTGATTGCGCAGTTCTGAACACTCTTTCTGTAGAAAATGCAAATGGACATTCGGAGCGCTAAGAGGGTAATAGTGGAAAAAGGAATATATTCAAATATAAACTACACAGTAGCATTCTGTGAAAATTCTTTCTGTTCTGTACATTCAACTAACAGAGTTGAACCTTACTTTTGATTGAGCCGTTCTGAAACACTCTTTCTGTAGAAACTGCAATTGGACATGCTAAGCGCTAAGAGGCCTACATTGGGAAAAAAATATCTTCAAATAAAAACTACACAGATGCATTCTGTGAAACTTATTTCTGATCTGTAAATTCAGTTAACAGAGATAAAACATATTTTTGATTGAGCAGTTATGAAACACTCTTTTTGTAGAAAATGCAAGTGGAGATTCGGAGCGCTAAGAGGGTAATAGTGGAAAAAGGAATGTCTTCAAATATAAACTACACAGAATCATTCGCTGAAACTTCTTTCTGATCTGTGCATGCAGCTAACAGAGTTAAAACATACTTTTGATTGAGCAGATCTGAACACTCTTTCTGTAGAAAATGCAACTGGACATTTGGAGCGCTAAGAGCGTAGTAGTGGAAAAAGGAATATATTCAAATATAAACTACACAGAAGCATTCTGTGAAACTTCTTTCTGATCTGAGCATTCAGCTAACAGAGTTAAACCATACTTTTGATTGAGCAGTTTTGAAACACTCTGTCTGTAGAAAATGCAACTGGACATTCGTAGCACTAAGTGGGTAATAGTGGAAAAAAGAATATGTTCAAATATAAACTACACAGAAGCATTGTATGAAACTTCTTTCTGTTCTGTGCATTCAACTAACACAGTTGAACCTTACTTTTGATTGAGCCGTTCTGAAACACTCTTTCTGTAGAAACTGCAATTGGACATTCTGAGCGCTAAGAGGCCTATATTGGGAAAAAGAATGCCTACAAATAAAAACTACACAGAAGAATTGTGTGAAACTTCTTTCTGTTCTGTTTGTTCAACTAAAAGAGTTGAACCTTAGTTTTGATTGAGCCGTTCTGAAACACTCTTTCTGTAGAAAATGCAAGTGGAGATTCGGAGCGCTAAGAGGGTAATAGTGGAAAAAGGAATGTCTCCAAATATAAACTACACAGAATCATTCTGTGAAACTTCTTTCTGATCTGTGCATTCAGCTAACAGAGTTAAACCATACTTTTGATTGAGCAGATCTGAACACTCTTTCTGTAGAAAATGCAACTGGACATTTGGAGCGCTAAGAGAGTAGTAGTGGAAAAAGGAATATATTCAAATATAAACTACACAGAAGCATTCTGTGAAACTTCTTTCTGATCTGAGCATTCAGCTAACATAGTTAAACCATACTTTTGATTGAGCAGTTTTGAAACACTCTGTCTGTAGAAAATGCAACTGGACATTCGTAGCGCTAAGTGGGTAATAGTGGAAAAAAGAATATGTTCAAATATAAACTACACAGAAGCATTGTATGAAACTTCTTTCTGTTCTGTGCATTCAACTAACAGAGTTGAACCTTACTTTTGATTGAGCCTTTCTGAAACACTCTTTCTGTAGAAATTGCAATTGGACATTCTGAGCGCTAAGAGGCCTATATTGGGAAAAATAATATCTTCAAATAAAAACTACAAAAAAGCATTGTGTGAAACTTATTTCTGATATGTTCATTAAGCTAACAGAGTTAAACCATACTTTTGATTGTGCAGTTCTGAACACTCTTTCTGTAGAAAATGCAAGTGGACATTCGGAGCGCTAAGAGGGTAATAGTGGAAAAAGGAATATATTCAAATATAAAGTACACAGTAGCATTCTGTGAAAATTCTTTCTGTTCTGTGCATTCAACTAACAGAGTTGAACCTTACTTTTGATTGAGGCGTTCTGAAACACTCTTTCTGTAGAAACTGCAAATGGACATGCTAAGCGCTAAGAGGCCTACATCGGGAAAAAGAATATCTTCAAATAAAAACTACACAGATGCATTCTGTGAAACTTATTTCTGATCTGTAAATTCAGTTAACAGAGATAAAACATATTTTTGATTGAGCAGTTATGAAACACCCTTTTTGTAGAAAATGCAAGTGTAGATTCGGAGCGCTAAGTGGGTAATGGTGGAAAAAGGAATGTCTTCAAATATAAACTACACAGAATCATTTGGTGAAACTCCTTTCTGATCTGTGCATTCAGCTAACAGAGTTAAACCATACTTTTGATTGAGCAGATCTGAACACTCTCTCTGTAGGAAATGCAGCTGGCCATTTGGAGCGCTAAGAGCGTAGTAGTGGAAAAAGGAATATATTCAAATATAAACTACACAGAAACATTGTGTGAAACTTATTTCTGATCTGAGCATTCAGCTAACAGAGTTAAACCATACTTTTGATTGAGCAGTTTTGAAACACTCTGTCTGTAAAAAATGCAACTGGACATTCGTAGCGCTAAGTGGGTAATAGTGGAAAAAGAATATGTTCAAATATAAACTACACAGAAGCATTGTATGAAACTTCTTTCTGTTCTGTGCATTCAACTAACAGAGTTGAACCTTACTTTTGATTGAGCCGTTCTGAAACACTCTTTCTGTAGAAACTGCAATTGGACATTCTGAGCGCTAAGAGGCCTATATTGGGAAAAAGAATGTCTACAAATAAAAACTACACAGAAGAATTGTGTGAAACTTCTTTCTGTTCTGTTTGTTCAACTAAAAGAGTTGAACCTTAGTTTTGATTGAGCCGTTCTGAAACACTCTTTCTGTAGAAAATGCAAGTGGAGATTCGGAGCGCTAAGAGGGTATTAGTGGAAAAAGGAATGTCTCCAAATATAAACTACACAGAATCATTCTGTGAAACTTCTTTCTGATCTGTGCATTCAGCTAACAGAGTTAAACCATACTTTTGATTGAGCAGATCTGAACACTCTTTCTGTAGAAAATGCAACTGGACATTTGGAGCGCTAAGAGAGTAGTAGTGGAAAAAGGAATATATTCAAATATAAACTACACAGAAGCATTCTGTGAAACTTCTTTCTGATCTGAGAATTCAGCTAACAGAGTTAAACTATACTTTTGGTTGAGCAGTTTTGAAACACTCTGTCTGTAGAAAATGCAACTGGACATTCGTAGCACTATGTGGGTAATAGTGGAAAAAAGAATATGTTCAAATATAAACTACACAGAAGCATTGTATGAAACTTCTTTCTGTTCTGTGCATTCAACTAACAGAGTTGAACCTTACTTTTGATTGAGCCTTTCTGAAACACTCTTTTTGTAGAAACTGCAATTGGACATTCTGAGCGCTAAGAGGCCTATATTGGGAAAAATAATATATTCAAATAAAAACTACACAGAAGCATTGTGTGAAACTTATTATTGATATGTTCATTAAGCTAACAGAGTTAAACCATACTTTTGATTGCGCAGTTCTGAACACTCTTTCTGTAGAAAATGCAAGTGGACATTCGGAGCGCTAAGAGGGTAATAGTGGAAAAAGGAATATATTCAAATATAAACTACACAGTAGCATTCTGTGAAAATTCTTTCTGTTCTGTACATTCAACTAACAGAGTTGAACCTTACTTTTGATTGAGCCGTTCTGAAACACTCTTTCTGTAGAAACTGCAATTGGACATGCTAAGCGCTAAGAGGCCTACATTGGGAAAAAGAATATCTTCAAATAAAAACTACACAGATGCATTCTGTGAAACTTATTTCTGATCTGTAAATTCAGTTAACAGAGATAAAACATATTTTTGATTGAGCAGTTATGAAACACTCTTTTTGTAGAAAATGCAAGTGGAGATTCGGAGCGCTAAGAGGGTAATAGTGGAAAAAGGAATATCTTCAAATATAAACTACACAGAATCATTCGCTGAAACTTCTTTCTGATCTGTGCATGCAGCTAACAGAGTTAAAACATACTTTTGATTGAGCAGATCTGAACACTCTTTCTGTAGAAAATGCAACTGGACATTTGGAGCGCTAAGAGCGTAGTAGTGGAAAAAGGAATATATTCAAATATAAACTACACAGAAGCATTCTGTGAAACTTCTTTCTGATCTGAGCATTCAGCTAACAGAGTTAAACCATACTTTTGATTGAGCAGTTTTGAAACACTCTGTCTGTAGAAAATGCAACTGGACATTCGTAGCACTAAGTGGGTAATAGTGGAAAAAAGAATATGTTCAAATATAAACTACACAGAAGCATTGTATGAAACTTCTTTCTGTTCTGTGCATTCAACTAACAGAGTTGAACCTTACTTTTGATTGAGCCGTTCTGAAACACTCTTTCTGTAGAAACTGCAATTGGACATTCTGAGCGCTAAGAGGCCTATATTGGGAAAAAGAATGCCTACAAATAAAAACTACACAGAAGAATTGTGTGAAACTTCTTTCTGTTCTGTTTGTTCAACTAAAAGAGTTGAACCTTAGTTTTGATTGAGCCGTTCTGAAACACTCTTTCTGTAGAAAATGCAAGTGGAGATTCGGAGCGCTAAGAGGGTAATAGTGGAAAAAGGAATGTCTCCAAATATAAACTACACAGAATCATTCTGTGAAACTTCTTTCTGATCTGTGCATTCAGCTAACAGAGTTAAACCATACTTTTGATTGAGCAGATCTGAACACTCTTTCTGTAGAAAATGCAACTGGACATTTGGAGCGCTAAGAGAGTAGTAGTGGAAAAAGGAATATATTCAAATATAAACTACACAGAAGCATTCTGTGAAACTTCTTTCTGATCTGAGCATTCAGCTAACATAGTTAAACCATACTTTTGATTGAGCAGTTTTGAAACACTCTGTCTGTAGAAAATGCAACTGGACATTCGTAGCGCTAAGTGGGTAATAGTGGAAAAAAGAATATGTTCAAATATAAACTACACAGAAGCATTGTATGAAACTTCTTTCTGTTCTGTGCATTCAACTAACAGAGTTGAACCTTACTTTTGATTGAGCCTTTCTGAAACACTCTTTCTGTAGAGATTGCAATTGGACATTCTGAGCGCTAAGAGGCCTATATTGAGAAAAATAATATCTTCAAATAAAAACTACAAAAAAGCATTGTGTGAAACTTATTTCTGATATGTTCATTAAGCTAACAGAGTTAAACCATACTTTTGATTGTGCAGTTCTGAACACTCTTTCTGTAGAAAATGCAAGTGGACATTCGGAGCGCTAAGAGGGTAATAGTGGAAAAAGGAATATATTCAAATATAAACTACACAGTAGCATTCTGTGAAAATTCTTTCTGTTCTGTGCATTCAACTAACAGAGTTGAACCTTACTTTTGATTGAGCCGTTCTGAAACACTCTTTCTGTAGAAACTGCAATTGGACATGCTAAGCGCTAAGAGGCCTACATCGGGAAAAAGAATATCTTCAAATAAAAACTACACAGATGCATTCTGTGAAACTTATTTCTGATCTGTAAATTCAGTTAACAGAGATAAAACATATTTTTGATTGAGCAGTTATGAAACACTCTTTTTGTAGAAAATGCAAGTGTAGATTCGGAGCGCTAAGTGGGTAATAGTGGAAAAAGGAATGTCTTCAAATATAAACTACACAGAATCATTTGGTGAAACTCCTTTCTGATCTGTGCATTCAGCTAACAGAGTTAAACCATACTTTTGATTGAGCAGATCTGAACACTCTCTCTGTAGGAAATGCAGCTGGCCAATTGGAGCGCTAAGAGCGTAGTAGTGGAAAAAGGAATATATTCAAATATAAACTACACAGAAACATTGTGTGAAACTTATTTCTGATCTGAGCATTCAGCTAACAGAGTTAAACCATACTTTTGATTGAGCAGTTTTGAAACACTCTGTCTGTAAAAAATGCAACTGGACATTCGTAGCGCTAAGTGGGTAATAGTGGAAAAAGAATATGTTCAAATATAAACTACACAGAAGCATTGTATGAAACTTCTTTCTTTTCTGTGCATTCAACTAACAGAGTTGAACCTTACTTTTGATTGAGCCGTTCTGAAACACTCTTTCTGTAGAAACTGCAATTGGACATTCTGAGCGCTAAGAGGCCTATATTGGGAAAAAGAATGTCTACAAATAAAAACTACACAGAAGAATTGTGTGAAACTTCTTTCTGTTCTGTTTGTTCAACTAAAAGAGTTGAACCTTAGTTTTGATTGAGCCGTTCTGAAACACTCTTTCTGTAGAAAATGCAAGTGGAGATTCGGAGCGCTAAGAGGGTATTAGTGGAAAAAGGATTGTCTCCAAATATAAACTACACAGAATCATTCTGTGAAACTTCTTTCTGATCTGTGCATTCAGCTAACAGAGTTAAACCATACTTTTGATTGAGCAGATCTGAACACTCTTTCTGTAGAAAATGCAACTGGACATTTGGAGCGCTAAGAGAGTAGTAGTGGAAAAAGGAATATATTCAAATATAAACTACACAGAAGCATTCTGTGAAACTTCTTTCTGATCTGAGCATTCAGCTAACAGAGTTAAACTATACTTTTGATTGAGCAGTTTTGAAACACTCTGTCTGTAGAAAATGCAACTGGACATTCGTAGCACTATGTGGGTAATAGTGGAAAAAAGAAAATGTTCAAATATAAACTACACAGAAGCATTGTATGAAACTTCTTTCTGTTCTGTGCATTCAACTAACAGAGTTGAACCTTACTTTTGATTGAGCCTTTCTGAAACACTCTTTCTGTAGAAACTGCAATTGGACATTCTGAGCGCTAAGAGGCCTATATTGGGAAAAATAATATATTCAAATAAAAACTACACAGAAGCATTGTGTGAAACTTATTATTGATATGTTCATTAAGCTAACAGAGTTAAACCATACTTTTGATTGCGCAGTTCTGAACACTCTTTCTGTAGAAAATGCAAATGGACATTCGGAGCGCTAAGAGGGTAATAGTGGAAAAAGGAATATATTCAAATATAAACTACACAGTAGCATTCTGTGAAAATTCTTTCTGTTCTGTACATTCAACTAACAGAGTTGAACCTTACTTTTGATTGAGCCGTTCTGAAACACTCTTTCTGTAGAAACTGCAATTGGACATGCTAAGCGCTAAGAGGCCTACATTGGGAAAAAGAATATCTTCAAATAAAAACTACACAGATGCATTCTGTGAAACTTATTTCTGATCTGTAAATTCAGTTAACAGAGATAAAACATATTTTTGATTGAGCAGTTATGAAACACTCTTTTTGTAGAAAATGCAAGTGGAGATTCGGAGCGCTAAGAGGGTAATAGTGGAAAAAGGAATGTCTTCAAATATAAACTACACAGAATCATTCGCTGAAACTTCTTTCTGATCTGTGCATGCAGCTAACAGAGTTAAAACATACTTTTGATTGAGCAGATCTGAACACTCTTTCTGTAGAAAATGCAACTGGACATTTGGAGCGCTAAGAGCGTAGTAGTGGAAAAAGGAATATATTCAAATATAAACTACACAGAAGCATTCTGTGAAACTTCTTTCTGATCTGAGCATTCAGCTAACAGAGTTAAACCAGACTTTTGATTGAGCAGTTTTGAAACACTCTGTCTGTAGAAAATGCAACTGCACATTCGTAGCACTAAGTGGGTAATAGTGGAAAAAAGAATATGTTCAAATATAAACTACACAGAAGCATTGTATGAAACTTCTTTCTGTTCTGTGCATTCAACTAACAGAGTTGAACCTTACTTTTGATTGAGCCGTTCTGAAACACTCTTTCTGTAGAAACTGCAATTGGACATTCTGAGCGCTAAGAGGCCTATATTGGGAAAAAGAATGCCTACAAATAAAAACTACACAGAAGAATTGTGTGAAACTTCTTTCTGTTCTGTTTGTTCAACTAAAAGAGTTGAACCTTAGTTTTGATTGAGCCGTTCTGAAACACTCTTTCTGTAGAAAATGCAAGTGGAGATTCGGAGCGCTAAGAGGGTAATAGTGGAAAAAGGAATGTCTCCAAATATAAACTACACAGAATCATTCTGTGAAACTTCTTTCTGATCTGTGCATTCAGCTAACAGAGTTAAACCATACTTTTGATTGAGCAGATCTGAACACTCTTTCTGTAGAAAATGCAACTGGACATTTGGAGCGCTAAGAGAGTAGCAGTGGAAAAAGGAATATATTCAAATATAAACTACACAGAAGCATTCTGTGAAACTTCTTTCTGATCTGAGCATTCAGCTAACATAGTTAAACCATACTTTTGATTGAGCAGTTTTGAAACACTCTGTCTGTAGAAAATGCAACTGGACATTCGTAGCGCTAAGTGGGTAATAGTGCAAAAAAGAATATGTTCAAATATAAACTACACAGAAGCATTGTATGAAACTTCTTTCTGTTCTGTGCATTCAACTAACAGAGTTGAACCTGACTTTTGATTGAGCCTTTCTGAAACACTCTTTCTGTAGAAACTGCAATTGGACATTCTGAGCGCTAAGAGGCCTATATTGGGAAAAATAATATCTTCAAATAAAAACTACACAGAAGCATTGTGTGAAACTTATTTCTGATATGTTCATTAAGCTAACAGAGTTAAACCATACTTTTGATTGCGCAGTTCTGAACATTCTTTCTGTAGAAAATGCAAGTGGACATTCGGAGCGCTAAGAGGGTAATAGTGGAAAAAGGAATATATTCAAATATAAACTACACAGTAGCATTCTGTGAAAATTCTTTCTGTTCTGTGCATTCAACTAACAGAGTTGAACCTTACTTTTGATTGAGCCGTTCTGAAACACTCTTTCTGTAGAAACTGCAATTGGACATGCTAAGCGCTAAGAGGCCTACGTTGGGAAAAAGAATATCTTCAAATAAAAACTACACAGATGCATTCTGTGAAACTTATTTCTGATCTGTAAATTCAGTTAACAGAGATAAAACATATTTTTGATTGAGCAGTTATGAAACACTCTTTTTGTAGAAAATGCAAGTGGAGATTCGGAGCGCTAAGAGGGTAATAGTGGAAAAAGGAATGTCTTCAAATATAAACTACACAGAATCATTCGGTGAAACTTCTTTCTGATCTGTGCATGCAGCTAACAGAGTTAAAACATACTTTTGATTGAGCAGATCTGAACACTCTTTCTGTAGAAAATGCAACTGGACATTTGGAGCGCTAAGAGAGTAGTAGTGGAAAAAGGAATATATTCAAATATAAACTACACAGAAGCATTCTGTGAAACTTCTTTCTGATCTGAGCATTTAGCTAACAGAGTTAAACCATACTTTTGATTGAGCAGTTTTGAAACACTCTGTCTGTAGAAAATGCAACTGGACATTCGTAGCGCTAAGTGGGTAATAGTGGAAAAAAGAATATGTTCAAATATAAACTACACAGAAGCATTGTATGAAACTTCTTTCTGTTCTGTGCATTCAACTAACAGAGTTGAACCTTACTTTTGATTGAGCCTTTCTGAAACACTCTTTCTGTAGAAACTGCAATTGGACATTCTGAGCGCTAAGAGGCCTATATTGGGAAAAATAATATCTTCAAATAAAAAATACAAAAAAGCATTGTGTGAAACTTATTTCTGATATGTTCATTAAGCTAACAGAGTTAAACCATACTTTTGATTGTGCAGTTCTGAACACTCTTTCTGTAGAAAATGCAAGTGGACATTCGGAGCGCTAAGAGGGTAATAGTGGAAAAAGGAATATATTCAAATATAAACTACACAGTAGCATTCTGTGAAAATTCTTTCTGTTCTGTGCATTCAACTAACAGAGTTCAACCTTACTTTTGATTGAGCCGTTATGAAACACTCTTTCTGTAGAAACTGCAATTGGACATGCTAAGCGCTAAGAGGCCTACGTCGGGAAAAAGAATATCTTCAAATAAAAACTACACAGATGCATTCTGTGAAACTTATTTCTGATCTGTAAATTCAGTTAACAGAGATAAAACATATTTTTGATTGAGCAGTTATGAAACACTCTTTTTGTAGAAAATGCAAGTGTAGATTCGGAGCGCTAAGTGGGTAATAGTGGAAAAAGGAATGTCTTCAAATATAAACTACACAGAATCATTTGGTGAAACTCCTTTCTGATCTGTGCATTCAGCTAAAAGAGTTAAACCATACTTTTGATTGAGCAGATCTGAACACTCTTTCTGTAGGAAATGCAGCTGGACATTTGGAGCGCTAAGAGCGTAGTAGTGGAAAAAGGAATATATTCAAATATAAACTACACAGAAACATTCTGTGAAACTTATTTCTGATCTGAGCATTCAGCTAACAGAGTTAAACCATACTTTTGATTGAGCAGTTTTGAAACACTCTGTCCGTAAAAAATGCAACTGGACATTCGTAGCGCTAAGTTGGTAATAGTGGAAAAAAGAATATGTTCAAATATAAACTACACAGAAGCATTGTATGAAACTTCTTTCTGTTCTGTGCATTCAACTAACAGAGTTGAACCTTACTTTTGATTGAGCTGTTCTGAAACACTCTTTCTGTAGAAACTGCAATTGGACATTCTGAGCGCTAAGAGGCCTATATTGGGAAAAAGAATGTCTACAAATAAAAACTACACAGAAGAATTGTGTGAAACTTCTTTCTGTTCTGTTTGTTCAACTAAAAGAGTTGAACCTTAGTTTTGATAGAGCCGTTCTGAAACACTCTTTCTGTAGAAAATGCAAGTGGAGATTCGGAGCGCTAAGAGGTTAATAGTGGAAAAAGGAATGTCTCCAAATATAAACTACACAGAATCATTCTGTGAAACTTCTTTCTGATCTGTGCATTCAGCTAACAGAGTTAAACCATACTTTTGATTGAGCAGATCTGAACACTCTTTCTGTAGAAAATGCAACTGGACATTTGGAGCGCTAAGAGAGTAGTAGTGGAAAAAGGAATATATTCAAATATAAACTACACAGAAGCATTCTGTGAAACTTCTTTCTGATCTGAGCATTCAGCTAACAGAGTTAAACCATACTTTTGATTGAGCAGTTTTGAAACACTCTGTCTGTAGAAAATGCAACTGGACATTCGTAGCACTATGTGGGTAATAGTGGAAAAAAGAATATGTTCAAATATAAACTACACAGAAGCATTGTATGAAACTTCTTTCTGTTCTGTGCATTCAACTAACAGAGTTGAACCTTACTTTTGATTGAGCCTTTCTGAAACACTCTTTCTGTAGAAACTGCAATTGGACATTCTGAGCGCTAAGAGGCCTATATTGGGAAAAATAAAATATTCAAATAAAAACTACACAGAAGCATTGTGTGAAACTTATTTCTGTTATGTTCATTAAGCTAACAGAGTTAAACCATACTTTTGATTGCGCAGTTCTGAACACTCTTTCTGTAGAAAATGCAAATGGACATTCGGAGCGCTAAGAGGGTAATAGTGGAAAAAGGAATATATTCAAATATAAACTACACAGTAGCATTCTGTGAAAATTCTTTCTGTTCTGTACATTCAACTAACAGAGTTGAACCTTACTTTTGATTGAGCCGTTCTGAAACACTCTTTCTGTAGAAACTGCAATTGGACATGCTAAGCGCTAAGAGGCCTACATTGGGAAAAAGAATATCTTCAAATAAAAACTACACAGATGCATTCTGTGAAACTTATTTCTGATCTGTAAATTCAGTTAACAGAGATAAAACATATTTTTGATTGAGCAGTTATGAAACACTCTTTTTGTAGAAAATGCAAGTGGAGATTCGGAGCGCTAAGAGGGTAATAGTGGAAAAAGGAATGTCTTCAAATATAAACTACACAGAATCATTCGCTGAAACTTCTTTCTGATCTGTGCATGCAGCTAACAGAGTTAAAACATACTTTTGATTGAGCAGATCTGAACACTCTTTCTGTAGAAAATGCAACTGGACATTTGGAGCGCTAAGAGCGTAGTAGTGGAAAAAGGAATATATTCAAATATAAACTACACAGAAGCATTCTGTGAAACTTCTTTCTGATCTGAGCATTCAGCTAACAGAGTTAAACCATACTTTTGATTGAGCAGTTTTGAAACACTCTGTCTGTAGAAAATGCAACTGGACATTCGTAGCACTAAGTGGGTAATAGTGGAAAAAAGAATATGTTCAAATATAAACTACACAGAAGCATTGTATGAAACTTCTTTCTGTTCTGTGCATTCAACTAACAGAGTTGAACCTTACTTTTGATTGAGCCGTTCTGAAACACTCTTTCTGTAGAAACTGCAATTGGACATTCTGAGCGCTAAGAGGCCTATATTGGGAAAAAGAATGCCTACAAATAAAAACTACACAGAAGAATTGTGTGAAACTTCTTTCTGTTCTGTTTGTTCAACTAAAAGAGTTGAACCTTAGTTTTGATTGAGCCGTTCTGAAACACTCTTTCTGTAGAAAATGCAAGTGGAGATTCGGAGCGCTAAGAGGGTAATAGTGGAAAAAGGAATGTCTCCAAATATAAACTACACAGAATCATTCTGTGAAACTTCTTTCTGATCTGTGCATTCAGCTAACAGAGTTAAACCATACTTTTGATTGAGCAGATCTGAACACTCTTTCTGTAGAAAATGCAACTGGACATTTGGAGCGCTAAGAGAGTAGTAGTGGAAAAAGGAATATATTCAAATATAAACTACACAGAAGCATTCTGTGAAACTTCTTTCTGATCTGAGCATTCAGCTAACATAGTTAAACCATACTTTTGATTGAGCAGTTTTGAAACACTCTGTCTGTAGAAAATGCAACTGGACATTCGTAGCGCTAAGTGGGTAATAGTGCAAAAAAGAATATGTTCAAATATAAACTACACAGAAGCATTGTATGAAACTTCTTTCTGTTCTGTGCATTCAACTAACAGAGTTGAACCTGACTTTTGATTGAGCCTTTCTGAAACACTCTTTCTGTAGAAACTGCAATTGGACATTCTGAGCGCTAAGAGGCCTATATTGGGAAAAATAATATCTTCAAATAAAAACTACACAGAAGCATTGTGTGAAACTTATTTCTGATATGTTCATTAAGCTAACAGAGTTAAACCATACTTTTGATTGCGCAGTTCTGAACATTCTTTCTGTAGAAAATGCAAGTGGACATTCGGAGCGCTAAGAGGGTAATAGTTGAAAAAGGAATATATTCAAATATAAACTACACAGTAGCATTCTGTGAAAATTCTTTCTGTTCTGTGCATTCAACTAACAGAGTTGAACCTTACTTTTGATTGAGCCGTTCTGAAACACTCTTTCTGTAGAAACTGCAATTGGACATGCTAAGCGCTAAGAGGCCTACATTGGGAAAAAGAATATCTTCAAATAAAAACTACACAGATGCATTCTGTGAAACTTATTTCTGATCTGTAAATTCAGTTAACAGAGATAAAACATATTTTTGATTGAGCAGTTATGAAACACTCTTTTTGTAGAAAATGCAAGTGGAGATTCGGAGCGCTAAGAGGGTAATAGTGGAAAAAGGAATGTCTTCAAATATAAACTACACAGAATCATTCGGTGAAACTTCTTTCTGATCTGTGCATGCAGCTAACAGAGTTAAAACATACTTTTGATTGAGCAGATCTGAACACTCTTTCTGTAGAAAATGCAACTGGACATTTGGAGCGCTAAGAGCGTAGTAGTGGAAAAAGGAATATATTCAAATATAAACTACACAGAAGCATTCTGTGAAACTTCTTTCTGATCTGAGCATTCAGCTAACAGAGTTAAACCATACTTTTGATTGAGCAGTTTTGAAACACACTGTCTGTAGAAAATGCAACTGGACAATCGTAGCGCTAAGTGGGTAATAGTGGAAAAAAGAATATGTTCAAATAGAAACTACACAGAAGCATTGTATGAAACTTCTTTCTGTTCTGTGCATTCAACTAACAGAGTTGAACTTTACTTTTGATTGAGCCGTTCTGAAACACTCTTTCTGTAGAAACTGCAATTGGACATTCTGAGCGCTAAGAGGCCTATATTGGGAAAAAGAATGTCTACAAATAAAAACTACACAGAAGAATTGTGTGAAACTTCTTTCCGTTCTCTTTGTTCAACTAATGAGTTGAACTTTAGTTTTGATTGAGCCGTTCTGAAACACTCTTTCTGTAGAAAATGCAAGTGGAGATTCGGAGCGCTAAGAGGGTAATAGTGGAAAAAGGAATGTCTCCAAATATAAACTACACAGAATCATTCTGTGAAACTTCTTTCTGATCTGTGCATTCAGCTAACAGAGTTAAACCATACTTTTGATTGAGCAGATCTGAACACTCTTTCTGTAGAAAATGCAACTGGACATTTGGAGCGCTAAGAGAGTAGTAGTGGAAAAAGGAATATATTCAAATATAAACTACACAGAAGCATTCTGTGAAACTTCTTTCTGATCTGAGCATTTAGCTAACAGAGTTAAACCATACTTTTGATTGAGCAGTTTTGAAACACTCTGTCTGTAGAAAATGCAACTGGACATTCGTAGCGCTAAGTGGGTAATAGTGGAAAAAAGAATATGTTCAAATATAAACTACACAGAAGCATTGTATGAAACTTCTTTCTGTTCTGTGCATTCAACTAACAGAGTTGAACCTTACTTTTGATTGAGCCTTTCTGAAACACTCTTTCTGTAGAAACTGCAATTGGACATTCTGACCGCTAAGAGGCCTATATTGGGAAAAATAATATCTTCAAATAAAAACTACACAGAAGCATTGTGTGAAACTTATTTCTGATATGTTCATTAAGCTAACAGAGTTAAACCATACTTTTGATTGTGCAGTTCTGAACACTCTTTCTGTAGAAAATGCAAGTGGACATTCGGAGCGCTAAGAGGGTAATAGTGGAAAAAGGAATATATTCAAATATAAACTACACAGTAGCATTCTGTGAAAATTCTTTCTGTTCTGTGCATTCAACTAACAGAGTTGAACCTTACTTTTGATTGAGCCGTTCTGAAACACTCTTTCTGTAGAAACTGCAATTGGACATGCTAAGCGCTAAGAGGCCTACATCGGGAAAAAGAATATCTTCAAATAAAAACTACACAGATGCATTCTGTGAAACTTATTTCTGATCTGTAAATTCAGTTAACAGAGATAAAACATATTTTTGATTGAGCAGTTATGAAACACTCTTTTTGTAGAAAATGCAAGTGTAGATTCGGAGCGCTAAGTGGGTAATAGTGGAAAAAGGAATGTCTTCAAATATAAACTACACAGAATCATTTGGTGAAACTCCTTTCTGATCTGTGCATTCAGCTAAAAGAGTTAAACCATACTTTTGATTGAGCAGATCTGAACACTCTGTAGGAAATGCAGCTGGACATTAGGAGCGCTAAGAGCGTAGTAGTGGAAAAAGGAATATATTCAAATATAAACTACACAGAAACATTCTGTGAAACTTATTTCTGATCTGAGCATTCAGCTAACAGAGTTAAACCATACTTTTGATTGAGCAGTTTTGAAACACTCTGTCCGTAAAAAATGCAACTGGACATTCGTAGCGCTAAGTTGGTAATAGTGGAAAAAAGAATATGTTCAAATATAAACTACACAGAAGCATTGTATGAAACTTCTTTCTGTTCTGTGCATTCAACTAACAGAGTTGAACCTTACTTTTGATTGAGCTGTTCTGAAACACTCTTTCTGTAGAAACTGCAATTGGACATTCTGAGCGCTAAGAGGCCTATATTGGGAAAAAGAATGTCTACAAATAAAAACTACACAGAAGAATTGTGTGAAACTTCTTTCTGTTCTGTTTGTTCAACTAAAAGAGTTGAACCTTAGTTTTGATTGAGCCGTTCTGAAACACTCTTTCTGTAGAAAATGCAAGTGGAGATTCGGAGCGCTAAGAGGTTAATAGTGGAAAAAGGAATGTCTCCAAATATAAACTACACAGAATCATTCTGTGAAACTTCTTTCTGATCTGTGCATTCAGCTAACAGAGTTAAACCATACTTTTGATTGAGCAGATCTGAACACTCTTTCTGTAGAAAATGCAACTGGACATTTGGAGCGCTAAGAGAGTAGTAGTGGAAAAAGGAATATATTCAAATATAAACTACACAGAAGCATTCTGTGAAACTTCTTTCTGATCTGAGCATTCAGCTAACAGAGTTAAACCATACTTTTGATTGAGCAGTTTTGAAACACTCTGTCTGTAGAAAATGCAACTGGACATTCGTAGCACTATGTGGGTAATAGTGGAAAAAAGAATATGTTCAAATATAAACTACACAGAAGCATTGTATGAAACTTCTTTCTGTTCTGTGCATTCAACTAACAGAGTTGAACCTTACTTTTGATTGAGCCTTTCTGAAACACTCTTTCTGTAGAAACTGCAATTGGACATTCTGAGCGCTAAGAGGCCTATATTGGGAAAAATAATATATTCAAATAAAAACTACACAGAAGCATTGTGTGAAACTTATTATTGATATGTTCATTAAGCTAACAGAGTTAAACCATACTTTTGATTGCGCAGTTCTGAACACTCTTTCTGTAGAAAATGCAAATGGACATTCGGAGCGCTAAGAGGGTAATAGTGGAAAAAGGAATATATTCAAATATAAACTACACAGTAGCATTCTGTGAAAATTCTTTCTGTTCTGTACATTCAACTAACAGAGTTGAACCTTACTTTTGATTGAGCCGTTCTGAAACACTCTTTCTGTAGAAACTGCAATTGGACATGCTAAGCGCTAAGAGGCCTACATTGGGAAAAAGAATATCTTCAAATAAAAACTACACAGATGCATTCTGTGAAACTTATTTCTGATCTGTAAATTCAGTTAACAGAGATAAAACATATTTTTGATTGAGCAGTTATGAAACACTCTTTTTGTAGAAAATGCAAGTGGAGATTCGGAGCGCTAAGAGGGTAATAGTGGAAAAAGGAATGTCTTCAAATATAAACTACACAGAATCATTCGCTGAAACTTCTTTCTGATCTGTGCATGCAGCTAACAGAGTTAAAACATACTTTTGATTGAGCAGATCTGAACACTCTTTCTGTAGAAAATGCAACTGGACATTTGGAGCGCTAAGAGCGTAGTAGTGGAAAAAGGAATATATTCAAATATAAACTACACAGAAGCATTCTGTGAAACTTCTTTCTGATCTGAGCATTCAGCTAACAGAGTTAAACCATACTTTTGATTGAGCAGTTTTGAAACACACTGTCTGTAGAAAATGCAACTGGACAATCGTAGCGCTAAGTGGGTAATAGTGGAAAAAAGAATATGTTCAAATAGAAACTACACAGAAGCATTGTATGAAACTTCTTTCTGTTCTGTGCATTCAACTAACAGAGTTGAACCTTACTTTTGATTGAGCCGTTCTGAAACACTCTTTCTGTAGAAACTGCAATTGGACATTCTGAGCGCTAAGAGGCCTATATTGGGGAAAAGAATGTCTACAAATAAAAACTACACAGAAGAATTGTGTGAAACTTCTTTCCGTTCTCTTTGTTCAACTAATGAGTTGAACTTTAGTTTTGATTGAGCCGTTCTGAAACACTCTTTCTGTAGAAAATGCAAGTGGAGATTCGGAGCGCTAAGAGGGTAATAGTGGAAATAGGAATGTCTCCAAATATAAACTACACAGAATCATTCTGTGAAACTTCTTTCTGATCTGTGCATTCAGCTAACAGAGTTAAACCATACTTTTGATTGAGCAGATCTGAACACTCTTTCTGTAGAAAATGCAACTGGACATTTGGAGCGCTAAGAGAGTAGTAGTGGAAAAAGGAATATATTCAAATATAAACTACACAGAAGCATTCTGTGAAACTTCTTTCTGATCTGAGCATTCAGCTAACAGAGTTAAACCATACTTTTGATTGAGCAGTTTTGAAACACTCTGTCTGTAGAAAATGCAACTGGACATTCGTAGCGCTAAGTGGGTAATAGTGGAAAAAAGAATATGTTCAAATATAAACTACACAGAAGCATTGTATGAAACTTCTTTCTGTTCTGTGCATTCAACTAACAGAGTTGAACCTTACTTTTGATTGAGCCTTTCTGAAACACTCTTTCTGTAGAAACTGCAATTGGACATTCTGAGCGCTAAGAGGCCTATATTGGGAAAAATAATATCTTCAAATAAAAAATACAAAAAAGCATTGTGTGAAACTTATTTCTGATATGTTCATTAAGCTAACAGAGTTAAACCATACTTTTGATTGTGCAGTTCTGAACACTCTTTCTGTAGAAAATGCAAGTGGACATTCGGAGCGCTAAGAGGGTAATAGTGGAAAAAGGAATATATTCAAATATAAACTACACAGTAGCATTCTGTGAAAATTCTTTCTGTTCTGTGCATTCAACTAACAGAGTTCAACCTTACTTTTGATTGAGCCGTTATGAAACACTCTTTCTGTAGAAACTGCAATTGGACATGCTAAGCGCTAAGAGGCCTACATCGGGAAAAAGAATATCTTCAAATAAAAACTACACAGATGCATTCTGTGAAACTTATTTCTGATCTGTAAATTCAGTTAACAGAGATAAAACATATTTTTGATTGAGCAGTTATGAAACACTCTTTTTGTAGAAAATGCAAGTGTAGATTCGGAGCGCTAAGTGGGTAATAGTGGAAAAAGGAATGTCTTCAAATATAAACTACACAGAATCATTTGGTGAAACTCCTTTCTGATCTGTGCATTCAGCTAAAAGAGTTAAACCATACTTTTGATTGAGCAGATCTGAACACTCTTTCTGTAGGAAATGCAGCTGGACATTTGGAGCGCTAAGAGCGTAGTAGTGGAAAAAGGAATATATTCAAATATAAACTACACAGAAACATTCTGTGAAACTTATTTCTGATCTGAGCATTCAGCTAACAGAGTTAAACCATACTTTTGATTGAGCAGTTTTGAAACACTCTGTCCGTAAAAAATGCAACTGGACATTCGTAGCGCTAAGTTGGTAATAGTGGAAAAAAGAATATGTTCAAATATAAACTACACAGAAGCATTGTATGAAACTTCTTTCTGTTCTGTGCATTCAACTAACAGAGTTGAACCTTACTTTTGATTGAGCTGTTCTGAAACACTCTTTCTGTAGAAACTGCAATTGGACATTCTGAGCGCTAAGAGGCCTATATTGGGAAAAAGAATGTCTACAAATAAAAACTACACAGAAGAATTGTGTGAAACTTCTTTCTGTTCTGTTTGTTCAACTAAAAGAGTTGAACCTTAGTTTTGATAGAGCCGTTCTGAAACACTCTTTCTGTAGAAAATGCAAGTGGAGATTCGGAGCGCTAAGAGGTTAATAGTGGAAAAAGGAATGTCTCCAAATATAAACTACACAGAATCATTCTGTGAAACTTCTTTCTGATCTGTGCATTCAGCTAACAGAGTTAAACCATACTTTTGATTGAGCAGATCTGAACACTCTTTCTGTAGAAAATGCAACTGGACATTTGGAGCGCTAAGAGAGTAGTAGTGGAAAAAGGAATATATTCAAATATAAACTACACAGAAGCATTCTGTGAAACTTCTTTCTGATCTGAGCATTCAGCTAACAGAGTTAAACCATACTTTTGATTGAGCAGTTTTGAAACACTCTGTCTGTAGAAAATGCAACTGGACATTCGTAGCACTATGTGGGTAATAGTGGAAAAAAGAATATGTTCAAATATAAACTACACAGAAGCATTGTATGAAACTTCTTTCTGTTCTGTGCATTCAACTAACAGAGTTGAACCTTACTTTTGATTGAGCCTTTCTGAAACACTCTTTCTGTAGAAACTGCAATTGGACATTCTGAGCGCTAAGAGGCCTATATTGGGAAAAATAAAATATTCAAATAAAAACTACACAGAAGCATTGTGTGAAACTTATTTCTGTTATGTTCATTAAGCTAACAGAGTTAAACCATACTTTTGATTGCGCAGTTCTGAACACTCTTTCTGTAGAAAATGCAAATGGACATTCGGAGCGCTAAGAGGGTAATAGTGGAAAAAGGAATATATTCAAATATAAACTACACAGTAGCATTCTGTGAAAATTCTTTCTGTTCTGTACATTCAACTAACAGAGTTGAACCTTACTTTTGATTGAGCCGTTCTGAAACACTCTTTCTGTAGAAACTGCAATTGGACATGCTAAGCGCTAAGAGGCCTACATTGGGAAAAAGAATATCTTCAAATAAAAACTACACAGATGCATTCTGTGAAACTTATTTCTGATCTGTAAATTCAGTTAACAGAGATAAAACATATTTTTGATTGAGCAGTTATGAAACACTCTTTTTGTAGAAAATGCAAGTGGAGATTCGGAGCGCTAAGAGGGTAATAGTGGAAAAAGGAATGTCTTCAAATATAAACTACACAGAATCATTCGCTGAAACTTCTTTCTGATCTGTGCATGCAGCTAACAGAGTTAAAACATACTTTTGATTGAGCAGATCTGAACACTCTTTCTGTAGAAAATGCAACTGGACATTTGGAGCGCTAAGAGCGTAGTAGTGGAAAAAGGAATATATTCAAATATAAACTACACAGAAGCATTCTGTGAAACTTCTTTCTGATCTGAGCATTCAGCTAACAGAGTTAAACCATACTTTTGATTGAGCAGTTTTGAAACACTCTGTCTGTAGAAAATGCAACTGGACATTCGTAGCACTAAGTGGGTAATAGTGGAAAAAAGAATATGTTCAAATATAAACTACACAGAAGCATTGTATGAAACTTCTTTCTGTTCTGTGCATTCAACTAACAGAGTTGAACCTTACTTTTGATTGAGCCGTTCTGAAACACTCTTTCTGTAGAAACTGCAATTGGACATTCTGAGCGCTAAGAGGCCTATATTGGGAAAAAGAATGCCTACAAATAAAAACTACACAGAAGAATTGTGTGAAACTTCTTTCTGTTCTGTTTGTTCAACTAAAAGAGTTGAACCTTAGTTTTGATTGAGCCGTTCTGAAACACTCTTTCTGTAGAAAATGCAAGTGGAGATTCGGAGCGCTAAGAGGGTAATAGTGGAAAAAGGAATGTCTCCAAATATAAACTACACAGAATCATTCTGTGAAACTTCTTTCTGATCTGTGCATTCAGCTAACAGAGTTAAACCATACTTTTGATTGAGCAGATCTGAACACTCTTTCTGTAGAAAATGCAACTGGACATTTGGAGCGCTAAGAGAGTAGTAGTGGAAAAAGGAATATATTCAAATATAAACTACACAGAAGCATTCTGTGAAACTTCTTTCTGATCTGAGCATTCAGCTAACATAGTTAAACCATACTTTTGATTGAGCAGTTTTGAAACACTCTGTCTGTAGAAAATGCAACTGGACATTCGTAGCGCTAAGTGGGTAATAGTGCAAAAAAGAATATGTTCAAATATAAACTACACAGAAGCATTGTATGAAACTTCTTTCTGTTCTGTGCATTCAACTAACAGAGTTGAACCTGACTTTTGATTGAGCCTTTCTGAAACACTCTTTCTGTAGAAACTGCAATTGGACATTCTGAGCGCTAAGAGGCCTATATTGGGAAAAATAATATCTTCAAATAAAAACTACACAGAAGCATTGTGTGAAACTTATTTCTGATATGTTCATTAAGCTAACAGAGTTAAACCATACTTTTGATTGCGCAGTTCTGAACATTCTTTCTGTAGAAAATGCAAGTGGACATTCGGAGCGCTAAGAGGGTAATAGTGGAAAAAGGAATATATTCAAATATAAACTACACAGTAGCATTCTGTGAAAATTCTTTCTGTTCTGTGCATTCAACTAACAGAGTTGAACCTTACTTTTGATTGAGCCGTTCTGAAACACTCTTTCTGTAGAAACTGCAATTGGACATGCTAAGCGCTAAGAGGCCTACATTGGGAAAAAGAATATCTTCAAATAAAAACTACACAGATGCATTCTGTGAAACTTATTTCTGATCTGTAAATTCAGTTAACAGAGATAAAACATATTTTTGATTGAGCAGTTATGAAACACTCTTTTTGTAGAAAATGCAAGTGGAGATTCGGAGCGCTAAGAGGGTAATAGTGGAAAAAGGAATGTCTTCAAATATAAACTTCACAGAATCATTCGGTGAAACTTCTTTCTGATCTGTGCATGCAGCTAACAGAGTTAAAACATACTTTTGATTGAGCAGATCTGAACACTCTTTCTGTAGAAAATGCAACTGGACATTTGGAGCGCTAAGAGCGTAGTAGTGGAAAAAGGAATATATTCAAATATAAACTACACAGAAGCATTCTGTGAAACTTCTTTCTGATCTGAGCATTCAGCTAACAGAGTTAAACCATACTTTTGATTGAGCAGTTTTGAAACACACTGTCTGTAGAAAATGCAACTGGACAATCGTAGCGCTAAGTGGGTAATAGTGGAAAAAAGAATATGTTCAAATAGAAACTACACAGAAGCATTGTATGAAACTTCTTTCTGTTCTGTGCATTCAACTAACAGAGTTGAACCTTACTTTTGATTGAGCCGTTCTGAAACACTCTTTCTGTAGAAACTGCAATTGGACATTCTGAGCGCTAAGAGGCCTATATTGGGAAAAAGAATGTCTACAAATAAAAACTACACAGAAGAATTGTGTGAAACTTCTTTCCGTTCTCTTTGTTCAACTAATGAGTTGAACTTTAGTTTTGATTGAGCCGTTCTGAAACACTCTTTCTGTAGAAAATGCAAGTGGAGATTCGGAGCGCTAAGAGGGTAATAGTGGAAAAAGGAATGTCTCCAAATATAAACTACACAGAATCATTCTGTGAAACTTCTTTCTGATCTGTGCATTCAGCTAACAGAGTTAAACCATACTTTTCATTGAGCAGATCTGAACACTCTTTCTGTAGAAAATGCAACTGGACATTTGGAGCGCTAAGAGAGTAGTAGTGGAAAAAGGAATATATTCAAATATAAACTACACAGAAGCATTCTGTGAAACTTCTTTCTGATCTGAGCATTTAGCTAACAGAGTTAAACCATACTTTTGATTGAGCAGTTTTGAAACACTCTGTCTGTAGAAAATGCAACTGGACATTCGTAGCGCTAAGTGGGTAATAGTGGAAAAAAGAATATGTTCAAATATAAACTACACAGAAGCATTGTATGAAACTTCTTTCTGTTCTGTGCATTCAACTAACAGAGTTGAACCTTACTTTTGATTGAGCCTTTCTGAAACACTCTTTCTGTAGAAACTGCAATTGGACATTCTGAGCGCTAAGAGGCCTATATTGGGAAAAATAATATCTTCAAATAAAAACTACACAGAAGCATTGTGTGAAACTTATTTCTGATATGTTCATTAAGCTAACAGAGTTAAACCATACTTTTGATTGTGCAGTTCTGAACACTCTTTCTGTAGAAAATGCAAGTGGACATTCGGAGCGCTAAGAGGGTAATAGTGGAAAAAGGAATATATTCAAATATAAACTACACAGTAGCATTCTGTGAAAATTCTTTCTGTTCTGTGCATTCAACTAACAGAGTTGAACCTTACTTTTGATTGAGCCGTTCTGAAACACTCTTTCTGTAGAAACTGCAATTGGACATGCTAAGCGCTAAGAGGCCTACATCGGGAATAAGAATATCTTCAAATAAAAACTACACAGATGCATTCTGTGAAACTTATTTCTGATCTGTAAATTCAGTTAACAGAGATAAAACATATTTTTGATTGAGCAGTTATGAAACACTCTTTTTGTAGAAAATGCAAGTGTAGATTCGGAGCGCTAAGTGGGTAATAGTGGAAAAAGGAATGTCTTCAAATATAAACTACACAGAATCATTTGGTGAAACTCCTTTCTGATCTGTGCATTCAGCTAAAAGAGTTAAACCATACTTTTGATTGAGCAGATCTGAACACTCTTTCTGTAGGAAATGCAGCTGGACATTTGGAGCGCTAAGAGCGTAGTAGTGGAAAAAGGAATATATTCAAATATAAACTACACAGAAACATTCTGTGAAACTTATTTCTGATCTGAGCATTCAGCTAACAGAGTTAAACCATACTTTTGATTGAGCAGTTTTGAAACACTCTGTCCGTAAAAAATGCAACTGGACATTCGTAGCGCTAAGTTGGTAATAGTGGAAAAAAGAATATGTTCAAATATAAACTACACAGAAGCATTGTATGAAACTTCTTTCTGTTCTGTGCATTCAACTAACAGAGTTGAACCTTACTTTTGATTGAGCTGTTCTGAAACACTCTTTCTGTAGAAACTGCAATTGGACATTCTGAGCGCTAAGAGGCCTATATTGGGAAAAAGAATGTCTACAAATAAAAACTACACAGAAGAATTGTGTGAAACTTCTTTCTGTTCTGTTTGTTCAACTAAAAGAGTTGAACCTTAGTTTTGATTGAGCCGTTCTGAAACACTCTTTCTGTAGAAAATGCAAGTGGAGATTCGGAGCGCTAAGAGGTTAATAGTGGAAAAAGGAATGTCTCCAAATATAAACTACACAGAATCATTCTGTGAAACTTCTTTCTGATCTGTGCATTCAGCTAACAGAGTTAAACCATACTTTTGATTGAGCAGATCTGAACACTCTTTCTGTAGAAAATGCAACTGGACATTTGGAGCGCTAAGAGAGTAGTAGTGGAAAAAGGAATATATTCAAATATAAACTACACAGAAGCATTCTGTGAAACTTCTTTCTGATCTGAGCATTCAGCTAACAGAGTTAAACCATACTTTTGATTGAGCAGTTTTGAAACACTCTGTCTGTAGAAAATGCAACTGGACATTCGTAGCACTATGTGGGTAATAGTGGAAAAAAGAATATGTTCAAATATAAACTACACAGAAGCATTGTATGAAACTTCTTTCTGTTCTGTGCATTCAACTAACAGAGTTGAACCTTACTTTTGATTGAGCCTTTCTGAAACACTCTTTCTGTAGAAACTGCAATTGGACATTCTGAGCGCTAAGAGGCCTATATTGGGAAAAATAATATATTCAAATAAAAACTACACAGAAGCATTGTGTGAAACTTATTATTGATATGTTCATTAAGCTAACAGAGTTAAACCATACTTTTGATTGCGCAGTTCTGAACACTCTTTCTGTAGAAAATGCAAATGGACATTCGGAGCGCTAAGAGGGTAATAGTGGAAAAAGGAATATATTCAAATATAAACTACACAGTAGCATTCTGTGAAAATTCTTTCTGTTCTGTACATTCAACTAACAGAGTTGAACCTTACTTTTGATTGAGCCGTTCTGAAACACTCTTTCTGTAGAAACTGCAATTGGACATGCTAAGCGCTAAGAGGCCTACATTGGGAAAAAGAATATCTTCAAATAAAAACTACACAGATGCATTCTGTGAAACTTATTTCTGATCTGTAAATTCAGTTAACAGAGATAAAACATATTTTTGATTGAGCAGTTATGAAACACTCTTTTTGTAGAAAATGCAAGTGGAGATTCGGAGCGCTAAGAGGGTAATAGTGGAAAAAGGAATGTCTTCAAATATAAACTACACAGAATCATTCGCTGAAACTTCTTTCTGATCTGTGCATGCAGCTAACAGAGTTAAAACATACTTTTGATTGAGCAGATCTGAACACTCTTTCTGTAGAAAATGCAACTGGACATTTGGAGCGCTAAGAGCGTAGTAGTGGAAAAAGGAATATATTCAAATATAAACTACACAGAAGCATTCTGTGAAACTTCTTTCTGATCTGAGCATTCAGCTAACAGAGTTAAACCATACTTTTGATTGAGCAGTTTTGAAACACTCTGTCTGTAGAAAATGCAACTGGACATTCGTAGCACTAAGTGGGTAATAGTGGAAAAAAGAATATGTTCAAATATAAACTACACAGAAGCATTGTATGAAACTTCTTTCTGTTCTGTGCATTCAACTAACACAGTTGAACCTTACTTTTGATTGAGCCGTTCTGAAACACTCTTTCTGTAGAAACTGCAATTGGACATTCTGAGCGCTAAGAGGCCTATATTGGGAAAAAGAATGCCTACAAATAAAAACTACACAGAAGAATTGTGTGAAACTTCTTTCTGTTCTGTTTGTTCAACTAAAAGAGTTGAACCATAGTTTTGATTGAGCCGTTCTGAAACACTCTTTCTGTAGAAAATGCAAGTGGAGATTCGGAGCGCTAAGAGGGTAATAGTGGAAAAAGGAATGTCTCCAAATATAAACTACACAGAATCATTCTGTGAAACTTCTTTCTGATCTGTGCATTCAGCTAACAGAGTTAAACCATACTTTTGATTGAGCAGATCTGAACACTCTTTCTGTAGAAAATGCAACTGGACATTTGGAGCGCTAAGAGAGTAGTTGTGGAAAAAGGAATATATTCAAATATAAACTACACAGAAGCATTCTGTGAAACTTCTTTCTGATCTGAGCATTCAGCTAACATAGTTAAACCATACTTTTGATTGAGCAGTTTTGAAACACTCTGTCTGTAGAAAATGCAACTGGACATTCGTAGCGCTAAGTGGGTAATAGTGCAAAAAAGAATATGTTCAAATATAAACTACACAGAAGCATTGTATGAAACTTCTTTCTGTTCTGTGCATTCAACTAACAGAGTTGAACCTGACTTTTGATTGAGCCTTTCTGAAACACTCTTTCTGTAGAAACTGCAATTGGACATTCTGAGCGCTAAGAGGCCTATATTGGGAAAAATAATATCTTCAAATAAAAACTACACAGAAGCATTGTGTGAAACTTATTTCTGATATGTTCATTAAGCTAACAGAGTTAAACCATACTTTTGATTGCGCAGTTCTGAACATTCTTTCTGTAGAAAATGCAAGTGGACATTCGGAGCGCTAAGAGGGTAATAGTGGAAAAAGGAATATATTCAAATATAAACTACACAGTAGCATTCTGTGAAAATTCTTTCTGTTCTGTGCATTCAACTAACAGAGTTGAACCTTACTTTTGATTGAGCCGTTCTGAAACACTCTTTCTGTAGAAACTGCAATTGGACATGCTAAGCGCTAAGAGGCCTACATTGGGAAAAAGAATATCTTCAAATAAACACTACACAGATGCATTCTGTGAAACTTATTTCTGATCTGTAAATTCAGTTAACAGAGATAAAACATATTTTTGATTGAGCAGTTATGAAACACTCTTTTTGTAGAAAATGCAAGTGGAGATTCGGAGCGCTAAGAGGGTAATAGTGGAAAAAGGAATGTCTTCAAATATAAACTACACAGAATCATTCGGTGAAACTTCTTTCTGATCTGTGCATGCAGCTAACAGAGTTAAAACATACTTTTGATTGAGCATATCTGAACACTCTTTCTGTAGAATATGCAACTGGACATTTGGAGCGCTAAGAGCGTAGTAGTGGAAAAAGGAATATATTCAAATATAAACTACACAGAAGCATTCTGTGAAACTTCTTTCTGATCTGAGCATTCAGCTAACAGAGTTAAACCATACTTTTGATTGAGCAGTTTTGAAACACACTGTCTGTAGAAAATGCAACTGGACAATCGTAGCGCTAAGTGGGTAATAGTGGAAAAAAGAATATGTTCAAATAGAAACTACACAGAAGCATTGTATGAAACTTCTTTCTGTTCTGTGCATTCAACTAACAGAGTTGAACCTTACTTTTGATTGAGCCGTTCTGAAACACTCTTTCTGTAGAAACTGCAATTGGACATTCTGAGCGCTAAGAGGCCTATATTGGGGAAAAGAATGTCTACAAATAAAAACTACACAGAAGAATTGTGTGAAACTTCTTTCCGTTCTCTTTGTTCAACTAATGAGTTGAACTTTAGTTTTGATTGAGCCGTTCTGAAACACTCTTTCTGTAGAAAATGCAAGTGGAGATTCGGAGCGCTAAGAGGGTAATAGTGGAAAAAGGAATGTCTCCAAATATAAACTACACAGAATCATTCTGTGAAACTTCTTTCTGATCTGTGCATTCAGCTAACAGAGTTAAACCATACTTTTGATTGAGCAGATCTGAACACTCTTTCTGTAGAAAATGCAACTGGACATTTGGAGCGCTAAGAGAGTAGTAGTGGAAAAAGGAATATATTCAAATATAAACTACACAGAAGCATTCTGTGAAACTTCTTTCTGATCTGAGCATTTAGCTAACAGAGTTAAACCATACTTTTGATTGAGCAGTTTTGAAACACTCTGTCTGTAGAAAATGCAACTGGACATTCGTAGCGCTAAGTGGGTAATAGTGGAAAAAAGAATATGTTCAAATATAAACTACACAGAAGCATTGTATGAAACTTCTTTCTGTTCTGTGCATTCAACTAACAGAGTTGAACCTTACTTTTGATTGAGCCTTTCTGAAACACTCTTTCTGTAGAAACTGCAATTGGACATTCTGAGCGCTAAGAGGCCTATATTGGGAAAAAAAATATCTTCAAATAAAAAATACAAAAAAGCATTGTGTGAAACTTATTTCTGATATGTTCATTAAGCTAACAGAGTTAAACCATACTTTTGATTGTGCAGTTCTGAACACTCTTTCTGTAGAAAATGCAAGTGGACATTCGGAGCGCTAAGAGGGTAATAGTGGAAAAAGGAATATATTCAAATATAAACTACACAGTAGCATTCTGTGAAAATTCTTTCTGTTCTGTGCATTCAACTAACAGAGTTGAACCTTACTATTGATTGAGCCGTTCTGAAACACTCTTTCTGTAGAAACTGCAATTGGACATGCTAAGCGCTAAGAGGCCTACATCGGGAAAAAGAATATCTTCAAATAAAAACTACACAGATGCATTCTGTGAAACTTATTTCTGATCTGTAAATTCAGTTAACAGAGATAAAACATATTTTTGATTGAGCAGTTATGAAACACTCTTTTTGTAGAAAATGCAAGTGTAGATTCGGAGCGCTAAGTGGGTAATAGTGGAAAAAGGAATGTCTTCAAATATAAACTACACAGAATCATTTGGTGAAACTCCTTTCTGATCTGTGCATTCAGCTAAAAGAGTTAAACCATACTATTGATTGAGCAGATCTGAACACTCTTTCTGTAGGAAATGCAGCTGGACATTTGGAGCACTAAGAGCGTAGTAGTGGAAAAAGGAATATATTCAAATATAAACTACACAGAAGCATTCTGTTAAACTTCTTTCTGATCTGAGCATTCAGCTAACAGAGTTAAACCATACTTTTGATTGAGCAGTTTTGAAACACTCTGTCTGTAGAAAATGCAACTGGACATTCGTAGCGCTAAGTGGGTAATAGTGGGAAAAAGAATATTTTCAAATATAAACTACACAGAAGCATTGTATGAAACTTCTTTCTGTTCTGTGCATTCAACTAACAGTGTTGAACCTTACTTTTGATTGAGCCGTTCTGAAACACTCTTTCTGTAGAAACTGCAATTGGACATTCTGAGCGCTAAGAGGCCTATATTGGGAAAAAGAATGTCTACAAATAAAAACTACACAGAAGAATTGTGTGAAACTTCTTTCTGTTCTGTTTGTTCAACTAAAAGAGTTGAACCTTAGTTTTGATAGAGCCGTTCTGAAACACTCTTTCTGTAGAAAATGCAAGTGGAGATTCGGAGTGCTAAGAGGGTAATAGTGGAAAAAGGAATGTCTCCAAATATAAACTACACAGAATCATTCGGTGAAACTTCTTTCTGATCTGTGCATTCAGCTAACAGAGTTAAAACATGCTTTTGATTGAGCAGATCTGAACACTCTTTCTGTAGAAAATGCAACTGGACATTTGGAGCGCTAAGAGAGTAGTAGTGGAAAAAGGAATATATTCAAATATAAACTACACAGAAGCATTCTGTGAAACTTCTTTCTGATCTGAGCATTCAGCTAACAGAGTTAAAACATACTTTTGATTGAGCAGTTTTGAAACACTCTGTCTGTAGAAAATGCAACTGGACATTCGTAGCGCTAAGTGGGTAATAGTGGAAAAAAGAATATGTTCAAATATAAACTACACAGAAGCGTTGTATGAAACTACTTTCTGTTCTGTGCATTCAACTAACAGAGTTGAACCTTACTTTTGATTGAGCCTTTCTGAAACACTCTTTCTGTAGAAACTGCAATTGGACATTCTGAGCGCTAAGAGGCCTATATTGGGAAAAACAATATCTTCAAATAAAAACTACACAGAAGCATTGTGTGAAACTTATTTCTGATATGTTCATTAAGCTAACAGAGTTAAACCATACTTTTGATTGCGCAGTTCTGAACACTCTTTCTGTAGAAAATGCAAGTGGACATTCGGAGCGCTAAGAGGGTAATAGTGGAAAAAGGAATATATTCAAATATAAACTACACAGTAGCATTCTGTGAAAATTCTTTCTGTTCTGTGCATTCAACTAACAGAGTTGAACCTTACTTTTGATTGAGCCGTTCTCAAACACTCTTTCTGTAGAAACTGCAATTGGACATGCTAAGCGCTAAGAGGCCTACATTGGGAAAAAGAATATCTTCAAATAAAAACTACACAGATGCATTCTGTGAAACTTATTTCTGATCTGTAAATTCAGTTAACAGAGATAAAACATATTTTTGATTGAGCAGTTATGAAACACTCTTTTTGTAGAAAATGCAAGTGTAGATTCGGAGCGCTAAGTGGGTAATAGTGGAAAAAGGAATGTCTTCAAATATAAACTACACAGAATCATTCGGTGAAACTTCTTTCTGATCTGTGCATTCAGCTAACAGAGTTAAACCATACTTTTGATTGAGCAGATCTGAACACTCTTTCTGTAGATAATGCAACTGGACATTTGGAGCGCTAAGAGCGTAGTAGTGGAAAAAGGAATATATTCAAATATAAACTACACAGAAGCATTCTGTGAAACTTCTTTCTGATCTGAGCATTCAGCTAACAGAGTTAAACCATACTTTTGATTGAGCAGTTTTGAAACACTCTGTCTGTAGAAAATGCAACTGGACATTCGTAGCGCTAAGTGGGTAATAGTGGAAAAAAGAATATGTTCAAATATAAACTACACAGAAGCATTGTATGAAACTTCTTTCTGTTCTGTGCATTCAACTAACAGAGTTGAACCTTACTTTTGATTGAGCCGTTCTGAAACACTCTTTCTGTAGAAACTGCAATTGGACATTCTGAGCGCTAAGAGCCCTATATTGGGAAAAAGAATGTCTACAAATAAAAACTACACAGAAGAATTTTGTGAAACTTCTTTCTGTTCTGTTTGTTCAACTAAAAGGTTGAACCTTAGTTTTGATTGAGCCGTTCTGAAACACTCTTTCTGTAGAAAATGCAAGTGGAGATTCGGAGCGCTAAGAGGGTAATAGTGGAAAAAGGAATGTCTCCAAATATAAACTACACAGAATCATTCTGTGAAACTTCTTTCTGATCTGTGCATTCAGCTACCAGAGTTAAACCATACTTTTGATTGAGCAGATCTGAACACTCTTTCTGTAGAAAATGCAACTGGACATTTGGAGCGCTAAGAGAGTAGTAGTGGAAAAAGGAATATATTCAAATATAAAGTACACAGAAGCATTCTGTGAAACTTCTTTCCGATCTGAGCATTCAGCTAACAGAGTTAAACCATACTTTTGATTGAGCAGTTTTGAAACACTCTGTCTGTAGAAAATGCAACTGGACATTCGTAGCGCTAAGTGGGTAATAGTGGAAAAAAGAATATGTTCAAATATAAACTACACAGAAGCATTGTATGAAACTTCTTTCTGTTCTTTGCATTCAACTAACAGAGTTGAACCTTACTTTTGATTGAGCCTTTCTGGAACACTCTTTCTGTAGAAACTGCAATTGGACATTCTGAGCGCTAAGAGGCCTATATTGGGAAAAATAATATCTTCAAATAAAAACTACACAGAAGCATTGTGTGAAACTTATTTCTGATATGTTCATTAAGCTAACAGAGTTAAACCATACTTTTGATTGCGCAGTTCTTAACACTCTTTCTGTAGAAAATGCAAGTGGACATTCGGAGCGCTAAGAGGGTAATAGTGGAAAAAGGAATATATTCAAATATAAACTACACAGTAGCATTCTGTGAAAATTCTTTCTGTTCTGTGCATTCAACTAACAGAGTTGAACCTTACTTTTGATTGAGCCGTTCTGAAACACTCTTTCTGTAGAAACTGCAATTTTACATGCTAAGCGCTAAGAGGCCTACATTGGGAAAAAGAATATCTTCAAATAAAAACTACACAGATGCATTCTGTGAAACTTATTTCTGATCTGTAAATTGAGTTAACAGAGATAAAACATATTTTTGATTGAGCAGTTATGAAACACTCTTTTTGTAGAAAATGCAAGTGGAGATTCGGAGCGCTAAGTGGGTAATAGTGGAAAAAGGAATGTCTTCAAATATAAACTACACAGAATCATTCGGTGAAACTTCTTTCTGATCTGTGCATTCAGCTAACAGAGTTAAACCATACTTTTGATTGAGCAGATCTGAACACTCTTTCTGTAGAAAATGCAACTGGACATTTGGAGCGCTAAGAGCCTAGTAGTGGAAAAAGGAATATATTCAAATATAAACTACACAGAAGCATTCTGTGAAACTTCTTTCTGATCTGAGCATTCAGCTAACAGAGTTAAACCATACTTTTGATTGAGCAGTTTTGAAACACTCTGTCTGTAGAAAATGCAACTGGACATTCGTAGCGCTAAGTGGGTTATAGTGGAAAAAAGAATATGTTCAAATATAAACTACACAGAAGCATTGTATGAAACTTCTTTCTGTTCTGTGCATTCAACTAACAGAGTTGAACCTTACTTTTGATTGAACCGTTCTGAAACACTCTTTCTGTAGAAACTGCAATTGGACATTCTGAGCGCTAAGAGGCCTATATTGGGAAAAAGAATGTCTACAAATAAAAACTACACAGAAGAATTGTGTGAAACTTCTTTCTGTTCTGTTTGTTCAACTAAAAGTTTTGAACCTTAGTTTTGATTGAGCCGTTCTGAAACACTCTTTCTGTAGAAAATTCAAGTGGAGATTCGGAGCGCTAAGAGGGTAATAGTGGAAAAAGGAATGTCTCCAAATATAAACTACACAGAATCATTCTGTGAAACTTCTTTCTGATCTGTGCATTCAGCTAACAGAGTTAAACCATACTTTTGATTGAGCAGATCTGAACACTCTTTCTGTAGAAAATGCAACTGGACATTTGGAGCGCTAAGAGAGTAGTAGTGGAAAAAGGAATATATTCAAATATAAACTACACAGAAGCATTCTGTGAAACTTCTTTCTGATCTGAGCATTCAGCTAACAGAGTTAAACCATACTTTTGATTGAGCAGTTTTGAAACACTCTGTCTGTAGAAAATGCAACTGGACATTCGTAGCGCTAAGTGGGTAATAGTGGAAAAAAGAATATGTTCAAATATAAACTACACAGAAGCATTGTATGAAACTTCTTTCTGTTCTGTGCATTCAACTAACAGAGTTGAACCTTACTTTTGATTGAGCCGTTCTGAAACACTCTTTCTGTAGAAACTGCAATTGGACATTCTGAGCGCTAAGAGGCCTATATTGGGAAAAAGAATGTCTACAAATAAAAACTACACAGAAGAATTGTGTGAAACTTCTTTCTGTTCTGTTTGTTCAACTAAAAGGTTGAACCTTAGTTTTGATTGAGCCGTTCTGAAACACTCTTTCTGTAGAAAATGCAAGTGGAGATTCTGAGCGCTAAGAGGGTAATAGTGGAAAAAGGAATGTCTCCAAATATAAACTACACAGAATCATTCTGTGAAACTTCTTTCTGATCTGTGCATTCAGCTACCAGAGTTAAACCATACTTTTGATTGAGCAGATCTGAACACTCTTTCTGTAGAAAATGCAACTGGACATTTGGAGCGCTAAGAGAGTAGTAGTGGAAAAAGGAATATATTCAAATATAAACTACACAGAAGCATTCTGTGAAACTTCTTTCCGATCTGAGCATTCAGCTAACAGAGTTAAACCATACTTTTGATTGAGCAGTTTTGAAACACTCTGTTTGTAGAAAATGCAACTGGACATTCGTAGCGCTAAGTGGGTAATAGTGGAAAAAAGAATATGTTCAAATATAAACTACACAGAAGCATTGTATGAAACTTCTTTCTGTTCTGTGCATTCAACAAACAGAGTTGAACCTTACTTTTGATTGAGCCTTTCTGAAACACTCTTTCTGTAGAAACTGCAATTGGACATTCTGAACGCTAAGAGGCCTATATTGGGAAAAATAATATCTTCAAATAAAAACTACACAGAAGCATTGTGTGAAACTTATTTCTGATATGTTCATTAAGCTAACAGAGTTAAACCATACTTTTGATTGCGCAGTTCTGAACACTCTTTCTGTAGAAAATACAAGTGGACATTCGGAGCGCTAAGAGGGTAATAGTGGAAAAAGGAATATATTCAAATATAAACTACACAGTAGCATTCTGTGAAAATTCTTACTGTTCTGTGCATTCAACTAACAGAGTTGAACCTTACTTTTGATTGAGCCGTTCTGAAACACTCTTTCTGTAGAAACTGCAATTTTACATGCTAAGCGCTAAGAGGCCTACACTGGGAAAAAGAATATCTTCAAATAAAAACTACACAGATGCATTCTGTGAAACTTATTTCTGATCTGTAAATTGAGTTAACAGAGATAAAACATATTTTTGATTGAGCAGTTATGAAACACTCTTTTTGTAGAAAATGCAAGTGGAGATTCGGAGCGCTAAGTGGGTAATAGTGGAAAAAGGAATGTCTTCAAATATAAACTACACAGAATCATTTGGTGAAACTTCTTTCTGATCTGTGCATTCAGCTAACAGAGTTAAACCATACTTTTGATTGAGCAGATCTGAACACTCTTTCTGTAGAAAATGCAACTGGACATTTGGAGCGCTAAGAGCGTAGTAGTGGAAAAAGTAATATATTCAAATATAAACTATACAGAAGCATTCTGTGAAACTTCTTTCTGATCTGAGCATTCAGCTAACACAGTTAAACCATACTTTTGATTGAGCAGTTTTGAAACACTCTGTCTGTAGGAAATGCAACTGGACATTTGGAGCGCTAAGAGAGTAGTAGTGGAAAAAGGAATATATTCAAATATAAACTACACAGAAGCATTCTGTGAAACTTCTTTCTGATCTGAGCATTTAGCTAACAGAGTTAAACCATACTTTTGATTGAGCAGTTTTGAAACACTCTGTCTGTAGAAAATGCAACTGGACATTCGTAGCGCTAAGTGGGTAATAGTGGAAAAAAGAATATGTTCAAATATAAACTACACAGAAGCATTGTATGAAACTTCTTTCTGTTCTGTGCATTCAACTAACAGAGTTGAACCTTACTTTTGATTGAGCCTTTCTGAAACACTCTTTCTGTAGAAACTGCAATTGGACATTCTGAGCGCTAAGAGGCCTATATTGGGAAAAAAAATATCTTCAAATAAAAAATACAAAAAAGCATTGTGTGAAACTTATTTCTGATATGTTCATTAAGCTAACAGAGTTAAACCATACTTTTGATTGTGCAGTTCTGAACACTCTTTCTGTAGAAAATGCAAGTGGACATTCGGAGCGCTAAGAGGGTAATAGTGGAAAAAGGAATATATTCAAATATAAACTACACAGTAGCATTCTGTGAAAATTCTTTCTGTTCTGTGCATTCAACTAACAGAGTTGAACCTTACTTTTGATTGAGCCGTTCTGAAACACTCTTTCTGTAGAAACTGCAATTGGACATGCTAAGCGCTAAGAGGCCTACATCGGGAAAAAGAATATCTTCAAATAAAAACTACACAGATGCATTCTGTGAAACTTATTTCTGATCTGTAAATTCAGTTAACAGAGATAAAACATATTTTTGATTGAGCAGTTATGAAACACTCTTTTTGTAGAAAAGGCAAGTGTAGATTCGGAGCGCTAAGTGGGTAATAGTGGAAAAAGGAATGTCTTCAAATATAAACTACACAGAATCATTTGGTGAAACTCCTTTCTGATCTGTGCATTCAGCTAAAAGAGTTAAACCATACTATTGATTGAGCAGATCTGAACACTCTTTCTGTAGGAAATGCAGCTGGACATTTGGAGCACTAAGAGCGTAGTAGTGGAAAAAGGAATATATTCAAATATAAACTACACAGAAGCATTCTGTTAAACTTCTTTCTGATCTGAGCATTCAGCTAACAGAGTTAAACCATACTTTTGATTGAGCAGTTTTGAAACACTCTGTCTGTAGAAAATGCAACTGGACATTCGTAGCGCTAAGTGGGTAATAGTGGGAAAAAGAATATTTTCAAATATAAACTACACAGAAGCATTGTATGAAACTTCTTTCTGTTCTGTGCATTCAACTAACAGTGTTGAACCTTACTTTTGATTGAGCCGTTCTGAAACACTCTTTCTGTAGAAACTGCAATTGGACATTCTGAGCGCTAAGAGGCCTATATTGGGAAAAAGAATGTCTACAAATAAAAACTACACAGAAGAATTGTGTGAAACTTCTTTCTGTTCTGTTTGTTCAACTAAAAGTTTTGAACCTTAGTTTTGATTGAGCCGTTCTGAAACACTCTTTCTGTAGAAAATTCAAGTGGAGATTCGGAGCGCTAAGAGGGTAATAGTGGAAAAAGGAATGTCTCCAAATATAAACTACACAGAATCATTCTGTGAAACTTCTTTCTGATCTGTGCATTCAGCTAACAGAGTTAAACCATACTTTTGATTGAGCAGATCTGAACACTCTTTCTGTAGAAAATGCAACTGGACATTTGGAGCGCTAAGAGAGTAGTAGTGGAAAAAGGAATATATTCAAATATAAACTACACAGAAGCATTCTGTGAAACTTCTTTCTGATCTGAGCATTCAGCTAACAGAGTTAAACCATACTTTTGATTGAGCAGTTTTGAAACACTCTGTCTGTAGAAAATGCAACTGGACATTCGTAGCGCTAAGTGGGTAATAGTGGAAAAAAGAATATGTTCAAATATAAACTACACAGAAGCATTGTATGAAACTTCTTTCTGTTCTGTGCATTCAACTAACAGAGTTGAACCTTACTTTTGATTGAGCCGTTCTGAAACACTCTTTCTGTAGAAACTGCAATTGGACATTCTGAGCGCTAAGAGGCCTATATTGGGAAAAAGAATGTCTACAAATAAAAACTACACAGAAGAATTGTGTGAAACTTCTTTCTGTTCTGTTTGTTCAACTAAAAGGTTGAACCTTAGTTTTGATTGAGCCGTTCTGAAACACTCTTTCTGTAGAAAATGCAAGTGGAGATTCGGAGCGCTAAGAGGGTAATAGTGGAAAAAGGAATGTCTCCAAATATAAACTACACAGAATCATTCTGTGAAACTTCTTTCTGATCTGTGCATTCAGCTACCAGAGTTAAACCATACTTTTGATTGAGCAGATCTGAACACTCTTTCTGTAGAAAATGCAACTGGACATTTGGAGCGCTAAGAGAGTAGTAGTGGAAAAAGGAATATATTCAAATATAAACTACACAGAAGCATTCTGTGAAACTTCTTTCCGATCTGAGCATTCAGCTAACAGAGTTAAACCATACTTTTGATTGAGCAGTTTTGAAACACTCTGTCTGTAGAAAATGCAACTGGACATTCGTAGCGCTAAGTGGGTAATAGTGGAAAAAAGAATATGTTCAAATATAAACTACACAGAAGCATTGTATGAAACTTCTTTCTGTTCTGTGCATTCAACAAACAGAGTTGAACCTTACTTTTGATTGAGCCTTTCTGAAACACTCTTTCTGTAGAAACTGCAATTGGACATTCTGAGCGCTAAGAGGCCTATATTGGGAAAAATAATATCTTCAAATAAAAACTACACAGAAGCATTGTGTGAAACTTATTTCTGATATGTTCATTAAGCTAACAGAGTTAAACCATACTTTTGATTGCGCAGTTCTGAACACTCTTTCTGTAGAAAATACAAGTGGACATTCGGAGCGCTAAGAGGGTAATAGTGGAAAAAGGAATATATTCAAATATAAACTACACAGTAGCATTCTGTGAAAATTCTTACTGTTCTGTGCATTCAACTAACAGAGTTGAACCTTACTTTTGATTGAGCCGTTCTGAAACACTCTTTCTGTAGAAACTGCAATTTTACATGCTAAGCGCTAAGAGGCCTACATTGGGAAAAAGAATATCTTCAAATAAAAACTACACAGATGCATTCTGTGAAACTTATTTCTGATCTGTAAATTGAGTTAACAGAGATAAAACATATTTTTGATTGAGCAGTTATGAAACACTCTTTTTGTAGAAAATGCAAGTGGAGATTCGGAGCGCTAAGTGGGTAATAGTGGAAAAAGGAATGTCTTCAAATATAAACTACACAGAATCATTCGGTGAAACTTCTTTCTGATCTGTGCATTCAGCTAACAGAGTTAAACCATACTTTTGATTGAGCAGATCTGAACACTCTTTCTGTAGAAAATGCAACTGGACATTTGGAGCGCTAAGAGCGTAGTAGTGGAAAAAGTAATATATTCAAATATAAACTACACAGAAGCATTCTGTGAAACTTCTTTCTGATCTGAGCATTCAGCTAACACAGTTAAACCATACTTTTGATTGAGCAGTTTTGAAACACTCTGTCTGTAGGAAATGCAACTGGATATTCGTAGCGCTAAGTGGGTTATAGTGGAAAAAAGAATATGTTCAAATATAAACTACACAGAAGCATTGTATGAAACTTCTTTCTGTTCTGTGCATTCAACTAACAGAGTTGAACCTTACTTTTGATTGAGCCGTTCTGAAACACTCTTTCTGTAGAAACTGCAATTGGACATTCTGAGCGCTAAGAGGCCTATATTGGGAAAAAGAATGTCTACAAATAAAAACTACACAGAAGAATTGTGTGAAACATCTTTCTGTTCTGTTTGTTCAACTAAAAGTGTTGAACCTTAGTTTTGATTGAGCCGTTCTGAAACACTCTTTCAGTAGAAAATGCAAGTGGAGATTCGGAGCGCTAAGAGGGTAATAGTGGAAAAAGGAATGTCTCCAAATATAAACTACACAGAATCATTCTGTGAAACTTCTTTCTGATCTGTGCATTCAGCTAACAGAGTTAAACCATACTTTTGATTGAGCAGATCTGAACACTCTTTCTGTAGAAAATGCAACTGGACATTTGGAGCGCTAAGAGAGTAGTAGTGGAAAAAGGAATATATTCAAATATAAACTACACAGAAGCATTCTGTGAAACTTCTTTCTGATCTGAGCATTCAGCTAACAGAGTTAAACCATACTTTTGATTGAGCAGTTTCGAAACACTCTGTCTGTAGAAAATGCAACTGGACATTCGTAGCGCTAAGTGGGTAATAGTGGAAAAAAGAATATGTTCAAATATAAACTACACAGAAGCATTGTATGAAACTTCTTTCTGTTCTGTGCATTCAACTAACAGAGTTGAACCTTACTTTTGATTGAGCCTTTCTGAAACACTCTTTCTGTAGAAACTGCAATTGGACATTCTGAGCGCTAAGAGGCCTATATTGGGAAAAATAATAACTTCAAATAAAAACTACACAGAAGCATTGTGTGAAACTTATTTCTGATATGTTCATTAAGCTAACAGATTTAAACCATACTTTTGATTGCGCAGTTCTGAACACTCTTTCTGTAGAAAATGCAAGTGGACATTCGGAGCGCTAAGAGGGTAATAGTGGAAAAAGGAATATATTCAAATATAAACTACACAGTAGCATTCTGTGAAACTTCTTTCTGTTCTGTGCATTCAACTAACAGAGTTGAACCTTACTTTTGATTGAGCCGTTCTGAAACACTCTTTCTGTAGAAACTGCAATTGGACATGCTAAGCGCTAAGAGGCCTACATTGGGAAAAAGAATATCTTCAAATAAAAACTACACAGATGCATTCTGTGAAACTTATTTCTGATCTGTAAATTCAGTTAACAGAGATAAAACATATTTTTGATTGAGCAGTTATGAAACACTCTTTTTGTAGAAAAGGCAAGTGGAGATTCGGAGCGCTAAGAGGGTAATAGTGGAAAAAGGAATGTCTTCAAATATAAACTACACAGAATCATTAAGTGAAACTTCTTTCTGATCTGTGCATTCAGCTAACAGAGTTAAACCATACTTTTGATTGAGCAGACCTGAACACTCTTTCGGTAGAAAATGCAACAGGACATTTTGAGCGGTAAGAGCGTAGTAGTGGAAAAAGGAATATATTCAAATATAAACTACACAGAAGCATTCTGTGAAACTTCTTTCTGATCTGAGCACTCAGCTAACAGAGTTAAACCATACATTTGATTGAGCAGTTTTGAAACACTCTGTCTGTAGAAAATGCAACTGGACATTCGTAGCGCTAAGTGGGTAATAGTGGAAAAAAGAATATGTTCAAATATAAACTACACAGAAGCATTGTGTGAAACTTATTTCTGATATGTTCATTAAGCAAACAGAGTTAAACCATACTTTTGATTGCGTAGTTCTGAACACTCTTTCTGTAGAAAATGCAAGTGGACATTCGGAGCGCTAAGAGGGTAATAGTGGAAAAAGGAATATATTCAAATATAATCTACACAGTAGCATTCTGTGAAACTTCTTTCTGTTCTGTGCATTCAACTAACAGAGTTGAACCTTACTTTTGATAGAGCCGTTCTGAAACACTCTTTCTGTAGAAACTGCAATTGGACATGCTAAGCGCTAAGAGGCCTACATTGGGAAAAAGAATATCTTCAAATAAAAACTACACAGATGCATTCTGTGAAACTTATTTCTGATCTGTAAATTCAGTTAACAGAGACAAAGCATATTTTTGATTGAGCAGTTATGAAACACTCTTTTTGTAGAAAATGCAAGTGGAGATTCGGAGCGCTAAGAGGGTAATAGTGGAAAAAGGAATGTCTTCAAATATAAACTACACAGAATCATTCGGTGAAACTTCTTTCTGATCTGTGCATTCAGCTAACAGAGTTAAACCATACTTTTGATTGAGCAGATCTGAAAACTCTTTCTGTAGAAAATGCAACTGGACATTTGGAGCTCTAAGAGCGTAGTAGTGGAAAAAGGAATATATTCAAATATAAACTACACAGAAGCATTCTGTGAAACTTCTTTCTGATCTGAGCATTCAGCTAACAGAGTTAAACCATACTTTTGTTTGAGCAGTTTTGAAACACTCTGTCTGTAGAAAATGCAACTGGACATTCGTAGCGCTAAGTGGGTAATAGTGGAAAAAAGAATATGTTCAAATATAAACTACACAGAAACATTGTATGAAACTTCTTTCTGTTCTGTGCATTCAACTAACAGAGTTGTACCTTACTTTTGATTGAGCCTTTCTGAAACACTCTTTCTGTAGAAACTGCAATTGGACATTCTGAGCGCTAAGAGGCCTATATTGGGAAAAAGAATGTCTACAAATAAAAACTACACAGAAGAATTGTGTGAAACTTCTTTCTGTTCTGCTTGTTCAACTAAAAGAGTTGAACCTTAGTTTTGATTGAGCCGTTCTGAAACACTCTTTCTGTAGAAAATGCAAGTGGAGATTCGGAGCGCTAAGAGGGTAATAGTGGAAAAAGGAATGTCTCCAAATATAAACTACACAGAATCATTCTGTGAAACTTCTTTCTGATCTGTGCATTCAGCTAACAGAGTTAAACCATACTTTTGATTGAGCAGATCTGAACACTCTTTCTGTAGAAAATGCAACTGGACATTTGGAGCGCTAAGAGAGTAGTAGTGGAAAAAGGAATATTTTCAAATATAAACTACACAGAAGCATTCTGTGAAACTTCTTTCTGATATTAGCATTCAGCTAACAGAGTTAAACCATACTTTTGATTGAGCTGTTTTGAAACACTCTGTCTGTAGAAAATGCAACTGGACATTCGTAGCGCTAAGTGGGTAATAGTGGAAAAAAGAATATGTTCAAATATAAACTACACAGAAGCATTGTATGAAACTTCTTTCTGTTCTGTGCATTCAACTAACAGAGTTGTACCTTACTTTTGATTGAGCCTTTCTGAAACACTCTTTCTGTAGAAACTGCAATTGGACATTCTGAGCGCTAAGAGGCCTATATTGGGAAAAATAATATCTTCAAATAAAAACTACACAGAAGCATTGTGTGAAACTTATTTCTGATAAGTTCATTAAGCTAACAGAGTTAAACCATACTTTTGATTGCGCAGTTCTGAACACTCGTTCTGTAGAAAATGCAAGTGGACATTCGGAGCACTAAGAGGGTAATAGTGGAAAAAGGAATATACTCAAATATAAACTACACAGTAGCATCCTGTGAAACTACTTTCTGTTCTGTGCATTCAACAAACAGAGTTGAACCTTACTTTTGATTGAGCCGTTCTGAAACACTCTTTCTGTAAAAACTGCAATTGGACATGCTAAGCGCTAAGAGGCCTACATTGGGAAAAAGAATATCTTCAAATAAAAACTACACAGATGCATTCTGTGGAACTTATTTCTGATCTGTAAATTCAGTTAACAGAGATAAAGCATATTTTTGATTGAGCAGTTATGAAACACTCTTTTTGTAGAAAATGCAAGTGGAGATTCGGAGCGCTAAGAGGGTAATAGTGGAAAAAGGAATGTCTTCAAATATAAACTACACAGAATCATTCGGTGAAACTTCTTTCTGATCTGTGCATTCAGCTAACAGAGTTAAACCATACTTTTGATTGAGCAGATCTGAACACTCTTTCTGTAGAAAATGCAACTGGACATTTGGAGCGCTAAGAGCGTAGTAGTGGAAAAAGGAATATATTCAAATATAAACTACACAGAAGCATTCTGTGAAACTTCTTTCTGATCTGAGCATTCAGCTAACAGAGTTAAACCATACTTTTGTTTGAGCAGTTTTGAAACACTCTGTCTGTAGAAATTGCAACTGGACATTCGTAGCGCTAAGTGGGTAATAGTGGAAAAAAGAATATGTTCAAATATAAACTACACAGAAGCATTGTATGAAACTTCTTTCTGTTCTGTGCATTCAACTAACAGAGTTGAACCTTACTTTTGATTGAGCCGTTCTGAAACACTCTTTCTGTAGAAACTGCAATTGGACATTCTGAGCGCTAAGAGGCCTTTATTGGGAAAAAGAATGTCTACAAATAAAAACTACACAGAAGAATTGTGTGAAACTTCTTTCTGTTCTGTTTGTTCAACTAAAAGAGTTGAACCTTAGTTTTGATTGAGCCGTTCTGAAACACTCTTTCTGTAGAAAATGCAAGTGGAGATTCAGAGCGCTAAGAGGGTAATAGTGGAAAAAGGAATGTCTCCAAATATAAACTACACAGAATCATTCTGTGAAACTTCCTTCTGATCTGTGCATTCAGCTAACAGAGTTAAACCATACTTTTGATTGAACAGATCTGAACACTCTTTCTGTAGAAAATGCAACTGGACATTTGGAGCGCTAAGAGAGTAGTAGTGGAAAAAGGAATATATTCAAATATAAACTACACAGAAGCATTCTGTGAAACTTCTTTCTTATCTGAGCATTCAGCTAACAGAGTTAAACCATACTTTTGATTGAGCAGTTTTGAAACACTCTGTCTGTAGAAAATGCAACTGGACATTCGTAGCGCTATGTGGGTAATAGTGGAAAAAAGAATATGTTCAAATATAAACTACACAGAAACATTGTATGAAACTTATTTCTGTTCTGTGCATTCAACTAACAGAGTTGAACCTTACTTTTGATTGAGCCTTTCTGAAACACTCTTTCTGTAGAAACTGCAATTGGACATTCTGAGCGCTTAGAGGCCTATATTGGGAAAAATAATATCTTCAAATAAAAACTACACAGAAGCATTGTGTGAAACTTATTTCTGATAAGTTCATTAAGCTAACAGAGTTAAACCATACTTTTGATTGCGCAGTTCTGAACACTCGTTCTGTAGAAAATGCAAGAGGACATTCGGAGCGCTAAGAGGGTAATAGTGGAAAAAGGAATATAATCAAATATAAACTACACAGTAGCATTCTGTGAAACTTCTTTCTGTTCTGTGCATTCAACTAACAGAGTTGAACCTTACTTTTGATTGAGCCGTTCTGAAACACTCTTTCTGTAGAAACTGCAATTGGACATGCTAAGCGCTAAGAGGCCTACATTGGGAAAAAGAATATCTTCAAATAAAAACTACACAGATGCATTCTGTGAAACTTATTCCTGATCTGTAAATTCAGTTAACAGAGATAAAGCATATTTTTGATTGAGCAGATATGAAACACTCTTTTTGTAGAAAATGCAAGTGGAGATTCGGAGCGCTAAGAGGGTAATAGTGGAAAAAGGAATGTCTTCAACTATAAACTACACAGATTCATTCGGTGAAACTTCTTTCTGATCTGTGCATTCAGCTAACAGAGTTAAACCATACTTTTGATTGAGCAGATCTGAACACTCTTTCTGTAGAAAATGCAACTGGACATTTGGAGCGCTAAGAGCGTAGTAGTGGAAAAAGGAATATATTCAAATATAAACTACACAAAAGCATTCTGTGAAACTTCTTTCTGATCTGAGCATTCAGCTAACAGAGTTAAACCATACTTTTGTTTGAGCAGTTTTGAAACACTCTGTCTGTAGAAAATGCAACTGGACATTCGTAGCGCTAAGTGGGTAATAGTGGAAAAAAGAATATGTTCAAATATAAACTACACAGAAGCATTGTATGAAACTTCTTTCTGTTCTGTGCATTCAACTAACAGAGTTGAACCTTACTTTTGATTGAGCCGTTCTGAAACACTCTTTCTGTAGAAACTGCAATTGGACATTCTGAGCGCTAAGAGGCCTATATTGGGAAAAAGAATATCTACAAAAAAAAACTACACAGAAGAATTGTGTGAAACTTCTTTCTGTTCTGTTTGTTCAACTAAAAGAGTTGAAACTTAGTTTTGATTGAGCCGTTCTGAAACACTCTTTCTGTAGAAAATGCAAGTGGAGATTCAGAGCGCTAAGAGGGTAATAGTGGAAAAAGGAATGTCTCCAAATATAAACTACACAGAATCATTCTGTGAAACTTCTTTCTGATCTGTGCATTCAGCTAACAGAGTTAAACCATACTTTTGATTGAGCAGATCTGAACACTCTTTCTGTAGAAAATGCAACTGGACATTTGGAGCGCTAAGAGAGTAGTAGTGGAAAAAGAATATATTCAAATATAAACTACACAGAAGCATTCTGTGAAACTTCTCTCTGATCTGAGCATTCAGCTAACAGATTTAAACCATAATTTTGATTGAGCAGTTTTGAAACACTCTGTCTGTAGAAAATGCAACTGGACATTCGTAGCGCTAAGTGGGTAATAGTGGAAAAAAGAATATGTTCAAATATAAACTACACAGAAGCATTGTATGAAACTTCTTTCTGTTCTGTGCATTCAACTAACAGAGTTGAACCTTACTTTTGATTGAGCCTTTCTGAAACACTCTTTCTGTAGAAACTGCAATTGGACATTCTGAGCGCTTAGAGGCCTATATTGGGAAAAATAATATCTTCAAATAAAAACTACACAGAAGCATTGTGTGAAACTTATTTCTGATATGTTCATTAAGCTAACAGAGTTAAACCATACTTTTGATTGCGCAGTTCTGAACACTCTTTCTGTAGAAAATGCAAGTGGACATTCGGAGCGCTAAGAGGGTAACAGTGGAAAAAGGAATATATTCAAATATAAACTACACAGTAGCATTCTGTGAAACTTCTTTCTGTTCTGTGCATTCAACTAACAGAGTTGAACCTTACTTTTGATTGAGCCGTTCTGAAACACTCTTTCTGTAGAATCTGCAATTGGACATGGTAAGCGTTAAGAGGCCTACATTGGGAAAAAGAATATCTTCAAATAAAAACTACACAGATGCATTTTGTGAAACTTATTTCTGATCTGTAGATTCACTTAACAGAGATAAAACATATTTTTGATTGAGCAGTTATGAAACACTCTTTTTGTAGAAAATGCAAGTGGAGATTCGGAGCGCTAAGAGGGTAATAGTGGAAAAAGGAATGTCTTCAAATATAAACTACACAGAATCATTCGGTGAAACTTCTTTCTGATCTGTGCATTCAGCTAACAGAGTTAAACCACACTTTTGATTGAGCAGATCTGAACACTCTTTCTGTAGAAAATGCAACTGGACATTTGGAGCGCTAAGAGCGTAGTAGTGGAAAAAGGAATATATTCAAATATAAACTACACAGAAGCATTCTGTGAAACTTCTTTCTGATCTGAGCATTCAGCTAACAGAGTTAAACCATACTTTTGATTGAGCAGTTTTGAAACACTCTGTCTGTAGAAAATGCAACTGGACATTCGTAGCGCTAAGTGGGTAATAGTGGAAAAAAGAATATGTTCAAATATAAACTACACAGAAGCATTGTATGAAACTTCTTTCTGTTCTGTGCATTCAACTAACAGAGTTGAACCTTACTTTTGATTGAGCCGTTCTGAAACACTCTTTCTGTAGAAACTGCAATTGGACATTCTGAGCGCTAAGAGGCCTATATTGGGAAAAAGAATGTCTACAAATAAAAACTACACAGAAGAATTGTGTGAAACTTCTTTCTGTTCTGTTTGTTCAACTAAAAGTGTTGAACCTTAGTTTTGATTGAGCCGTTCTGAAACACTCTTTCTGTAGAAAATGCAAGTGGAGATTCGGAGCGCTAAGAGGGTAATAGTGGAAAAAGGAATGTCTCCTAATATAAACTACACAGAATCATTCTGTGAAACTTCTTTCTGATCTGTGCATTCAGCTAACAGAGTTAAACCATACTTTTGATTGAGCAGATCTGAACACTCTTTCTGTAGAAAATGCAACTGGACATTTGGAGCGCTAAGAGAGTAGTAGTGGAAAAAGGAATATATTCAAATATAAACTACACAGAAGCATTCTGTGAAACCTCTTTCTGATCTGAGCATTCAGCTAACAGAGTTAAACCATACTTTTGATTGAGCAGTTTTGAAACACTCTGTCTGTAGAAAATGCAACTGGACATTCGTAGCGCTAAGTGGGTAATAGTGGAAAAAAGAATATGTTCAAATATAAACTACACAGAAGCATTGTATGAAACTTCTTTCTGTTCTGTGCATTCAACTAACAGAGTTGTACCTTACTTTTGATTGAGCCTTTCTGAAACACTCTTTCTGTAGAAACTGCAATTGGACATTCTGAGCACTAAGAGGCCTATATTGGGAAAAATAATATCTTCAAATAAAAACTACACAGAAGCATTGTGTGAAACTTATTTCTGATAAGTTCATTAAGCTAACAGAGTTAAACCATACTTTTGATTGCGCAGTTCTGAACACTCGTTCTGTAGAAAATGCAAGTGGACATTCGGAGCGCTAAGAGGGTAATAGTGGAAAAAGGAATATAATCAAATATAAACTACACAGTAGCATTCTGTGAAACTTCTTTCTGTTCTGTGCATTCAACTAACAGAGTTGAACCTTACTTTTGATTGAGCCGTTCTGAAACACTCTTTCTGTAGAAACTGCAATTGGACATGCTAAGCGCTAAGAGGCCTACATTGGGAAAAAGAATATCTTCAAATAAAAACTACACAGATGCATTCTGTGAAACTTATTCCTGATCTGTAAATTCAGTTAACAGAGATAAAGCATATTTTTGATTGAGCAGTTATGAAACACTCTTTTTGTAGAAAATGCAAGTGGAGATTCGGAGCGCTAAGAGGGTAATAGTGGAAAAAGGAATGTCTTCAACTATAAACTACACAGAATCATTCGGTGAAACTTCTTTCTGATCTGTGCATTCAGCTAACAGAGTTAAACCATACTTTTGATTGAGCAGATCTGAACACTCTTTCTGTAGAAAATGCAACTGGACATTTGGAGCGCTAAGAGCGTAGTAGTGGAAAAAGGAATATATTCAAATATAAACTACACAAAAGCATTCTGTGAAACTTCTTTCTGATCTGAGCATTCAGCTAACAGAGTTAAACCATACTTTTGATTGAGCAGTTTTGAAACACTCTGTCTGTAGAAAATGCAACTGGACATTCGTAGCGCTAAGTGGGTAATAGTGGAAAAAAGAATATGTTCAAATATAAACTACACAGAAGCATTGTATGAAACTTCTTTCTGTTCTGTGCATTCAACTAACAGAGTTGAACCTTACTTTTGATTGAGCCGTTCTGAAACACTCTTTCTGTAGAAACTGCAATTGGACATTCTGAGCGCTAAGAGGCCTATATTGGGAAAAAGAATATCTACAAAAAAAAACTACACAAAAGAATTGTGTGAAACTTCTTTCTGTTCTGTTTGTTCAACTAAAAGAGTTGAAACTTAGTTTTGATTGAGCCGTTCTGAAACACTCTTTCTGTAGAAAATGCAAGTGGAGATTCAGAGCGCTAAGAGGGTAATAGTGGAAAAAGGAATGTCTCCAAATATAAACTACACAGAATCATTCTGTGAAACTTCTTTCTGATCTGTGCATTCAGCTAACAGAGTTAAACCATACTTTTGATTGAGCAGATCTGAACACTCTTTCTGTAGAGAATGCAACTGGACATTTGGAGCGCTAAGAGAGTAGTAGTGGAAAAAGGAATATATTCAAATATAAACTACACAGAAGCATTCTGTGAAACTTCTCTCTGATCTGAGCATTCAGCTAACAGATTTAAACCATACTTTTGATTGAGCAGTTTTGAAACACTCTGTCTGTAGAAAATGCAACTGGACATTCGTAGCGCTAAGTGGGTAATAGTGGAAAAAAGAATATGTTCAAATAGAAACTACACAGAAGCATTGTATGAAACTACTTTCTGTTCTGTGCATTCAACTAACAGAGTTGAACCTTACTTTTGATTGAGCCTTTCTGAAACACTCTTTCTGTAGAAACTGCAATTGGACATTCTGAGCGCTTAGAGGCCTATATTGGGAAAAATAATATCTTCAAATAAAAACTACACAGAAGCATTGTGTGAAACTTAGTTCTGATATGTTCATTAAGCTAACAGAGTTAAACCATACTTTTGATTGCGCAGTTCTGAACACTCTTTCTGTAGAAAATGCAAGTGGACATTCGGAGCGCTAAGAGGGTAACAGTGGAAAAAGGAATATATTCAAATATAAACTACACAGTAGCATTCTGTGAAACTTCTTTCTGTTCTGTGCATTCAACTAACAGAGTTGAACCTTACTTTTGATTGAGCCGTTCTGAAACACTCTTTCTGTAGAAACTGCAATTGGACATGCTAAGCGCTAAGAGGCCTACATTTGGAAAAAGAATATCTTCAAATAAAAACTACACAGATGCATTCTGTGAAACTTATTCCTGATCTGTAAATTCAGTTAACAGAGATAAAGCATATTTTTGATTGAGCAGTTATGAAACACTCTTTTTGTAGAAAATGCAAGTGGAGATTCGGAGCGCTAAGAGGGTAATAGTGGAAAAAGGAATGACTTCAAATATAAACTACACAGAATCATTCTGTGAAACTTCTTTCTGATCTGTGCATTCAGCTAACAGAGTTAAACCATACTTTTGATTGAGCAGATCTGAACACTCTTTCTGTAGAAAATGCAACTGGACATTTGGAGCGCTAAGAGAGTAGTAGTGGAAAAAGGAATATATACAAATATAAACTACACAGAAGCATTCTGTGAAACTTCTTTCTGATCTTAGCATTCAGCTAACAGAGTTAAACCATACTTTTGATTGAGCTGTTTTGAAACACTCTGTCTGTAGAAAATGCAACTGGACATTCGTAGCGCTAAGTGGGTAATAGTGGAAAAAAGAATATGTTCAAATATAAACTACACAGAAGCATTGTATGAAACTTCTTTCTGTTCTGTGCATTCAACTAACAGAGTTGTACCTTACTTTTGATTGAGCCTTTCTGAAACACTCTTTCTGTAGAAACTGCAATTGGACATTCTGAGCGCTAAGAGGCCTCTATTGGGAAAAAAAATATCTTCAAATAAAAACTACACAGAAGCATTGTGTGAAACTTATTTCTGATAAGTTCATTAAGCTAACAGAGTTAAACCATACTTTTGATTGCGCAGTTCTGAACACTCGTTCTGTAGAAAATGCAAGTGGACATTCGGAGCGCTAAGAGGGTAATAGTGGAAAAAGGAATATACTCAAATATAAACTACACAGTAGCATTCTGTGAAACTTCTTTCTGTTCTGTGCATTCAACAAACAGAGTTGAACCTTACTTTTGATTGAGCCGTTCTGAAACACTCTTTCTGTAGAAACTGCAATTGGACATGCTAACCGCTAAGAGGCCTACATTGGGAAAAAGAATATCTTCAAATAAAAACTACACAGATGCATTCTGTGGAACTTATTTCTGATCTGTAAATTCAGTTAACAGAGATAAAGCATATTTTTGATTGAGCAGTTATGAAACACACTTTTTGTAGAAAATGCAAGTGGAGATTCGGAGCGCTAAGAGGGTAATAGTGGAAAAAGGAATGTCTTCAAATATAAACTACACAGAATCATTCGGTGAAACTTCTTTCTGATCTGTGCATTCAGCTAACAGAGTTAAACCATACTTTTGATTGAGCAGATCTGAACACTCTTTCTGTAGAAAATGCAACTGGACATTTTTAGCGCTAAGAGCGTAGTAGTGGAAAAAGGAATATATTCAAATATAAACTACACAGAAGCATTCTGTGAAACTTCTTTCTGATCTGAGCATTCAGCTAACAGAGTTAAACCATACTTTTGTTTGAGCAGTTTTGAAACACTCTGTCTGTAGAAATTGCAACTGGACATTCGTAGCGCTAAGTGGGTAATAGTGGAAAAAAGAATATGTTCAAATATAAACTACACAGAAGCATTGTATGAAACTTCTTTCTGTTCTGTGCATTCAACTAACAGAGTTGAACCTTACTTTTGATTGAGCCGTTCTGAAACACTCTTTCTGTAGAAACTGCAATTGGACATTCTGAGCGCTAAGAGGCCTTTATTGGGAAAAAGAATGTCTACAAATAAAAACTACACAGAAGAATTGTGTGAAACTTCTTTCTGTTCCGTTTGTTCAACTAAAAGAGTTGAACCTTAGTTTTGATTGAGCCGTTCTGAAACACTATTTCTGTAGAAAATGCAAGTGGAGATTCAGAGCGCTAAGAGGGTAATAGTGGAAAAAGGAATGTCTCCAAATATAAACTACACAGAATCATTCTGTGAAACTTCCTTCTGATCTGTGCATTCAGCTAACAGAGTTAAACCATACTTTTGATTGAGCAGATCTGAACACTCTTTCTGTAGAAAATGCAACTGGACATTTGGAGCGCTAAGAGAGTAGTAGTGGAAAAAGGAATATATTCAAATATAAACTACACAGAAGCATTCTGTGAAACTTCTTTCTGATCTGAGCATTCAGCTAACAGAGTTAAACCATACTTTTGATTGAGCAGTTTTGAAACACTCTGTCTGTAGAAAATGCAACTGGACATTCGTAGCGCTATGTGGGTAATAGTGGAAAAAAGAATATGTTCAAATATAAACTACACAGAAGCATTGTATGAAACTTATTTCTGTTCTGTGCATTCAACTAACAGAGTTGAACCTTACTTTTGATTGAGCCTTTCTGAAACACTCTTTCTGTAGAAACTGCAATTGGACATTCTGAGCGCTTAGAGGCCTATATTGGGAAAAATAATATCTTCAAATAAAAACTACACAGAAGCATTGTGTGAAACTTATTTCTGATATGTTCATTAAGCTAACAGAGTTAAACCATACTTTTGATTGCGCAGTTCTGAACACTCTTTCTGTAGAAAATGCAAGTGGACATTCGGAGCGCTAAGAGGGTAACAGTGGAAAAAGGAATATATTCAAATATAAACTACACAGTAGCATTCTGTGAAACTTCTTTCTGTTCTGTGCATTCAACTAACAGAGTTGAACCTTACTTTTGATTGAGCCGTTCTGAAACACTCTTTCTGTAGAATCTGCAATTGGACATGCTAAGCGTTAAGAGGCCTACATTGGGAAAAAGAATATCTTCAAATAAAAACTACACAGATGCATTTTGTGAAACTTATTTCTGATCTGTAGATTCAGTTAACAGAGATAAAACATATTTTTGATTGAGCAGTTATGAAACACTCTTTTTGTAGAAAATGCAAGTGGAGATTCGGAGCGCTAAGAGGGTAATAGTGGAAAAAGGAATGTCTTCAAATATAAACTACACAGAATCATTCGGTGAAAATTCTTTCTGATCTGTGCATTCAGCTAACAGAGTTAAAACACACTTTTGATTGAGCAGATCTGAACACTCTTTCTGTAGAAAATGCAACTGGACATTTGGAGCGCTAAGAGCGTAGTAGTGGAAAAAGGAATATATTCAAATATAAACTACACAGAAGCATTCTGTGAAACTTCTTTCTGATCTGAGCATTCAGCTAACAGAGTTAAACCATACTTTTGATTGAGCAGTTTTGAAACACTCTGTCTGTAGAAAATGCAACTGGACATTCGTAGCGCTAAGTGGGTAATAGTGGAAAAAAGAATATGTTCAAATATAAACTACACAGAAGCATTGTATGAAACTTCTTTCTGTTCTGTGCATTCAACTAACAGAGTTGAACCTTACTTTTGATTGAGCCGTTCTGAAACACTCTTTCTGTAGAAACTGCAATTGGACCTTCTGAGCGCTAAGAGGCCTATATTGGGAAAAAGAATGTCTACAAATAAAAACTACACAGAAGAATTGTGTGAAACTTCTTTCTGTTCTGTTTGTTCAACTAAAAGAGTTGAACCTTAGTTTTGATTGAGCCGTTCTGAAACACTCTTTCTGTAGAAAATGCAAGTGGAGATTCGGAGCGCTAAGAGGGTAATAGTGGAAAAACGAATGTCTCCAAATATAAACTACACAGAATCATTCTGTGAAACTTCTTTCTGATCTGTGCATTCAGCTAACAGAGTTAAACCATACTTTTGATTGAGCAGATCTGAACACTCTTTCTGTAGAAAATGCAACTGGACATTTGGAGCGCTAAGAGAGTAGTAGTGGAAAAAGGAATATATTCAAATATAAACTACACAGAAGCATTCTGTGAAACTTCTCTCTGATCTGAGCATTCAGCTAACAGATTTAAACCATACTTTTGATTGAGCAGTTTTGAAACACTCTGTCTGTAGAAAATGCAACTGGACATTCGTAGCGCTAAGTGGGTAATAGTGGAAAAAAGAATATGTTCAAATATAAACTACACAGAAGCATTGTATGAAACTTCTTTCTGTTCTGTGCATTCAACTAACAGAGTTGAACCTTACTTTTGATTGAGCCTTTCTGAAACACTCTTTCTGTAGAAACTGCAATTGGACATTCTGAGCGCTTAGAGGCCTATATTGGGAAAAATAATATCTTCAAATAAAAACTACACAGAAGCATTGTGTGAAACTTATTTCTGATATGTTCATTAAGCTAACAGAGTTAAACCATACTTTTGATTGCGCAGTTCTGAACACCCTTTCTGTAGAAAATGCAAGTGGACATTCGGAGCGCTAAGAGGGTAACAGTGGAAAAAGGAATATATTCAAATATAAACTACACAGTAGCATTCTGTGAAACTTCTTTCTGTTCTGTGCATTCAACTAACAGAGTTGAACCTTACTTTTGATTGAGCCGTTCTGAAACACTCTTTCTGTAGAAACTGCAATTGGACATGCTAAGCGCTAAGAGGCCTACATTGGGAAAAAGAATATCTTCAAATAAAAACTACACAGATGCATTCTGTGAAACTTATTCCTGATCTGTAAATTCAGTTAACAGAGATAAAGCATATTTTTGATTGAGCAGTTATGAAACACTCTTTTTGTAGAAAATGCAAGTGGAGATTCGGAGCGCTAAGAGGGTAATAGTGGAAAAAGGAATGTCTCCAAATATAAACTACACAGAGTCATTCTGTGAAACTTCTTTCTGATCTGTGCATTCAGCTAACAGAGTTAAACCATACTTTTGATTGAGCAGATCTGAACACTCTTTCTGTAGAAAATGCAACTGGACATTTGGAGCGCTAAGAGAGTAGTAGTGGAAAAAGGAATATATTCAAATATAAACTACACAGAAGCATTCTGTGAAACTTCTTTCTGATCTGAGCATTCAGCTAACAGAGTTAAACCATACTTTTGATTGAGCAGTTTTGAAACACTCTGTCTGTAGAAAATGCAACTGGACATTCGTAGCGCTATGTGGGTAATAGTGGAAAAAAGAATATGTTCAAATATAAACTACACAGAAGCATTGTATGAAACTTATTTCTGTTCTGTGCATTCAACTAACAGAGTTGAACCTTACTTTTGATTGAGCCTTTCTGAAACACTCTTTCTGTAGAAACTGCAATTGGACATTCTGAGCGCTTAGAGGCCTATATTGGGAAAAATAATATCTTCAAATAAAAACTACACAGAAGCATTGTGTGAAACTTATTTCTGATATGTTCATTAAGCTAACAGAGTTAAACCATACTTTTGATTGCGCAGTTCTGAACACCCTTTCTGTAGAAAATGCAAGTGGACATTCGGAGCGCTAAGAGGGTAACAGTGGAAAAAGGAATATATTCAAATATAAACTACACAGTAGCATTCTGTGAAACTTCTTTCTGTTCTGTGCATTCAACTAACAGAGTTGAACCTTACTTTTGATTGAGCCGTTCTGAAACACTCTTTCTGTAGAAACTGCAATTGGACATGCTAAGCGCTAAGAGGCCTACATTGGGAAAAAGAATATCTTCAAATAAAAACTACACAGATGCATTCTGTGAAACTTATTCCTGATCTGTAAATTCAGTTAACAGAGATAAAGCATATTTTTGATTGAGCAGTTATGAAACACTCTTTTTGTAGAAAATGCAAGTGGAGATTCGGAGCGCTAAGAGGGTAATAGTGGAAAAAGGAATGTCTTCAAATATAAACTACACAGAATCATTCGGTGAAACTTCTTTCTGATCTGTGCATTCAGCTAACAGAGTTAAACCATACTTTTGATTGAGCAGATCTGAACACTCTTTCTGTAGAAAATGCAACTGGACATTTGGAGCGCTAAGAGCGTAGTAGTGGAAAAAGGAATATATTCAAATATAAACTACACAAAAGCATTCTGTGAAACTTTTTCTGATTTGAGCATTCAGCTAACGGAGTTAAACCATACTTTTGTTTGAGCAGTTTTGAAACACTCTGTCTGTAGAAAATGCAACTGGACATTCGTAGCGCTAAGTGGGTAATAGTGGAAAAAAGAATATGTTCAAATATAAACTACACAGAAGCATTGTATGAAACTTCTTTCTGTTCTGTGCATTCAACTAACAGAGTTGAACCTTACTTTTGATTGAGCCGTTCTGAAACACTCTTTCTGTAGAAACTGCAATTGGACATTCTGAGCGCTAAGAGGCCTTTATTGGGAAAAAGAATGTCTACAAATAAAAACTACACAGAAGAATTGTGTGAAACTTCTTTCTGTTCTGTTTGTTCAACTAAAAGAGTTGAACCTTAGTTTTGATTGAGCCGTTCTGAAACACTCTTTCTGTAGAAAATGCAAGTGGAGATTCAGAGCGCTAAGAGGGTAATAGTGGAAAAAGTAATGTCTCCAAATATAAACTACACAGAATCATTCTGTGAAACTTCCTTCTGATCTGTGCATTCAGCTAACAGAGTTAAACCATACTTTTGATTGAGCAGATCTGAACACTCTTTCTGTAGAAAATGCAACTGGACATTTGGAGCGCTAAGAGAGTAGTAGTGGAAAAAGGAATATATTCAAATATAAACTACACAGAAGCATTCTGTGAAACTTCTTTCTGATCTGAGCATTCAGCTAACAGAGTTAAACCATACTTTTGATTGAGCAGTTTTGAAACACTCTGTCTGTAGAAAATGCAACTGGACATTCGTAGCGCTATGTGGGTAATAGTGGAAAAAAGAATATGTTCAAATATAAACTACACAGAAGCATTGTATGAAACTTATTTCTGTTCTGTGCATTCAACTAACAGAGTTGAACCTTACTTTTGATTGAGCCTTTCTGAAACACTCTTTCTGTAGAAACTGCAATTGGACATTCTGAGCGCTTAGAGGCCTATATTGGGAAAAATAATATCTTCAAATAAAAACTACAGAGAAGCATTGTGTGAAACTTATTTCTGATATGTTCATTAAGCTAACAGAGTTAAACCATACTTTTGATTGCGCAGTTCTGAACACTCTTTCTGTAGAAAATGCAAGTGGACATTCGGAGCGCTAAGAGGGTAACAGTGGAAAAAGGAATATATTCAAATATAAACTACACAGTAGCATTCTGTGAAACTTCTTTCTGTTCTGTGCATTCAACTAACAGAGTTGAACCTTACTTTTGATTGAGCCGTTCTGAAACACTCTTTCTGTAGAATCTGCAATTGGACATGCTAAGCGTTAAGAGGCCTACATTGGGAAAAAGAATATCTTCAAATAAAAACTACACAGATGCATTTTGTGAAACTTATTTCTGATCTGTAGATTCAGTTAACAGAGATAAAACATATTTTTGATTGAGCAGTTATGAAACACTCTTTTTGTAGAGAATGCAAGTGGAGATTCGGAGCGCTAAGAGGGTAATAGTGGAAAAAGGAATGTCTTCAAATATAAACTACAGAGAATCATTCGGTGAAAATTCTTTCTGATCTGTGCATTCAGCTAACAGAGTTAAAACACACTTTTGATTGAGCAGATCTGAACACTCTTTCTGTAGAAAATGCAACTGGACATTTGGAGCGCTAAGAGCGTAGTAGTGGAAAAAGTAATATATTCAAATATAAACTACACAGAAGCATTCTGTGAAACTTCTTTCTGATCTGAGCATTCAGCTAACAGAGTTAAACCATACTTTTGATTGAGCAGTTTTGAAACACTCTGTCTGTAGAAAATGCAACTGGACATTCGTAGTGCTAAGTGGGTAATAGTGGAAAAAAGAATATGTTCAAATATAAACTACACAGAAGCATTGTATGAAACTTCTTTCTGTTCTGTGCATTCAACTAACAGAGTTGAACCTTACTTTTGATTGAGCCGTTCTGAAACACTCTTTCTGTAGAAACTGCAATTGGACATTCTGAGTGCTAAGAGGCCTATATTGGGAAAAAGAATGTCTACAAATAAAAACTACACAGAAGAATTGTGTGAAACTCCTTTCTGTTCTGTTTGTTCGACTAAAAGAGTTGAACCTTAGTTTTGATTGAGCCGTTCTGAAACACTCTTTCTGTAGAAAATGCAAGTGGAGATTCGGAGCGCTAAGAGGGTAATAGTGGAAAAACGAATGTCTCCAAATATAAACTACACAGAATCATTCTGTGAAACTTCTTTCTGATCTGTGCATTCAGCTAACAGAGTTAAACCATACTTTTGATTGAGCAGATCTGAACACTCTTTCTGTAGAAAATGCAACTGGACATTTGGAGCGCTAAGAGAGTAGTAGTGGAAAAAGGAATATATTCAAATATAAACTACACAGAAGCATTCTGTGAAACTTCTCTCTGATCTGAGCATTCAGCTAACAGATTTAAACCATACTTTTGATTGAGCAGTTTTGAAACACTCTGTCTGTAGAAAATGCAACTGGACATTCGTAGCGCTAAGTGGGTAATAGTGGAAAAAAGAATATGTTCAAATATAAACTACACAGAAGCATTGTATGAAACTTCTTTCTGTTCTGTGCATTCAACTAACAGAGTTGAACCTTACTTTTGATTGAGCCTTTCTGAAACACTCTTTCTGTAGAAACTGCAATTGGACATTCTGAGCGCTTAGAGGCCTATATTGGGAAAAATAATATCTACAAATAAAAACTACACAGAAGCATTGTGTGAAACTTATTTCTGATATGTTCATTAAGCTAACAGAGTTAAACCATACTTTTGATTGCGCAGTTCTGAACACCCTTTCTGTAGAAAATGCAAGTGGACATTCGGAACGCTAAGAGGGTAACAGTGGAAAAAGGAATATATTCAAATATAAACTACACAGTAGCATTCTGTGAAACTTCTTTCTGTTCTGTGCATTCAACTAACAGAGTTGAACCTTACTTTTGATTGAGCCGTTCTGAAACACTCTTTCTGTAGAAACTGCAATTGGACATGCTAAGCGCTAAGAGGCCTACATTGGGAAAAAGAATATCTTCAAATAAAAACTACACAGATGCATTCTGTGAAACTTATTCCTGATCTGTAAATTCAGTTAACAGAGATAAAGCATATTTTTGATTGAGCAGTTATGAAACACTCTTTTTGTAGAAAATGCAAGTGGAGATTCGGAGCGCTAAGAGGGTAATAGTGGAAAAAGGAATGTCTTCAAATATAAACTACACAGAATCATTCGGTGAAACTTCTTTCTGATCTGTGCATTCAGCTAACACAGTTAAACCATACTTTTGATTGAGCAGATCTGAACACTCTTTCTGTAGAAAATGCAACTGGACATTTGGAGCGCTAAGAGCGTAGTAGTGGAAAAAGGAATATATTCAAATATAAACTACACAAAAGGATTCTGTGAAACTTCTTTCTGATCTGAGCATTCAGCTAACAGAGTTAAACCATACTTTTGTTTGAGCAGTTTTGAAACACTCTGTCTGTAGAAAATGCAACTGGACATTCGTAGCGCTAAGTGGGTAATAGTGGAAAAAAGAATATGTTCAAATATAAACTACACAGAAGCATTGTATGAAACTTCTTTCTGTTCTGTGCATTCAACTAACAGAGTTGAACCTTACTTTTGATTGAGCCGTTCTGAAACACTCTTTCTGTAAAAACTGCAATTGGACATTCTGAGCGCTAAGAGGCCTATATTGGGAAAAAGAATATCTACAAAAAAACTACACAGAAGAATTGTGTGAAACTTCTTTCTGTTCTGTTTGTTCAACTAAAAGAGTTGAAACTTAGTTTTGATTGAGCCGTTCTGAAACACTCTTTCTGTAGAAAATGCAAGTGGAGATTCAGAGCGCTAAGAGGGTAATAGTGGAAAAAGGAATGTCTCCAAATATAAACTACACAGAGTCATTCTGTGAAACTTCTTTCTGATCTGTGCATTCAGCTAACAGAGTTAAACCATACTTTTGATTGAGCAGATCTGAACACTCTTTCTGTAGAAAATGCAACTGGACATTTGGAGCGCTAAGAGAGTAGTAGTGGAAAAAGGAATATATTCAAATATAAACTACACAGAAGCATTCTGTGAAACTTCTTTCTGATCTGAGCATTCAGCTAACAGAGTTAAACCATACTTTTGATTGAGCAGTTTTGAAACACTCTGTCTGTAGAAAATGCAACTGGACATTCGTAGCGCTATGTGGGTAATAGTGGAAAAAAGAATATGTTCAAATATAAACTACACAGAAGCATTGTATGAAACTTATTTCTGTTCTGTGCATTCAACTAACAGAGTTGAACCTTACTTTTGATTGAGCCTTTCTGAAACACTCTTTCTGTAGAAACTGCAATTGGACATTCTGAGCGCTTAGAGGCCTATATTGGGAAAAATAATATCTTCAAATAAAAACTACACAGAAGCATTGTGTGAAACTTATTTCTGATATGTTCATTAAGCTAACAGAGTTAAACCATACTTTTGATTGCGCAGTTCTGAACACTCTTTCTGTAGAAAATGCAAGTGGACATTCGGAGCGCTAAGAGGGTAACAGTGGAAAAAGGAATATATTCAAATATAAACTACACAGTAGCATTCTGTGAAACTTCTTTCTGTTCTGTGCATTCAACTAACAGAGTTGAACCTTACTTTTGATTGAGCCGTTCTGAAACACTCTTTCTGTAGAATCTGCAATTGGACATGCTAAGCGTTAAGAGGCCTACATTGGGAAAAAGAATATCTTCAAATAAAAACTACACAGATGCATTTTGTGAAACTTATTTCTGATCTGTAGATTCAGTTAACAGAGATAAAACATATTTTTGATTGAGCAGTTATGAAACACTCTTTTTGTAGAAAATGCAAGTGGCGATTCGGAGCGCTAAGAGGGTAATAGTGGAAAAAGGAATGTCTTCAAATATAAACTACACAGAATCATTCGGTGAAACTTCTTTCTGATCTGTGCATTCAGCTAACAGAGTTAAAACACACTTTTGATTGAGCAGATCTGAACACTCTTTCTGTAGAAAATGCAACTGGACATTTGGAGCGCTAAGGGCGTAGTAGTGGAAAAAGGAATATATTCAAATATAAACTACACAGAAGCATTCTGTGAAACTTCTTTCTGATCTGAGCATTCAGCTAACAGAGTTAAACCATACTTTTGATTGAGCAGTTTTGAAACACTCTGTCTGTAGAAAATGCAACTGGACATTCGTAGCGCTATGTGGGTAATAGTGGAAAAAAGAATATGTTCAAATATAAACTACACAGAAGCATTGTATGAAACTTATTTCTGTTCTGTGCATTCAACTAACAGAGTTGAACCTTACTTTTGATTGAGCCTTTCTGAAACACTCTTTCTGTAGAAACTGCAATTGGACATTCTGAGCGCTTAGAGGCCTATATTGGGAAAAATAATATCTTCAAATAAAAACTACAGAGAAGCATTGTGTGAAACTTATTTCTGATATGTTCATTAAGCTAACAGAGTTAAACCATACTTTTGATTGCGCAGTTCTGAACACTCTTTCTGTAGAAAATGCAAGTGGACATTCGGAGCGCTAAGAGGGTAACAGTGGAAAAAGGAATATATTCAAATATAAACTACACAGTAGCATTCTGTGAAACTTCTTTCTGTTCTGTGCATTCAACTAACAGAGTTGAACCTTACTTTTGATTGAGCCGTTCTGAAACACTCTTTCTGTAGAATCTGCAATTGGACATGCTAAGCGTTAAGAGGCCTACATTGGGAAAAAGAATATCTTCAAATAAAAACTACACAGATGCATTTTGTGAAACTTATTTCTGATCTGTAGATTCAGTTAACAGAGATAAAACATATTTTTGATTGAGCAGTTATGAAACACTCTTTTTGTAGAGAATGCAAGTGGAGATTCGGAGCGCTAAGAGGGTAATAGTGGAAAAAGGAATGTCTTCAAATATAAACTACAGAGAATCATTCGGTGAAAATTCTTTCTGATCTGTGCATTCAGCTAACAGAGTTAAAACACACTTTTGATTGAGCAGATCTGAACACTCTTTCTGTAGAAAATGCAACTGGACATTTGGAGCGCTAAGAGCGTAGTAGTGGAAAAAGTAATATATTCAAATATAAACTACACAGAAGCATTCTGTGAAACTTCTTTCTGATCTGAGCATTCAGCTAACAGAGTTAAACCATACTTTTGATTGAGCAGTTTTGAAACACTCTGTCTGTAGAAAATGCAACTGGACATTCGTAGTGCTAAGTGGGTAATAGTGGAAAAAAGAATATGTTCAAATATAAACTACACAGAAGCATTGTATGAAACTTCTTTCTGTTCTGTGCATTCAACTAACAGAGTTGAACCTTACTTTTGATTGAGCCGTTCTGAAACACTCTTTCTGTAGAAACTGCAATTGGACATTCTGAGTGCTAAGAGGCCTATATTGGGAAAAAGAATGTCTACAAATAAAAACTACACAGAAGAATTGTGTGAAACTCCTTTCTGTTCTGTTTGTTCGACTAAAAGAGTTGAACCTTAGTTTTGATTGAGCCGTTCTGAAACACTCTTTCTGTAGAAAATGCAAGTGGAGATTCGGAGCGCTAAGAGGGTAATAGTGGAAAAACGAATGTCTCCAAATATAAACTACACAGAATCATTCTGTGAAACTTCTTTCTGATCTGTGCATTCAGCTAACAGAGTTAAACCATACTTTTGATTGAGCAGATCTGAACACTCTTTCTGTAGAAAATGCAACTGGACATTTGGAGCGCTAAGAGAGTAGTAGTGGAAAAAGGAATATATTCAAATATAAACTACACAGAAGCATTCTGTGAAACTTCTCTCTGATCTGAGCATTCAGCTAACAGATTTAAACCATACTTTTGATTGAGCAGTTTTGAAACACTCTGTCTGTAGAAAATGCAACTGGACATTCGTAGCGCTAAGTGGGTAATAGTGGAAAAAAGAATATGTTCAAATATAAACTACACAGAAGCATTGTATGAAACTTCTTTCTGTTCTGTGCATTCAACTAACAGAGTTGAACCTTACTTTTGATTGAGCCTTTCTGAAACACTCTTTCTGTAGAAACTGCAATTGGACATTCTGAGCGCTTAGAGGCCTATATTGGGAAAAATAATATCTACAAATAAAAACTACACAGAAGCATTGTGTGAAACTTATTTCTGATATGTTCATTAAGCTAACAGAGTTAAACCATACTTTTGATTGCGCAGTTCTGAACACCCTTTCTGTAGAAAATGCAAGTGGACATTCGGAACGCTAAGAGGGTAACAGTGGAAAAAGGAATATATTCAAATATAAACTACACAGTAGCATTCTGTGAAACTTCTTTCTGTTCTGTGCATTCAACTAACAGAGTTGAACCTTACTTTTGATTGAGCCGTTCTGAAACACTCTTTCTGTAGAAACTGCAATTGGACATGCTAAGCGCTAAGAGGCCTACATTGGGAAAAAGAATATCTTCAAATAAAAACTACACAGATGCATTCTGTGAAACTTATTCCTGATCTGTAAATTCAGTTAACAGAGATAAAGCATATTTTTGATTGAGCAGTTATGAAACACTCTTTTTGTAGAAAATGCAAGTGGAGATTCGGAGCGCTAAGAGGGTAATAGTGGAAAAAGGAATGTCTTCAAATATAAACTACACAGAATCATTCGGTGAAACTTCTTTCTGATCTGTGCATTCAGCTAACACAGTTAAACCATACTTTTGATTGAGCAGATCTGAACACTCTTTCTGTAGAAAATGCAACTGGACATTTGGAGCGCTAAGAGCGTAGTAGTGGAAAAAGGAATATATTCAAATATAAACTACACAAAAGGATTCTGTGAAACTTCTTTCTGATCTGAGCATTCAGCTAACAGAGTTAAACCATACTTTTGTTTGAGCAGTTTTGAAACACTCTGTCTGTAGAAAATGCAACTGGACATTCGTAGCGCTAAGTGGGTAATAGTGGAAAAAAGAATATGTTCAAATATAAACTACACAGAAGCATTGTATGAAACTTCTTTCTGTTCTGTGCATTCAACTAACAGAGTTGAACCTTACTTTTGATTGAGCCGTTCTGAAACACTCTTTCTGTAAAAACTGCAATTGGACATTCTGAGCGCTAAGAGGCCTATATTGGGAAAAAGAATATCTACAAAAAAACTACACAGAAGAATTGTGTGAAACTTCTTTCTGTTCTGTTTGTTCAACTAAAAGAGTTGAAACTTAGTTTTGATTGAGCCGTTCTGAAACACTCTTTCTGTAGAAAATGCAAGTGGAGATTCAGAGCGCTAAGAGGGTAATAGTGGAAAAAGGAATGTCTCCAAATATAAACTACACAGAGTCATTCTGTGAAACTTCTTTCTGATCTGTGCATTCAGCTAACAGAGTTAAACCATACTTTTGATTGAGCAGATCTGAACACTCTTTCTGTAGAAAATGCAACTGGACATTTGGAGCGCTAAGAGAGTAGTAGTGGAAAAAGGAATATATTCAAATATAAACTACACAGAAGCATTCTGTGAAACTTCTTTCTGATCTGAGCATTCAGCTAACAGAGTTAAACCATACTTTTGATTGAGCAGTTTTGAAACACTCTGTCTGTAGAAAATGCAACTGGACATTCGTAGCGCTATGTGGGTAATAGTGGAAAAAAGAATATGTTCAAATATAAACTACACAGAAGCATTGTATGAAACTTATTTCTGTTCTGTGCATTCAACTAACAGAGTTGAACCTTACTTTTGATTGAGCCTTTCTGAAACACTCTTTCTGTAGAAACTGCAATTGGACATTCTGAGCGCTTAGAGGCCTATATTGGGAAAAATAATATCTTCAAATAAAAACTACACAGAAGCATTGTGTGAAACTTATTTCTGATATGTTCATTAAGCTAACAGAGTTAAACCATACTTTTGATTGCGCAGTTCTGAACACTCTTTCTGTAGAAAATGCAAGTGGACATTCGGAGCGCTAAGAGGGTAACAGTGGAAAAAGGAATATATTCAAATATAAACTACACAGTAGCATTCTGTGAAACTTCTTTCTGTTCTGTGCATTCAACTAACAGAGTTGAACCTTACTTTTGATTGAGCCGTTCTGAAACACTCTTTCTGTAGAATCTGCAATTGGACATGCTAAGCGTTAAGAGGCCTACATTGGGAAAAAGAATATCTTCAAATAAAAACTACACAGATGCATTTTGTGAAACTTATTTCTGATCTGTAGATTCAGTTAACAGAGATAAAACATATTTTTGATTGAGCAGTTATGAAACACTCTTTTTGTAGAAAATGCAAGTGGCGATTCGGAGCGCTAAGAGGGTAATAGTGGAAAAAGGAATGTCTTCAAATATAAACTACACAGAATCATTCGGTGAAACTTCTTTCTGATCTGTGCATTCAGCTAACAGAGTTAAAACACACTTTTGATTGAGCAGATCTGAACACTCTTTCTGTAGAAAATGCAACTGGACATTTGGAGCGCTAAGGGCGTAGTAGTGGAAAAAGGAATATATTCAAATATAAACTACACAGAAGCATTCTGTGAAACTTCTTTCTGATCTGAGCATTCAGCTAACAGAGTTAAACCATACTTTTGATTGAGCAGTTTTGAAACACTCTGTCTGTAGAAAATGCAACTGGACATTCGTAGCGCTAAGTGGGTAATAGTGGAAAAAAGAATATGTTCAAATATAAACTACACAGAAGCATTGTATGAAACTTCTTTCTGTTCTGTGCATTCAACTAACAGAGTTGAACCTTACTTTTGATTGAGCCGTTCTGAAACACTCTTTCTGTAGAAACTGCAATTGGACATTCTGAGCGCTAAGAGGCCTATATTGGGAAAAAGAATGTCTACAAATAAAAACTACACAGAAGAATTGTGTGAAACTTCTTTCTGTTCTGTTTGTTCAACTAAAAGAGTTGAACCTTAGTTTTGATTGAGCCGTTCTGAAACACTCTTTCTGTAGAAAATGCAAGTGGAGATTCGGAGCGCTAAGAGGGTAATAGTGGAAAAACGAATGTCTCCAAATATAAACTACACAGAATCATTCTGTGAAACTTCTTTCTGATCTGTGCATTCAGCTAACAGAGTTAAACCATACTTTTGATTGAGCAGATCTGAACACTCTTTCTGTAGAAAATGCAACTGGACATTTGGAGCGCTAAGAGAGTAGTAGTGGAAAAAGGAATATATTCAAATATAAACTACACAGAAGCATTCTGTGAAACTTCTCTCTGATCTGAGCATTCAGCTAACAGAGTTAAACCATACTTTTGATTGAGCAGTTTTGAAACACTCTGTCTGTAGAAAATGCAACTGGACATTCGTAGCGCTAAGTGGGTAATAGTGGAAAAAAGAATATGTTCAAATATAAACTACACAGAAGCATTGTATGAAACTTCTTTCTGTTCTGTGCATTCAACTAACAGAGTTGAACCTTACTTTTGATTGAGCCTTTCTGAAACACTCTTTCTGTAGAAACTGCAATTGGACATTCTGAGCGCTTAGAGGCCTATATTGGGAAAAATAATATCTTCAAATAAAAACTACACAGAAGCTTTGTGTGAAACTTAGTTCTGATATGTTCATTAAGCTAACAGAGTTAAACCATACTTTTGATTGCGCAGTTCTGAACACTCTTTCTGTAGAAAATGCAAGTGGACATTCGGAGCGCTAAGAGGGTAACAGTGGAAAAAGGAATATATTCAAATATAAACTACACAGTAGCATTCTGTGAAACTTCTTTCTGTTCTGTGCATTCAACTAACAGAGTTGAACCTTACTTTTGATTGAGCCGTTCTGAAACACTCTTTCTGTAGAAACTGCAATTGGACATGCTAAGCGCTAAGAGGCCTACATTGGGAAAAAGAATATCTTCAAATAAAAACTACACAGATGCATTCTGTGAAATTTATTCCTGATCTGTAAATTCAGTTAACAGAGATAAAGCATATTTTTGATTGAGCAGTTATGAAACACTCTTTTTGTAGAAAATGCAAGTGGAGATTCGGAGCGCTAAGAGGGTAATAGTGGAAAAAGGAATGTCTTCAAATATAAACTACACAGAATCATTCGGTGAAACTTCTTTCTGATCTGTGCATTCAGCTAACAGAGTTAAACCATACTTTTGATTGAGCAGATCTGAACACTCTTTCTGTAGAAAATGCAACTGGACATTTGGAGCGCTAAGAGCGTAGTAGTGGAAAAAGGAATATATTCAAATATAAACTACACAAAAGCATTCTGTGAAACTTCTTTCTGATCTGAGCATTCAGCTAACAGAGTTAAACCATACTTTTGTTTGAGCAGTTTTGAAACACTCTGTCTGTAGAAAATGCAACTGGACATTCGTAGCGCTAAGTGGGTAATAGTGGAAAAAAAATATGTTCAAATATAAACTACACAGAAGCATTGTATGAAACTTCTTTCTGTTCTGTGCATTCAACTAACAGAGTTGAACCTTACTTTTGATTGAGCCGTTCTGAAACACTCTTTCTGTAGAAACTGCAATTGGACATTCTGAGCGCTAAGAGGCCTATATTGGGAAAAAGAATATCTACAAAAAAAACTACACAGAAGAATTGTGTGAAACTTCTTTCTGTTCTGTTTGTTCAACTAAAAGAGTTGAAACTTAGTTTTGATTGAGCCGTTCTGAAACACTCTTTCTGTAGAAAATGCAAGTGGAGATTCAGAGCGCTAAGAGGGTAATAGTGGAAAAAGGAATGTCTCCAAATATAAACTACACAGAATCATTCTGTGAAACTTCTTTCTGATCTGTGCATTCAGCTAACAGAGTTAAACCATACTTTTGATTGAGCAGATCTGAACACTCTTTCTGTAGAAAATGCAACTGGACATTTGGAGCGCTAAGAGAGTAGTAGTGGAAAAAGGAATATATTCAAATATAAACTACACAGAAGCATTCTGTGAAACTTCTCTCTGATCTGAGCATTCAGCTAACAGAGTTAAACCATACTTTTGATTGAGCAGTTTTGAAACACTCTGTCTGCAGAAAATGCAACTGGACATTCGTAGCACTAAGTGGGTAATAGTGGAAAAAAGAATATGTTCAAATATAAACTACACAGAAGCATTGTATGAAACTTCTTTCTGTTCTGTGCATTCAACTAACAGAGTTGAACCTTACTTTTGATTGAGCCTTTCTGAAACACTCTTTCTGTAGAAACTGCAATTGGACATTCTGAGCGCTTAGAGGCCTATATTGGGAAAAATAATATCTTCAAATAAAAACTACACAGAAGCATTGTGTGAAACTTATTTCTGATATGTTCATTAAGCTAACAGAGTTAAACCATACTTTTGATTGCGCAGTTCTGAACACTCTTTCTGTAGAAAATGCAAGTGGACATTCGGAGCGCTAAGAGGGTAACAGTGGAAAAAGGAATATATTCAAATATAAACTACACAGTAGCATTCTGTGAAACTTCTTTCTGTTCTGTGCATTCAACTAACAGAGTTGAACCTTACTTTTGATTGAGCCATTCTGAAACACTCTTTCTGTAGAATCTTCAATTGGACATGCTAAGCGCTAAGAGGCCTACATTGGGAAAATAATATCTTCAAATAAAAACTACACAGATGCATTCTGTGAAACTTATTTCTGATCTGTAAATTCAGTTAACAGAGATAAAACATATTTTTGATTGAGCAGTTATGAAACACTCTTTTTGTAGAAAATGCGAGTGGAGATTCGGAGCGCTAAGGGGGTAATAGTGGAAAAAGGAATGTCTTCAAATATAAACTACACAGAATCATTCGGTGAAACTTCTTTCTGATCTGTGCATTCAGCTAACAGAGTTAAACCATACTTTTGATTGAGCAGATCTGAACACTCTTTCTGTAGAAAATGCAACTGGACATTTGGATCGCTAAGAGGGTAGTAGTGGAAAAAGGAATATATTCAAATATAAACTACACAGAAGCATTCTGTGAAACTTCTTTCTGATCTGAGCATTCAGCTAACAGAGTTAAACCATACTTTTGATTGAGCAGTTTTGAAACACTCTGTCTGTAGGAAATGCAACTGGACATTCGTAGCGCTAATGGGTAATAGTGGAAAAAAGAATATGTTCAAATATAAACTACACAGAAGCATTGTATGAAACTTCTTTCTGTTCTGTGCATTCAACTAACAGAGTTGAACCATACTTTTTATTGAGCCTTTCTGAAACACTCTCTCTGTAGAAACTGCAGTTGGACATTCTGAGCGCCAAGAGGCCTATATTGGGAAAAGTAATATCTTCAAATAAAAACTACACCGCAGCATTGTGTGAAACTTATTTCTGATATGTGCATTCAGCTAACAGAGTTAAACCATACTTTTGATTGAGCCGTTCTGAACACTCTTTCTGTAGAAAATGCAAGTGGACATGCGGAACGCTAAGAGGGTAATAGTGGAAAAAGGAATATATTCAAATATAAACCACACAGAAGCATTCTGTGAAACTACTTTCTGTTCTGTGCATTCAACTAACAGAATTGAACCTTACTTTTGATTGAGCCGTTCTGAAACACTCTTTCTTTAGAAACAGCAATTGGCATTCTGAGCGCTAAGAGGCCTACATTGGGAAAAATAATATCTTCAAATAAAAACTACACAGAAGCATTGTGTGAAACTTATTTCTGATATGTTCATTAAGCTAACAGAGTTAAACCATACTTTTGATTGCGCAGTTCTGAACACTCTTTCTGTAGAAAATGCAAGTGGACATTCGGAGCGCTAAGAGGGTAACAGTGGAAAAAGGAATATATTCAAATATAAACTACACAGTAGCATTCTGTGAAACTTCTTTCTGTTCTGTGCATTCAACTAACAGAGTTGAACCTTACTTTTGATTGAGCCATTCTGAAACACTCTTTCTGTAGAATCTTCAATTGGACATGCTAAGCGCTAAGAGGCCTACATTGGGAAAATAATATCTTCAAATAAAAACTACACAGATGCATTCTGTGAAACTTATTTCTGATCTGTAAATTCAGTTAACAGAGATAAAACATATTTTTGATTGAGCAGTTATGAAACACTCTTTTTGTAGAAAATGCGAGTGGAGATTCGGAGCGCTAAGGGGGTAATAGTGGAAAAAGGAATGTCTTCAAATATAAACTACACAGAATCATTCGGTGAAACTTCTTTCTGATCTGTGCATTCAGCTAACAGAGTTAAACCATACTTTTGATTGAGCAGATCTGAACACTCTTTCTGTAGAAAATGCAACTGGACATTTGGATCGCTAAGAGGGTAGTAGTGGAAAAAGGAATATATTCAAATATAAACTACACAGAAGCATTCTGTGAAACTTCTTTCTGATCTGAGCATTCAGCTAACAGAGTTAAACCATACTTTTGATTGAGCAGTTTTGAAACACTCTGTCTGTAGGAAATGCAACTGGACATTCGTAGCGCTAATGGGTAATAGTGGAAAAAAGAATATGTTCAAATATAAACTACACAGAAGCATTGTATGAAACTTCTTTCTGTTCTGTGCATTCAACTAACAGAGTTGAACCATACTTTTTATTGAGCCTTTCTGAAACACTCTCTCTGTAGAAACTGCAGTTGGACATTCTGAGCGCCAAGAGGCCTATATTGGGAAAAGTAATATCTTCAAATAAAAACTACACCGCAGCATTGTGTGAAACTTATTTCTGATATGTGCATTCAGCTAACAGAGTTAAACCATACTTTTGATTGAGCCGTTCTGAACACTCTTTCTGTAGAAAATGCAAGTGGACATGCGGAACGCTAAGAGGGTAATAGTGGAAAAAGGAATATATTCAAATATAAACCACACAGAAGCATTCTGTGAAACTACTTTCTGTTCTGTGCATTCAACTAACAGAATTGAACCTTACTTTTGATTGAGCCGTTCTGAAACACTCTTTCTTTAGAAACAGCAATTGGCATTCTGAGCGCTAAGAGGCCTACATTGGGAAAAATAATATCTTCAAATAAAAACTACACAGAAGCATTGTGTGAAACTTATTTCTGATATGTGCCTTCAGCTAACAGAGTTAAACCATACTTTTCATTGCGCAGTTCCGAACACACTTTCTGTAGAAAATGCAAGTGGACATTCGGAGCGCTAAGAGGGTAATAGTGGAAAAAGGAATATATTCAAATATAAACTACACAGTAGCATTCTCTGAAACTCCTTTCTGTTCTGTGCATTCAACTAACAGAGTTGAACCTTACTTTTGATTGAGCCGTTCTGAAACACTCTTTCTGTAGAAACTGCAATTGGACATTCTAAGCGCTAAGAGGCCTACATTGGGAAAAAGAATATCTTCAAATAAAAGCTACACAGATGCATTCTGTGAAACTTATTTCTGATCTGTAAATTCAGTTAACAGAGCTAAACCATATTTTTGATTGAGCAGTTAGGAAACACTCTTTTTGTAGAAAATGCAAGTGGACATTTGGAGCGCTAAGATTGTAATAGAGGAAAAAGGAATATTTCCAATTAAAAACTACACAGAAGCATTCTCTGAAACCCCTTTCTCTTCTCCACATTCAACTAACAGATTTGAGATTTACTTTTGAAGGAGCAGTTATGAAACACTCGTTGTGTAGAAACTGCCAGTGGATATTCGGAGCGCTAAGTGGGTAATATTCCAAAAAGGAGTATCTTCAACTAAGTACTACACAGAAGCATTCTGTGAAACTTCTTTCTGTTCTGTGCATTCAACTAAGATAGTTGAACCTTACATTTGATTGAGCCATTCTGAAACACTCTATCTGTAGAAACTGCAATTGCACATTCTGAGCATTAAGAGGCCTATATTGGTAAAAATAATATCTTCAAATAAAAACTACACAGAAGCATTGTTTGAAACTTATTTCTGATGTGTGCATTCAGCTAACAGAGTTAAACCATACTTTTGATTGAGCAGTTCAGAACACTCTTTCTGTAGAAAATGCAAGTGGACATTTGGAGCGCTAAGAGGGTAGTAGTGGAAAAAGGAATATATTCAAATATAAACTACACAGAAGCATTCTGTGAAACTTCTTTCTGTTCTGTGCATTCAACTACCAGGGTTGAACCTTACTTTTGATTGAGCCGTTCTGAAGCACTCTTTCTGTAGAAACTGCAATTGGACATTCTGAGCGCTAAGAGGCCTATATTGGGAAAAAAATATCTACAAATAAAAACTACACAGAAGCATTCTGTGAAACTTCTTTCTGTTCTGTTCATTCAACTAAAAGAGTTGAACCTTAGTTTTGATTGAGCCGTTCTGAAACACTCTTTCTGTAGAAAATGCAAGTGGAGATTCGGAGCGCTAAGAGAGTAATAGTGGAAAAAGGAATGTCTTCAAATATAAACTACACAGAATCATTCTGTGAAACATCTTTCTCATCTGTGCATTCAGCTAACAGAATTAAACCATACTTTTGATTGAGCAGATCTGAACACTCCTTCTGTAGAAAATGCAACTGGACATTTGGAGCGCTAAGAGTGTAGTAGTGGAAAAAGGAATATATTCAAATATAAACTACACAGAAGCATTCTGTGAAACTTCTTTATGATCTGAGCATTCAGCTAACAGAGTTAAACCATACTTTTGATTGAGCAGTTTTGAAACACTCTGTCTGTAGAAAATGCAACTGGACATTCGTAGCGCTAAGTGGGTAATAGTGGAAAAAAGAATATGTTCAAACATAAACTACACAGAAGCATTGTATGAAACTTCTTTCTGTTTTGTGCATTCAACTAACAGAGTTGAACCTTATTTTTGATTGAGCCTTTCTGAAACTCTCTTTCTGTAGAAACTGCAATTGGACATTCTGAGCGCTAAGAGGCCTATATTGGGAAAAATAATATATTCAAATAAGAACTACACAGAAGCATTGTGTGAAACTTATTTCTGATATGTGCATTAAGCTAACAGAGTTAAACCATACTTTTGATTGCGCAGTTCCGAACACTCTTTCTGTAGAAAATGCAAGTGGACTTTCGGAGCGCTAAGAGGGTAATAGTGGAAAAAGGAATATATTCAAATATAAACTACACAGAAGCATTGTATGGAACTTCTTTCTGTTCTGTGCATTCAACTAACAGAGTTGAACCTTACTTTTGATTGAGCCGTTCTGAAACACTCTTTCTGTAGAAACTGCAATTGGACATTCTGAGCGCTAAGAGGCCTATATTGGGAAAAATAATATCTTCAAATAAAAACTACACAGAAGCATTGTGTGAAACTTATTTCTGATATGTGCATTCAGCTAACAGAGTTAAACCATACTTTTGATTGCGCAGTTCCGTACACTCTTTCTGTAGAAAATGCAAGTGGACATTCGGAGCGCTAAGAGGGTAATAGCGGAAAAAGGAATATATTCAAATATAAACTACACAGTAGCATTCTGTGAAACTTCTTTCTGTTCTGTGCATTCCACTAACAGAGTTGAACCTTACTTTTGATTGAGCCGTTCTGAAACACTCTTTCTGTAGAAACTGCAATTGGACATTCTAAGCGCTAAGAGGCGTATATTGGGAAAAAGAATATCTTCAAATAAAAACTACACAGATGCATTCTGTGAAATTTATTTCTGATCTGTAAATTCAGTTAACAGAGCTAAACCATATTTTTGATTGAGCAGTTATGAAACACTCTTTTTGTAGAAAATGCAAGTGGACATTCGGAGCGCTAATATTGTAATAGAGGAAAAAGGAATATCTCCAATTAAAAACTACACAGAAGCATTCTCTGAAACCCCTTTCTGTTCTCCGCATTCAACTAACAGATTTGAGCCTTACTTTTGAAGGAGCAGTTCTGAAACACACTTTGTGTAGAAACTGCCAGTGGATATTCGGAGCGCTAAGTGGGTAATAGTCCAAAAAGTAATATCTTCAACTAAATACTACACAGGAGCATTCTGTGGAACTTCTTTCTGTTCTGTGCATTCAACTAAGAGAGTTGAACCTTACATTTGATTGAGCCGTTCTGAAACACTCTTTCTGTAGAAACTGCAATTGGACATTCTGAGCGCTAAGAGGCCTATATTGGCAAAAATAATATCTTCCAATAAAAACTACACAGAAGCATTGTTTGAAACTTATTTCTGCTATGTGCATTCAGCTAACAGAGTTAAACCATACTTTTGATTGCGCAGATCAGAACACTCTTTCTGTAGAAAATGCAAGTGGACATTCGGAGCGCTAAGAGGGTAATAGAGGAAAAAGGAATATATCCAAATATAAACTACACAGAAGCATTCTGTGAAACTTCTTTCTGTTCTGTGCATTCAACTACCAGGGTTGAACCTTACTTTTGATTGAGCCGTTCTGAAGCACTCTTTCGGTAGAAACTGCAATTGGACATTCTGAGCGCTAAGAGGCCTATATTGGGAAAAAGATTATCTACAAATAAAAACTACACAGAAGCATTCTGTGAAACTTCTTTCTGTTCTGTTCATTCAACTAAAAGAGTTGAACCTTAGTTTTGATTGAGCCGTTCTGCAACACTCTTTCTGTAGAAAATGCAAGTGGAGATTCGCAGCGCTAAGACGGTAATAGTGGAAAAAGGAATGTCTTCAAATATAAACTACACAAAATCATTCTGTGAAACATATTTCTGATCTGTGCATTCAGCTAACAGAGTTAAACCATACTTTTGATTGAGCAGATCTGAACACTCTTTCTGTAGAAAATGCAACTGGACATTTGGAGCGCTAAGAGGGTAGTAGTGGAAAAAGGAATATATTCAAATATAAACTACACAGAAGCATTCTGTGAAACTTCTTTCTGATCTGAGCATTCAGCTAACAGAGTTAAACCATACTTTTGATTGCGCAGTTCCGTACACTCTTTCTGTAGAAAATGCAAGTGGACATTCGGAGCGCTAAGAGGGTAATAGCGGAAAAAGGAATATATTCAAATATAAACTACACAGTAGCATTCTGTGAAACTTCTTTCTGTTCTGTGCATTCCACTAACAGAGTTGAACCTTACTTTTGATTGAGCCGTTCTGAAACACTCTTTCTGTAGAAACTGCAATTGGACATTCTAAGCGCTAAGAGGCGTATATTGGGAAAAAGAATATCTTCAAATAAAAACTACACAGATGCATTCTGTGAAATTTATTTCTGATCTGTAAATTCAGTTAACAGAGCTAAACCATATTTTTGATTGAGCAGTTATGAAACACTCTTTTTGTAGAAAATGCAAGTGGACATTCGGAGCGCTAATATTGTAATAGAGGAAAAAGGAATATCTCCAATTAAAAACTACACAGAAGCATTCTCTGAAACCCCTTTCTGTTCTCCGCATTCAACTAACAGATTTGAGCCTTACTTTTGAAGGAGCAGTTCTGAAACACACTTTGTGTAGAAACTGCCAGTGGATATTCGGAGCGCTAAGTGGGTAATAGTCCAAAAAGTAATATCTTCAACTAAATACTACACAGGAGCATTCTGTGGAACTTCTTTCTGTTCTGTGCATTCAACTAAGAGAGTTGAACCTTACATTTGATTGAGCCGTTCTGAAACACTCTTTCTGTAGAAACTGCAATTGGACATTCTGAGCGCTAAGAGGCCTATATTGGCAAAAATAATATCTTCCAATAAAAACTACACAGAAGCATTGTTTGAAACTTATTTCTGCTATGTGCATTCAGCTAACAGAGTTAAACCATACTTTTGATTGCGCAGATCAGAACACTCTTTCTGTAGAAAATGCAAGTGGACATTCGGAGCGCTAAGAGGGTAATAGAGGAAAAAGGAATATATCCAAATATAAACTACACAGAAGCATTCTGTGAAACTTCTTTCTGTTCTGTGCATTCAACTACCAGGGTTGAACCTTACTTTTGATTGAGCCGTTCTGAAGCACTCTTTCGGTAGAAACTGCAATTGGACATTCTGAGCGCTAAGAGGCCTATATTGGGAAAAAGATTATCTACAAATAAAAACTACACAGAAGCATTCTGTGAAACTTCTTTCTGTTCTGTTCATTCAACTAAAAGAGTTGAACCTTAGTTTTGATTGAGCCGTTCTGCAACACTCTTTCTGTAGAAAATGCAAGTGGAGATTCGCAGCGCTAAGACGGTAATAGTGGAAAAAGGAATGTCTTCAAATATAAACTACACAAAATCATTCTGTGAAACATATTTCTGATCTGTGCATTCAGCTAACAGAGTTAAACCATACTTTTGATTGAGCAGATCTGAACACTCTTTCTGTAGAAAATGCAACTGGACATTTGGAGCGCTAAGAGGGTAGTAGTGGAAAAAGGAATATATTCAAATATAAACTACACAGAAGCATTCTGTGAAACTTCTTTCTGATCTGAGCATTCAGCTAACAGAGTTAAACCATACTTTTGATTGAGCAGTTTTGAAACACTCTGTCTGTAGGAAATGCAACTGGACATTCGTAGCGCTAAGTGGGTTATAGTGGAAAAAAGAATATGTTCAAATATAAACTACACAGAAGCATTGTTTGAAACTTCTTTCTGTTCTGTGCATTCAACTAACAGAGTTGAACCATACTTTTTATTGAGCCTTTCTGAAACACTCTCTCTGTAGAAACTGCAGTTGGACATTCTGAGCGCCAAGAGGCCTATATTGGGAAAAGTAATATCTTCAAATAAAAACTACACAGCAGCATTGTGTGAAACTTATTTCTGATATGTGCATTCAGCTAACAGAGTTAAACCATACTTTTGATTGAGCCGTTCTGAACACTCTTTCTGTAGAAAATGCAAGTGGTCATGCGGAACGCTAAGAGGGTAATAGTGGAAAAAGGAATATATTCAAATATAAACTACACAGAAGCATTCTGTGAAACTACTTTCTGTTCTGTGCATTCAACTAACAGAATTGAACCTTACTTTTGATTGAGCCGTTCTGAAACCCTCTTTCTTTAGAAACAGCAATTGGACATTCTAAGCGCCAAGAGGCCTACATTGGGAAAAAGAATATCTTCAAATAAAAACTACACAGAAGCATTCTGTGAAACTTATTTCTGATCTGTGCATTCAGTTAACAGAGCTAAACCATACTTTTGATTGAGCAGTTATGAAACACTCTTTGTGTAAAAAATGCAAGTGGACATTCGGAGCGCTAAGATTGTAATAGAGGAAAAAGGAATATCTCCAAATAAAAACTACACAGAAGCATTCTCCGAAACTCCTTTCTGTTCTCTGAATTCAACTAACAGAGTTTAGCCTTACTTTTGAAGGAACAGTTCTGAAACACTCTTTGTGTAGAAACTGCAAGTGGATATTCAGGGAGCTAAGTGGGTAATAGTCAAAAAAGGAATATCTTCAACTAAATTCGACACAGAATCATTCAGTGAAACATCTTTCTGTTCTGTGCATTCAACTAAAAGAGGTGAATCTTACTTTTCATTGAGCCGTTCTGAAACACTCTTTCTATAGAAACTGCAATTGGACATTCTGAGCGCTAAGAGGCCTATATTGGTAAAAAGAATATCTTCATATAAACACTACACAGAAGCATTCTGTGAAACTTCTTTCTGATCTGTGCATTCAGCTAACGGAGTTAAACCATACTTCTGATTGAGCAGTTGTGAACACTCTTTCTGTAGAAAATGCAACTGGATATTTGGAGCGCTAAGAGGGTAGTAGTGGAAAAAGGAATATATTCAAATATAAACTACACAGAAGCATTGTATGAAACTTCTTTCTCTTCTGTGCATTCAACTAACAGAGTTGAACCTTATTTTTGATTGAGCTGTTCTGAAACACTCTTTCTGTAGAAAATGCAAGTGGATATTAGGAGCGCTAAGACGGTAATACTGGAAAAGGAATATATTCAAATATAAACTACACAGAAGCATTCGGTGAAACTTCTTTCTGTTCTGTGCATTCAACTAACTGAGTTGAAACTTACTTTTGATGGAGCCGTTCTGAAACACTCTTTCTGTAGAAACTGCAATTGGACATTCTGAGCGCTAAGAGGCCTATATTGGGAAAATAATATCTTCAAATAAAAAGTACACGGAAGAATTCTGTGAAACTTATTTCTGATATGGGCATTCAAATAATACAGTAAAACCATACTTTTGATTGACCCGTTCTGAACACTCTTTCTGTAGAAAATGCAAGTGGACATTCGGAGCGCTAAGAGGGTAATACTGGAAAAGTAATACCTTCAAATATGAACTACACTGAATCATTATGTGAAATTTCTTTCTGATCTGTGCATTCAGCTAACAGAGTTAAACCATACTTTTCATTGAGCAGTTCTGAACACTCTTTCTGTAGAAAATGCAACTGGACATTTGGAGCGCTAAGAGTGTAGTAGTGGAAAAAGAATATATTCAAATATAAACTACACAGAAGCATTCTGTTAAACTTCTTTCTGATCTGAGCATTCAGCTAACAGAGTGAAACCATACTTTTGATTGAGCAGTTTTGAAACACTCTGTCTGTAGAAAATGCAACTGGACATTCGGAGAGCTAAGTGGGTAATAGTGGAAAAAGGAATATGTTCAAATATAAACTACACAGAAGCATTGTATGAAACATATTTCTTTTCTGTACATTCAACTAACAGCGTTGAACCTTACTTTTGATTGAGCCGTTCTTAAACACTCTTTCTGTGGAAACTGTAATTGGACATTGTGTGCGCTAGGAGGCCTATATTGCGAAAAATAATATATTCAAATAAAAACTACACAGAAGCATTGTGTGAAACTTATTTGTGATATGTGCATTCAGCTAACAGAGTTAAACCATACATTTGATTGCGCAGTTCTGAACACTCCTTCTGTAGAAAATGCAAGTGGACATTCGGAGCGCTAAGAGGGTAATAGTGGAAAAAGCAATATATTCAAATATAAACTACACAGAAGCATTCTGTGAAACTTCTTTCTGATCTCTGCATTCAACTAACTGAGATAAACCTTGCTTTTGATTGAGCCGTTCTGAAACACTCTTTCTGTAGAAAATGCAATTGGACATTCTGAGCGCTAAGAGGCCAATATAGGGAAAAAGAATATCTACACATAAAAACTACACGGAAGCATTCTGTGAAACTTCTTTCTGTTCTGTGCATTCAACTAAAAGTGTTGAACCTTAGTTTTGATTGAGCCGTTCTGAAACACTCTTTCTGTAGAAAACGCAAGTGGACATTCGGAGCGCTAAGATTGTAATAGTGGAAAAAGGAATATCTCCAAATAAAAACTACACAGAAGCATTCTCTGAAACTCCTTTCTGTTCTCTGCATTCAACTAACAGAGCTGAACCTTACTTTTGAAGGAGCAGTTCTGAAACACTCTTTGTGTAGGAACTGCCAGTGGACATTCGGAGCGCTAAGACGGTAATAGTCAAAAAAGGAATATATTCAACTAAATACTACACAGAAGCATTCTGTGAAACTTCTTTCTGTTCTGTGCATTCAACTAAAAGAGTTGAACCTTAGTTTTGATTGAGCCGTTCTGAAACACTCTTTCTGTAGAAAATGAAAGTGGAGATTCGGAGCGCTAAGAGGGTAATAGTGGAAAAAGCAATATATTCAAACATAAACTACACAGAAGCATTCTGTGAAACTTCTTTCTGATCTCTGCATTCAACTAACTGAGATAAACCTTGCTTTTGATTGAGCCGTTCTGAAACACTCTTTCTGTAGAAAATGCAGTTGGATATTCTGAGCGCTAAGAGGCCTATATTGGGAAAAAGAATATCTACACATTAAAACTACACAGAAGCATTCTGTGAAACTTCTTTCTGTTCTGTGCATTCAACTAAAAGAGTTGAACCTTAGTTTTGATTGAGCCGTTCTGAAACACTCTTTCTGTAGAAAATGAAAGTGGAGATTCGGAGCGCTAAGTGGGTAATAGTGGAAAAAGGAATATCTTCAAATATAAACTACACAGAATCATTCTGTGAAACTACTTTCTGATCTGTGCATTCAGCTAACAGAGTTAAAACATACTTTTGATTGAGCAGTTCTGAACACTCTTTCTGTAGAAAATGCAATTGGACTTTTGGAGCGCTAAGAGGGTAGTAGTAGAAAAAGGTATATATTCAATATAAACTACACAGAAGCATTCTGTGAAACTTCTTTCTGATCTGAGCATTCAGCTAACAGAATTAAACCATACTTTTGATTGAGCAGTTTTGAAACACTCTGTCTGTAGGAAATGCAACTGGACATTCGTAGCGCTAAGTGGGTAATATTGGAAAAAGAATATGTTCAAATATAAACTACACAGAAGCATTGTATGAAACTTCTTTCTGTTCTGTGCATTCAACTAACAGAGTTGAAACTTACTTTTGATTGAGCCGTTCTGAAACACTCTTTCTGTAGAAACTGCAATTGGACATTCTGAGAGCTAAGAGGACTACATTGGGAAAAAGAATATCTTCAAATAAAAACTACACAGAAGCATTCTCTGAAACTTATTTCTGATCTGTGCATTCCGTTTACAGAGCTAAACCATACTTTTGATTGAGCAGTTATGAGAGACTCTTTGTGTAGACAATGCAAGTGGACATTCGGAGCGCTAAGATTGTAATAGAGGAAAAAGGAATATCTGCAAATAAAAACTACACAGAAGAATTCTCTGAAACCCCTTTCTGTTCTCTGCATTCAACTAACAGAGTTTAGCCTTAATTTTGAAGGAGCAGTTCTGAAACACTCTTTGTGTAGAAACTGGAAGTGGATATTCGGAGTGCTAAGTGGGTAATAGTCAAAAAAGTAATATCTTCAACTAAATTCTACAGAGAAGCATTCTGTGAAACTCCTTTCTGTACTGTGCTTTCAACTAAAAGAGGTGAACCTTACTTTTCATTGAGCCGTTCTGAAACACTCTTTCTAGTGAGACTGCAGTTGGACATTCTGAGCGCTAAGAGGCCTATATTGGTAAAAAGAATATCTTCCTATAAACACTACACAGAAGCATTCTGTGAAACTTCTTTCTGATCTGTGCATTCAGCTAACAGAGTTAAACCATACTTTTGATTGAGCAGTTCTGAAACACTCTTTCTGTAGAAAATGCAACTGGACATTTGGAGCGCTAAGTGGGTAATAGTGGAAAAAGGAATATCGTCAAATATAAACTACACAGAATCATTCTGTGAAACTTGTTTCTGATCTGTGCATTCAGCTTACAGAATTAAACCATACTTTTGATTGAGCAGTTCTGAACACTCTTTCTGTAGAAAATGCAACTGGATATTAGGATCGCTAAGTGGGTAGTAGTGGAAAAAGTAATATATTCAAATATAAACTACACAGAAGCATTGTATGAAACTTCTTTCTGTTCTGTGCATTCAACTAACAGAGTTGAACCTTATTTTTGATTGAGCCGTTCTGAAACACTCTTTCTGTAGAAAATGCAAGTGGATATTCGGAGCGCTAAGACGGTAATACTGGAAAAAGAATATATTCAACTATAAACTACACAGAAGCATTCTGTGAAACTTCTTTCTGTTCTGTGCATTCAACTAACTGAGTTGAACCTTACTTTTGATGGAGCCGTTTTGAAACACTCTTTCTGTAGAAACTGCAATTGGACATTCTGAGAGCTAAGAGGCCTATATTGGGAAAAAGAATATCTTCAAATAAAAACTACACGGAAGAATTCTGTGAAACTTATTTCTGATATGGGCATTCAAATAATACAGTAAAACCATACTTTTGATTGAGCCGTTCTGAACACTCTTTCTGTAGAAAATGCAAGTGGACATTCGGAGCGCTAAGAGGGTAATACTGGAAAAAGTAATACCTTCAAATATGAACTACACTGAATCATTCTGTGAAATTTCTTTCTGATCTGTGCATTCAGCTAACAGAGTGAAACCATACTTTTGATTGAGCAGTTTTGAAACACTCTGTCTGTAGAAAATGCAACTGGACATTCGGAGCGCTAAGTGGGTAATAGTGGAAAAAGGAATATGTTCAAATATAAACTACACAGAAGCATTGTATGAAACATATTTCTGTTCTGTACATTCAACTAACAGCGTTGAACCTTACTTTTGATTGAGCCGTTCTTAAACACTCTTTCTGTAGAAACTGTAATTGGACATTGTGAGCGCTAGGAGGCCTATATTGCGAAAAATAATATATTCAAATAAAAACTACACAGAAGCATTGTGTGAAACTTATTTGTGATATGTGCATTCAGCTAACAGAGTTAAACCATACATTTGATTGCGCAGTTCTGAACACTCCTTCTGTAGAAAATGCAAGTGGACATTCGGAGCGCTAAGAGGGTAACAGTGGAAAAAGCAATATATTCAAATATAAACTACACAGAAGCATTCTGTGAAACTTCTTTCTGATCTCTGCATTCAACTAACTGAGATAAACCTTGCTTTTGATTGAGCCGTTCTGAAACACTCTTTCTGTAGAAAATGCAATTGGACATTCTGAGCGCTAAGAGGCCTATATTGGGAAAAAGAATATCTACACATAAAAACTACACAGAAGCATTCTGTGAAACTTCTTTCTGTTCTGTGCATTCAACTAAAAGTGTTGAACCTTAGTTTTGATTGAGCCGTTCTGAAACACTCTTTCTGTAGAAAATGCAAGTGGACATTCGGAGCGCTAAGATTGTAATAGTGGAAAAAGGAATATCTCCAAATAAAAACTACACAGAAGCATTCTCTGAAACTCCTTTCTGTTCTCTGCATTCAACTAACAGAGCTGAACCTTACTTTTGAAGGAGCAGTTCTGAAACACTCTTTGTGTAGGAACTGCCAGTGGACATTCGGAGCGCTAAGACGGTAATAGTCGAAAAAGGAATATCTTCAACTAAATACTACACAGAAGCATTCTGTGAAACTTCTTTCTGTTCTGTGCATTCAACTAAAAGAGTTGAACCTTAGTTTTGATTGAGCCGTACTGAAACACTCTTTCTGTAGAAAATGAAAGTGGAGATTCGGAGCGCTAAGAGGGTAATAGTGGAAAAAGCAATATATTCAAACATAAACTACACAGAAGCATTCTGTGAAACTTCTTTCTGAACTCTGCATTCAACTAACTGAGATAAACCTTGCTTTTGATTGAGCCGTTCTGAAACACTCTTTCTGTAGAAAATGCAATTGGATATTCTGAGCGCTAAGAGTCCTATATTGGGAAAAAGAATATCTACACATTAAAACTACACAGAAGCATTCTGTGAAACTACTTTCTGTTCTGTGCATTCAACTAAAAGAGTTGAACCTTAGTTTTGATTGAGCCGTTCTGAAACACTCTTTCTGTAGAAAATGAAAGTGGAGATTCGGAGCGCTAAGTGGGTAATAGTGGAAAAAGGAATATCTTCAAATATAAACTACACAGAATCATTCTGTGAAACTACTTTCTGATCTGTGCATTCAGCTAACAGAGTTAAAACATACTTTTGATTGAGCAGTTCTGAACACTCTTTCTGTAGAAAATGCAATTGGACATTTGGAGCGCTAAGAGGGTAGTAGTAGAAAAAGGTATATATTCAATATAAACTACAGAGAAGCATTCTGTGAAACTTCTTTCTGATCTGAGCATTCAGCTAACAGAGTTAAACCATACTTTTGATTGAGCAGTTTTGAAACACTCTGTCTATAGAAAATGCAATTGGACATTCGGAGCGCTAAGTGGGTAATAATGGAAAAAAGAATATGTTCAAATATAAACTACACAGAAGCATTGTATGAAACTTCTTTCTGTTCTGTGCATTCAACTAACAGAGTTGAAACTTACTTTTGATTGAGCCGTTCTGAAACACTCTTTCTGTAGAAACTGCAATTGGACATTCTGAGAGCTAAGAGGCCTACATTGGGAAAAAGAATATCTTCAAATAAAAACTACACAGAAGCATTCTGTGAAACTGATTTCTGATCTGTGCATTCAGTTAACAGAGCTAAACCATACTTTTGATTGAGCAGTTATGAAAGACTCTTTGTGTAGAAAATGCAAGTGGAACTTCGGAGCGCTAAGATGGTAATAGAGGAAAAAGGAATATCTCCAAATAAAAACTACACAGAAGCATTCTCTGAAACCCCTTTCTGTTCTCTGCATTCAACTAACAGAGTTTAGCCTTACTTTTGAAGGAGCAGTTCTGAAACACTCTTTGTGTAGAAACTGGAAGTGGATATTCGGAGTGCTAAGTGGGTAATAGTCAAAAAATTAATATCTTCAACTAAATTCTACAGAGAAGAATTCTGTGAAACTTCTTTCTGTACTGTGTATTCAACTAAAAGAGGTGAACCTTACTTTTCATTGAGCCGTTCTGAAACACTCTTTCTATAGAAACTGCAGTTGGACATTCTGAGCGCTAAGAGGCCTATATTGGTAAAAAGAATATCTTCATATAAACACTACACAGAAGCATTCTGTGAAACTTCTTTCTGATCTGAGCATTCAGCTAACAGAGTTAAACCATACTTTTGATTGAGCAGTTTTGAAACACTCTGTCTGTAGAAAATGCAACTGGACATTCGTAGCGCTAAGTGGGTAATAGTGGAATAGAGAATATGTTCAAATATAAACTACACAGAAGCATTGTATGAAACTTCTTTCTGTTCTGTGCATTCAAATAACAGAGTTGAACCTTACTTTTGATTGAGCCTTTCTGAAACACTCTTTCTGTAGAAACTGCAATTGGACATTCTGAGCGCAAAGAGGCCTATATTGGGAAAAAGAATGTCTACAAATAAAAACTACACAGAAAAATTGTGTGAAACTCCTTTCTGTTCTGTTTGTTCAACTAAAAGAGTTGAACCTTAGTTTTGATTGAGCCGTTCTGAAACACTCTTTCTGTAGAAAATGCAAGTGGATATTCGGAGCGCTAAGAGGGTAATAGTGGAAAAAGGAATGTCTCCAAATATAAACTACACAGAATCATTCTGTGAAACTTCTTTCTGATCTGTGCATTCAGCTAACAGAGTTAAACCATACTTTTGATTGAGCAGATCTGAACACTCTTTCTGTAGAAAATGCAACTGGACACTTGGAGCGCTAAGAGAGTAGTAGTGGAAAAAGGAATATATTCAAATATAAACTACACAGAAGCATTCTGTGAAACTTCTTTCTGATCTGAGCATTCAGCTAACAGAGTTAAACCATACTTTTGATTGAGCAGTTTTGAAACACTCTGTCTGTAGAAAATGCAACTGGACATTCGTAGCGCTAAGTGGGTAATAGTGGAAAAAAGAATATGTTCAAATATAAACTACACAGAAGCATTGTATGAAACTTCTTTCTGTTCTGTGCATTCAACTAACAGAGTTGAACCCTACTTTGATTGAGCATTTCTGAAACACTCTTTCTGTAGAAACTGCAATTGGACATTCTGAGCGGTAAGAGGCCTATATTCGGAAAAATAATATATTCAAATAAAAACTACACAGAAGCATTGTGTGAAACTTATTTCTGATATGTTCATTAAGCTAACAGAGTTAAACCATACTTTTGATTGCGCAGTTCTGAACACTCCTTCTGTAGAAAATGCAAGTGGACATTCGGAGCGCTAAGAGGGTAATAGTGGAAAAAGGAATATATTCAAATATAAACTACACAGTAGCATTCTGTGAAAATTCTTTCTGTTCTGTGCATTCAACTAACAGAGTTGAACCTTACTTTTGATTGAGCCGTTCTGAAACACTCTTTCTGTAGAAACTGCAATTGGACATGCTAAGCGCTAAGAGGCCTATATTGGGAAAAAGAATATCTTCAAATAAAAACTACACAGATGCATTCTGTGAAACTTATTACTGATCTGTAAATTCAGTTAACAGAGATAAAACATATTTTTGATTGAGCAGTTATGAAACACTCTTTCTGTAGAAAATGCAAGTGGAGATTCGGAGCGCTGAGAGGGTAATAGTGGAAAAAGGAAGGTCTCCAAATATAAACTACAAAGAATCATTCTGTGAAACTTCTTTCTGATCTGTGCATTCAGCTAACAGAGTTAAACCATACTTTTGATTGAGCAGATCTGAACACTCTTTCTGTAGAAAATGCAACTGGACATTTGGAGCGCTAAGAGATTAGTAGTGGAAAAAGGAATATATTCAAATATAAACTACACAGAAGCATTCTGTGAAACTTCTTTCTGATCTGAGCATTCAGCTAACAGAGTTAAACCATACTTTTGATTGAGCAGTTTTGAAACACTCTGTCTGTAGAAAATGCAACTGGACATTCGTAGCGCTAAGTGGGTAATAGTGGAAAAAAGAATATGTTCAAATATAAACTACACAGAAGCATTGTATGAAACTTCTTTCTGTTCTGTGCATTCAACTAATAGAGTTGAACCTTACTTTTGATTGAGCCGTTCTGAAACACTCTTTCTGTAGAAACTGCAATTGCACATTCTGAGCGCTAAGAGGCCTATATTGGGAAAATGAATGTCTACAAATAAAAACTAAACAGAAGAATTGTGTGAAACTTCTTTTTGTTCTGTTTGTTCAACTAAAAGATTTGAACCTTAGTTTTGATTGAGCCGTTCTGAAACACTCTTTCTGTAGAAAATGCAAGTGGAGATTCGGAGCGCTAAGAGGGTGATAGTGGAAAAAGGAATGTCTCCAAATATAAACTACACAGAATCATTCTGTGAAACTTCTTTCTGATCTGTGCATTCAGCTAACAGAGTCAAACCATACTTTTGATTGAGGAGATCTGAACACTCTTTCTGTAGAAAATGCAACTGGACATTTGGAGCGCTAAGAGAGTAGTAGTGGAAAAAGGAATATATTCAAATACAAACTACACAGAAGCATTCTGTGAAACTTCTTTCTGATCTGAGCATTCAGCTAACAGAGTTAAACCATACTTTTGATTGAGCAGTTTTGAAACACTCTGTCTGTAGAAAATGCAACTGGACATTCGTAGCGCTAAGTGGGTAATAGTGGAAAAAAGGATATGTTCAAATATAAACTACACAGAAGCATTGTATGAAACTTCTTTCTGTTCTGTGCATTCAACTAACAGAGTTGAACCTTACTTTTGATTGAGCCTTTCTGAAACACTCTTTCTGTAGAAACTGCAATTGGACATTCTGAGCGCTTAGAGGCCTATATTGGGAAAAATAATATCTTCAAATAAAAACTACACAGAAGCATTGTGTGAAACTTAGTTCTGATATGTTCATTAAGCTAACAGAGTTAAACCATACTTTTGATTGCGCAGTTCTGAACACTCTTTCTGTAGAAAATGCAAGTGGACATTCGGAGCGCTAAGAGGGTAACAGTGGAAAAAGGAATATATTCAAATATAAACTACACAGTAGCATTCTGTGAAACTTCTTTCTGTTCTGTGCATTCAACTAACAGAGTTGAACCTTACTTTTGATTGAGCCGTTCTGAAACACTCTTTCTGTAGAAACTGCAATTGGACATGCTAAGCGCTAAGAGGCCTACATTGGGAAAAAGAATATCTTCAAATAAAAACTACACAGATGCATTCTGTGAAACATATTCCTGATCTGTAAATTCAGTTAACAGAGATAAAGCATATTTTTGATTGAGCAGTTATGAAACACTCTTTTTGTAGAAAATGCAAGTGGAGATTCGGAGCGCTAAGAGGGTAATAGTGGAAAAAGGAATGTCTTCAAATATAAACTACACAGAATCATTCGGTGAAACTTCTTTCTGATCTGTGCATTCAGCTAACAGAGTTAAACCATACTTTTGATTGAGCAGATCTGAACACTCTTTCTGTAGAAAATGCAACTGGACATTTGGAGCGCTAAGAGCGTAGTAGTGGAAAAAGGAATATATTCAAATATAAACTACACAAAAGCATTCTGTGAAACTTCTTTCTGATCTGAGCATTCAGCTAACAGAGTTAAACCATACTTTTGTTTGAGCAGTTTTGAAACACGCTGTCTGTAGAAAATGCAACTGGACATTCGTAGCGCTAAGTGGGTAATAGTGGAAAAAAAATATGTTCAAATATAAACTACACAGAAGCATTGTATGAAACTTCTTTCTGTTCTGTGCATTCAACTAACAGAGTTGAACCTTACTTTTGATTGAGCCGTTCTGAAACACTCTTTCTGTAGAAACTGCAATTGGACATTCTGAGCGCTAAGAGGCCTATATTGGGAAAAAGAATATCTACAAAAAAAACTACACAGAAGAATTGTGTGAAACTTCTTTCTGTTCTGTTTGTTCAACTAAAAGAGTTGAAACTTAGTTTTGATTGAACCGTTCTGAAACACTCTTTCTGTAGAAAATGCAAGTGGAGATTCAGAGCGCTAAGAGGGTAATAGTGGAAAAAGGAATGTCTCCAAATATAAACTACACAGAATCATTCTGTGAAACTTCTTTCTGATCTGTGCATTCAGCTAACAGAGTTAAACCATACTTTTGATTGAGCAGATCTGAACACTCTTTCTGTAGAAAATGCAACTGGACATTTGGAGCGCTAAGAGAGTAGTAGTGGAAAAAGGAATATATTCAAATATAAACTACACAGAAGCATTCTGTGAAACTTCTCTCTGATCTGAGCATTCAGCTAACAGAGTTAAACCATACTTTTGATTGAGCAGTTTTGAAACACTCTGTCTGCAGAAAATGCAACTGGACATTCGTAGCGCTAAGTGGGTAATAGTGGAAAAAAGAATATGTTCAAATATAAACTACACAGAAGCATTGTATGAAACTTCTTTCTGTTCTGTGCATTCAACTAACAGAGTTGAACCTTACTTTTGATTGAGCCTTTCTGAAACACTCTTTCTGTAGAAACTGCAATTGGACATTCTGAGCGCTTAGAGGCCTATATTGGGAAAAATAATATCTTCAAATAAAAACTACACAGAAGCATTGTGTGAAACTTATTTCTGATATGTTCATTAAGCTAACAGAGTTAAACCATACTTTTGATTGCGCAGTTCTGAACACTCTTTCTGTAGAAAATGCAAGTGGACATTCGGAGCGCTAAGAGGGTAACAGTGGAAAAAGGAATATATTCAAATATAAACTACACAGTAGCATTCTGTGAAAATTCTTTCTGTTCTGTGCATTCAACTAACAGAGTTGAACCTTACTTTTGATTGAGCCATTCTGAAACACTCTTTCTGTAGAATCTGCAATTGGACATGCTAAGCGCTAAGAGGCCTACATTGGGAAAATAATATCTTCAAATAAAAACTACACAGATGCATTCTGTGAAACTTATTTCTGATCTGTAAATTCAGTTAACAGAGATAAAACATATTTTTGATTGAGCAGTTATGAAACACTCTTTTTGTAGAAAATGCGAGTGGAGATTCGGAGCGCTAAGAGGGTAATAGTGGAAAAAGGAATGTCTTCAAATATAAACTACACAGAATCATTCGGTGAAACTTCTTTCTGATCTGTGCATTCAGCTAACAGAGTTAAACCATACTTTTGATTGAGCAGATCTGAACACTCTTTCTGTAGAAAATGCAACTGGACATTTGGATCGCTAAGAGGGTAGTAGTGGAAAAAGTAATATATTCAAATATAAACTACACAGAAGCATTCTGTGAAACTTCTTTCTGATCTGAGCATTCAGCTAACAGAGTTAAACCATACTTTTGATTGAGCAGTTTTGAAACACTCTGTCTGTAGGAAATGCAACTGGACATTCGTAGCGCTAAGTGGGTAATAGTGGAAAAAAGAATATGTTCAAATATAAACTACACAGAAGCATTGTATGAAACTTCTTTCTGTTCTGTGCATTCAACTAACAGAGTTGAACCATACTTTTTATTGAGCCTTTCTGAAACTCTCTTTCTGTAGAAACTGCAATTGGACATTCTGAGCGCTAAGAGGCCTATATTGGGAAAAATAATATCTTCAAATAAGAACTACACAGAAGCATTGTGTGAAACTTATTTCTGATATGTGCATTAAGCTAACAGAGTTAAACCATACTTTTGATTGCGCAGTTCCGAACACTCTTTCTGTAGAAAATGCAAGTGGACTTTCGGAGTGCTAAGAGGGTAATAGTGGAAAAAGGAATATATTCAAATATAAACTACACAGAAGCATTGTATGGAACTTCTTTCTGTTCTGTGCATTCAACTAACAGAGTTGAACCTTACTTTTGATTGAGCCGTTCTGAAACACTCTTTCTGTAGAAACTGCAATTGGACATTCTGAGCGCTAAGAGGCATATATTGGGAAAAATAATATCTTCAAATAAAAACTACACAGAAGCATTGTGTGAAACTTATTTCTGATATGTGCATTCAGCTAACAGAGTTAAACCATACTTTTGATTGCGCAGTTCCGTACACTCTTTCTGTAGAAAATGCAAGTGGACATTCGGAGCGCTAAGAGGGTAATAGCGGAAAAAGGAATATATTCAAATATAAACTACACAGTAGCATTCTGTGAAACTTCTTTCTGTTCTGTGCATTCCACTAACAGAGTTGAACCTTACTTTTGATTGAGCCGTTCTGAAACACTCTTTCTGTAGAAACTGCAATTGGACATTCTAAGCGCTAAGAGGCGTATATTGGGAAAAAGAATATCTTCAAATAAAAACTACACAGATGCATTCTGTGAAATTTATTTCTGATCTGTAAATTCAGTTAACAGAGCTAAACCATATTTTTGATTGAGCAGTTATGAAACACTCTTTTTGTAGAAAATGCAAGTGGACATTCGGAGCGCTAATATTGTAATAGAGGAAAAAGGAATATCTCCAATTAAAAACTACACAGAAGCATTCTCTGAAACCCCTTTCTGTTCTCCGCATTCAACTAACAGATTTGAGCCTTACTTTTGAAGGAGCAGTTCTGAAACACACTTTGTGTAGAAACTGCCAGTGGATATTCGGAGCGCTAAGTGGGTAATAGTCCAAAAAGTAATATCTTCAACTAAATACTACACAGGAGCATTCTGTGGAACTTCTTTCTGTTCTGTGCATTCAACTAAGAGAGTTGAACCTTACATTTGATTGAGCCGTTCTGAAACACTCTTTCTGTAGAAACTGCAATTGGACATTCTGAGCGCTAAGAGGCCTATATTGGCAAAAATAATATCTTCCAATAAAAACTACACAGAAGCATTGTTTGAAACTTATTTCTGCTATGTGCATTCAGCTAAGAGAGTTAAACCATACTTTTGATTGCGCAGATCAGAACACTCTTTCTGTAGAAAATGCAAGTGGACATTCGGAGCGCTAAGAGGGTAATAGAGGAAAAAGGAATATATCCAAATATAAACTACACAGAAGCATTCTGTGAAACTTCTTTCTGTTCTGTGCATTCAACTACCAGGGTTGAACCTTACTTTTGATTGAGCCGTTCTGAAGCACTCTTTCGGTAGAAACTGCAATTGGACATTCTGAGCGCTAAGAGGCCTATATTGGGAAAAAGATTATCTACAAATAAAAACTACACAGAAGCATTCTGTGAAACTTCTTTCTGTTCTGTTCATTCAACTAAAAGAGTTGAACCTTAGTTTTGATTGAGCCGTTCTGCAACACTCTTTCTGTAGAAAATGCAAGTGGAGATTCGCAGCGCTAAGACGGTAATAGTGGAAAAAGGAATGTCTTCAAATATAAACTACACAAAATCATTCTGTGAAACATATTTCTGATCTGTGCATTCAGCTAACAGAGTTAAACCATACTTTTGATTGAGCAGATCTGAACACTCTTTCTGTAGAAAATGCAACTGGACATTTGGAGCGCTAAGAGGGTAGTAGTGGAAAAAGGAATATATTCAAATATAAACTACACAGAAGCATTCTGTGAAACTTCTTTCTGATCTGAGCATTCAGCTAACAGAGTTAAACCATACTTTTGATTGAGCAGTTTTGAAACACTCTGTCTGTAGGAAATGCAACTGGACATTCGTAGCGCTAAGTGGGTTATAGTGGAAAAAAGAATATGTTCAAATATAAACTACACAGAAGCATTGTTTGAAACTTCTTTCTGTTCTGTGCATTCAACTAACAGAGTTGAACCATACTTTTTATTGAGCCTTTCTGAATCACTCTCTCTGTAGAAACTGCAGTTGGACATTCTGAGCGCCAAGAGGCCTATATTGGGAAAAGTAATATCTTCAAATAAAAACTACACAGCAGCATTGTGTGAAACTTATTTCTGATATGTGCATTCAGCTAACAGAGTTAAACCATACTTTTGATTGAGCCGTTCTGAACACTCTTTCTGTAGAAAATGCAAGTGGTCATGCGGAACGCTAAGAGGGTAATAGTGGAAAAAGGAATATATTCAAATATAAACTACACAGAAGCATTCTGTGAAACTACTTTCTGTTCTGTGCATTCAACTAACAGAATTGAACCTTACTTTTGATTGAGCCGTTCTGAAACCCTCTTTCTTTAGAAACAGCAATTGGACATTCTAAGCGCCAAGAGGCCTACATTGGGAAAAAGAATATCTTCAAATAAAAACTACACAGAAGCATTCTGTGAAACTTATTTCTGATCTGTGCATTCAGTTAACAGAGCTAAACCATACTTTTGATTGAGCAGTTATGAAACACTCTTTGTGTAGAAAATGCAAGTGGACATTCGGAGCGCTAAGATTGTAATAGAGGAAAAAGGAATATCTCCAAATAAAAACTACACAGAAGCATTCTCCGAAACTCCTTTCTGTTCTCTGAATTCAACTAACAGAGTTTAGCCTTACTTTTGAAGGAACAGTTCTGAAACACTCTTTGTGTAGAAACTGCAAGTGGATATTCAGGGAGCTAAGTGGGTAATAGTCAAAAAAGGAATATCTTCAACTAAATTCGACACAGAATCATTCAGTGAAACATCTTTCTGTTCTGTGCATTCAACTAAAAGAGGTGAATCTTACTTTTCATTGAGCCGTTCTGAAACACTCTTTCTATAGAAACTGCAATTGGACATTCTGAGCGCTAAGAGGCCTATATTGGTAAAAAGAATATCTTCATATAAACACTACACAGAAGCATTCTGTGAAACTTCTTTCTGATCTGTGCATTCAGCTAACGGAGTTAAACCATACTTCTGATTGAGCAGTTGTGAACACTCTTTCTGTAGAAAATGCAACTGGATATTTGGAGCGCTAAGAGGGTAGTAGTGGAAAAAGGAATATATTCAAATATAAACTACACAGAAGCATTGTATGAAACTTCTTTCTCTTCTGTGCATTCAACTAACAGAGTTGAACCTTATTTTTGATTGAGCTGTTCTGAAACACTCTTTCTGTAGAAAATGCAAGTGGATATTAGGAGCGCTAAGACGGTAATACTGGAAAAGGAATATATTCAAATATAAACTACACAGAAGCATTCGGTGAAACTTCTTTCTGTTCTGTGCATTCAACTAACTGAGTTGAAACTTACTTTTGATGGAGCCGTTCTGAAACACTCTTTCTGTAGAAACTGCAATTGGACATTCTGAGCGCTAAGAGGCCTATATTGGGAAAATAATATCTTCAAATAAAAAGTACACGGAAGAATTCTGTGAAACTTATTTCTGATATGGGCATTCAAATAATACGTAAAACCATACTTTTGATTGACCCGTTCTGAACACTCTTTCTGTAGAAAATGCAAGTGGACATTCGGAGCGCTAAGAGGGTAATACTGGAAAAAGTAATACCTTCAAATATGAACTACACTGAATCATTATGTGAAATTTCTTTCTGATCTGTGCATTCAGCTAACAGAGTTAAACCATACTTTTCATTGAGCAGTTCTGAACACTCTTTCTGTAGAAAATGCAACTGGACATTTGGAGCGCTAAGAGTGTAGTAGTGGAAAAAGAATATATTCAAATATAAACTACACAGAAGCATTCTGTTAAACTTCTTTCTGATCTGAGCATTCAGCTAACAGAGTGAAACCATACTTTTGATTGAGCAGTTTTGAAACACTCTGTCTGTAGAAAATGCAACTGGACATTCGGAGAGCTAAGTGGGTAATAGTGGAAAAAGGAATATGTTCAAATATAAACTACACAGAAGCATTGTATGAAACATATTTCTTTTCTGTACATTCAACTAACAGCGTTGAACCTTACTTTTGATTGAGCCGTTCTTAAACACTCTTTCTGTGGAAACTGTAATTGGACATTGTGTGCGCTAGGAGGCCTATATTGCGAAAAATAATATATTCAAATAAAAACTACACAGAAGCATTGTGTGAAACTTATTTGTGATATGTGCATTCAGCTAACAGAGTTAAACCATACATTTGATTGCGCAGTTCTGAACACTCCTTCTGTAGAAAATGCAAGTGGACATTCGGAGCGCTAAGAGGGTAATAGTGGAAAAAGCAATATATTCAAATATAAACTACACAGAAGCATTCTGTGAAACTTCTTTCTGATCTCTGCATTCAACTAACTGAGATAAACCTTGCTTTTGATTGAGCCGTTCTGAAACACTCTTTCTGTAGAAAATGCAATTGGACATTCTGAGCGCTAAGAGGCCAATATTGGGAAAAAGAATATCTACACATAAAAACTACACGGAAGCATTCTGTGAAACTTCTTTCTGTTCTGTGCATTCAACTAAAAGTGTTGAACCTTAGTTTTGATTGAGCCGTTCTGAAACACTCTTTCTGTAGAAAACGCAAGTGGACATTCGGAGCGCTAAGATTGTAATAGTGGAAAAAGGAATATCTCCAAATAAAAACTACACAGAAGCATTCTCTGAAACTCCTTTCTGTTCTCTGCATTCAACTAACAGAGCTGAACCTTACTTTTGAAGGAGCAGTTCTGAAACACTCTTTGTGTAGGAACTGCCAGTGGACATTCGGAGCGCTAAGACGGTAATAGTCAAAAAAGGAATATCTTCAACTAAATACTACACAGAAGCATTCTGTGAAACTTCTTTCTGTTCTGTGCATTCAACTAAAAGAGTTGAACCTTAGTTTTGATTGAGCCGTTCTGAAACACTCTTTCTGTAGAAAATGAAAGTGGAGATTCGGAGCGCTAAGAGGGTAATAGTGGAAAAAGCAATATATTCAAACATAAACTACACAGAAGCATTCTGTGAAACTTCTTTCTGATCTCTGCATTCAACTAACTGAGATAAACCTTGCTTTTGATTGAGCCGTTCTGAAACACTCTTTCTGTAGAAAATGCAGTTGGATATTCTGAGCGCTAAGAGGCCTATATTGGGAAAAAGAATATCTACACATTAAAACTACACAGAAGCATTCTGTGAAACTTCTTTCTGTTCTGTGCATTCAACTAAAGGAGTTGAACCTTAGTTTTGATTGAGCCGTTCTGAAACACTCTTTCTGTAGAAAATGAAAGTGGAGATTCGGAGCGCTAAGTGGGTAATAGTGGAAAAAGGAATATCTTCAAATATAAACTACACAGAATCATTCTGTGAAACTACTTTCTGATCTGTGCATTCAGCTAACAGAGTTAAAACATACTTTTGATTGAGCAGTTCTGAACACTCTTTCTGTAGAAAATGCAATTGGACTTTTGGAGCGCTAAGAGGGTAGTAGTAGAAAAAGGTATATATTCAATATAAACTACACAGAAGCATTCTGTGAAACTTCTTTCTGATCTGAGCATTCAGCTAACAGAATTAAACCATACTTTTGATTGAGCAGTTTTGAAACACTCTGTCTGTAGGAAATGCAACTGGACATTCGTAGCGCTAAGTGGGTAATATTGGAAAAAGAATATGTTCAAATATAAACTACACAGAAGCATTGTATGAAACTTCTTTCTGTTCTGTGCATTCAACTAACAGTGTTGAAACTTACTTTTGATTGAGCCGTTCTGAAACACTCTTTCTGTAGAAACTGCAATTGGACATTCTGAGAGCTAAGAGGACTACATTGGGAAAAAGAATATCTTCAAATAAAAACTACACAGAAGCATTCTCTGAAACTTATTTCTGATCTGTGCATTCCGTTTACAGAGCTAAACCATACTTTTGATTGAGCAGTTATGAGAGACTCTTTGTGTAGACAATGCAAGTGGACATTCGGAGCGCTAAGATTGTAATAGAGGAAAAAGGAATATCTGCAAATAAAAACTACACAGAAGAATTCTCTGAAACCCCTTTCTGTTCTCTGCATTCAACTAACAGAGTTTAGCCTTAATTTTGAAGGAGCAGTTCTGAAACACTCTTTGTGTAGAAACTGGAAGTGGATATTCGGAGTGCTAAGTGGGTAATAGTCAAAAAAGTAATATCTTCAACTAAATTCTACAGAGAAGCATTCTGTGAAACTCCTTTCTGTACTGTGCTTTCAACTAAAAGAGGTGAACCTTACTTTTCATTGAGCCGTTCTGAAACACTCTTTCTAGTGAGACTGCAGTTGGACATTCTGAGCGCTAAGAGGCCTATATTGGTAAAAAGAATATCTTCCTATAAACACTACACAGAAGCATTCTGTGAAACTTCTTTCTGATCTGTGCATTCAGCTAACAGAGTTAAACCATACTTTTGATTGAGCAGTTCTGAAACACTCTTTCTGTAGAAAATGCAACTGGACATTTGGAGCGCTAAGTGGGTAATAGTGGAAAAAGGAATATCGTCAAATATAAACTACACAGAATCATTCTGTGAAACTTGTTTCTGATCTGTGCATTCAGCTTACAGAATTAAACCATACTTTTGATTGAGCAGTTCTGAACACTCTTTCTGTAGAAAATGCAACTGGATATTAGGATCGCTAAGTGGGTAGTAGTGGAAAAAGTAATATATTCAAATATAAACTACACAGAAGCATTGTATGAAACTTCTTTCTGTTCTGTGCATTCAACTAACAGAGTTGAACCTTATTTTTGATTGAGCCGTTCTGAAACACTCTTTCTGTAGAAAATGCAAGTGGATATTCGGAGCGCTAAGACGGTAATACTGGAAAAAGAATATATTCAACTATAAACTACACAGAAGCATTCTGTGAAACTTCTTTCTGTTCTGTGCATTCAACTAACTGACTTGAACCTTACTTTTGATGGAGCCGTTTTGAAACACTCTTTCTGTAGAAACTGCAATTGGACATTCTGAGAGCTAAGAGGCCTATATTGGGAAAAAGAATATCTTCAAATAAAAACTACACGGAAGAATTCTGTGAAACTTATTTCTGATATGGGCATTCAAATAATACAGTAAAACCATACTTTTGATTGAGCCGTTCTGAACACTCTTTCTGTAGAAAATGCAAGTGGACATTCGGAGCGCTAAGAGGGTAATACTGGAAAAAGTAATACCTTCAAATATGAACTACACTGAATCATTCTGTGAAATTTCTTTCTGATCTGTGCATTCAGCTAACAGAGTGAAACCATACTTTTGATTGAGCAGTTTTGAAACACTCTGTCTGTAGAAAATGCAACTGGACATTCGGAGCGCTAAGTGGGTAATAGTGGAAAAAGGAATATGTTCAAATATAAACTACACAGAAGCATTGTATGAAACATATTTCTGTTCTGTACATTCAACTAACAGCGTTGAACCTTACTTTTGATTGAGCCGTTCTTAAACACTCTTTCTGTAGAAACTGTAATTGGACATTGTGAGCGCTAGGAGGCCTATATTGCGAAAAATAATATATTCAAATAAAAACTACACAGAAGCATTGTGTGAAACTTATTTGTGATATGTGCATTCAGCTAACAGAGTTAAACCATACATTTGATTGCGCAGTTCTGAACACTCCTTCTGTAGAAAATGCAAGTGGACATTCGGAGCGCTAAGAGGGTAACAGTGGAAAAAGCAATATATTCAAATATAAACTACACAGAAGCATTCTGTGAAACTTCTTTCTGATCTCTGCATTCAACTAACTGAGATAAACCTTGCTTTTGATTGAGCCGTTCTGAAACACTCTTTCTGTAGAAAATGCAATTGGACATTCTGAGCGCTAAGAGGCCTATATTGGGAAAAAGAATATCTACACATAAAAACTACACAGAAGCATTCTGTGAAACTTCTTTCTGTTCTGTGCATTCAACTAAAAGTGTTGAACCTTAGTTTTGATTGAGCCGTTCTGAAACACTCTTTCTGTAGAAAATGCAAGTGGACATTCGGAGCGCTAAGATTGTAATAGTGGAAAAAGGAATATCTCCAAATAAAAACTACACAGAAGCATTCTCTGAAACTCCTTTCTGTTCTCTGCATTCAACTAACAGAGCTGAACCTTACTTTTGAAGGAGCAGTTCTGAAACACTCTTTGTGTAGGAACTGCCAGTGGACATTCGGAGCGCTAAGACGGTAATAGTCGAAAAAGGAATATCTTCAACTAAATACTACACAGAAGCATTCTGTGAAACTTCTTTCTGTTCTGTGCATTCAACTAAAAGAGTTGAACCTTAGTTTTGATTGAGCCGTACTGAAACACTCTTTCTGTAGAAAATGAAAGTGGAGATTCGGAGCGCTAAGAGGGTAATAGTGGAAAAAGCAATATATTCAAACATAAACTACACAGAAGCATTCTGTGAAACTTCTTTCTGAACTCTGCATTCAACTAACTGAGATAAACCTTGCTTTTGATTGAGCCGTTCTGAAACACTCTTTCTGTAGAAAATGCAATTGGATATTCTGAGCGCTAAGAGTCCTATATTGGGAAAAAGAATATCTACACATTAAAACTACACAGAAGCATTCTGTGAAACTACTTTCTGTTCTGTGCATTCAACTAAAAGAGTTGAACCTTAGTTTTGATTGAGCCGTTCTGAAACACTCTTTCTGTAGAAAATGAAAGTGGAGATTCGGAGCGCTAAGTGGGTAATAGTGGAAAAAGGAATATCTTCAAATATAAACTACACAGAATCATTCTGTGAAACTACTTTCTGATCTGTGCATTCAGCTAACAGAGTTAAAACATACTTTTGATTGAGCAGTTCTGAACACTCTTTCTGTAGAAAATGCAATTGGACATTTGGAGCGCTAAGAGGGTAGTAGTAGAAAAAGGTATATATTCAATATAAACTACAGAGAAGCATTCTGTGAAACTTCTTTCTGATCTGAGCATTCAGCTAACAGAGTTAAACCATACTTTTGATTGAGCAGTTTTGAAACACTCTGTCTATAGAAAATGCAATTGGACATTCGGAGCGCTAAGTGGGTAATAATGGAAAAAAGAATATGTTCAAATATAAACTACACAGAAGCATTGTATGAAACTTCTTTCTGTTCTGTGCATTCAACTAACAGAGTTGAAACTTACTTTTGATTGAGCCGTTCTGAAACACTCTTTCTGTAGAAACTGCAATTGGACATTCTGAGAGCTAAGAGGCCTACATTGGGAAAAAGAATATCTTCAAATAAAAACTACACAGAAGCATTCTGTGAAACTGATTTCTGATCTGTGCATTCAGTTAACAGAGCTAAACCATACTTTTGATTGAGCAGTTATGAAAGACTCTTTGTGTAGAAAATGCAAGTGGAACTTCGGAGCGCTAAGATGGTAATAGAGGAAAAAGGAATATCTCCAAATAAAAACTACACAGAAGCATTCTCTGAAACCCCTTTCTGTTCTCTGCATTCAACTAACAGAGTTTAGCCTTACTTTTGAAGGAGCAGTTCTGAAACACTCTTTGTGTAGAAACTGGAAGTGGATATTCGGAGTGCTAAGTGGGTAATAGTCAAAAAATTAATATCTTCAACTAAATTCTACAGAGAAGAATTCTGTGAAACTTCTTTCTGTACTGTGTATTCAACTAAAAGAGGTGAACCTTACTTTTCATTGAGCCGTTCTGAAACACTCTTTCTATAGAAACTGCAGTTGGACATTCTGAGCGCTAAGAGGCCTATATTGGTAAAAAGAATATCTTCATATAAACACTACACAGAAGCATTCTGTGAAACTTCTTTCTGATCTGAGCATTCAGCTAACAGAGTTAAACCATACTTTTGATTGAGCAGTTTTGAAACACTCTGTCTGTAGAAAATGCAACTGGACATTCGTAGCGCTAAGTGGGTAATAGTGGAATAAAGAATATGTTCAAATATAAACTACACAGAAGCATTGTATGAAACTTCTTTCTGTTCTGTGCATTCAAATAACAGAGTTGAACCTTACTTTTGATTGAGCCTTTCTGAAACACTCTTTCTGTAGAAACTGCAATTGGACATTCTGAGCGCAAAGAGGCCTATATTGGGAAAAAGAATGTCTACAAATAAAAACTACACAGAAAAATTGTGTGAAACTCCTTTCTGTTCTGTTTGTTCAACTAAAAGAGTTGAACCTTAGTTTTGATTGAGCCGTTCTGAAACACTCTTTCTGTAGAAAATGCAAGTGGAGATTCGGAGCGCTAAGAGGGTAATAGTGGAAAAAGGAATGTCTCCAAATATAAACTACACAGAATCATTCTGTGAAACTTCTTTCTGATCTGTGCATTCAGCTAACAGAGTTAAACCATACTTTTGATTGAGCAGATCTGAACACTCTTTCTGTAGAAAATGCAACTGCACACTTGGAGCGCTAAGAGAGTAGCAGTGGAAAAAGGAATATATTCAAATATAAACTACACAGAAGCATTCTGTGAAACTTCTTTCTGATCTGAGCATTCAGCTAACAGAGTTAAACCATACTTTTGATTGAGCAGTTTTGAAACACTCTGTCTGTAGAAAATGCAACTGGACATTCGTAGCGCTAAGTGGGTAATAGTGGAAAAAAGAATATGTTCAAATATAAACTACACAGAAGCATTGTATGAAACTTCTTTCTGTTCTGTGCATTCAACTAACAGAGTTGAACCCTACTTTGATTGAGCATTTCTGAAACACTCTTTCTGTAGAAACTGCAATTGGACATTCTGAGCGGTAAGAGGCCTATATTCGGAAAAATAATATCTTCAAATAAAAACTACACAGAAGCATTGTGTGAAACTTATTTCTGATATGTTCATTAAGCTAACAGAGTTAAACCATACTTTTGATTGCGCAGTTCTGAACACTCCTTCTGTAGAAAATGCAAGTGGACATTCGGAGCGCTAAGAGGGTAATAGTGGAAAAAGGAATATATTCAAATATAAACTACACAGTAGCATTCTGTGAAAATTCTTTCTGTTCTGTGCATTCAACTAACAGAGTTGAACCTTACTTTTGATTGAGCCGTTCTGAAACACTCTTTCTGTAGAAACTGCAATTGGACATGCTAAGCGCTAAGAGGCCTATATTGGGAAAAAGAATATCTTCAAATAAAAACTACACAGATGCATTCTGTGAAACTTATTACTGATCTGTAAATTCAGTTAACAGAGATAAAACATATTTTTGATTGAGCAGTTATGAAACACTCTTTCTGTAGAAAATGCAAGTGGAGATTCGGAGCGCTGAGAGGGTAATAGTGGAAAAAGGAAGGTCTCCAAATATAAACTACAAAGAATCATTCTGTGAAACTTCTTTCTGATCTGTGCATTCAGCTAACAGAGTTAAACCATACTTTTGATTGAGCAGATCTGAACACTCTTTCTGTAGAAAATGCAACTGGACATTTGGAGCGCTAAGAGATTAGTAGTGGAAAAAGGAATATATTCAAATATAAACTACACAGAAGCATTCTGTGAAACTTCTTTCTGATCTGAGCATTCAGCTAACAGAGTTAAACCATACTTTTGATTGAGCAGTTTTGAAACACTCTGTCTGTAGAAAATGCAACTGGACATTCGTAGCGCTAAGTGGGTAATAGTGGAAAAAAGAATATGTTCAAATATAAACTACACAGAAGCATTGTATGAAACTTCTTTCTGTTCTGTGCATTCAACTAATAGAGTTGAACCTTACTTTTGATTGAGCCGTTCTGAAACACTCTTTCTGTAGAAACTGCAATTGGACATTCTGAGCGCTAAGAGGCCTATATTGGGAAAATGAATGTCTACAAATAAAAACTAAACAGAAGAATTGTGTGAAACTTCTTTTTGTTCTGTTTGTTCAACTAAAAGAGTTGAACCTTAGTTTTGATTGAGCCGTTCTGAAACACTCTTTCTGTAGAAAATGCAAGTGGAGATTCGGAGCGCTAAGAGGGTGATAGTGGAAAAAGGAATGTCTCCAAATATAAACTACACAGAATCATTGTGTGAAACTTCTTTCTGATCTGTGCATTCAGCTAACAGAGTCAAACCATACTTTTGATTGAGGAGATCTGAACACTCTTTCTGTAGAAAATGCAACTGGACATTTGGAGCGCTAAGAGAGTAGTAGTGGAAAAAGGAATATATTCAAATACAAACTACACAGAAGCATTCTGTGAAACTTCTTTCTGATCTGAGCATTCAGCTAACAGAGTTAAACCATACTTTTGATTGAGCAGTTTTGAAACACTCTGTCTGTAGAAAATGCAACTGGACATTCGTAGCGCTAAGTGGGTAATAGTGGAAAAAAGGATATGTTCAAATATAAACTACACAGAAGCATTGTATGAAACTTCTTTCTGTTCTGTGCATTCAACTAACAGAGTTGAACCTTACTTTTGATTGAGCCTTTCTGAAACACTCTTTCTGTAGAAACTGCAATTGGACATTCTGAGCGCTTAGAGGCCTATATTGGGAAAAATAATATCTTCAAATAAAAACTACACAGAAGCATTGTGTGAAACTTAGTTCTGATATGTTCATTAAGCTAACAGAGTTAAACCATACTTTTGATTGCGCAGTTCTGAACACTCTTTCTGTAGAAAATGCAAGTGGACATTCGGAGCGCTAAGAGGGTAACAGTGGAAAAAGGAATATATTCAAATATAAACTACACAGTAGCATTCTGTGAAACTTCTTTCTGTTCTGTGCATTCAACTAACAGAGTTGAACCTTACTTTTGATTGAGCCGTTCTGAAACACTCTTTCTGTAGAAACTGCAATTGGACATGCTAAGCGCTAAGAGGCCTACATTGGGAAAAAGAATATCTTCAAATAAAAACTACACAGATGCATTCTGTGAAACTTATTCCTGATCTGTAAATTCAGTTAACAGAGATAAAGCATATTTTTGATTGAGCAGTTATGAAACACTCTTTTTGTAGAAAATGCAAGTGGAGATTCGGAGCGCTAAGAGGGTAATAGTGGAAAAAGGAATGTCTTCAAATATAAACTACACAGAATCATTCGGTGAAACTTCTTTCTGATCTGTGCATTCAGCTAACAGAGTTAAACCATACTTTTGATTGAGCAGATCTGAACACTCTTTCTGTAGAAAATGCAACTGGACATTTGGAGCGCTAAGAGCGTAGTAGTGGAAAAAGGAATATATTCAAATATAAACTACACAAAAGCATTCTGTGAAACTTCTTTCTGATCTGAGCATTCAGCTAACAGAGTTAAACCATACTTTTGTTTGAGCAGTTTTGAAACACTCTGTCTGTAGAAAATGCAACTGGACATTCGTAGCGCTAAGTGGGTAATAGTGGAAAAAAAATATGTTCAAATATAAACTACACAGAAGCATTGTATGAAACTTCTTTCTGTTCTGTGCATTCAACTAACAGAGTTGAACCTTACTTTTGATTGAGCCGTTCTGAAACACTCTTTCTGTAGAAACTGCAATTGGACATTCTGAGCGCTAAGAGGCCTATATTGGGAAAAAGAATATCTACAAAAAAAACTACACAGAAGAATTGTGTGAAACTTCTTTCTGTTCTGTTTGTTCAACTAAAAGAGTTGAAACTTAGTTTTGATTGAGCCGTTCTGAAACACTCTTTCTGTAGAAAATGCAAGTGGAGATTCAGAGCGCTAAGAGGGTAATAGTGGAAAAAGGAATGTCTCCAAATATAAACTACACAGAATCATTCTGTGAAACTTCTTTCTGATCTGTGCATTCAGCTAACAGAGTTAAACCATACTTTTGATTGAGCAGATCTGAACACTCTTTCTGTAGAAAATGCAACTGGACATTTGGAGCGCTAAGAGAGTAGTAGTGGAAAAAGGAATATATTCAAATATAAACTACACAGAAGCATTCTGTGAAACTTCTCTCTGATCTGAGCATTCAGCTAACAGAGTTAAACCATACTTTTGATTGAGCAGTTTTGAAACACTCTGTCTGCAGAAAATGCAACTGGACATTCGTAGCGATAAGTGGGTAATAGTGGAAAAAAGAATATGTTCAAATATAAACTACACAGAAGCATTGTATGAAACTTCTTTCTGTTCTGTGCATTCAACTAACAGAGTTGAACCTTACTTTTGATTGAGCCTTTCTGAAACACTCTTTCTGTAGAAACTGCAATTGGACATTCTGAGCGCTTAGAGGCCTATATTGGGAAAAATAATATCTTCAAATAAAAACTACACAGAAGCATTGTGTGAAACTTATTTCTGATATGTTCATTAAGCTAACAGAGTTAAACCATACTTTTGATTGCGCAGTTCTGAACACTCTTTCTGTAGAAAATGCAAGTGGACATTCGGAGCGCTAAGAGGGTAACAGTGGAAAAAGGAATATATTCAAATATAAACTACACAGTAGCATTCTGTGAAACTTCTTTCTGTTCTGTGCATTCAACTAACAGAGTTGAACCTTACTTTTGATTGAGCCATTCTGAAACACTCTTTCTGTAGAATCTGCAATTGGACATGCTAAGCGCTAAGAGGCCTACATTGGGAAAATAATATCTTCAAATAAAAACTACACAGATGCATTCTGTGAAACTTATTTCTGATCTGTAAATTCAGTTAACAGAGATAAAACATATTTTTGATTGAGCAGTTATGAAACACTCTTTTTGTAGAAAATGCGAGTGGAGATTCGGAGCGCTAAGAGGGTAATAGTGGAAAAAGGAATGTCTTCAAATATAAACTACACAGAATCATTCGGTGAAACTTCTTTCTGATCTGTGCATTCAGCTAACAGAGTTAAACCATACTTTTGATTGAGCAGATCTGAACACTCTTTCTGTAGAAAATGCAACTGGACATTTGGATCGCTAAGAGGGTAGTAGTGGAAAAAGGAATATATTCAAATATAAACTACACAGAAGCATTCTGTGAAACTTCTTTCTGATCTGAGCATTCAGCTAACAGAGTTAAACCATACTTTTGATTGAGCAGTTTTGAAACACTCTGTCTGTAGGAAATGCAACTGGACATTCGTAGCGCTAAGTGGGTAATAGTGGAAAAAAGAATATGTTCAAATATAAACTACACAGAAGCATTGTATGAAACTTCTTTCTGTTCTGTGCATTCAACTAACAGAGTTGAACCATACTTTTTATTGAGCCTTTCTGAAGCACTCTCTCTGTAGAAACTGCAGTTGGACATTCTGAGCGCCAAGAGGCCTATATTGGGAAAAGTAATATCTTCAAATAAAAACTACACCGCAGCATTGTGTGAAACTTATTTCTGATATGTGCATTCAGCTAACAGAGTTAAACCATACTTTTGATTGAGCCGTTCTGAACACTCTTTCTGTAGAAAATGCAAGTGGACATGCGGAACGCTAAGAGGGTAATAGTGGAAAAAGGAATATATTCAAATATAAACCACACAGAAGCATTCTGTGAAACTACTTTCTGTTCTGTGCATTCAACTAACAGAATTGAACCTTACTTTTGATTGAGCCGTTCTGAAACACTCTTTCTTTAGAAACAGCAATTGGCATTCTGAGCGCTAAGAGGCCTACATTGGGAAAAATAATATCTTCAAATAAAAACTACACAGAAGCATTGTGTGAAACTTATTTCTGATATGTGCCTTCAGCTAACAGAGTTAAACCATACTTTTCATTGCGCAGTTCCGAACACACTTTCTGTAGAAAATGCAAGTGGACATTCGGAGCGCTAAGAGGGTAATAGTGGAAAAAGGAATATATTCAAATATAAACTACACAGTAGCATTCTCTGAAACTCCTTTCTGTTCTGTGCATTCAACTAACAGAGTTGAACCTTACTTTTGATTGAGCCGTTCTGAAACACTCTTTCTGTAGAAACTGCAATTGGACATTCTAAGCGCTAAGAGGCCTACATTGGGAAAAAGAATATCTTCAAATAAAAGCTACACAGATGCATTCTGTGAAACTTATTTCTGATCTGTAAATTCAGTTAACAGAGCTAAACCATATTTTTGATTGAGCAGTTAGGAAACACTCTTTTTGTAGAAAATGCAAGTGGACATTTGGAGCGCTAAGATTGTAATAGAGGAAAAAGGAATATTTCCAATTAAAAACTACACAGAAGCATTCTCTGAAACCCCTTTCTCTTCTCCACATTCAACTAACAGATTTGAGATTTACTTTTGAAGGAGCAGTTATGAAACACTCGTTGTGTAGAAACTGCCAGTGGATATTCGGAGCGCTAAGTGGGTAATATTCCAAAAAGGAGTATCTTCAACTAAGTACTACACAGAAGCATTCTGTGAAACTTCTTTCTGTTCTGTGCATTCAACTAAGATAGTTGAACCTTACATTTGATTGAGCCGTTCTGAAACACTCTATCTGTAGAAACTGCAATTGCACATTCTGAGCATTAAGAGGCCTATATTGGTAAAAATAATATCTTCAAATAAAAACTACACAGAAGCATTGTTTGAAACTTATTTCTGATGTGTGCATTCAGCTAACAGAGTTAAACCATACTTTTGATTGAGCAGTTCAGAACACTCTTTCTGTAGAAAATGCAAGTGGACATTTGGAGCGCTAAGAGGGTAGTAGTGGAAAAAGGAATATATTCAAATATAAACTACACAGAAGCATTCTGTGAAACTTCTTTCTGTTCTGTGCATTCAACTACCAGGGTTGAATCCTACTTTTGATTGAGCCGTTCTGAAGCACTCTTTCTGTAGAAACTGCAATTGGACATTCTGAGCGCTAAGAGGCCTATATTGGGAAAAAAATATCTACAAATAAAAACTACACAGAAGCATTCTGTGAAACATCTTTCTGTTCTGTTCATTCAACTAAAAGAGTTGAACCTTAGTTTTGATTGAGCCGTTCTGAAACACTCTTTCTGTAGAAAATGCAAGTGGAGATTCGGAGCGCTAAGAGAGTAATAGTGGAAAAAGGAATGTCTTCAAATATAAACTACACAGAATCATTCTGTGAAACATCTTTCTCATCTGTGCATTCAGCTAACAGAATTAAACCATACTTTTGATTGAGCAGATCTGAACACTCCTTCTGTAGAAAATGCAACTGGACATTTGGAGCGCTAAGAGGGTAGTAGTGGAAAAAGGAATATATTCAAATATAAACTACACAGAAGCATTCTGTGAAACTTCTTTCTGATCTGAGCATTCAGCTAACAGAGTTAAACCATACTTTTGATTGAGCAGTTTTGAAACACTCTGTCTGTAGAAAATGCAACTGGACATTCGTAGCGCTAAGTGGGTAATAGTGGAAAAAAGAATATGTTCAAACATAAACTACACAGAAGCATTGTATGAAACTACTTTCTGTTCTGTGCATTCAACTAACAGAGTTGAACCTTACTTTTGATTGAGCCTTTCTGAAACTCTCTTTCTGTAGAAACTGCAATTGGACATTCTGAGCGCTAAGAGGCCTATATTGGGAAAAATAATATCTTCAAATAAGAACTACACAGAAGCATTGTGTGAAACTTATTTCTGATATGTGCATTAAGCTAACAGAGTTAAACCATACTTTTGATTGCGCAGTTCCGAACACTCTTTCTGTAGAAAATGCAAGTGGACTTTCGGAGTGCTAAGAGGGTAATAGTGGAAAAAGGAATATATTCAAATATAAACTACACAGAAGCATTGTATGGAACTTCTTTCTGTTCTGTGCATTCAACTAACAGAGTTGAACCTTACTTTTGATTGAGCCGTTCTGAAACACTCTTTCTGTAGAAACTGCAATTGGACATTCTGAGCGCTAAGAGGCCTATATTGGGAAAAATAATATCTTCAAATAAAAACTACACAGAAGCATTGTGTGAAACTTATTTCTGATATGTGCATTCAGCTAACAGAGTTAAACCATACTTTTGATTGCGCAGTTCCGTACACTCTTTCTGTAGAAAATGCAAGTGGACATTCGGAGCGCTAAGAGGGTAATAGCGGAAAAAGGAATATATTCAAATATAAACTACACAGTAGCATTCTGTGAAACTTCTTTCTGTTCTGTGCATTCCACTAACAGAGTTGAACCTTACTTTTGATTGAGCCGTTCTGAAACACTCTTTCTGTAGAAACTGCAATTGGACATTCTAAGCGCTAAGAGGCGTATATTGGGAAAAAGAATATCTTCAAATAAAAACTACACAGATGCATTCTGTGAAATTTATTTCTGATCTGTAAATTCAGTTAACAGAGCTAAACCATATTTTTGATTTAGCAGTTATGAAACACTCTTTTTGTAGAAAATGCAAGTGGACATTCGGAGCGCTAATATTGTAATAGAGGAAAAAGGAATATCTCCAATTAAAAACTACACAGAAGCATTCTCTGAAACCCCTTTCTGTTCTCCGCATTCAACTAACAGATTTGAGCCTTACTTTTGAAGGAGCAGTTCTGAAACACACTTTGTGTAGAAACTGCCAGTGGATATTCGGAGCGCTAAGTGGGTAATAGTCCAAAAAGTAATATCTTCAACTAAATACTACACAGGAGCATTCTGTGGAACTTCTTTCTGTTCTGTGCATTCAACTAAGAGAGTTGAACCTTACATTTGATTGAGCCGTTCTGAAACACTCTTTCTGTAGAAACTGCAATTGGACATTCTGAGCGCTAAGAGGCCTATATTGGCAAAAATAATATCTTCCAATAAAAACTACACAGAAGCATTGTTTGAAACTTATTTCTGCTATGTGCATTCAGCTAAGAGAGTTAAACCATACTTTTGATTGCGCAGATCAGAACACTCTTTCTGTAGAAAATGCAAGTGGACATTCGGAGCGCTAAGAGGGTAATAGAGGAAAAAGGAATATATCCAAATATAAACTACACAGAAGCATTCTGTGAAACTTCTTTCTGTTCTGTGCATTCAACTACCAGGGTTGAACCTTACTTTTGATTGAGCCGTTCTGAAGCACTCTTTCGGTAGAAACTGCAATTGGACATTCTGAGCGCTAAGAGGCCTATATTGGGAAAAAGATTATCTACAAATAAAAACTACACAGAAGCATTCTGTGAAACTTCTTTCTGTTCTGTTCATTCAACTAAAAGAGTTGAACCTTAGTTTTGATTGAGCCGTTCTGCAACACTCTTTCTGTAGAAAATGCAAGTGGAGATTCGCAGCGCTAAGACGGTAATAGTGGAAAAAGGAATGTCTTCAAATATAAACTACACAAAATCATTCTGTGAAACATATTTCTGATCTGTGCATTCAGCTAACAGAGTTAAACCATACTTTTGATTGAGCAGATCTGAACACTCTTTCTGTAGAAAATGCAACTGGACATTTGGAGCGCTAAGAGGGTAGTAGTGGAAAAAGGAATATATTCAAATATAAACTACACAGAAGCATTCTGTGAAACTTCTTTCTGATCTGAGCATTCAGCTAACAGAGTTAAACCATACTTTTGATTGAGCAGTTTTGAAACACTCTGTCTGTAGGAAATGCAACTGGACATTCGTAGCGCTAAGTGGGTTATAGTGGAAAAAAGAATATGTTCAAATATAAACTACACAGAAGCATTGTTTGAAACTTCTTTCTGTTCTGTGCATTCAACTAACAGAGTTGAACCATACTTTTTATTGAGCCTTTCTGAAACACTCTCTCTGTAGAAACTGCAGTTGGACATTCTGAGCGCCAAGAGGCCTATATTGGGAAAAGTAATATCTTCAAATAAAAACTACACAGCAGCATTGTGTGAAACTTATTTCTGATATGTGCATTCAGCTAACAGAGTTAAACCATACTTTTGATTGAGCCGTTCTGAACACTCTTTCTGTAGAAAATGCAAGTGGTCATGCGGAACGCTAAGAGGGTAATAGTGGAAAAAGGAATATATTCAAATATAAACTACACAGAAGCATTCTGTGAAACTACTTTCTGTTCTGTGCATTCAACTAACAGAATTGAACCTTACTTTTGATTGAGCCGTTCTGAAACCCTCTTTCTTTAGAAACAGCAATTGGACATTCTAAGCGCCAAGAGGCCTACATTGGGAAAAAGAATATCTTCAAATAAAAACTACACAGAAGCATTCTGTGAAACTTATTTCTGATCTGTGCATTCAGTTAACAGAGCTAAACCATACTTTTGATTGAGCAGTTATGAAACACTCTTTGTGTAAAAAATGCAAGTGGACATTCGGAGCGCTAAGATTGTAATAGAGGAAAAAGGAATATCTCCAAATAAAAACTACACAGAAGCATTCTCCGAAACTCCTTTCTGTTCTCTGAATTCAACTAACAGAGTTTAGCCTTACTTTTGAAGGAACAGTTCTGAAACACTCTTTGTGTAGAAACTGCAAGTGGATATTCAGGGAGCTAAGTGGGTAATAGTCAAAAAAGGAATATCTTCAACTAAATTCGACACAGAATCATTCAGTGAAACATCTTTCTGTTCTGTGCATTCAACTAAAAGAGGTGAATCTTACTTTTCATTGAGCCGTTCTGAAACACTCTTTCTATAGAAACTGCAATTGGACATTCTGAGCGCTAAGAGGCCTATATTGGTAAAAAGAATATCTTCATATAAACACTACACAGAAGCATTCTGTGAAACTTCTTTCTGATCTGTGCATTCAGCTAACGGAGTTAAACCATACTTCTGATTGAGCAGTTGTGAACACTCTTTCTGTAGAAAATGCAACTGGATATTTGGAGCGCTAAGAGGGTAGTAGTGGAAAAAGGAATATATTCAAATATAAACTACACAGAAGCATTGTATGAAACTTCTTTCTCTTCTGTGCATTCAACTAACAGAGTTGAACCTTATTTTTGATTGAGCTGTTCTGAAACACTCTTTCTGTAGAAAATGCAAGTGGATATTAGGAGCGCTAAGACGGTAATACTGGAAAAGGAATATATTCAAATATAAACTACACAGAAGCATTCGGTGAAACTTCTTTCTGTTCTGTGCATTCAACTAACTGAGTTGAAACTTACTTTTGATGGAGCCGTTCTGAAACACTCTTTCTGTAGAAACTGCAATTGGACATTCTGAGCGCTAAGAGGCCTATATTGGGAAAATAATATCTTCAAATAAAAAGTACACGGAAGAATTCTGTGAAACTTATTTCTGATATGGGCATTCAAATAATACAGTAAAACCATACTTTTGATTGACCCGTTCTGAACACTCTTTCTGTAGAAAATGCAAGTGGACATTCGGAGCGCTAAGAGGGTAATACTGGAAAAAGTAATACCTTCAAATATGAACTACACTGAATCATTATGTGAAATTTCTTTCTGATCTGTGCATTCAGCTAACAGAGTTAAACCATACTTTTCATTGAGCAGTTCTGAACACTCTTTCTGTAGAAAATGCAACTGGACATTTGGAGCGCTAAGAGTGTAGTAGTGGAAAAAGAATATATTCAAATATAAACTACACAGAAGCATTCTGTTAAACTTCTTTCTGATCTGAGCATTCAGCTAACAGAGTGAAACCATACTTTTGATTGAGCAGTTTTGAAACACTCTGTCTGTAGAAAATGCAACTGGACATTCGGAGAGCTAAGTGGGTAATAGTGGAAAAAGGAATATGTTCAAATATAAACTACACAGAAGCATTGTATGAAACATATTTCTTTTCTGTACATTCAACTAACAGCGTTGAACCTTACTTTTGATTGAGCCGTTCTTAAACACTCTTTCTGTGGAAACTGTAATTGGACATTGTGTGCGCTAGGAGGCCTATATTGCGAAAAATAATATATTCAAATAAAAACTACACAGAAGCATTGTGTGAAACTTATTTGTGATATGTGCATTCAGCTAACAGAGTTAAACCATACATTTGATTGCGCAGTTCTGAACACTCCTTCTGTAGAAAATGCAAGTGGACATTCGGAGCGCTAAGAGGGTAATAGTGGAAAAAGCAATATATTCAAATATAAACTACACAGAAGCATTCTGTGAAACTTCTTTCTGATCTCTGCATTCAACTAACTGAGATAAACCTTGCTTTTGATTGAGCCGTTCTGAAACACTCTTTCTGTAGAAAATGCAATTGGACATTCTGAGTGCTAAGAGGCCAATATTGGGAAAAAGAATATCTACACATAAAAACTACACGGAAGCATTCTGTGAAACTTCTTTCTGTTCTGTGCATTCAACTAAAAGTGTTGAACCTTAGTTTTGATTGAGCCGTTCTGAAACACTCTTTCTGTAGAAAACGCAAGTGGACATTCGGAGCGCTAAGATTGTAATAGTGGAAAAAGGAATATCTCCAAATAAAAACTACACAGAAGCATTCTCTGAAACTCCTTTCTGTTCTCTGCATTCAACTAACAGAGCTGAACCTTACTTTTGAAGGAGCAGTTCTGAAACACTCTTTGTGTAGGAACTGCCAGTGGACATTCGGAGCGCTAAGACGGTAATAGTCGAAAAAGGAATATCTTCAACTAAATACTACACAGAAGCATTCTGTGAAACTTCTTTCTGTTCTGTGCATTCAACTAAAAGAGTTGAACCTTAGTTTTGATTGAGCCGTTCTGAAACACTCTTTCTGTAGAAAATGAAAGTGGAGATTCGGAGCGCTAAGAGGGTAATAGTGGAAAAAGCAATATATTCAAACATAAACTACACAGAAGCATTCTGTGAAACTTCTTTCTGATCTCTGCATTCAACTAACTGAGATAAACCTTGCTTTTGATTGAGCCGTTCTGAAACACTCTTTCTGTAGAAAATGCAGTTGGATATTCTGAGCGCTAAGAGGCCTATATTGGGAAAAAGAATATCTACACATTAAAACTACACAGAAGCATTCTGTGAAACTTCTTTCTGTTCTGTGCATTCAACTAAAAGAGTTGAACCTTAGTTTTGATTGAGCCGTTCTGAAACACTCTTTCTGTAGAAAATGAAAGTGGAGATTCGGAGCGCTAAGTGGGTAATAGTGGAAAAAGGAATATCTTCAAATATAAACTACACAGAATCATTCTGTGAAACTACTTTCTGATCTGTGCATTCAGCTAACACAGTTAAAACATACTTTTGATTGAGCAGTTCTGAACACTCTTTCTGTAGAAAATGCAATTGGACTTTTGGAGCGCTAAGAGGGTAGTAGTAGAAAAAGGTATATATTCAATATAAACTACACAGAAGCATTCTGTGAAACTTCTTTCTGATCTGAGCATTCAGCTAACAGAATTAAACCATACTTTTGATTGAGCAGTTTTGAAACACTCTGTCTGTAGGAAATGCAACTGGACATTCGTAGCGCTAAGTGGGTAATATTGGAAAAAGAATATGTTCAAATATAAACTACACAGAAGCATTGTATGAAACTTCTTTCTGTTCTGTGCATTCAACTAACAGAGTTGAAACTTACTTTTGATTGAGCCGTTCTGAAACACTCTTTCTGTAGAAACTGCAATTGGACATTCTGAGAGCTAAGAGGACTACATTGGGAAAAAGAATATCTTCAAATAAAAACTACACAGAAGCATTCTCTGAAACTTATTTCTGATCTGTGCATTCCGTTTACAGAGCTAAACCATACTTTTGATTGAGCAGTTATGAGAGACTCTTTGTGTAGACAATGCAAGTGGACATTCGGAGCGCTAAGATTGTAATAGAGGAAAAAGGAATATCTGCAAATAAAAACTACACAGAAGAATTCTCTGAAACCCCTTTCTGTTCTCTGCATTCAACTAACAGAGTTTAGCCTTAATTTTGAAGGAGCAGTTCTGAAACACTCTTTGTGTAGAAACTGGAAGTGGATATTCGGAGTGCTAAGTGGGTAATAGTCAAAAAAGTAATATCTTCAACTAAATTCTACAGAGAAGCATTCTGTGAAACTCCTTTCTGTACTGTGCTTTCAACTAAAAGAGGTGAACCTTACTTTTCATTGAGCCGTTCTGAAACACTCTTTCTAGTGAGACTGCAGTTGGACATTCAGAGCGCTAAGAGGCCTATATTGGTAAAAAGAATATCTTCCTATAAACACTACACAGAAGCATTCTGTGAAACTTCTTTCTGATCTGTGCATTCAGCTAACAGAGTTAAACCATACTTTTGATTGAGCAGTTCTGAAACACTCTTTCTGTAGAAAATGCAACTGGACATTTGGAGCGCTAAGTGGGTAATAGTGGAAAAAGGAATATCGTCAAATATAAACTACACAGAATCATTCTGTGAAACTTGTTTCTGATCTGTGCATTCAGCTTACAGAATTAAACCATACTTTTGATTGAGCAGTTCTGAACACTCTTTCTGTAGAAAATGCAACTGGATATTAGGATCGCTAAGTGGGTAGTAGTGGAAAAAGTAATATATTCAAATATAAACTACACAGAAGCATTGTATGAAACTTCTTTCTGTTCTGTGCATTCAACTAACAGAGTTGAACCTTATTTTTGATTGAGCCGTTCTGAAACACTCTTTCTGTAGAAAATGCAAGTGGATATTCGGAGCGCTAAGACGGTAATACTGGAAAAAGAATATATTCAACTATAAACTACACAGAAGCATTCTGTGAAACTTCTTTCTGTTCTGTGCATTCAACTAACTGAGTTGAACCTTACTTTTGATGGAGCCGTTTTGAAACACTCTTTCTGTAGAAACTGCAATTGGACATTCTGAGAGCTAAGAGGCCTATATTGGGAAAAAGAATATCTTCAAATAAAAACTACACGGAAGAATTCTGTGAAACTTATTTCTGATATGGGCATTCAAATAATACAGTAAAACCATACTTTTGATTGAGCCGTTCTGAACACTCTTTCTGTAGAAAATGCAAGTGGACATTCGGAGCGCTAAGAGGGTAATACTGGAAAAAGTAATACCTTCAAATATGAACTACACTGAATCATTCTGTGAAATTTCTTTCTGATCTGTGCATTCAGCTAACAGAGTGAAACCATACTTTTGATTGAGCGGTTTTGAAACACTCTGTCTGTAGAAAATGCAACTGGACATTCGGAGCGCTAAGTGGGTAATAGTGGAAAAAGGAATATGTTCAAATATAAACTACACAGAAGCATTGTATGAAACATATTTCTGTTCTGTACATTCAACTAACAGCGTTGAACCTTACTTTTGATTGAGCCGTTCTTAAACACTCTTTCTGTAGAAACTGTAATTGGACATTGTGAGCGCTAGGAGGCCTATATTGCGAAAAATAATATATTCAAATAAAAACTACACAGAAACATTGTGTGAAACTTATTTGTGATATGTGCATTCAGCTAACAGAGTTAAACCATACATTTGATTGCGCAGTTCTGAACACTCCTTCTGTAGAAAATGCAAGTGGACATTCGGAGCGCTAAGAGGGTAACAGTGGAAAAAGCAATATATTCAAATATAAACTACACAGAAGCATTCTGTGAAACTTCTTTCTGATCTCTGCATTCAACTAACTGAGATAAACCTTGCTTTTGATTGAGCCGTTCTGAAACACTCTTTCTGTAGAAAATGCAATTGGACATTCTGAGCGCTAAGAGGCCTATATTGGGAAAAAGAATATCTACACATAAAAACTACACAGAAGCATTCTGTGAAACTTCTTTCTGTTCTGTGCATTCAACTAAAAGTGTTGAACCTTAGTTTTGATTGAGCCGTTCTGAAACACTCTTTCTGTAGAAAATGCAAGTGGACATTCGGAGCGCTAAGATTGTAATAGTGGAAAAAGGAATATCTCCAAATAAAAACTACACAGAAGCATTCTCTGAAACTCCTTTCTGTTCTCTGCATTCAACTAACAGAGCTGAACCTTACTTTTGAAGGAGCAGTTCTGAAACACTCTTTGTGTAGGAACTGCCAGTGGACATTCGGAGCGCTAAGACGGTAATAGTCGAAAAAGGAATATCTTCAACTAAATACTACACAGAAGCATTCTGTGAAACTTCTTTCTGTTCTGTGCATTCAACTAAAAGAGTTGAACCTTAGTTTTGATTGAGCCGTACTGAAACACTCTTTCTGTAGAAAATGAAAGTGGAGATTCGGAGCGCTAAGAGGGTAATAGTGGAAAAAGCAATATATTCAAACATAAACTACACAGAAGCATTCTGTGAAACTTCTTTCTGAACTCTGCATTCAACTAACTGAGATAAACCTTGCTTTTGATTGAGCCGTTCTGAAACACTCTTTCTGTAGAAAATGCAATTGGATATTCTGAGCGCTAAGAGTCCTATATTGGGAAAAAGAATATCTACATATTAAAACTACACAGAAGCATTCTGTGAAACTACTTTCTGTTCTGTGCATTCAACTAAAAGAGTTGAACCTTAGTTTTGATTGAGCCGTTCTGAAACACTCTTTCTGTAGAAAATGAAAGTGGAGATTCGGAGCGCTAAGTGGGTAATAGTGGAAAAAGGAATATCTTCAAATATAAACTACACAGAATCATTCTGTGAAACTACTTTCTGATCTGTGCATTCAGCTAACAGAGTTAAAACATACTTTTGATTGAGCAGTTCTGAACACTCTTTCTGTAGAAAATGCAATTGGACATTTGGAGCGCTAAGAGGGTAGTAGTAGAAAAAGGTATATATTCAATATAAACTACAGAGAAGCATTCTGTGAAACTTCTTTCTGATCTGAGCATTCAGCTAACAGAGTTAAACCATACTTTTGATTGAGCAGTTTTGAAACACTCTGTCTATAGAAAATGCAATTGGGCATTCGGAGCGCTAAGTGGGTAATAATGGAAAAAAGAATATGTTCAAATATAAACTACACAGAAGCATTGTATGAAACTTCTTTCTGTTCTGTGCATTCAACTAACAGAGTTGAAACTTACTTTTGATTGAGCCGTTCTGAAACACTCTTTCTGTAGAAACTGCAATTGGACATTCTGAGAGCTAAGAGGCCTACATTGGGAAAAAGAATATCTTCAAATAAAAACTACACAGAAGCATTCTGTGAAACTGATTTCTGATCTGTGCATTCAGTTAACAGAGCTAAACCATACTTTTGATTGAGCAGTTATGAAAGACTCTTTGTGTAGAAAATGCAAGTGGAACTTCGGAGCGCTAAGATGGTAATAGAGGAAAAAGGAATATCTCCAAATAAAAACTACACAGAAGCATTCTCTGAAACCCCTTTCTGTTCTCTGCATTCAACTAACAGAGTTTAGCCTTACTTTTGAAGGAGCAGTTCTGAAACACTCTTTGTGTAGAAACTGGAAGTGGATATTCGGAGTGCTAAGTGGGTAATAGTCAAAAAATTAATATCTTCAACTAAATTCTACAGAGAAGAATTCTGTGAAACTTCTTTCTGTACTGTGTATTCAACTAAAAGAGGTGAACCTTACTTTTCATTGAGCCGTTCTGAAACACTCTTTCTATAGAAACTGCAGTTGGACATTCTGAGCGCTAAGAGGCCTATATTGGTAAAAAGAATATCTTCATATAAACACTACACAGAGGCATTCTGTGAAACTTCTTTCTGATCTGAGCATTCAGCTAACAGAGTTAAACCATACTTTTGATTGAGCAGTTTTGAAACACTCTGTCTGTAGAAAATGCAACTGGACATTCGTAGCGCTAAGTGGGTAATAGTGGAATAAAGAATATGTTCAAATATAAACTACACAGAAGCATTGTATGAAACTTCTTTCTGTTCTGTGCATTCAAATAACAGAGTTGAACCTTACTTTTGATTGAGCCTTTCTGAAACACTCTTTCTGTAGAAACTGCAATTGGACATTCTGAGCGCAAAGAGGCCTATATTGGGAAAAAGAATGTCTACAAATAAAAACTACACAGAAAAATTGTGTGAAACTCCTTTCTGTTCTGTTTGTTCAACTAAAAGAGTTGAACCTTAGTTTTGATTGAGCCGTTCTGAAACACTCTTTCTGTAGAAAATGCAAGTGGATATTCGGAGCGCTAAGAGGGTAATAGTGGAAAAAGGAATGTCTCCAAATATAAACTACACAGAATCATTCTGTGAAACTTCTTTCTGATCTGTGCATTCAGCTAACAGAGTTAAACCATACTTTTGATTGAGCAGATCTGAACACTCTTTCTGTAGAAAATGCAACTGGACACTTGGAGCGCTAAGAGAGTAGTAGTGGAAAAAGGAATATATTCAAATATAAACTACACAGAAGCATTCTGTGAAACTTCTTTCTGATCTGAGCATTCAGCTAACAGAGTTAAACCATACTTTTGATTGAGCAGTTTTGAAACACTCTGTCTGTAGAAAATGCAACTGGACATTCGTAGCGCTAAGTGGGTAATAGTGGAAAAAAGAATATGTTCAAATATAAACTACACAGAAGCATTGTATGAAACTTCTTTCTGTTCTGTGCATTCAACTAACAGAGTTGAACCCTACTTTGATTGAGCATTTCTGAAACACTCTTTCTGTAGAAACTGCAATTGGACATTCTGAGCGGTAAGAGGCCTATATTCGGAAAAATAATATCTTCAAATAAAAACTACACAGAAGCATTGTGTGAAACTTATTTCTGATATGTTCATTAAGCTAACAGAGTTAAACCATACTTTTGATTGCGCAGTTCTGAACACTCCTTCTGTAGAAAATGCAAGTGGACATTCGGAGCGCTAAGAGGGTAATAGTGGAAAAAGGAATATATTCAAATATAAACTACACAGTAGCATTCTGTGAAAATTCTTTCTGTTCTGTGCATTCAACTAACAGAGTTGAACCTTACTTTTGATTGAGCCGTTCTGAAACACTCTTTCTGTAGAAACTGCAATTGGACATGCTAAGCGCTAAGAGGCCTATATTGGGAAAAAGAATATCTTCAAATAAAAACTACACAGATGCATTCTGTGAAACTTATTACTGATCTGTAAATTCAGTTAACAGAGGTAAAACATATTTTTGATTGAGCAGTTATGAAACACTCTTTCTGTAGAAAATGCAAGTGGAGATTCGGAGCGCTGAGAGGGTAATAGTGGAAAAAGGAAGGTCTCCAAATATAAACTACAAAGAATCATTCTGTGAAACTTCTTTCTGATCTGTGCATTCAGCTAACAGAGTTAAACCATACTTTTGATTGAGCAGATCTGAACACTCTTTCTGTAGAAAATGCAACTGGACATTTGGAGCGCTAAGAGATTAGTAGTGGAAAAAGGAATATACTCAAATATAAACTACACAGAAGCATTCTGTGAAACTTCTTTCTGATCTGAGCATTCAGCTAACAGAGTTAAACCATACTTTTGATTGAGCAGTTTTGAAACACTCTGTCTGTAGAAAATGCAACTGGACATTCGTAGCGCTAAGTGGGTAATAGTGGAAAAAAGAATATTTTCAAATATAAACTACACAGAAGCATTGTATGAAACTTCTTTCTGTTCTGTGCATTCAACTAATAGAGTTGAACCTTACTTTTGATTGAGCCGTTCTGAAACACTCTTTCTGTAGAAACTGCAATTGGACATTCTGAGCGCTAAGAGGCCTATATTGGGAAAATGAATGTCTACAAATAAAAACTAAACAGAAGAATTGTGTGAAACTTCTTTTTGTTCTGTTTGTTCAATTAAAAGAGTTGAACCTTAGTTTTGATTGAGCCGTTCTGAAACACTCTTTCTGTAGAAAATGCAAGTGGAGATTCGGAGCGCTAAAAGGGTGATAGTGGAAAAAGGAATGTCTCCAAATATAAACTACACAGAATCATTCTGTGAAACTTCTTTCTGATCTGTGCATTCAGCTAACAGAGTCAAACCATACTTTTGATTGAGGAGATCTGAACACTCTTTCTGTAGAAAATGCAACTGGACATTTGGAGCGCTAAGAGAGTAGTAGTGGAAAAAGGAATATATTCAAATACAAACTACACAGAAGCATTCTGTGAAACTTCTTTCTGATCTGAGCATTCAGCTAACAGAGTTAAACCATACTTTTGATTGAGCAGTTTTGAAACACTCTGTCTGTAGAAAATGCAACTGGACATTCGTAGCGCTAAGTGGGTAATAGTGGAAAAAAGGATATGTTCAAATATAAACTACACAGAAGCATTGTATGAAACTTCTTTCTGTTCTGTGCATTCAACTAACAGAGTTGAACCTTACTTTTGATTGAGCCTTTCTGAAACACTCTTTCTGTAGAAACTGCAATTGGACATTCTGAGCGCTAAGAGGCCTATATTGGGAAAAAAAATATCTTCAAATTAAAACTACGCAGAAGCATTGTGTGAAACTTATTTCTGATATGTTCATTAAGCTAACAGAATTAAACCATACTTTTGATTGCGCAGTTCTGAACACTCTTTCTGCAGAAAATGCAAGTGGACATTCGGAGCGCTAAGAGGGTAATAGTGGAAAAAGGAATATATTCAAATATAAACTACACAGTAGCATTCTGTGAAAATTCTTTCTGTTCTGTGCATTCAACTAACAGAGTTGAACCTTACTTTTGATTGAGCAGTTCTGAAAACTCTTTCTGTAGAAACTGCAATTGGACATGCTAAGCGCTAAGAGGCCTACATTGGGAAAAAGAATATCTTCAAATAAAAACTACACAGATGCATTCTGTGAAACTTATTTCTGATCTGTAAATTCAGTTAACAGAGATAAAACATATTTTTGATTGAGCAGTTATGAAACACTCTTTTTGTAGAAAATGCAAGTGGAGATTCGGAGCGCTAAGAGGGTAATAGTGGAAAAAGGAAGGTCTTCAAATATAAACTACACAGAATCATTCGGTGAAACTTCTTTCTGATCTGTGCCTTCAGCTAACAGAGTTAAACCATACTTTTGATTGAGCAGATCTGAGCACTCTTTCTGTAGAAAATGCAACTGGACATTTGGAGCGCTAAGAGCGTAGTAGTGGAGAAAGGAATATATTCAAATATAAACTACACAGAAGCATTCTGTGAAACTTCTTTCTGATCTGAGCATTCAGCTAACAGAGTTAAACCATACTTTTGATTGAGCAGTTTTGAAACACTCTGTCTGTAGAAAATGCAACTGGACATTCGTAGCGCTAAGTGGGTAATAGTGGAAAAAAGAATATGTTCAAATATAAACTACACAGAAGCATTGTATGAAACTACTTTCTGTTCTGTGCATTCAACTAACAGAGTTGAACCTTACTTTTGATTGAGCCGTTCTGAAACACTCTTTCTGTAGAAACTGCAATTGGACATTCTGAGCGCTAGGAGACCTATATTGGGAAAAAGAATGTCTACAAATAAAAACTACACAGAAGAATTTTGTGAAACTTCTTTCTGTTCTGTTTGTTCAACTAAAAGAGTTGAACCTTAGTTTTGATTGAGCCGTTCTGAAACACTCTTTCTGTAGAAAATGCAAGTGGAGATTCGGAGCGCTAAGAGGGTAATAGTGGAAAAAGGAATGTCTCCAAATATAAACTACACAGAATCATTCTGTGAAACTTCTTTCTGATCTGTGCATTCAGCTAACAGAGTTAAACCATACTTTTGATTGAGCAGATCTGAACACTCTTTCTGTAGAAAATGCAACTGGACATTTGGAGCGCTAAGAGAGTAGTAGTGGAAAAAGGAATATATTCAAATATAAACTACACAGAAGCATTCTGTGAAACTTCTTTCTGATCTGAGCATTCAGCTAACAGAGTTAAACCATACTTTTGATTGAGCAGTTTTGAAACACTCTGTCTGTAGAAAATGCAACTGGACATTCGTAGCGCTAAGTGGGTAATAGTGGAAAAAAGAATATGTTCAAATATAAACTACACAGAAGCATTGTATGAAACTTCTTTCTGTTCTGTGCATTCAACTAACAGAGTTGAACCTTACTTTTGATTGAGCCTTTCTGAAACACTCTTTCTGTAGAAACTGCAATTGGACATTCTGAGCGCTAAGAGGCCTCTATTGGGAAAAATAATATCTTCAAATAAAAACTACACAGAAGCATTGTGTGAAACTTATTTCTGATATGTTCATTAAGCTAACAGAGTTAAACCATACTTTTGATTGCGCAGTTCTGAACACTCTTTCTGTAGAAAATGCAAGTGGACATTCGGAGCGCTAAGAGGGTAATAGTGGAAAAAGGAATATATTCAAATATAAACTACACAGTAGCATTCTGTGAAAATTCTTTCTGTTCTGTGCATTCAACTAACAGAGTTGAACCTTACTTTTGATTGAGCCGTTCTGAAACACTCTTTCTGTAGAAATTGCAATTGGACATGCTAAGCGCTAAGAGGCCTACATTGGGAAAAAGAATATCTTCAAATAAAAACTACACAGATGCATTCTGTGAAACTTATTTCTGATCTGTAAATTCAGTTAACAGAGATAAAACATATTTTTGATTGAGCAGTTATGAAACACTCTTTTTGTAGAAAATGCAAGTGGAGATTCGGAGCGCTAAGAGGGTAATAGTGGAAAAAGGAATGTCTTCAAATATAAGCTACACAGAATCATTCTGTGAAACTTCTTTCTGATCTGTGCATTCAGCTAACATAGTTAAATCATACTTTTGATTGAGCAGATCTGAACACTCTTTCTGTAGAAAATGCAACTGGACATTTGGAGCGCTAAGAGCGTAGCAGTGGAAAAAGGAATATATTCAAATATAAACTACACAGAAGCATTCTGTGAAACTTCTTTCTGATCTGAGCATTCAGCTAACAGAGATAAACCATACTTTTGATTGAGCAGTTTTGAAACACTCTGTCTGTAGAAAATGCAACTGGACATTCGTAGCGCTAAGTGGGTAATAGTGGAAAAAAGAATATGTTCAAATATAAACTACACAGAAGCATTGTATGAAACTTCTTTCTGTTCTGTACATTCAACTAACAGAGTTGAACCTTACTTTTGATTGAGCCGTTCTGAAACCCTCTTTCTGTAGAAACTGCAATTGGACATTCTGAGCGCAAAGAGGCCTATATTGGGAAAAAGAATATCTTCAAATAAAAACTACACAGATGCATTCTGTGAAACTTATTACTGATCTGTAAATTCAGTTAACAGAGATAAAACATATTTTTGATTGAGCAGTTATGAAACACTCTTTCTGTAGAAAATGCAAGTGGAGATTCGGAACGCTAAGAGGGTAATAGTGGAAAATGGAAGGTCTCCAAATATAAACTACACAGAATCATTCTGTGAAACTTCTTTCTGATCTGTGTATTCAGCTAACAGTGTTAAACCATACTTTTGATTGAGCAGATCTGAACACTCTTTCTGTAGAAAATGCAACTGGACATTTGGAGCGCTAAGAGAGTAGTAGTGGAAAAAGGAATATATTCAAATATAAACTACACAGAAGCATTCTGTGAAACTTCTTTCTGATCTGAGCATTCAGCTAACAGAGTTAAACCATACTTTTGATTGAGCAGTTTTGAAACATTCTGTCTGTAGAAAATGCAACTGGACATTCGTAGCGCTAAGTGGGTAATAGTGGAAAAAAGAATATGTTCAAATATAAACTACACAGAAGCATTGTATGAAACTTCTTTCTGTTCTGTGCATTCAACTAACAGAGTTGAACCTTACTTTTGATTGAGCCGTTCTGAAACACTCTTTCTGTAGAAACTGCAATTGGACATTCTGAGCGCTAGGAGACCTATATTGGGAAAAAGAATGTCTACAAATAAAAACTACACAGAAGAATTTTGTGAAACTTCTTTCTGTTCTGTTTGTTCAACTAAAAGAGTTGAACCTTAGTTTTGATTGAGCCGTTCTGAAACACTCTTTCTGTAGAAAATGCAAGTGGAGATTCGGAGCGCTAAGAGGGTAATAGTGGAAAAAGGAATGTCTCCAAATATAAACTACACAGAATCATTCTGTGAAACTTCTTTCTGATCTGTGCATTCAGCTAACAGAGTTAAACCATACTTTTGATTGAGCAGATCTGAACACTCTTTCTGTGGAAAATGCAACTGGACATTTGGAGCGCTAAGAGAGTAGTAGTGGAAAAAGGAATATATTCAAATATAAACTACACAGAAGCATTCTGTGAAACTTCTTTCTGATCTGAGCATTCAGCTAACAGAGTTAAACCATACTTTTGATTGAGCAGTTTTGAAACACTCTGTCTGTAGAAAATGCAACTTGACATTCGTAGCGCTAAGTGGGTAATAGTGGAAAAAAGAATATGTTCAAATATAAACTACACAGAAGCATTGTATGAAACTTCTTTCTGTTCTGTGCATTCAACTAACAGAGTTGAACCTTACTTTTGATTGAGCCTTTCTGAAACACTCTTTCTGTAGAAAATGCAATTGGACATTCTGAGCGCTAAGAGGCCTCTATTGGGAAAAATAATATCTTCAAATAAAAACTACACAGAAGCATTGTGTGAAACTTATTTCTGATATGTTCATTAAGCTAACAGAGTTAAACCATACTTTTGATTGCGCAGTTCTGAACACTCTTTCTGTAGAAAATGCAAGTGGACATTCGGAGCGCTAAGAGGGTAATAGTGGAAAAAGGAATATATTCAAATATAAACTACACAGTAGCATTCTGTGAAAATTCTTTCTGTTCTGTGCATTCAACTAACAGAGTTGAACCTTACTTTTGATTGAGCCGTTCTGAAACACTCTTTCTGTATAAATTGCAATTGGACATGCTAAGCGCTAAGAGGCCTACATTGGGAAAAAGAATATCTTCAAATAAAAACTACACAGATGCATTCTGTGAAACTTATTTCTGATCTGTAAATTCAGTTAACAGAGATAAAACATATTTTTGATTGAGCAGTTATGAAACACTCTTTTTGTAGAAAATGCAAGTGGAGATTCGGAGCGCTAAGAGGGTAATAGTGGAAAAAGGAATGTCTTCAAATATAAGCTACACAGAATCATTCTGTGAAACTTCTTTCTGATCTGTGCATTCAGCTAACATAGTTAAATCATACTTTTGATTGAGCAGATCTGAACACTCTTTCTGTAGAAAATGCAACTGGACATTTGGAGCGCTAAGAGCGTAGCAGTGGAAAAAGGAATATATTCAAATATAAACTACACAGAAGCATTCTGTGAAACTTCTTTCTGATCTGAGCATTCAGCTAACAGAGTTAAACCATACTTTTGATTGAGCAGTTTTGAAACACTCTGTCTGTAGAAAATGCAACTGGACATTCGTAGCGCTAAGTGGGTAATAGTGGAAAAAAGAATATGTTCAAATATAAACTACACAGAAGCATTGTATAAAACTTCTTTCTGTTCTGTACATTCAACTAACAGAGTTGAACCTTACTTTTGATTGAGCCGTTCTGAAACCCTCTTTCTGTAGAAACTGCAATTGGATATTCTGAGCGCAAAGAGGCCTATATTGGGAAAAAGAATATCTTCAAATAAAAACTACACAGATGCATTCTGTGAAACTTATTACTGATCTGTAAATTCAGTTAACAAAGATAAAACATATTTTTGATTGAGCAGTTATGAAACACTCTTTCTGTAGAAAATGCAAGTGGAGATTCGGAACGCTAAGAGGGTAATAGTGGAAAATGGAAGGTCTCCAAATATAAACTACACAGAATCATTCTGTGAAACTTCTTTCTGATCTGTGTATTCAGCTAACAGTGTTAAACCATATTTTTGATTGAGCAGATCTGAACACTCTTTCTGTAGAAAATGCAACTGGACATTTGGAGCGCTAAGAGAGTAGTAGTGGAAAAAGGAATATATTCAAATATAAACTACACAGAAGCATTCTGTGAAACTTCTTTCTGATCTGAGCATTCAGCTAACAGAGTTAAACCATACTTTTGATTGAGCAGTTTTGAAACACTCTGTCTGTAGAAAATGCAACTGGACATTCGTAGCGCTAAGTGGGTAATAGTGGAAAAAAGAATATGTTCAAATATAAACTACACAGAAGCATTGTATGAAACTTCTTTCTGTTCTGTGCATTCAACTAACAGAGTTGAACCTTACTTTTGATTGAGCCGTTCTGAAACACTCTTTCTGTAGAAACTGCAATTGGACATTCTGAGCGCTAGGAGACCTATATTGGGAAAAAGAATGTCTACAAATAAAAACTACACAGAAGAATTTTGTGAAACATCTTTCTGTTCTGTTTGTTCAACTAAAAGAGTTGAACCTTAGTTTTGATTGAGCCGTTCTGAAACACTCTTTCTGTAGAAAATGCAAGTGGAGATTCGGAGCGCTAAGAGGGTAATAGTGGAAAAAGGAATGTCTCCAAATATAAACTACACAGAATCATTCTGTGAAACTTCTTTCTGATCTGTGCATTCAGCTAACAGAGTTAAACCATACTTTTGATTGAGCAGATCTGAACACTCTTTCTGTAGAAAATGCAACTGGACATTTGGAGCGCTAAGAGAGTAGTAGTGGAAAAAGGAATATATTCAAATATAAACTACACAGAAGCATTCTGTGAAACTTCTTTCTGATCTGAGCATTCAGCTAACAGAGTTAAACCATACTTTTGATTGAGCAGTTTTGAAACACTCTGTCTGTAGAAAATGCAACTGGACATTCGTAGCGCTAAGTGGGTAATAGTGGAAAAAAGAATATGTTCAAATATAAACTACACAGAAGCATTGTATGAAACTTCTTTCTGTTCTGTGCATTCAACTAACAGAGTTGAACCTTACTTTTGATTGAGCCTTTCTGAAACACTCTTTCTGTAGAAACTGCAATTGGACATTCTGACCGCTAAGAGGCCTCTATTGGGAAAAATAATATCTTCAAATAAAAACTACACAGAAGCATTGTGTGAAACTTATTTCTGATATGTTCATTAAGCTAACAGAGTTAAACCATACTTTTGATTGCGCAGTTCTGAACACTCTTTCTGTAGAAAATGCAAGTGGACATTCGGAGCGCTAAGAGGGTAATAGTGGAAAAAGGAATATATTCAAATATAAACTACACAGTAGCATTCTGTGAAAATTCTTTCTGTTCTGTGCATTCAACTAACAGAGTTGAACCTTACTTTTGATTGAGCCGTTCTGAAACACTCTTTCTGTAGAAATTGCAATTGGACATGCTAAGCGCTAAGAGGCCTACATTGGGAAAAAGAATATCTTCAAATAAAAACTACACAGATGCATTCTGTGAAACTTATTTCTGATCTGTAAATTCAGTTAACAGAGATAAAACATATTTTTGATTGAGCAGTTATGAAACACTCTTTTTGTAGAAAATGCAAGTGGAGATTCGGAGCGCTAAGAGGGTAATAGTGGAAAAAGGAATGTCTTCAAATATAAGCTACACAGAATCATTCTGTGAAACTTCTTTCTGATCTGTGCATTCAGCAAACATAGTTAAATCATACTTTTGATTGAGCAGATCTGAACACTCTTTCTGTAGAAAATGCAACTGGACATTTGGAGCGCTAAGAGCGTAGCAGTGGAAAAAGGAATATATTCAAATATAAACTACACAGAAGCATTCTGTGAAACTTTTTTCTGATCTGAGCATTCAGCTAACAGAGTTAAACCATACTTTTGATTGAGCAGTTTTGAAACACTCTGTCTATAGAAAATGCAACTGGACATTCGTAGCGCTAAGTGGGTAATAGTGGAAAAAAGAATATGTTCTAATATAAACTACACAGAAGCATTGTATGAAACTTCTTTCTGTTCTGTACATTCAACTAACAGAGTTGAACCTTACTTTTGATTGAGCCGTTCTGAAACCCTCTTTCTGTAGAAACTGCAATTGGACATTCTGAGCGCAAAGAGGCCTATATTGGGAAAAAGAATATCTTCAAATAAAAACTACACAGATGCATTCTGTGAAACTTATTACTGATCTGTAAATTCAGTTAACAGAGATAAAACATATTTTTGATTGAGCAGTTATGAAACACTCTTTCTGTAGAAAATGCAAGTGGAGATTCGGAACGCTAAGAGGGTAATAGTGGAAAATGGAAGGTCTCCAAATATAAACTACACAGAATCATTCTGTGAAACTTCTTTCTGATCTGTGTATTCAGCTAACAGTGTTAAACCATACTTTTGATTGAGCAGATCTGAGCACTCTTTCTGTAGAAAATGCAACTGGACATTTGGAGCGCTAAGAGAGTAGTAGTGGAAAAAGGAATATATTCAAATATAAACTACACAGAAGCATTCTGTGAAACTTCTTTCTGATCTGAGCATTCAGCTAACAGAGTTAAACCATACTTTTGATTGAGCAGTTTTGAAACACTCTGTCTGTAGAAAATGCAACTGGACATTCGTAGCGCTAAGTGGGTAATAGTGGAAAAAAGAATATGTTCAAATATAAACTACACAGAAGCATTGTATGAAAATTCTTTCTGTTCTGTGCATTCAACTAACAGAGTTGAACCTTACTTTTGATTGAGCCGTTCTGAAACACTCTTTCTGTAGAAACTGCAATTGGACATTCTGAGCGCTAGGAGACCTATATTGGGAAAAAGAATGTCTACAAATAAAAACTACACAGAAGAATTGTGTGAAACTTCTTTCTGTTCTGTTTGTTCAACTAAAAGAGTTGAACCTTAGTTTTGATTGAGCCGTTCTGAAACACTCTTTCTGTAGAAAATGCAAGTGGAGATTCGGAGCGCTAAGAGGGTAATAGTGGAAAAAGGAATGTCTCCAAATATAAACTACACAGAATCATTCTGTGAAACTTCTTTCTGATCTGTGCATTCAGCTAACAGAGTTAAACCATACTTTTGATTGAGCAGATCTGAACACTCTTTCTGTAGAAAATGCAACTGGACATTTGGAGCGCTAAGAGAGTAGTAGTGGAAAAAGGAATATATTCAAATATAAACTACACAGAAGCATTCTGTGAAACTTCTTTCTGATCTGAGCATTCAGCTAACAGAGTTAAACCATACTTTTGATTGAGCAGTTTTGAAACACTCTGTCTGTAGAAAATGCAACTGGACATTCGTAGCGCTAAGTGGGTAATACTGGAAAAAAGAATATGTTCAAATATAAACTACACAGAAGCATTGTATGAAACTTCTTTCTGTTCTGTGCATTCAACTAACAGAGTTGAACCTTACTTTTGATTGAGCCTTTCTGAAACACTCTTTCTGTAGAAACTGCAATTGGACACTCTGAGCGCTAAGAGGCCTCTATTGGGAAAAAAAATATCTTCAAATAAAAACTACACAGAAGCATTGTGTGAAACTTATTTCTGATATGTTCATTAAGCTAACAGAGTTAAACCATACTTTTGATTGCGCAGTTCTGAACACTCTTTCTGTAGAAAATGCAAGTGGACATTCGGAGCGCTAAGAGGGTAATAGTGGAAAAAGGAATATATTCAAATATAAACTACACAGTAGCATTCTGTGAAAATTCTTTCTGTTCTGTGCATTCAACTAACAGAGTTGAACCTTACTTTTGATTGAGCCGTTCTGAAACACTCTTTCTGTAGAAATTGCAATTGGACATGCTAAGCGCTAAGAGGCCTACATTGGGAAAAAAAATATCTTCAAATAAAAACTACACAGATGCATTCTGTGAAACTTATTTCTGATCTGTAAATTCAGTTAACAGAGATAAAACATATTTTTGATCGAGCAGTTATGAAACACTCTTTTTGTAGAAAATGCAAGTGGAGATTCGGAGCGCTAAGAGGGTAATAGTGGAAAAAGGAATGTCTTCAAATATAAGCTACACAGAATCATTCTGTGAAACTTCTTTCTGATCTGTGCATTCAGCTAACAGAGTTAAACCATACTTTTGATTGAGCAGATCTGAACACTCTTTCTGTAGAAAATGCAACTGGACATTTGGAGCGCTAAGAGCGTAGTAGTGGAAAAAGGAATATATTCAAATATAAACTACACAGAAGCATTCTGTGAAACTTCTTTCTGATCTCAGCATTCAGCTAACAGAGTTAAACCATACTTTTGATTGAGCAGTTTTGAAACACTCTGTCTGTAGAAAATGCAACTGGACATTCGTAGCACTAAGTGGGTAATAGTGGAAAAAAGAATATGTTCAAATATAAACTACACAGAAGCATTGTATGAAACTTCTTTCTGTTCTGTACATTCAACTAACAGAGTTGAACCTTACTTTTGATTGAGCCGTTCTGAAACCCTCTTTCTGTAGAAACTGCAATTGGACATTCTGAGCGCAAAGAGGCCTATATTGGGAAAAAGAATATCTTCAAATAAAAACTACACAGATGCATTCTGTGAAACTTATTACTGATCTGTAAATTCAGTTAACAGAGATAAAACATATTTTTGATTGAGCAGTTATGAAACACTCTTTCTGTAGAAAATGCAAGTGGAGATTCGGAACGCTAAGAGGGTAATAGTGGAAAAAGGAAGGTCTCCAAATATAAACTACACAGAATCATTCTGTGAAACTTCTTTCTGATCTGTGTATTCAGCTAACAGTGTTAAACCATACTTTTGATTGAGCAGATCTGAACACTCTTTCTGTAGAAAATGCAACTGGACATTTGGAGCGCTAAGAGAGTAGTAGTGGAAAAAGGAATATATTCAAATATAAACTACACAGAAGCATTCTGTGAAACTTCTTTCTGATCTGAGCATTCAGCTAACAGAGTTAAACCATACTTTTGATTGAGCAGTTTTGAAACACTCTGTCTGTAGAAAATGCAACTGGACATTCGTAGCGCTAAGTGGGTAATAGTGGAAAAAAGAATATGTTCAAATATAAACTACACAGAAGCATTGTATGAAAATTCTTTCTGTTCTGTGCATTCAACTAACAGAGTTGAACCTTACTTTTGATTGAGCCGTTCTGAAACACTTTTTCTGTAGAAACTGCAATTGGACATTTTGAGCGCAAAGAGGCCTATATTGGGAAAAAGAATGTCTACAAATAAAAACTACACAGAAAAATTGTGTGAAACTTCTTTCTGTTCTGTTTGTTCAACTAAAAGAGTTGAACCTTAGTTTTGATTGAGCCGTTCTGAAACACTCTTTCTGTAGAAAATGCAAGTGGAGATTCGGAGCGCTAAGAGGGTAATAGTGGAAAAAGGAATGTCTCCAAATATAAACTACACAGAATCATTCTGTGAAACTTCTTTCTGATCTGTGCATTCAGCTAACAGAGTTAAACCATACTTTTGATTGAGCAGATCTGAACACTCTTTCTGTAGAAAATGCAACTGGACATTTGGAGCGCTAAGAGTGTAGTAGTGGAAAAAGGAATATATTCAAATATAAACTACACAGAAGCATTCTGTGAAACTTCTTTCTGATCTGAGCATTCAGCTAACAGAGTTAAACCATACTTTTGATTGAGCAGTTTTGAAACAATCTGTCTGTAGAAAATGCAACTGGACATTCGTAGCGCTAAGTGGGTAATAGTGGAAAAAAGAATATGTTCAAATATAAACTACACAGAAGCATTGTATGAAACTTCTTTCTGTTCTGTGCATTCAACTAACAGAGTTGAACCTTACTTTTGATTGAGCCTTTCTGAAACACTCTTTCTGTAGAAACTGCAATTGGACATTCTGAGCGGTAAGAGGCCTATATTCGGAAAAATAATATCTTCAAATAAAAACTACACAGAAGCATTGTGTGAAACTTATTTCTGATAAGTTCATTAAGCTAACAGAGTTAAACCATACTTTTGATTGCGCAGTTCTGAACACTCCTTCTGTAGAAAATGCAAGTGGACATTCGGAGCGCTAAGAGGGTAATTGTGGAAAAAGGAATGTATTCAAATATAAACTACACAGTAGCATTCTGTGAAAATTCTTTCTGTTCTGTGCATTCAACTAACAGAGTTGAACCTTACTTTTGATTGAGCCGTTCTGAAACACACTTTCTGTAGAAACTGCAATTGGACATGCTAAGCGCTAAGAGGCCTATATTGGGAAAAAGAATATCTTCAAATGAAAACTACACAGATGCATTCTGTGAAACTTATTACTGATCTGTAAATTCAGTTAACAGAGATAAAACATATTTTTGATTGAGCAGTTATGAAACACTCTTTCTGTAGAAAATGCAAGTGGAGATTCGGAGCGCTAAGAGGGTAATAGTGGAAAAAGGAAGGTCTCCAAATATAAACTACACAGAATCATTCTGTGAAACTTCTTTCTGATCTGTGCATTCAGCTAACAGGGTTAAACCACACTTTTGATTGAGCAGATCTGAACACTCTTTCTGTAGAAAATGCAACTGGACATTTGGATCGCTAAGAGAGTAGTAGTGGAAAAAGGAATATATTCAAATATAAACTACACAGAAGCATTCTGTGAAACTTCTTTCTGATCTGAGCATTCAGCTAACAGAGTTAAACCATACTTTTGATTGAGCAGTTTTGAAACACTCTGTCTGTAGAAAATGCAACTGGACATTCGTAGCGCTAAGTGGGTAATAGTGGAAAAAAGAATATGTTCAAATATAAACTACACAGAAGCATTGTATGAAACTTCTTTCTGTTCTGTACATTCAACTAACAGAGTTGAACCTTACTTTTGATTGAGCCGTTCTGAAACCCTCTTTCTGTAGAAACTGCAATTGGACATTCTGAGCGCAAAGAGGCCTATATTGGGAAAAAGAATATCTTCAAATAAAAACTACACAGATGCATTCTGTGAAACTTATTACTGATCTGTAAATTCAGTTAACAGAGATAAAACATATTTTTGATTGAGCAGTTATGAAACACTCTTTCTGTAGAAAATGCAAGTGGAGATTCGGAACGCTAAGAGGGTAATAGTGGAAAAAGGAAGGTCTCCAAATATAAACTACACAGAATCATTCTGTGAAACTTCTTTCTGATCTGTGTATTCAGCTAACAGTGTTAAACCATACTTTTGATTGAGCAGATCTGAACACTCTTTCTGTAGAAAATGCAACTGGACATTTGGAGCGCTAAGAGAGTAGTAGTGGAAAAAGGAATATATTCAAATATAAACTACACAGAAGCATTCTGTGAAACTTCTTTCTGATCTGAGCATTCAGCTAACAGAGTTAAACCATACTTTTGATTGAGCAGTTTTGAAACACTCTGTCTGTAGAAAATGCAACTGGACATTCGTAGCGCTAAGTGGGTAATAGTGGAAAAAAGAATATGTTCAAATATAAACTACACAGAAGCATTGTATGAAAATTCTTTCTGTTCTGTGCATTCAACTAACAGAGTTGAACCTTACTTTTGATTGAGCCGTTCTGAAACACTTTTTCTGTAGAAACTGCAATTGGACATTTTGAGCGCAAAGAGGCCTATATTGGGAAAAAGAATGTCTACAAATAAAAACTACACAGAAAAATTGTGTGAAACTTCTTTCTGTTCTGTTTGTTCAACTAAAAGAGTTGAACCTTAGTTTTGATTGAGCCGTTCTGAAACACTCTTTCTGTAGAAAATGCAAGTGGAGATTCGGAGCGCTAAGAGGGTAATAGTGGAAAAAGGAATGTCTCCAAATATAAACTACACAGAATCATTCTGTGAAACTTCTTTCTGATCTGTGCATTCAGCTAACAGAGTTAAACCATACTTTTGATTGAGCAGATCTGAACACTCTTTCTGTAGAAAATGCAACTGGACATTTGGAGCGCTAAGAGTGTAGTAGTGGAAAAAGGAATATATTCAAATATAAACTACACAGAAGCATTCTGTGAAACTTCTTTCTGATCTGAGCATTCAGCTAACAGAGTTAAACCATACTTTTGATTGAGCAGTTTTGAAACAATCTGTCTGTAGAAAATGCAACTGGACATTCGTAGCGCTAAGTGGGTAATAGTGGAAAAAAGAATATGTTCAAATATAAACTACACAGAAGCATTGTATGAAACTTCTTTCTGTTCTGTGCATTCAACTAACAGAGTTGAACCTTACTTTTGATTGAGCCTTTCTGAAACACTCTTTCTGTAGAAACTGCAATTGGACATTCTGAGCGGTAAGAGGCCTATATTCGGAAAAATAATATCTTCAAATAAAAACTACACAGAAGCATTGTGTGAAACTTATTTCTGATAAGTTCATTAAGCTAACAGAGTTAAACCATACTTTTGATTGAGCAGTTTTGAAACACTCTGTCTGTAGAAAATGCAACTGGACATTCGTAGCGCTAAGTGGGTAATAGTGGAAAAAAGAATATGTTCAAATATAAACTACACAGAAGCATTGTATGAAACTTCTTTCTGTTCTGTACATTCAACTAACAGAGTTGAACCTTACTTTTGATTGAGCCGTTCTGAAACCCTCTTTCTGTAGAAACTGCAATTGGACATTCTGAGCGCAAAGAGGCCTATATTGGGAAAAAGAATATCTTCAAATAAAAACTACACAGATGCATTCTGTGAAACTTATTACTGATCTGTAAATTCAGTTAACAGAGATAAAACATATTTTTGATTGAGCAGTTATGAAACACTCTTTCTGTAGAAAATGCAAGTGGAGATTCGGAACGCTAAGAGGGTAATAGTGGAAAAAGGAAGGTCTCCAAATATAAACTACACAGAATCATTCTGTGAAACTTCTTTCTGATCTGTGCATTCAGCTAACAGTGTTAAACCATACTTTTGATTGAGCAGATCTGAACACTCTTTCTGTAGAAAATGCAACTGGACATTTGGAGCGCTAAGAGAGTAGTAGTGGAAAAAGGAATATATTCAAATATAAACTACACAGAAGCATTCTGTGAAACTTCTTTCTGATCTGAGCATTCAGCTAACAGAGTTAAACCATACTTTTGATTGAGCAGTTTTGAAACACTCTGTCTGTAGAAAATGCAACTGGACATTCGTAGCGCTAAGTGGGTAATAGTGGAAAAAAGAATATGTTCAAATATAAACTACACAGAAGCATTGTATGAAAATTCTTTCTGTTCTGTGCATTCAACTAACAGAGTTGAACCTTACTTTTGATTGAGCCGTTCTGAAACACTTTTTCTGTAGAAACTGCAATTGGACATTTTGAGCGCAAAGAGGCCTATATTGGGAAAAAGAATGTCTACAAATAAAAACTACACAGAAAAATTGTGTGAAACTTCTTTCTGTTCTGTTTGTTCAACTAAAAGAGTTGAACCTTAGTTTTGATTGAGCCGTTCTGAAACACTCTTTCTGTAGAAAATGCAAGTGGAGATTCGGAGCGCTAAGAGGGTAATAGTGGAAAAAGGAATGTCTCCAAATATAAACTACACAGAATCATTCTGTGAAACTTCTTTCTGATCTGTGCATTCAGCTAACAGAGTTAAACCATACTTTTGATTGAGCAGATCTGAACACTCTTTCTGTAGAAAATGCAACTGGACATTTGGAGCGCTAAGAGTGTAGTAGTGGAAAAAGGAATATATTCAAATATAAACTACACAGAAGCATTCTGTGAAACTTCTTTCTGATCTGAGCATTCAGCTAACAGAGTTAAACCATACTTTTGATTGAGCAGTTTTGAAACAATCTGTCTGTAGAAAATGCAACTGGACATTCGTAGCGCTAAGTGGGTAATAGTGGAAAAAAGAATATGTTCAAATATAAACTACACAGAAGCATTGTATGAAACTTCTTTCTGTTCTGTGCATTCAACTAACAGAGTTGAACCTTACTTTTGATTGAGCCTTTCTGAAACACTCTTTCTGTAGAAACTGCAATTGGACATTCTGAGCGGTAAGAGGCCTATATTCGGAAAAATAATATCTTCAAATAAAAACTACACAGAAGCATTGTGTGAAACTTATTTCTGATAAGTTCATTAAGCTAACAGAGTTAAACCATACTTTTGATTGCGCAGTTCTGAACACTCCTTCTGTAGAAAATGCAAGTGGACATTCGGAGCGCTAAGAGGGTAATTGTGGAAAAAGGAATGTATTCAAATATAAACTACACAGTAGCATTCTGTGAAAATTCTTTCTGTTCTGTGCATTCAACTAACAGAGTTGAACCTTACTTTTGATTGAGCCGTTCTGAAACACACTTTCTGTAGAAATTGCAATTGGACATGCTAAGCGCTAAGAGGCCTACATTGGGAAAAAGAATATCTTCAAATAAAAACTACACAGATGCATTCTGTGAAACTTATTTCTGATCTGTAAATTCAGTTAACAGAGATAAAACATATTTTTGATTGAGCAGTTATGAAACACTCTTTTTGTAGAAAATGCAAGTGGAGATTCGGAGCGCTAAGAGGGTAATAGTGGAAAAAGGAATGTCTTCAAATATAAGCTACACAGAATCATTCTGTGAAACTTCTTTCTGATCTGTGCATTCAGCTAACATAGTTAAATCATACTTTTGATTGAGCAGATCTGAACACTCTTTCTGTAGAAAATGCAACTGGACATTTGGAGCGCTAAGAGCGTAGCAGTGGAAAAAGGAATATATTCAAATATAAACTACACAGAAGCATTCTGTGAAACTTCTTTCTGATCTGAGCATTCAGCTAACAGAGTTAAACCATACTTTTGATTGAGCAGTTTTGAAACACTCTGTCTGTAGAAAATGCAACTGGACATTCGTAGCGCTAAGTGGGTAATAGTGGAAAAAAGAATATGTTCAAATATAAACTACACAGAAGCATTGTATGAAACTTCTTTCTGTTCTGTACATTCAACTAACAGAGTTGAACCTTACTTTTGATTGAGCCGTTCTGAAACCCTCTTTCTGTAGAAACTGCAATTGGACATTCTGAGCGCAAAGAGGCCTATATTGGGAAAAAGAATATCTTCAAATAAAAACTACACAGATGCATTCTGTGAAACTTATTACTGATCTGTAAATTCAGTTAACAGAGATAAAACATATTTTTGATTGAGCAGTTATGAAACACTCTTTCTGTAGAAAATGCAAGTGGAGATTCGGAACGCTAAGAGGGTAATAGTGGAAAATGGAAGGTCTCCAAATATAAACTACACAGAATCATTCTGTGAAACTTCTTTCTGATCTGTGTATTCAGCTAACAGTGTTAAACCATACTTTTGATTGAGCAGATCTGAACACTCTTTCTGTAGAAAATGCAACTGGACATTTGGAGCGCTAAGAGAGTAGTAGTGGAAAAAGGAATATATTCAAATATAAACTACACAGAAGCATTCTGTGAAACTTCTTTCTGATCTGAGCATTCAGCTAACAGAGTTAAACCATACTTTTGATTGAGCAGTTTTGAAACACTCTGTCTGTAGAAAATGCAACTGGACATTCGTAGCGCTAAGTGGGTAATAGTGGAAAAAAGAATATGTTCAAATATAAACTACACAGAAGCATTGTATGAAACTTCTTTCTGTTCTGTGCATTCAACTAACAGAGTTGAACCTTACTTTTGATTGAGCCGTTCTGAAACACTCTTTCTGTAGAAACTGCAATTGGACATTCTGAGCGCTAGGAGACCTATATTGGGAAAAAGAATGTCTACAAATAAAAACTACACAGAAGAATTTTGTGAAACTTCTTTCTGTTCTGTTTGTTCAACTAAAAGAGTTGAACCTTAGTTTTGATTGAGCCGTTCTGAAACACTCTTTCTGTAGAAAATGCAAGTGGAGTTTCGGAGCGCTAAGAGGGTAATAGTGGAAAAAGGAATGTCTCCAAATATAAACTACACAGAATCATTCTGTGAAACTTCTTTCTGATCTGTGCATTCAGCTAACAGAGTTAAACCATACTTTTGATTGAGCAGATCTGAACACTCTTTCTGTAGAAAATGCAACTGGACATTTGGAGCGCTAAGAGAGTAGTAGTGGAAAAAGGAATATATTCAAATATAAACTACACAGAAGCATTCTGTGAAACTTCTTTCTGATCTGAGCATTCAGCTAACAGAGTTAAACCATACTTTTGATTGAGCAGTTTTGAAACACTCTGTCTGTAGAAAATGCAACTGGACATTCGTAGCGCTAAGTGGGTAATAGTGGAAAAAAGAATATGTTCAAATATAAACTACACAGAAGCATTGTATGAAACTTCTTTCTGTTCTGTGCATTCAACTAACAGAGTTGAACCTTACTTTTGATTGAGCCTTTCTGAAACACTCTTTCTGTAGAAACTGCAATTGGACATTCTGAGCGCTAAGAGGCCTCTATTGGGAAAAATAATATCTTCAAATAAAAACTACACAGAAGCATTGTGTGAAACTTATTTCTGATATGTTCATTAAGCTAACAGAGTTAAACCATACTTTTGATTGCGCAGTTCTGAACACTCTTTCTGTAGAAAATGCAAGTGGACATTCGGAGCGCTAAGAGGGTAATAGTGGAAAAAGGAATATATTCAAATATAAACTACACAGTAGCATTCTGTGAAAATTCTTTCTGTTCTGTGCATTCAACTAACAGAGTTGAACCTTACTTTTGATTGAGCCGTTCTGAAACACTCTTTCTGTAGAAATTGCAATTGGACATGCTAAGCGCTAAGAGGCCTACATTGGGAAAAAGAATATCTTCAAATAAAAACTACACAGATGCATTCTGTGAAACTTATTTCTGATCTGTAAATTCAGTTAACAGAGATAAAACATATTTTTGATTGAGCAGTTATGAAACACTCTTTTTGTAGAAAATGCAAGTGGAGATTCGGAGCGCTAAGAGGGTAATAGTGGAAAAAGGAATGTCTTCAAATATAAGCTACACAGAATCATTCTGTGAAACTTCTTTCTGATCTGTGCATTCAGCTAACATAGTTAAATCATACTTTTGATTGAGCAGATCTGAACACTCTTTCTGTAGAAAATGCAACTGGACATTTGGAGCGCTAAGTGCGTAGCAGTGGAAAAAGGAATATATTCAAATATAAACTACACAGAAGCATTCTGTGAAACTTCTTTCTGATCTGAGCATTCAGCTAACAGAGTTAAACCATACTTTTGATTGAGCAGTTTTGAAACACTCTGTCTGTAGAAAATGCAACTGGACATTCGTAGCGCTAAGTGGGTAATAGTGGAAAAAAGAATATGTTCAAATATAAACTACACAGAAGCATTGTATGAAACTTCTTTCTGTTCTGTACATTCAACTAACAGAGTTGAACCTTACTTTTGATTGAGCCGTTCTGAAACCCTCTTTCTGTAGAAACTGCAATTGGACATTCTGAGCGCAAAGAGGCCTATATTGGGAAAAAGAATATCTTCAAATAAAAACTACACAGATGCATTCTGTGAAACTTATTACTGATCTGTAAATTCAGTTAACAGAGATAAAACATATTTTTGATTGAGCAGTTATGAAACACTCTTTCTGTAGAAAATGCAAGTGGAGATTCGGAACGCTAAGAGGGTAATAGTGGAAAATGGAAGGTCTCCAAATATAAACTACACAGAATCATTCTGTGAAACTTCTTTCTGATCTGTGTATTCAGCTAACAGTGTTAAACCATACTTTTGATTGAGCAGATCTGAACACTCTTTCTGTAGAAAATGCAACTGGACATTTGGAGCGCTAAGAGAGTAGTAGTGGAAAAAGGAATATATTCAAATATAAACTACACAGAAGCATTCTGTGAAACTTCTTTCTGATCTGAGCATTCAGCTAACAGAGTTAAACCATACTTTTGATTGAGCAGTTTTGAAACACTCTGTCTGTAGAAAATGCAACTGGACATTCGTAGCGCTAAGTGGGTAATAGTGGAAAAAAGAATATGTTCAAATATAAACTACACAGAAGCATTGTATGAAAATTCTTTCTGTTCTGTGCATTCAACTAACAGAGTTGAACCTTACTTTTGATTGAGCCGTTCTGAAACACTCTTTCTGTAGAAACTGCAATTGGACATTCTGAGCGCTAGGAGACCTATATTGGGAAAAAGAATGTCTACAAATAAAAACTACACAGAAGAATTGTGTGAAACTTCTTTCTGTTCTGTTTGTTCAACTAAAAGAGTTGAACCTTAGTTTTGATTGAGCCGTTCTGAAACACTCTTTCTGTAGAAAATGCAAGTGGAGATTCGGAGCGCTAAGAGGGTAATAGTGGAAAAAGGAATGTCTCCAAATATAAACTACACAGAATCATTCTGTGAAACTTCTTTCTGATCTGTGCATTCAGCTAACAGAGTTAAACCATACTTTTGATTGAGCAGATCTGAACACTCTTTCTGTAGAAAATGCAACTGGACATTTGGAGCGCTAAGAGAGTAGTAGTGGAAAAAGGAATATATTCAAATATAAACTACACAGAAGCATTCTGTGAAACTTCTTTCTGATCTGAGCATTCAGCTAACAGAGTTAAACCATACTTTTGATTGAGCAGTTTTGAAACACTCTGTCTGTAGAAAATGCAACTGGACATTCGTAGCGCTAAGTGGGTAATAGTGGAAAAAAGAATATGTTCAAATATAAACTACACAGAAGCATTGTATGAAACTTCTTTCTGTTCTGTGCATTCAACTAACAGAGTTGAACCTTACTTTTGATTGAGCCTTTCTGAAACACTCTTTCTGTAGAAACTGCAATTGGACATTCTGAGCGCTAAGAGGCCTCTATTGGGAAAAAAAATATCTTCAAATAAAAACTACACAGAAGCATTGTGTGAAACTTATTTCTGATATGTTCATTAAGCTAACAGAGTTAAACCATACTTTTGATTGCGCAGTTCTGAACACTCTTTCTGTAGAAAATGCAAGTGGACATTCGGAGCGCTAAGAGGGTAATAGTGGAAAAAGGAATATATTCAAATATAAACTACACAGTAGCATTCTGTGAAAATTCTTTCTGTTCTGTGCATTCAACTAACAGAGTTGAACCTTACTTTTGATTGAGCCGTTCTGAAACACTCTTTCTGTAGAAATTGCAATTGGACATGCTAAGCGCTAAGAGGCCTACATTGGGAAAAAAAATATCTTCAAATAAAAACTACACAGATGCATTCTGTGAAACTTATTTCTGATCTGTAAATTCAGTTAACAGAGATAAAACATATTTTTGATTGAGCAGTTATGAAACACTCTTTTTGTAGAAAATGCAAGTGGAGATTCGGAGCGCTAAGATTGTAATAGTGGAAAAAGGAATGTCTTCAAATATAAGCTACACAGAATCATTCTGTGAAACTTCTTTCTGATCTGTGCATTCAGCTAACAGAGTTAAACCATACTTTTGATTGAGCAGATCTGAACACTCTTTCTGTAGAAAATGCAACTGGACATTTGGAGCGCTAAGAGCGTAGTAGTGGAAAAAGGAATATATTCAAATATAAACTACACAGAAGCATTCTGTGAAACTTCTTTCTGATCTCAGCATTCAGCTAACAGAGTTAAACCATACTTTTGATTGAGCAGTTTTGAAACACTCTGTCTGTAGAAAATGCAACTGGACATTCGTAGCGCTAAGTGGGTAATAGTGGAAAAAAGAATATGTTCAAATATAAACTACACAGAAGCATTGTATGAAACTTCTTTCTGTTCTGTACATTCAACTAACAGAGTTGAACCTTACTTTTGATTGAGCCGTTCTGAAACCCTCTTTCTGTAGAAACTGCAATTGGACATTCTGAGCGCAAAGAGGCCTATATTGGGAAAAAGAATATCTTCAAATAAAAACTACACAGATGCATTCTGTGAAACTTATTACTGATCTGTAAATTCAGTTAACAGAGATAAAACATATTTTTGATTGAGCAGTTATGAAACACTCTTTCTGTAGAAAATGCAAGTGGAGATTCGGAACGCTAAGAGGGTAATAGTGGAAAATGGAATGTCTCCAAATATAAACTACACAGAATCATTCTGTGAAACTTCTTTCTGATCTGTGTATTCAGCTAACAGTGTTAAACCATACTTTTGATTGAGCAGATCTGAACACTCTTTCTGTAGAAAATGCAACTGGACATTTGGAGCGCTAAGAGAGTAGTAGTGGAAAAAGGAATATATTCAAATATAAACTACACAGAAGCATTCTGTGAAACTTCTTTCTGATCTGAGCATTCAGCTAACAGAGTTAAACCATACTTTTGATTGAGCAGTTTTGAAACACTCTGTCTGTAGAAAATGCAACTGGACATTCGTAGCGCTAAGTGGGTAATAGTGGAAAAAAGAATATGTTCAAATATAAACTACACAGAAGCATTGTATGAAACTTCTTTCTGTTCTGTGCATTCAACTAACAGAGTTGAACCTTACTTTTGATTGAGCCTTTCTGAAACACTCTTTCTGTAGAAACTGCAATTGGACATTCTGAGCGCTAAGAGGCCTCTATTGGGAAAAAAAATATCTTCAAATAAAAACTACACAGAAGCATTGTGTGAAACTTATTTCTGATATGTTCATTAAGCTAACAGAGTTAAACCATACTTTTGATTGCGCAGTTCTGAACACTCTTTCTGTAGAAAATGCAAGTGGACATTCGGAGCGCTAAGAGGGTAATAGTGGAAAAAGGAATATATTCAAATATAAACTACACAGTAGCATTCTGTGAAAATTCTTTCTGTTCTGTGCATTCAACTAACAGAGTTGAACCTTACTTTTGATTGAGCCGTTCTGAAACACTCTTTCTGTAGAAATTGCAATTGGACATGCTAAGCGCTAAGAGGCCTACATTGGGAAAAAAAATATCTTCAAATAAAAACTACACAGATGCATTCTGTGAAACTTATTTCTGATCTGTAAATTCAGTTAACAGAGATAAAACATATTTTTGATTGAGCAGTTATGAAACACTCTTTTTGTAGAAAATGCAAGTGGAGATTCGGAGCGCTAAGATTGTAATAGTGGAAAAAGTAATGTCTTCAAATATAAGCTACACAGAATCATTCTGTGAAACTTCTTTCTGATCTGTGCATTCAGCCAACAGAGTTAAACCATACTTTTGATTGAGCAGATCTGAACACTCTTTCTGTAGAAAATGCAACTGGACATTTGGAGCGCTAAGAGCGTAGTAGTGGAAAAAGGAATATATTCAAATATAAACTACACAGAAGCATTCTGTGAAACTTCTTTCTGATCTCAGCATTCAGCTAACAGAGTTAAACCATACTTTTGATTGAGCAGTTTTGAAACACTCTGTCTGTAGAAAATGCAACTGGACATTCGTAGCGCTAAGTGGGTAATAGTGGAAAAAAGAATATGTTCAAATATAAACTACACAGAAGCATTGTATGAAACTTCTTTCTGTTCTGTACATTCAACTAACAGAGTTGAACCTTACTTTTGATTGAGCCGTTCTGAAACCCTCTTTCTGTAGAAACTGCAATTGGACATTCTGAGCGCAAAGAGGCCTATATTGGGAAAAAGAATATCTTCAAATAAAAACTACACAGATGCATTCTGTGAAACTTATTACTGATCTGTAAATTCAGTTAACAGAGATAAAACATATTTTTGATTGAGCAGTTATGAAACACTCTTTCTGTAGAAAATGCAAGTGGAGATTCGGAACGCTAAGAGGGTAATAGTGGAAAATGGAAGGTCTCCAAATATAAACTACACAGAATCATTCTGTGAAACTTCTTTCTGATCTGTGTATTCAGCTAACAGTGTTAAACCATACTTTTGATTGAGCAGATCTGAACACTCTTTCTGTAGAAAATGCAACTGGACATTTGGAGCGCTAAGAGAGTAGTAGTGGAAAAAGGAATATATTCAAATATAAACTACACAGAAGCATTCTGTGAAACTTCTTTCTGATCTGAGCATTCAGCTAACAGAGTTAAACCATACTTTTGATTGAGCAGTTTTGAAACACTCTGTCTGTAGAAAATGCAACTGGACATTCGTAGCGCTAAGTGGGTAATAGTGGAAAAAAGAATATGTTCAAATATAAACTACACAGAAGCATTGTATGAAAATTCTTTCTGTTCTGTGCATTCAACTAACAGAGTTGAACCTTACTTTTGATTGAGCCGTTCTGAAACACTCTTTCTGTAGAAACTGCAATTGGACATTCTGAGCGCTAGGAGACCTATATTGGGAAAAAGAATGTCTACAAATAAAAACTACACAGAAGAATTGTGTGAAACTTCTTTCTGTTCTGTTTGTTCAACTAAAAGAGTTGAACCTTAGTTTTGATTGAGCCGTTCTGAAACACTCTTTCTGTAGAAAATGCAAGTGGAGATTCGGAGCGCTAAGAGGGTAATAGTGGAAAAAGGAATGTCTCCAAATATAAACTACACAGAATCATTCTGTGAAACTTCTTTCTGATCTGTGCATTCAGCTAACAGAGTTAAACCATACTTTTGATTGAGCAGATCTGAACACTCTTTCTGTAGAAAATGCAACTGGACATTTGGAGCGCTAAGAGAGTAGTAGTGGAAAAAGGAATATATTCAAATATAAACTACACAGAAGCATTCTGTGAAACTTCTTTCTGATCTGAGCATTCAGCTAACAGAGTTAAACCATACTTTTGATTGAGCAGTTTTGAAACACTCTGTCTGTAGAAAATGCAACTGGACATTCGTAGCGCTAAGTGGGTAATAGTGGAAAAAAGAATATGTTCAAATATAAACTACACAGAAGCATTGTATGAAACTTCTTTCTGTTCTGTGCATTCAACTAACAGAGTTGAACCTTACTTTTGATTGAGCCTTTCTGAAACACTCTTTCTGTAGAAACTGCAATTGGACATTCTGAGCGCTAAGAGGCCTCTATTGGGAAAAAAAATATCTTCAAATAAAAACTACACAGAAGCATTGTGTGAAACTTATTTCTGATATGTTCATTAAGCTAACAGAGTTAAACCATACTTTTGATTGCGCAGTTCTGAACACTCTTTCTGTAGAAAATGCAAGTGGACATTCGGAGCGCTAAGAGGGTAATAGTGGAAAAAGGAATATATTCAAATATAAACTACACAGTAGCATTCTGTGAAAATTCTTTCTGTTCTGTGCATTCAACTAACAGAGTTGAACCTTACTTTTGATTGAGCCGTTCTGAAACACTCTTTCTGTAGAAATTGCAATTGGACATGCTAAGCGCTAAGAGGCCTACATTGGGAAAAAAAATATCTTCAAATAAAAACTACACAGATGCATTCTGTGAAACTTATTTCTGATCTGTAAATTCAGTTAACAGAGATAAAACATATTTTTGATTGAGCAGTTATGAAACACTCTTTTTGTAGAAAATGCAAGTGGAGATTCGGAGCGCTAAGATTGTAATAGTGGAAAAAGGAATGTCTTCAAATATAAGCTACACAGAATCATTCTGTGAAACTTCTTTCTGATCTGTGCATTCAGCTAACAGAGTTAAACCATACTTTTGATTGAGCAGATCTGAACACTCTTTCTGTAGAAAATGCAACTGGACATTTGGAGCGCTAAGAGCGTAGTAGTGGAAAAAGGAATATATTCAAATATAAACTACACAGAAGCATTCTGTGAAACTTCTTTCTGATCTCAGCATTCAGCTAACAGAGTTAAACCATACTTTTGATTGAGCAGTTTTGAAACACTCTGTCTGTAGAAAATGCAACTGGACATTCGTAGCGCTAAGTGGGTAATAGTGGAAAAAAGAATATGTTCAAATATAAACTACACAGAAGCATTGTATGAAACTTCTTTCTGTTCTGTACATTCAACTAACAGAGTTGAACCTTACTTTTGATTGAGCCGTTCTGAAACCCTCTTTCTGTAGAAACTGCAATTGGACATTCTGAGCGCAAAGAGGCCTATATTGGGAAAAAGAATATCTTCAAATAAAAACTACACAGATGCATTCTGTGAAACTTATTACTGATCTGTAAATTCAGTTAACAGAGATAAAACATATTTTTGATTGAGCAGTTATGAAACACTCTTTCTGTAGAAAATGCAAGTGGAGATTCGGAACGCTAAGAGGGTAATAGTGGAAAATGGAAGGTCTCCAAATATAAACTACACAGAATCATTCTGTGAAACTTCTTTCTGATCTGTGTATTCAGCTAACAGTGTTAAACCATACTTTTGATTGAGCAGATCTGAACACTCTTTCTGTAGAAAATGCAACTGGACATTTGGAGCGCTAAGAGAGTAGTAGTGGAAAAAGGAATATATTCAAATATAAACTACACAGAAGCATTCTGTGAAACTTCTTTCTGATCTGAGCATTCAGCTAACAGAGTTAAACCATACTTTTGATTGAGCAGTTTTGAAACACTCTGTCTGTAGAAAATGCAACTGGACATTCGTAGCGCTAAGTGGGTAATAGTGGAAAAAAGAATATGTTCAAATATAAACTACACAGAAGCATTGTATGAAAATTCTTTCTGTTCTGTGCATTCAACTAACAGAGTTGAACCTTACTTTTGATTGAGCCGTTCTGAAACACTCTTTCTGTAGAAACTGCAATTGGACATTCTGAGCGCTAGGAGACCTATATTGGGAAAAAGAATGTCTACAAATAAAAACTACACAGAAGAATTGTGTGAAACTTCTTTCTGTTCTGTTTGTTCAACTAAAAGAGTTGAACCTTAGTTTTGATTGAGCCGTTCTGAAACACTCTTTCTGTAGAAAATGCAAGTGGAGATTCGGAGCGCTAAGAGGGTAATAGTGGAAAAAGGAATGTCTCCAAATATAAACTACACAGAATCATTCTGTGAAACTTCTTTCTGATCTGTGCATTCAGCTAACAGAGTTAAACCATACTTTTGATTGAGCAGATCTGAACACTCTTTCTGTAGAAAATGCAACTGGACATTTGGAGCGCTAAGAGAGTAGTAGTGGAAAAAGGAATATATTCAAATATAAACTACACAGAAGCATTCTGTGAAACTTCTTTCTGATCTGAGCATTCAGCTAACAGAGTTAAACCATACTTTTGATTGAGCAGTTTTGAAACACTCTGTCTGTAGAAAATGCAACTGGACATTCGTAGCGCTAAGTGGGTAATAGTGGAAAAAAGAATATGTTCAAATATAAACTACACAGAAGCATTGTATGAAACTTCTTTCTGTTCTGTGCATTCAACTAACAGAGTTGAACCTTACTTTTGATTGAGCCTTTCTGAAACACTCTTTCTGTAGAAACTGCAATTGGACATTCTGAGCGCTAAGAGGCCTCTATTGGGAAAAAAAATATCTTCAAATAAAAACTACACAGAAGCATTGTGTGAAACTTATTTCTGATATGTTCATTAAGCTAACAGAGTTAAACCATACTTTTGATTGCGCAGTTCTGAACACTCTTTCTGTAGAAAATGCAAGTGGACATTCGGAGCGCTAAGAGGGTAATAGTGGAAAAAGGAATATATTCAAATATAAACTACACAGTAGCATTCTGTGAAAATTCTTTCTGTTCTGTGCATTCAACTAACAGAGTTGAACCTTACTTTTGATTGAGCCGTTCTGAAACACTCTTTCTGTAGAAATTGCAATTGGACATGCTAAGCGCTAAGAGGCCTACATTGGGAAAAAAAATATCTTCAAATAAAAACTACACAGATGCATTCTGTGAAACTTATTTCTGATCTGTAAATTCAGTTAACAGAGATAAAACATATTTTTGATTGAGCAGTTATGAAACACTCTTTTTGTAGAAAATGCAAGTGGAGATTCGGAGCGCTAAGATTGTAATAGTGGAAAAAGGAATGTCTTCAAATATAAGCTACACAGAATCATTCTGTGAAACTTCTTTCTGATCTGTGCATTCAGCTAACAGAGTTAAACCATACTTTTGATTGAGCAGATCTGAACACTCTTTCTGTAGAAAATGCAACTGGACATTTGGAGCGCTAAGAGCGTAGTAGTGGAAAAAGGAATATATTCAAATATAAACTACACAGAAGCATTCTGTGAAACTTCTTTCTGATCTCAGCATTCAGCTAACAGAGTTAAACCATACTTTTGATTGAGCAGTTTTGAAACACTCTGTCTGTAGAAAATGCAACTGGACATTCGTAGCGCTAAGTGGGTAATAGTGGAAAAAAGAATATGTTCAAATATAAACTACACAGAAGCATTGTATGAAACTTCTTTCTGTTCTGTACATTCAACTAACAGAGTTGAACCTTACTTTTGATTGAGCCGTTCTGAAACCCTCTTTCTGTAGAAACTGCAATTGGACATTCTGAGCGCAAAGAGGCCTATATTGGGAAAAAGAATATCTTCAAATAAAAACTACACAGATGCATTCTGTGAAACTTATTACTGATCTGTAAATTCAGTTAACAGAGATAAAACATATTTTTGATTGAGCAGTTATGAAACACTCTTTCTGTAGAAAATGCAAGTGGAGATTCGGAACGCTAAGAGGGTAATAGTGGAAAATGGAATGTCTCCAAATATAAACTACACAGAATCATTCTGTGAAACTTCTTTCTGATCTGTGTATTCAGCTAACAGTGTTAAACCATACTTTTGATTGAGCAGATCTGAACACTCTTTCTGTAGAAAATGCAACTGGACATTTGGAGCGCTAAGAGAGTAGTAGTGGAAAAAGGAATATATTCAAATATAAACTACACAGAAGCATTCTGTGAAACTTCTTTCTGATCTGAGCATTCAGCTAACAGAGTTAAACCATACTTTTGATTGAGCAGTTTTGAAACACTCTGTCTGTAGAAAATGCAACTGGACATTCGTAGCGCTAAGTGGGTAATAGTGGAAAAAAGAATATGTTCAAATATAAACTACACAGAAGCATTGTATGAAACTTCTTTCTGTTCTGTGCATTCAACTAACAGAGTTGAACCTTACTTTTGATTGAGCCTTTCTGAAACACTCTTTCTGTAGAAACTGCAATTGGACATTCTGAGCGCTAAGAGGCCTCTATTGGGAAAAAAAATATCTTCAAATAAAAACTACACAGAAGCATTGTGTGAAACTTATTTCTGATATGTTCATTAAGCTAACAGAGTTAAACCATACTTTTGATTGCGCAGTTCTGAACACTCTTTCTGTAGAAAATGCAAGTGGACATTCGGAGCGCTAAGAGGGTAATAGTGGAAAAAGGAATATATTCAAATATAAACTACACAGTAGCATTCTGTGAAAATTCTTTCTGTTCTGTGCATTCAACTAACAGAGTTGAACCTTACTTTTGATTGAGCCGTTCTGAAACACTCTTTCTGTAGAAATTGCAATTGGACATGCTAAGCGCTAAGAGGCCTACATTGGGAAAAAAAATATCTTCAAATAAAAACTACACAGATGCATTCTGTGAAACTTATTTCTGATCTGTAAATTCAGTTAACAGAGATAAAACATATTTTTGATTGAGCAGTTATGAAACACTCTTTTTGTAGAAAATGCAAGTGGAGATTCGGAGCGCTAAGATTGTAATAGTGGAAAAAGTAATGTCTTCAAATATAAGCTACACAGAATCATTCTGTGAAACTTCTTTCTGATCTGTGCATTCAGCCAACAGAGTTAAACCATACTTTTGATTGAGCAGATCTGAACACTCTTTCTGTAGAAAATGCAACTGGACATTTGGAGCGCTAAGAGCGTAGTAGTGGAAAAAGGAATATATTCAAATATAAACTACACAGAAGCATTCTGTGAAACTTCTTTCTGATCTCAGCATTCAGCTAACAGAGTTAAACCATACTTTTGATTGAGCAGTTTTGAAACACTCTGTCTGTAGAAAATGCAACTGGACATTCGTAGCGCTAAGTGGGTAATAGTGGAAAAAAGAATATGTTCAAATATAAACTACACAGAAGCATTGTATGAAACTTCTTTCTGTTCTGTACATTCAACTAACAGAGTTGAACCTTACTTTTGATTGAGCCGTTCTGAAACCCTCTTTCTGTAGAAACTGCAATTGGACATTCTGAGCGCAAAGAGGCCTATATTGGGAAAAAGAATATCTTCAAATAAAAACTACACAGATGCATTCTGTGAAACTTATTACTGATCTGTAAATTCAGTTAACAGAGATAAAACATATTTTTGATTGAGCAGTTATGAAACACTCTTTCTGTAGAAAATGCAAGTGGAGATTCGGAACGCTAAGAGGGTAATAGTGGAAAATGGAAGGTCTCCAAATATAAACTACACAGAATCATTCTGTGAAACTTCTTTCTGATCTGTGTATTCAGCTAACAGTGTTAAACCATACTTTTGATTGAGCAGATCTGAACACTCTTTCTGTAGAAAATGCAACTGGACATTTGGAGCGCTAAGAGAGTAGTAGTGGAAAAAGGAATATATTCAAATATAAACTACACAGAAGCATTCTGTGAAACTTCTTTCTGATCTGAGCATTCAGCTAACAGAGTTAAACCATACTTTTGATTGAGCAGTTTTGAAACACTCTGTCTGTAGAAAATGCAACTGGACATTCGTAGCGCTAAGTGGGTAATAGTGGAAAAAAGAATATGTTCAAATATAAACTACACAGAAGCATTGTATGAAAATTCTTTCTGTTCTGTGCATTCAACTAACAGAGTTGAACCTTACTTTTGATTGAGCCGTTCTGAAACACTCTTTCTGTAGAAACTGCAATTGGACATTCTGAGCGCTAGGAGACCTATATTGGGAAAAAGAATGTCTACAAATAAAAACTACACAGAAGAATTGTGTGAAACTTCTTTCTGTTCTGTTTGTTCAACTAAAAGAGTTGAACCTTAGTTTTGATTGAGCCGTTCTGAAACACTCTTTCTGTAGAAAATGCAAGTGGAGATTCGGAGCGCTAAGAGGGTAATAGTGGAAAAAGGAATGTCTCCAAATATAAACTACACAGAATCATTCTGTGAAACTTCTTTCTGATCTGTGCATTCAGCTAACAGAGTTAAACCATACTTTTGATTGAGCAGATCTGAACACTCTTTCTGTAGAAAATGCAACTGGACATTTGGAGCGCTAAGAGAGTAGTAGTGGAAAAAGGAATATATTCAAATATAAACTACACAGAAGCATTCTGTGAAACTTCTTTCTGATCTGAGCATTCAGCTAACAGAGTTAAACCATACTTTTGATTGAGCAGTTTTGAAACACTCTGTCTGTAGAAAATGCAACTGGACATTCGTAGCGCTAAGTGGGTAATAGTGGAAAAAAGAATATGTTCAAATATAAACTACACAGAAGCATTGTATGAAACTTCTTTCTGTTCTGTGCATTCAACTAACAGAGTTGAACCTTACTTTTGATTGAGCCTTTCTGAAACACTCTTTCTGTAGAAACTGCAATTGGACATTCTGAGCGCTAAGAGGCCTCTATTGGGAAAAAAAATATCTTCAAATAAAAACTACACAGAAGCATTGTGTGAAACTTATTTCTGATATGTTCATTAAGCTAACAGAGTTAAACCATACTTTTGATTGCGCAGTTCTGAACACTCTTTCTGTAGAAAATGCAAGTGGACATTCGGAGCGCTAAGAGGGTAATAGTGGAAAAAGGAATATATTCAAATATAAACTACACAGTAGCATTCTGTGAAAATTCTTTCTGTTCTGTGCATTCAACTAACAGAGTTGAACCTTACTTTTGATTGAGCCGTTCTGAAACACTCTTTCTGTAGAAATTGCAATTGGACATGCTAAGCGCTAAGAGGCCTACATTGGGAAAAAAAATATCTTCAAATAAAAACTACACAGATGCATTCTGTGAAACTTATTTCTGATCTGTAAATTCAGTTAACAGAGATAAAACATATTTTTGATTGAGCAGTTATGAAACACTCTTTTTGTAGAAAATGCAAGTGGAGATTCGGAGCGCTAAGATTGTAATAGTGGAAAAAGGAATGTCTTCAAATATAAGCTACACAGAATCATTCTGTGAAACTTCTTTCTGATCTGTGCATTCAGCTAACAGAGTTAAACCATACTTTTGATTGAGCAGATCTGAACACTCTTTCTGTAGAAAATGCAACTGGACATTTGGAGCGCTAAGAGCGTAGTAGTGGAAAAAGGAATATATTCAAATATAAACTACACAGAAGCATTCTGTGAAACTTCTTTCTGATCTCAGCATTCAGCTAACAGAGTTAAACCATACTTTTGATTGAGCAGTTTTGAAACACTCTGTCTGTAGAAAATGCAACTGGACATTCGTAGCGCTAAGTGGGTAATAGTGGAAAAAAGAATATGTTCAAATATAAACTACACAGAAGCATTGTATGAAACTTCTTTCTGTTCTGTACATTCAACTAACAGAGTTGAACCTTACTTTTGATTGAGCCGTTCTGAAACCCTCTTTCTGTAGAAACTGCAATTGGACATTCTGAGCGCAAAGAGGCCTATATTGGGAAAAAGAATATCTTCAAATAAAAACTACACAGATGCATTCTGTGAAACTTATTACTGATCTGTAAATTCAGTTAACAGAGATAAAACATATTTTTGATTGAGCAGTTATGAAACACTCTTTCTGTAGAAAATGCAAGTGGAGATTCGGAACGCTAAGAGGGTAATAGTGGAAAATGGAAGGTCTCCAAATATAAACTACACAGAATCATTCTGTGAAACTTCTTTCTGATCTGTGTATTCAGCTAACAGTGTTAAACCATACTTTTGATTGAGCAGATCTGAACACTCTTTCTGTAGAAAATGCAACTGGACATTTGGAGCGCTAAGAGAGTAGTAGTGGAAAAAGGAATATATTCAAATATAAACTACACAGAAGCATTCTGTGAAACTTCTTTCTGATCTGAGCATTCAGCTAACAGAGTTAAACCATACTTTTGATTGAGCAGTTTTGAAACACTCTGTCTGTAGAAAATGCAACTGGACATTCGTAGCGCTAAGTGGGTAATAGTGGAAAAAAGAATATGTTCAAATATAAACTACACAGAAGCATTGTATGAAAATTCTTTCTGTTCTGTGCATTCAACTAACAGAGTTGAACCTTACTTTTGATTGAGCCGTTCTGAAACACTCTTTCTGTAGAAACTGCAATTGGACATTCTGAGCGCTAGGAGACCTATATTGGGAAAAAGAATGTCTACAAATAAAAACTACACAGAAGAATTGTGTGAAACTTCTTTCTGTTCTGTTTGTTCAACTAAAAGAGTTGAACCTTAGTTTTGATTGAGCCGTTCTGAAACACTCTTTCTGTAGAAAATGCAAGTGGAGATTCGGAGCGCTAAGAGGGTAATAGTGGAAAAAGGAATGTCTCCAAATATAAACTACACAGAATCATTCTGTGAAACTTCTTTCTGATCTGTGCATTCAGCTAACAGAGTTAAACCATACTTTTGATTGAGCAGATCTGAACACTCTTTCTGTAGAAAATGCAACTGGACATTTGGAGCGCTAAGAGAGTAGTAGTGGAAAAAGGAATATATTCAAATATAAACTACACAGAAGCATTCTGTGAAACTTCTTTCTGATCTGAGCATTCAGCTAACAGAGTTAAACCATACTTTTGATTGAGCAGTTTTGAAACACTCTGTCTGTAGAAAATGCAACTGGACATTCGTAGCGCTAAGTGTGTAATAGTGGAAAAAAGAATATGTTCAAATATAAACTACACAGAAGCATTGTATGAAACTTCTTTCTGTTCTGTGCATTCAACTAACAGAGTTGAACCTTACTTTTGATTGAGCCTTTCTGAAACACTCTTTCTGTAGAAACTGCAATTGGACATTCTGAGCGCTAAGAGGCCTCTATTGGGAAAAAAAATATCTTCAAATAAAAACTACACAGAAGCATTGTGTGAAACTTATTTCTGATATGTTCATTAAGCTAACAGAGTTAAACCATACTTTTGATTGCGCAGTTCTGAACACTCTTTCTGTAGAAAATGCAAGTGGACATTCGGAGCGCTAAGAGGGTAATAGTGGAAAAAGGAATATATTCAAATATAAACTACACAGTAGCATTCTGTGAAAATTCTTTCTGTTCTGTGCATTCAACTAACAGAGTTGAACCTTACTTTTGATTGAGCCGTTCTGAAACACTCTTTCTGTAGAAATTGCAATTGGACATGCTAAGCGCTAAGAGGCCTACATTGGGAAAAAAAATATCTTCAAATAAAAACTACACAGATGCATTCTGTGAAACTTATTTCTGATCTGTAAATTCAGTTAACAGAGATAAAACATATTTTTGATTGAGCAGTTATGAAACACTCTTTTTGTAGAAAATGCAAGTGGAGATTCGGAGCGCTAAGAGGGTAATAGTGGAAAAAGGAATGTCTTCAAATATAAGCTACACAGAATCATTCTGTGAAACTTCTTTCTGATCTGTGCATTCAGCTAACAGAGTTAAACCATACTTTTGATTGAGCAGATCTGAACACTCTTTCTGTAGAAAATGCAACTGGACATTTGGAGCGCTAAGAGCGTAGTAGTGGAAAAAGGAATATATTCAAATATAAACTACACAGAAGCATTCTGTGAAACTTCTTTCTGATCTCAGCATTCAGCTAACAGAGTTAAACCATACTTTTTATTGAGCAGTTTTGAAACACTCTGTCTGTAGAAAATGCAACTGGACATTCGTAGCGCTAAGTGGGTAATAGTGGAAAAAAGAATATGTTCAAATATAAACTACACAGAAGCATTGTATGAAACTTCTTTCTGTTCTGTACATTCAACTAACAGAGTTGAACCTTACTTTTGATTGAGCCGTTCTGAAACCCTCTTTCTGTAGAAACTGCAATTGGACATTCTGAGCGCAAAGAGGCCTATATTGGGAAAAAGAATATCTTCAAATAAAAACTACACAGATGCATTCTGTGAAACTTATTACTGATCTGTAAATTCAGTTAACAGAGATAAAACATATTTTTGATTGAGCAGTTATGAAACACTCTTTCTGTAGAAAATGCAAGTGGAGATTCGGAACGCTAAGAGGGTAATAGTGGAAAAAGGAAGGTCTCCAAATATAAACTACACAGAATCATTCTGTGAAACTTCTTTCTGATCTGTGTATTCAGCTAACAGTGTTAAACCATACTTTTGATTGAGCAGATCTGAACACTCTTTCTGTAGAAAATGCAACTGGACATTTGGAGCGCTAAGAGAGTAGTAGTGGAAAAAGGAATATATTCAAATATAAACTACACAGAAGCATTCTGTGAAACTTCTTTCTGATCTGAGCATTCAGCTAACAGAGTTAAACCATACTTTTGATTGAGCAGTTTTGAAACACTCTGTCTGTAGAAAATGCAACTGGACATTCGTAGCGCTAAGTGGGTAATAGTGGAAAAAAGAATATGTTCAAATATAAACTACACAGAAGCATTGTATGAAAATTCTTTCTGTTCTGTGCATTCAACTAACAGAGTTGAACCTTACTTTTGATTGAGCCGTTCTGAAACACTCTTTCTGTAGAAACTGCAATTGGACATTCTGAGCGCAAAGAGGCCTATATTGGGAAAAAGAATGTCTACAAATAAAAACTACACAGAAAAATTGTGTGAAACTTCTTTCTGTTCTGTTTGTTCAACTAAAAGAGTTGAACCTTAGTTTTGATTGAGCCGTTCTGAAACACTCTTTCTGTAGAAAATGCAAGTGGAGATTCGGAGCGCTAAGAGGGTAATAGTGGAAAAAGGAATGTCTCCAAATATAAACTACACAGAATCATTCTGTGAAACTTCTTTCTGATCTGTGCATTCAGCTAACAGAGTTAAACCATACTTTTGATTGAGCAGATCTGAACACTCTTTCTGTAGAAAATGCAACTGGACATTTGGAGCGCTAAGAGCGTAGTAGTGGAAAAAGGAATATATTCAAATATAAACTACACAGAAGCATTCTGTGAAACTTCTTTCTGATCTGAGCATTCAGCTAACAGAGTTAAACCATACTTTTGATTGAGCAGTTTTGAAACACTCCGTCTGTAGAAAATGCAACTGGACATTCGTAGCGCTAAGTGGGTAATAGTGGAAAAAAGAATATGTTCAAATATAAACTACACAGAAGCATTGTATGAAACTTCTTTCTGTTCTGTGCATTCAACTAACAGAGTTGAACCTTACATTTGATTGAGCCTTTCTGAAACACTCTTTCTGTAGAAACTGCAATTGGACATTCTGAGCGCCAAGAGGCCTATATTGGGAAAAATAATATCTTCAAATAAAAACTACACAGAAGCATTGTGTGAAACTTATTTCTGATATGTTCATTAAGCTAACAGAGTTAAACCATACTTTTGATTGCGCAGTTCTGAACACTCCTTCTGTAGAAAATGCAAGTGGACATTCGGAGCGCTAAGAGGGTAATAGTGGAAAAAGGAATATATTCAAATATAAACTACACAGTAGCATTCTGTGAAAATTCTTTCTGTTCTGTGCATTCAACTAACAGAGTTGAACCTTACTTTTGATTGAGCCGTTCTGAAACACTCTTTCTGTAGAAACTGCAATTGGACATGCTAAGCGCTAAGAGGCCTATATTGGGAAAAAGAATATCTTCAAATAAAAACTACACAGATGCATTCTCTGAAACTTTTTACTGATCTGTAAATTCAGTTAACAGAGATAAAACATATTTTTGATTGAGCAGTTATGAAACACTCTTTCTGTAGAAAATGCAAGTGGAGATTCGGAGCGCTAAGAGGGTAATAGTGGAAAAAGGAAGGTCTCCAAATATAAACTACACAGAATCATTCGGTGAAACTTCTTTCTGATCTGTGCATTCAGCTAACAGAGTTAAACCATACTTTTGATTGAGCAGATCTGAACACTCTTTCTGTAGAAAATGCAACTGGACATTTGGAGCGCTAAGAGAGTAGTAGTGGAAAAAGGAATATATTCAAATATAAACTACACAGAAGCATTCTGTGAAACTTCTTTCTGATCTGAGCATTCAGCTAACAGAGTTAAACCATACTTTTGATTGAGCAGTTTTGAAACACTCTGTCTGTAGAAAATGCAACTGGACATTCGTAGCGCTAAGTGGGTAATAGTGGAAAAAAGAATATGTTCAAATATAAACTACACAGAAGCATTGTATGAAACTTCTTTCTGTTCTGTGCATTCAACTAACAGAGTTGAACCTTACTTTTGATTGAGCCGTTCTGAAACACTCCTTGTGTAGAAACTGCAATTGGACATTCTGAGCGCTAAGAGGCCTCTATTGGGAAAAATAATATCTTCAAATAAAAACTACACAGAAGCATTGTGTGAAACTTATTTCTGATATGTTCATTAAGCTAACAGAGTTAAACCATACTTTTGATTGCGCAGTTCTGAACACTCTTTCTGTAGAAAATGCAAGTGGACATTCGGAGCGCTAAGAGGGTAATAGTGGAAAAAGGAATATATTCAAATATAAACTACACAGTAGCATTCTGTGAAAATTCTTTCTGTTCTGTGCATTCAACTAACAGAGTTGAACCTTACTTTTGATTGAGCCATTCTGAAACACTCTTTCTGCAGAAACTGCAATTGGACATGCTAAGCGCTAAGAGGCCTACATTGGGAAAAAAAATATCTTCAAATAAAAACTACACAGATGCATTCTGTGAAAGTTATTTCTGATCTGTAAATTCAGTTAACAGAAATAAAACATATTTTTGATTGAGCAGTTATGAAACTCTCTTTTTGTAGAAAATGCAAGTGGAGATTCGGAGCGCTAAGAGGGTACTAGTGGAAAAAGGAATGTCTTCAAATATAAGCTACACAGAATCATTCTGTGAAACTTCTTTCTGATCTGTGCATTCAGCTAACATAGTTAAATCATACTTTTGATTGAGCAGATCTGAACACTCTTTCTGTAGAAAATGCAACTGGACATTTGGAGCGCTAAGAGCGTAGTAGTGGAAAAAGGAATATATTCAAATATAAACTACACAGAAGCATTCTGTGAAACTTCTTTCTGATCTGAGCATTCAGCTAACAGAGTTAAACCATACTTTTGATTGAGCAGTTTTGAAACACTCTGTCTGTAGAAAATGCAACTGGACATTCGTAGCGCTAAGTGGGTAATAGTGGAAAAAAGAATATGTTCAAATATAAACTACACAGAAGCATTGTATGAAACTTCTTTCTGTTCTGTACATTCAACTAACAGAGTTGAACCTTACATTTGATTGAGCCGTTCTGAAACCCTCTTTCTGTAGAAACTGCAATTGGACATTCTGAGCGCAAAGAGGCCTATATTGGGAAAAAGAATATCTTCAAATAAAAACTACACAGATGCATTCTGTGAAACATATTACTGATCTGTAAATTCAGTTAACAGAGATAAAACATATTTTTGATTGAGCAGTTATGAAACACTCTTTCTGTAGAAAATGCAAGTGGAGATTCGGAACACTAAGAGGGTAATAGTGGAAAAAGGAAGGTCTCCAAATATAAACTACACAGAATCATTCTGTGAAACTTCTTTCTGATCTGTGTATTCAGCTAACAGAGTTAAACCATACTTTTGATTGAGCAGATCTGAACACTCTTTCTGTAGAAAATGCAACTGGACATTTGGAGCGCTAAGAGAGTAGTAGTGGAAAAAGGAATATATTCAAATATAAACTACACAGAAGCATTCTGTGAAACTTCTTTCTGATCTGAGCATTCAGCTAACAGAGTTAAACCATACTTTTGATTGAGCAGTTTTGAAACACTCTGTCTGTAGAAAATGCAACTGGACATTCGTAGCGCTAAGTGGGTAATAGTGGAAAAAAGAATATGTTCAAATATAAACTACACAGAAGCATTGTATGAAAATTCTTTCTGTTCTGTGCATTCAACTAACAGAGTTGAACCTTACTTTTGATTGAGCCGTTCTGAAACACTCTTTCTGTAGAAACTGCAATTGGACATTCTGAGCGCAAAGAGGCCTATATTGGGAAAAAGAATGTCTACAAATAAAAACTACACAGAAAAATTGTGTGAAACTTCTTTCTGTTCTGTTTGTTCAACTAAAAGAGTTGAACCTTAGTTTTGATTGAGCCGTTCTGAAACACTCTTTCTGTAGAAAATGCAAGTGGAGATTCGGAGCGCTAAGAGGGTAATAGTGGAAAAAGGAATGTCTCCAAATATAAACTACACAGAATCATTCTGTGAAACTTCTTTCTGATCTGTGCATTCAGCTAACAGAGTTAAACCATACTTTTGATTGAGCAGATCTGAACACTCTTTCTGTAGAAAATGCAACTGGACATTTTGAGCGCTAAGAGAGTAGTAGTGGAAAAAGGAATATATTCAAATATAAACTACACAGAAGCATTCTGTGAAACTTCTTTCTGATCTGAGCATTCAGCTAACAGAATTAAACCATACTTTTGATTGAGCAGTTTTGAAACACTCTGTCTGTAGAAAATGCAACTGGACATTCGTAGCGCTAAGTGGGTAATAGTGGAAAAAAGAATATGTTCAAATATAAACTACACAGAAGCATTGTATGAAACTTCTTTCTGTTCTGTGCATTCAACTAACAGAGTTGTACCTTACTTTTGATTGAGCCTTTCTGAAACACTCTTTCTGTAGAAACTGCAATTGGACATTCTGAGCGGTAAGAGGCCTATATTCGGAAAAATAATATCTTCAAATAAAAACTACACAGAAGCATTGTGTGAAAATTATTTCTGATAAGTTCATTAAGCTAACAGAGTTAAACCATACTTTTGATTGCGCAGTTCTGAACACTCCTTCTGTAGAAAATGCAAGTGGACATTCGGAGCGCTAAGAGGGTAATAGTGGAAAAAGGAATATATTCAAATATAAACTACACAGTAGCATTCTGTGAAAATACTTTCTGTTCTGTGCATTCAACTAACAGAGATGAACCTTACTTTTGATTGAGCCGTTCTGAAACACTCTTTCTGTAGAAACTGCAATTGGACATGCTAAGCGCTAAGAGGCCTATATTGGGAAAAAGAATATCTTCAAATAAAAACTACACAGATGCATTCTGTGAAACTTATTACTGATCTGTAAATTCAGTTAACAGAGATAAAACATATTTTTGATTGAGCAGTTATGAAACCCTCTTTCTGTAGAAAATGCAAGTGGAGATTCGGAGCGCTAAGAGGGTAATAGTGGAAAAAGGAAGGTCTCCAAATATAAACTACACAGAATCATTCTGTGAAACTTCTTTCTGATCTGTGCATTCAGCAAACAGATTTAAACCATACTTTTGATTGAGCAGATCTGAACACTCTTTCTGTAGAAAATGCAACTGGACATTTGGATCGCTAAGAGAGTAGTAGTGGAAAAAGGAATATATTCAAATATAAACTACACAGAAGCATTCTGTGAAACTACTTTCTGATCTGAGCATTCAACTAAGAGAGTTAAACCATACATTTGATTGAGCAGTTTTGAAACACTCTGTCTGTAGAAAATGCAACTGGACATTCGTAGCGCTAAGTGGGTAATAGTGGAAAAAAGAATATGTTCAAATATAAACTACACAGAAGCATTGTATGAAACTTCTTTCTGTTCTGTGCATTCAACTAATAGAGTTGAACCTTACTTTTGATTGAGCCGTTCTGAAACACTCTTTCTGTAAAAACTGCAATTGGACATTCTGAGCGCTAAGAGGCCTATATTGGGAAAAAGAATGTCTACAAATAAAAACTACACAGAAGAATTGTGTGAAACTACTTTCTGTTCTGTTTGTTCAACTAAAAGATTTGAACCTTAGTTTTGATTGAGCCGTTCTGAAACACTCTTTCTGTAGAAAATGCAAGTGGAGATTCGGAGCGCTAAGAGGGTAATAGTGGAAAAAGGAATGTCTCCAAATATAAACTACACAGAATCATTCTGTGAAACTTCTTTCTGATCTGTGCATTCAGCTAACAGAGTTAAAACATACTTTTGATTGAGCAGATCTGAACACTCTTTCTGTAGAAAATGCAACTGGACATTTGGAGCGCTAAAAGAGTAGTAGTGGAAAAAGGAATATATTCAAATATAAAGTACACAGAAGCATTCTGTGAAACTTCTTTCTGATCTGAGCATTCAGCTAACAGAGTTAAAACATACTTTTGATTGAGCAGTTTTGAAACACTCTGTCTGTAGAAAATGCAACTGGACATTCGTAGCGCTAAGTGGGTAATAGTGGAAAAAAGAATATGTTCAAATATAAACTACACAGAAGCATTGTATGAAAATTCTTTCTGTTCTGTGCATTCAACTAACAGAGTTGAACCTTACTTTTGATTGAGCCGTTCTGAAACACTCTTTCTGTAGAAACTGCAATTGGACATTCTGAGCCCAAAGAGGCCTATATTGGGAAAAAGAATGTCTACAAATAAAAACTACACAGAAAAATTGTATGAAACTTCTTTCTGTTCTGTTTGTTCAACTAAAAGAGTTGAACCTTAGTTTTGATTGAGCCGTTCTGAAACACTCTTTCTGTAGAAAATGCAAGTGGAGATTCGGAGCGCTAAGAGGGTAATAGTGGAAAAAGGAATGTCTCCAAATATAAACTACACAGAATCATTCTGTGAAACTTCTTTCTGATCTGTGCATTCAGCTAACAGAGTTAAACCATAATTTTGATTGAGCAGATCTGAACACTCTTTCTTTAGAAAATGCAACTGGACATTTGGAGCGCTAAGAGAGTAGTAGTGGAAAAAGGAATATATTCAAATATAAACTACACAGAAGCATTCTGTGAAACTTCTTTCTGATCTGAGCATTCAGCTATCAGAGTTAAACCATACTTTTGATTGAGCAGTTTTGAAACACTCTGTCTGTAGAAAATGCAACTGGACATTCGTAGCGCTAAGTGGGTAATAGTGGAAAAAAGAATATTTTCAAATATAAACTACACAGAATCATTGTATGAAACTTCTTTCTGTTCTGTGCATTCAACTAACAGAGTTGAACCTTACTTTTGATTGAGCCTTTCTGAAACACTCTTTCTGTAGAAACTGCAATTGGACATTCTGAGCGGTAAGAGGCCTATATTCGGAAAAATAATATCTTCAAATAAAAACTACACAGAAGCATTGTGTGAAACTTATTTCTGATATGTTCATTAAGCTAACAGAGTTAAACCATACTTTTGATTGCGCAGTTCTGAACACTCCTTCTGTAGAAAATGCAAGTGGACATTCTGAGCGCTAAGAGGGTAATAGTGGAAAAGGGAATATATTCAAATATAAACTACACAGTAGCATTCTGTGAAAATTCTTTCTGTTCTGTGCATTCAACTAACAGAGTTGAACCTTACTTTTGATTGAGCCGTTCTGAAACACTCTTTCTGTAGAAACTGCAATTGGACATGCTAAGCGCTAAGAGGCCTATATTGGGAAAAAGAATATCTTCAAATAAAAACTACACAGATGCATTCTGTGAAACTTATTACTGATCTGTAAATTCAGTTAACAGAGATAAAACATATTTTTGATTGAGCAGTTATGAAACACTCTTTCTGTAGAAAATGCAAGTGGAGATTCGGAGCGCTAAGAGGGTAATAGTGGAAAAAGGAAGGTCTCCAAATATAAACTACACAGAATCATTCTGTGAAACTTCTTTCTGGTCTGTGCATTCAGCTAACAGAGTTAAACCATACTTTTGATTGAGCAGATCTGAACACTCTTTCTGTAGAAAATGCAACTGGACAATTGGAGCGCTAAGAGCGTAGTAGTGGAAAAAGGAATATATTCAAATATAAACTACACAGAAGCATACTGTGAAACTTCTTTCTGATCTGAGCATTCAACTAAGAGAGTTAAACCATACTTTTGATTGAGCAGTTTTGAAACACTCTGTCTGTAGAAAATGCAACTGGACATTCGTAGCGCTAAGTGGGTAATAGTGGAAAAAAGAATATGTTCAAATATAAACTACACAGAAGCATTGTATGAAACTTCTTTCTGTTCTGTGCATTCAACTAATAGAGTTGAACCTTACTTTTGATTGAGCCGTTCTGAAACACTCTTTCTGTAAAAACTGCAATTGGACATTCTGAGCGCTAAGAGGCCTATATTGGGAAAAAGAATGTCTACAAATAAAAACTACACAGAAGAATTTTGTGAAACTACTTTCTGTTCTGTTTGTTCAACTAAAAGATTTGAACCTTAGTTTTGATTGAGCCGTTCTGAAACACTCTTTCTGTAGAAAATGCAAGTGGAGATTCGGAGCGCTAAGAGGGTAATAGTGGAAAAAGGAATGTCTCCAAATATAAACTACACAGAATCATTCTGTGAAACTTCTTTCTGATCTGTGCATTCAGCTAACAGAGTTAAAACATACTTTTGATTGAGCAGATCTGAACACTCTTTCTGTAGAAAATGCAACTGGACATTTGGAGCGCTAAAAGGGTAGTAGTGGAAAAAGGAATATATTCAAATATAAACTACACAGAAGCATTCTGTGAAACTTATTTCTGATCTGAGCATTCAGCTAACAGAGTTAAACCATACTTTTGATTGAGCAGTTTTGAAACACTCTGTCTGTAGAAAATGCAACTGGACATTCGTAGCGCTAAGTGGGTAATAGTGGAAAAAAGAATATGTTCAAATATAAACTACACAGAAGCATTGTATGAAACTTCTTTCTGTTCTGTGCATTCAACTAACAGAGTTGAACCTTACTTTTGATTGAGCCTTTCTGAAACACTCTTTCTGTAGAAACTGCAATTGGACATTCTGAGCGCTAAGAGGCCTATATTGGGAAAAATAATATCTTCAAATAAAAACTACACAGAAGCATTGTGTGAAACTTATTTCTGATATGTTCATTAAGCTAACAGAGTTAAACCATACTTTTGATTGCGCAGTTCTGAACACTCTTTCTGCAGAAAATGCAAGTGGACATTCGGAGCGCTAAGAGGGTAATAGTGGAAAAAGGAATATATTCAAATATAAACTACACAGTAGCATTCTGTGAAAATTCTTTCTGTTCTGTGCATTCAACTAACAGAGTTGAACCTTACTTTTGATTGAGCAGTTCTGAAACACTCTTTCTGTAGAAACTGCAATTGGACATGCTAAGCGCTAAGAGGCCTACATTGGGAAAAAGAATATCTTCAAATAAAAACTACACAGATGCATTCTGTGAAACTTATTTGTGATCTGTAAATTCAGTTAACAGAGATAAAACATATTTTTGATTGAGCAGTTATGAAACACTCTTTTTGTAGAAAATGCAAGTGGAGATTCGGAGCGCTAAGAGGGTAATAGTGGAAAAAGGAATGTCTTCAAATATAAACTACACAGAATCATTTGGTGAAACTTCTTTCTGATCTGTGCATTCAGCTAAGAGAGTTAAACCATACTTTTGATTGAGCAGATCTGAACACTCTTTCTGTAGAAAATGCAACTGGACATTTGGAGCGCTAAGAGCGTAGTAGTGGAAAAAGGAATATATTCAAATATAAACTAAACAGAAGCATTCTGTGAAACTTCTTTCTGATCTGAGCATTCAGCTAACAGAGTTAAACCATACTTTTGATTGAGCAGTTTTGAAACACTCTGTCTGTAGAAAATGCAACTGGACATTCGTAGCGCTAAGTGGGTAATAGTGGAAAAAAGAATATGTTCAAATATAAACTACACAGAAGCATTGTATGAAAATTCTTTCTGTTCTGTGCATTCAACTAACAGAGTTGAACCTTACTTTTGATTGAGCCGTTCTGAAACACTCTTTCTGTAGAAACTGCAATTGGACATTCTGAGCGCAAAGAGGCCTATATTGGGAAAAAGAATGTCTACAAATAAAAACTACACAGAAAAATTGTATGAAACTTCTTTCTGTTCTGTTTGTTCAACTAAAAGAGTTGAACCTTAGTTTTGATTGAGCCGTTCTGAAACACTCTTTCTGTAGAAAATGCAAGTGGAGATTCGGAGCGCTAAGAGGGTAATAGTGGAAAAAGGAATGTCTCCAAATATAAACTACAGAGAATCATTCTGTGAAACTTCTTTCTGATCTGTGCATTCAGCTAACAGAGTTAAACCATACTTTTGATTGAGCAGATCTGAACACTCTTTCTTTAGAAAATGCAACTGGACATTTGGAGCGCTAAGAGAGTAGTAGTGGAAAAAGGAATATATTCAAATATAAACTACACAGAAGCATTCTGTGAAACTTCTTTCTGATCTGAGCATTCAGCTATCAGAGTTAAACCATACTTTTGATTGAGCAGTTTTGAAACACTCTGTCTGTAGAAAATGCAACTGGACATTCGTAGCGCTAAGTGGGTAATAGTGGAAAAAAGAATATGTTCAAATATAAACTACACAGAATCATTGTATGAAACTTCTTTCTGTTCTGTGCATTCAACTAACAGAGTTGAACCTTACTTTTGATTGAGCCTTTCTGAAACACTCTTTCTGTAGAAACTGCAATTGGACATTCTGAGCGGTAAGAGGCCTATATTCGGAAAAATAATATCTTCAAATAAAAACTACACAGAAGCATTGTGTGAAACTTATTTCTGATATGTTCATTAAGCTAACAGAGTTAAACCATACTTTTGATTGCGCAGTTCTGAACACTCCTTCTGTAGAAAATGCAAGTGGACATTCGGAGCGCTAAGAGGGTAATAGTGGAAAAGGGAATATATTCAAATATAAACTACACAGTAGCATTCTGTGAAAATTCTTTCTGTTCTGTGCATTCAACTAACAGAGTTGAACCTTACTTTTGATTGAGCCGTTCTGAAACACTCTTTTTGTAGAAACTGCAATTGGACATGCTAAGCGCTAAGAGGCCTATATTGGGAAAAAGAATATCTTCAAATAAAAACTACACAGATGCATTCTGTGAAACTTATTACTGATCTGTAAATTCAGTTAACAGAGATAAAACATATTTTTGATTGAGCAGTTATGAAACACTCTTTCTGTAGAAAATGCAAGTGGAGATTCGGAGCGCTAAGAGGGTAATAGTGGAAAAAGAAAGGTCTCCAAATATAAACTACACAGAATCATTCTGTGAAACTTCTTTCTGGTCTGTGCATTCAGCTAACAAAGTTAAACCATACTTTTGATTGAGCAGATCTGAACACTCTTTCTGTAGAAAATGCAACTGGACATTTGGAGCGCTAAGAGAGTAGTAGTGGAAAAAGGAATATATTCAAATATAAACTACACAGAAGCATTCTGTGAAACTTCTTTCTGATCTGAGCATTCAGCTAACAGAGTTAAACCATACTTTTGATTGAGCAGTTTTGAAACACTCTGTCTGTAGAAAATGCAACTGGACATTCGTATCGCTAAGTGGGTAATAGTGGAAAAAAGAATATGTTCAAATATAAACTACACAGAAGCATTGTATGAAACTTCATTCTGTTCTGTGCATTCAACTAATAGAGTTGAACCTTACTTTTGATTGAGCCGTTCTGAAACACTCTTTCTGTAGAAACTGCAATTGGACATTCTGAGCACTAAGAGGCTTATATTGGGAAAAAGAATGTCTACAAATAAAAACTACACAGAAGAATTGTGTGAAACTTCTTTCTGTTCTGTTTGTTCAACTAAAAGAGTTGAACCTTAGTTTTGATTGAGCCGTTCTGAAACACTCTTTCTGTAGAAAATGCAAGTGGAGATTCGGAGCGCTAAGAGGGTAATAGTGGAAAAAGGAATGTCTCCAAATATAAACTACACAGAATCATTCTGTGAAACTTCTTTCTGATCTGTGCATTCAGCTAACAGAGTTAAACCATACTTTTGATTGAGCAGATCTGAACACTCTTTCTGTAGAAAATGCAACTGGACATTTGGAGCGCTAAGAGAGTAGTAGTGGAAAAAGGAATATATTCAAATATAAATTACACAGAAGCATTCTGTGAAACTTCTTTCTGTTCTGTGCATTCAACTAACAGAGTTGAACCTTACTTTTGATTGAGCCTTTCTGAAACACTCTTTCTGTAGAAACTGCAATTGGACATTCTGAGCGCTAAGAGGCCTATATTGGGAAAAATAATATCTTCAAATAAAAACTACACAGAAGCATTGTGTGAAACTTATTTCTGATATGTTCATTAAGCTAACAGAGTTAAACCATACTTTTGATTGCGCAGTTCTGAACACTCTTTCTGCAGAAAATGCAAGTGGACATTCGGAGCGCTAAGAGGGTAATAGTGGAAAAAGGAATATATTCAAATATAAACTACACAGTAGCATTCTGTGAAAATTCTTTCTGTTCTGTGCATTCAACTAACAGAGTTGAACCTTACTTTTGATTGAGCAGTTCTGAAACACTCTTTCTGTAGAAACTGCAATTGGACATGCTAAGCGCTAAGAGGCCTACATTGGGAAAAAGAATATCTTCAAATAAAAACTACACAGATGCATTCTGTGAAACTTATTTCTGATCTGTAAATTCAGTTAACAGAGATAAAACATATTTTTGATTGAGCAGTTATGAAACACTCTTTTTGTAGAAAATGCAAGTGGAGATTCGGAGCGCTAAGAGGGTAATAGTGGAAAAAGGAATGTCTTCAAATATAAACTACAAAGAATCATTTGGTGAAACTTCTTTCTGATCTGTGCATTCAGCTAACAGAGTTAAACCATACTTTTGATTGAGCAGATCTGAACACTCTTTCTGTAGAAAATGCAACTGGACATTTGGAGCGCTAAGAGCGTAGTAGTGGAAAAAGGAATATATTCAAATATAAACTACACAGAAGCATTCTGTGAAACTTCTTTCTGATCTGAGCATTCAGCTAACAGAGTTAAACCATACTTTTGATTGAGCAGTTTTGAAACACTCTGTCTGTAGAAAATGCAACTGGACATTCGTAGCGCTAAGTGGGTAATAGTGGAAAAAAGAATATGTTCAAATATAAACTACACAGAAGCATTGTATGAAACTTCTTTCTATTCTGTGCATTCAACTAACAGAGTTGAACCTTAATTTTGATTGAGCCGTTCTGAAACACTCTTTCTGTAGAAACTGCAATTGGACATTCTGAGCGCAAAGAGGCCTATATTGGGAAAAAGAATGTCTACAAATAAAAACTACACAGAAAAATTGTGTGAAACTTCTTTCTGTTCTGTTTGTTCAACTAAAAGAGTTGAACCTTAGTTTTGATTGAGCCGTTCTGAAACACTCTTTCTGTAGAAAATGCAAGTGGAGATTCGGAGCGCTAACAGGGTAATAGTGGAAAAAGTAATGTCTCCAAATATAAACTACACAGAAGCATTGTGTGAAACTTATTTCTGATATGTTCATTAAGCTAACAGAGTTAAACCATACTTTTGATTGCGCAGTTCTGAACACTCTTTCTGCAGAAAATGCAAGTGGACATTCGGAGCGCTAAGAGGGTAGCAGTGGAAAAAGGAATATATTCAAATATAAACTACACAGAAGCATTCTGTGAAACTTCTTTCTGATCTGAGCATTCAGCTAACAGAGTTAAACCATACTTTTGATTGAGCAGTTTTGAAACACTCTGTCTGTAGAAAATGCAACTGGACATTCGTAGCGCTAAGTGGTTAATAGTGGAAAAAAGAATATGTTCAGATATAAACTACACAGAAGCATTGTATGAAACTTCTTTCTGTTCTGTGGATTCAACTAACAGAGTTGAACCTTACTTTTGATTGAGCCTTTCTGAAACACTCTTTCTGTAGAAACTGCAATTGGACATTCTGAGCGCTAAGAGGCCTATATTGGGAAAAATAATATCTTCAAATAAAAACTACACAGAAGCATTGTGTGAAACTTATTTCTGATATGTTCATTAAGCTAACAGTGTTAAACCATACTTTTGATTGCGCAGTTCTGAACACTCTTTCTGCAGAAAATGCAAGTGGACATTCGGAGCTCTAAGAGGGTAATAGTGGAAAAAGGAATATATTCAAATATAAACTACACAGTAGCATTCTGTGAAAATTCTTTCTGTTCTGTGCATTCAACTAACAGAGTTGAACCTTACTTTTGATTGAGCAGTTCTGAAAACACTTTCTGTAGAAACTGCAATTGGACATGCTAAGCGCTAAGAGGCCTACATTGGGAAAAAGAATATCTTCAAATAAAAACTACACAGATGCATTCTGTGAAACTTATTTCTGATCTGTAAATTCAGTTAACAGAGATAAAACATATTTTTGATTGAGCAGTTATGAAACACTCTTTTTGTAGAAAATGCAAGTGGAGATTCAGAGCGCTAAGTGGGTAATAGTGGAAAAAGGAATGTCTTCAAATATAAACTACAAAGAATCATTTGGTGAAACTTCTTTCTGATCTGTGCATTCAGCTAAGAGAGTTAAACCATACTTTTGATTGAGCAGATCTGAACACTCTTTCTGTAGAAAATGCAACTGGACATTTGGAGCGCTAAGAGCGTAGTAGTGGAAAAAGGAATATATTCAAATATAAACTACACAGAAGCATTCTGTGAAACTTCTTTCTGATCTGAGCATTCAGCTAACAGAGTTAAACCATACTTTTGATTGAGCAGTTTTGAAACACTCTGTCTGTAGAAAATGCAACTGGACATTCGTAGCGCTAAGTGGGTAATAGTGGAAAAAAGAATATGTTCAAATATAAACTACACAGAAGCATTGTATGAAACTTCTTTCTGTTCTGTGCATTCAACTAACAGAGTTGAACCTTACTTTTGATTGAGCCGTTCTGAAACACTCTTTCTGTAGAAACTGCAGTTGGACATTCTGAGCGCAAAGAGGCCTATATTGGGAAAATGAATGTCTACAAATAAAAACTACACAGAAAAATTGTGTGAAACTTCTTTCTGTTCTGTTTGTTCAACTAAAAGAGTTGAACCTTAGTTTTGATTGAGCCGTTCTGAAACATTCTTTCTGTAGAAAATGCAAGTGGAGATTCGGAGCGCTAAGATGGTAATAGTGGAAAAAGTAATGTCTCCAAATATAAACTACACAGAATCATTCTGTGAAACTTCTTTCTGATCTGTGCATTCAGCTAACAGAGTTAAACCATACTTTTGATTGAGCAGATCTGAACACTCTTTCTGTAGAAAATGCAACTGGACATTTGGAGCGCTAAGAGCGTAGCAGTGGAAAAAGGAATATATTCAAATATAAACTACACAGAAGCATTCTGTGAAACTTCTTTCTGATCTGAGCATTCAGCTAACAGAGTTAAACCATACTTTTGATTGAGCAGTTTTGAAACACTCCGTCTGTAGAAAATGCAACTGGACATTCGTAGCGCTAAGTGGGTAATAGTGGAAAAAAGAATATGTTCAAATATAAACTACACAGAAGCATTGTATGAAACTTCTTTCTGTTCTGTGCATTCGACTAACAGAGTTGAACCTTACTTTTGATTGAGCCTTTCTGAAACACTCTTTCTGTAGAAACTGCAATTGGACATTCTGAGCGCTAAGAGGCCTATATTGGGATAAATAATATCTTCAAATAAAAACTACACAGAAGCATTGTGTGAAACTTATTTCTGATATGTTCATTAAACTAACAGAGTTAAACCATACTTTTGATTGCGCAGTTCTGAACACTCCTTCTGTAGAAAATGCAAGTGGACATTCGGAGCGCTAAGAGGGTAATAGTGGAAAAAGCAATATATTCAAATATAAACTACACAGTAGCATTCTGTGAAAATTCTTTCTGTTCTGTGCATTCAACTAACAGAGTTGAACCTTACTTTTGATTGAGCCGTTCTGAAACACTCTTTCTGTAGAAACTGCAATTGGACATGCTAAGCGCTAAGAGGCCTATATTGGGAAAAAGAATATCTTCAAATAAAAACTACACAGATGCATTCTGTGAAACTTTTTACTGATCTGTAAATTCAGTTAACAGAGATAAAACATATTTTTGATTGAGCAGTTATGAAACACTCTTTCTGTAGAAAATGCAAGTGGAGATTCGGAGCACTAAGAGGGTAATAGTGGAAAAAGGAAGGTCTCCAAATATAAACTAAACAGAATCATTCGGTGAAACTTCTTTCTGATCTGTGCATTCAGCTAACAGAGTTAAACCGTACTTTTGATTGAGCAGATCTGAACACTCTTTCTGTAGAAAATGCAACTGGACATTTGGAGCGCTAAGAGAGTAGTAGTGGAAAAAGGAATATATTCAAATATAAACTACACAGAAGCATTCTGTGAAAATTCTTACTGATCTGAGCATTCAGCTAACAGAGTTAAACCATACTTTTGATTGAGCAGTTTTGAAACACTCTGTCTGTAGAAAATGCAACTGGACATTCGTAGCGCTAAGTGGGTAATAGTGGAAAAAAGAATATGTTCAAATATAAACTACACAGAAGCATTGTATGAAACTTCTTTCTGTTCTGTGCATTCAACTAATAGAGTTGAACCTTACTTTTGATTGAGCCGTTCTGAAACACTCTTTCTGTAGAAACTGCAATTGGACATTCTGAGCGCTAAGAGGCCTATATTGGGAAAAAGAATGTCTACAAATAAAAACTACACAGAAGAATTGTGTGAAACTACATTCTGTTCTGTTTGTTCAACTAAAAGAGTTGAACCTTAGATTTGATTGAGCCGTTCTGAAACACTCTTTCTGTAGAAAATGCAAGTGGAGATTCGGAGCGCTAAGAGGGTAATAGTGGAAAAAGGAATGTCTCCAAATATAAACTACACAGAATCATTCTGTGAAACTTCTTTCTGATCTGTGCATTCAGCTAACAGAGTTAAACCATACTTTTGATTGAGCAGATCTGAACACTCTTTCTGTAGAAAATGCAACTGGACATTTGGAGCGCTTAGAGAGTAGTAGTGGAAAAAGGAATATATTCAAATATAAACTACACAGAAGCATTCTGTGAAACTTCTTTCTGATCTGAGCATTCAGCTAACAGAGTTAAATCATACTTTTGATTGAGCAGTTTTGAAACACTCTGTCTGTAGAAAATGCAACTGGACATTCGTAGCGCTAAGTGGGTAATAGTGGAAAAAAGAATATGTTCAAATATAAACTACACAGAAGCATTGTATGAAACTTCTTTCTGTTCTGTGCATTCAACTAACAGAGTTGAACCTTACTTTTGATTGAGCCTTTCTGAAACACTCTTTCTGTAGAAACTGCAATTGGACATTCTGAGCGCTAAGAGGCCTATATTGGGAAAAATAATATCTTCAAATAAAAACTACACAGAAGCATTGTGTGAAACTTATTTCTGATATGTTCATTAAGCTAACAGAGTTAAACCATACTTTTGATTGCGCAGTTCTGAACACTCTTTCTGCAGAAAATGCAAGTGGACATTCGGAGCTCTAAGAGGGTAATAGTGGAAAAAGGAATATATTCAAATATAAACTACACAGTAGCATTCTGTGAAAATTCTTTCTGTTCTGTGCATTCAACTAACAGAGTTGAACCTTACTTTTGATTGAGCAGTTCTGAAAACTCTTTCTGTAGAAACTGCAATTGGACATGCTAAGCGCTAAGAGGCCTACATTGGGAAAAAGAATATCTTCAAATAAAAACTACACAGATGCATTCTGTGAAACTTATTTCTGATCTGTAAATTCAGTTAACAGAGATAAAACATATTTTTGATTGAGCAGTTATGAAACACTCTTTTTGTAGAAAATGCAAGTGGAGATTCGGAGCGCTAAGAGGGTAATATTGGAAAAAGGAATGTCTTCAAATATAAAAAACACAGAATCATTTGGTGAAACTTCTTTCTGATCTGTGCATTCAGCTAACAGAGTTAAACCATACTTTTGATTGAGCAGATCTGAACACTCTTTCTGTAGAAAATGCAACTGGACATTTGGAGCGCTAAGAGCGTAGTAGTGGAAAAAGGAATATATGCAAATATAAACTACACAGAAGCATTCTGTGAAACTTCTTTCTGATCTGAGCATTCAGCTAACAGAGTTAAACCATACTTTTGATTGAGCAGTTTTGAAACACTCTGTCTGTAGAAAATGCAACTGGACATTCGTAGCGCTAAGTGGGTAATAGTGGAAAAAAGAATATGTTCAAATATAAACTACACAGAAGCATTGTATGAAAATTCTTTCTGTTCTGTGCATTCAACTAACAGAGTTGAACCTTACTTTTGATTGAGCCGTTCTGAAACACTCTTTCTGTAGAAACTGCAATTGGACATTCTGAGTGCAAAGAGGCCTATATTGGGAAAAAGAATGTCTACAAATAAAAACTACACAGAAGAATTGTGTGAAACTTCTTTCTGTTCTGTTTGTTCAACTAAAAGAGTTGAACCTTAGTTTTGATTGAGCAGTTCTGAAACACTCTTTCTGTAGAAAATGCAAGTGGAGATTCGGAGCGCTAAGAGGGTAATAGTGGAAAAAGTAATGTCTCCAAATATAAACTACACAGAATCATTCTGTGAAATTTCTTTCTGATCTGTGCATTCAGCTAACAGAGTTAAACCATACTTTTGATTGAGCAGATCTGAACACTCTTTCTGTAGAAAATGCAACTGGACATTTGGAGCGCTAAGAGAGTAGTAGTGGAAAAAGGAATATATTCACATATAAACTACACAGAAGCATTCTGTGAAACTTCTTTCTGATCTGAGCATTCAGCTAACAGAGTTAAACCATACTTTTGATTGAGCAGTTTTGAAACACTCTGTCTGTAGAAAATGCAACTGGACATTCGTAGCGCTAAGTGGGTAATAGTGGAAAAAAGAATATGTTCAAATATGAACTACACAGAAACATTGTATGAAACTTCTTTCTGTTCTGTGCATTCAACTAACAGATTTGAACCTTACTTTTGATTGAGCCTTTCTGAAACACTCTTTCTGTAGAAACTGCAATTGGACATTCTGAGCGGTAAGAGGCCTCTATTGGGAAAAATAAC